>NC_072403.2:54629285-55879642 GCF_028858775.2 Pan troglodytes
TGGGATTACAGCCATGAGACAACGTGCCCAGCCACTTACTCGCTTTTTCTAATATGCAGTGTCCATACATGACACAGTTTAAGAATGTTGAAAATTCACCATTCGTAATTTCAAAGATGTAATTTTTTTTCAACAGTTTGCCAAAGAATAGAGCTGAGAAGAGTATCTTAGACATAGATTGAGGCAAATGAGAAGATATGGAGTCAAGAAAAATAGAGATAAAATTATCATTATTATTTAAAGAAGATATTGAGTTGAAAAAAATGGCAGACCAAGACAATGTGTAAATAGGACAGGTTACCAGAGACTACATTCTAAAGTTGAGAATACAGATGCAGAGTTGACATCGAAAAGTCAGTGTTATTCTTATATTGCTCAATCATTTTGACTCCATCACTTCATAACAAAATAAGATCAACTAATGATCATGCCATTTGCTCACTTGAAACCACAATATATTTAGAATTTATAACTCATTAAAAATAAGTCAGAAAGTCAATTTCCAAGACCTCAGTGCTATAGATAACATTTGCTAAGATTGAACTGCATGTGTGATTCACCTATATTTACAATAATTTTCTTCGACTTTACACACAAGACATGTATTTTTACCTATCACAAATCTTATAACGGTGACTTGCCCATAATAAGAGGCTGTAAAATCCTGTTGATTGACAATTGGAGGGAGAGTTTTGTTGCAGACACTAGAGAGTTCATCAAATATTCCATCTATTTTCCCACATTTCTCCACTCTACCCACCCCCTATTAAGTGAAGCAACAAAAATAGTTCTGAGTAATGGGCTGTGGGAAGAAGTGTTATGTATCACTTCCATTCCAAAACATAGATGAAATAGAATGCCACTCTTCAACTGTTGCTTCTCTTGCTACAGCACCGATACCATTGGCATTTTAAATGCTGGGATCATCATCAAACAGGGTCTCTTAAGTGACCATGGGACTGTAGAGTGGAACATCCCCTAAGACACACACACGCACACACATGTGTGTACACCAGCCTTTATCTGGCATATATGAAAAGCAATAAAAAACTCTTGTGTTAAGCCACTGAGATCTGCAGTTGTTGTTAAAGTATAGTCTTGTTACTGTGTATACTTTCCAAGACCATATTAGTGTTATACTAGAAGAGTACTATGTGTTAATTGTTTCAAAGCAACAAATCAAGAGATGTTTTTTTCCAGATACATTTTACAGTTGAACATTAACTAGGTTAGGGCTGTTTGAGAATAAAGAGATAACTGATAATATAAGTGAATAATATGACATTATTATTTTCCTTATTTTGCTATCAAATGGATTTCATCAGAAGTGATTTTTGAAGCTGGAGACATCATGCTACCCAACTTCAAATTACATTATCAGGCTACAGTAACTAAAACAGCATGGTACTAGTACAATAACAGACACATTGAAAAATGGAACAGAATAGGTAACCCAGAAATAACACCACACACCTATAACCATCGAATCTTCAACAAAACAATAAAAAACAAGCAATAAGGACTCTGTAATCAGTAAATGGAGGTAAGATAACTGGCTAGGCACATGCAGAAGAATGAAACTGAACCTCTACCTTTCATTATATAAAAAATTAACTCAAGATGAATTAAAAATTTAAATGTAAGATCTAAAACTATAAAACTCCTAGAAGAAAACTTAGTAAATAGCCTTCTCAACATCAGCTGTGGCAAAGAGTTTTTGACTAAGTCCCAAAAAGCAATTGAAAAAAGAATAAAATTGACAAACAGGGCCTAAATAAACTAAAGATTTTGTGCACAGCAAAAGAAACTATCAACAAAGTAAACAGACAACCTACAGAATGGGAGAAGACATTTGTAAACTGTGCATCTCACAAAGGTCTAATATCCTGAATTTAAGAGGAACTTAAACAAATCAAGCAAAATCAAATAACCCCATTAAAAATGGGCAAAGAAGATGAACAGACACTTCTCAAAAGAAGACATACAAGTGGGCAAAAAAAAAATACAAAAATGCTTAGCATCATTAATCATCAGGTCAATACAAGTCAAAACCACAATGAGATACCATCTTACACTAGTCAGAATGGCAATAGCCTTTAAAAAGTGGAAGAATAACAATTGCTTGCCAGGCTTCAGAGAAATGGGAACTCTTACATTGTTGGTGTGAAGGTAAAGCAGTCCCACCACTGTGGAAATCGGTTCAGAGATTTGTCAAAGAATTTAAAACAGAGCTACCATTTGACTCAGCAGTCTCATTATTGGGTGTACACTCAAAGGAAAATAAATCATTCTGCCAAAAGATACGTGCACACATATATTCAGTGCAGTGCTATTCATAATAGCAAAGACATGGAATCAACTTAGATGCTATCAACAGTGGATTGGATAAAGAAAATGTAGTACATATACAGCATGGGATACTACATAGCCATAAAAAGAATGAAATCACATCCTTTGCAGAAACATGCATACAGCTGGAGGCCATTATCCTAAGCAAATTAATGCAGGAACAGAAAACCAAATACCACATGTTCTCATAAGTGGGAGCTAAGTATACATGGACATAAAGATGGGAATAATAGACACTGGGGACTACTAAAATGGGGAGGGAGAAAGGAGGGGCCGATAGGGATCTCTGCTCACTACCTGGATGACAGATTCGTTCACACTCCAAACCTCAGCATCACACAATATACCCATGCAACAAACCTGCATGTGTACCCACTGATTCTAAAATAAAAGTTGAAATTACTTTTTCAAAAAGAAGTAATTTTTGATTAAGTTACAGAACGGTATACATGTCCATGGATGATGGTGCTTGAAAAGCATCATTGATAGAGGAAGAAATTCAAATCTATATCAAGAAAAAGAAAACAAAAACATTTGCCATAATAATACCTCCATTCCAAGTGTGAAGTTCTATTCATTTTGCCCTAATGTGGAAATTACATCTAGAGCAGCAAGTCCAATTGAAACCGTGTCTAATTAAGTTGATTACCACCTACTATCATTTCTAAGATGCCTAACATCTTTTAGTAATGACTTAATTAGTAGTTCACAGTGTCTTCTTATTATAAATACTGTCGTTATCCTGAATCATTTTTAAACCTTCTATCCCATCAACATCCTCGACTTCAGTGACCAATACATTCACTCTGTTTCAGCCACATGTAAATTGGCATCACCCAGAAATGTTCAATTCAAATATCTATCATTGTTGACACTATATCTGATCATTCTTGTTATTTATATGAATATATTATTTAATTTTTAGTTTTTTCTAATTGACAAAAATTGCATATGTCTACCATGTAGAACATGATGTTTGGAAATATGTGTATATTGTGGAATGGCTAAATTGAGCTAATTAACATTTGTATTACTTCACATACTTAATCATGTTTTTGTGGTGAGAAAACTTAAAATCTGTTGCTAGCAATTTTTATTTATTTTTTTAATTATACTTTAAGTTTTAGGGTACATGTGCACAACGTGCAGGTTAGTTACATATGTATACCTGTGCCACGTTGCTGTGCTGCACCCATTAACTCGTCATTTACATTAGGTATATCTCCTAATACTATCCCTCCCCCCTCCCCCCACCCCATGACAGGCCCCAGTGTGTGATGTTCCCCTTCCTGTGTCCATGTGTTCTCATTGTTCAATTCCCACCTATGAGTGAGAACATGTGGTGTTTGGTTTTTTTGTCTTTGCGATAGTTTGCTGAGAATGATGGCTTCCAGCTTCATCCATGTCCCTACAAAGGACATGAACTCATCATTTTTTATGGCTGCATAGTATTCCATGGTGTATATGTGCCACATTTTCTTAATCCAGTCTACCATTGATGGACATTTGGGTTGGTTCCAAATATTTGATATTGTGAACAGTGCCGCAATAAACATATATGTGCATGTGTCTTTATAGCAGCATGATTTATAATCCTTTGGGTATATACCCAGTAATGGGATGGCTGGGTCAAATGGTATTTCTAGTTCTAGATCCTTGAGGAATCGCCACACTGTCTTCCACAATGGTTGAACTAGTTTACAGTCCCACCAACAGGGTAAAAGAGTTCCTATTTCTCCACATCCTCTCCAGCACCTGTTGTTTCCTGACTTTTTAATGTTCACCATTCTTACTGGTGTGAGATGGTATCTCACTGTGGTTTTGATTTGCATTTCTCTGATGGCCAGTGATGATGAGCATTTTTTCATGTGTCTGTTGGCTGCATAAATGTCTTCTTTTGAGAAGTGTCTGTTCATATCCTTCGCCCACTTGTTGATGGGGTTGTTTGTTTTTTTCCTTGTAAATTTGTTTGAGTACTTTGTAGATTCTGGATATTAGCCCTTTGTCAGATAAGTAGATTGCAAAAATTTCCTCCTATTCTTTAGGTTGCCTGTTCACTCTGATGGTAGTTTCTTTTGCTGTGCAGAAAGCTTATTAATTATAGTCCCTATGTTGTACAACAGAGCTCTTAAACTTGTTCCTCTTATCTAACTGAAATTTTGTATCCTTTAACCAATGAAGTATATATGTATACTTTGATATGATTGACGATCCAATCTCTACACTACCCTACCTACTTTCTCATTACATGTAAGTCCCACTTTACTTGACACTTTTCGACTTGTCTACTTTGAGTGTCAAAAAATATAACTGCAGCCAGTTTTTCCTCCAATATCCTGACCTCCTTTGCCCCAGGAAACAAAACATAACAAACTCACACATCGAATAACATCATCTGACTCAACTCCTCCTATGTCTGGGTTATGAGGCATTATTAAAGAAAATAATAAAACACACAGGTAGAGTTGTCTTTCTACAGTTCATGGTCTGCAAATGTGTTTGGGTGTTTAATACAACCTAGAAATTCTTTGATGAGTGCCAAGTAATTTCTTTCTCCAATTCCACTAGTGATTATTTTTAAATGTCTAAGTTCTCATCAAAATTTTGAAAACAAAATCATGACTCATCTGAACGATGATTTTTCACTCTCATTCTTAGAGAAGTAATTTAATTTAAACACCTTCAAATTTATTTTCCACCATAGATAATAAATTGTTTCAAAATCACAAGGGCATCTGAATTCTTGTTGAGAGGCATTGCATTAAGAAGAGCTACTATAACTCTAATGCCTGATTTTAACAGGTGGATGAGGAGTTTTCCGTTTGTATGTCACTAGCAACATAAAACAAATTAAGTATAATTTTTATGCATAAATATTTTTCTATAAGAATTTACAAAGGGTACATACATTATTTATTAGACTATATACAATATTTGGGATGATGATGGTAGTGATCTATTTCTCATTGTGTCTGGCTAAGTAGGCCCACAATTTTTTGCAAAAGACAGAGAAACATGGAGTGACTAATGAGTGTAAGGCTTCAGAACTATAAATATATATACATATATTGTTTCCCAGGACACCAGATAAGTATAGTGTCTTCCCTGGGGAGGTAATGTGGCATTTGTAGGTGGACAGATTTGAGTTGGATTCCTAGTTCTACTTGAATACCTTTGGAGTAGTTTATGTTATCTCCACGAATTTCAATATAATCACCTTTTTCTTTTTTTTTGACTGAGTCTTGCTCTGTCTGTGGCCCAGGCTGGAATGCAATGGCGCAATGGATCTTGGCTCACTTGCAAGCTCTGCCTCCCAGGTTCCAGCGATTCTTCTGCCTCAGCCTCCCTAGAAGCTGGGATTACAGGCACCTGCCACCTCACCCTGCTACTTTTTGTATTTTTTGTAGAGATGGTGTATCACCATGTTGGCCAGGCTGGTCTTGAACTCCTAACCTCACGTGATCTGCCCACCTCTGGTGTAATTACTTTTTAGAAAAGAACTAATGACACCTTCCTCATGAGATAGTTGTACAGATTAAACAAATGTACATGCACAAAGCTCCTTCTACACAGTTTGTGCTCAGTACAAGAGAGTTTCTATTTTTTTTTTTTAACTTCAGGTGAAGGTTAAAGTTCAAAGCCAAAGATAAATAATTAGGACATGTTATCTTGGACCAAGATCTTAATTGCAGATCTGATGGTCTAAGAGGTATGCTTTCAAGAATATTAAGGCAAGTACTACAAACTCCTTACTAGCACTTCCATATTTTATCAGCTGGGTGAGAACAAAACTTCCACAGTTAAAGGTCCAATCTTTAACCCTAAGACAGTATGTGATACTAGTTAAAATCAGATGGACAACTGTGCAAAATCAGATGTATAAATGTGACAGCATTTATTTTGTGCATGTTCAGATTGAAGAAATAATGTTTATTATAGAAAATTTATAAACTGTGGCAAAACATCAAAATAGATATTTAAATCCACACATGAGCCCTCCACACAATAATAATCATAGCTAACATTTGCTTTACATTCTCTTTTAAAACTGGAATTTAAAAAATATATTTCGTGATTATTCTTCTAAAGACTAGTCACATCTGCATCATATTCCACCACTGCAGTGTATCACAATTTACCAAAATACTATGTTGCACGATTCAGGGTTTTTTTTTTTTAATTATTGCTTGTGAAATTCAACAAGAACTAACTTTTGCTGATCTTTGACAACTTATCCAGCACAAAATTATTGGGTTGAAAGATAAGATATTTTTACACTTGTGTTGTGCATTGCCAAATTGCAGCATCTTGACATATTGAAAATACTGGATACAAAGATTTTATTCAAGAAAATGAGGAAAAACAAGAGAACAGAGACCCTAAAGCTTTTAAAGAGTGGGTTGAAATGCAATGGGCCATGGGAGAAACTGGGAGAACTCCCGAGGAAATACTCCTATCTGCTTAGAGTCAGCTCATTTGGTTCAAGAACTAAATCACAAACCAGGTCACTAAGAAGCAGCTGTACTTAACATTTTGTTGTTGTTGTTAATTAGTTATCTTGTGTTGAAGATCTTTTCCTCCATTTATTATATACACACATCCTCCTCCTAATACTCTTTTTATGTAATAAAAATAAAATATGCTAAATAGATGGCACTAATGATCTGTCCGATAAAAGCTGTGGGTTCATAGAGCATATACAACATGAAATAAAATAACCTTTGCACTGATTTTAAAATTAAGGAGGCTGGAATGTCTTAACTTGTCCTCATTCAATGATCCAGGAGTTTGTGGATCTTCAAATATTACTATCTTTGGGAAACATGCCCTTATTTTCTGGTAAATGATGGACACTCCTTCCTCTGTACATAGAGAGCAAGGCTTTTACTCCATGATTGCTACTCATACCATGTATTATGTTTTTCCTGATTTGTGTCTACCTCATATTTATTTTAATTGATAGTGAACAATTATTGAGAACACAGTCCAGATATTGTGATTCTTCCATGCATAAACTTTTTGTTGTCGTTACAGCCTCTAGTTCAGTGCTCAGTACATACATTTTTAAAAATGTAACAATTGCTTGAATCAATAGATAAAGGATTAATGCAATAATACATGAGCTAAGATTTTCAAATGCAGAGTGTTATTTAAGTAAAGAAGCAGGCTAAGGAATGTGGAGCCGTTGCATCAATTGTTCTGAAATACAGCTACCTTTAGCTCAGAGTGTCTCTTTTACAAGAGTGTCTGACCATGAGGTGGGTCCTAGTCTGCTCTACAAATAGTATCCTTTATTATACATGCCTTAATGTGAAGAGATTGGAATGCATAACTGAATTTGGAGAATTTCAAGCATATGATTACATCATTAAATTTGAAGAATTTTGTATGTTAACTTTAACTAAAGGTCTGAGTTTGAAGGACTTATTAAATATCATTTTCCAGTAAGTACTGAGTGTGTGTATGATCTTACACATGAATCTCATGAAACAAAGTCTGTACCCAGCCTGTCTATTTCAAGGGGATGTCATTCTCTGCCTTGACAGGAAGTCTCTATATCTGAAGGGGTTATGTCTAATGGAATTGCCAGCACACAGGTAAAATGGTGTTACTACAGGTAAGTGTTGCCTTGGCTGTATGCAAGTTACCAATATTGATGGTATTTAGTGGAACATGATGGCTTTTCCAACTATATAAACCTGTGTCGTTATTTTTGCATGGAACTGTTTTCTAGCAAAGTCGTGAAGTAAGGAAGAATATAGCAGATGTTTTATATTTTGCATATAACCACAAGTCTGGTAACACTATGGGCATAAAATTAAGAAACAAATGTTCTAATCACTTTTTTAAAATTTTGCTCTTAGATTATTTCTCTAACCTAACTGAAACTTAGTAGACTCGTCCAGAAGATTAAAGTTGGTCTGAGGATTCTTTCTTTCATTTTTAAAATGCTCTCCTTATGTATAGAAATAGCAGACTGTCCAGCACTCTACTGAACTCTAATAAACAAAACTTATATTACCTACGAGAAAGCTGGAACTTTCCAGAATATATGATGAAGTAGCCATTTCTTTTAAGTGATAGTTATTTTCTGATGAAAACCAGAATACTAGTTTATTGAAGTAACTTCAGAAACACAACAAACTACTTTAATTAGGAAATAATGTGTCTCAATGTGTCCCATTTGAACTATTATTCTCTATTTAATTTCATCTGGGTCTTATCTATCCAGATTTCCTGTAGCTGATTATAAGTGTATGCCTACAGCTGGTTGTTCTCATATCAGCACTTTATATTTAAAACAACCAAACAAAGCAGAGAGTCCAGGCAAGAGCCCAGATTCTTCTACCCTTGCTACATGAGCTGCAAACATGTATTCAACAATAAGACTGTGGCCGGATACATTTAGTTTCATCGGCATACAGATTTAAAGCTTTTGATAAGTAGTACGGTCAGGCACAACAGAAGTCTCCATTTCTCCGTATCCTTCCCATTCCTTTCATTACCCGATGTGCTTCACTCGTCTTTATTATGTGTCTGGTTTCTGAAGTTGTTTAATATTGGGAACTCTGATTTGGCAATTGCATGTGTTTTTTTACTGTTGAATTAGTTTTACTCTATTTATTGTGTAGATTTTAATGATCTTGGCAGCAACTTTCTGACACTCGATAGGTAATAAAATTCTGAAACTTAATATAGGAAACCCTACCACTACCTGCTCATAGTGTTGCATAACAAAGTGAGGGGTGTGGTGCCACTAAACACATGCAGAGTTCTATATTTTAAAAATAACCTGCTAGCAGAGAGAAAATATGAAACCATTTTCTGCCTTATACATATAAAAATTTTAAAATATAAAACCTAAAATCTTTTATAGCCTGGCTGGGATTTCCAACTATGAATAGCAATCACCACACAAAGCATTGATGTAATAAAGGAAAAATAACCACCCTTATTTGGTAAAACTTTAAATGTTAACAGTGTGATTTACAATTCATTTACTTCCATCTTCTTATCACAGTCCAGCATATGAGGACAGAAAAACCTAAAACAGATGGGCAGTTCAATGAATTTCTTAATCTTTTCTAGCTCTTTATCCTCAAAGGAATTTTAAATTCACTATTGTAATGCGTATGTCTTGAATCAGGAAAACTGGTAGGGAAACATAGGCAAGTTATTTTCTTTAATTGAAGAGATAATCTGTGTATTTTCATATTTCCAGCGTATCTTTAAAAAACACAGCATTAACATTTAGAGCACTTAGAAAGTAATACAATAATCTGGATTTTCTTGTGTTAGCTGGCCTTTCCTCCCAAGGTATTTACAGGGGATTGCCATCTACCAAGTGTGGCTGAATCCCCGGGCAGTCAGACTTCCGAATGCTCGAACGAATAGCTCAAGAGAGCCACCTACTGCTTATATGGATATCCAGTATGGAGAAAAAAAATGTCTTCAGTATCAAATTACATCAATTTAATGTTTTTGTCAAATGAAAACAAAAATACTGCTGTGGCTGTGTTAAGAAACAATAGTAAATATATCACTTTTTTTTCATTCATTTATCTATTGATGGACCCTAGGTTGCTTCCAAATCATAGCTATTGTGAATAGTGCTGCAATAAACATGGAATAAAAAAGGAACACTAAATTAGGCTTTAAACTCTTTGAGCTATCCTTGCCACTTGGTACTTTTTGAGGGACTTACCAAAAGCACAGATTACCAAGTAAAAAATGTATGAAATGGTCTCAAGTTCCAGATTTAGGTGTTAGACTCTTTATCTCCTTTTCATACTATCATAGAGCATTTCCTGTTGCTGTCATTCTAAGAAGAAAATACAAGACCGAAGGTAGAAGTGTGTATCCCAGAACAAAATGTTTAAAAGACCGGCCAGTTAGCCAGACATGTTGCTGGGATTGCTCCTGTAATCCCAGCACTTTGGGGAGCTGAGTTGGGAGGATAGCTTGAGCCCAAGAGGTAGAGGCTACAGGGATTGGCCGGCATATTGGCAGTGACAGGATAAACTTGGAATAAAGACCAGTGCTGGGATTATCAATTTTATCCTTGCTACTAATAGCTCCTATTTATAGAGCTCTAGATTACAAAACCATGATCAGATGTAAGTTTAATAACTACTTCTTTTTTTGTACTTGAAGAATTTGATGCCCACAAAGAAGGTGAAATAACGTATTCAAGGTCATACTATTATCTAGGTCCAGAACATGCTGGAACCCAGGGATCCCCGAAGTTTTTATCTAACACGACATCACTATGCCTGCCAGATTCTTCTCAATTACATATCCATTCAGCAGATTTGACCTGTAGCATTACAGGTGAAGTAAGGTTGAGAAATTGATTCAAGTGAGTAATATGTAGCCCTGCACAAAGGGAGTTCCAAGTACCATGGGGTGAAAAACACCCAGATGTGAGTCACACAAAGCAGATTTCAAAGTCCAGATTTCTTTCCTTAACTGACTCAGTCACTTGCTATGATATTTTCATCAAGGGACTTAAATTCTGTGAACCTGAGTTTCCCAAAAAGTAAAATTAAAAAAAAAAATCTATCCTACAGAATTATTTTAAGGATAATACAAATACAGGTTAAATGCTTTGCTCAAGTGGATAGTACATGTGAATTTGGGCTCATATTATTAGTAAATAGATTACCATAACATCAGGTAAAAGAAATGAGAAGCACTAAAAAATGTACTCAATGCTACAAATATTTGATATACAAACATGAATATTATAGAAGTATTTATACTGTGTATGTTTCCCTGCTTAAAAATATAGACTTTCAGACTCAGAAGACATTAAAATTAAATCTAGACATCTGTTGCTGCCATTTCACCATTACTACTCTGAGGCTTAAGTTCTTTTACTCATGACTTGCATTTTTTAGAGCCCTAATAATGCTTTTTAATAATAACTTCATTTATTTATCCCACAGATGAAGCAACGAGCAAATTGTGAAATAAATCATCTTTACCTACAGGGAGTACATTCCAAGTTACTACACAACTTCCACTCTATCAGTTAATATACATCACCTCCATTTGCTTGAACACCTTGAAAAATAACACCACGAATACAAGGATCTATCTTGTGTGCACTGGAAATGCTGATAACGTCAATGTTTTCACTCTTATATGCATCCAATATAATTATCCAATACAATATTTATAATTTCAAATTTTCCATTTTGAGGAAGCATGTATGAGATTAAGATTTTTCTACATCAATTTCTCTTCAAGAACAAACTAATATAGAGAAAAATATATAACAATACATTGGAAACTTTTTGTTCCAGTGTCTTTGAGATTTTATTTTGTTTTGTAAATCATCCACTCATAGTTTGTGGAAGATTTAACACTTGATGTAGTGATGTTCTTTATCTCTTGATTGATTTTCTTGCTTTAATATGTTTCTAGCAATATTTTAATAACTATAGAATCACCTTCTTTTAAAGTTTTATTTCTTGTTGAAAATTATTCCTGATAACAAACTTTACATTTGAGGGATCACCATTAGGTTGTAGAAAAAGTATTATGAAATTAGGAAACTATTATTGGAAAATTATAATTAGGAAATTATAACTATAAAGTTAGTAACAAATCCTAAGGAGCAGATGTACTTAATATATGACTTTATGTTGTTAAAAATTAATTTGTAATTAAAATGAAATTGGATGAGGAGGAGTATTTAGAAATCATGACTTACATTAATGAAACATTCTGGATTGCAGTTGTATTACTCTCAGAATGTGTTGAGTGTATTAAATAACATTATACTCAATATCACAAATGATGTTTGGGAAAGAAGACATATGGAGAGAAGGCCGATGACTTTCCTACCATTCATTAGGTGTTTGTTATTAGCCATTACTTATTAGCTATTACACACACACGCGCACACACACACACTTCAGTTCAAAAGTAGAGGTGGTAGTGCTGGTAGGGGTGGTGGGTGTGTTGTTAGCTCAATTCTGCCTCCTCAAATCAGATGAAAAAAATTGGACGTGGTTACAAAATAATTTTGTAGAAGTGTAATTCCATCTAAAGAGGAAAGTGTGGCATTAAAGTAATCTGAACTCATAGTAATTCATACAGTCAATGATAAGTGCCTAGTGCAATTTTCTGTGGTGCAAATGAAATCACTTGGACCCATGTGGTTCTCAGATTCTTCTTTTACCTTAAATCACTAATAGAAAATTGATCATATAGTGGTTATAATATATAGCCATCAATCTAGCATGTTCAGTCTTCCAGAAATAGCAACTATATTTCACATGCACTGGAGATCTCTTCCTGCTGAGATAATAAAACCATTTCTGTCATTATTAAGCATCTTCTAAGCTCAGGGAAAATTTAGAAATAAAAATAGACTAGGGTGTCAATCAAAATTATTGGATTAATATTTTTTGAAAAGTCTAGCAAAATACTAGTTCATTTTGGGCTTTTTGTCTTGTGCAAAATAAAATGTCCTCACTTATAAAGTGAAGAACATAGTTGAGCTAGTCCAGGTCAAGTGTTTAATTATGTAGCTCAAATGTCATGTATCCTGTTCACGATAGGAAATGACGAGTAGCGTAGTGAATATAATTATTACTGTCTTTCTAACTTTATGAATTTGTGACCATATAACAAAATCATAAATGACAAAATACTTTAAAATATTACTTTATAGAAGAATGTCACTATGATTTTGTTCTATCGCCTTTCTCAAATTCCTTGTGTGATTAAATACTTCCTAGAGGGTACCATTCACACAGCACTGATACAGGTTCATGAAAAAGAAAAATAAGACTAAAAGGTCTAGCTCTCCACACACATTTTTTTTTAGTGGTGTTACTTCTCTCGTAACATTCAAGAAATTTATACATTTATTCCTTTCTAAAAATCTAAAAATCTTACAATAAGAAGTTATCATCAGCTCAAGCACTCAGGCAATATTGTGAGAGAAAATAAATGTGCACATATATATATACTTATGTGGAATACAGTATACTTATACTGTGTGTGTGTGTATGTGTGTATATATATATATACACACACGTACATACACTTATGCTGTATATATTTATACAGTAATCCAAGTATAGAATTGAGAGTATATATATGTGTAAAATATATAGGCATATATGTGCATTTATAATATGTGAATATACACTTTCATACCACTATCTCTTAAGCTACCAATCATGTTTTATACTTGATTTGCTGTGTGTATATATATAATTTAAATTGCAGATTACACCATATAATGAGATAATTGTAGGTACTCTATTCCTAGCTTGATTTAAAAATGTAGCTTCTTAAATATTGATGACAAAATGTACTATGAATTTTATTTTAATTGTTTCTTTTTTTTTCAGTCAAAGTGATCTTTCCAACTGAAATATTCTAACTGGAAAATCTGGAATCTTACTGTAGTGTTTTGAAAGGAGAGGCTTAAAATTGAAAGAGATATGCATTTATAATATATGAGTATACACTTTCATGCTACTGTCTCGTAAACTATCAATGATGTTTTATTCATGAGGCATAGAGGAAAAATGCAGTAAGGCAAA
Source organism: Pan troglodytes (assembly GCF_028858775.2). Classification (NCBI taxonomy): domain Eukaryota; kingdom Metazoa; phylum Chordata; class Mammalia; order Primates; family Hominidae; genus Pan; species Pan troglodytes. The sequence goes on from NC_072403.2 coordinate 54,643,202, forward strand.
TGAAAGAAAGAGAGATAGAAAAAGAAACAAAGAACAACAGAAAGAAAGAAAAGAAAGAAAGAAAGAAAAAGAAAGAAAGAAAAGAAAGGGAGGAAGGAAGGAAACAAAACTCTGTAAGAAGTTACAAGAAAGTAAATATTAACTGGCTATGCATCCACCATAAAGAAGTCCACAAATGCATTGAAACCTCCTCAGAAGGAGAATAAAAAGATAAATAAAAGAATAAAAGACTAGCAGACTGAAAGCAGGCAACAGGTAACACCTTTGCAAAAATAGCATATATGATGGTCACAAACAAGCAATATATTTATTTTAAAATTTTAATTTAAATTTTGAATAGGTAAGGCATTTTTATGATTCAAAATGAAAACTATGTAGAAGACATATACAAAAGCCTTTCTTTCTTTCTCTCTCTTTCTTTCTTTTTCTTTCTTCTTTTTTCTTCCTTTCATGTGAAGATACTTGGATTTAGATAGTTGCCAACATTATTATGGTACAAGAACATTAAACTTAAGAATATATTCTTAATTACATAACTACCCTTGAACACAGTGTCTGACATATAGTTTTTGCTTAATAAATGTTAAACTGTTATCTTAATCTAAATAATTTTGTAATTGTCTTTACCTCTATTAAAAAGGAAAAGAAAGGAAAAAAAACTATCATTGACTCTTCTTACTTAAAAAAAAAGAAGCCCAGTTTTTGCTATTATATTTTAGGACCCACAGAATATCATCCAAATTGTCTATACAATCTTATACTCATGTTCTCTTCACAAATCTACTGCACTTAAAATGGTCAATCTATTTTGCTTTGAATGTGAGATATTTTTTGCTACCTCTTAATTTCTTCTCAAAACCCCACCTTTTCTAGAAAAGTCTTTCTCCAGTATTTGTATAAGTTCTACCATTTTGTTATGTTCATATTAGGTTTCAGTTAATCTTGAAGTTGTCTCCAACTTTCACATCCTTTAGTACTTTTTCCATTTCATAATTTTAGCAGAACTTAATGCTTAGGTTTCCCATATGAAACTTAGTCTATATTGACAGTATTTTCTAATTCTCATAGATCCTGCGCTGCCAAACCAAAGCATCAATGAACACATTGTGACAGCTCTCAACACATTAATGACTACCCAGAACTAAATAACGTTCTTTAAAGGCACCTCATTTTTGCATCATTTTCAAAGTCAGTATAGTCTGGAAGATAATTAGTGACAATTTGAGTACTCTTCTACTCCAATTTACAGCTGTTTGAATTTAACATAAGGAAGAAAATATTGTCAATATGGATTTGGATTCAAATTATGAATTTTGCCATGTTAGTATCTTTGTAGAAATTTTTTAAGAGGGTGGATTATCTAATGTAAATATTCTATATATTCATAACCAAGAAAATTCATTTTCAAACACATTCATAATGATAGATTTTATTCAGTATTTTGACATTCATGCATTTAAAATTCCTTAGAGACTGAATACTCATACCATGTCAGGCAAATGCTAAGAAAATACCACTTATCTAAAAAAAATACACAATGAAAAACACAAAAATTATGGGATTTAGCAGAAATGTTAGAAAGACATTACAATAGCTTTATTTTTGTTGCAGGGGCTTTTAGCTCTTAAAGAACCAGAAATGTGAAGACACAGAGCCAAAAAATTCAGAAATAGAATAAGCATTCTATATAATTCTTGTTATTTAAACTGAACATGCCCTTAACTTGCCATTACAAAACAGTAAGTATAATTTTAATTGTATTGAACTTTTCCACAACCCTAAATTTTAGAAAAACATATTATCCAATCTGATTCTGATGAAGGCAAAATCTCATTGGAGATAAAAAATACTATTCATCCTTGTTTTGTCATTAACAATGCTTCAGGGGTAATGGATTGAGTTTATATTAAGGAATGGATTCTTCCTATTATGGACTTCTTCATCAGCCAAGAATGGTGAGAACAAAGGAATTATCTGCTACTTTAAGAATTTCATTAAGCCAACGTTTGATATGCATATTGTGCCTGAAAGCTGGGATTGCTGTCCTATAAGTGGAGTCCCACTGAGTCCAATGGGGCTTCGAGATCCTATATGTCATACCAACAGGAAAAATTCCATGACTCTTTATTGGAAATATGGTGTCTTATATGGTAATTATTCCCATATACTAAATTTAATGTGCTATCAAATAAAATTTTATTTTCTTCATTACTGACCAGAGTGTAGCCACCTTGCTTCTATGATGTACCCTTACAGGTGGTATAGTAAATGGTGGATATGCCCTTTTATACAGTTTTATGCCTCCCAGAAGCAATTAATTTTCGTTGATACAATAACATTTAATATAGTATCAGTTTCTGCTCCAGATTAATATTTATTTTTTAAAATTATTATTATTATTTTTCGAAACAGAGTCTCACTCTGTCACCCAGGCTGGAGTGCAGTGGCATGATCTCAGCTCACGGCAACCTCCTCCTCCCAGGCTCAAGCAATTCTCATGCCTCAGCCTCCCAAGTAGCTAGGATTACAGGTGTGTGCCACCACACCCGGCTAATTTTTTTTTTTTTTTTTAGTAGAGATGGGGCTTCCCCATGTTGGCCAGGCTGGTCTCAAACTCCTGACCTCAGGTGATCCACATGCCTCAGTCTCCCAAAGTGCTGGGATTACAGGCATGAGCCACTGCGCCTGGTCTAGATTAATATTTAATAGCATTTTCACTGTTGAGTAATAGACCTGGTTATGAATTATGGATATCTTACTCAACTATTGTCTGCTATTCAGCCAATTTTCTTGGGTAATTTGAATTTCAGTTTTTATATGAACAAAATGCAGGTAATAACATGTATCTTGGAGGATATTTCAAGTACTTATATGAAATAATATATGTAAAATGCATAGCACCATGCATAATACATAATAAATACTAGATCAAATCATCTGTTCATTATCTATTCAGTCATTCAACAAATGTTTATCAAACACATATAATATTCCAGCACTTCATTAGACATTGGCGATCTAGTCATCAGGAAAGGTTATGCAATCATATCCAACCATCTCAAAACATTAAGGGAACATAAAAAAAAGGATTGATTTTAGCTCATGCTACTTGCGTGACAATATGCATTATCGTTGCCTGGGGTCCCTGGTCCTCACTGAAGTCACTCTGGAAACCAGAGAGTAACCATTCCATATAATGTTATTAATTTTTACAGGGGAAAAGAGAACCAAGAGTAGTGCATTCAGACCCATAACATTCCTATCTGGAAGTCAACCATGTCATTTAAGTTTACCTTTTATTGGCAAAGCAAGTGACAAGGGGACATCAGCTTTCTGTCTGAATGAAGAAAAGTAGTCGTCTTACAACTTGTCCAGTAGAAGGAGAATAGGAATACTTTTAAATGGGCCTAACCACTAACCACAAGAATGAACAGAATAGTACAAGATCCTTAACTTCATTAAGTTCCTATTTTGGAGAGGAGAGATGATAAATAAGAGAAAAATATAAATTACATTAAATGATAATAGTATATTTTAAGGAAAAAGTGTATGTTACTTTCATTAAGGAAAAAATAAGTTTTAAACAACCATCCCTCGCATTAGAATAAGTGGAAAACATATAGAAAAAATATGTGCATCTGCTAATTGTGAACATGAAAATTGAGCAGCTAAGAAATGAACAAAGATTTTGATAGATTCATGAATTGGGGGATACAATTAGAGCTTAGGCCACTCCATGTGGAAAGAGCTCTGGTAAATAGCCAGGCCTTCAATTGAAACATCAAAAAACTACTATCTGGAAGTAAAATTTACAGAAATTATATCAGCCCTCACAATCGGTGTTATCTGGTTTTGGATCATTGAGATCACTGGTCCATTTAAATTGTTATGGTGTTGATAAATACATAACTGCCTTCCAGAAGCAAAATTCATCTCTGGAAGAAGACAAATCTTCCAAAGTTTCAGATTATCTCACTCAATTTTTCTATCTAAGCAGACAAAATAAGCAGATATGTGAAAAATAAGTCATATCTGAACGAAAAAAAATTTCAAAAGACAATCTATACAGCCAATAGGTGATATAGACACTTTACCAGAATATGGATTTGAAGCTTTATTTGTTCAAGGAATCAAAATGCAAGGCTGGTAATTTTAGCAGACACTGGGAACTAAAAATATTCAAAATAGTAATATAAAAACTGAAATTAATAACTCAGTAAATAGATTTAAAAGCAGATTTGCTGTGTGAGAAGACAATTATTGAACTGGAAAGTTAGGCTACAAGAAAAAATAAATACAGGCTGAAGCAGAGAGAGAAAAAGACATGGAAAATATGAACAACAAAAAGGTAAGAGATAGATGTGATGAAGTGGTAGGTTCTAATATAAATTCAACTGAAACCCAGAATGACAGGAGAAATGAAATAGGTGAAACAATATTTGAAAAGATTATAGCTGATAATTTTTCAAAGCCCATTAAAGATTTTGGACCAAAGATTCAGAGGTTCTATGAACACAAAATGAGACTGATGCAAAGGAAAATACACTTACACATTTAGATACATCACACTAAAAGTGCACAATTAAAAAAAAAAAGTAAGTGAGAGAGATTTTTTAAAATGTAAACCAAAGCAACACATGCCTCTGGTTGAGTCAGAAAACTTTTCTTGCTAGTGAATTATTTTTTTCTTTAATTCTCTATGTATTTATTCATTCATTTAAAATTCTGAGCTCTAAATGAGGTCTCAGTTTCAGGTTTCAGTCTCATGTGGGTGCGTCTAAGCCTTGCTTCTTTTCAGTATGTCAGCAATAAATTCAACCCCCTTAACTTAATACAGTCTAAAAATTACCCCACAGAAAAGTCACAGATTTATATTCTTCTCTTTTCTCTTCATAACCCTCATGATTTCACTCAACTTCTTATAAGGTCAGACATGTATGAAAGGATACTTGTTATATTTTATCTAGTATGGCTGGATATTTTATGAAGGGGGATTTTCCAATTATTTACATAGACATAGTGCTAGAAACAAAAGTTTTTGTGTTTTTTTACTTTAAAAATTTTTGAAGATTGGTGCACAGGGTATAAAACACTAAATTGCACTTTTGAGACTTTGAAGAAGTAATTTTATTGTCTTCTGCTTTCTATTATTTCTGCAGTGAAGTGAATTGAGTCTGGTATCTTTTCCTTTATCACATCTGATATCTTTTCTTTATAATATTATTTTATATAATTCCTCATTTTTTGCTTCTCTAGAATGAATAGTCTTTATCTTTTTCAATTGTTTCCAACTATTAAGACATCTGCATGATTTTCCTTAAATAGTTTTCAAAATATTTATTTGTATTGTTCTTGTAGAATCAAGAATATAATATGTTGCCTAATAGAGTATATAATTAAGTTAATATGAAGAAAGTGCTTGATTTTTTTTTTCACTGACTATGACTAGGGTCAAAAATAAAATCAGATCAAGTTAGAAAAAATTAAAAGTTTATTGTCATACAAAAAGTACAAATTGCAATTGGGAAGACTTTAACCCACGTGATAAGAAGCTCACCTTACAAGAGTTACAGCACAGTTTACAAAGCATAAAGAAGGAAGATTTTGACTTTTATTGCGATTGGCTGTTATACATTAGCCTTTTTTCAAAGATAAGCAGAGCTATTTAAGATGATTTGTGTAGAGTTTAATGTCACTGAGTTATGCTGCAAGAATGTAAAATATGTTTTGGGTTTATGATTAAATATAGCATTTCAGGGAAATCAGTATCTCTTAAATTTTGATCACATGGTTGTGGGCAGTTGACCTTGGAGTATATCTAATCCGTGGCCTTCATTTTTATCTTTAATACTAGTTACAGGATAAGTGGAAGAAAATTATACATAAGAGGTATCTTTGAATGTCCTCTACCTTTAAGCTCAGGAGGAATGAATGATTTAGTATGTGCTCAAGTAATTAGTTTATATAATTAGAGAATGAGGAGGATAGGGAAGACAAACTGCCTACACCCTCACTTGCAAAAAGTGTGAATACAAGTACAATGTCCAGGGGAAGATGAACAGAGGCAGTGTTGGTATGTAGTAGTAGTAGGATAGAAGTTTCCTGTGTATGTTGGGCCTCAGTTGTGGAATACGAAATTCTGAGCCAATTCAGTGTTTAAGAATATAAATTTGGAACAGAATTTTTTATTGCCATTTTATAAATATGAAACTGTGAACAAGTTATTTATTCTCTCTGAATTTCAATGTGTCATCTGTAAAATAGAGATATGAATAGTACCTAGCTCATAGTGTTGCTTGAGAATTAAATAAGATAGTATATATAGGTGCTTAGCACAATGCCAGACTCATGGTAGGTACTTAAATACTGGCTAAGTGTTATTATTGTTATTTTAGGGCAGTGTGTTTTAAGGTAGCTCTCAAGTTTGTCCTGAGATTATGAAAATGAAAATTTTGTACGCTATAATGATCAAGCATAATATTTTTATTATAAAATAATGTAATAGTCCTTGTGCAACTAATCTTATAATCTATTATCTCACTTCTTTTACTGAGACAGTAAAAAGATGGAGACTTTGCATTATACATTTTATTATTTTATTTTCCAAAACCTCTGCATAAATCTAATTTAAACTAATCTAAGCAAATAAGCAAAGGAAAAGTAATTTACATTCTATTTGCAAGTGCAATCTTACCAATGATGTCTATTTTTTAAACCACTACAGTAATAAGCAAGCATATGAAACATTGAAATATATTAGTACGTATTTACAGTTTTAAAAAGGTACTTTATAAATGTCTTAAGCCATTTGTACAAAACAGAATGACGAATAGTTAGAGGAAAATCATGAATATCTAGAGACTACTGGGGTGAGTTGGTGTACCTCACCTTTAATTTATTTTTATAACTGGGTTCTAAACACTTCTGTCATTCCTATTATGTCAATTCAGTGCAACTGGCATGATTATTGTTCAGGCACAGATTAAGGCAATAAAAACATGCTGGGACCAGCCTAATAGCAATATACTAATTGCTTATTCTTTTCAAGTTGCAAGGATGTTCGCTAAAACAGAATTTTTGTTATGTGGTGGCTTAGACCTTTTTCTTAATATATAAAAACAAGAGTTGTTACTGACAGTCAAGAACATGCACCGTTCAAATAATTGTTTAAAGCATTTGCTAATCAAGTACTAATTTATCTCAGCCTATGTTAAAGTGGAGTGACATATGGAAAACGATGATGATAATTTTCCTGAATAGCTTAGAATCTGACTGGGGAAATTACACTTGCCTTGAGTAAAACAATGACAAAAATAGTACACCAACCAAAGAACAAATAATATCTCAAATAATCTGTGTATCACAAATGAATGTATTTCCACATGGTCAGCACAAAAGAATTAGAGAATATAATGTACTTGATAGGATTGGTCCCCAAAAATTCATGAAAGTTAAATTATGAACAGGGGAACATTAAATAATTATAAGCCATAAGATAACACTATAGGCCTATTAGAAGGTCTAAATTTTAGATTAGTGGGAGAGGGGAGCAAGATGATGAAATAGAACGCTCCACCTATCATCACCCCTCTTCTCCAACAAAGACACCAATTTAACTACTGTCTACATAGAAAAAGGAAACCTTCATATGGACCAAAAATCAGGTGAGCCCTCGTTGTACCTGGTTTTAAGTCTATCACTGAAAGAGACGCTGAAGACATAGAAAAAACAGTCCTGAATCGCCAATACTACTCTTACCCCATCCCCCAGCAGTGGTGGCATGGTGTAGAGAGTGTATCTGGGTGCTGAGGGGAGGGAGGGAGAGCACAACAATTGTGAAGCACTGAACTCAGTGCCGTTCTGTTACAGCAGAAAGGCAAACTGGTCCAGACTCATCTGATACCCGCCCACAATGGGAGCATTTAAACCAGCCCTAGCCATAGGGGAACCACTAATCCCAGTGATCTGAACTTGAGTTCCCACAAACCTTGGCAGTGTAGGCTAAGTGCTCTGTGCTCTATATAAACTTGAAATGCAGTCTAGGCCAAAAGGACTCCAATTTTTAGGTGAGTCCTATTGCTGAACTAGGCCCAGAGACAGTGGCTGGGGGAGCAGGTGACCTACTGAGACACCAGCTGGGGTGGTTAAGGGAGTGCTGGCTTCACCTCTTCCCTAACCCCAGGCTGCATGAAGCCCCAAAGGAGACCCTTTCCTTCTGCTTGGGGAGAGAAGAGGGAAAAATGGGGAGGACTTTGTTTTGCATCTTGGATACCAGCTCAGCCACAACAGGATAGGGTACTGGTCAGAGTTGTGAGGCCCCTGTTCCAGACCCTAGCTCCGAAATGACATTTCTAGACATGCCCTAGACAAAAAAGGGAACCCACTGCCCCATAGAAAAAGATCCAGTTCTAGCATCATTCATCACCTGCTAACTGAAGACCGCTTGAGCCCAGAATAACCAGCGGTGATAACCAGGTTCTACGTGGAGTTACTAGCCACACAGCTGGAAATGTTCTGAGTCTCACCTGAAGCCAGCAACTTTTAGACGGTGAGAAACAGTGCTACAGGGAGAAATTCTTGCTTGAGAAAAGAAGTGGAAAAGTAAAGAGGACTTTATCTTGTACATTAAGTACCAGCACGGCCATAGGGTGGGTAGAACACAAAGTGAGCTCTTAGGATCCCTGATTCTAGGACTTGACTTTTGGAAAGCATTTCTGGACTTGCCCTGCAAGACAGGAGACCACTGTCCTGAAGGATAAGTCCCAGTCCAGGCAGCATTCACCACAAGCTGACTCAAGTGTCCTTGGGCCTTAAGAGAAAATTGGCAATAGTCAGGCAGTATTCCCCATGGCCTGGGGGTGGTGGCTACAAGGTGAGGTTCCTCTGCTTTTAGAAAGGGGACAGAAGGCTGGGCGCGGTGGCTCATGCCTGTAATCCCAGGACTTTGGGAGGCCGAGGCGGGAGGATCACGAAGTTTGGAGAGCAAGACCATCCTGGCTAACATGGTGAAACCCCGTCTCTACTAAAAATACAAAAAATTAGCTGGGCGTGGTGGTGGGTGCCTGTAGTCCCAGCCACTCGGGAGGCTGAGGTAGGAGAATGCCGTGAATCCGGGAGGCGGAGCTTGCAGTGAGCCAAGATCGCGCAACTGCACTCCAGCCTGGGCGACAAGTGAGACTCCATCTCAAAAAAAAAAAAAAAAAAAAAAGACAGAAAGAAAGAAAGAAAGAAAGGGGAGGGAAGAATTGAGAGGACTGCATCTTGTGATTTGAGTGCTAGCTCAGCTCCAGCACAATGGAACACCAGGTAGACTTCTAAGACTTCTAAGGTTTTTGACCCAAGTTCCTACTTCCTGAATGGCACCTCTGGACCCACTTAGGGCCTATGGGAAATTGCCACCCTGAAGAGAAGAACACTGGTCTGACTGGCGTTGCAACCTGCTGATCGCAGAGCCCCAGGCCCCTGAGCAAATATAGGCAGTGGGCAGGGAGTGGTTACAGCAGGCCTTGAGTGCGAAACATTGCTGTGCTGGCTTCAGTCTGACCCAGGACAGTCACAGTGGTGGTGGCCACAGGGGTGTTTGTGTCACTCCACCCTGAGTTTGAGGTGGCTCAGAACAGAGAGAGATAGAGAGAGAGAGACTTTATCTGGTAGAAAGTAAAGGAAGAGAACAAGAGTCTCTGCATGGTAATCCGAGAATTCTCCTGGATCTTCTCCAAGACCATCAAGACAATACCACTATGAGTCTGCAAGAACCACAGCATTACTGAATTTGATGTGTCCCCTAAAGCATATACAGTTTCGATCACAACACCTAATTCCTTTCAAATATCTGGAAAGCCTTCCCAAGAAGGACAAGTACAAACAAACCCAGACAGTAAAGACTACAATAAATACCTAACTCTTCGATGTCCAGACACTGAAGAACATCTGCTAGCATGAACACCTTCCAGGAAAGCACTACCTCACCAAATGTAATATACAAGGTACCAGGGACCAGTCCTGGAGAAATAGAGATATGTGACTTTTCATATAGAGAATTCAAAATAGATATGTTGAGGAAACTCAAAGAAATTCAAGATGACACATAGAAATTTAGAATTCTATCAGATAAGTTTAACAAAGAGATTGAAATTATTAAAAGGAATCAAACAGAAATTCTGGACCTAAAATAATTGGCATGCTAAAGATTGCATGAGTCTTTTAATAGCAGAATTGATTAAGCAGAAGAAAGAATCAGTGACCTTGAAGACAGGCTATTTGAAAATACACAATCAGAAGAGACAAAAGAAAAAGGAATAAAAAACAATGAAGCCCACCTGTAGTATCCAGAAAATTGCCTCAAAAGTGCAAATATGAATTACTGGCCTTAAACAGGAGGTATAAAAAGATATAGGAATAGAAAGTTTATTCAAAGGGATAATAACAGAGAACTTCCCAAACCTAGAGAAAGATATCAATATCCAAGTACAAGAAAGTAATAGAATACCAAGCAGATTTAACTGAAGGAAGACTACCTCAAGGCATTTAGTAAACAGGCTATCAAAGATTGAGGACAAAGAAAAGATCCAAAAAGCAACAAGAGAAAAGAAACAAATAACATACAATGCAGCTCCAATAAGTCTGGCAGCAGACTTCAGTGGAAAACCTTACGGGCCAGGAGATAGTGGCATGCCATATTTAAAATGCTGAAGGAAAAGAAATTTTACCCTAAAAGAGTATATCTTGGAAAATATATTTTAAAAATGAAGGAGAAATAGACTTTCCTAGAAAAACAAAAACTGAGGAATTTTATCAACACCAGACTTGTCCTACAAGAAATACTAAAGGGAGTACTTCAATCAGGAAGAAATGGATGTTAACGAGGAATAAGTATGCTCCTGAAGGCAAAAAACTCACTGGTAATAATCAATATACAGAAAAACACAGAATAATATAACCTTGTAACTGTGATGTGTAGACTACTCTTATTAAGAAGGAACACTAAATGATAAACCAATAAAAAGTAATTACAACAATTTTTCAAGACATAGTACAATAAGGCATAAAGAGAAACAAGAAAAAGTTAAAAGGTGCGGGAAGAAGTTGAGGTGTAGAGTTTTTATTAGTTTGATTTCTGCATGTTTGTTTATGCAAATAGTGTTAAGTAGTTATTAGTTTAAAACAATGGGTTACAAGAGAGTATTTGCAAGTCTCATAGTAACATCAAACCAAAAAACATACAATGGATACACAAAAAATAAAAAGCTGGAAACTAAATCATATCACCAGAGAAAAACACCTTCACTAAAGGCAGACAAAAAAAAAAAAAAAAAAAGGAAAGAAGGAAGATCACAAAAGAACTGGAAAACAAATTTTAAAATAGCATGAGAATGTCTTATCAATAGTGACACTGAATGTAAATGGACTAAGTTTCTCAATCGAAAGACAGGCGTGGCAGAATGGATAAAAAAATGAGATCCATTGATCTGTTGCCTATAAGAAACACACTTCACATATCAAAACACAAATAAACTGAAAGTAAAGGGATGGGGAAAGATATTCCACGCCAATGGAAACCAACAAAGAGTAGGATTAACTACACTTATATCAGATAAAATAGATTTCAAGACAAAAGCTATAAGAAGAGACAAAGAAGGTCACTATATAATGATAAAGGGGTCAATTCAGCAAGAGAATACAACAATTTTAAATATATATGCACTCAACACAGGACCACTCATATATATATACATAAAGCAAATATTATTAGAGCTAAAGAGAGAGACGGACAAAATATAATAATAGCTGAGGACTTCAGCACCCCACTTTCAGCATTAGACTGATTTTCTAGATAGAGAATCAACAAAGAAACATCACAGTTAATCTGCACTACAGACCAAATGGATATAATCAATATTTGCAGAACAGTTCATCCAATGGCTGCAGAACACACATTTTTCCCCTCAGCTTATGGGTCATTCTCAAGGGATAGACCATATGTTAGGTCACAAAACAAGACTTAACACATTCAAAAAATTGAAATAATATCAAGCATCTTCTCAGAACACAGTAGAATAAAACTAAAAATTAATAACAAGAGAAAATTTGGAAACTATAAAAATACATGTAAATTGAGCAATATGCTCCTGAATGGAGAGTAGGTCAATGAACAAATTAAGAAGGAAATTGAAAAATTTGAAAACTTTCTTGAAACAAATGATAATGAAAACATAACACACTAAAACCTATTGAATACATCAAAACCAGTACTAAGAGGAAAGTTTATAGCTTTAAACGCCTACATCAAAAAAGAGGAAAAACTTCAAATAAACAATCTAACAATGCATCTTAAAGAACTAGAAAAGCAAGAGCAAACCAAATCCCAAATTAGTAGAATAAATAATAAAAATCAGAGCAGAAATAAACGAAGTTGAAATGGAATAGAAAAAATTATTAAACAAAAAGTTATTTTATTCAAAAAGTTAAACAAAATTGACAAAACTTTAGCCAGACTAAGAAAAAAAGAGAGAAAATGTACATAAAATCAGAAGTGAAAAAGGAGACATTACAACTGATACAGCAGAAATTTGAAGGACTATTAGTGGCTACTATGGGCAACTATATGTCAATAAATTGGAAAACCCAGAAGAAATGAACAAATTCCTAGACACATGTGACCTATTAAAGCAGGGTGTTTCCCTGACCTCTTCAGGGAAAGCACAACAGGCCTGACTCATTTACTGAGCCTGTCCCTCTCAACTCCTTGCAGGAGGGAGCGCGTGAGTAAATGAGGCGGGAACTGGAGTGCAGGAGCGCTGAAATCAGCTGGCATCTTTGGCGCCGGGGCCAGGGGGTGGAGGGGGGAATCAAACTCCACTCACTCGGACTGACTGTGTCCCACACTTATGAAAGAGAGTTGTGCAGGTAAGCGGGTGCAGGAGCCTGAGTGAACCCTTTTGGGGGCCAGCAGGGGTGAACTCTGTGCAGGCACTGTGGCAGTGTCCAGGCAGGGTATCTGAGACTCCCGAAGCCCCAGAGGGTGTGTTACAGTGTTCTTTTAGCTCTGCCATCCACAGATGGCTTAAGTATTAACAGCTCAGTGGATGCTTTGCCTTTTCCCATGTGGCAGCTGCTCTCCACTGGTGAGTGCGAAAGGCCAATGTGACAGCCTTTTGTAGCCACAATCGTGGCTCCCAAGCTCTTGTCTAGCATCCAGGAAAAATGAGGACACACGAATAATTGAATGATGGTAAATGCAGGGAATTTTATTGCCAGTGAATGTGGCTCTCAGTGGGAAGGGGAGCTGAAAAGGGGAGGGGGTAGTAGGTAATCTTCCCCTGAAGTCCTGCCGTCTCCGGCCAGATTCTCCTCCAAAGTTTCACTGTCATCCTGTCCCTCTGAAGTTAAGCTGCTTCTCTCCAATGTCCAGCTGTAGTTCCAATGTTCAGCTGCTTCTCTCTTCTCTGCCAGCTGCGTCTGGAATGTTTATAGGTACAGTAAGAGGTGGGGCAGGCCATGGGTAGTTTGGGAAAAGGCAATATTCCAGTAGGAAAACAGAGATAGATGTTCTGACTTTGGGCTGTAGGTTTCAGGATTTTCAGCTTGAGGGTTGGGTTTTGTCAGGGACCCACCTTTTTCTGCCTAGAATTTCACTGCTTCCTGTCTCTTTCACTACCAAGATTGAACCAGAAAGAAATCCAATACCTGAACAGACCTATAATAAGTAACAAGATCAAAGCCATAATAAAAATTTTTCCCAATAAAGAAAAGCCCATGACCCAATGGCTTCACTGCTGACTTCTACCAAGCATTTAAAGAATAACTAATATCAACCCTACTCAAACTATCCTGAAAAATCCAGGAGAAGGGAATACTTCCAAACCCATTCTGCAAGGTCATTATTACCCTTATACCAAAACCATGGTATACCAAAGTTACCAAGACAAGATATTGCCTTGCAGTTGTCTGCAAGTTGTCTTGTATATATTGTCTTGTAGATATGATATTGTTGTTTTATGTGTCTCTGTCTGTACCAGATGTCTCAGAATAAACAAAGACACATGATAAAAAGAAAACTACAGGCCAATATCTCTGATAAGTATTGATGCAAACAGTCTCAACAAAACATTAGCAAACAAAATTCAACAAAACATTAGAAAGATCTTCATTATGACCAAGCAGGATTTATCCCTGGGATGCAAGGAAGATTCAACATGTGCAAATCAATGTGATACATCATATCAACAGAACGATGAATAAAAAGCATATGATTATTTCAATTGATGCTGAAAAAATCAACAAATAACATTCAGCATCCCTTCATGACAAAAACACTCAAAATACTGGGTATAAAAGGAACATATCTGAACATAATGAAAGCAGTATACAACAGACTCACAGCTATTGTCATATTGAATGGGGAAAAATGGAAACCCTTTTCTCTAATATCTGGGACATGACAAGGATGCCCACTGTCACAACTGTTATTCAACATAGTGCTGGAAGTCCTAGCTAGAGCAATCAGAGAAGAGAAAGAAATGAAGGGCATCCAAATTGGAATGGAAGATATCAGGTTGTCCTTGTTTGCAGATGACATGATCTTATACTGGGAAAGACCTGAAGACTTCACACACACACACACACAAATCTATTAGAACTGATAAACAAATTCAGTAAAGTTGCAGGATACAAAATTAACTTACAAAAATCAGTAGCATTTCTATATGCCAGAGGCAAACAATCTGAAAAAGAAACCAAAAAAGTAATTTCATTTACAACAGACACACATAAAATTGAATACCTAGCAATTAACTTAACCAAATAAATGAAAGATCTCTATAATGACAGCTATAAAACACTGATGAAGGAAATTAAAGAGGACACTAAAATATGAAAAAAAATTCCATGTTCGTGGATTAGAAGAAACAATATTGTTAAAATACCCATACTACCCAAAGCAATCTATGGATTCAAAGCAATCCCTACCAAAATGCCAATGACAAACTTCATAGAAATAGAAAAAAAAATCCTAAAATATTTATAGAACAAAAAAGACCCAGAATATCCAAAGCTATCCTAAGTAAAAAGAACAAAACTGGAGGAGTTACATTACCTGATTTCAAATTATACTAAAGAACTACAGTAACCAAAACAGCATGGTACTGGCATAAAAACAGATACATAGACCAATGGAACAGAATAGAGAACCCAGAAACAAACCTACACACCTACACTGAACTCATTTTTGACAAAGGTGCTAAGAACATGCACTGGGAAAAAAGTCTATTCAATAAATGGTGCTGAGTAAACTAAATATCCATATGCAGAAGAATGAAATTAGACTAATACGTCTTGCCACATACAAAAATCAAATCAAAATGAATTAAAGACTTAAATCTAAGACCTCTCACTATGAAACTACTGTAAGAAAACATTGGAGAAAATCTCCAGTACATTGGTCTGGACAAAAATTTCCTGAGCAATACCCCACAAACACACGCAAACAAATAAAAACATGGACAAATGAGATCACATCAAGTTAAAAAGCTCCTGCATAGAAAAGGATACAATCAACAAAATGAAGAGACAACCCACAGAATGGAAGAAAATATTTGCAAACTACCCCTCTGACAAAGGATTAATTACTGGAAAATATAAATATCTCAAACAACTCTATAGGAAAAAATTTAATAATCCAGTCAAAAGTTGGGCAAAAAATTTGAATAGACATTTCTCAAAAGGATTCATATGAATGGCAAACAAGCATATGAAAATATCCTCAACATCATTGATCATCAGAGCAATATAAATCAAAAGTAAGATGAGATATCATCTCATCCTACTTAAAATGGCTTATATCCAAAAGGCAAGCAATAATAAATACTGGCAAGAATGTGAAGAAAAAGGGATGTGAGAATGTAAATTAGTACAACCACTATAGAGAGTAATGTGCATGTTCCTCAAAAACTAAAAATTGAGCTCACATATGATCCAGCAATTCCACTGCTGGGTATGTATGCCAAAGATAGGAAATCAGTATATTGAAGTGCAGTATATTTGCACTCCCATGTTTGTTGCAGCACTGTTCACAATAGCTAAGATTTGGGAGCAACCTCAGTGTCCATAAACAAATGAATGTATAAAGAAACTGTGGCACATATACACAATGGAGTATTATTCTGCCATAAAACAGAATGGGACCCTGTCATTTCTAACAGCATGGATGAAACTTGAGATTTTCATGTTAAGTGAAATAAGCCAGGTACAGTAATACAAATATCACTGTTGTCACTTTTTTTGTGGGGTCTGAAAATCAAAACAATCGAACTCATGGAGATAGTAGAAGGATGGTTATGAGAGGCTTGGGAATGGTAGACGAGGATGAGGGAGGTTGTGTAAGGGAGAGGTAGGAATGGTTAATGGATGCAAAAAATAGAAAGAATGAATAAGACCTACTATTTGATAACACAACAGGATACTATAGTCAATAATACCTTAAATGAACATTTAAAAATAACTAAAAGAGTATAATTGTATTGTTTGTAACACAAAGGATAAATGCTTGAGGGTATGGATTTCCCATTCTTTATGCTGTGATTCTTTCACATTGCATGCCTGTATCTAAACATCTTATATACCCCATAAATATGTACCTCATAAATATATACACCTACTATGTACCCACAAAAATTAAAAATTAAAAAAATTATAAAAGAACAAAAACTTAAAAACCTAATGATACTAATTATTGCTGACACTATGGGGCAAGTGAAATCCAATATACTAGTTTGGAAAATATAAAGTGATACAACCACTTTTGAAATAGTTTGGCCATTTCTTAAGAAATTAAACAGACTTCTCATTTGAGCTTTGACATGCAAAGGGCTTGTTAGTTGTCAGCCCTACACTTACAAGAAGAAAAGAGCTGAAGAAACTCAAATTAGCAACATCTTGTTGGAACCATCAGGGAACTGATATCACAGGGCACTGTCACCCCCAAACCTGGAGAAACAGATGAATACAGAGAATCACAGCTGAGCTCAGCCTACGTGGAACACAGCCACTGGAGTGCCAAACTGGAAAAGACAATTAAATGAAAATTTTGAAAAATTTCTAGAGGCTGAATGTGGACTAGCATGAGAATTAGAAACTCCTGGGCACAGTCTTGGGGGAAGCAAACATTCATGGGTTTTAGCTGCAAGAAACCCAAAGGTTCTCATCATGGAGAGCCAAGAAAATTGCCTTTAAGTATTTGTTGTTGTTGTTGTTGTTTGTTTGCTTATTTTTGTAGTAGGTTGGGAGGAGGAAATAATTACCATTTTGAAACACAACCAAAGTATTCTTCATAACAAAGGCATGTTTTCAGAGGCTAAGCTTTGCCAGAGCCTTATCAGACCTGTGGACAGAACAATTATCCAGTTCCTTATTAGACCTGTGGGAAGAGCAATTATCCAGCTCCTCTAGCTTTCCTATCTCCCCTAATGATGCTAGAAAATACCTAGAAGGTCCCTCTCTAGGGCACAGGCCCATGAAAAGATTGAAATTTTAATTGTAAACTCATATAAAGGCTCCCCTTCCGCCATACTTTACTACTACAGCAATAGGACTCTAGGATAAAAACACTAAAATATAATATAAAGAGCTGCATACTGTGCAATATATTTATGAAGGAGTTCTTAAGGAAAACAAAAATAAAAAGACAGAGAGAGAGGGAGAATGGTAAATGACAGTAGTGGAGTTTGAATCCTCTGGCAACTGCAGCTACAGCAAATATCAAACATAGCCAAACGCCTAGCTAAATTATCATAAAACCTCACACTAAAGGCCTATTTACCTCAGTGTCTATTATCTAATACATTTCTTTGCCAAAAACTTGAAACATCCAAATATCTATTAACAGGTGAGTGGTTAAAAAATTATGACCATGCAACAATAACAGTCATCAATTAAAAAGAATGAGCAATAGGGATGATTCTAAAAAATTATATGCTGATTGGAAGACATCAGTTAGAAAGAATATATACTCAATGATTCCATTTATGTAAAACTCTAGAAAAATATGAACTGATCAACAGTCACAGAAAGTACATCAGTGCATATCTGGAGACAAGATGGGGGGAGTGGGAACAAGGCTTAAAGATTATAAGAGGTATAAGAAAAATTTGGGGGTGATGAATTATATTATTTTAATTATGATGATAATTTTATGGTTACACCTATGTCAAAACTTAAATAACATTTTACTCTTCAACTTTGGGCAGTTTATCATGTCAATTATACCACAATAAAGCTTAAAAATGGTTTACATGACTGGTGTAGAGTAGTCTGAAGATGAGTAACATAAAATTATTCCTATTACAATTTCAATTTAATGGATGTAAGCATGTTTTAAATATCTAAAGTTTGTCGATTTTCAATATGTGCTGTCATCTCTATATAGATTGTAGAGGAGCAAATACATCCTGATAAAATAGTGCTGGCCCTCACAGTGCTATATTCTAAATGTGGGTGACACCATCAAAACTGGCCAGAAATACTTCTAGTTTTATTTATTACTTTATTTCTTCAACAAATATTTTTGAACTGGTCTATTTGCCAGAAAAGGTGCATTCCACCACATGTAACAGGCAATAATCTCCAGCTAATTATCTTCTTTCATCTTCCTCCCTTGATTGTTCTACCCTGATGCCAACAGATCTTCCTTGGATAATTTCTCTTCAAGTGACTCAAGAAACTCATGCATGTTGGTAATCTTTTTTCTAATCTGTCAAAGCTGACTGGTCTCCAGAGCTCCATTTTGTTTTTGCTTAAAATATAACACCTTCCCTATGTAGATACTAAGCATGTCTTCAAGAAAAGAATGCTAATAATTTTTCATAGTCCACTGCCAAAACTACTTTATTATCCCGGATACATAATGTGTAATTCATTGGGCAGATGTAATAAGGTCCTAGACCAATCTGACATCTGCCTTCTTATCTTTTCACTGATATTTCTGGATATCAATCCAATCAACTCTGAAAGATAAGCCTTTTAGTTATTTCTTGATACATTATATTGTTAAGTGGAAGAATGTCACTTTCCATGATGCAAAGGCAAACATAATTTGTTTTAATTCACAAATTATAGGTTTGTAATACCTGGATAAATAAAGCAATAAGAATGATGGGCACATTTAGAAAATTTAGAGGCATCCATAGTTGAATAAATATATAGCTGGTTTACTAAACTTCTGTGGTACATGCTGAAATGCTTTGCCTAAGTGTTAGTAAACTTAGCGTGTTAGTTATTCGAAAAGGGGAGCTTATGTGAGTAAAACTATGGCCTAAAAGCTGAATGAATGAGGACATGTAAAGCAAGAGGTGTCAAAATGAAACTGGAGTTTTGGGGAAGATCAGTAACCAACAGAGACAAATAAAACAGTAGTAATAAGTGGTAAATAAGGACATATGGAATTATTCTATTGAATTTCATTAGATAGTGACTTACTAGTGAGTATACTTTTAAAAACCACATAGCTTCATCATACATTATCTACTTTATAGACACCCTCCAATGTGTCATATGTGTCATATGACAATTTGAAAAAAGAATCCAATAACATTGACTTATAAATAGAATTGCACTTGACTCAGTAATTCTAGGAACTAATTACAGTTGTCTCTCAGTACCCACAGGGGATTGGCTCCAGGACACCCCCAACCCCAAGAGGATACCAAAATCTGCACATATTCAAGTCCCTCAGTTGGCCTTCCAGAGCCTAAGGATGTAAAAAACTTGCCCCTATATGCGCAGATTTCACATCCTTTTCATACTGTATTTCCAACCTGCGTTTGGTTGCAATATACGGGGATGCAGCGGGACAACTGTTCTTCCTGAAAAAAACCCACTTGTATGTGGACCTGGGCGGTTCAAACCCATGTTGTTCAAGGGCCATTCGTAACTTACAAGATCTATTTTTAATAATAGCAAACCATTTACATTGATATATAAATGTTTTCATAAGCTAATATTTGAGTATGATTGCAGAGAAAACTTTTGACTTTGGAATCACTTGGAAGTTTCAATCAAATTATGAATAAAAAGAACATAAAATTAATATTTATTACATTTTGAAAAATGGAAAGATTAAAAATGTTCAATGTAATCATAAATGAAATGCTAGAAAGGACTGGAAAGGTCCTTTGTAATCATAAATGAAATGCTAGAAAGGTATGGAAATTTAAAACTTCTTACTCTACAAATTTACTGAGGAACATTCTTATTTATAATTGTTACTCAAAGGAATGAGTAATGCTTACAGTTACACTTGTCTTGGGAACATCGTTTGGAAAAAGATGATGAGGATGATATAGTAGGTTAATTTTTATTGAGTCTCACTGCATGTCAGACACTTTTCTACATGGTTTATCCTACTTAATCCTCACATGCCAACAGAACAACAAATTTTATGAGGAAAATTCTACGAATTTTTGCATTAAATAAATAAAGATATTAAAGATTCTAGATTTAAATAAGTTATTTGTGGGTATATCAATGGTATGAATTAAAGCCAGTATTTTAAACCTGGCACTTTAATTTTACAACCCACATTTTTAACCAACATTCTATGTTATCTAATTAATTTTCACATTACCTCCAAAACCCATTCAATATTATTTTAAAAAATCCCAACAATAAGTAAGAATAGAAATTGATGTCTGGTATACCTATGGATAATTACAAACAAATATCTGATTGTCAATGCAAATTTTTGTATTACCGCATATACTATAGAGATAACATGACACTACTTATTAATTCTGTTACTTCATTCTTCCACCTACAATTTATTTCCCTTTCATTCTTCCACCTACAATTTATTTCCCTTTGTCAACCAGTTTAATATTTTCAATGCAGCAAAAAGACAAATTTTCAGGGCTTGTATCATAACGAAAATTAATATAATACAACAGTGAACTTGAACATAACACATCTTTTGTGAAAGTATTACATTTTCTGTTATTATTATAGATGATTTTACCATTAAAACCATGAAAGCAATAAATAAATAACTGATCTTAGAAACCAAATAAAATTATTACAGGTGAGGAATGCCATATGTGAACTTGAATTTTAACACCACAGGACACCATTTTAATTGCTTCCTTAATGTCGTTGGTTCAATCTATATTTTAGGGGACATATGGTACATTTTTCTGAGAGTGAGAACTTTTCTAGGTTTTTTACTATTTTTCACTAGAATTCAGAATTTTAAATTAAGCCTTTCTTAATTTAATCCATTGTACAATTGACATCCTATTTTATTGTGACTTTTTAAACCAAAAGTATCATCATCTAAAATGTTGGCATTTAGAGTCATCAGAGATTAATGTCATTTTGCAATGTCATGGGGCAATTATTTTGTAAATTGCATCCTTCCAGAGATTTCTGATTAAATCTCAAGATGAAAATGGCTTCCTCAATGTTATCAACAGAGTAAATTGTCTTCCTGCCAATGTTTGTCATTCCAAATATTATTTCATCAACACTGAAAGTCAATTTTCCTAAGGCCCTTGGAGCAAGCAAAATTACCAAGTGCTTTCACTCTAATTCCATGAGGGAAATGAAGTAAATTCCAAGCAGTCATTTTGCGTGCTTTAATTTCACGTTTTATTTTGGAATTTATGGATCACTTGGCAATCAATTCATAGGAAACAAAAATAGTTTTCTTTGAAAATGCAAATTTCTGTATGCGGTAAGGTTGTGAGAGGTTAGTCCTATTTAAAAATGCATTTAAAATTCCAGCATGTCATTATTACTTTTTGCAAGGCTTTCATGAAATTTAATGTAATTTTGCTAAAACTGCACAGAGAGGAATGATGATGGATTTAAAGTCAGGAGATATACTTTCAAATCACTGTTCATTGTAACCTAATTTCATTCTATTCAGCAAGATAATTAATCTACCTGAGTATCAAATCTGTTATAATAAAATGAGGATACGAATATAATCCTCACGTGACAGAATTAAAGTATAGATTAAATGTGATTGTATATATGAATATGCTCTTTGAACATGGAAACAAATCTCTAAAGATGTTAATCACAAATAAGCATTTCTTGTCTTTGATAGCATTTAATATGCTGTGGCCCATGTATCCTGAGGTATCACCCCAAATGTTTAATAACAGAAATCAGGTTTTGTATGTCTTCTGTCTGATAAAAGTTTTTAATACTTTTTGAAGTTTCCATGATTTCTTCTCCAGGTTTTACGAATAAGAAAGTTGTCTTCAAACTCAGCTCAACTCCCCTGAAAGATAGAATGCCATGAAGTGAAAAACAGTTTAAATGAATTTATCAATTATGTAACTTGCAAATTATCTTTGCATAATTATTAGAAAGGATATATCATAATTAGATATTATAGCAACTATATTATGTGCCTCTCTTTCACTTCATATCCATGACCTTCACAATCAACTAGCCATTTTACCCACTTTAATTACATTCACACTTCATTATTTTTGCAATTCCCAGGAACTTTTAAATTATGACTAAATGTAGAAGCAAGGGATTTCAGCCAACAACAGGGATAAAGCAGACAATTTTTCTCCCAGAGTTTCCTCAGGACTTCGAACTTTAAACAAATTGCAGTTCTAATATCAATGGTTACCTCCATTAATCACCATCTCTACATCCTTATCATTCCTACTCCAGGAGTATATAAGGCCTATAAGGTGAATAAATCCTACTCTCACTAGTGATATGCCTGGCATAATTCAATACCCACTTCTGCCCATATTTAAAGAAGCAGAGAGAATGATGCGGAACTGAGTCAAATGCAAGCATCTATTTGCAATGCCTCACTGAATGACTAGAAATATTATTTGGACCAATAAGCCAAGGCTAATATCTTAACACCTTTTAGAAAAGACCAGCAAAGTCATACTTAAAGGAGTATGGGTCCCTTAAAGAGCTATACAGATGTGGCTTGGGAGTAGTCAAGAGCAACATACCAAGGTGAAGCTGAAGAGAGAAAACAGAAGGCAGACATAGCTTGCTACATGTATTCATCTCTGAAAAAGAGAGTCATTTGGTGGAGAAAAAATGAGCTGTAGTGTTGGAAGAGAAAGTCTTCATTCAGACAACACTGATAGACATCTAGGGCAGTGTGAGGGATGTGATGAGGGAAAGACATATTATATTAATTTTTCTTGGCTGCTACCTTTTGTTTTCTTTTTTCTTTTTCTTTCTTTTCTTTTTTTTTTTTTTTTTTTGAGGTGGAGTTTTGCTCTGTTGTCCAGACTGAATTGCAATGGTGCAATCTTGCCTCATTGCAACCTCTGCCTCCTGGGCTCTCAAGCGATTCTCCTGCCTCAGTCTCCTGATTAGCTGGGATTACAGGCACGCACCTCCGTGCCCAGCTAATTTTTGTATTTTTAGTAGAGACAGGGTTTCACCATGTTGCCCAAGCTGGTCTTGACCTCAGGTGATCCACCTGCCTCGGCCTCCCAAAGTGCTGGGATTATAGGTGTGAGCCCGGCCAGCTACTTTTTGTTTTCTAAGCATCATTTTAGATCACTGCAGGGTAGTAATCTGTTTCTATTTTAGGTTCATCTCTTTTGTTTCTGGAACCCACCTTAACAGATTGTATTGTACATCTGGTTATGTTTCGGACCCCCTTTTTCTTTTGTTTCTCCTTTTTGTCAGGTGGTTTTGCATGTTTTCAGAGCTTGTGGTGGGAATATGTAATTACCTGATGGTGACATAGATGCAATAATAACAAGAGGTGGGTCTCCGAATTCAGGCCCAAGATCAGTTTGTTGCTTCAACCATTGCATGCCTTGAGGTGATTCCAGCATTCTAGGCACATCAAGAATCTATAAGAAATAAAATCATGCTTCTGAAACACATGTATTAAAACAACTATCTTGAAAAAAGAATTTCTACTGGGGAGGTCACTGGGTCTGCGACTCTGTAAACAAAAATTTAATGCTAAGTAACATATACAATCACACTAAAAGAGGCTTCTCTAGTGAGGATAGCATTGCCAGAGCCAGTCAACATCTAAGACACTTAGGAAAGATGCCAGAAGCTACAATGTTGACCACCCTCAAAGTGCCCAAAATCTTTGCCACCAAATTTTCCAGAAGATAATGGATGTCACCCAACAATAATCATTTCTGAATTTAATTCTCATTGAGAATTTCATATTTGAAAACATAAGTAATATACCCACATCCTAGTTTCAAGAGACATATCCACTACATGCCTTATCAACATGCTTATCACTTCTATCCATTGACACAGCTGAGCCATCCTCATTGTAACAACACTTCTTCCAATTGAAGGTGTTTTGTAATCTCACAATGATCAGCAGAGTTGCCTAGGTCAGTGGCTCCTCCTGAGCTTAGCTCAAATGTATTTCGCCCACACCTTTCCCTCCACAGTGACCACTGTGATACAGGAAAATTAAATAAACTTCTTCTCATTAAAATTTTCAAAACTTTTCCTGTATACTTGTAAAACATCACTACACAACTTAACAATTAGGTTTCTTCAGTTTTTGATATTATAAAATTTATTACATCAACTCAATTGTTTCCTTGCAGGAGATCACCTCAATCCCAAACCTGAATCCATCTTATTCTATCCTAAACTTGAATACAGTGTTACGTTAACTTCGCTATAATATACATGCCAAATAATTGTCCAGGTTAAACTTTTTTTTTTTTTTGCCTTGATCAGAGATCATAATTATCTTCCTAACATGGCTCAAAAACACATCTACACTTACACCAATTCTAATTCTCATCCTCACAATTAACAAAGAAATTTAATATATCTGTACATAATGATGTCTAAGTATCTTTTGTTGTTGTTGTTGCTGCCCAGGCTGGAGTGCAGTGGCACGATCTCGGCTCACTGCAACCTCCCCTTCCCAGATTCAATCGATTCTCCTGCCTCAGCCTTCTGAGTAGATGGGACTATAGGTGCACGCCACCACACCCGGCTAATTTTTGTATTTTTTAGTAGAGACGGGGTTTCACCATATTGGACAGGCTGTTCTCGAACTCCTGACTTCGTGATCCGCCCACCTCAGCCTCCCAAAGTGCTGGGATTTCAGGCATGAGCCACCGCGCCTGGTTAAGTATCTTTTTTCAAAGGTTAATATTTTTTTCTTTACAGGTCAAATATGCTTTATTTACTAAATAATTATTCGTTATTTATTACTTTCATGTCAATTTTAATTTTTCTGTTGTCTTTTTAAAACACAGTTCCCATAACTAAATGACATAGTTTTTATTTTTTTTAAAGATATTTAGCATAGTGATGGATACTTTTTAGGTGCTTAACAAACACTAGGATCAAGTTTTTTACTGAAAACTTAATTACTCTTGATGTAGAAAATAATGATACTAATATTAAATTATAATGTGATGGTTAATTTTTTGTGCCAACCAGACTGGACTAAGGGATGCCCAGACAGCTGGTAAAACATGATTTCTGGGTGTTTCTAGGAGGACTTTTGTCTTAATCTGTTTGTGCTGCTGTTACAGAATATCACAATCTAGGTTATTTATAAAGAAGAGAAATGTATTTCTCTCAATTCTGGAGGCTGAGAAGTCCGAGTTCAAGGCATAGGCAGGTTCAGTTGTCTGGTGAGGAATACATTCCCTGAAAGGGAGGAATACTGTGTCCTCACATGACAGAAGAGCATTATCGCAAGCTATGTATTAAAACACTGAGTGAAGCTTCTTTTATGATGGCCTTAATCCCATTCATGAGGAAGGAGCCCTCATTGCCTAATCACCTTTCAAAAAACTCACTTTCTAATACTGTTTTATTGGCAACACCTGTATTTTGGAAGAGCGACATTGTTTTAGATCATAGCACTATTCTTGAAAAGATTACCATTTGAATCAGTAGACTAAGTAAAGAAGATCCTCACTCACCAATATAGGTGGGCATGATTCAATCTGTTGAGACCCAAAGAGAAGCAAAACGAAGAGGAAGAGCTAATTCATTCTCTCTTTCCCTTGTTCTCCTTCTCTCTCTTCTTTTCTTCTCTCTTCTCAAACTGAAACATTCATTTACTCCTGCCCTCATTTGGAGTTCCTGGTACTGCAGCCTTTGAACTCTGGGACTTACTCCTCCACCACCCTTTCTATTACTTCTCCGGCCCTCAGACTCAAACTGAGTTATGCCACTGGCTTTCCTAGTTGCAGACAGCATACTGTGTTCTTCTGGGCCTCCAGAATTGTGTGAGCCAATTCTCACAATAAACCTTATTTTATATATCTATATATATATGTATCCTGTTGGTCGTGTTTCTCTGGAGAACTCCAGCCAATACAAGTAGGCTATGCCAATATAACTTGCTCTCTATTTTCAGGTAGATGTGTATATTCTGCATGTCCATCTCAATTTCCTTTTGCAACCTTCCCCAATATTTTTATTTGCTTATTTAAATTTAATTTAAACCATAAACTTTCTAGCAATTTTCATCCTGTGATTTTATGGTGTTTAATGAGGTTTTAAGTCTGGTTTTGCTATATGAAAGAGGAAACATAGAAATGAGATTATATAAATACCCCTGCAAGGGGAGATTTCTTGTATCCATGGCTATCAGGAACATGGTCCGGCTCTACAGACAAAATACACATTCTCATAAAGTTCACTTGTGACATTATACAGTATTCGTAGTCAAGAGAATCTCCTCTTCCCAAACTAGAACATGCTCTCTGGCTAAAATTTCAATTTCTCATTTTCACACCATGTCTGTGTTCTAAAAAGGAATAATTCAGGCCTGATAGAATGTTGAAAAGGGGGATTTCTCAAGAAATTTAAATTTTTACCAAGAAAAACATATGAAGATTAAAAGATATTAAAAGAAATGTAGGACTTGTTGGGGCAGGAAGCTGAAAGAATTCAATGTATAAGAGAAGGTGAGTGAGCAATGTTGGAAATTATTTACTAAGATACATACTCAGAAAATATCACGTACTATAGCAGCCACACATATTTGAACCATAAAACTGGCTTTAAAAGTGTGGTACCATATTTAAAAAATACAGTATTTACTCCCTCATCCATCCTTATACTCATGATCTGTGGCAGAAGAAAGGTATCATCTCGTGTTTTGTAATTGATGTGAGGAAAAAAAAAAAAACAACCAGCAAGGCTATGAAAGGATAGATTCACATGGGAAAACCATGTACTGAAGTAGCTTAAATTAAAATGGTGTTGAATAAGATAATATACTCCAAGGATATTCAACTGTAAAGTGCTTTTAAAATGTAAGGTGTTATAATTATGTAAGAAAGGAAGAATGGCCTTGCGTACATGTCTCATTTCTCTAGTCCATCATTGGATATTATGCCATTCAGAAGACCATAATAACTTTTTCAGAGCAGAAAGGCCTTATTTCAAAAGCAACCCATTTTATTGTGTACTCTGAAGCTTTTCTAGTTGATTTCATTTACTCAAGGCTTTATATCTCATTATCTTAGGGTATGATGAGGCATTTTGTTTCTTCTTGATATTTCACAAGGTTGTTTTCTTCCACAGTGGCTCACATTTCAAACAAAGAACATGGATTATTCATTGGTGGAAATAATCTTTTCTTATCCTCCTCACTTGTTTTTGCAGCTTCAGTATTTCATCATGTGGCTATAGTATGTTTATTCAACTATTTTCCTATGCACGGGCATTCAGGTGATTTCTGTTATTTTGCAATTATAAACAATTCGGCAATGAATAATGTGTGCATATTGTTAGAAATATGTTCTTCAGAATTGTAGGGACCAGCCCCACAGGGTCGGTGAGTTTCTCCCCGACGTGCGGCGATGAGAGAGTGTAGAAATAAAGACACAAGACAAAGAGATAAAAGAAAAGACAGCTGGGCCCGGGGGACCACTACCACCAATGTGCAGAGACCGGTAGTGGCCCCGAATGTCTGTCTATGCTGTTCTTTATTGGATACAAAGCAAAAGGGGCAGGGTAAAAAGTGTGAGTCATCTCCAATGATAGGTAAGGTCACGTGGGTCACATGTCCACTGGACAGGGGGCCCTTCCCTGCCTGGCAGCCAAGGCAGAGAGAGAGAGAGAGGGAGAGAGAGAGACAGCTTACACCATTATTTCTGCTTATTAGAGACTTTTAGTACTTTACTAATTTGCTACTGTTATGTAAAAGGCAGAGCCAGGTGTACAGGATGGAACATGAAGGTGGACTAGGAGCGTGACCACTGAAGCACAGCATCACAGGGAGAAGGTTAGGCCTCCAGATAACTGCGGGCAAGCCTGACTGATGTCAGGCCCTCCATAAGAGGTGGAGGATCAGAATCTTCTCTAAACTCCCCTGGGGAAAGGGAGACTCCCTTTCCCGGTCTGTTAAGTAGCAGGTGTCGTTCCTTGACACTTTTCGCTACTGCTAGACCACGGTCCACCTGGCAATGGGCGTCTTCCCAGACGCTGGCATCACCGCTAGACCAAGGAGCCCTTCTGGTGGCCCTGTCTGGGCATAACAGAAGGCTCGCACTCTTGTCTTCTGGTCACTTCTCACTGTGTCCCCTCAGCTCCTATCTGTGTATGGCCTGGTTTTTCCTAGATTATGATTATAGAGCGAGGATTATTATAATACTGGAATAAAGAGCAATTGCTACAAACTAATAATTAATGATATTCATATATAATCATATCTAAGATCTATATCTGGTATAACTATTCTTGTTTTATATTTTATTATACTGGAACAGCTCATGTCCTCGGTCTCTTGCCTCGGCACCTGGGTGGCCTGCCGCCCACAAGAATAGATTCATAAAACAGGATTGCTGGGTCAAAAAGCAAGAACTTGTAGTTTTGCTAGATATTGCCAAATTCTGCTCCATGAATGTACTAATTTACATTTCTTATCTTAACCAATTATGAGAATTTCTGTTTCCCTACAGACTGTCAACACATTGCTTACTCAAGATATATTTTTAACTTTTGCCAACTTGATAACAGAATCAGTGAAAATATATTTTACATTGCATGTTTCTCATCATGAAGGAAGTTGGATATGTTTTTAAATGTTTAAAGGTTTTTTGTATTTTTAAATTTTGTTTTAGCAAATTTGCCCTTTATGTATTTTACAAATTTCTCCAACACTTTTAAGCGTTTTTGTATACTGTAGCATTGGAGCTAATATAATAAATAATGGTGTTTGTTTTGCTATGCACGTTGTTTTTCTAGTTAAACCTATTAAACTTTTCTATTACCTCATCAATACCTTGAGTATGCTTAGAAAACTTTTCTCCACACTTAGATTACAAAAGAATTCATCTATGCTTTCAATTTCTTACATGTTTCATTTTTTAGGTTGGATCACTCATCTATTTGAAATTTATTCCTAGATATAAAGTAAGCAATAGATTACATTGTATATTTTTTGTAAAAACATGTCCAATTATGCCAGCATGATTTATTTAAAGGTTCATCTTTACACTAGTGATTTGAGATATACCTTTATAATATAATAAATTTCAATTTATATTTTGGTCAATTACTTGATTTTCAATTCTACGCTTTGGTCTTTTTAGCTATTTACCGAGTAACAAACCAACTTAAATATAGAGGGTTTAATATGTATGTTTTAATATCTAATAAGCTCACTATTCTTATATGTTTTCCTTATGAATTTTAGATTTAAAATGTGTAGCTCCATGAAAGGATTTTGAATACACTTGAATGCATTAGACATATAAATTTAAGTTATAAAAAACTGTTAATTTATGATGTTGAATTTTTTTAGCCAAGAGCTAGAGTTGCTTCTCTATTTGTTCAATTTGTTTTTATGTCTTTCAAGGATTTTTTTTTCTTATATAGATTCTGCACAATTCTTGATGTAATTGTTTCTAAGAATTTAATTTTTGCCATTGTGGTTGTTTTGCTATTGTAAATGATGTTTTCTCCACCACTATTTTCTCTAACTTGTAGTTATCAGTGTGTATTGAAGGGCAATGATTTAATTTTATAGCACTCTAACAATAAATTCTTTTATCATTTGTGTTTGTTTTGTGATTCATTTTCTAGAATTTTCTAGGTATATTATCATATCAAATGCAAACAGAGATAGTTTCAATTCTTTCCCCCTAATTCATTTATATTGTCTAAATCAAATGGCTAATACAAAACATCTTTGGTCATATTGAAAATAGTGGACGTATTTGCTTTGTTCTTAACCTTTGCGAAATTTTCTTTAATGTTTTCTCATTAAGTAAAATGATGACTTGATGATTAATAAATTTGTGTGTTTAAATTAATGTCAAAGAAATATCCATAAATGGCTGATGATTTCTTTGTGCGTTTTTAATCACACATTGTCAAATAAATTTTTTCCACATCTACCAAGATTATTACACAAAATAGTATTAGATCTCTGAGTATAGTTTATTATAATAATGAATTTTTAGTATTGTCCATTTAAAATTACAAAGTATTGCAGGGAAAATAATAAAGATTTAAGTAAATAGTAATGTACATGTTCATTAATTAGAAGACTCAATGTTTTTGACACATCAGTTCTCACATATTTATATATATATATGTGTATATATATAATTCAAAGTCATCCCAGTTAAAATCCCAGCAGCCTACTGTTGTAAATATTGATAAGCTAATTCTAAAATTTACATGAAAATTTAAATAAAGTAGAATATCCAAAACAATTTTGAAAAACAGTAAACTTTGGTAACTTAATTTGATTTCAAGAGTTACAATAATAATAACAGTACAGTATTGATGGAAGGATAAGTTTAGCTTATAGGCCAGTAGAACAAAATATAGAATCCTTAAACAGAACCACACACAATATCAATTGATTTTTGACAAAGATGTTAAGCTAACTTAAAACAGAAAAGAAAGTCTTTCAAATAGTGCTGCAAAAATCAGATATGTATAAGCAAAAAACGAACATAATTCCTTACATAATACTACCCAAAAAAATAATTTAAAATGGACACACTTCTAAACATAAATGCCAAAGCTATAAAACTTCCAAAAGAATGTACAAGAAAAAATAATGCACCAGATAATGGATGAATAAACTGATATATTCAGAAAGTGTAATATTACTTGGTGATAAAAATTCTAATCATGCAGCATAGATAAAATAAGAAAACATTATGCTGAGAAAAAGAAGCCAGACACAAAAGAGTACAAACTACATGAGCTCATTTGTACAAAAGTTGAGAGCAGACAAAACAAAAATCTAGTGGCAGAAAGCAGAATAGTTGCATGGAGCCAGGAGCCGGTGGGGATGGTGGATGATTTCAAATGGGCTTAACAAAACTTTCTTTTGTAAAGAAGATGTTTTATCACTTCATTGTGGTGGCCAAAATGCTTGAAAGTGTACATTTAAAATGGATATATTTATTATATATAATTATATTTCACTGAAGTTCTAATAAAAAGAAAATATTTATTAGGTAATATTTGAGGTGTTTCTTCATGCTATGTCTTTAAGTAAAAAAAAAAAAAAAAGTGAAAAACGCAATGACTGACTCCATGAATGCAAAAAGAAAGAAATATTTAGTGGTAGTTTTTTTTTTTTTTTTTTTTTTTACCTATATTTGGAACTAAAATGAAGTTTTTGTAACATGCCTCAATCAAACGAAACATGTATTTTCTCAAGCTGCCTCTACTCAGTCATACAATTCTCATTGTTGAATCATATTATTTAAATAATTGTTTTTCTGAAAATCTTCTGAGTCAGCTTAAACTGTTTTTTTGTTTTTAATGTCATCTTTCAGCTACTCACTTTTATGTCTACCATTTATGTACTCACTGTTCAGTCCATCTATGTCAAATACATTTGTAATATTTCAAATTCATTCCTTCTGTGCACCTCGAAATTTCATGTGCCTTTATGGTTGATAATAATATCACTTATATTTATAATATTTTATAGTTATAAAGGTAATTATTCCAAAAATGTTAAGCTGAAGTTCGTGTATATCTTATTAACATGGAATTAAAATAATATGAATACCTTATTTTAATGGGAAGAAATGCCCTTCATAAATTTAAAATTTCAAAAAAATTTTTTCTGTTCCTGATATTGTTCAAAACTTGGATAAAGTCAAATGCAAAGTGATATTCCTATTAGTGTGTCAGGATCAGAAATAATACTTCCAGTATTAGTTTTTTACCTCAAGCTCTGTAACTTTGATGAAATAGCAAATAAATGATGGTAAAGCAGGTTATCTACTTATGTTATTTAAACCACTGGGCATTTCTGAGTGTTGATTGGTCACCTGCTGATCGCTGAAGTCCTACTGACTTATACTATGATAAAATATGTAGAGATGGTGTGCGATAATAAGTACTTGCATTCACAGTGGAGAAAAAAAATCCTAGCATTGACTTTTGATGGTAGCTTTTAAGTATTTATTATCTGCATGAAAAAATAAAGCTGGATCTAATCTTTGAAGTCTGTAGTAATATTCCACCAGTGTTTCTTCAAATAATGTGTGTAGCATTGTGAAAACAAAGAATTTGGATGTTTTAGTGTCATGTAAAACATTATATCTTCAATAGAACACCAGGATGTATTTAATACTTAGGTGGAATATGAATGCATTCTCTAAAAGAGTTTCTCAGTTTCTGTGGCTGCGATTAGAAACATGAAACATTTATGATTCATAAGTTTCTTTATAAAAGTGAGAACAATAACAAATAGATATAAAGATGGAAGACAAAAATTCTTAAACATGAATTAAGTAGTCCTTAATACTTCCCCAAAATAGTTGGTCACGAGTCATGATGAGACATTTGACAGATGAAAATTTATCCTCAGAGGCTTGATAGAGCTCCATCTGAGTTTCTAAAGCTTTTTACTTTTTGTTTATATTTTGTGTACCAATTTGGAGACATTGTCATCTTCCTAGAGGAAATATTAATGTTGCATACACAACCTGATAAAATAAGCTTTTCTGGTTATAGATGAAAAGATTTAAGAAACTGATAGCTGCAAAATATGGCAATGCAAAATTAGATGAGCTTTCAATGACATAAAATTTATCAAGTAGCTGCAAGCATTGATTATGCCCTTGCATTCATTCTTTATTCCACAAATATTTTCTCAACTAGTATGCAAAATGTATGCAAAACACTGTGCTAAATATGTGGGCAATTAAATAACTAAGGAGACCCAATCTTTGCCTTGAAATAATTCAATCACATTTACTTAAAGTTTTCTGTAGCAAGTTCTGTCTCCATACAAATTTTAAAATGTGTCCCTCAGAACGCCATGGTACGGCAGATGCACTGTATTGGCAAAGTGGATGCAAAGTGGATGGAATTCTCCCTATTCTTACTTTTTACTGTCCTATTTCAGCCAAAAGCATTCTACTTTTCTCTTTTTATGTACTGAGTCAACAAAAGTTTTTGTTTGATAAACATTTGCAACTTCCAATAAAATTATTGACTGTACTTAACTTCAGCATGCTAGCAACAGAATCTTGGTATAGTATTTTCTCTTAAAAAGAAAGTTTAGTCAGGCTTATTCAAACATCATGTATTTATTTTTTGTTTCAACAGGTAATTATTGAGCCTATATAAATGGGAGGTAATTATTAATATTTTATATGTTCAGCTAGACCTAAATCCCACCTAATTTCCCAATCTAAGGAAAGATTTGACATTGCTTTATTTATTTCCCAATCAACACTTTAGAATTTTAAAATTCCAAATTTAAAATTTCCCTCCATACAACCTACAACTTTGACATTTATTTTTTCTATTATCGTGTGTATGTGCCTTCTCATAATCTGATAAAAATAAAAGAAAATCAAGGCAACATTTGCTCCACAGCCTTGCTCTGTTCCCTCTCTCTGAATTGCTTCTCCTAAGAAGGAGAATCATTTACTTTTTTTCTGCTATAGGCTCTTCACCAGTGCAGGTTCTAAGACCAACATATTATCAGAATTTTTTTTTTATTGCTGCCCTTCAAAATGACAAAGATATATTACCCTTGATGCTAGTCCATTCTGATGCTGACTCAGTTTTAGTAACACGGACTAACTTAAATCGACTTTACAGTGCTGTGCAGATAGTATCTTCACACCTTGTTCCTCTGTTCACAAGTCTGTGTACTCATGACTTCCCAAGATCACAGTCCTTCCAGGACTGAGGCTCTTTCCTCTTCTTCCAATCTTCCCTATCCAGGGACTGCAATTACCTGGTGGAGGGTGTTTCTTAATGCTAAATATGACCTGTTTCTAAATTCTCATGTCCTATGCTATATGTTCACCTATGATGAGGTAGATCTCTACTGACATAGTTTCTGGATTTTCTCTTCTTCTTTTCTACTAAACCAAAAATATATATTTTAGGAAAAATTTATTTTCCAAAGAAATCTAATGCAGAACTCAAAAATACTCAACAAGAAGTACTGAAGCTCATCTGTCCATTTGGCTCTTCCTGTCTTCACCAGCAGTCTTTGAAACATAGATGAAAGCTATTGGATTGGTCTCAAACCCTTTTGTTATTCACAAGTCCACTGAATCCCAAACACATAAGAAATGGCCTTCCAAGTGTCAACTGGCTAATCTGACAACTGTTGGTCTCTTCAGGTGTCCCAAGGCTAAATATCTCTGAACTATTCTTTTGTTCAAAAAGAATGGGATTATTGTTATTATTTTTAAACTTACAGCCAACTCCATTAGTCTGTTTTTATCCTTTATAAATTGCACTAAGATTTGTGAATTAACTAGCTTTTAAAAATATCTGCCTAATTTTGTAAGGCAAAGATCCCTAATTTCTTTCTACTATTTTTGACTTACTTCTTTGTGGACCTAGATGGCCCTATTTTTAGAGGATTTATGCTGTCTATAAAAGAATATGATTTTGGAACACATTTTAGAATGTTACATCAAGATTTATAAATAGATATGAGAGGTTTTTCCACAATGAGTGGAAGAGAAGTGCTGAAGTAAATACTTCCAGTCAACTGGGGAAGGCTTGAAAAAGTTTCAGTAGTTGGAATAATCTGCTATTGTTTCACATTTGGTCTATTCTTCCTTCGATTTTAGATGTAAAAAAATTATTCATGTTTTATTTACCTTGATTGAGGATAAAATTATATTTATACTTTATGATTAAATTAATCAAATATCTATTTGGGTTTATTTTTTAATAAAATAGATTTGAGTTTCTACGTAACTAAACATTGAGATATTTTAAGTAATTACTTATCAGTCTCCTGTAATCATCCATTAACTAAGGTCAACAAGCGCCCTCAGCTTGCTAAAACAGCAAATGTAGGGCATTATTATGAGCCTTTTTTGAATAATACGTATTTAATTAAGCTATTGTGGATGGTTCTCAGATAGAAAATCACAAGTAGATAATGCCAGAGGTTCTAATGCTCATACAGAAAATGGCATTCAAGTGAAATATGGAGATAGCGATAGAAAATCATCTACATGTTTATTTAGCTGTCAATTATATTTTCAGTAATTAACGTGTTTCAGCGGGAGGGGGCACTTGGAAGTTGACTGATTTTAATCTCTTGTTAACTAATGTCCATTTTAAGAACATTCTTAAATTATCATGTTTGAAAAAAGAAAAACAGATTTGGTATCTCTTAGGTACTGACTCTTCCAAATTCCAATAACTTCTCCGTCCTTCTTCTGCAATACCTATGTTCTCACTCCAAAGAAAGTATCAAGTATGAAAACTGTGTGTTGATTACAACCTTGCTTCTTTTCTATTAGTCCCATCTTTCCTTTTCTATTCTCCAAGTGTTTCTCCTTAACCTGAAAAACTCACACAAAACTATCTATCCTGTATTAGTATTTAAATAGTGATAGATTTCAATAGAAGATGCACTTTTTAAAAAAAAATTGAAAGTGGGCTGTTTATAAACTTAAATGTGTCAGAATCACCTGTAAGTGGGTGGTGGATATATAAATAAAAATGCCTATGCTCCATCCCTTAAGATTTTCACTTAGCCGGTCTTGATTTGAGCTCAGAAACATCTACATTAAAAAACCCTTACTCAAAGGCCAAGAAATGTTAACCCAAGACTAGATTTTTGAAAACACTAATTATCAGAAAATTTGGAAGCCCTTAGTAGTCAATCTGTTTTCAAGATCTGAAAGAAATAGGGTTTTCCAATTGTCCTCTTCATCTCATATCCTATAATGGGAGGGTGATTTTCTTAGCAATTATTACATGTTTTAAATACGTTTTTAAGCAACCTTTCTCATCTGTTGGGGTGGGTACTTGGTAAGCCATTTAAATCTGGAAACATAGGGCACTCAATTCTGGAAATATAAAAAAAAATTCTGTGAAAATATCTTCCCAGTGTTTTGTCTATTTCTGAAATTTTTATTAATTACATATGACATCCTGAGTTGAATCTGAGATTATTTCATTCCTGTCACGCATTCATTTATTTAGTTATACTTCCCGGAAGTTTCAATCAGTTTGGTTTTCTCATTATTTATTGATTTTTTAAAAATTTTAATTATCATAGTTTAAATTTTCATGTTTCTTTTGCTCTCTTTAAAACTTTTTTTTTATTTTTCATAGAAGCAGTATCATATATTTTTGAATTAGTTTTTCTCATTGTTTCTCCTTCCTCTACTTTTTTTTTCTTTTTTTTTTTTCCTCCTTTATTCTCTCTCTACTTATTTTTCTTCTTGGAGGCTTTCCTCATGTATCTGGTAACTCATGGCTGACATTTCTTTTGGAGATACTTGTATTCAAATTAGAAGTCCTATTTAATATTTCCATTGTATTCCTTACAGTGAGGTGATGAGATGGCCAGCCCGCTTTTATTTGGGGAAAACCTAATATAAGTATTTACCCATCTTTTCTATAGGTAACTTAGTTTCCTCTGCAAAGGTCCTGAGAGCAGAGTATGAGGCTGGCCTGCAGTATTCTGGAGGTGGGACTGGGATGAAGGAGTTTGGCCCTGCTAAGGGAGTATTCACACTTACTATTTAAATTCCTGATTTCATTCCTGTGCCACAGTACTCCCTCCTCTGTGCATGCAGAACCTCCCTATTTTTAAATTTCTGAGAGACTGTCTTTAGAGACTGGAGAGGGGAGAGGAGGTATTGTTTGTCTGATCCATGAGGTGGGTGAGAAATTGGGACTCTCACAGCATTTGAATCAGATGATCCGGCAATCCTTTGCCTAGGTTTTCCTCCAGGACATCTGGTGTTCCCAGATCTTAAATCTTTCTGGGGTCCTGTGGTAGGTACGTTATCTTCACCATCATTAGTACATTCCTCTACACTGCTTGGAGATCTTGTCCCTTTATTTACTCTGCCATGTTGTTTAATATTCCTACATCTACTCATAGGAGTTAAAGAAATTTTCTACTCTGCTACTTCACTGAAGACTACTGCTCTTATTTTAAAGATATTTTCTACTCTGCTACTTCACTGAAGACTACTGCTCTTATTGAGAAGCTTTCTTCTTACAAGGATTCTTCCAGATTCCATTAGCTTCTCCTCTTTGCCATGTTCAGACTAGGGCTGGTACGTCCCTGATGTTACTAACCAGAGGGCACTGCACTATTCTTTGCTGTTTTTTCTTAAACCTGTGACAACAGCCTCTTTATTGAACTCCCTCAATTTCTCCATCTGAGGGTAACATGTTTTCTGATTACACCCCAAATGTAGAAAATGGCAAAAAAACCATAACTATGATACATTAAATGCTATGTATGTGATTTTACAAGATTTTACAAGAAACCAATCTGTCACAATCTACAATTACCTGACTTAATCCAAAATAATAATAATAATAATAGTAAGGCAGATTTAAACAGAACTGACAGAGTTTCAGAGCTGGGAAGACTATAAAAGTTATTCATTGCAATGGTCCAGATGTAATTACTTTTCTCTAAGATCATTAGATGAATGATCTCCCTATTTGTAGCACATTCTGCTCTGTGGGTCTCTTCAAGGCACTTACTCCGAGTAAGTGATCGCAAAGAGCAGGAGCTGGACCAGACCACATTTTACCCAGAGTTTCACAATTCCCGTTTACTTACTGACAACATGCAAGTGTGTAAGATGTGCTATTGTGCACCTGAAAACAAAGAGAAAGGCATTCAGAGATTTTGAAATAAGAAGCTATGGGTCATTTCTGTAATGAAAAAACTGAAAATATTTCTAGCATGTTTTATATAGCAGAACATCATAATAGGCTTGGTAAATTTTAAAAATACTCAGCAACAACTTAGGAATTGGGATAGATGCCTGAATACACATGTCAGCCTAAGTCAAGTATTAAAAACTGGCCCTCATAACATGTCACTACCACAACATTTTAGTTCTTCTGTACTCACTTTCAACAAATTACCAAAATCACAATTAATTTACTTAAGTATGTTTTCCTAGAAAAATCCTACATCTTCTGTGTATACTTACTGAGAAAATATATTAAAAAATATAAAAAACCCACATTATTATATTGCAAGTTTTAATTTTATTTTTTAACCAGACCTTGCAGAGTCTTTATCTATTTACTCAGACTTATCTCCAGAACAGTTGTAAAGTGAATCAAATATATGTAGGGCAACTGCTCTTCAAAAAACACCAAGTGCTAACAAATCAAAGCAGTAAAGTTGTTAACTCTTCATAAATTTAGAAAATGTATCTATTGATGGAAATTCTGCAATATCCATCCAACTTCCCTAAATTGCTCTCTAATCTGTTCCTTTTATATTCAACAATAAATCAAACTATAATAACAATATGCCATAGTCATTTATCTTATTTTCTTTGTTACTGAGTCTTAAAGAATAAGGTCAATTATTAGAAATGTAAATTATTTGTTTGTGCCTTTCAGTTCTTTTGATGTTAAATCCGAATAGATATTCCGCATAAGAAATATGCTAACTGATAATTAGAAAGTTGACATTTTAATAGGTTTATATTTAACTCCTTTATTGTTTTTGGATAAATATAGAATTGACTATTTTTCCTATAATTATTATATGGAAAATTTTCTATTCATTTTTCTCCTCTGTACATAATAGAGAAAAATATTTTGCTTCGAAAAACTTTTCCTAACACATTTTGTCTTGTATTTGTTTCAGGCCTCAAATTGCACTTGAGAACAAAGAAATCACATACTTGGCACACAGGAAAGATGTGAAATGATTCCAAACATAAGAGTCTTCTTGTCAATATTCTGTCAATACACTCTCTGGCTTGTTCATTACAAAGTATTGTTATTCTTGTTCCTAAGTATAGTTTTTTCTCTCTACGACTACGTGGTGACTCTGAATATTCTAGTCTATTCATGAGTAGGCCAGATTTTAGACAATTTGATGAATGCCACTTTCTTTATAAAGGAATTGGAATGTATTTTAGAACTAAGCATTAATTTTGTAAAATATGTTAAAGAAAGGAAAAATATAATAATTGTGCCTTCAGCTTGCAGGGCAATAAATTAGAACAGTGGAAAACAAATGCAGTTGCTTGCAGGGCAAATGTGTACAGCGTCACTTATTTAAAAAGATACCTGGAGTAAAGAAAGTTCAAAAATGAACTGATGAGTCATTTAGAGCAAAACTCTTAATCTCTTCAGCTGAGCAGAAACACATTTTGTTCAGGTTACATTAAAAGAAATTGCTTATCTGGCAAAGCTATGAACAGTACCAGTTCTTTCAACTTCTCACCGAAGACCGTCCAGGGAATACTTTTGTGCTCTGCACATTTTCATATCCAAAGTGAAATGAATTGTGTTACAGTTTACAAGACATTTCCCTAAGCTGTCAAGTTTGAAGTAGTCTGCCTTTGAATAAGGCTCATCTAAAAACGTAAGCTCCTGCAGCCCTGAGGCCTTCTGGATGATGTAAGTTTAGAAATTTTAGAATTGAGTGAAATCGAAAAAAGAAACAAAGCAAAGAACACTTCCTAGTGAGAGTGCTATTGCATGGCTAAACCAGGGAAGAAAAATCTGACTCTTGGTTTGCTTGTTTATCCTGATTCCTATCTTTTTGGTATATCTGCATGATTCCATAAATACCTAAAGGAAATATTTTCTAATTTGTATCCCAGGAAGTGAAAAATAATGTATTTTTGTAAACTGTGACCATAATGTGGGATCTCGTGGATAGAAGACCTACCTGGATTGTTGGAGGCCTCTATCCTTACAACATCTGGAAAAACCAATTTTAAGGGCTGAATGTCCTTTTCCCTCATTGATAAAGTTGGCTGAGTCATAATTGTAATGGTAGGCTGGGCCCCACCTGTTTGCCCATCTGCTTCAAAGTACCAAGGTGGCAGTGCCAGCTTTGGATTGCAGGATCTCTTAGAGGTTTTATGATCAATAAACTCAGAGAAAAAGCCGGGGTGCATACATAATAATTTTGAACTTTTTCTTTAATAAGGAATATAGACTGGAAGAAACTTTCTGACCAGTTTCTCTGATGCTCTCCTGGCCTTTTTAATTTTTTTTTCTTTTTTTTTTTTTTTTGAGACAGGGTCTTACTCTGTCACCCAGGCTGGAGCATGGTGGCATGATCTCAGCTCATTGCAACCTCCACTTCCCAGGTTCAAGTGATTCTCATGCCTCAGCTTCCTGAGTAGCTGGGATTACAGATGCCTGCCACCACACCCAGCTAATTTTTTGTATTTTTAGTAGAGATGGGGTTTTGCTATGTTGGCCACAGTGGTCTTGAACTCCTGACCTAAGGTGATCCACCCACATCAGGTGATCCACCCACCACAGCCTCCCAAAGCACTGGGATTACAGGCATGAGCCACTGTGCCCAGCCTGATGATTTCCTGGACTTTTTTTTTATTGCAACTAAAGAATCTATGTAGGAGATATTTTTTCTCTTAACAGTTTCTAAAACGTTCACTCAGAGAGACAGCCTTTGGCTTATTTCCAGTCTGGATTGGTACAAGAGATTCTGGAGAGAGGCAGGAATATAAAGAGTGTGGTCTATAGGAATATTTTAAGGCAACATTGTATTAATTAAATTTGGGCAAAAAAGCATTCCTAGAAATTACAAGTATGCAAAAGGCTGTTTTATAAGGGTAAACATAAATATTATTGTCTAAAGTGAGACTCATGTGAAAAGAGACACTGATACATAGATATATAATTTATTTCTTCACACA
Organism: Pan troglodytes; assembly: GCF_028858775.2. Classification (NCBI taxonomy): domain Eukaryota; kingdom Metazoa; phylum Chordata; class Mammalia; order Primates; family Hominidae; genus Pan; species Pan troglodytes. Next base: position 54,684,304 of record NC_072403.2, read on the forward strand.
ATGATTCTATTATATACGGGGTCTTAATAAAATATTTCCATTTAAATATAATTTTAAGAATAATTTTTTTCATAAAAATCAAAATATATTCATATGCATCAAAGGAAAAATAATTCCTTATATTTATTATTTAAATGTTAAATAATATACAGACTTTGTATCAGAGTTAGGTCTATTAATCAGATTCTTAACAATATCCTTTCACTAGCATTTTTATAATAAAGGTAGTTTTTAAAAATATACTTTTGAATGTACAATATTTTAAATCATTAATGGAAATTATTCTTCTAATTGATGTATTTACTTTAATTGACAAAAAAGTATATATGGTTATGTACAGCATGATGTTTTGAAATGTGTACATTCTGAAATGTCTTAATTGAGATAATTAGCACACACATTACCTCACATACTGATTTTTTGTGGTGAGAACACATAGTCTACTCTCAGAGATTTTCAAGAATACAACGCATTGTTAATAACAACAGTCAGCATGTGTACAATAGATCTCTTGAATTTATTAAATTATTTTCAAAATTTCCAGTCTATGCTTTAAGTATTTGAAATAGTTAAAACCCTTATTTAGCTTTTTTCTTCAACTATGATATTTATTTTTAATTGAGAAAATGCTTTATCTACAAGTGCAGAGGTACTTAATAAGTACACAGAAATATCTAAGTGGAAAATATTCTCAATTCTATGTTTTCACACTGAAATGTGCCAATATTTCAACTCAGGTATTTTCATAGATACTATTTTCTCCTATCTACATGTGGCATTTATTTATGAAAATACTTTTATAACTGAAACTTGTTAAATTAGTTGCTCCTATTGAAGTTTTTTGCAATTATTTGCTTCATTTAGATGCTGCAAAATTATAGACCAATTAATTTTATTCCATTGAAGTTGAAATTGAAAATTTATATAAACAAAACTATGAACTCAATCAAATATTATTACTAACCTCAAGATATGCCCAAGTACAAGTAACAAAATTAAATATTAAATTTTGTTTTTGTATACCACTTGAGCTCCCATTACTTATCATTTTTCTGTTCTTTCTTTTGAAATAAAAATAAACTTAAAAATTCTCCTTTTTGCAATTTTTGTTTCCAAAAATTATAGAGGCATTCTAAGAAATGTTTTCAAGTGAAAACTTTCAACACTTTCGAAGTAATTTTAAGATATACCATTACAATAGATGCAAAGCAACTGCATAACGCTCAGTGACTTACAAGGTAATTATTAAAAGCCTCAAGCCTTTCTAGAATCTGATTAATAATGGAGATCAAAGAACATGTATACTGTTTTGTTGAATATTTTTTTCACATTCAGTATCAGCTTCATCACACAATTTTGTAACTTAATTACTCTATTTATATCTACATAAACATTTGTCAATTACTCTACCAAATTACAGCTTTTTTATTGAACAGTGCAGCTTCTTTGGAGACATTATTTGTGATGTATGAATGTTTCCAAGTATATTTTGTTTCCAAACTTTTTTAATTTGGTAAGAATATTATTTTTACCATGATTATGTTCTATCAAAATGCATATGTTGTGATGATCATTGCAAAAAAAAAATAAACTTTAATGGTTAATTTTTAAACCGAATTTATACTACTAGTCACAATAACATAAGACCTTTTACCTTTAAATTATTTTAATTTCATTAGTTGACTGAAAAATCTGACCTCTTCTTAAAATTAACTTAACTGATTAATTTAGCTGATTTGGATTTTTTAACTCTGCAAAATTCACCTCAAATTCAAAATGGAATTATTGTAGTAAGAGTTATAACTTCATTTTACATATTTGCAAAAAAAAGAATAAAAAATGAATAATGTTAAATTAGAAAAAATTAATTTAATATAAATGAAAAGTCATGCTTATGGAATGATGTGTAAATACACTTTTTGAAGCTTAGGAAGTAAATTGCCAGCTTTGAAAAAGCCTTCTTAAATAACCACTAACCTTTTTTGTTTTTGTTTTTGTGACAGAGTCTCACTTTGTCACCCAGGCTGGAGTGCAAAGGTGCGATCTTGGCTCACTACAACCTCCGCCTCACGGGTTCAAGTGATTCTCCTGCCTCAGCCTCCCGAGTAGCTGGGATTACAGTCTCCCGCCACTACACCCAGCTAATTTTTTTATTTTTAGTAGAGACAAATTTTCACCATGAGTCCGGCTGGTCTCGAACTTCTGACCTCAGGTGATCCACCCGCCTCAGCCTCCCAAAGTGCTGGGATTACAGGCATGAGTTGCCGTGCCTGCAATAACCACTAACTTTTCAAGAGAATGATATTACACAATCCTTTCTTCTAGTTCTTACATAGTCAATGATATCATTGTGGTCTCCTTGGCTGGGTGATAATTGTCAACATTCTGTGCGAGTTACATTTTCATTAATATTATTTTAATTTATATATATTTAAGATATACAACATGATATTTGATGTACATGGAGGAGCTTCAAAAAGTTCATAGAAAAAATCAAATTAATAGATAAAACCAAAACATATACAATTCATTTCTCAACATATGCTGTATCAACTTCAAGCCACTTTTGTAAGCAATAAGACCAGTCATTTAGTCCATTTCTATAGAACTGAAGGTTCTAGGAATTTAACCAGATCTGTGTGGTTGGTTGGTTGGTTGGTTGGTTGGTTGGTTGGTTTTAATTAACTGAAGGAAATGAGTGCCCTTTACAGATTTTTTTTTTAAGATTAGGAAACAAAAGAGCCAAACCGAAGCTGTAAGGTGGATGCCTTATGATTTCTCATTGGAACTCCTGCAAAATTGCCCTCGTATGATAAGAGGAATGAGCAAGAGCCTTGTGGTGGTGAAGAAGGATTCTCTGGTGAAGCTTTCCAGTAATTTTTTCTACTCAAGCTTTGGCTAACTTTCTCAGAACACTCTCATAATGAGCAGATGTTACTGTTCTTTGGCCCTCCTTACAGTCAACAAAATAATGCCTTGAGCACCCCCCCAAAAAAACTGTTGCTATGACCTTTGCTCTTGACTGGTCTGCTTTTGCTTTAACTGGACTGCTTTCACTGCTTCTGGCCGCTCTCAGTAGCCATTGCTTGGATTGTGTCTTGTCTTCAGAATCATATCTGTAAAGTCATGTTACAATTATTCAAAGAAATGCTTTAGGATCTTGACCTCACTTGTTTAAAATTTCCATTGAAAGATCTGTTTTTATTTGCAGCTGATCTAGTTGCAACAGTTTTGGCACACATTGAGTGGAAACTTTGCTCAACTTAGATTTTTCAGTAAGAATTGTGTAAGCTGAACCAAAGAGATGTCATTGGTGCTGGCTATTGTTTGTGCTATTAATCATTGGTCCTCCTCAATTAGGGCACAAATAAGATTTTTTTTTTTCTTACAAATCAGTGTGGGTGGTCTGCCACTGCAGACTTCGTCTTCAGCAACATTTCATTCCTTCTTAAAACAAGTTATTCATTTGTAAACTGCTGATTTCTTTGGGACATTGTCCCCATAAACTTTTCATTAAACATCAATGTTTTCACTGTTCTTCCACCCAAGCTTCATCATAAATTTGATGCTTATTCTTGCTTCAATTTTAGCAGAATTCATGTTGCTCTGTTAGCGACACTTTTCAAACTGATGTCTTATTTTTCTTAGTGCCTCAATTAGAGCCTCTTCAGATATGGTATAACAAGTTAGCACCAGTTTATTTTGGTGCTGCAAAAGAAATGAAATTAATGCATACTTTTTCATGATATGCATTTTCTATGAACTTTTAAAGATCTATGATACACAATGAAATGATATCTATAATCAGGCAAATTAATATATCCGTCACTTAACACAGTTCACTTTGTGTTTGTGTGGTAAGAGCACCTAAAGTCTAACCTTTCTTTACATTTTCAATATAGAATATGGGGGTCGGTGCAAAAGTAATTGCAGTTTTTGCCATTAAAAGTGCACATTACCTTTGCACCAACTTAATATTAACTATAGTTCTCATGCCTGCATAGTAGATCTCTAGGCTTATTCATCCTACATAACTGCAACTTTATACTTTTTGACCTACATTTCCCCATTTGCCCCCACTCCATACCCCTGGTAATGACTATTCTGCAGTCTGTTTCTATGTATTTGACTTTTTAGAAAGTTCCACGTATAGGTAAGATCATGAAATATCTTTCTCTCTGTGGCTTCTTATTTCACTTAACATTATGCCCCCAAGGTTTATCCATGTCCTCCCAAATGGCATATTCTCCTTTTTTTTTAAGGTTGAATATTTCATTGTATACCACGATTTCCTTACCCATTCAATTATTAACAGACACCTAGGTTATTTCCATATCTTGATTATTGTTGAATAATGTTGCAATAAACATGGGAACATGTTGAATAATGTTGCAATAAATATATTGAATAATGTTGCAATAAACATGGTAACATGGAAACTCTACAAGGTGATAATTTTATTTCTTTTGGGTATATATTCCAAATAAGGATTGCTGGGTAACATGGTAGTTCTATTTTTAATTTTTTGAGAATCATCCGTACTGCTTTCCATAATGGCTATGCCAATTTATATACCCCCAACAGTGGATAATGATTGCCTTTTCTCCATATCCTTACCAACACTTACCTCTTGTCTTTTTGATGACAATCATCCTAATTGGTTATATGGTGATAGCTCATTGTGGTTTTGATTTGCTTTCCACGATGATTAGCAACTATTTAATATAGCTGATGGCCACTTGTATGTCTTCTTTGGAAAAATGTCTATTCAAGTCTTTTGCCCATAATAATTTAGTTGTTATTTATTTATGTTATTGAATTGTATGAGTTTTGTATATATTTTGGAAATTAACTTCTTATCAAATATTTGGTTTGTAAATATTTTTTCCCAATCAATAAGTTGCTTTTTCATGTTGTTGATTGTTTCATTTGCTGTGTAGAAGCTTTTTAGTTTAATATAGTCCTACTTGTTTATTTTGCTTTTATTTGTATATTTTTATAATATTCTTGATTAATAGAAATTCAGTTAATCAATAAATTCAGTATTTTTTTTGTTAACACAAGGTTTCAGTTTTTAGTTTGCTGATGTAAAACCAGTTTTAACAGAGTAAAAAGCATTACCAAACAATCAAATGAATACATTATTTTGGTTTTACTACTTTTTACCTTGCTATAAATTTCAAAATCCCAGTAGTTGCCTTGCAATAAATTGCAAAACCTCAGTAGTCAGGTATTCAGACCATGCCTTTTTCTAAGGCAGGGATGCTCATCCTGTCGCTTGAATTCGTTTCACTTAGACCTAATCTATTATTTTCCATCATTTTTCATTCTTTCAAAAGACTGGAAGTCTGGGAATCAGGGACCTAACAGATTTCCACTATAAGAAAGGCACTACTGCTTGTTACACCAAGCAGCCCCCGACACAGTCTAGACTACTTCTGTCACCACCAAAGAAGATTAGAAATAGCTGGTTATCTCACCCAAGTCCTGTTCAAGCACACTTTATTCTATCTGTGTGTCCTCTGAATTTTGCCCTTTAAAGTAAGATGTTAATTAAAATCTGTCTAGAAAGGGTCAAAAAAAGACAGGTGACCTCTTGTTGTCTTTCAGGTTTTGCCACATGTTCAAGTATGAAAGTTGTTCATTGCACGTGCATCTCAATAATACTAGAAAAGAAACTTGTACAAACTAGCAGAAAAAATATAGGGAGTTAGGCCAAGCACAGCCAGGCTTATTTTAATGCAACCATTAATTAATTTATTTTTAAATCATTTTTACTTTATTTGTAGAGACTGAGTTTTGCCATGTGGTCCAGGCTCGTCTCAAACTCCTGGGCTTAAGTGATCCCCCACCTTGGCCTCCTAAAGTGCTAGAATTATAGGTATAAGCCACCATGCCCAGCCACACTATTATTAATAATACATTAAAATATAAAATTCTGGCACAAAACCTAAAGTGGATGTGGTTCTTGGCCAACAGGCCAAACTCAGATATATACAACACTAGCTATAGGATAAAATGATAATGGACATTTTAGTTTAAAAAGAAAAAAAATGTACAAATGCACAATTGTGGGTTCAGGTGACTAGAACTATGTAAATAACCAAGTTAAAAGAATGGTAATTTATTTTTTAAACAAGACTATCAATGAAAAGCCTTTAGTTAAGGTCATTGTTACCTCAGAAGCTCCGAAGATCTCAGTTGCTGTCTAAGCCCCATAAATTATCCCCCTCTCAAGGAGGCAGAACTATTTGACCAAGACATTTGCTGAGTTTGCATAGATCTTCTTGCAGATTCAGTTTCAAACCTCAGTAACTTTTATAACTTCAATCATAGAGCATGGCCACACTTTTTTTTTTAAAGCAAAATGAACATGTAAATATGTACAGACATAGCTTTAGGCTCAAAGTCTTTATAAAGAAATATAGACATAAGTTAATGAAATAGCATGAAGTAAAAGCAATTTATGGCATGAAATAAAGTCAGGATTGTGTACAGCTGGAGAAATGTGAAGTGGGTAGAAGTCAGAATTTCTGAAAAGAGGCAGAGTAAAAGAGTCTGGGGAAAGAGCATCTGGCATTGGAAGGTAAATCACTATCCACCATCATACAATAAATGCAATCAAATGAGAAATGTTATTTTTATTTGATTTAATGAGGATATTTGTGCTGCACTCCATGGGTGCAATGATGTGAGGAGAATACAGAAGATTCACTCAGTAGTAACAATTTCAGCTCTGCATAGACAGATGTGCCCCAGCCTGTTTATCACTGTGACTTTCTTCAGCTATTTTGGAAAATAATTTACACTGGCCTGTGGAATGATTAGCCTGCCAAAGATAACTTATATTAAAGGAGGCTTTTTTCCCTGCTTTGATAGAGAAAATGCACAAGTATTAAATATAAATGTGGTGTTCAGATGTGTAGCCAAATTCTGTTATCTGAGGAGAGTGGTATGGAGGATTAGGTGTGGCAAGTCTGGGGTGAAGCCCTCCCATTTATTGGTGAGTTAACAGGAGGGGAGCATGCCATGTTCACTTTCTCTATTTGTCATACTTGTCTCACAGTCTTGCTTCACACTGTGACCACTAATGTCTTCCAGTAACAGTGCTAATAACTGTAATGTCAACATATCCTCTTTAAGGATGATGAAGTGGCTATGAATATGAAGAAAGTATTCAGAGAAAGCAATTGCATCAGCTGCTCCCTGCTCACCTACCCTTCTGGTTGTGTTCAGCACATTAAGGGAAAGACAGAGACAGTGACAGTCAGGAATGCTTCTTATGTCCATCACGCCTGACCTTATTATTTTTGAATATGTAGATGAAAAATTATGCTTGAGCTGAAAATTATCCCTCAGGTCTATTACTGCTGAATGGAAAATATTTCTCACTGCCTTTATTTCACAGATGAGCCATCTGAAATTTTTTAGCATGAATAGCAAGGAGTCCACTTAGATAGATACCTAAATACATGGTAGCTAGCTAGATAGATAGATAGACAGACAGACAGATGGATGACACATGTATGTAGGTGCAGGGATTTTATTTTTTAAGTATATCATGGCTGCTCCAGTTTGTGTTCTTGTGTACCAGATAGACAAATATCCTAGAAAATGCTTTATACAAAACAATTAATAGGTTCCTATAGTGTGAAAATTGTAAAGTAAGATGACTTTTCTAGATTTATTAAGCCGATTTGTTAAAGCTGGGTTTAGCTTTTTGTGGCTTAAAGCCTGCTTAGGAGCAGAGGCTGTTAAACAATATTTCCATTTCAGTGCATGGTAACATTCTCCATCCAGCCATGCAGGTGAGACCTCAGGACCTCAGGAGGACTTCTCCATCATCGCCAAATCAAGTTTATTTATAAATTATCTATTGGTCTTCCTATGCCCCTCACATTGTCACTGGAAACTTGGAATCTCTCTTGCTTTAACATAGAGCAATTTATTCTCTACTTAATTCATAGCCTCAAAAGTTCATAGTTCAAAAATTCACTAAGAACTTCTGATAAATAAAATCCCTACCTACTATGAAATGTGTCTGTTAGAAAATCAGAAGAAAACTATCAGAAACATGTTTTATAAAAATGTATTTGACTGTTTTACTGCCTTTGTCAATAGAAAGAAGTAGCATCAAGATTTAATTTTATCCTATTTTAAATTATATAACCATACCCTATTAAATTTTATTTCAATAGATTTTTCCTCCATATTCATTTTTTTGTTTTGTTTTTTGTTTGTTTGTTTGTTTGTTTGAGACAGTGTCTCACTCTGTCGCCCAGGCTGGAGTGCAGTGGTGTGATCTTGGCTCACTGCAAGCTCCGCCTCCCGGGTTCATGCCATTCTCCTGCCTCAGCCTCCCGAGTAGCTGGGACTACAGAGCCCACCACCACACCTGGCTAACTTTTCTGTATTTTTTTAGTAGAGATGGGGTTTCACCGTGTTAGCCAGGATGGTCTCGATTTCCTGACCTCGTGATCTGCTGGCCTCGGCCTCCCAAAGTACTGGGATTACAGGCGTGAGCCACCACAACCTGCCCATATTCATTATTGAAAAATCTCATACATACATATACGTTACATTTTCTCAAACCAAACAAGATCTTATTACTCTTTGTCAGCATGATTCATGAATACTGTTTTTTAAGAAATGAGATTTCTCCTTTTATACATGCATGACAGATTTCAAGCATATCTAACAGGAAAAGAACTAATAACTTTAATATGTGTAATTTATAATTGTTATACTTCCATTAATGTGATCTGGTATTCCTATCAAAAATCAAATGAGATGATTGCTCATGATACAGATAAGATTCTATATGTACTGCATAAATCATAAGGAGTGCAAATAAAGGGATGGCGAGTTTAGTGTGAAAATAAATAAAGAAAAAATAGGGAAGATCGACCAGATAAATGACTATTTGTTATTTTTATTCTTCAAGAAAACCTGCTCAATGAATAAGAATTTGAAGCTTATAAGGTTTATGAAAAAGAAAGATGAATAGGGAAAGAAAACCATTCCAATATGAATTGTAGCTTAGGGAAAGCCTCAGAGATGCCAGTAAGATGAACAGTTGTAATGCTATAAAGCAGCATTGTTTTGGAAGAGACGAGCACAACTTAGCTGTAGCATGACTTAATATGATGTGTTTTGATGAGAAAGTTTGAAGGAAAATATGAAATCTATTGCCTTGAGATTCCTATCATTTTATCAGATAATAAGATGTATATAGAGGAAAAATTAGTTTAAAAAGCTAAAGATTAAGGAAAAAACGATAGGTAAATATTTTATGACTAACCTCATGCATCATCAATTACTCCAATGTTTATGGCTTCGTTGCATTTTTCTGTTCAATGAATAGAAATTTGCAAGTGGATTTTCCAGTTTACTCCTTAACTAGATCAAAAACTCACAAAGAGTAGGAACTGTGTTTTTTGGAAAAGTGTTTAAAAAGTAGCTCATAAAAATATGTGCAATTAATACTAAATTAATGATTTTCAGTAAAACATTTGACAAAGCTTGAAAAATTATTTTAAGATTTAATTTCCATATTTAAAATTGTATTTGAATAATATAGCTCATCATATCTGGATAGGGCCAGATAATATACAAAGGCCTCCACAAAACAGATCAAACACAAAACAAAACTAACTGGATACCAAAGGAGAGAATTAACAACACACACAAACCTCCACCACCACCATCACCACATGCATTGTTACCATTAAGAAGCCAGCAAAGGGCCGGGTGCAGTGGCTCATGCCTGTAATCCCAGCATTTTGGGAGGCTGAGGTGGGCAGATCACGAAGTCAGGAGATCGAGACCATCCTGGCTAACACGGTGAAACCCCGTCTCTACTAAAAATACAAAAAATTAGCCGGGCATGGTGGCGGGCGCCTGTAGTCCCAGCTACTCCGGAGGCTAAGGCAGGAGAATGGCTGAACCTAGGAGGCGGGTCTTGCAGTGAGCCAAGATCGCACCACTGCACTCCAGCCTGGGCGACAGAGTGAGACACTGTCTCAAAAAGAAAAAAAAAAAGCCAGCAAAAAGAAGCAATAATACCAAATCAACTTGGAATCACTAACCAAATATTTCTGATGAGAGCAAAACCTATATAATTAAGAACATTTCTTTCAGATGTCCTTGGGTCTGCATATCTGTGACATAGTACAACCCCATATTCACATAGTTATCACTTCCTTTTACAGTTTAATCTGCTCAGATCTGTTACGATGTTTCAGTTAGTTCAACCACAAATTAACTATCAATCAAGAATCCTTAACCAAAGGAGAAAAAAATCATCATTAGGTTATCATTTAAATATCCTAGTTTAAAAATAGTCCTCAGTATTCAAGGAAATTATCAGTACTATATTTTTAACCTTAACTCAATCTAAAATTGAGAACAAAATTAAAAATATATATAAATTAAAAAGCCAGCCAGGCATAGTGGCTCACATCTATAATCCCAGGGCTTTGGGAAGCTAAAGAGGGAGAATTACTTGAAGCCAGGAGTTTAAGGCCAGCCTGAACAACATAGTGAGACCCTTTCTCTATAAAAAATAAAAATGAACAGTTATCTGGGCGTGGTAGTGTGTGTGGATTGTCCCAGCTACTTGAGGAACTGACGCAAAAGTATTGCTTGAGACTCAGGTTTTGAGGCTGCAGTGACCTATGATTGTTCCATTGCACTCCAGTTGAGCAATACAGCAAGACCCTATCTATAAAAAAAAAAAAAAAAATTAAAAGCCTTTTAGTTTTACTTTCTAAAGTCAATTTACATATTTGGAAATTTATAATGTCTGACAATCAGCTATAAATCTTATAAAAATGTATTTATTAATTAGTTTACTAATGTATTAATGGATATTTTGTACTTCAGTTTTGATTTCAAGATAAGGTCTGATGCATTAAAAGGCAAATATTGTATTTTGAGTATATACTGTATTTAAAGTATATAAAATGACAAAAGATGCAGAGAGATCTGTGATTTGGATACTAAATAGCAGGGAGTTTAAAGAAACAACATTGAACATGGGAGTCTTTTCCATAAGCAATAATACAAACTTTATGTAGAGAATATAAAAATTTATTGATCAAAGTGAAAGAATTGGAAAAAACAAATACTTCACAGATTAAAATTTTAGGAGTAATCACAATGTTAATGCTTTAGGAATTAGATATAAATAATAAAATATCTGTCAAAGAGGAAGAATTACTAAAATGAAGCATTAGGTAATAATAGAAGAATATTCTCAAAGAAGGCTACATGGAAAAACGATAAGGGTCAAGAAAGTAAAAAAGAAGTATGCCAAGAACATTTACGTACATAGATGCCAACAACTATGAGTGCCTTGAAGTGGGAGAAGATTATGAAACAATCTTTAATTTAAAAAAGGGAGGAAACATCACCTATATACTATTCTTGCCAAATATATTTAATCTGTACAAAATCATAAGGAAAATAAAAAAATAAATTAAGAGACTTTTGAAAAACAAATAAACAAAAGTTATCTAAACTCTTCAAAAATGTCATTCAATGATACTAAAGACAAAGGAAGATGGTGACAATGTTCTAGATTAGAGAAAATTAAAAAGACAAAACAACTACATTTTACCCATAAAATATGATTATCTCATGGATCAAAGAAAACAATAATCAACAATGCGTTTGGGAAGATTGTAGAAATTTAAATGGGGACAGAATATTATATAATAATATTGAGAGCTGAAGCCAGTTGGATTTCTGGGTGGGTGGGGAGGGGACTCAAGAGAACTTTTTTGTCTTACAAGAGGAATGTAAAATGCACCAATCAGCACTCTGTAGCTAGGATTGTAAAACACACCAATCAGTGCTCTGTGGCTAGCTAGAGGTTTATAAAATGGACCAATCAGCACTCTGTAAAATGGACCAATCAGTGCTCTGTAAAATGGACCAATCAGTGCTCTGTAAAATGGACCAATCAGCACTCTGTAAGATGGACCAATCAGCAGGACGTGGGCAGGGTCAAATAAGGAAATAAAAGCTGGCCACCGCAGCCAGCAGTGGCAACCTTCTAGGGTCGCCTTCCATGGTGTGGAAGCTTTGTTCTGCTCTTCACAATAAATCTTGCTGCTACTCTTTGGGTCCGTGCCATCTTTTAAGAGCTGTAACACTCACTGTGGAGGTCCACGGCTCCAGCGAGACCACGAACCCACTGGAAGGAACCTACTCTGGACCCAATATAGCAATAGTAAATTTTTTGGCAACCGTAATGGGATAGGCAATAGATTTCTTGAGTGTGATAATTTTATTAAAGTTTTGTAGAATAATTTACTTGATTTAAGGAAATAAATGCTATTTTTTAACAGTATGTTATAATGTGTGCCACTTTCAAATAGTTCCATAAAGACCTATGTAAATCAATCTATCCATCGATTTATCAACCTATCATTTATCTATGTGTTAGTCTAGACCGTGTGACTACATCTATTGTTTATGTATCTTATCTAGCTATCTACAGAGTTATCACCTCCCATATACTCAGACAGAAATAAAGTGAATGTGGCAAAATATTAAGTGGTCAATCTAAGTAAAGAGCGTATGGGTGTTTATTGAAGCATTCTTTGAAATTTTCTGTACATTTGAAAAGCAAAAATCTGGAAAAAAGGAAATACACAACTGAGAGAAAAGTTAATTAACAGAAGATAGCAACATAAAAGAATAGAATCACTTAAAATGAATTTTAAGGAGGCTTTAGTTTACTACTTAAGAAGCCAAAAATAAATTCAGTTCTTTAAAGAGTTGATATTGCCTATCAATTTTTCATACAGAGCTCCTCTCCTAGAGTTATAAAATCTTTATTTCTTCCTATTGATATAGGCACTGCTCTCAGAACAGCCGAATCAATCAGCTTAATTATTCAATTATGGATTCCTTTCATGGAGCATGTAACACCTCCCTTTATTGAGACATTTCCAATTTTAAAAGTCTTGAATATTAGAAATCTGTATGAGCTCATTGGCTGCTTCTTGACTCATCTCAAACTTGTTCAGAGACTAAAATTATAAGAGAGCTTGCTAGGGTTTGACAATACTCATTCAAAAACAGAAGACAGGCATTTTTGTACACTGGTTTTCTCTTTGGCTGGAAATATCATTCTTTTAATTGATTAAATAATTGTCCTGGTGCAGTGGCTCACTCCTGTAATCCCAGCACTTTGGGAGGCTGAGGCAGGTGGATCACGAGGTCAGTAGGTCAAGACCATGCTGGCTAACACAGTGAAACCCCATCTCTACTAAAAATACAAAAAATTAGCCGGGCCTGGTGGCACCTGCCTGTAGTCCCAGCTACTCGGGAGGCTGAGGAAGGAGAATTGCTTGAACCTAGGAGGCAGAGGTTGTAGTGAGCCGAGATCATGCCACTGCACTCCAGACTGGGCTACTGAGCGAGACTCCGTCTCAGAAAAAATAAAAATGAAAATAAAATCACTTCTCATTTTTGTTTTCCTGTCTAGAGTGCTAATACATAGGTAAAATATCTTTTGTGAACACTGAGGACCATATATGAAAGAGGGAATAATGGAAATTAAGGTGATGAGAACAAGACAAAGGCTTAAGATACATTTACTAAGTAAAAAGCAAGAATATTGAATTTTCCTTAACTCCAAGTTAACTATTGATAGTAGTTCTACCATAAAGATATTCTTTTAGGTATCCTTAAGTCAGCTGGGTACCTCTTCCCACTCCTGATTAAAAGGAACCTCCCAGTCTGGGCGCGGTAGCTCACATCTGTAATCTCAGCACGTTGGGAAGCCGAGGCGGGGGGGGCAGATCACCTGAGGTCGGGAGTTCGAGACCAGCCTGACCAACATGATGAAACCCCATCTCTACTAAAAATACAAAATTGGTGGGCGTGGTGGTGCATGCCTGTAATCCCAGCTACTCAGGAGGCTAAGGCAAGGGAATTGCTTGAACCCAGGAGGCGGAGGTTGCAGTGAGCCAAGATCGCGCCACTGCACTCCAGCCTGGACAACAAGAGTGAAACTCTGTCTCAAAAAAAAAAAAAAAAAAAAAAAAAAAAGGTACCTTCCAGGGGAAATGTTCCTAGTCTTCAGAATAATTATAATGCTAATTAGTAACACTGCGAAAGAATATTTTTCTACTGCTCTAGTTAGCTTGGGATCTGCTCTCATTTTATGTGTTCAATAATGCTTCCTGTCTTTCCATGTATGTTAAAAATTGTGGTCCATATGACGGATGTATGAGGTGGTAGGCTATCACTATTGTTTTGGGGATTCTTTTCTATTTTCATAAAAAATATCAAAGCCCCTAAACTCCTACATTTATCTTCAGTATATGGATACTCCTGAAAGGTAGATCTCTTTGCAAATGAAAAAACAGCTTTTTCTAAACTTCAAACACTACAATGCTCTCAAGGGACACCGATTATTTGTAAAGTATAGTCATTTACAGAGCATCCCCATTTGATCTTTCTTTTTTTTGAGATGAAGTCTCGCTCTTCTCCCCCAGGCTGGAGTGTAATGGTGCAATCTCTGCTCACTGCAACCTCCGCCTCCCAGGTTCAAGCAATTCTCCTGCCTCAGCCTCCTGAGTAGCTAGGATTACAGGCGCCTGCCACCATGCCAAGCTAATTTTTGTATTTTTAGTTGAGATGGGGTTTGACCATTTTGGCCAGGCTGGTCTCGAACTCCTGACCTCAGGTAATCTGCCCGCCTCAGCCTCCCAAAGTGCTGGGATTATAGGCATGAACTACTGCACCTGGCCGCAATTTGATCTTTCAAATCCAAATTTTGAGGAGTCCTGGACTCCTTAAAGAGTAAGAGTGTTTTGTCACAGGGAGTGATTCATATTATAAGCCAGGTTGACTTGCTCAATTTTAACATTAAGAGGACAGATCAGTTCTAAAACAGCAGTATTTATTTATATTAGCCCTCAAGAGGAAACAACCAAAATGTTTCATCAAATGAAACAAAATGTGGCATAACCATAAAATGGCATGTTATTCAGCAATAAAAATAAATAAAATACTTATAGTGATACAACATTGACAAACCTTAAAAAACATGCTAATTTACAGGAGCCTGTCACAAAAGACCATAATTGTATGATTCCATTTATATGAAATGTCCAGAATAGGCAAATCTATAGAAACAGAAAGTAAACTGATCTTTACCTAAGGCTGGTGGGAAATGGGGAGTGGCTGATGATGGTTTCAGGATTTCCTTACGGGGTGATGGAAATGCTTATTGTTGTGCCTGTTGCACAATTTTGTAAATACATTAAAAACCAGTGAATTATACACTTCAAGTAAGTGAGTTACATGCCATGTGAATTATATTGTAATAGGGCTGTTTTTTAAAAAATAAAATAACTTGGTTAAAGGTAATTGTGCATCAAAACTTTTTCCTGACATTGTATAAATTCAGAGAAAGTGAAAGACCAGGATAAATCTAAGTAAACGATTGTTTAGATAAAGTATGACTGTAGTATGAAAAATGCTTGCTATGATGGATATTTGAGAAATTTCTTTTTGAGTTTATATATGTAAGCAGTGGTCAAATACATATTTAATTTCTCAAAGCACACTAACAAAAAGGTCCTATAATATGTGGCAAACATCATATTCCTGATTACAGTTAATCAGCTTTCTGACAGTCTGTGGGAATTAAATGTTGCAAAGCGGTAGTACATAATCAGGAATTCCTTATAGCCCAGTCTTATGTTAACACTTCACTTTCTCCCCTTTAAAAGTCATTTTTATTAACAACAAAATTCCTTCCTTGTGATATAAGATTTTTTCTTTTTTGTTACTTTTCTGATTATTTTTAAGGACAAGACTTCCAATTTCTTCTAACTTTATGATTCTCATAAAAATAAATCTCATTTATTCTGTTTTTTAATCCTAAGGATAACTTTAGCTGTTATTCTAAGATACTATTTCTAAGCATAGTGCTTTGGGTTTTGATAAATAACCCAAGCTATACAGAGAACATTCAGATGGATTAAAAGTGAAGAAATAAGAAAAAGCAAGCCAAATAGTTTTGTTTTGTTTTTTTTCTTATCAGCAGGCTTGTCCTCTGGGAATGGCTAGTAAATCACAGATAAAAATTTTGAAATCACTTTATGACTCTCTGGGGAAGAGCTGCTGGAGGAGGGCACTAAGATTGCTGGTTAAAATTATTCCAGGCAGGTCTGTGGAATGGATGGATGATATTCAGTTCCATTTGGTTTAAAGTTTCAAAATCTTTGCTCCAGTTAGAATCAGAATGTGTCATGACTACAAATAATTGCTAAATTTACCCCGTTATTTAAGAAATGACAAAAGAATGATTCAGCGTTAATAAGTCATTTTTTCCCAGAGGCCTCCATGAGCTATAACTGAGAAGCTCTGACTCAGACATCATAAGCCATTTTATTGCACACCACCACAAGGTACAGCTGACACTCTATCAGATCTTGTAGTTTATAAAGAAAGCATCTTATTCCTTATATTCTTTTATCCTAATAGGAATACTCTCCAGCAAATCAAGAACCTAAGAGATGAGGAAATGGAATTTCAGGGTGTAAAGAATTCTTAAAATTGTATGTTGCCTTGGCATTCATTTTGAATACACGTTTTACTTTCTCATACCAGGGCTCAGTCACCATCGACACAGTTTCTAGTTCTACGCCACACCCAAATGACTCAAGCCACAGATAAGAACTTTAAGTTGGCGCAGGCAAATGCCTCGATGGTTCCTCACAGGAAGGATGGGCAAAAAGGGAGCCCATTCTGCCAGGGAGGAGAGATGATTCTTAAGTTTTGACTGAGTCTTCACTACACCCTAGTTCTTTAGGAGGCAGCCCCAGGCCAGGTTTTTCCTGGAACAGTGGGGTGGGGCTTTGGGGGGCGGTTTGAAGGAGAAGAGTCAAACTTTGTAAAATACTTGAAGAGATTTATTTTGAGCCAAATATGAGTAACCTCTCAGGAGATCCTGAGAACATGTGCCCCAGGTGGTTGGGGCGCAGCTCAGTTTTATACATTTTGGAGAGGCATGATACATCAATCAAATACAGTTAATAAATACATTGGTTTGGTACAAAAAGGCAGGACAACTCAAAGCGTGGGGGCTTCCAGGCTATAGGTGAATTTAAACATTTTTGATTGACAATTGGCTGAGTTTGTCTAAAGACCTCGGATTGATAGGAAGGGGATGTTCAAGTTAAGATAAAAGGTTGTGGAGACCAAAGTTCTTTTGAAGTCTTATAATGGCTGCCCTTAGAGACAATAGATGACAAATGTTTTCTATTCAGATCTTAATTAATCTGTTTAGGATTGGGAAGGTCTAGCAGGAAAAGATCTAGCTATGTTAATGAAGATTCTCTACAGATGAAAATTTTCCCCCCACAAAGAACAGCTTTGCTGGATCATTTCAAAATATGTCAAATAAACATCTTTTGGGGCAAAATAATTTGATTTCTTCCTTGTCTCATAATGTTATGCCAGAGTCAGGTTGGAAAGTAAGTCATGATATATAGGACTAAATAAAACCCATCTGATAAGAATTTATGATTTGTAGGGCATGACTCCCCAGGACTCCTAGATAGGAATTTGGGCAAGATAAAAAATCAGAGTTTAGTTCAAAGCGGTGTACAAGGTGAGCTCTCCCGTTATCAGAATGATGCTCAGACAGGAATAAACTGATCAGGGGTCAGAGAAGAGCCACAATGGTATCTGCCAGTATAAACAAGTTTTCCGTGTGAGGGGCTCTCTATCTCAGGCAGGACAACTAGGCATTAGGCCTTCTACCAGCTTAAAAAAAAAAAAAAGCCTCCCGTGAAAGGCTCACTGTAAACATCCACATCTGGCTCTTGTTTATTTATGATTAGGACAGGGTTGCTGGCCACCCTGTTGCTCTGGTATTAGAACCCCAAGTGAGCTGGGTACTCTCAAAACACAGAGCTGTTGATGGTACAAGTGTTCTCAGAAGTTAGTCCTTAAATCTTTGTCTTCTGATGCTCAGCAAGGTATCTTTCATTCACTGAGGTTGTTTTCTAGAAAACAAGGTCACTTAATTCAGATGTAAAGTGATAAACTTAGTTTTAGCTGCACATATTCCAAAGCATTGAGTTTTGTTTTGAAATGAATTTGACCAAGTTTGAAAAAAAAAAAAATTCTTGTTTAATTATTGTTGTTTTGGATTTCTTTTGTATCTGAAACAGTTTGAAAAATAACAATGATTTATTTTTCATTCTGCAGAATATGTTGAATATTCATTTAATAAGTTGACCTCAAATTCTCCATGAAAATAGAGTCCAAATTGGATTTGGACCACGTTTTCAATTTTTGTATCACTGCTTCTCTCAAGAAAGATCACATGGTAACATTTATTCAACAAATATTTATTTACTATTTTTCACATATGCTAGCCACTGTTTAGTCCTGGATATATGACAATAGAGTAAGTGAGTCTCAGTCCTTACCAAGAGAATTTTTACTGTGCTTGCAGAAAAGGAAAAATTGAATAAGTCATATAACACATGCAAACACATTATTTTCCTTTTGGTTATGATACTGATGATCTTCAACACTCCTAAACGTATAACGAGTTCAGTAATCAATTGCCTCTGGCAAGAGAAAAGATGCAACTGACAACAAATCTTATTTTGCTTGGTCTCTACTAGCTATACGTTAGACTACTAATTTGATCTTTGCCAAGTGAAAGCCTCAGAGGAAGACACAGCTTCTGAGTACTCTACTTAGTAAGAATGAAAGTAAACATATCTAACTCAGGTAGGCTAATTTCCCTCCAGTTGGAGAAGTCTCTAATTAACAATTGACTCATAATTGTTTTCCTTATTTGGAAATTAAAAGGCAAGAATTAGGGTGTGATTAGGGTGTGATTAGGATATGATTAACAAATAAAGCCAGTGACTTGTCTTAGTGCTGGAAGACAATACCTGCCACTATCTGTTCAAACAATTTAGAGGCTACTCTCATGCCACTTCCACTGCCTCCAGAAAGCTTGGGAGTGGAGTGAGAAATAGCATTTGTGTTATGGGTTAAAAGGCAAATGCGAAAGATGAAACAAAAGAAGTTTTCATCTGAATGAGGGTCTACGCCCCCTTAATTTTACCTTTAAGAGTAACTTTTTGCTTTTATAAAGCCTTTTTGTTAATTTGCTAGAAGTTTTCTATGTCCCTAATCTATGACAGATGCTGAGCCCCAAACAATGAATAAGGCACATCCCTTGCTTTCAAGGATCAATGGGCAGAGAACAAGGTTAGAGTGCATGCCATTTATGTGTTGTGTGAGATAGCTATGGTCACCTTTTCAATTCTAAATGTATCATGTCAAATTTGTGAATAGGAAAATAATGTCATTCCATCTCTGGAAATTATTTACTTAAATTCACAATTACTAGAAAATTTAAATGCATAATTTACAAAATTGGCATGTACAACACACATATCAAGAATATGATGTTGGCCAGGCATGGTGGCTCACACCTGTAATCCCAGGACTTTGAGAGGCCAAGATGGGTGGATCATGAGGTCAAGAGATCGAGACCATCCTGGTCAATATGGTGACCTCCGTCTCTACTAAAAATACAAAAATTAGCTGGGGGTGGTGGCGCACGCCTGTAGTTCCAGCTACTCAGGGGGCTGAGGCAGGAGAATCACTTGAACCTGGGACATGGAGGTTGCAGTGAGCCAAGATCACACCATTGAACTCCAGCCCGCAACAGAGCGAGACTTAGTCTCAAAAAAAAAAAAAAAAAAAAAAAAAAAATAGCATGCTTGACATCTTGCACCTGCTCTGGTCTATAAATAAATAAACATTTAAAATATTACAATATTACTTATCAGACATAAATTTAGTAAAATTAAAAGATAGTATTTATTTTGTGTCACTATGTGATCTATCTCTCTAAGACTGTAGGATGAAAGAAAAATATGCCTGGGTTCTGGAGCAGAAATAAATCATGGTGAGTAATCCCAAGACATCTGTTATTAGCTGTGTAAACACAGGAAGAACATTTAACTCTAGCTCTAAAATGAGATGAATACTTATTTTAGAGGAGATACTAGTAATACAGATTAAATAATATTGTGACAATAAATCTCCTAATATAAATCTGTTTAGTGGTAGACATTTTTGGTATGTAGAAATAGATACATATTAAAATATCTAAAACAATAAAGAAGCAATAATAAGGGTAAGTTTAGGTTGAAATATCCACACGTATTATTTCAGCCATGTATTTTTGCCAAATACAGTTTTTGTTCATCATTTGGTGTCAACAAAATGAATTAATGCATACCTGAGCTAGTCTTCTCATCACCCAGGAGACAATAAGCTTAAATTTCTCTTAGTTGGGGTCTGACAATTGATGGGCTCTAGCATTTTCTGTTCTTGAAGAAGACACAAGATAGTACACTGAAGAGCATCTACTTCAATAATTCTTTTCTTGTGTGTATACAAATTTAAAAAAGAAAACAGTAATATAAATATAACTACGAAGGGCCTATAAATCATGTCTTGCCTAGTTAGTCTTTTATCATATGGCAGTGATTGGCTGTGATGTTTTCCAGTTATATAATCCTTTGAGTTTAGAATCTGGCCATCATTTAAACAATAACTTACCTAAAACATTATTTAATCATATAGGAGACAGAAATTTGTCCAAAAACAGGCAGGGGTGTAATTCATCCAACAATGAGTAACTCAATGATATACACCCCATAGTTGAGCCAATTAATATTGATCCAAATGCATTTAATCTGAGTTCAGCAATGCCAGCAATCAAATTAAGCTCAAGATTCCATAAAAGCTACATTTTATTAATCAAATGACATTTAAAGATGTTTTATTTTGTTCTTTACTTTCCTTTTAAGGATGAACAGATTAGAAACTTGGAGGTTTTCCAGTAATTCAAAATATTCAATGTCAAATGAGTTGTTACCTATTGATTTTTTAAAAAGACTTAAAAACAAGCACAGTATAACATTTTAGAACTCACTTTGAAATAATTAAATACCATATATATTTTGCTCTAAAGAAGCAAAAACAGATATATTTTTTAATTAATACACAATAAGCCTAGTGAATCTCAAAAATATATTCTACAGTCTAGAGATTATATTTAATCTTTTAGCTTACATTTTAAACAATGATTGCAGCTTATAATGTAGCTTACATTGTAAAGAAAAATGACACAATTAACTTTATAGTATATATTATATTTAAATATATGTATTAATATATAAAATATATATTATATGTCATATATGTTGTATATAATATATTTATTATATAAGTATTATATAGTATATACAAATTTTAATTATATTTATATTTAATAATTAATAATTTATATTTATAATTTAATAATATTTATATAATTAGTAGATAAGTATATATTTATATATAAAATAAAATATATATTTTTTATAAATATAAATATATTTATATAAATTTATATTTATATATAAAATTTAAATATATTTATATTTATATAAATATAAATATATATAAGTATATTTTTATATATAAAATTAAAGTGTATCTATTTTAATTTTATATATAATATAATTTTTTTTAAATTTTATATATAAATATATACTTATCTATTAATTATATAAATATTATTTAAAACATTAAATAACAAATTTAAATTTCATACTGTTGCAAGTAGTTTCAAAACTTGAAGGAAACTGGATCCAACAAAGCCATACTGCAAAAGATTTTGCATGAGTAATCTTCATCCTTTGGGGTTACCAGAAGTAAATAAATAGCCCAAAGAAGATGAATATCTAGTTGCTTAAATTGCTGAGGTCATAAAACAATAATGATATTAAACTGAGAAATATGTCTTTATTAATATAAAAGTTTAGGAAACTTTTGAGACCTGAGTCTCAGTTCCATGGCTACTTAACTATTTTCATATGTTTTATTCATATCTTTTGATATAACTTTGTTTTCTTTTACTCAATTGATGGTGTATTACACTGACAAATTTTCAAATTTTACAAAATTTTGCATTCCTGGGATAGAACCCAGAGCTAGGTTTTAATTTCATTTGTTTTCTCTACTATTTGTTTTCTCTATTATTGATTTCCCTGGTATCTTTATTATTTCTTTTCTTCTACTTACATTAGGTTTAATTTGCTCTTCTATTTTTAGCTCCTTATGGTAGATGCTGAGAAAAGAAAAATGGCTCTGAGCAGCCTCAGCTATATGAAGCGTGCAAAACTTATTAAGCCCAGAAAGATAGGAGTATGGGACTTCAGTCACAGCACCCCCTCCACACACCCACACTGGGGGTGGGGGTGGGGTGTAGGAGGGTGGAGGGGTGTTAGGAACGGGAATTATTTTAAGGCATTCTGCTCCTGACTTACCCTTTATTTTCATGTTCCTGGAGTTTGTGATACAATGTGTAACCAAACAATAGCCTATATTATTATAATTTATATTATTTTATATTTTTATAATATAAATTATATTATAATATATAATGCATATTATATAATATATTATAATGTATAATATAATATAAATTACATAAATATAAATTTTATTATTTTATGTTATATTTTATTTATATTATTTTAATGACGATTCTTGGTAAACAACTTAGAAACTGCCTCTCCTTTTTTTCTGTAAAACCCACTTGTAATTGCTGCTAACTGAAGTGTATATTTATTGCAATTTTAATATCTGCTTCCTGGTGGCCATTCTCAAGCTTTAGACTAGAATAAACTCTATACTTAATCATATTTTCTAAATCTCATTATTTAAGGTTAACATTTTGGCAACCATGAAGGGATCTAAAGCCCAGCTTCAGTAATTCCCACTGGTTCATATCAATCAAAACCTTGATACCACCAGGTGCGGTGGTTCACACCTGTAATCCCAGCACTTTGGGAGGCTGAGGTTGGTGGATCACCTGAGCTCAGGAATTTGAAACCGGCCTGGTCAACATTGTGAAACTCCATCTCTACTAAAAACACAAAAACTAGCGAGGTGTGGTGGTGTATGTCTGTAGTTCCTGCTACTTGGGAGGCTGAGGCAGGAGAATTGCTTGACCCCAGAAGATGGAGGTTGCAGTGAGCCAAGATCGTGCCACTGCATTCCAGACTGGGCCACAAGAGTGAGACTCCATCTCACACACACACACACACACACACACACACACACACACACACACACAAAGCCTTGGTGCTAGCACGAATGGCTATTTCACTCAACCTCATGGTAGCTGGCAGGGATCTCTGGAAAGGCCCCTCTTGGGATCTGAATCCAGCTGGCTTAGTTGAGAATTAAGACCTTGTTTAAGGCTGGGCATACTGCCACATACTTATAATCTCAGTAATTTGGGAGGCTGAGGTGGGTGTATCACTTGATCTTAGGAGTTTGAGACCAGCCTAGGCAACATGGCAAAACTTTGTCTCTACATAAAAAAAAAAAAAAAAAAAAAAAAAAAAAAAAAAAAAAAAAAAATGTGGTCACGTAGTCCCAGCTACTCAGGGTCAATGAAGTGAGAGGTTTGCTTCAGCTCAGGAGTTTGAGGCTGCAGTGAGCTGAAATCACGCCACTGCACTCCAGCTTGGGAAACAGGGTGAGATCTTGTTTCAAAAAAACAAAAAACAAAAAACAAACAAACCAACAAAAAAAACCAAGACTTTATTTAAGCCACACACAGTCCTACTTGATGGGGTTGAAATTAAGCTGTACCGAAAGGGAGAGCTTCTCCGGAGATTCTGATCATTGCAGATTTGAGATTTTCACTTTTCTCTGAGACTAAACTTTTGTTTGCCTTTCTTGTTAGAGTTTGCAACCTTTCCTCTTACTCAAAATTTGGTCAGGGAAAAACACAGTTTTTCTCTCTGAAAAGAGGAAATAAATGTTTATGGCTTAAGTGTTAGTGGCAGTGAATCCTGTAGGTCTGCAGTGATGTCAATTCTTGCCACATCCTCAGAAGAGATTTGACTGAGGGGCATAAAGCAGAAGGAGGGACTAAGGAGGGTTTTAGAGCAGGAGTCAAAGTTTATTAAAAAGTTTAGAGCAGGAATAAAAGGAAGTACACTTGGAAGAGGGCCAAGAAGGCAACTTGAGAGATCAAGTGTGTGGTTTGACCTTTGACTTGTATTCTTCCAAGGTCTGCATCTCTTCTCGCTTGATTCTTCCCTTGGGTTGAGCTTTCCACATATGCAGTGTCCTGCCTACACTTGGGAAGTGCTGTATGCACAGTGTGTTTAACCAAAGTAGTATGCATGCCCACTTAAATTGTTCTTCCTCTCCCAGTCGGATGTTCATAGAAGGTTATATACCAGTTAAACTCTGCCAATTTGCTTCCTAGTGAACATTCTTGAACCCACTTGTCCAACTCCTGAGATCTTAGGAAGCTGCTGATTACCAATTTGAGGTTTTTTCTATCTATTGGGAAACTGCCGTTCCCTGGCACCAGCTGCAACCAATTATTATTTTAGAGACAAAGTTAACAACAACCTGACCATCACCTGGTGGTTGTCTGACTTTCCTGGTTGTGGGAGTTGGGGGTACCCTCCTGCCCTGCTCATGTCTGACCACCTACCTACTGTAACATAAGCAAACTTTGTAATCTCTTCACGTGGTCAGATTCTGAATCTTGGTTCAATTATCTAAAACTGAGTCTTCTTCCTTAAAGAGAGATCAACCATTAGAAACACGAGCTGGGTTTATGTTTAATACTTACAGCACTTCTTCAGGAAACTGTTTAGAAAACTGGTCACATATAACTTGTGATGGTTAAACGAGGTATTGTTGAAACACCTAAATTCATTTATCTGCACACACAATTAGAAAAAGCTGGTTTTAGAACCAGATATACTGAATGGGAGATTTACTTGCAACAATACTTAAATGCTTCCTCAAAAAATTCTAAAAGAAAAAAATTGCCTCCATTGAGGAGGTAAACAAAATAATATTTGAAACTATGTATAAATTAAAAGAGTTTGCAGGCTTTTTCACTTTCATTTTTAACTGCTCTTTCTCCTTCTACCACTGTGATGTGACTTCATCCCTTTCTGCTTGAACCCTTAGCTCTCAGACATCTATTAGGCAGAGATTTTTGGAATTCCACAATGCACACATTTTATTCTCAATGAAGGAAATGTATTTACATTGGGAACAGAGGGAACAAATGGAGCAATGACAGAATGACAATGAAACTACTTACATTATCAAATAGAGATCCCACAATTTTTTTTCCTCTCTAAATGAGAACTAATGAATTGATGCTGATGATATACTGACCCAATATCAGACAATACTCTTTAAATGCCCTGCTGGACTTGCCAATCCCTTGATGTAAACCTTTTCATGTCTCTGAAATGGTAACAGCCAGGGACTTAGCTAAGCAGCATGTCAGCTGAGACCAAATGTGAAACAAGTTAAAATCTTTTAAATACTCAAACTGCCTGCCTCCAGCAGGATTTGCAGAAGCACTCCAACTTCATGGTTGCAGTCCATGTTTGATTGCTGGTTTGTTTTAAATTATTTGTCTAACTGTTGGCCTGTTGGGGTACTCATTTGTAACTGACCCATTTTCTTCCCATGGACAGCTTTTGATTTCTTCTCTTTTTCTGTTTGTGGGGAATACAGGACTTTTGGGCCTTCATGCACAAGTGCTTAGCTGAGAAGTTGAGATCTTAGAAAATATGGCCAGACAGAAATGCGGGTTGTATTTTATTTGCAGCTAGCAAGACTTAGAGCTGTCTTTTAGGTGGTTCTGGATTGTCAGGCCTCTGAGCCCAAGCTAAGCCATCATATCCCCTGTGACCTGCACATATACATCCAGATGGCCTGAAGCAACAGAAGATCCACAAAAGAAGTGAAAATAGCCTTAACTGATGACATTGCATCATTGTGATTTGTTTCTGCCCCACCCTAACTGATCAATGTACTTTGTAATCTCCCCCACCCTTAAGAAGTTTCTTTGTAATCTCCCCCACCCTTAAGAAGGTTCTTTGTAATTCTCCCCACCCTTGAGAATGTACTATGTGAGATCCACCTCTGCCCCCAAAACATTGCTCCTAACTCCACTGCCTATCCCCAAACCTATAAGAACTAATGATAATCCCACCACCCTTTGCTGACTCCTTTTTCAGACTCAGCCCGTCTGCACCCAGGTGAAATAAACAGCCTTGTTTCTCACACAAAGCCTGTTGGTGGACTCTCTTCACAGCGACGCGCATGACATGGATCTTGTGAGGATTGCTTTGCACCTCTTTGGAGGTGCCTATATGGGAGCAATAGGCTCTTGGCACCCTAAAGGTTTGCTGAAAAAATTACTGGCGTGAGGACAATTGATTAATAGGAGAAAAGGCATAAAAATTTATTTAACATGTATACACAGGAACCTTCAGAATGAAGACTGAAATTTCCAATGAGTTACAGAAACTTACTCATCCTGAGCCTACGATAAAGAATGCACAAAGCATGTCCGGAAACAGGTAAATCAGGTTTAGCGGAAATGTTACAGGAAAGGGGTCCTGATCCAGACCACAGGAAAGAGTTCTTGGATCTTGCACAAGAAAGAATTTAGGGTGAGTTCACAGTGCAAAGCAAAAGCAAGTTTATTAAGAGAGTAAAGTAGTGAAAGAACAGCTAATCCACAGACAGAGTAGGGCATTGCTGAAAGTAAGAGGAGGAACACATCCACCCTAGGTACAGTACTTGTATATATATATAGGATTAATAAAAAAGATCTTGGGGAGATGTACTACAAGGGCTTGTGACAAAGGATTAATTTTCTTCATTACTATATTTTGCAAGAATCAATATTTTTATCTTTAAAGCAAAATTCAGAATGCCTTTGTTCTGATATTGGGATATTTGGATGCTCCCAAGTCTGGATCTGTTTAGTAAACATTATTAATTTTTCCCCTTGACCGTAAGCATCTAGAGGCTAGAAATGCCTAACTTTTTGGGAATGCCACCCAGCAAGTCTCAGACTCATTTTCCTAGTCCTCACTCAAAATGAAGTCACTCTGGTTTGAATGCCTCTGAGGGAAAGACAGGTTAAGAGAGAGAGAAAGGAAGAAGCTTGGCTTCAAAAATGGCCTTGTTGTATAGATGAAGACTCTCAGAGAGAATAGATGCTAAAAGTTTCTTTTCAGACTTTTAAAGGTGTCAGATTCTCAAACTCTGTGGGATCTAGGGAAAAGCATAGAAAGGAAAGGGAAACATGGCTGCATTGAGGGAGATTATCTACAGAAACAAATTTTCCCCATTTAGGACAGCTTTGCGAGGCCACTTCTGCATGCTGGCCAAGTGGCACCATTGACAAATGTGTCAAACAAATATATTTTGGGATAAAATACTTTAATTCTTTCACCTAGTTAAGCTTTGGTTAAGATATAACCTTGGGTAAGGCTAATTGGCTTTGATGAGTCACTTGAAAAGATACCTTTGGTTTAAAAAACAAAAAGTTGGATAAAGTGTTTATCAAAGATAAGCTCTCAGATAAAGTGAGCTTGCTTCTTTTTCAGTGTATCATACTGAGTCCAGATATAGAAAATGCTTTCCTTGATATTCATTAAAGGGCCCCATCCCAAAATTAACAATAATATAATAATTAAACTAAATTGAAAAGATTACCTATCTAACTACATTGGCCCCCAATATAGGACTTTCTGGCATTTATCTGGCTGTTTGGAAAGTCTTTGTAAAAGAAATGCACATCTATAATGTAAATTTCCATTTGTAAGGCCATCTTCCTCTCTGCAGGATGGGGGACATTGGCTTAAAGTTTATATAGCAAACTTTATCTTTGTTTAGGATTCTTTTTCCTGGAAACCATGTCTTGAGTGGACCTTTACCCATACCCTTCTTTGTGTTATCAGACAATGGCATTTAGATATAAGCTCTGTGCATTTGGGATGCAAACTTTTACCTAAGAGTCATGTCTAGAAGTGCAAATTTAGGATTGCCCCAGCTAACAATTGTTTAGGTCTTGAGAATCTAAAAGGAGGAGGTTATTTGAAAACTGACAAATAAACAACCTTATAAAGCTCTCTTTCTGTGTGTCCTTATGTCTGCATTTTTTGTTTGTTTGTTTGTGTTTCTCTATTTTTTGAGACAGAGTCTTGCTCTGTTTTCCAGGCTCTACACAGTGGCCCAGACTCTTGCCTTGCTCAGTGTGGTTTTGATATTTATGCTTAGTTTTTAGAAAAACTTAGAAATAACTCCCTTCTGATTCTAGCTAACTTGATTACACTCAAAATTTGTTTCATAAGATTAATCTTCCACAAACTTTCTACAACATGCACATGTTGAACCAGCTTTGCATCCCAGGGATAAAGACTACTTGATCATGGTGAATTTGCTTTCTGATGTGCTGCTGGATTTGGTTTGCTGATATTTTGTTGGGGAGTTTTTCATCTATGTTCATCAAGAATATTGGTCTGAAGTTTTCTTTTTTTGTGGTGTCTCTGCCGGGTTTCAGTATCAGAATGATGCTGGCCTCATAAAATGAGTTAGGGAGGAGTCCCTCCTCTTCAGTTTTTTAGAATAAGTTAGTTAGCAATCCTTCTATCTTATTAATTAAAAAAAAAATTTCTGGCATCATTGATCTTTTGTATGTTTTTTTCATGTCTAGATTTCAGCTCTGATTTCAGTTCTTGTCTTCTGCTGGCTTTAGAGTTGGTTTGCCCTTTCTTCTACAGTTCTACCAGTTGTGATATTAAGTTGTTAATTTGAGATATTTTTAATTTTTTGATGTGGATGTTTAGTGCTATAAACTTCCCTCTTGACAGTGTCTTAGCTGTGTCCCTGAGATACTGGTACATTGCAACATTTTTCTCATTAGTATCAAATAACTTCTTAATTTCTGCCTTATTTTCGTTATTTACCTAAAAGTCATTCAGGAGCAGGTTGTTTAATTTCCATGTAATTGATTGGTTTGGGATGATTTTCTTAGTATTGATTTCTATTTTAATTGCATTGTGGTCCAAGAGTGGTTGGTATAATCTTAATTTAATTTTAATTTGTTGAAGATTGTTTTATGTTTGATTGTGTGGTTGTATAAGAGTATGTGCCATGTGGCAATGAAAAGAATGTATATTCTCTTGGTTTTGGGTGGAGAGATTTGTAAATGTTTATTAGGTTTTTTTGCTCAAGTGTTGAATTCAGATTCTGAATATCTTTGTTAATTTTCTGCCTTGATGATCTGTCTAATACTGTCAGTGGGATGCTGAATTATCCCACTATTATTATGTGTGAATTTAATTCTCTTTGTAGGTTTCTAAGAACTTGCTTAATTAATCTGAGTGATCCTGTGTTGGGTGCATATATATTTAGAATAGTAAAATCTTCTTGTTTAATTAAAACCTTTACCATTATGTAATGCCTTTCTTTGCCTTCTTTGACCTTTGTTGGTTTAAAGTCTGTTTTGTCTGAAATTAGGATAGCAACCCCTTCCTTTTTTTTTAATTTCTCATTTGCTTGGTGGAGTTTTCTCCATCCCTTGATTTTTAGCCTATGGGTGTCACTGCATATCAGACGAGTCTCTTGAAGACAGCATACTATTGAGTCATGCTTCTTTATCCAGCTTGCCATTCTTTGCCTTTTAGTTGGAGAATCTATCCCATTTATATTTAATATTAGTGTCAATATGTGCAGATTTTATCCTATCATCATGTTATTAGCTGATTATTATGCAGACTTGTTTGTGTGATTGCATTATAGAGTCACTAGTCTGTGGGCTTAAGTGTGTTTTCTTAGTGGCTGGTGATGACCTTCTCTTTCCATATTAGTGCTCCTTTCAGGACCTCTTGTAAGGCAGATCTAGTGTTAATAAATTCCCTTACCATTTGCTGAAAGGATCTTATGTCTCCATTGCTGTGGAGCTTAGTTTGGCTGGATATAAAATTATTTGTTGCAATTTTTTTCTTCAAGAATGCTGAATATGGGCTTCTAATTTCTTCTGTCTTGTAGGGTTTCTGTAGAAAGGACTGCTCTTAGCCTAATGGGTTTCACTTTGTAGGTGCCCTGCCCCTTCTCTGTAACTGCTTTTAACATTTCCTCTTTCACTGAGACTTTGGAGAATCTG
The DNA here is from genome assembly GCF_028858775.2 of Pan troglodytes. Lineage (NCBI taxonomy): Eukaryota > Metazoa > Chordata > Mammalia > Primates > Hominidae > Pan > Pan troglodytes. The sequence continues at coordinate 54,714,383 of NC_072403.2, forward strand.
ATGATTATGTGTTGTGGGGATGGTCTTCTTTTGAACACCAGTATCTTGCTGGTGTTCTCTGCATTTCCTGAACTTAAAATTTGGTCTCTCTAGCAAAGTTGGGGAGATTTTCATGGATAATATTCTGTAATATGTTTTCCATGACGCTTGTTTTCTCCCTGTCTCTTTCAGGGACACCAGTGTGTCATAGATTGAGTCTCTCTACATGATCTCATATTTCTCAGAGGTTTTGTTCTTTCTTTTTCATGCTTTTTTCTTTTTTTTTTCTGACTGAGTAATTTCAGAGTTGGTCTTCAAGCTGTGAGGTTTTTTTCCTCAGCTTGGTCTATTCTGCTATTGATACTTTCAATTGCATTATTCAATTATTGTGGTGTGTTTTTTAGCTCTCTCTGAACAGTTTTTGTTTGTTTGTTTGTCTTTTGTAATGGCTATTGCATCTATTATCTCTTGTATCATTTTATTGTAATCCTTAGGTTCCTTACACTAGGTGTCAACTTTCTCCTGAATCTCAATGATTTTCTTTCCTATTCATATTCTAAATTACATTTCTGTCATTTCAGCCATTACAGCCCAGTTGAGAACCCCTTCTGGGAGACTAGTGCAGTTTCACTGAGAAAAGAAAACACTCTAGCCTTTTGAGTTGGCAGAGTTTTTGCTGTTTTTTTCTCATCTGTGTGACCTGGTGTTCCTTGAACTGTGATGCAATTTGAATATAGTTCATAGATTTCTTTTCAATATGTTTTCTGAGGGCAAAGGCTTTGTGCAGCATCTTTATTTATAGCTGAATTCTTCCCCATGGTTTCACAAGGGGGTATTTGGCAGAGTATTTTTGGTGTTGACTTTTTGGTCTTTGATCGAGTAGGTGATGTTTAAGTGAAATGACCAGTTGGTAGGCTCTTGCTCAGGCACATGGCCCCTCTGTATTTCCTCATGATTGCAACCCTGCTCCCTCTCACTTCTCTGAAACTATGAGCTCCTATCCCTCTTGAATACTCGCTGCAGATGTTGGCTTGGCACTCCCAGGCTGGATATCACAGCTCTGGGGTGAGCTCAGGCTTTATGTCCCCTCCCCAGCTTGGAGGCAGCAGGGAAAAGAACCTTAGCAGTTGTTGTTGCAGAGGGCCTTTCACTTTCCTCTTGAGGCTCCACTCCAGAGAAATGCAGAGCAACTGTCAATTAGTGCAATTGGCCTGGCATGCGGCATCTGCAATGTGAGTATAAGGGCGCGGGGGTTGGGTTGCCTGTTAATGAGCATGGGGTAGGGAGGGTATTTCAAAGAAGAGACAGACTAGCCTCTTTTCTTTAGAGCATTTGCAGTTTCCTGGAGTTGTAGTTAAAGCACTCAAGATCTTTGCTCCTTCCCCAGTCTTATGGCAGCAAGAACAGCCCCACTACAGTGGCAGTGGGAGAGGGGCTTTCGGTTGCCTCTGGGAGCTCCTCCTCAGGGAAACTAGAAATGTTCAACTAGGGGATGGGGCAACTTCACTGCTGGCCTGAGCTGGCAGCTCTGCTTGTTGAGGAGTGAGGAATCAAGAGCTTACAGGGAGAAGAGACTAAATTCCTCTCCAGACAGTAACTGTGGCATGCTGGGAACATAGGTGAAGTCTTCAGGTACTTTGTTTCTTCCCTACACTGAGGGCAGCAGGGGCAGAACCATTGCTGTGGCAGTGGCAGAGGGGCTGTCAGTTGCCTCTGGGAGCCCTTCTTCAGGGAATCTCAGAGCCACTGATACAGGAGCTAAAAGGAAATGATTTAGGCAGTTAAGGTAAGAGAGTCCTCTGTAAGGTTTCCCTTTTAACAAAAATCAGCACCCAAATTATTATTTTTTTTTAAATTTTATTTTTTTATCATACTTTAAGTTCTAGGGTACATGTGCACAATGTGCAGGATTGTTACATATGTATACATATGCCATGTTGGTGTGCTACACCCATTAACTCATCATTTACATTAGGCATTTCTCCTAGTGCTATCCCTCCCCATCCCCCACCCCACAACAGGCCCCGGTGTGTGATGTTCCCCGCTCTGTGCCCAAGTGTTCTCATTGTTCAATTCCCAACTATGAGTAAGAACATGAAGTGTTTGGTTTTCTGTCCTTGTGATAGTTTGCTCAGAATGATGATTTCCAGCTTCACCCGTGTCCCTACAAAGGACATGAACTCATCCTTTTTTATGGCTACATAGTATTTCATGGTATATATGTGCCACATTTTCTTACTCCAGTCTATCATTGTTGGACATTTGGGTTGGTTCCAAGTCTTTGCTATTGTGAATAGTGCTGCATGTGTCTTTATAGTAGCATGGTTTATAATCCTTTGGGTATATACCCAATAATGGGATTGCTGGGTCAAATGGTATTTCTAGTTCTAGATCCTTGAGGAATTGCCACACTGTCTTCCACAATGGTTGAACTAGTTTACAGTCCCACCAACAGTGTAAAAGTGTTCCTATTTCTCCACATCCTCTCCAGCACCTGTTGTTTCCTGACTTTTTAATGATCGCCATTCTAACTGGTGTAAGATGGTGTTTCATTGCGGTTTTGATTTGCATTTCTCTGATGGCCAGTGATGATGAGCATTTTTTCATGTGTCTGTTATTTCTTTTCTAACAAAGAGCAGCCTGTAAAATTAAACTGCAGACATAGAAAAAAAGCTCTAGCTTGCACGGGTGAATGCTGGCAGCTATACCAATAGGAAAAGGCTAAGTCTGTGCCAGTCATGTTCAACGTGGAGGCTCCATTTTCCCTTTTCTTTGTCAACCACGTGTACAGTAAAGGAACAGGCAACATGGCTCTGGCCAGGTAAAGAACCATCTGCATAATAAAAGATTAGGGTGGGGAGGCCAACTTCTTCAAGAGCTATGTAAATGGGTAACCTGGTCCAACCAGTCTTTTGGGCTCTATGTAAATCAGACATTGCCTCCTCTAGCTCCTCTACAAACCCTTTGCATTTCATGACGGAACTGGAAGACCCACTCAAGAGCCCCTCTCTCTGCAGGAGACAGCAGCATTCTCTTTCTTTTGCCTATTAAGCCTCTGCTCTTAAACTCACTCCTTGTGTGTGTCTGCATCCTCAATTTCCTTGACGTGAGGCAAGGAAACTTAGGTATTACTCCAGATAAACAATACCATTTCACACAGATGAACAACACCACTTCACAACTACCAGTGGGTGTGCTCAGCCATGGGTTGGGTGGCTGTTCTACATTCCTGTGCTAAGAATACTGCCTGGTGAAGAGTGGGCAGTGGGGATTCCCAGGGTAGACGGACTAAATTTATTTCCATATAGTGGCTGCCGGGTGCGTGAAGTGCCAGCATAGAAACTATTAAATAGGCCCTTTGTTCCTTCCCCAGCCTGAGGGCAGTTAGGGTGGTACAACTGCAGCTGCAGTGGTGGAGGCATTGTGGGTTGTCTCTGTAATTTCCTCCTCAGAGCACTGCAGAGCTGCCTCCCACTAAAGTGTTCACGGGGAGGCAGGTTAGTTGTGCTCTAGTCCCAGGTCAGGAGCTCCACCTAGTAAAGAGAATTGGGATTAGAGACCCATGTAGAAAATGTCTGACCATTTTTTCCATGAGGCAGCTGCATTGGGCTGGGGATCTACACAAGTCCTTAGACACTGGGCACCCTGTGAAGTCTGAAGGCAAAAGCAACAGGAGTGAGGGCGGCAAGACAGCAAAAATGATGGTTTGCCTCTCCCTGTGGGAGCTCCATCCCAGGGAAGTTCAGAGCTACTATCAGCCTGAGAGCCCCAGTGGGGTGTGGCTGGAGTACTGGCTCAGTGGGCCTTATCCTGGGAGGTACAGTAGAGGTGAGGCCTGAAGTCCATCACTGCTCAACCACCCGAATTCAGCCCCTTTCATGGGGGCATACAAGGGAGCCTGACCTCCCCTGTTTCCAGAGCTGCAGCTTCTAATGCCAGGATGGCCAGGGATCCAAGGTTCCTGGGACTCTGCTTATGCTTGAGCGGCAACTCTGCCCAGACTCCACATAGCTCTGCACGGCAGTCTGAAGGCCTCATCAGGGTGGCCTCATGAGGTGATCTTCTCAGCCTCAAGTTGCAAAGGTCCGTGGAAGTATGGGTCCCTGGGTATTCTCACTCACTCAACATTTCCCTACAGTAGGGAAGCCGCCTCTGGTTCCATGTCACTCACAAGTGGGTGGTCGTCCTGTCTCGCTCCACCACATTTTCTGTGGGCCAATTTGTTTCCTTGATGAATCCCAGTGTGTCCACCTTGATATTTCAGTTGAAGATCTACTGTTTACTCACTACTTTTTCTTCTCTCTGTGAGACTGGTGCCCACTAGCTGCTTCAAGTCAGCCTCCTTGACTCTCCTTCTTTCTGTTATCCTATTTTAATCATGTGTTTTAAAACTTAGTTACTGTATTATCAAGTGTTTTACATCTTTAATATTTGACATACTTTCCCAAATTATATTTCCAATTATAAAAGTAAATACTTTAATCTAAACTAACTCATACATAACAAATAGGAACCCCTGGGAGTCCACGTGTTACTGGTGGAGGGTCCTGACTATGAGTATAAGTTCTCAGCATTTTGAACAAATAATTGGACAAAACCTATAACAAAGCAATGAAAGAATGAAGCAATGAGAGCACAGATTTATTGAAACAAAAGTAGACTCCACAGAGCAGGAGTGGGCTTGAGTAGGTGGATCAAGATCCCTGGTTACAGAATTTTCTGGGGTTTAAATACCCTCTAGAAGTTTCCCATCAGTTACTTGGTTTACACGTTATGTATATGAAGGAGTGGCTCATGACCAGTCTGACTGGTCATGGAAGGTGACCAATCGGAAGCTGAAATGAGGTTATAAAGTTACACCCCCATGCAAATGAAGACTTGGTCCATGACCAGTCTGATTGGTTGTGGGAGGGGACCAATCAGAGGTACTTTCCATTTCTCATCTGCGATGCAGAAAGCAGGGGTGGAGGGGTTGAAAAGGGAGTAGTCTGTGTTGTTTTGTTACTCTGTCATGGAAAGTTAGGGTTTTCCTTTTGATTTAGTTCTAGGAAGATAGTGTGAATTGGTTTAAGGTTCCCTGCCTCCAGATCCTATTCTCCTGCATAACTAGAGAGACAATAGGCTTATTCAGTGTGTAAAAATCATGTGGGAAACACTGTCAGGTAAGAATAGTGTTTAACTTCTTTCACATTATATTTGTATAAGAATGTTATTAATATGACTTCAAAAATTGTATGAGAGCCCTAAAATTATGTTATGCTCTGGTATATATCATCAGTCATAATTATGATAATTATGTTAAACTGTTGTATACCACACACACAAAATTTTCTTGCCAATTGCTTCGTTAACCACGGTTATTCTAAGCATTTTTGTCATCCACAGATAATTATTATTTTACTTTGGATCTTCTCAGAAAGCAATTTATAATCAGCTGCTGTCCCAAATTTGCTACTTCTTAAAAAATACTCATAGAAAAGACCCTGACAATTCCTCTTGAATACAGGTTACTAACAGCTTTGGAGATAATACCATTGGACTAGACAAAAATTTCAAGAATTTTTTTAAAAACTGATACTTTTGTAAACATTACTAAGCCAACATCAAGCAGATCAAGATTTAATTACATGGGACTAAAAGATTGGAGGAATAAAATAATTTTGTATGACTTTTTGTTTGAAACATTGCTGATTCTTTTTGTTTCCCAGACTAAAAATAACATTTCTCCTAAGTGTTTTATTTTTTTTTGGCAACTATTGTAAAAAGGGTTGAGTTCTTGATTTGATTCTCTGCTTGGTTGCTGCTGGTGTATAGAAGAGCTACTGATTTGTGTACATTAATCTTGTATCTGGAAACTTAGCTGAATTCTTTTATCAGTTCTAGGAGCTTTCTGGAGGAGTCCTTAGGGGTTTCTAGGTATACAGTCATATTGTCAGCAAACAGTGACAGTTTGACTTCCTCTTTACTGATTTGGATGCTCTCTATCTCTTTCTTTTGTCTGATTTCTCGGGCTAGGACTTCCAGTACTAAGTTGAAGAGGAGTGGTGAGAGTGGGCATCATTGTCTTGTTCCCATTCTCAGAGGGAATGCTTTCAATTTTTCCCCATTCGGTATTATGTTGGCTGTGGGTTTGTCATAGATGGCTTTTATTATGTTAAAGTATGTCCCTTGTATGCCAATTTTGCTGAGAGTTTTAATGATGAAAGGATGCCGGATTTTGTCAAATGCTTTTTTTCTGCATGTTGAGATAATCATGTGATTTTTGTTTTTAATTCTGTTTATGTGGTGTGTCACATTTATTGACTTGCGTATGTGAAACCATCCCTGGTATAAAACCCACTTGATCATGGCGGATGATCTTGTTGATATATTGTCGGATTCATTTAGTTAGTATTTTGTTAAGAATTTTAGCATCTATGTTCATCAAGGATATTGGTCTGTAGTTTTCTTTGTTTGTTGTGTCCTTTCCTGGTTTTGGTTTTAGGGTGATGCTTGCTTCATGGAATGAATTAGGGAGGGTTCCTTCTTTCTCTATCTTTGGAATAGTGTCAAAGGATTGGTACCAATTCTTCTTTGAATGTCTGGTAGAATTCTGCTGTGAATCTGTCTGGTCCTGGACTTTTTTTTGTTGGCAATTTTTAAATTCCCATTTCAATCTCACTGCTTGTTATTGGTCTGTTCAGGGTATGTAATTCTTCCTGATTTAAGCTAGGAGGGTTGTATTTTTCCAGGAATTTATCCATCTATTCTAGGTTTTCTAGTTTATGTGCATAAAGGTGTTTGTAGTAGCCTTGAATGATCTTTTGTATTTCTGTGGTGCCAGTTGTAATATCTCCTGTTTCGTGTCTTAGTAAGGTTATTTGGATATTCTCTCCTCTTTTCTTGGTTAATCTTGCTAATGGTCTATCAATTTTATTTATCTTTTCAAAGAACCAGTTTTTTTTTGTTTCATTTATCTTTTGTTATTCGGTTTGTTTGTTTCAATATCATTTAGTTTTGCTCTGATCTTGGTTATTTCCTTTCTTCTACTGGGTTTGGGTTTGGTTTGTTCTTGTTTCTCAAGAATATATCTAACAAAGGAGGTAAAAGACCTCTACAAGGAAAAATGCAAAACTGCTGAAAGAAATGATAGATGACACAAACAAATGGAAACACATCCCATGCTCGTGGATGGGTACAATCAATATTGTTAAAATGACCATACTGCCAAAAGCAACCTACAAATTCAATGCAATCCACATTGAAATACCATAATCATTCTTCCCAAAGTTAGAAAAAGCAATTCTAAAATTCATATGGAACCAAAACAGAGCCCGTATAGCCAAAGCAAGACTAAGCAACAAGAACAAATCTGGAGACATTACACTACGTGATTTCAAACTCTACTATAAAGTCATAGTCACCAAAACAATGTGGTACTGGTATAAAATAGTCACATAGACCAATGGAACAGAATAGAGAACACAAAAATAAACCCAAATACTTACAACCAACTGATCTTCAACTAAACAAAATCATAAAGTGGGGAAAGGATACTCTTTTCAACAAATGGTGATAGGATAATTGGCTAGCTGCATGTAGGAGAATGAAACTGGATCCTCATCTCTCACCTTATACAAAAATCAACTCAAGATGGATTAAGGACTTGAACCTGATACCTGAAACTATAAAAATTCTAGAAGATAAATCAGAAAAACCCTTCTAGACATTGACTTAGGCAAGAATTTCATGACCAAAAACCCCAAAACAAATGTAATAAAAACAAAAATAAATGGCTGAGACCTAATTAAAGTAATGAGCTTTTGCATGGCAAAAGGAACAGTCAGCAGAGTAAACAGACAACCCACAGAGCGGGAGAAAATCTTCACAATCTATACATCTGAACCAGAGTCTACAACAAATTCAGACAAATCAGTTAGAAAAAAACAAGCAATCCCATCAAAAAGTGGGCTAAGGACATGAATAGACAATTCTTAAAAGATATACAAATGGCTAATAAACATATGAAAAAATGTTCAACGTCATTAATGATCAGGGAAATACAAATCAAAACCACAATGCAATACCGCCTTATTCCTACAAGAATGGCCATAATCAAAAATGCAAAAAATAGTAGATGTTATCATGGAAGCGCTGAACATGGAACATGTCTACACTGCTGGTGGGAAAGTAAACTAGGACAGTCACTATGGAAAACAGTGTGGAGATTCCTTAAAATACTAAAACTAGAACTGCCATTTGATCCAGCAATCTCACTACTGGGTATCTGCCCAGAGGAAAAGAAGTCATAATTTGAAAAAGGTACTTGCACATGCATGTTTATAGCAGCGCAATTTACAATTGCAAAATAGTGGAACCAACCCAAATGTTTATCAATCAATAGCGGATAAAGAAACTGTGAGATGTGTGTGTATATATATATGTATATATACATAAACACACACACACACACACACACAATGGAATACTACACAGCCATAAAAAAGGATGAATTAACAGCATTTGCAGTGACCTGGATGAGACTGGAGACTATTATTCTAAGTGAAGTAACTCAGGAATGGAAAACAAAACATCGTATGTTCACACTGATATGTGGGAGCTAAGCTATTCTTATGCTAAGGCGTACAAATGATACAATGGACTTTGGGGACTTGCGGGGGAGAGGGGGAGGGAAGCAAGGGTTAAAAGACTACAAATATGGTTCAGAGCATACTGCTGAGGTGATGGGTGCACCAAAATCTCACAAATCACCACTTAAGAACTGACTCATGTAACCAAATATCACCTGTATCCCAATAACTTATGGAAAAATAAAAAAAAAATTTTTCTTTATGAGCTATTTACAGCTCATAGTACATGGGTAATGTCTACTTTTGTGAACAAAATAGAAACATTTGCCTTTCTCTCTACCTGTTTTGTTAAGAACTTCAAAATTATTTGTAAGTATTTTGTTTTAATTGGGGTCTTTCTTTGTTACCTAGGCTAAGGTGCTGTGGTGCAATCATGGCTCATAGCAGCATCAAACTCCTAGGCTCAAATGATCTTCTCACATCTGTCTCCTGAGTAGTTGAGACTATAGTTGCATGCCACCATGCCTGGCTAATTTTTTTTATTATTATTTTTTATTTTTTAGAGACAGTGTCTCACTATGTTACCTAGGCTGATCTAAAACTCCTGGACTTGAGCAATCCTCCTGCCTCAACCTCCTGAGTTGCAGAGATTACAGGCATGTGCCACTGCACCTACCTGTTTTAAAATTTATTTTTAGAAGCGGGGTATTACTCTGTTCCTCAGGCTGGAATACAGTGGCAGGATCATAATTCACTGCATCCTTGAGTTCCTGGGCTTGAGTGATCCTCCTGCCTCAGCATCCCAAGGAGCTAGGACTACAGGCACAGGCCACCATGCCCAAATAGATGTATTTTTAATTTTTTGTAGAGATATGGTCTCACTGTGTTTCCTAGGCTGGTGTCAAACTCCTAGCCTCAAGTAATCCTCCCACCACAGCCTCTCAATGAGTTAGGATTACATACATGAGCCACTGCACCTGGCTCAGTATTCTTAATTCATGGCAACATGTTTATTTGCATAAGCTCAATAATCTGTTTTCTTTTGTAATAGAACACATTTGGTATATTAGTTTTCACACTACTAATGAAGACATATCTGAGACTGAGTAATTTATAAAGAAAAAGAGGATTAACAGGCTCACAGTTCCACATGGCTTGGGAGGCCTCACAATCATGGCAGAAGGCAAAGGAGGAGCAAAGGCACATCTTACATGGTGGCAGGCAACAGATTATATGAAGGGAACTTTTCTTTTATGAAATAATTAGATCTCATGAGACTTAGTCACTATTACTAGAACAGCACGGGGAAAAACCCACCCCTTTGATTCAGTTACCTCCCATTGGTTCCCTCCCATAACATGTGGGAATTATGGGAGGTTCAATTCAATGTGAGATTTGGGTGGGGACACAGACAAACCATGTAATTCTGCCCTTGGGCCCTCCCAAATCTCATGTCCTCACATTTCAAAACCAATCATGTCTTCCCAACAGTCTGCCTAGTCTTAACTCATTTCAGCAATAACTCAAAAGCCCGCAGTCCAAAGTCTCATCTGAGACAAGACAAGTCCCTTCCACCTAGGAGCCTGCAAAGTCAAAAGCAAGTTAGTTATTTCCTGGGTATAATGGGGGTACAGGCTTTGGATAAATACACCTGTTCCAAATGGGAGAAATTGGCCAAAATGAAAGGGCTACAGACCCCATGCAAGTCCAAAATCCAGCAGGCAGTCAAATCTTAAAGCTCCAGAATAATCTCCTTTGACTCCATGTCTCACATTCAGGTCACACTGATGCAAGAAGCAGGTTTCCATGGTCTTGGCCAGCTCTTCTCCTGTGGCTTTGCAGGGTAGAGCCCCCTTCCTGGTTGTTTCATGGGTTAGTGTTGTGTGTCTTGGCTTTTGGAGGCACATGATGCAAACTGTCAGTGGATCTACCATTCTGGGGTGTGGAGGACTGTTGCCCTGTTCTTACAGCTCCACTAGGATGGGCCACAGTGGGGACTCTGTGTGTGGGTTCCCACCCCACATTTCCCTCTGCACTGCCCTAGCAGAGTTTCTCCATGAGGGCTCTATCCCTGTTGCACACCTCTGCCTGGACATCCAAGCATTTCCATAGATCCACCGAAATCTAGGAGGTGGTTCCCAAATCTCAATTCTTGACTTCTGTGCACCTGCAGGCCCAACACCACATGTAAGCCACCAAGGCTTGGGGTTTGCATCCTCTGAAGCAACGGCCTGAGCTGTATGTTAGCCCCTTTTAGCCAAAGCTGGGATGCAGGTCACCAAGTTTTGAAACTGCACAAAGCAGCAAGGCCCTGGGTCTGGCCTACAAAAATTATTTTTTTCCTCCTAGGCCTCCAGGCCTGTGATGGGAGGGGTAGCTGCAAAAGTCTCTGACATGCCCTTAAGACATTTTCCCTATAGTCTTGGAAATTCACATTTGGCTCATTGTTACTTATACAAATTTCTGCAGCTGGATTGACTTTCTCCCCAGAAAATGCGTTTTTCTTTTCTAGTACATTGTCAGGCTGTGAATTTTCTGAACTTTAAGCTCTGTTTCCCTTTCAAACATAAGTTCCAATTCCAAACCATATATTTGTCAATACGTAAAACTGAAAGCTTAGTAGCATCCAAATAATCTCTTGAATGCTTTGCTGCTTAAAAATGTCTTCCTCCAGATATCCTAAATCATCTCTCTAAAGTTCAAAGTTCCACAGATCTCTAGGGAACAGGCAAAATGTCACCAGTCTCTTTGCTAAAGCATAACAAGAGTCACGTTTGCTTTAGTTCCCAAAAAGTTTCTCATCTCCATCTGAGACCACCTCACCCTGGACTTTACTGTCAATATCACTATCAGCATTTTGGTCGAAGCCATTCAACAAGCCTCTAGGAAGTTCTAAACTTTCCCACACCTTTCTGTCTTCTTCTGAGCCCTCCAAACTGTTCCAACCTCTACCTGTTAGCCAGTTCCAAAGTCACGTCTGCATCTTCAGTTATCCTTACAGCAGTGCCCCACTACCTGGTACCAATTTACTGTATTAGTTTGTTCTCATGCTGCTAATAAAGACATACCCAAGACTGGGTAATTTATAAAGTAAAAGAGGTTTAATGGGCTCAGCTCCACATGACTGGGAAGGCCTCATAATCATGGTGGAAGGCAAAGGAAGAGCAAAGGCATATCTTACATGGTGGCAAGTAAGAATATATATGCAGGGGAACTCTCCTTTTATGAAACCATCAGATCTCAAAAGACTTCATCACTCTTACAAGAATAGCATAGGAATGAGCTGCCACCATGATTCAATTACCTCCCATGGGGTCTCTCCCATGATACATGGGAATTATGGGAGCTACAACTCAAGAAGAGATTTGGGTGAGGTCACAGCCAAACCATATCAATTGAATGCACTGCTAATTTTACCAAGATTTTGACTGAAAAGACATATTTTCAGATTTGATCAGACTGCTTTGAGGAATTGAAGTTTCTTTATGGAGATGATAAGCCCCTTCGTTAGCCCAGCATGGTGGTGCATGCTTGTAGTCCTAGGTACTTGGGAGGCTGTGGCAGGAGAATCACTTGACCCCAGAATATCGAGGCAGCAGTGAGCTATGTTTATGCCACTGCACTCCAGCAGCCAGGTAATAAAGCAAGATCCTGTTAAAAAAACCAAAAGCAAACAACAACAACCACCACAAAAATACCTTGGAAACATGGGTTTGCATAGTTCCCTTGCAAGGTCCCTTATAAATAATGTCACGTTCTGACAAGCCTAGGAGCCTAAAGATATTTACAGATATGGGCACAATCTGATGGCAAATCCTTGTCTCAACTGCCTAGCTTCAAGAGGGTTTTAAAAGTCTAATCTGAGACTTCTTATAAAAAATTTCCACAAACCACCTTTAAAAAGTCTATATGGGCTGGACATGGTGGATCATGATGGATCACCCCAGAAGTTTCGGAGGCCAAGGGAGGAAGATCGCTTGTGGCCAGTAATTTGATACTAGCCTGGGCAACATAGAGAAACCCCATATCTAAAAAATACAATAAAATATCTTAAAAGCCTATATGGCCAATCAATCTTTTTGTTGCAACAGTAAGAGTGATTGCCCATATAGGCTTTTAAACAATAATCATGTCAAGTAAGATACCAAAACTTATTTTATAAATAAATTGATCCTATTAAAATGTATCTTTAATAGAAATGGGGAGCTAGAGAGAGAAAAATTGTATTTCAGCAGAAAACTGCTGTGTATCTTTTATTAGATTCCAGCCGTTACCATTGTTTTTGAGATTTTATTATTTTCCTACAGTTGAGACTAGATCCTAAATTATTTCCTGGCTACAATACATCTCTATAGGACTACATTTTAATTTTTTAATGATGTTTTTAGTTGACTTCCAAATGGAAAAGAATTTTTTTCATTCTGTCATACAAATTCTCTTTTTGATTAGAATTGTTCTGTGCATTATATCTCTACCATGTACCTCTTGTTTTTTACTTCATCCAAGAAAATTAACTCGTGGTATTCCAAAGACTAGAGATGATTCAACAAGTGACAGCAGCTGTATGAATTAGTAACTTTTCTGAGTTCTCATTTTTGCCACCTTGTTATGTCATCCCAATTCAAATTTTGGTGTTCTTAAAATTTCTAACTGAGATGTATTCTCTCCCTCTTACTCCCTCACCATGAGACGGGACCATTCAGAAATTAGCCATCCTAATGACACAAAACTAAGTTCCTAAATAAAAAAGGAGCCAAAATCATTTGAGTTCATCCAGTGTGCTTTCTTTGAAAGATCCTGATAAGAAGGGATGAAACTAAAAAAGAAAAACATCAATTAGCTGGGCCTGGTGGCATGCATCTGTAATTCCAGTTGCTTGGGAGACTGAGCAGTATTGCTTGGACCCAGGAGGTGGAGGTTGCAATGAGCCGAGATCGCGCCACAGCACGCCAGCATGGGCAACAGAGCAAGACTCTGTCTTGAAAAAAAAAAAAAAGAAAAGAAAAAAAGTAATCACAAAAAAGAAAAATATCTCAGAGTAATCTGAGCTATCAGAGGTATGTACAATTTATCAGGCCCAAAGACAAGAGTATGGAACTTTGGTCACACCCCCTGCTCTCACGCCTGTGGAGCAAATCCTTAAAATTATTTTTGTACTTGACTAGCTGCCTCACTCATTATCTTCATGTTTCTGGAATTTGTGATATAAAGAATAATGTATAGCCAATCAATAGCTTATGTTATTTCCAGGGGAATTGCTTGAACCTAGGAGGCGGAGGTTGCAGTGAGCCGAGATCCTGCCACTGCACACCAGCTTGGGTGACAGAGTGAGACTCCATCTCAAAAAAAAAGAAAAAAATTGTTTATGTTATTTTAATGAAACTTCTTGGTAAACAGCTTAGGAACTGTCTCTCCTTTTTCCTTAAAATGCACTTATAACTGCTGCTAGTCAGAGTTTATATTCATGGAAACTTGAATATATGTTGCTGGATGGCTATCTTTAAGCTTTGGGCTTGAATAAACTCTATACTTTGTCATATTTTATAAATTTAATTATTTAAGTTTGACAACACCTAAATCATTGATTTAAATGTGTCTTACTTCCTCTTCTTGCTGCTTAAGTTTTATGTGGTTTACAGATTACATGTAGTCAAAAGGTACAGTAACTCAAAAATCTCACTGTGCACAGTTAGGCTCTTCAAGTTTAGCTTTCCTTCTAGTTTCTGACTTTTTTTTTTTTTCTGGGCTTACTCGTATCTCCCATCCTGTTTTATGATAATAAATTGTTAGATCTTTATCTGAAATTCTGGACAGGGGTATTCTAAAGTCCTTGGAATTTTCTGAGTGATAAGAGTTTATTTTTTAAGTTAGTGAGGTGACTAATGATGTATCCATAAATAGCTACAGGATGGGGGCTGATCACTACAGAGACCAACCATGTAGCGACAGGGTTGGTTCTTGACCACTTATCTCTGGGGAGGGGAAAGGGGATAGAGATTGAGTTCAGTCACATACCCAATAATATAATCAATCATGCCTACATAATCAAACCTCAATACATTTTGAGACACAAAGTCTAAATAGAGCTTCCTGGTTGGTGAACACACTGATGTGTTGAGAGAGTGATTCTACAAGAAGAAGGAATGGAAGTTCTGCATTTCCTCCCCGATCTCATTCTATGCATCTCTTCACTTAGTTGGTTCTTGTGATTGTGCACTTTGTAACAAAACTGTAATTGTGAATACAGCAGTTTTCCTGACTTCTGAAAGTCATTCTAGTAAATTAAACCTGAGAGAGTCATAAGAACCTACAAATTTACAGCTTGTCAGTCAGAAATGCAGATGGCCTAGGAACCCCTGATGAGTGGCTGGAATTTGAAACAAGGGTAGCCTGGTTGGGAACTGCTTGCTTTAACTTATGGGGTTTGCAGTAACTCCAGGTGGTTAGTACCATAATTGAATTGTGATGCACTCGGTTGGGGTTGAAACAGAATACATGTATATACTAGCTACTATTCAAATATATTATTCATATTTTAGATTTCCTCCCTTCTACAGCTGCCTCATTTTCAGAATCCTTTCTTTAAGTTTCCAGCTGTCCTACTGCTCTAAGTCCTGTCATCTTCCCCATGATCCAGTTTCCCACAGGAAGAGTTAGAGAGTGGGGGTGGTGGGTCCTTGAGCGCCTCATGAGAAAAAAAACAGTAAGCCCACAGTTTTTGTAGAAGCAGTAGCACTCTCTTCATAATAATCTCATCTTATTTTCCTCTCACTTTTTCTTGGGTCACTTTCCATTACCTTCAAATATTTGTTTTAACACTTTTGCCAAGTTTCTATAAGTATTTTTTCTAGGAAGAATTGTCTAAGGTCTTCATGTCATTTATTTACACCATCAGAAATAGCAGGAACAATTTCCAGAAACCTGGTTATTCTTATCCAATTTTTTTTTCTTTTCTATTTGCAAGCTACTTCTATGTTCCCCTATACTTAATTTTTCAAAATACTAATAAATATTTAGGATTTCTAAAAATGAATGCTAGAAAACAGGAATGGTGGACACAGTTTGCAATAGAGGAGGACATTCTATCCATGGAGATCCCTCACTAAGTTGCCCAAACTCTGTCACCTCTTATTGTATCTTCTAAATAATTAAACAATGACCTCCCTCCTCTTTTGCCTAGATATTAACTTAGAATCACTGTGTCTGGAAGAATGGTTCTCTCTAGCTTTATCTGGCACAGAAATGGATGTGGGATGAGACAAATATAAATGTACTTAAGCATTAACTTCCTCACCTCATCAAAACTCTCCTTTTGGTAATTCTTTCAAACAAGTTTTCCAACACCATGGAGAGCAGCAGATAATAAAGTTATATACAGAAAATTACTTAATGTTCCCTTAGTGTAGCTGAGTGTTCTTACTCTTGTTATATTGTAGTTATGCATTTATAAGCATGTTTTTCATTATCATTTTATAAAGTCAGTTTGAGTAGAATCCAGGTTTTACCATCTATATTTTTATAGCCCCTGAGACAGAGCAGCTAGCACTGAGGTGCAGAGAAGAAAGAAATAAGAAAAGGAAAGAAGAAAGGAAGGAGGGAAGGAAAAGGAGAGAAAAGCAAAGGAAAGAGAAAGCAATGAGCAGGATGAAGAATAATTGTCTTCAGATGAAAATCTGTAAAGAGTTTTGTTTCAATTATTTATTGCTGCATAACAAACTTTCTTAAAATATAGTGCCTAAAACCAATCAATAGTTAAATATTTATTTGCTCATGATTTTCAGTTTCTTCAGGACTCAGCAGAGACAGCTCATCTTTGCTCCATGTCTTCTTGGCTGAGGGCTTATTTGACGCTGGAGAACCCAAGATGGCTTCCCTCACATGTCTGACACCTCAGTTTGGACATCTGGAATGGTTGGAAGCTGGCTGGACTATTCTTTCTTTTTTTTCTTCCATTCTCCATGGCTTCTTTATCTTTGTAGGACCTCTCTCCAGCAGGCTAGTTGTTTTTCTTGGCTATGTGGCTGTTTTCCAAGAAAAAAAAAAAAAAGCGGGACACTTCAAGACCTCTTAAGACTAAGGACTGAAAATCTCAGAATGTCATTTTTGGCAAATTCTATGAATCAAGAGAAGTCACAGGGCCAGCTTGGCTTTAAAGAGAGGAGTAAAATATTCTCATCTCTTGCTGGGAAGAACAGCATGTACACGCCAGTATGGGAGGATCTGTTAACAGCTGCCTTTGAGGACAATCTACTACAGTGTTAACAGCCTATTACTGGAGTATCATAGAAAACTATTTCGAAAATTTAACTTAGAAACTATAACTCAGCATGCCTAGTTCATTAGTAGTTCCTAGTTCATTACTTTTTAAAGAGCACATTATAATATTTGCTTTAATACTTCAGCTTTGACTAAAAATTGTCAATCAAATATGTCCTGAAACCATTTCAGATCACATATATTATGTCCAATGGCATCCATAAACACTTACAGATAAACTATAAAGTGTTGTAGATAAATTGTGAATTACCATATCTATATAAAGCTAATCACAAAACTAGATGACCAATGATTGAAACAGGGAGCTAATGTATAAAAAGTACCCAGATAGACCTTCTTTCCTTCTAAGCTTACAACCTTAGCCTATTTTTCTGTAGCACAGAGCTAGCTGAAGGGTTGTGTGAAAGATCATTTTAAATGTAATAGCATTTGTTTTGTTTTGAAATGTAAGCTATAATCAGATTGGTGTAGATGAATTTTGCCTATATTTAAATGGTGAGGTTTGTAACACAAAACCTAAGATAAAAAATTGACATCATTTTTTCTCCTTTTATTGTTTCAGTTCATAGTAACAATAAAATTTGCTATATCAATAAAAGGAACTACACACATCTAGGTTTTATAAAGATTTGTAAACATATGCTATGATAGATGCATTTCAATCATCAAATCAGCACTTCAGTCAGAACCAATATGATGTATTAAGATTGACTTTCTTTCATGAGCACATATACCATGAAGGTTCAGGGAATTTATCTAGTATAGAAGACTGTTAAAAGGAAGATGGCAGTCCACAAATTAATATCCATTACTGGTCATCCATATGGTGACAATGGATATTAGTTGTGGTTTTATTTTATAATTTAAAAGAGGATATTAGAAAAAAGTCTAGTAAATTATTTAAAATTGTTTTTGTTTCAGAAGCTTTTTAAATGAGATTTCTGGTGGTAATTTATAAAGATTAAAATATGCTCATTTAGAGGCTGTATTTAATAAGTTAAAGCCATTAAGAAATTAGAAAAGTCTGAACAGGCTATGTTGTCTCTGGTGATGTAAATGTTTATTAATATGTTTATTTTTAATACAAAAGGATTCTGCAGATAATTTTAACTTCACTGTTTTTAGAATTCCACATTTATTAGGAAGATAATACTTCAAAGTAAAAGCTTATTCAACAACCTCATTTACATTTTCCTTGCTTTTGGTAACCAAATCACTGAGCAAACAAAAAATAATAGGTTGATAGTACAGGCTATTTCTGCTTGGCTGTAATTGCCCGGAATTTCTATTTCAACTCCTTTCCTCTCAGAGTGTTGCCACTAATGTGACAATCAATCCATCTGTGCTTCTGGTTATTAAAGAGAATCTGACAACCCCTTTAATCAATCACCTTGCTGTGAAAGGAAGTGGTGAGAAGGTTGAGGGGAGAGGTGAATTACCTCAAATCTAAGGTTGGTAATATTGTTTGCAGAGGGGAAGCACCCTGAGGAGTCTGTAACCTAGGGTGAGTTACTATTTGTCTCCTTCAATTTTTTCTTTATTTTGAAATGACCTTGAACACATATCAGATAATTCACACATTCCCATGAGCAATAGCCTATTTCCTCAAAGCTTTTAGGGTAAGAAGCACATTCACTCAAGGTAATGCATTTTATTTGTAACTGCTTTCCACAGTTTAACTTTACTTAGCTTTTAGGTGACCTCTTAACCTATAATTTTTCAAAGAAAGTGTGTGTGTTTGTGTGTGTGTGTGTATGTTTTGAAGCACCTTTCCAGCCAGGGGACCTGGATTTTCTTTTGACTTTTCATTTTCATTAGGACCCTAATCACAAGGAATCATGAATATAGTTATTACCTGACCTTGGTAACTTAAATGCTCTCATTTGGCTGTCATTGATTCATTGATACTACCCTTAACTGTCCATAAATAATTTTATCCACTCTAACCCCCAACACATAATTCTTACTGTAGATATCCAAGTCTTCTTCATATTGCATATATAATCCATTTCAATTTTCACCCCCTGTATGTCTTTGCTTTTGCTATTCCCCTAGGTTTGCACTTGTCTGAACTCTTTTATTTATTACTCATGCAAAATGTGCCATTTCTCCAAAGTCCACCTCAGCCTTTCTAACATCACGATCTCTTCCCATGAACACCACAGCTTCCTATCCCCTCACAATATTTATTTTTTCTGAACTAAAGCAATTGAACTCGTTTAACAAATGATCATATAACGCTATATTTAAGTTTCTTATGATATTATATCTGTCGGTTTGTCTTTCAAGGTTGTACATTTGCTGAAAATGAGGACTACATTCCTGTAACATATATTAGGGAATTAGGGTCCCCAGGGTGCTCTATAACTCTTTCCTGATTGATTTCTGCCAGTCACTTAATAATTAACAGAAAATAAATATTTTTTCTCACTGTATTTGAGTCCATAACTTACTTTGAAGTGAAAAATGTCTTTCCTCCTATATGGTGGGCAAGAAGAGTTTAAATTTGTTTTTTTGTTGTTGTTGTTTTGTAATAGATCATATTTTAGACATATCACAGGCAAGATCATTTTGGCATATTTATAGATTCATTTATATTACTGCTTTTGTTTGCCACTATTGTTTTTTAAAATTTTTTGTTGTAGTTGTTTTTGTTTTTGAGACAAGATCTCACTCTGTTCCCCAGGCTAGAGTGCAGTGGTATGATAATGGCTCACTGCAGCCTCGACCTCCTAGGCTCAAGCAATCCTTCTACCTCAACCTCCTGCGTAGCTGGGAATACAGGCATGTGCCACAACATCTGACTAAATTTTCAATTCTTTGTAGCAATGGAGTCTTATTATGTTGCCCAAGCTGCTCGTGAACTCCTGGGAGCAAGTGATCCTCCCACCTCAGTCTCCCAAAGTTCTGGGATTACAAACATAAGCCACTGCACCCAACATGCTATTATTATAATGCCCTAATATTTGCTAGACTGTCTTAATTAAATGAAATTCCTATTCCATTATTGATATGCAAACATTTCAGTGGCTGTAACATCATAGCTTGATCTTTGCTGTTTCTATTAAAAAATGATTTTTATTGTGTATGGACAATAAGTTGGGATAAGAAGAACTCTGGTCTAATTTTAATATTTGTGATTTAACCCACTCTAATTCTGATTCATATTTTCTCTTCTTATCAGGTCTATAAGACCATGAAATACACTAGCAAAACTGGTAAAAAATGACTAAAATAAAACTGTTCTCTAAGAGAAACACTTCACTCTAGGACATTATGCTATGGTAAGTAAGAAGTCTATTTAAAAATGTGATTGCCATAGCTCTCTAAGTAACACTTCGTAGTATAAAAAGGCACTCTGATTTGCTTTTATAAAGCAGAATTTTTCTGGCAATAGGCAAACGGCAACACCAAACACAAAACTGCCCCCAAATTTAACATTCTAGTACCAAACTGAAAATATTACCTATTGCTTGTTTTTAAAAAGCAAATAGCTGTTAAAAGTAATTGTTTTATAAATGTAATTGAGAGCATTACTAAGAGTGGACAATAAAATGTATAGCTGATCACAAGCTTTATGTTTTTGGGTAACAGCCCCAGCTGATCACAAGCTTTATGTTTTTGGGTAACAGCCCCAGTTAACTCATTTGGATGTCTACAATTAGACATTGATTGGCAGCTGATTGGTATGTGAAGGGACAGGGAAAGCTCATTTAATCAGAAAAATCATGTTGCTTATACTTTCAAATGAAACAATATTTGAGCAGGTTGAGTTCTTGGAATTGATTAGGAATTAGAGCAAATTAATAGAAAATTTCTCAGACAATTAAGATTTAATTAGGCCCTTCATCACCCCACTACACTAATGTGCTTGTCCTTGTTAACTTTGCCCTCCTTCTGCCCTCTATGCCTCATCAGAGTTTTAATAAATATGTGCCACTACCCAGCTTTAGACTCTGCCACAGTGGTTCTCAAAATCCTCATAGGCAGGCATTGGTTGTGTCAATGTCCTCAGGTTAGAATTAAGTATCCATCTTTCTCTGGGTGTCCATGGTCCATTCTGATTATGGAAGTCCCTGCAGGTTTTTTGTTTCCTTCCTGCTTTAAAATCTGCTTCTTCCTGAGATGGCTTGTGGGTACCTGCATGCCTTTCTTTCTCAAACGCATTGCTTACCTCCCTACAAAAATTTTTTCTGTCATTTTTTTTCTTGCACCATAATTCAAACAAATAATTAAGTTCTTTTCTGGTGTTAAGGCACTAGCAAAGAATGACTCTGAAGCTATTTTCTTAATATGCATCTCCAAAGCAGATTCTGTCCTTCGGTGCAGATAGTTTTAGGCACAGATGGGAGCCTGGCTGTCTACCTTCAATATTTTGTCTTCCTGATTTAACACCCACTTCTGGAATGGTGATAGAGACCCTTGTTCTCTGTGGATTATAAAACTATGTCACGTCATGCTATTTTTCTACTAGTCAGTGGATAGATATCAGAAATTTTTTTTTTCTTTAAATAGAGAAATCTGCCGGGCATGGTGGCTCACGCCTGTAATCCCAGCACTTTAAGAGACCGAGGCCGGTGGATCACGAGGTCAGGAGATCGAGACCATCCTGGCTAACACCGTGAAACCCCGTCTCTACTAAATATACAAAAAAGTAGCCAGGCATTGTGTCACGTGCCTGTAGTCCCAGCTACTCGGGAGGCTGAGGCAGGAGAATCGCTTGAATCCAGGAAGCAGAGGTTGTAGTGAGCCGAAATTGTGCCACTGCACTCCAGCCTGGGTGACAGAGCGAGACTCCATCTCAAAAAAAAAAAAAAAAAGAGGAATCAATACACATGAACATGGAGGAAGTAAGGTGCTATAGAGAAGACTGCCTTAGATTTATTAAGCATCTTCCCATGTAAAGTTACATTAGGACTCAGAAACCCAATACCCCCCATATATGACATTTTGACATGCTGAACTAAAGAAGCCTCAAGGTCTTTCTGACCAACCACCTTCACCATTTCCCCTAGAGAAGCTAAAAGGTTTTTATTTGTTGTTCGTTTGTTTGTTTTTTTGTTTTGTTTTTTTAATCTGCTAAGATCCAGACCCACTAAGGAAAACAATTATATTTTATTTCCTCTCCCTGTTAGTTCACTATCTACTGCAGATAGAAGACCAAGATGTGAGCACACCTCATCAGAACTTTTCACAAGTACAATAACTGTCTTTAAGGACTATTTAAATTTCAAAGAAAACTGTTTCCAAGTTAATCTCTGTTCTCTGATCTAATCATTCTCCCTAGCAATTATTTATTGCCCCTCAATAGACTTCCTCTTCTCCTCCCTCCCATAACCTGCCTTACCAGGATAGATGTCGTCATTGTTTCTGTAACCTCCAAATGGTATGTAAGTTTCTGAAACTTACTGTGAAGTTGAATCTTTATTCTGAGGGCTCCTGTGTATACACGTTAAGCAAATTTGTGTGCTTTTTCTCCTATTAATCAATTTACTTCATCCCAGTGGTTTTTCAGTGAACCTTTAGGAGGGAATGGCTATGGCCTCTACAGTTGATATAATGCAATTTTCTTCAAGGATTAAGCCAGATGCCTCTCCTATGTCCTCTCTTTAGAGTGTGTCTTTGGAAACAAAACAATCCCAATGAGAGATCCAACCTTTTGTAATAGCATGATGGGTTCCTGTTCCCTGCTGCACAGATAGGGCCAATTCAGAGAAAGCAGTATTTCAATAAAGAAAGAGTTTAATAAACTCAGCTAGCCAAATGGAAAGACAGGAGTCTATTACTCAAGTCAGCCATCCCAAGAACTCTGAGGCTTTTATGGATAACTTGGTAGGCAGGGGGCTAGAGAATGGGTGCTGCTGATTGGTTGGGGTGTGGAAAACGGCCCTGATGCATTCAGTCAGCCTCTGGGTGAGGGCCACAGGACCAGCTGAGTCATGAGTCTTTGGTCCACATGGAGTCAGTTGTTCACCAGAATACAGAAGTCTAAAAAAAAAAAACCCTGAAAGACCAATCTTAGGTTCTACGATGGTGATGTTACCAATACAAACAATTGGGGAAGCTACAAATCTTGTGACCTCCAATGCAGTAAACAGTTATAGAAAAGCAAGCTATGCCTACATCTTAGCAGAATTCAGGCCTGTCCCATAATCCTAGTCTTGTGGACTTCAATAAATCTTACAAAAGTGGTTTCAGAACAAGGAGGGGGTCAGTTTTAGGGAGAAACTATTATTATCCTTGCTTCAAAGTTAAACTGTAAACTGAATTCCTTCTGTGGTTAGCTTGGCCTACTTCTAGGAATGAGTGAGGACAGCCAGCCTCTGAGGCTAGAAGCAAGATAGAGTCAGCCATGCTAGACTTCTCTCACTGTCATAATCTTTGCAAAGGTGATTTTATTTCTATTTCTCGTATTTTCTGGTCTCTTGACAAGTTCTTTCATTCTCTGCAGAATTATTAAGCTAAGGTAATTTAATTCAGTAAATCCTTCTATCTTTTTATTAGCTATAACAAAGATTGTGGGGGGAGTTTGAATGAGCTTGCTAAATATTTCATGGATGGTGATTATGAGTGCTTTTCAATACTAAATTACTCTAGGGAGTTTTGGTGGATTTCAGTTATTAGTGGTTACTCTCTGAATGCTCTCTTACATTGAGTTTAGTTAGAAAACCAAAGGGAAAGGCATGCCTACATCTTAGAATTCAGTCTTGTTCCATAGTCCTACCCATTAGGATGGCCAGAATACAAAACACTGACAATATCAAGTGCTAGTGAAGATGTGAAGCAACAGGAGCTTATGCATTGCTGCAGTCATACTCCTTAGTATCACCCAAATAATTTTAAAATGTATGTCCACACAGATAATGGCACACAAATGTTTATAGCAACTTTTTTCATAATTGCCAAAATTTAGAAGCAACCAAAACTCCTTTTGATCAGTGAGTGGATAAACTATAGTACATTCATACAATGTAATAGTACACAGTGATGAAAAGAAATGTTATGAGATCACAGAAAGACATGGAAGAACATTGACTACATACTGGTAAGCAGAAAAAAAAAAAAAAAAGCCAGTCTGAAAAGGGTGCATTCCGTATGATTCCAGTTGTAAGAAATTCTGAAAAAGGCAAAACTATAGAGGCCATAAGAAGACCAGTGGTTGCTAGGGTAGCAAGGAGAAGGAAGGGATAAATAGGTAGAGCTTAGGGGATTTTTAAGGCAATAAAGCTCTTCTACATGATACTGTAATGGTGGAAACATGACATTATACATTTACCAAAACCCATAGAACTGTGCAACACAAAAGACTGAACTGCAATGTAAACTATAAACTTTAGTTGATAATGTATTCATATTGGTTCTTCATTTGTAACAAATGTATCTCACTAATGCAAGATGTTAATAATAGAGGTCACTGTGTGCAGAGGGAGAGGCAGAGGCAGTATGTAGTTACTCTCTATACTTTCTGTTCATATTTTCTGTAAACCTCACACTGTAAGACATAAAGTCTATTAACTTTTAAAAAATGAGAGAGAAAAAGGAAAATAAAAAAGTTAGAAAAATATTGCCTATTGCCTCATCTCAGTGTGAAAAAAACCATTGTTCAACAGTGAAAACTCAAGTGATAGATATATAGTTATTAGCTTGATTACAAAAGTGCACTTTAAAGTATAGCATAGTGACTAGTACCGAGTTTTTAAGGAAGAGGAGGAAACAAAAAACAGAGAAAACATTAATTTTATCATTGTTTACATTAGGAAGTCTTTAGAGCAACTATAGATTAAATACATATACACACTATATATATGTGTGTGTGTATACATATGCTATATACTATGTGTGTTATATGGTAACATTACTGTATACACAAAATATAAAGTGATCACAAAGCTAACCCCTAGTATAAATATACTTATTTTCTTAAATATTAGATAATTCAAATACATGTGTGTGCCTGTGCATACACACAAACATACACACACTACACAAAGAAATGAACCATATTAGGAAAAGATGATAAACATGATCCCAACAAAAAAATGACATAAGTCTTGTCTTATATAATCTAATGTAAATGGACTTACTTCCTTGATGAAAAATTGGATCACAAAACAAAATTCAATTCTTTCTATAAATAAAGGTCACCATCTAAGCAATGTGATTCTTAAAGGTTGAAAATAAAAGGAGCGGCAAGTACACTCCAAGCAAATGCATTTTGAAGGAAAGCAGAGGCTGCAATCTTAATACCAGAGCAGGTGGAACAGCAAATTCATTCCTGCATGGGAATAACAACATGGTTGGAATTCTCCATCATATAAGAAGATCTATGGTAATTAAGATAGAGAATTTAGGCGCAAAGATAAACAACTATAGTAATTTAATGTAATATATAACCAAGATGCAGATACATGCATATGTAAAGGCTTGATTCATAACTGAGCTGCCACTGAAGTTTATTGGGGAAATGACTGACTCATCAATAAATTGTTCTGGGAAATTCTGCTATCTACTCTGGAAGAACAAATACCTCTTTCAAAAGGAAAAAATGCTCAAGTGTAAAAGGCAAATCTATAAACTTTATGAAGAAAATGTAAAAGATTATACATATACAATTAGACCAAGAAGATGTGCTCTTTTACACAAGTGAGAAAAGCTGAAACCATTAAAATTAATTCACGAATTTAAATACATTAAAATGGAGAATTTGCTACTTATAAAAAAGTGAGTATTAAAACATGCCACCAACTGAAAGACATTTGAAAAAATAAACTTTTTAAATCATTGGAAAATAAAATAAGCTCCATTTTTCTAAAATGAAGTAAAGATTTCTATAGCACTTCACACAAAAGACAAGTGAATGGCCAATAAACATATTAAAAAATGATAACTTTATAAGTGACTAAGGAAATGTTTATTAAGGTCAAAGTGATATAGCCTTCCACACTCTTTATTTTGATGAAAATTTAAGTCTGACATTGATTTTGGGGATGGATGTTTTTAAAAATGATGTTTTATTCATGACCGATAAGTTCAGTTTTCTTATACATTCTGTTCTTCTTTCTGTGTTCAATATTTAATTTAAAAAATTTGGCCAGACATGGTGGCTCACGCCTGTAATCCCAGCACTTTGGGAGGCCAAAGTGGGCAGATCACGAGGTAAGGATATCGAGACCATCCTAGCAAACATGGTGAAACCCTGTCTCTACTAAAATACAAAACATTACTCGGGTGTAGTGGCACATACCTATAATCCCAGTTACTTGAGAGACTGAGGCAGGGGAATTGCTTGAACCGGGGAGGTGGAGGTTGCAGTGGGCCAAGATCGAGATTGTGCCACTGCACTCCAGCCTGGCAACAGAGTAAGACCTCGTCAAAAAAAAAAAAAAAAAGAAAGAAAGAAAGAAAGAAAATTTAAAACCAGACTATAATCCTGTGTTAAAATAAAATCTATGATGTAAAACCGTGGAACTGAAAATACTTGCATATTTTATGTCTCAGAAGCTGTGATAAGTAAAACATTCGGGTGTATTTGTGATTTTTAAAACCCCATTGAATAGCTTTCAATTTGGATTTATCAAAATCCATTCTCTATATGAAAGTGCACATTTTCCAAAAAAGTAGCCAGCCGTGGTGGCAGGCACCTGTAGTTCCAGCTACTTAGGAGGCTGAGGCAGGAGAATCCCTTGAACCTAGGAGGTGGAGCTTGCAGTAAGCCCAGATCACGCCACTGCACTCCAGCCTGGGCGGCAGAGCAAGACTCCGTCTCAAAAAAAAAAAAAAAAAAAAAAAAAAAGAAAAGAAAAAGAAAAAGGGAAAAAAAAAAAGAAAGTGTGCATTTTCACATAAGCAAAGAAACCATGTGGGGGTGGGAAGAAGTTGGTCAAAGAGTAAAATGTTTCAGTTAGACAGTATGCATATATTTTGGTGGTACAGTGTGGGGCATGGTGACTATAGCTAATAATAATTAGTTACTTGAAAATTGCTAAGAGACTAGACCTTAAAAGTTCTAATCATATACACATACATGCAGACAACAAACAATAACTATGTGAGGTGATGGGTATGTTAATGAGCTTGATTGTGGTGATCATTTCAACATGTATGAATATATCAAAACATTCCTTGTATGCCATAAATATGTATAATTTTTATTCATCAATTATATCTCAATAAAGCTGAAAAAAACTTAAATTAAAAAAGAAACCATAATTTAAGATGAAGGATTACTCTTGCTACCTGTTAGGCATGCCTACTTGTGTTTGGGCAGGTGTGATTTTTTTCACATATAGAATCCAGCTCTCTGTTGGAATCTGATTTCTCCATAAGAAACAAAGCATTCCTCCTGTTAATTGTATGTGTCAAACTAACAATAGTTACAAAATATTTGCTATACCTCCATCAAGTAGGTCTATTTCTTTTCCCTTTGAGTTTGGGCTGCCCTTTGACTGCTTAAGCAATAGAATATAGTAGAATGGTACTATGAGTTGCTAGATTGGTAATCCTGAGATTCCATTTTTGAAGTCCTACTATGCTGCAGGATAAACAATTAGGAGAGGGGCTAAGACTATGGAAAAGGAGAGGGACCCAACTGAGCTCAGGTTCTCAGACGTCTCTGTCAGGTTGGCAGGGAAGTAAGTAAGCATTTTTTAGAATCTTCAAGTACTTAGCTATCAGCTGAATACCACTGAGTGACGCCAGTCAACCAGTCATAGAACACAGTAAGAATCACCCAGTGAAACCCTTCCCATATCCCTGACCCACACGGGGGCCTGTATTTTGTGCTCAGTATAGGAGGTAGAAAGTGGAGCAAAGTTCTCCATTCCCAAGAAGGTTATATTCTACTTGGTGTAAACAAACTAAAGGACACATCAACAAATTAATTTTAAAGAGGTATAAGTGCTATGAAGGAAACATATATGTTACTAAGAGGGTAGTCAAGACATTTAATTTAGATACTGCAATTAGAAAGGCTAAATGCCGTCATCATTGAGATGATTACATTAAATTTGACATTAGATTGGCAAATAGAAAAGTGTGTTCTAAGGAGGAACAGTATAGTACTGATCAATTCCTTGATGTAGGAAGCAATTTGATCAAGTGGGAAACTGAATTGCAGTTGGTCGTCTCTGTAGTATAGTTAAGTAAGGATTTCAGTGGCCCAAGTAGAGGGTAAGATAAAGTAGGCATCAATTCTTGCAAATATTTCACCATGGTGTACTAGATGTTGGGATTAATTTTTTCCTATGAGCAATAGAAGGCAATGGATTATCTTAAACAGAAGGACGACATCACTCTAAATACATTTTAAGATGATAATATATTTGTTATATTGAAAACAGATTGAAAAAGCATGTTGTTTACTTAATAATTACTTAGTCATCCTCCCAAATCTTATAGCAATACTTATGTAAATACACTATCTATATAAATGCATACATTGTGTGGAATGCTGTGCAAGATAGATGAAAAATCCAAAGGACTCATATTTTTTCTTTTATTAGTAATTTATAAGGAAGGACAGAGGCTGGTGAGCAATTATTGAATAAAAATCTTTGCAAAACTTGGCTTTAGAAAAAAAATTATCTTAAACCAGTCATAGTTGCAGTAAAAGAATATCACTGAGACAATGAAACTCTCACACAGTGTGATGTAGTCTGAATTCGGAAAGGATGTTGATACATTCCTAAAAGATGTTTACCTTGAAATGGGACACTCTCTAAAAAGAAGCTATAATGTACATAGAAGCGAAAAATGAGCTCTAAATTTCATCAAGATATAAATGTAAACATGGATTATCATAGGAAATGAATTAGTGACATAATGTAGATCAAATGTCAATTATCTACATGATCTTTTCTCATCTTTCATTTATACATTTTAGCACAATTTTTAGAATATGATCAATATTGAAATAGTTGTCTTAGACGAATGTGTTCTTAAATATGCTTCATAGGCCATTAAATTAAGATGACTCATTAGACAAATAGCACCTTAAAATAGGCACTAGCATTTTTCACTGTCACAATCATAATGGACATACAGAGCACTATTTTAACACACAATAATATCATTTGTCTTATTGTGCTGTGTTTTTTTAATAACACATACTTATTTTTATTATATTTATTGTGGTTGAACACTTAATATATAAAAAGTCCATCTCAACACATTTTTAAAGGTAAAATAGAGCATTGTTAACTGTAGGCACGGTGGTGTACAGCAGATCTCTACAACATTCATGTTGCATAACTGAAACTTTATAACCAGGAAACAACTCCCCATTTCCCTGTCCCCTTGTCCCCTGGCAGCCACTATTCTACTTTCTGCTAGTCTGAGTCTGACTATTTTAGATACCTCATATAAGTGAAATAATGCAGTATTTGTCCTTCTGTAAATGGCTTATTTTGCTTAGCATGTCTTCAAGGCTTGTACATGTTGTTGCATATTACAGAATATTTTAAAGACCTTAAAGACTGGTAATATTCTGCTGTCATGTATAAACCACATTTTCTTCATC
This sequence comes from Pan troglodytes, assembly GCF_028858775.2. Taxonomy (NCBI): domain Eukaryota; kingdom Metazoa; phylum Chordata; class Mammalia; order Primates; family Hominidae; genus Pan; species Pan troglodytes. The sequence continues at coordinate 54,743,726 of NC_072403.2, forward strand.
CATTTTTCTGTCAATGGATGGTTTGTTTATATACATTGGCTCATTAGACAAATAGCAAATTTTGTAAATAGTGCTGCAATGAATACTGACATGCTATTATTTCTTTGATGTCTTGTTTTATATTCTTCTGGATAAATGGCTGGAAATAGAATAATGTAGGAATTCTATGGTTAATTTTTTAAAAACTGCCATACTGTTTTCCATGAAAGGCGCATCATTTTGCATTCTCCCCAATAATGTAGAAGAGGTACAATTTCACCATATCCCCAGCAACACTTATCTTTTCATTTTTTTGATAGTAGCCATCTTAACTGGTGTGAGATGATATCTCACTGTGGTTTTGAATATGCATGTCCCTGAAGATTAATGACATTGAGCAATTTTTCATGTACCCATTGGCCACTTGTGTCTTTGGAAAAATGTTATTCAATTATTTAGCCTGTTTTCTATTGGGTTATGAGTTCTGTATGCATTTTGGAAATTAATTATCTATCTTATGTATAGTTTGCAAATATTATCTACATTGCATAGGTTGCCTTTTACTCTGTTGAATTATTTGCTTGCTATGCTGGAGCTTTTTAGTTTGATAGACCTGACTTAGTTTATAGCTGCAATTGCCTATTTTTACTTTTTCTGCCTATAGTTTTGATGTCATATCTACAAAATCATTGCCAAAACCAATTTCAAAAAAACCTTTTCCTTGTTTTTTTCCCCTAGGAATTTAAAAAATTGAGATCTTATGTGTAAGTGTAAATCTATCTCGAGTTGACTTTTTGTGTATATGATAAGATATGAGTCTAATTTTTGCATGTGGATATTCAGTTTTTTCAATATCATTTATTGAAGAAACTATCCTTTCCCATTGTGAATTATTTACATCCTTGTAGAAAAACAATTGACCATGTATGTATTGGTTTATTTCTTGGCCTTCAATTCTGTTTCATTGTTCTATATGTCTGCCTTTATACCAGTGCCATACTGTTTTAATTACCATGGGTTTTTAATGTATTTTGAAATCATGAAGTGGGTTGCCTCAAATTTGTTTTTCTTGCTCAAGATTGTTCTGTATATTTGTGGTTAATATCTAAAATATGCAATGAACTCCTACAACTTGATAATAAAATACCAAGTAATCTGATTTAAAAATGGACAAAAGACCTCAATAAATATTTTTCAAAGAAGACTTATAAATTTCCAACAGGTATATAAAAAATTTATCAATGTCACTAATCATCATTGAAATGCAAATCAAAACTACAGTAAGATATTTCCTTTTACTTCTTAGAATGGCAATTATCAAAATGATAAGAGATAACAAGTGTTGGTGAAGATGCACAGAAAAGGGAACTCTTGCATACTGTTGGTGGGGTTATAAATTGGCACGGTCATTATTGAGAAAAATATGGAGGTTCTTCAAAAAATTAAAAATAGAATTACTATATGATCTAGCAATTCTATTTCTGGGAATATATCCAAAGGAAATTAAATTACTCTCTTGAAGTAATATCTACACTTCTTTGTTCACTGTTGCATTTGTCACAAAAACTGTTATAGAAGTAAACTGAATGCCCATTAATGACTGGATGAAGAAATGTGATATACACAGATCATATACATTGGAATAATGTTCAGCCATAAAAAGAAAGAAATCTTGCCCTTCTTTCATTTCACATAATGTCCTGTGGGTTTATCCATGTTGTCACATAGATGAACCTGCAGGACATTTTGTGAAATTAAGCAATCCAGACACAGAAAGACAAATATACCATGATCTCAATTATATTTGTAATCTAAAAAAGTTGAACTTATAAAGGCAGAAAGTAGAATAGTGGCTGTCAGAGGAGACATGGGGAGATGTTCAAAGAGCATAAACTTTCAGTTATAAGTTGAATATGTTTTGGGAACCTAAAGTACAACATGGTTACTACAGTTGATATACTGCATTGTTTACTTGAAATTTAATAACAGAATAGATTATAAGTGTCCTCACTCTCTTACACATGCAAATAATTGCAACTACAGGTGGTGTTGGATGTGTTAAATTATTTGCCTGTGATAATCAATACACTGTATATACACACACACACATATATATATATACATACACACACACATATATACATACACACACACATATATATATACACATCAATGTGTGTGTATCAAATTATCATGTTGTACACATTGGGCGTATACATTTTGTCAATTAAGTACGTTTTTTTTTTCAGAGATGGGTTCTCAGTATATTACCCAGGCTGGTTTCAAGTTCCTGGGCTCAAGTGATCCTCCTACCTTGGCCTCTCAAATTGCTTGGACCACAAGTGTGAGCTACTTTGCTCAGTCTATCAAGACTTTCTACTTTAATATGTTGATATAATTATATAAATTTTTTCATGTATTATGTTAATGTGGTAAACTATATAGTTTGATTTTCAAATGTTGAACTAAATTTTCATTTTTGAAATAAATCAAGTTTAGCTGTAATATATTATTTTTTTAAATAAAGGACTATATTTGGTTTAATATTTTGTTTAGCATTTTGCATCAATGTTTATGAAGGATTGGTTCTAATTTTCCTTCTTGAAATGCTTTTTAATATAAGTTTTATCCTTCTAACTATAGTAATTTTAGGATCTACAGTGATGTCTCTTTCTTAACCTTAATATTGGTAACTGATACATGCACTTCTTAGTCTTTACTGGTCTTCCTTACTTTTAAGAATTTTATTGGATCAGCAGTCTTCAACATGTGATTGCAGAACTCTATGGATCCCTGAGACATATTGTGGGAAAGAGAGTTTCTGGAGTGCCAGATGAGTTGGTCTCCCCTGTGTGAGACACCCATGGGGAGCCATTGGTGGCCTCCGAGGAGAAAAGTCTCCTTATTGCCTTCCTGTCTTTATGCCCCAAGAGATAACTGCTCAGCGGCATTCCACAGGTTGCTCAGGGAGATAACACTCCCTTGAAGCAGTGGAGTAAAATCAAACATCTTGGCTCCTCCTGAAACCCGCTCCCACCCATTTCAGTCCCAATAAGTTAAAGATCTTAAGTAGTTTAGACACTCGCCTTTGCTCAAGGAAATTCAAGGAAACCGCCACTACTATACATCTTATTGAATGACTCACAAGTTCTCCTTCATTGATTCTTTTCCTCATCCCTTCTTCCCCCTCCCATGTGCCCTAAGAACAAAGAGCTTATAAACCAATAAATTGGGTGAAGGCCGAGAGCTAGGGGCCCTGAGCAAGCCTCCGATGCTCCAGTCCCCTTGACCTTTTAAACTCTTATTCTGTCTCTTTCTAACTCCTTTGTCTCCGCTGGACTTGGGGTACCCACCGGGTGGTGTGGGGCTGGTTTCCCCAACATCTGGTGCCCAATGCGGGGCTCCACATAATCCCTACAAATAATCCGGTGAAGGAACGCCAGAGCGTGGAAAGTGGAGGACTACTGACAAAGGATGCTTGAGTACGTTTTCACTTCAAGCTCTACCTGTAAGTAGGGCGCTCAGAGAATTCCAGGGTAACCTCGGGAAAGTATGGGTCAGGCTAAGAGTAAGTTTGCTAATTACTTAAGCCTGGTGCGGCCGTTATTGCGCTGCGGAGGGGTAATTGTGAGTACCCAATATCTCACATCTTTGTTCCATCTCGTAGAAAAGTATTCTCCTTGGTTCCCGGAATATGGAACCATGAATGTAAAAGATTGGGACGAGGTCGAATCAGACTTAAAACCAGCACAACAAGAGGGCCACGATATTCCCTTCTCCTTTTGGTCTGTGTGGTCGGCAATTAAAACAGCACTGGAGCCCTTCCACACTGAGGAGGAGGAGGAGGAGGAGTTTCAGGATGACATAGATAAGTTTAATAATCAGGAGTCCGATGATCAGCAAAGTGAACCATCACACTCTAGTTTAAAAAAGGGGGAGAAATGGGAAGGTATATATGCTAACTTCCAGAAACTTATGAAAAAACAGTTCCACCTACTGCAGAAACAGTGCCACCTACTATGCCTTTAGGGGAAGGTCCAGAATGGCCACCCCCGCCTCGGCTTTATGAATTTTTGAAACAGGGAGCCTGAGGAAAGGAGGCTTGCTGCTCCCAAGGTTGCACGCCTCGCTGTTAACTATGGCGAAGGGAAGCTTCAGGCTTGCCCAACAGCCAATTACGGTGAGGGAATGATCCCGGCTTGTCCACCTGTTAATTATGGTAGAGGAATGCTGCAAGCCGGCCCAAATACAAATTATGGCACAGGGAAAATCCAGGCAGCCATTCACCAGGCACGAGAAATAGGGGATTTGGATGCTTGGCAGTTTCCAGTAACTATTTCTTCAGCTGAGGAGCCCGGAGAACATGCTCAAGCACGCTGGGAGCCATTTCCTTTTAAAATATTAAAAGACTTAAAGTAAGCAATTGGAAAATATGGGCCAAATTCTCCTTATGTTCATTCCTTGTTACAATCTGTGGCTTATAACCGGCGTTTAAAACTTCTGGGTTGGGAGTCATTAGCCCGATCCAGCCTGTACCCCTCTGAATTTCTCCAATTTAAAACCTGGTGGATGGATGAAGCAACAAATCAGGCACGCAGAAATGTTCAAGCCCAACCTCCTGTTAATAGCACATCTGATCAATTGCTTGGAATCGGACAGGCATGGGGTACTCTCAATCAACAGATGGTAGTGAGTGATGAAGCTGTTGATCAGCTCAGAACTATATGCCTAAGAGCCTGGGAAAAAAAATTTACGACTCTGGTACTACTTATCCTTCTTTTAACTCAGTTCAACAGGGTCCAAGGAAGCCTTATCCAGATTTTACCGCCTGTTTGCAAGACGCGGCTCAAAAGTCTATTTCGGATTTTCATGCCAGGAAAGTGATTGTTCAGCTGCTTCCTTATGAAAATGCTAATACAGAATGTCAGGCAGCAATTAGACCTATTAAGGGAAAGACAGATCTAAATGAGGAAAAATCTTAAGTGAATACATTAAAGCCTGCGATGACATTGGGGGGCATTTAGATAAGGCCAGCCTCCTTGCTCAGGCAATGGCTGGACTAAACGTAACAAAAAACACATGAATGTTCCCTGGATCTTGCTATAATTGTGGACAGATAGGACATACAAAAAGAGAGTGTACAAAGAGCCAAAAAAGGCAAAACTCGGGACTGGGCCCCTATACAAAGCGGGGCATTCCCAATTCAGGACTAGACGTCCCCGACTCCAAAGGGAGTGTTCCCAGCCCAGTCTATCCCTGTACAAATGTACAGCAATTGTCCCCCTCCACAGCTAAAAGTAGGGCAGTAGATTTATGCTGTACCGAAGCCATATCCCTCCTTCTTGGGGAGCCTCCTAGGAAGGTCCCAACGGGAGTTTACAGCCCATTGCCAAACGGCACGGTGGGACTTATAATGGGAAGGTCCAGCTTAAACTTAAAGGGAATTCAAGTACATACTGGAGTACTGGACTTTGATTGCCAGGGAGAAATTCAAATTGTTATCTCCTCCACTGTTCCCTGGAGTGCTATATGTTAAGTTAGGAGAAAACTCAGAAAAAAGAACAGGAGGATTTGGAAGCACAAATTCAGCAGGCAAAGCTGCCTATTGGGTAAATCAAGTCTCTGACAATAGACCTATTTGTATGGTCACTATTTAAGGAAAACAATTTGAGGGTCTGGTTGACACAGGAACAGATGTGTCGATCATAGCTCTTTATCAGTGGCCAAAAAACTGGCCCCCAAAAAAGGCCCCAGTGGGTCTTGATGGGGTCGAGGGTTTGCTTGTATCTCACCAGGAGAGAATCAGCTTTCTATCTGGGTACCCACAAGACATCTTAAGCTGTGCCATGAGCCAGAGTCCGAGGAAGAGGAGAAGATCTCGGAACGTCCCTGCACCCCCATTTCATCAGATGGCTCAGATGAACACCTCTGTTGAGCAGATGGAAACCAGTAAAACTCGCCAAGCAACTCAACCGACCTGTGGGCAGATGAAGAGACTAGCTCACATTGCAGAGGAGAACCTGAGGTCTCAGAACAAGCCGCTGACTACCAGTAATCTAATGGTAGCTATGATGGCAGCAGTCTCCTTGGTAGTCAGTCTCCCCATAGCTGAGGCAGATCAAAATTACACTTATTGGGCCTACATTCCATTCCCACTACTGATTAGGCCTGTTACATGGTTATACCCTCCAGTGGAGGTTTATGTTAATGATAGTGGCTAGATGCCTGGACCAAAAGATAACCGAGGTCCTACTCATCCACAGGAGGAAGGAATGTTAATAAATGTTTCCATTGGTTATTGCTTTCCTCCCATCTGCCTGGGGCCAGCAGCAGGATGTTTAAATTATGATAAACAAAGTTGGATGGTTTATGTCCCTGCACATAATGGATCAAAAGCCTCTATTCATGTAATCAGTGGAACAACATTTCAATCTTTGGACACTATTAAATGCCTTAAGCATGGCTATGTTATGACACATTGCTAGATTAATAAATTTAAACCTAATAAGAAGCCCTGCCCTAGGCAGGCCACTAAATGGTCTGAAAAGCTAGAGGTGCTAACCTGGGAAGATTGTATTGCAAACAGCGCTGCTGTACTGCAAAATAATTCCTATGGAATCATCATTGATTGGACCCCTAGGGGACACTATGCAGTAAATTGTACTGGACAGAGTGAAGATTGTAGAGACTTCTTTTGCAAATGACTACCCAGATAATGCACCAAAATTATACAGAAGAATTAAAACAAATTACCCTATTAAGTGGGAGGAGAACGGTATGGCTCCTCCAAGCCCAGAAATGATTGATCCAATTATAAGTCCAAAACATCATCCAGAATTATGGAAATTAATGATGACTGGAACCCCAATTTGGATTTGGAAAGGGGAATATAAAACAGAGACCCAGGCCAGGCACGGTGACTCACGCCTGTAATCCCAGCACTTTGGGTGGCCGAAGCAGGCAGATCACGAGGTCAGGAGATCGAGACCATCCTGGCTAACAGGGTGAAACCCCATCTTTACTAAAAATGCAAAAAACTAGCCGGGCGTGGTGGTGGGCACCTGTATTCCCAGCTACTTGGGAGGCTGAGGCAGGAGAATGGCATGAACCCAGGAGGCGGAGCTTGCAGTGAGCTGAGATGGCACTACTGCACTCCAGCCTGGGCGACAGTGAGAGACTCTGTCTCAAAAAAAAAAAAAAAAAAAAACAAAAAACAAAAAAAAAAAACAGAAACCAGAGACTCATAGTAAAAAACTTCTATTTGTTGTAGCCACGACCTCTATTTGGACAGTCCCATTGCAGAGTTCTGTTAAACCTCCTTTTATGTTGGCAGTGGGAAAAATTAATATCCTACTTAACTCTCAAACCATATCGTGCCTCAACTGTCATCTTTTTACCTGTGTTACTTCTACCTTTAATAAAGATAACAGCATTTTACTGGTTAGGGCCCGAGTGGGAGTTTGAATACCTGTTTCCCTCAATAGGCCTTGGGAGGCTCTCCCGCCATACATATCATCACTGAAGTACTAAAAGGAACACTTAATAGATCAAAGAGATTCATATTTACTTTAATAGCTGTGATCATGGGCCTTATAGCTGTCACAGCTAGTGCTGCTGCTGCTGGTGTTGCTTTGCACTCTTGTATTCAAACGGTGGGCTTTTTGGATAGTTGGCAGAAAAATTATTCTAAGCTTTGGAAATCCCAAAGCCAAATAGATCAAAAACTGGAAAATCAAATTAATGATCTCCGTCAAACAGTAATTTGGATGGGAGATCAGATTATGAGCTTGGAGCATAGAATTCAAATGATATGTGTTTGGAATACTTCTGATTTTTGTATTACTCCTATCTCTTATGATGTCACTGAACACCACTGTGAGACAATTAGACATCACCTACAAAGAAAAGAAGATAATTTAACACTAGATATGGCTAAACTGAAAAAACAACTTTTTGAAGCATCTCAGGCTCATCTCACCCTGTTACCTGGAGCTGATATTCTTGCTGGAGCCACTGATGGTCTTCCTAATACCAATCCTTTAAAGTGGATTAAAACCGTAGGTGGATCAACCTATTGCAAATTTTATTTTGGTTTGTGTCTGTTTATGCTGTTTGTTTTTAGTCTACAGATGTGGACGGCTCCTTGGGAGAGAAGCCAGACACCGTGAACAAGCCATGATAGCAATGGTATTTGTTAATTAAAAAAAAAATAATAGAGGTAAAAAAGGGGGACACGTGGGAAAGAATTTCTGGAGTGCCAAATGAGTTGGTCTCCCCTGTGTGAGACACCCATGGGGAGCCATGGCCTCTGAGGAGAAAAGTCTCCTTATTACCTTCATGTCTTTATGCCGTGAGAACATAACCACTCAGTGGCATTTCACAGGTTGCTCAGGGAGATAACACTCCCTTGAAGCAATGGAGTCTAAACAAACATCTTGGCTCCTCCTGAAACCTGCTCCCACCCATTTCAGTCCCGATAAGTTAAAGACCTTAAGTAGTTTAGACACACATCTTTGCTCAAGGAAATTCACAGAAACTGCCACTGCTATACATCTTATTGAATGACTCACGAGTTCTCCTTCATTGATTAATCCTTTTCCTTATCCCTTCCTCCCCCTCATATCTGCCCTAAGAACAAAGAGCTTGTAAACCAATAAATTAGGTGGAGCAGAAGAGCTCTGGGCAATGAGCAAGTCTCCCATGCTCCAGTCCCCTGGACCCACCTTTTAAACTCTTATTCTGTCTCTTTCTAATTCATTTGTCTCTGCTGGACTCAGGGTACCTGCCGGGTGGTGTGGTGCTGGTTTCCCCAACACATATTTAGTGGACCTGCAAGGTCAAAGTAATTTTCATAGCAATACTAACATATGATTTGCCTTTTTCACTGGTTCACTGTGTTGACATTTGTACTCATAGTGCAAAAGTAATGGTGTGTCATTTAGTAAAAATTATTTCTGTTTACCCTCAACCTTTGAGTATACATCTTTTTAAAGTTCTGTATGACAAAATGGGAAGTATATTTATAATGCTTCTGCTGTGTTCCAGAGTCAGATGGATAGCTCAAGGAAAACATTTGTGCAGTTAAGTCATCAGCTGATCTAGTCAATTTTCATGGAATACCACTTTTACCTGAAAGAAAAACATGACAGAAAAATATAATTATTCACACTTAGATATTTGGAAGATAGTTTCCCATAGTTGAATGTGGTAAGTTTTTGTTTGTTTGTTTGTTTGTTTGTTTGAGATGGAGTCTTGCTCTGTCACCCAGGCTGGAGAGCAGTGGCACGATCTCAGCTTACTGCAAGCTCCACCTCCCAGGTTCATGCCATTCTTCTTCCTCAAGCCTCCTGAGTAGCTGGGGCTATAGGCATGCACCAACATGCCTGGCTAATTTTTTTGTATTTTTAGTAGAGACCGGATTTCACCATGTTAGCCAGGATGATCTCGAGCTGCTGACCTCGTGATCCTCCCACCTTGGCCTCCCAAAGTGCTGGGATTACAGGTGTGAGCCGCCATGCCTGGCCAGTGAATGCAGTAGGTCTTTAACTTCAAAGTAAATAACTGAGTCTTGTTGCTAATTATAAAATTTGAGCTTTCAACCAAAAAGTAGAATGTAGGAAAAGGTGTATCTTCCACAATGAGCTTGATTGTTTCTTAGTATTTAAAATTTTCCTTACTGAAGAGATGTTTAAAGGTATTAGTGAATGTGACATATTGGTATTGTATAATGATATGTCTCAGCATTTTAAGTTATACATAACTAATGGAATAAATATTTTCCAAATGACCAATGAATGATGTTACAAAATCGTGTATGGATACAAAATCTATTCAATGTTCAACATTGCTCCAGAGATTTTAATTTAAAAGTATATAAAAAATCATTGATAAGGTTTCAAATTCTATGTGTAAGAAACTAACCAATTCATAAAGATTAGTTTAACTTTTCAGTTGTTTGAGAGTAATACGAAAGAAAATCCACAATTATCTGAAAAGTATATTAAAATCGTCTTTGCTCTTCTAAATTTGTATCTTCCTGAGGCCAAATCTTCTTCAATGCTTCAGTCAAAATAGCATATACAGAAAATAGAATACAGAAGAAAATATAAGAATTCAGCTGTCTTCTATTAAGCCAGATACAGAAGAGATTTTTAAAATATAAAACAATACCAGTCTTCTGCCTGCAGTTTTTTTTTTTTGGTTTGGAGAAAATGTAAGCATTTTCATAAAAATATATGATTTATGTTAACAGGTAACCAGTTTATTATAGTTACTTTTAAACAATTTATTGAATAACTCATTCTTAAATGTTTTGATTTAATTTTTAATACAGCAGATATCTTCAGTGATCCAATGGAATGCCTGATTCTCTTAGGTCCCCTGCTGCTTGGTAGGTCCTGAACTCTAAGATTAGGCCCTAGCCTTTTGGAAATAGATAAATCTGTGCTCATCTTTTCAGCTTCTTGCCTGCTGCTTTCTATCCAAAATATGTACTGTCAGGGTTAATAATTGGCAAATGTCATGATGCAAAACTTTACAGAATATTGGTTTCACCTTTGACTTTTCCTTCTCTAGGAATCTTAGCCTTGAAGTCCTCTAACTTGCATTGATAGCTAACCAATGCCTTCAAACATTAAAAAAAATCTTATGCACGTGTTCTAGTTTTTCTTGGTGGAAGATTGACCTATGATAAAGTTGTCCTTTATAGACTAAAGTGGAACTCTCTCATGAGCATCTATGGTGAAGTAATAACAGAATATTTTTTTTCAAGTTTCCCCAAATGATTCTACCACATGGTCAATGTTGCAATGGTTCTGTGGAAGCAATACAGGAATTTCAATTGCATAGGCCTGAATCCAACCTTGTTTATCCAAGTGATGAGTAATTTTATGTGTTGACTGGGTTACTGGGTACCCAGATACATGGTCAAAGTTATTCTGAGTGTTTCCATGAGATTGTTTTTGGATAGGATCAACATGTCCATTGGTAGAATAAATAAAGCAGATTGCCGTCCCTAATGTGGATAGTCCTCCCAATCAGTTGAAGTCTTCAATAGAACAAAATGACTGACCTTTCTTTGGGTAGGAGATAATTCTTCCTGCCTGATGGCCTTTGAACTGCATTTTTCCTGCCTTAGACTTGAATTTCTTGAAGTATTTACTCTTCCTTGATTTCACGCCTTACAGCCTTCAAAAACCATTGGTTCTTCTGATTCTCAACCCTTCTAACTCAAACTGAAACTACACCGTTGGCTTTCTTGGGTATCAGTTTGCTGACTCACCCTGCAGATGTTGGCACTTGCCAGCTGCCATCATCACATGAGCAATTTCTTACTATAAACCTCTTAAAAGATGACTAGATAGAAACATATCTAGCTAGCTAGCTAGCTAGATGATAGATAGATAGGTAGATAGATAGATAGATGATAGATAGATAGATAGATAGATAGATAGATAGATAGATAGATATCCTGTTGGTTCTGTTTTTCTAGGAACCCCTGACTAAATTCAGTTTCTATGTGGCTTACATATCCTTGCATATTTTAGCATATTTAGCATATTTTTCTACTACTGAACAAAGTCCTAGCTTCTTTATAAACATATTATGTGGGGATTATTTGGAGTAAACACTATATAGTAGCTATCACATACCATGAAAGACAACCAGTATTAAATACTATCCCACTTACATATTCCTCTGTATCCGAATTTTACCTAAATATAGAGGTCCATGAGGTTTTTGAACATTTCAGACAAAAATCCCACTTCATGGTGTTTGCCTTTTTTATCCTCTCTGCCTAGATTACTCATTTCTAAATATATAGGAGACTCACATCATCTAAGCTATTGTTCAAATGATTCCTTCTCTCTGAAGCCTTCCCATACTCCTTAAAGTTGCAAAAGCCCTCTCCCATTCCTTCTCCTTTTCAGTTGTTTTTTTCTCACAATATGGATCAATTTCTAATATGTTTATATTTACTTATCTATTTCATGTATTCCTTCCACAACCACCCCACTGCAACATAAGCTTCATAGGGGCTAATTATTTTTCGTTTTTGTGTGTGTGTGTGTGTGTTTATATCTGTTTTGTAATTTTTCTTCAGTGCTTCAAAGTGTACCTTTTCTAGTAAGTGCTTAATATGTGTTTGCTTAATAAATAACAATCTGTTTAAGAAGATTATAGAAGTTTCTCAATGATCTTCATCTACTCTGGCAGCCCACGGAGAGACCAGCCTCTTGACTTCATGTACAGAAAAGTGGGGAGGAATGGCAACTTACTCAATAAAAATTAGAAGTTTAAAAATCAACTTTTTAAATAGGAAGGTGTGGGGTGCATGACTTATTTACATACTTTCTGATACTGGAACACTGTTGGGGGACTTAGAGGTTTCAGAGAGTTATTTCCTGTTGCAAGAGGTTTTGGAGAGTTATTTCCTGTTGCACACATTGAAACTTCTTAGAGCCCTGATATAAATGTCAGAGGTACCACTTTTAAGACTAAGAAGAAAACACTTTCACATAATACTTCTCAGCTGGTAACATAAAAACAATGTTTCAGTGGGGATGACTTCTAAGGTGGATCATGGAGATTTGGGCAGTCACCAGTTTCTTGGTAAGCATTGTAAATCAAGCATTTAAACAACATGTATTACTAATGTTATGCTTGCCTAAACACTATAGGCTCCACGGAAGATTAAATGTTTTTCCTTCTAATGCCTTTCAGTATCAACATCATAATTATCTTCATTATCTTTGTAGTAATAAATAACTATTTAGCATTATTACATTCCACGACTTGCTTAGTGCATATTCTTTAACTTAATTCACACAGCTACCCAAATACCCAACATTCACACGTGAGAATTAAAGTTTTCAATGATTCAGCTTGAACAAGGAATACAATTCTAACTGTACTGTTGTGATTCTATGCAGAAAGAAGTCCTCTGAATACAAATATGATTCAAAGCTGTTTTTAATTATACATGTTATTAAATGTGCTTTACTCATTTCCTTGATTGATTATTCTAACACTAATACTAATAACATCTGCCAAAATATCCTGCAATTATCAAGTATCTACTATGTGTTAGAAACTGTAAACAGTGTCATGCACAGTCCTCATCCTTAGAGAAATAATAATTCCTCTGAAATATAAAGCAGTTATAAGTAGCAAATAAGTTTAGAGATGAGAGAAACTTCTGTGGGCTATGCCATTTAGTGAAGATGCTATGGGTTGACAGACATTGTAGAATGAGTGGAATTTAAACGGGTAATGATAAGAGTGGCATGTTCTAGGCAGTAGCAGCATATTTAGAAATCATGGGTAAACCAGATTTTCTGGAGCAGAATCGTAATTTTAACAAACAGTAAGGCAAAAACTTGAGGTATACAGGTTAGAGTTAACTCAAAGATGTTAAAAATCAACAGAAACAGAGTTGATTTGCCTTTAATCCCCAGAGGTTTTTCTGTTTTGATTCATAATGGATCTTTTTGGAGAATGAGGGTAAGAAGATGGCAGGCTATAACTATGATTCAGATATATAAGGGCTTGTACCTAAACATGCTGAGAAAGTGAAAACGAAAAGTGGTGGGCAGGTATGAAAACAAATCTTATTCGAAAGTTTATTTGGGAACAAGGAATTCTGAGGTATTAGGAAAAAGGTACAGATTGCAAAGAGTTGAGACAACCGAGGGGCTGATTTCCGAGATCAGAATTTTGTAAAGCCTTCAGGTCCTCCACAATTGTTGTAACTCACAGATTTAAACATAGCATAAAGCACTAATGTTATGCCAGCTTGAGCATTATAGGCTCCATAGAAGATTAAAGACTTGTATTTTTTTCCATCCAGTTCCTTTCAGTGTCAACACTGTAATTATATTCATTGCCCAGGAAAGATCATTCAAGTTGTTAACGACATGAAACTTCAAATGGTGCAGCAAGGTCAGAAAAATGTAAGGTTGCAGTGGTGTGTATAATTCCTGGCCCTACTGTCTTCAGCTAAGGAACTAGGGGGGACGTACTCTGCCTGTAGATCCACATAATAGATATAATACAGTAAGTGAGCTGGCGACATAAAGTCAGGGATGCAAAGAAAAGCCAGACCTGATGTGTTTTATGAATTATGACACAGTGAAAGAGTCCTGTAGGAGATGGACAATGGACGGAGTCATTCATTTACCACATCCATATGCACTGAAGACCAGCGATGTGGCTGATTCTACGAAGATAGCCCTAGAAATAGCAGCGACACTTACCAAGCTTCTGCTGTATAACTGGTGTTAATCACTTTACAAGTAATATATAATTTAATCTTCATTTAGGCTCTGCACATGTAGGTGTTTTTATAGATGAGAAAATTGAGATTAAAATATTAGAGATTTTCCAAATGCCCCAAAGTTGTCAAATGGTAGTGCCAGGGAAAATTGCAATTCATCTAATTTCAAAGACAGCTCTTAAACACTATACTATAAACTGTAGTTTTGAATCCACATGATTTGGAGAATGATATTACCATTCAGGAAGTAAATTACACATAAAACTAGTTTTGTAAACAAAAGAATGAGTTTAGTTATGCATTGACTTGTTCTGAAAGTAAAACTCATAATGGGCAGTAGGTAAAACAATTTGCATTTAGGATAGATAGAAGAAATGCATGAAAATAAATATTTGGGAATCATCTACATAACAAATAATATTCAAAGCTACAAGCATGAGTGAAGTTTCCAATGGAAAGGGTGTGCGAAGAAGAGGTCTGGCGGCTAAATGCTGCATGAAGAGTAGTGATAGCAAAAGGAAGCAGAAATAGAACAAGAAGCACAGGAAGTGTATATCCTGTGGCAAAAAGTTAAGGAAAATAGTGGTTGAAAAAAAGTGGTTAAAGGAAAGCTATGTGGCATTTTGGATGTTTAGTAATGAAAACATTATGACAAAAATTTGAAAGTGTGGAGTGTTTTTACTAAAGAAGTATACACTGTCAGGTAGCAGTGCCTTGTATGATATATAATAAACAGTCATGAGAGGAATTATTAGAATTGAGAATGAAGCCTGTGGTCTCAAACTAAGTTAAAAATACTAACACATTTTGGGGCATAGAGCACAAGTAATGAGACAGCTAGTGAACCATATAACATAGAGAACAACCCTACATTTTATGGTCATGCTTTCATGCATTGGAAGTTTTGTTGCATAATGTATGAGATGATTGATTAAACACATATACGTTTCTGTTTCTTAAATATCTGTTCTCCATTTTTACTTCTGTGGGAATAAGTTCTATTTTCAGTATAATAATAATGATAAAGAAAAAAATTAGCTAACTTATATTGAACACTTTATATGCCAGGCGTATTTCAAGTACCATATGGATATATGATACTTACAAAATCATATCAGATAAGTTGCTGTTACTCTTACTTTTTAGATAAGGAAACAGATATAGAAATATTACATAATTTGCCAATTAGATCACACATATACTAAGTGGTAGAGGCATAATTCATAACCCTGTATGTAATTGCCCTATCAATGGAACAAAAAAATTGGTTATGCAGTTGTACTCGAAATTCACAACAAAATCTGAATATCACAGTATTCACATTCTTGCTTCACATTCACATACTTCCTTAAAATTCCTCACCAGAGCCAATTCAAAATAGTTCTTATCAATATGAAATACTATTAAAGCAATGGTTACAAATGAGAGGGCAAGAACTTGGGCAGGGGTGAAAAAGGAAATATGTTCTATATAGACACAATACAAACAATCTGAGGTAACGTAGTAACAGGTATTTTTATTGTGCGTCATTTTACTCACTTTAGAGATACTTTTTTTTAATTGAAGGTATGTGCCATCATGCATTGAGCAAGTCCATCAGTACCATTTTTTTCAACAGCATGTGCCCACTTTGTATCTCTATGCCAACATTTTTTAGCAATAAGGTATTTTTAAAGTAAGATGTGTTGTTTAGACATAATGCTATTGCACACTTAATAGACTACAGTAGGGTATAAACATAACTTTTATATGCACTTGGAAACCAAAAAAGAAATGTGTGACTTGCCTTGTTATAATGTTTGTTGTATTGTCATGGTCTGGAACTGAACCTACAGTATCTACAAGGTATGCCAGTGTTGAGTTTTTATAAAAGGGACCAGACACTTCAAACATGGCAGGACATCATGAGAGGGAGCCAAGGGTTAACAACTGGATCAGGCCAGGGAACACCGAGGAGGGCCTTGTTCAAATATTTCCTTTCCCATATTTCTCATCAGACTTTCTAATCTGGTCTCAGGCCCCCATTGTCAGTCAAAACCAATTCCAACCTCTCAAAATACACTTTTGATCATTTTCTTCATAAGCTGAAAAATATTAGGTGGTCTTTTTCCACCTGCTATGAAAGATATATTTCAAATTCACAATAATGAAGTCTTCCTCTATGTGAATATCCTTCCTTTCTTTAGCCTCTCAGATTCCCACCTATTTTCCATGATGCAGTTTAAATGTCACTTATTAAATAACATTTTGCCTAACTATCCAGGGAATTTATCCTCAGGGTTCTTCCTCAGGATTCTTGAAACACTCTGTGCCTGTATCTTAAGATTATTCTAAAAACGAAATTAAATAATGCATGCAAAAAAATGTTGGAAAAAAGTGTGTAGTGTATACATAGAAGGAAAAGCAACTCTCTTTAAAACTGATGAGATAGTATTTTTGCTCTGGGCAGGGAAGGGAATGAAAGTAGCAATTCTATCTTCAGAGACACTGCACAGAACAGATCCTAAGCAAACTTCCAGCAGAGGCAGATAAGCACTGTTTTACACAGAGCCTCTGGGCCAGTGCTGTCTGATAGACTTTCCTTAGCAAACTAACACAGGAACAAAAAACCAAATTCTGCATGTTCTCACAAGTGGGAGCTAAGTGATGAAAACACATGGACACAGAGAGGGGAAGAACATACACTGGGGCCTATTGAAGGGTGGAGGGTAGGAGCAGGGAGGAGGTCAGGAAAAATAGCTAATGAGTACTAAGCTTAATACATGGGTGATGAAATAATCTGTATAACAAACCCCCATGACACAAGTTTACTGATATAGCAAACCGGCGTATGTACCCCTGGACTTAAAATAAAAGTGAAAAATAACAAAAAATTAATGATAATAAAAAAAGAAATATAATGTGAGCTACCCATGTGAGTATTATAAGTGGTCTTAAATGTTCTAGTAGTCACACTTAAAAACTAAAAATAAACAGGGGAAACTGAATGTAATAATAGATTTATTTAATCCAATAGCTAAATCGCACTTCAATGCGTAAAAAGCTTTGACACACATTCTTTATTTCACATGAGCTCTTTGAACTCTGTCATCTATTTTATCCTTACAGCACAGCTCAGTCTTGTTTAATTGGCTCATAGTTCCACAGGGTGTACAGGAAGTATGGCTGGGGACGCCTCAGGAAACTTATGATCATGGCAAAAGGCAAAGGGGAAGCAGGCACATCTTACATGGCAGGAACAGGAAGAAGAGAGTAAAGGGAGAGGTGCCATACGCTTTTAAACAATCAGATCTCATGAAAGCTTACTCACTATCATGAGAACAGCAAAGGGGAAATCCATCCCTCTGATCCAATCACCTCCCACCAGGCTCCACCTCCGACACTGGGGATTACAGTTTAACATGAGATTTGAGTGGAGACACAAATCCAAACCATATCAACACATATACACTATTTCATTTGTTTAACGATTTGCCTAGGGCTCCATTGAAGGTCACCTTGCCACCTAATGTGAACATGGCTGTCCTGCATTTTAAAGTATTCTGATGCAGTAAAATTAGCTTAATATACTTCCACATTGAATTTCTCAGATTCACTGAATATATTTTGTTGTTTTTTAACTACATTAATTCATCACAGCAAACATAGACTCAGTTTATTTGGAAAAGCTCAAATATTCATAAAATCCAACTTAGGCTTCAGAATTGTCTAATACAGTAACCCTTAGTCACATATGGCTATTTAAAATTAATTGATATAAAGTAAAATTAAATTTTCAGTTTATCAGTCACTTTAGTTGCATTTTATTGTTCAATAGCTACACATGACTAGTGGTGACTGCATTGGTCAAGTGCAGATATGAAATATTTTGTCATCTCAAAAAGTTCCATTGGACAAAACTGCTTTAGAGATTCATAGCATACATTATAATGATGCAGTAAATTCAGAGACTGGTAAGTTTTTTCTGACTTTAATTTACTGCTATTTTTTAAATGTTGGAAAACACATTTTAAATGTGTTTTCAATAGCCTCTCTAAAAGAAATAAACTAGCTTATATAACAATCTTTTCTGACTTCCCCTATAATATTCTGTTAGTGTTGCCAAGCATTTATTTAATTAATTTGTAAATCATATTGAGAACTTTGCCCCTAAACTGCAGTAAAACTGCCAACTATTTTAATGTTGTAATTTTTAAAAATATTTTCTTTTATGAACCTAGAGCAAAGCAGTAAGTTAGAAGTTGCCATGGGCCAATGACTTGAAGTTAATTTCATTTACTTGTTGCTTTTTACTGCTTTTAGCTTGATTCAGATTTCTTAAACCTGCTTTCATTACCTTCTTGGTGATTTCATAAGACATAATGATTTCATAAGACATAATTGACTCTGCCCAAGATGTATTAGAAGACATTTGTACATTGTTTTTACTACCTTGTCTCCTCATAATAGAGCATCCTGGTGTCTTAGTCATTTTATGCTATTGTTTTCAACCAAGTTAAACTTATCAATGTAACAGTTAAACTTATCAATGTAACTATGATTGAGAAATGAGTCAACTTGAAAATGATGCTGGAATACTGCGAGTGGGAACCCATTCTGGCCATGCAGTAATCTTCCAGGTTCATGAGAACTGATTTTTCCATATACGGAAATATTGTAACATGAAATATTTGTTTTGTTTTCAATAATTTTTGAAGACTGTTTATTTATTTTACTCCTCCTCTGAGGTTTTTTTTAAATAACATGTTTCCTATTGACCATTTACCATATTAAATATTATTTCTTTTGTTTACGAACATTTTTTACCTGATGTCCAAATGTGCAATAAACATCTCCATTGCCAGTAAAGTCTGCAAGAATTCTAAAACGTAATGATAGAGAAAAGAAGCATGAGTTATTATAAATTATTTCAAAAGTTATTGATAAAAAAGGAAGATTGAAGTAGTAGTTTGTGTGTATTAGTCCATTCTCACACTGCTATGAAGAATACCCAAGACTGGGTAAATTATAAAGGAAAAGGGTTTAATTGACTCACAGTTCTGCATGCCTGGGGAAGCCTCAGGAAACTCACAATCATGGTGGAAGGCAAAGGAGAAGCAGGTACCTTCTTCACAGGGTGACAGGACAGAGTGAGTCGAAGCAGGGGAAATGTCAGATGCTTATAAAACCATCAGATCTCATGAGAACTCACACTATCAGGAGAACAACATGGGGGAACTGCCCCCATGATTCAATTACCTTCACCTGGTCTTCTGGATCTGTGGAGATTATGGGGATTACAATTCAAGATGAGATTGGGTGGGGACACAAAGCCTAACCATATCATTGTAATTAGTCTTTGTCAAATAATTACAATTTTTAATAAGTAATGGAATATTTACATATATACATATTCTGTTTTAGTAGTTTTATCATGGATACATATTTGTCTCTATGTCTGTAACTATATATATATATATATATATATATATATATATATATAACTATTAAAGAGTCCAAAAAAGATTAAAAATTGGAAAACAGAAAAGCTGTGGCCAAAATAAGAGGTACTAATCAGAACCAGTATAGGAAATCATCCATATAGAAAATGAGTCTAATGGTGTGGCTCAGTAAGTGTTCCATGACAACGGCTGGTTGTGTGGCCTCAACTATTTAACTTCTGAAATATAAACATCTGGATGACCTACTAATTGGAATGAGATGCACCTAAAACATAACTAATGTAAATGCACAAGGTACACACTGGGAAGAGACAGATGGACATGGGAGTGAGAGATGGATAGTTAGGTTAGAACAATCCACTGATGTAACTTCACGTTCAGAAGCCCAGAACAATAAAGATTTACATGGATGTTAATCATCTTGAAGTTGTCTTCCAATAAATTGATTGTCCCAATCAATAGTCAATCTATCATTAATCCAGAGAGTATAATGTTGACTGGGTTGAGAAAATGTCTTTTCCTTTTAGAGCTATTAATATTTCTCTAACCCAGGTAGTTATGTAAATAAATGTTCTGTAATTCTAATACATAAAATAAGTATAAAATAATAAAATTAATTAAAAATTATCAATAATTAATAATGTAATTATTTGGCACTGTTTAAATAAATGAATCATAATGTATTTTAGAATCACTGAAAAATGCATGAAATTTTAAGAAAGTTAAGCAAAACCCAAAATTTATTAAAATATTTAGAGCAACCATTCTCAGTTTTAACTGCATGTTGGAATCATTTGGGAAAGTTGTGAAAATACTAATATGCAAAAAATTAAATAAGAATTTATGAGCTCAAGAATAGGGCTTTGGAATTTTTAAAAAAGATTTCTTGTGTAATTCTATTGTGCAATCAGGATTTGACTACGCTTCCAAAAAATTTTTAAATATTGAATAGTGCTTGATGTATAAAATGTACGCTGTATAAGATTTATTTATGAGTTATGTTCTTGCAAGTTCAGGCTGCTATTACAAAATTTCTTAGACTGGGTAACTCATAAACAATAGATATTTATTGTTCATACTTGTGGAGGCCGGGAAGTCCAAGATTAAGGCACCAGCAGATTTGATGTCTGGTAAGGGCCTCTTCCTCACAGATGTTGCCTTCTTTGTTCTCATGTGGTAAAAGGGGCAAACTAACTTTCTTGAGCCTCTTTTATCGAGCACAAATCCCATTCTTGAGGATTCTGCCCTCAAAACCTAATCTCCACCTCAAGGTCCTACATCTTAATACTACTGGGAATAAAGTCCCATATAAATTTTCCAGGGACAAGAAATTTAGACCACAGCAAATAGTAATATTAAATGTTGAAAAAGTTAATACATTAAACAAAGTACAAATTGTAGGGAATGTTACTCTCCATACCCTAAAAGCACTTCAGGTGATTAAAAATCCTAGCCACATGCCCAGGACACAATTGGAAATCTACAAACCTTAATCGAAGGTGTCTACTGTCAAGATGTAAAGTCTTAAACTAAAATCATTAAATTTAATTTTTACAAGTCAAGTGAATCACATAACCTACCTGACATGGTGTGGTTTTTATATTAGATAGATAGGTAGGCAAGCAGATAGATAGATAAACCGTGAATTATTCTACGTAAGACCTTAACTAACTGTGATTAAAATTGGGTGACAGATGAAGAGTGGTAGCTGGATGAAGAGAGCTTCGAATGATAAAATTTTCACAACATTTACTTTGAGATTATTGTTGTATACAGAATTACGTGATTGGTTAATTTAAAAATGGTAATCTAATTTGGTCAGAAACCTGTTAACCTGATGTAATCATATTAAGGGCATAGAACATAATGAAACAGTTATGTGCACTTAAATGTGTGTTTCTGATTATGCGTGTGAATACATGTGTGTGTGTTGGGAAGACATAGGAAATTTTAGAAGTCCTTTGAAGTATCTTGGCAAAATCTACAAAATGAGGAATTAGTGATAGTGAGAGCATTAAAGCAAGAGAAAAACCAAAGAAAAACCTAAGTATAAAAATAGTAATAGTAGTAACAGTAGCAATAACAACATTTACTGAAGAATTTCTATATTCTAGTCACTGAATGATGCATAAAGTGCTTTCAGAAATGAAATGTCCATGTTAGGACAACTAAGAGATTAAAGGTGACCAGAGTCAGGGACAATTGCAAAGTATAATGTACAATAATTCAAGAGACATGGACAATAATAGAGTATAGTTACAGGAGCAAGATGCAGTTTTTCCAAGGAACCAAGAAGTAAGTGTGTGTGTGTGTGTGTGTGTGTGTGTGTGTGTGACAGAGAGAGAGAAAGAGAGAGAGAGAATCAACAAGATGCCAGAGATAGAAGTGAGATGTCCCCAGAAAAAAAAAGGAAGAGAAATAAGTAACTGTTTAATAATAAAAATACAGATGCTCATCAAGATATTTTATCTTCAAAACCCATGCCAAGTTAAGTAGGAAGATACTGTATGATATACACAATGTGTACCTGGAATACAAACAAATTGACTTGAGGTAATCCTATTCTTGGATAGAAATAACTGTATATTAAACAATATTATAAGTGTGCTGTGCTGCAAAAGATATTTTACTTTATAAGAGGGATGTGTTAGAAGAATTACCAGGTGAGACTATATAATCTTGTTAAGTGAGTCATTAAACCAACATCAAGTACTTACCCCTTATAAAGCTCTGTGATTTTTGCACTGCTTTTATTAAAGGCAAAACATTTTGCAGAATTTGAATACAATTTTATATTATGGATGGTAGCAGGAAAATAAATTATTCAAAGCAAATATTGGTGAGAAACTCTGGCTGCTTAAAGGTATCCTGTTTTCCCACTAGGTAATTTCAACTTTATTTGCCTTGTCTTTACGTAATATTTAACAAACGCATCATGGCTATTCTTAGTTGGTCAGTAATGTGTTTAGTAAATTTCCAAGCAATTCAAGTAATATCTCACTATTTAAAAAGAGATGGGTTGTGTCAATGGCACACATTCTTTAATAACAAATCTATCATTTGTCATATTGTGCCAAATCTAAGAACATTTATGAAAGACAAGAATCTTAATTCCTTAGCTTTTTGACATGAAGTTCAAGACATTCAGAAGTGTTGCATAATGAGACTTTCAGAGTATATCATATTACCTTCCTATTTACCAAACCAAACAGAGGTTAAGATTATTCTGATTATTTAGAAAAGGTAAATGATTTCAGAAAACTGAAAGTTGTGTATACACATAGACAAACAGAAAGACACACACACAAAACAAACTAGCAATAAAGATATATATTTAAACTAATCAAGATTAGCTTTTTAAATAATTACTCCTTAAAGCAAATAAGCCATGAAAATTTTTATTATTAATGGGTTCCCATCATAATGTGACAAGTCAATGTGCTGAGAGCTATTTTTGCCATTATTCTGAGTCGAGATTAGGGAGTGGCAGATAGAATTTGCCTGTAATTTGGTTAGAATTTAGCAGAGATTTCTTTATCTATGGCTCATCAAGTGCTCCACAAAATCCTGGTTGTGTGAAGATGAGGGAAGGTACAATTTCTGATTGTAATTCAATGTCTCCACTATCCAATCTGTCTACTTAGTTCTGAGAGCTTTAAAATGAGACAGGAAAAAATGCCCCGTGTGTGTTAACTTCTTTTTCATCTCCCCAAGACATCATCAGACACTCAACAGTCGCAGTGTCTATCAAAAGAACTTATTCATGAACACAAAATATCTTTCCATTTATTTATGTCTTCAATTTTTTTCAATAATGTTTATAGTTTTCAATTTACAAGTCTTTCCTCTCTTCAGTTAAATTTATTCATATTTTTGATGGAATTGTAAATGGGATTGTTTTCTTGATTTCTTTTCCTGATACTCCAGTAGTAGTACACAGAAATGCAGCTGATTTTTATATGTTGATTTTGTATCCTGAAATTTTCTTGAGTTAATTTAGTTTTTCTAAAAGTTCGTAATGGGGAGTCTTTAGGGTTTTTCATGTGTAAGATTACATCATTTGTAAACAGGAGCAATTTAACTTCTTCCTTTCCAATCTGGATGCTTTTTATTTCTTTGTCTTGCCTAATTGCTTTGGCTAGGAATTGCAATACTAGGTGAATTAGACGTAGTAAGAAGAGGGTATCCTTGCCATGTTCCTAATCATAGAGGAAAAGCTTCAATTTTTTACCATTTAGTATAACACTCTTTGAAACATCTTTTATAAATGCACTACAGTGTGGTCACCACATTCATTCACTGAAATAACACTGATCAAAGCATGGCTAACAAGAAGCACTCTTACAGACATCATTTATACATTTGCTTTTAAATATTTCACTGTATGTGTGGTGACCACATTCATTCACCAAAGAAAAAAGAGCCAAATATAATTAGTTCTTAAATCACAAGTTGTTAAAACATGACACAGTTTATATTACCAAGAAACTTTACCCTCCGGATGTGGTATTATCTCTATTTAAGTAATTATGTGTGATACATACATCAGTAGAAACTAAAACTAGGAGAGTTGTAAAAGGATATTACAGAGTACCAGTTTAACACTAGCAGTGTCTTAATTAAGCTAAGTGGAAGTTTGAGGAAAACCACAAAAGCTTTAATTATATGCATATTTTTGTAGCTCAGCAAAATTTCAAATAAGAGAAGCACTTCTGAAATCCCAAATGTGTAGCAACTGATGATTATATAAAATCATTTTTACACACTATTAAGAAAGCCAGTGAACCATTAGCAGTAATAAAATAATACACTGTATTAATAATAAAGCCTGTGATATGAATGTTAACAAAAAAGATTAATCCAATATCCCTTTGCACCACATTTTGTGAAATGTTGCTTGATAAAAAAATCGAATTTTGACAATAATAACACCTCATTGTAATTGTAGTTTAAGACACTCTTTAAAATGTTTTTATGTAATCATTGTTCTCGTACATAGTTATATTTGACAGCGGATTTTTTTTACTACAATTAAAAGATTATAGTACTTAATTAATTCATTCTTAGGCTGTCATTCAAAAAAAATTCAAAGGTGCAATTCTTTGATTTTTTTCTTAATTTTTTAGTTGTATCTTTACTTCTGAATTGCAAGGTTAATTCTGGGGTTTGGGACCACACACATTTCTTTAGCTTAAAGTACACTAAAATATTTGACCCAAAATGACAAATGCTCTGATGGAGCCTAAAACAGAGGATAAATAAGGGCATACTGTAGCTTTACTGGGAAATAAAAAATTTAGAGGATCTATTTACATGTGTTTTGGGAAGGAAAGAAACATAAACTTTAGCCATCAAAGTCCATCCTCATCTTTTGACTTGGGAGCAGAGAAGGACCACCATTATCTCTAAGAGGTTAAAAACAAGGGATAAAACAAAGATTGTTGAGATACTCATAGTTATTTTCAGTGTACTCATAAATGCAAGAGAGAAACATAAAAATGACAATAACGATTCTTAAAAATGGTAAATATTCTACCAAAAATACACCAAGTTCTCTGACCTAATCACACACACACGCACACACACAGTGTGCTGAAGCTAGCTTTCATGGCTTGCTAGACCTAATTGTTAAATGCTTAGATATTTTGCCAACAGTTTGTTTAACTCTTGATAGCTTGAAATTTGCCTTGGTGGGAATATTTGCACCACAGAAATTGTTAAATGCTAAAAATCAGATGTTTTTGTTTGTTTTTTAGTGATTAAATTTAACAATACATCATCACCTTTAGGGCTTTTATTTGCTTGGTTTTTTGTCCTTTACTTTCTGTTCTTCAATCTTTTGGTTTATTCCTTGGAGAGGCAAAAATTTGTACCGTTTCTCCTCCTACATCTTCACTTCTTGATGAAGACAAGGAGACTGTGTATATTGTCAATCATCCACTTCGTATCCCCTTTTAACAAAGAATACCGCAGATTAATCAATGGCACTTTAACTTTTGCCAATTATGTCGACAAAAAGATAATAACTAGCAGCCATGCACAGAGAGGCACTAGCCACCAAGTGTCTTTTCTAATATGGCATAAGCTTTTTGAGGGATATAAAATTTCAGAAAGGAACGAGAGGAAAATACTTTTTAAAGGCACAGGACTATTACTGCTCCCTATGCATTTAAAAGAAAAAATACTAGGCTAAATATTAAGTAAGATCCAACTCCCTTTTCTCTTACGCCCTGCTTGGATTTACTTCTGCTCTAGTATCACTTGTAACAGACTCTGTAACAGCAGCAATTAATACGAACAGTTGGAATCCCAGTCACCTGACTTTGCACAGGAGAGATAATCAGTGTCAGACCGATGCAGACATGAGTTAAATGGTACATTTCCAATATTGGATGGGCTTTGTAGTTCTTCAGTCAACTTCCTGAGATCATACTGACAGGGACAACAAGAAGGACGTAAAATAAAATAATCAGTTGATGTTCTTACAACTACTAATTGTTTCTAGAAAGTGGAATCAATCAAATAATTTCAGAAGAAACATCCTAATTGGCAATTCCAACGTGTCAGGTCTTCACTCTACCCAATATCTGTGCAACATTTGACATTGCTATTTTATATTCATGCAATGAATGCTGCTTTATTTTGTGTTTACATATGTGTCCTTGGCCTTCATTAAATAATATAGCTGACGAGTCTAGTATCATGTGTTGAATACAATCAACAGTAAAGATACGTCTTCTCCTCGCTCCTCCAGGTCTCAGTAGTCCTGTTTACTTCCATGGCTTCAAACAACACCAGTAGGAGACTTTGGCTCCCTTTCTCCTGCTCCACCCTCTTTACTGAGCCCTAAACTCACAAAACCAACTGTCTTTTGATTACTCTGTCATTATCTTCCCTTGCAAACCAAAATCTAACTTCCTAAAAGTAAAATTATTATCCTCATCCCGTTAAAATTTCCATCCTCCAGCCTTCCCCATCTTAATGAATGTTATCATTTTCTTTCTTGTGATGAAAACAAAAAACCTCAAAGACAACTTTGATTATCTCACTTCCTCACTTGGAACTTCCCTTTTATATTTCAAATCAGTCTTTCTCAAATCTTTCAGTCTACTCCTACTGCTATTAGAATATTTTTCAGCCCGTCTTCTAAATAAGAGATATACAGAATAAATAAGACTACATAAATCAATCTTATTCTTCTGGTATTCAATTTGTTTCTCATCTGGGGCTACACAGGCTAGTATGTGTCTTCAGACACTCCCATAACACATGAAACAAAGAAATACATCTAAGTAATGTCAGTAATAGAGCCCCCACACTGGCCAAATTTCAGCCTATTCCTACTATTACTGTCTTCTCTAGGCTCTCATACTTCTCTGGGATAATGTTAACAGTGGACTTCTAACTGCATTTTCTTAATCGGATGTGTGTGTTTTTCTAATCCATCCCCACCCTGCCACCAGAATTGTATTTCCAGAATCCTCTCTAAATTCTTGAACTCATGCTCTCAAAAGTTTTCTGTAGTTCCTCACTACTGATGGAAGAAAGTCTTAGCAAGGCTTTCAGAGCATGCCGTATTCCATCTCAGCTGTATTTTTCAAAATTTCACAGTGACTCCAGTGACACCTCCTCTCTTAAGATCCTTTCAGAGCACTTCTATTCTGAACCTTTGTTGATACTGTCTCTGCATCCTGGAATTCCATCTGTTTGATCACCTACTGAAATCCATGCAATTTTTCAATGTCCAGCCTCAAATAATAAGCTTAGTGAAACCAATCACACTTCGTTTTTAAAGAATTATCCAGAATTTCTTTCTCTCAAGTTCTCTAGCCTATGCTTGGTAGTTTAAAACTCTGTCATTCTAATCATTTTTTAATTATTTTTCAGACTTCTATCACCTTTTGTTTCTGTAATTATGTCAGCCATCCCAATGTGGTTTTCTTCTATCAAATTTGAAAGAAGAAAACAATTATTTCTTAATTTTTAATTTTAATGAAAATTAAACTCATTTCCTGGCAAAGTTCTTGACACACATGAGACACTTAATAAATTATACTTCAATAAATATTTTGCATTTAGAATGAGTAATTTGGCCAGTTTGGGGGCTCTATTGCTGTCATGATTTAAATGAATTGTTTTGTTTCATGTTTTATGTGAGTGTCTGAAGATATACTCTAGTTTCTGCAGCCCCAGATGAGAAGCAAATTGAACACCAAAAAAAGCAATTTTAATTTATGTAGTCTTATTTTTCTATAGCTCTTATTTAGAAGATGAGCTGAAAAATACCCTCTCAAATCTGCTTTTTTCTTGGCAGATGATCTATTAGTGATAGAGTAGAGTTAAAATAATGCAGATAGACTATAATATTATTATTGATTTTATTTTTTTATAAGCCTATGCCAGTTTTCTTTGAATGATCAAATAGCATACCCAGTTTGTCTGGTTGGGAAGAGTAGAAAATTTCAAATACTCAATCTAATATAATAATAGCAAATACACACTGTAGTGTGCAAAACGCTATTCTACATACTTCTCATAAAATAACATGTTTAATTCTCAAAACACTCACACGTGGTAGATACTCTTAATATCCCCATTTTGCAGAGAATGGGATTGAGGGATTCGATGATTAACTGACTTGTTCAAAACACAGGGCTTATCAGCATTTAGAACCAGGAGAGAAACCCAGGCACACTGATCTATATTCCATGCTCTTTCGTTCTATGCTGTGCTGCCTTTCATTAATTGATTAGAGGCATGTGCAACAGTAAATACACAGAGTCAAATAAAGTGGGAACTGAATTGAGGTATTAAAAAGTTTAGTAGGGGGCAAATTAAAGAGTGATGAATTTTGACTGGATTGTCAGAAATCGACTCACAGATGAGATGGCCACTTAGGGAACTCACACATGAGTAGGGCTCTGATTCTTCACCACCTTAAACGCAGATCGTGGACTTGTGGTTCTCACTATTCCTCATACACTTTATCCTGGATTCTAACAGCACCTTTTATTTCCTTCTGCTTTTGCCATCTCACAGTATCATAGGCCCTTCCACACTTTTCCTGACTGCCTAACTATTGCAGTGTATAATTACATCAATAATTATTAAGCACTAGTTGGTGGCATATGTAAAAACATATATTTCTTTAACTTTATAACAAAATGCTATTTACCTAGCATTTCTGAACTCAGTGCATTATTAACTTATAATAAAAACAAACCTAATATCATACTCTTATAGAGTTACATAGCAACCTTGACTTTCCTCAGAAATACTTTAAGCTTTACTACTCATGGGTTTGTGAACAAATGTCAGCTTTTAATGAACATTGCTTCAACCCTAGAAATTATGAAATATTTTATTTTAGCTACATTAAGTAATAAGTAAGGATATTCAGGAAGTAATGATATTCAGGTAAAACACACACACACACACACACACACACGCACACACACATGCATTTGCTAATTCATTTATTTTAGCCAGAATCTAAATAATCTTACCTTTCTTTTAATAAATCTTCCAAAGGTTACTAACTCTTTCCCTTCTCTGGTTACTATTACACATCATTTGAGAGGTCTTTGACATTGGTGAGTACACATGTTTAAATGAGATGAAGACTGGCTTCCTGGAGAAAGGAGAGAAAAATAGAAATAAAAGTTATCGAAATCAGCTTATCTTTGCAAAATTGGTATTAAAAACTAAAATTTGCCTATTTTGCATTTTCCAGCATGCAAGGGACTAAAAAGAGTGTGTGAGTTTTTGTGTGCATGTGAACAGAGGTGTGCATAGTGGTAACAGTTAATGATGTGTGCCAACTAGACTGAGCCATAGGATACTCAGATAACTGGTTTACATTATTGCTGAGTGTGTTTATGAGGGTGTTTCCGAAAAAAAAACAAGCATTTAAATCAACACACCAAATAAAGCATGTGGCTTTCCACAATGCAGGTAGGCACCATCAAATTCATTAAAGACCTAAGCAGAACAAAAAGCTGAGAGAGGTCAAACTCACTCTGCCTGACTCCTTGAGCTGAACATTGATCTTCTCCTGCCCACAACACTCCTGGTTCTCAGGATTTCAGACCTAGACTGGAATCTATACCATTAGATCTCCATTTATCAGGCCTTCAATCTGTGTCACCAATTTTCCTGGGCCCCTAGGTTTCATACTGTGAAGCTTCTCGGACTCCATAATTGCATGAGCTACTACTTTATAATAAATATCTTCCTGGGTATAGATATATCTATATATCTCCTGTAAGACAGCACCATAACTGTGGCAATTTGATACATATGCTTACAATTCTATACATATTCTGTTTCTTTGGAGAGCTCTGACTAATGCAATGGCTTTTTAAAAAAACTTGGCCCAATGCTGATTTGCAGTGCACTATTAATTATGCTTCCTTTCTCTGCATTTGGAAATATAATTAGTCTATAGCTGTAAGCCAAGCTACAAGCCTTTTTACAACTTATTTCACCTTTTTCAAATAGGAGATTTTTAAAATTTTCCACTGTATTGAGAAAAACTCCCAGGTCAGTAACAAAGGGAGCCAGTATGCTGACTGTATCCCTGCAGCTCAGAACTGTGCAGCATGGGGGTTTTCAGAGAGCAAATGGAATGGAGGGATAATGGGATCAATGATCATAAAATGACCAAGACAAGTAGAGAAAAATATTCAGACTCCATTGACTTGCATAGCTGTGCCTCAGGCCAAGACAAGATAGACCAATCAAAGATGACTTGAATCCTGAGATCTGAGGAAGAATAGAATCAAATAACAAGGATAATCATGGCACTTAGTACAGTTATAAGTGGTTCTATTAGAGTGCATTGATCTACCCTTGGGTACCCTTTTCAAAGGTAGTCAGTTATAAATCATCCTTCCAAAGCTTGCTTACAACTTAAAATTCGAATGACTGGGTAGAGGTTTTATGTAATGGGCAATGAGTTACACTTCAGAGCACAGGTCTTTGAAGTTTTTATATTAATGTGGTTAAGGTTTTACACTTTCAAATTCTCTGCATGTTCAATTTCTTTGCCAACTCTAGTTGTTATTTCTTTACATTAACTAAAATAACTGTTAATATACATTTAGCTTTTATAATTTATTGAAATTTACTTTAACATACAATATTTGATTAATCATCAAAACAATTCTATGAAGTAACAAGGGCTGGTATTACTATTCAAAATGTTCTGGTGAGACTGAAACTCAGATTAATTAATTCATGTGAAATAACTAGGCCAATATTTGACATCTTTGCTCTTTTTAATACTATGTTCTTTCCAACTTCGGTCTTTCCCTCAGCATTAATCTAAGCAATCATTCTACCTGTCCGGGACAACTTCATTTTCCATTCTGAATACCTACCATATTAAAAAATTATAGCTTTCCTCAAACTTCAAATATATCCTCGTCTATCTTAGCAAAAGAACTGACTGTTAACTGCATAGGAAAAATAAATTAAGCGTCTCAGGCAAAAACATCTTCAATTTTCTATTGCATTATTTATTTATCCTCACATTCTCATGTCTTTTTACTTAAGTTGCAAAAGAAGTATATATCCTTCCGATGAGCTAATTATTCTGTCTGTGCTTCTAATCTTGCAGTATTTTGCCAATTGTTATTTTTCTCGTGTGTGTGTGTGTGTATGTGTGTGTGTGTGTGTGTGTATGTCTGTCTGTCATATTTTGAGTTTCCCAGGAAAAGACTTTGAAACTCTGGAAAATGTATTTAGGAAGTTTTTAAAGTCCTTCTCTGAGATTAACATGTATGAAAAGTGAAGCAAGCAGGGTTAAAGAGTGTGATAAATTATATGGCAATGCAGTGGCCACAAAGCTTCAGCTTATTTTGTAGATACTCTAGAGTTGAGGTGGCCCTTCAAAGTTGTCTCAATTGAGGTAAGGGGCTAAATTTCTCCCCCTTATTAAACGATCATGGAATATGGGCTGCCCCCAGAATGAATGTATTCTTGGCAAGTAAACTCCCTTCAGCCAACCACAAATTATGAAGAAAGACTCAGTTTTGAGTTTCAGCAGCCAACACTTTTGGTACCTGAGGGTACACCACAGTGTTTCCTATACTATCTCTACTCTCTGGATCCTTATTCCAATTCAAGTCACTCACATATCACAAAGAAAAACAGGGGAAGTTACCTCCATTTTTTTCTAAGTGTCATTCTAGTTGCAACACTTTCTCTGTTTTCTCAAATAGCTAATTTTATTTCATTATTCCCAGCTTTATTTAAGTTTAGCTGACAATTTGTAATTATATATATTTCAGGTGAACAAACCACTGATGTACTACACGTATACACTGTGAAAATTCACCACAATCAAGCTACTTAACATAACCATCATCTCAAGTAGTTAACATTTTCTTTCCCTTGTCTTTTTCTTATCATTCTCTTTCCCCTTCTACTTCTCCTTCTCCTCTTTCTTCTTCTTCATTCGTAGTGGGATTACTTAAGAGCTCCCTTCTTAGCAAATTTCTTTTTTTTTTTTTTTTTTTTTTTTTTTTGAGATGGAGTTTTGCTCTTATTGCCCAGGCTGGAGTGCAATGGCGCGATCTCGGCTCACTGTAACCTCTGCCTCCCGGGTTCAAGCGAGTCTCCTGCCTCAGCCTACTGAGTAGTTGGGATTACAGGCATGTGCCACCACACCTGGCTAGTTTTGTATTTTTAGTAGAGACTGGGTTTCTCCATGTTGATCAGGCTGGTCTTGAACTCCCGACCTCAGGTGATCTGCCCGCCTCGGCCTCCCAAAGTGCTGGGATTACAGGCATAAGCCACTACACCCAGCAGCAAATTTCAATTATGCAATACAATATTACTAACTATAGTAATATTATTGTACATTGGATTTTCAGAACTTACCTTGTATAACTGAAACTTAGTACATGTTCACCAACATCACCCCATTTCCCTTTACTTCCAACTCCTGGTAACCACCATTGTACTCTGTTTCTCTGAGTCTGGCTATTCTACACACCAAATGCAAGTCAGGTCGTACAGTATTAATCTTTCTGCATATGTGTTATTTCATTAGCATAATGTTTTCAGGTTAATCCATGTTGTCAAAAATGGATAGCCACATGAAGAAAAATGAAACTGGACCTTTACCACATACCATATTAAAAAAAATCAACTCAAAATGGATTAAAGACTAAAACTCAAGACCTGAAACCATGAAATTACTAGTAAAAAACATAGAGTTAAAGCT
The DNA here is from genome assembly GCF_028858775.2 of Pan troglodytes. Classification (NCBI taxonomy): domain Eukaryota; kingdom Metazoa; phylum Chordata; class Mammalia; order Primates; family Hominidae; genus Pan; species Pan troglodytes. The sequence continues at coordinate 54,776,652 of NC_072403.2, forward strand.
TCTTGACACTGGTCTGGGTAATGATTTTTTGGATAAGGTACCAAAAGCACTGGCAACAAAAGCTGTAATAGACAATTGGGATTACATCACTATAAAGCTTCTGCACAGAAAAGGAATCAAGAGTAAAAAGGCAAGCTATGGAATGGAAGAAAATATTTGCAAACCTTATTATCAGAAAAGGGGCTAGTATATAAGACTCCTACAATTCAATAAGAAAGAGAAAAACACGTAACCTCATTAAAAAATATTCAAAGGCATTGAATATAGATATTTCTCAGAAGAAGGCATACAGATAAACAACAGGCATATTAAAAGGTGCTGAACTTCACTAATCATCAAGGAAATGTAAATCAAAACCACAATGAGACCTCACTCACAACTGTTAGAATGGCTATTATTAAAAAGACAAAAGATAAAAAGTGTTGGCAAGGATGTGAAGAAAAGGGACCCCTTGTACAATGTTAGTGAGAATGTAAATAGGGACAGCCATCATGGAAAGCAATATGAAAGGTCCTCAAAAAATTAAAAATAGAAGTACCTTATAATCCATCAACTCCACTTCTGGGTATACATCCAAAGGAAATAAAATCTGTATCTCAAAGAGATAACTGTACTCCCTTGTTTATTTTATCATTATTGAAACAGCTAATTTTAAGCAAATAATTTTTTTGGCTCTTTTTCCCCTTCCCACTTTTTTTTTTTTTTTTAATTTTACTTTAAGTTTTGGGATACATGTGAAGAACATGGAGATTTGTTACATAGGTATACACCTGCCATGGTGGTTTGCTGCACCCTTCAACCCATCATCTACATTAGGTATTTCTCCTAATGCTATCCCTCCCCTGGCCTCCCACCCCCCAACAGGCCCTGGTGTGTGATGTTCCCCTCCCTGTGTCCATGTATTCTCATTGTCCAACTCCCAATTATGAGTGAGAACATGTGGTGTAAGGTTTTCTGTTCCTGTGTTATTTTGCTGAGAATGATGGTTTCCAGCTTCATCTATGTCCCTGCAAAGGACATGAACTCATCCTTTTTTATGGTTGCATAGTATTCCTTGGTGTATATGTGCCACATTTTCTTTATCCAGCCCATCATTGATGGGCATTTGGGTAGGTTCTAAGTCTTTGCTATTGTGAATAGCGCTGCAAAAAACATACATGTGCATGTGTCTTTATAGTAGAATGATTTATAATCCTTTGGGTATATACTGGGTGTATACTTTGGGTATATAGTTTGGGTATATTACTGGGTATATAATCCCAGTAATGGGATTGCTGTGTCAAATGGTATTTCTGGTTCTAGATCCTTGAGGAATCACCACGTTGTCTTCCACAATGGTTGAACTAATGTACACTCCCACCAACAGTGTAAAAGCATTCCTATTTCTCCACATCCTCTTCAGCATCTGTTGTTTCCTCACTTTTTAATGATCGCCATTCTAACTGGCGTGAGATGGCATCTCATTGTGGCTTTGATTTGCATTTCTCTAATGATCAGTGGTGATGAGCATTTTTTCATATGTGTGTTGGCCGCATAAATGTCTTCTTTTGAGAAGTGTCTGTTCATATCCTTCACCCACTTTTTAATGAGGTTGTTTGTTTTCTTCTTGTAAATTTGTTTAAGTTCTTTATAGATTCTGGATATTAGCTTTTTGTCAGATGGATAGATTGCAAAAATTTCCTCCCACTCTGTAGGTTGCCTGTTCACTCTGATGATAGTTTCTTTTGCTGCGCAAAAGCCCTTTAGTTTGATTAGATCCCATTTGTCAATTTTGGCTTTTGTTCCATTGCTTTTGGTGTTTTAGTCTTGAAGTCTTTGCCTATGCCTGTGCCCCAAATGGTATTGCCTAGGTTTTCTTCTAGGGTTTTTGTAGTTTTAGGTCTTATGTTTAAGTCTTTAATCCATCTTGAGTTAATTTTTTTATAAGGTGTAAGGAAGGGGTCCAGTTTCAGTTTTCTGCATATGGCTAGCCCGTTTTCCCAACACTGTTTATTAAATAGGGAATCCTTTTCCCATTGCTTGTTTTTGTCAGGTTTGTCAAATATCAGATGGTTGTAGATGTGTGGCGTTATTTCTGAGGCCTCTGTTCTGTTCCACTGGTCTATATATATCTGTTTTGGTACCAGTACCATGTTGCTTTGGCTACTATAGCCTTGTAGTAGGCTAGTTTGAAGTCAGGTAGCGTGATGCCTCCAGCTTTGTTCTTTTTGCTTAGGATTGTCTTGGCTGTATGGGCTCTTTTTTGGTTCCATATGAAATTTAAAGTAGTTTTTTCTAATTCTGTGAAGAAAGTCAATGGTAGCTTGATGAGGATAGCAATGAATCTATAAATGGCCATTTTCATGAAATGAAGTCTTCCTATCCATGAGCGTGGATTTTTTTCCATTTGTTTGTGTCCTCTCTTATTTCCTTGAGCAGTGGTTTGTAGTTCTCCTTGAAGAGGTCCTTCACATCCACATCCCTTGTGAGGTGGATTCCTAGGTATTTTATTCTCTTTGATGCAACTGTGAATGGGAGTTCACTCATGATTTGGCTCTTTGTTTGTCTATTATTAGTGTATAGGAATGCTTGTGATTTTTGCACATTGATTTTGTATCCTGAGACTTTACTGAAGTTGCTTATCAGCTTAAGGAGATTTTGGGCTGAGACGATAGGGTTTTCTAAATATACAATCATGTCATCTGCAAACAGAGACAATTTGACTTCCTTTCTTCCTATTTGAAATACCCTTTATTTCTTTCTCTTGCCTGATTACCCAGGCAAGAACTTCCAATCCTATGTTGAATAGGAGTGGTGAGAGAGGGCATCCTTGTCTTGTGCCAGTTTTCCAAGGGAATGCTTCCAGCTTTTGCCCATTCAGTATGATATTGGCTGTGGGTTTGTCATACATAGCTGTTATTATTTTGAGATATGTCCATCAATACCTAGCTTATTGAGAGTTTTTAGCATGAATCCCCTTCCCACTGTTCAACTTTCATAATAATCTTATTCTATATGTTGTCTTAAAGACTAGTGTGAGTTGTAGTAGCTGTTTTCTATACTTTTATGACTCTTTAATATATATTTTTTTCTGAATAGTCTGTATTGTTATATTTTTAAATGCCAGTTGGGAATCTCTGACTGGACATTATACAGCCTTAAAGCTCAACGTATTCAAAAAATGAAATGGCAGCAGTAATCATTCATTTCTGTAAGCAAACCCCCCCCAAGTATCAGACACCTTCTTCAATGTCCTCATTCATATCTCTACATGTTGCATAAAAATAATACATGGAGGATGCTGAAATGGCATACAGTACTATTTTCTGTGAATAATCACAGTTCCATAGCTAACACAGAAGCCAGAAGGGTTTGTCTGCATCCTTGTTTGTTTAATTTTAATTATGAATCTAATGAGCAGAGGCTGTATCTTTACCCTAGAATATACTGTATTTTCTTATCTGACTACAGTAATGAGAAAATTATTTGACATAATTGAAGCAAAAACAGGACATAAAAACAAAATAGAATATGATGGTTTTACTAAAATAAGCTCTATTGCCTCAGAAAAGAAATAAATTAAATATTAACTTCATCTGATGACTGATATTATTTTGTTTCATTAACAGTATATAAAATTAACTTCTTATACAAGCTTTGTTAGTACATAAAATATGCACAAACTAGTGGAGTTAATATTAGATCTGTATGAAAGCTCAGGAGCATTCCCTTAATTATTATAAACTAACATTTTTGTGACTGGTCAATGATGAATAAACATTATGTTGAAGAGATAGAACATAAATTAATTAATAAGCAAATAAGTCTGTTTTTGATGTTTTTGGGGCCAAGTGCTGAATGTGGCAAATCAGTACTGAAAAAAATGCATACATATGTGTGTGCAGGAAAACTGACATATGAAACAAGCAGAACAATCAGTGATCAATCCAGCATTACATTTTACAAGTATAAACGCTTGGTTTTTAAGAAGAAAGTGATGAGTATGGGCTGAGACATTTGGAAAAAGCAGAAATTTGAATCTGGGTCTTGGAAGACAAGAATTTATGCAGGTGAAAGGAATAGAACAGGAATATATCTAGGAAACAAAAAAACACAAGCAAGAACATGGAAATTGAAAGCATGGCATTTGAAGGGAACAGGAAAGAGAAGCCCAGAATTTGAACCAATTTCTAGAGAGAGATTACAGAGTCTTGTGAAAGGCATCTAGAACTGGGCAACAAAAATGGAAGAGTTCAGCCTCATCCCCTGCTCCTGTTGTCTTTTTAGTGTGGATCAGGGTACTTTTGCTTCACTGAGCCTGAATTCATTCACTTTCCACTGAGGACAACATGAGCCTTGCCTCTGCCCCTGTAACTGTAGAAATGAAATGAGATAATTCCTATGGCAGTGCATTTGATACTGTAAAGATCTCCATAAAGGGGATATTATTAATGGTCAAAATTAATATTCCTTCCCACACGCAGGATGTGTTACTCCAGACACAATTAGGGTTGCTGCTGCTGCTGCTGCTGCTGTTGTTTTAATTAGCTGCATGTAGTAGGTTGTTACAAAGGTGGGGTAGATTAAATAATTTGAGTGCAATATTTCTCCCTATGTAGAGAAACACATCCAGATCCCTTTATACAAAAGCAACCTGCCTACAGAAGCTGCTTGATTGTTTTGGTTGTTTTGTTGCTTGCATCTTCATTTTATTATATTTTGTATTGCTTGTTTTCCTAGTCGCTATGGAGATGTCCAAGAGAGCATATGACTGATGTGATGGAAAGAAGCCTGAATTCCTGTCTGTTATGGGTAAAATTGTGTCCTCCCAAAATTCGTATGTTGAAGTTGTAACACCCTAGTACCTCAGAATGTGACATCATTTAGAAATAGGATAGTTGCAGATGTAATTAGTTTGGTTAAAATGAAGTGGGCCCCAAATCCAATATGATTAATGTCCTTTAAAAAGAAGAAATTTGGAAACATACACACACAGGAAGAATGCCATGTGAACATGAACACAGAGACAAGAGTGAAGCAACTACAGGCCAAGGAACACCATAGATTGTCAGAAAACCACGAAAAGCTAGGAGAGAGACACGGCATAGATTCTCTGAACCAACCCTGCTGGCACTTTGATTTTGGACTTTTGGCCTCCAGGACAATGAGACAATAAATTTCTGTTGTTTAAGCCACCTCATTTGAGGTACTTTGTTCTGGCAGCCCTAGGAAACTAATACAACGAAATCAGATCCACATTCAAGTATTGACTCTATTTTATACCTACTGCATAAACCTTGATCAAGTCACACAATAGCTTTGAATTTCCTTAAAAGAATGTGAGAACACATGGACACAGGGAAGGGAACATCACGCACGAGGGCCTATCAGGGGGGTAAGGGGTTAGGGGAGGGATTGCATTAAGAGAAATACCTAGTGTAGATGACAGGTTGATTGGTGTAGTAAGCCACCATGGCACGTGTATACCTACATAACAAACCTGCACATTCTGCACATGTATTTCAGAACTTAAAGTGTAATAATAATAATAATAATAATAATAAATAATATGTACTCTTGCTACCTCACAGCTCTGCGTGGATCAAGTAGGTAATATTGCAAACAAATTCCATAGATGATTTTCTAGAAAAAAAATCTAAGAGTGCTCTAGGTAAATACTGTGATGAAATTGTATATATTTAAAGATCATAAAAATGTTATAGCATTTTTATGTAGTTACTCATATGAATAAAAGTAACCAAAATTGCTTATCAATAAATTTCCTTTTATTTGCAATGTTCTGTCACAACTACAGAAGGTATATATTATACATAACCGTGACTTACAACACATCATCTTTTAAATGTGTCAGACACATTTAGGCACACACTTGTATGCATTCTATATATTGAAATTCATATGATATAAGCATAATCTTGACACTATTTAACCTGTTTTTTCCAGATGTTGGCATGGGACACATTACTATATTCACTGCAACTGGCTGCTGGGATTAAATAAATTCTTGAGACTCTATTTTATGCTTCAAAAATATGTGTGTGTATATGCTGTATGCCTTATAATATATATATATGTGGGTATAGGTATATATGTATGTGGGTATGTGTATGTATGCATGTGTGGGGTATGTGTGTATGTGTGTGTGCCCCCTTATTATTCAGTTTTAGCCAATGTGTGCTCCTTATTTAAAATATATTATTGATGCGTAGAGGTGTCATGTCTCTGCTATATTTTCATAAGTGACAAGTGTTTCTGTGACTCTAAGGAATAGAAAATGCTGACGAAAAAAGACAGTTTGTTAGGCCTAACCCAGACAAGAATAAATAGGTCATAACACTGTGGAGTTCTACAGAAACAACTAAACATTGTCTGAAAAAAATGTAGTTATGTAGTATAATCATTGTGCTGACATTAAAAGAAAAGAAAAACTGTCAGAAAAAAAAAACAATCAAAGGTTGCTGACTTCCCTTTGCCAGATATGCAAGCGAATGAGTTTAGCTCCAGTAGCTGTGACTGATGACTAAGATGAGAAGCCCTGAAACAGAGGAGTATGTTCTGGTAGTGGTTAGATTGAAGAATCTAGCTTATTTTTGAGAGATCTGGCTTATTTTTAAGCCAGTGATAGACTTTGACATTCTGAAATGAGATTTCTTTATAACTGGAGTTGGGAATAGAAGAGCTACAGTGTGGCTTTTATATGCATGTCATTAGTACATATTTACTTATATATAATACATGTATATTATTATGGTCAATAGGTTCTTTAAATATATACAATTTCATCACAGTATTTACCTAGAGCACTCTTAGTTTTTTTTCTAGAATTGTTATAGTTCAGACCTTTAATCTGTCTTCTCTTTTAACCTTCTTTCTATGACTCTTCCTTTTCTAAGATCATTTCTTGGTTTTCACATAAATAGAGATATTTATTTATTTTTGGTATTAATTCCATATTGTATTTGGTATTAATTCCATATTGTAGCTGCATAACACTTTCCATATTTAAAGTTTGCATCTTATATATTTTTGTGTCATGCTGACCATATGCAAGTCATTTAAAATATCAGTTGATTATTATAGAGGATCTTTGCAACACTGAAAGCAAATATAATATTGATTATATCTTTTCATTTGTAAGAATATATTTACTGGCCTATTTTTAAAAACTAGACAAATAGCATTTAGCAAGTCTACAACTGACTTCCTCAAAGACCTTCAAAGCATTTTTAGTCTCATTGATCCTTATGTCATCCTTAAGATTACCTCTATGTGCAAAATCAATTCAACTGCAGTGATAATCAAGTGAGAAATAAAGCCATTCACTTAGGCAAATACAGAACAATTTTGACTTTCAAAAACAATTCTGAGTTTTGGAAGACTGTGCCAGTATAAAGTCAGATAGAAGACTTATAAGTTAGGCCACAGGATAGGCAAATAAACTTATTTTCAAAAGACAGTAATTGAGAGATCCAGAAATAAGAAGATAAGTATAATAGCTAGTTCAATTCTATGTATTACCTAATAGTAAGCTATTAGATGAGAATCTTCATTCCTCTGCTTTTCAGCCATTGTCTCATGTGCCCACTCCACAGACGAACGGGAATGGTTTACATCAGTGCTTCTGAGCGCCTTGACTGGCCCTAGTGCCTTTTCTCCAATTTTGCACAAAGATGCAAAAGAAGTTTTGGGAACTATATAATCCATTAAAGGAAAAGACAAGCCAGGGATTAACCAGGGACTATATGCCTTACTTTCTATCAGCTGTTTCACTGATTTCTTGTTTATTTCAACATATATGCCATTCTTCCTAATAAGAAAGACAATTAAATCATTTGTCTCACTGAGGAGTATTAAAATATATATGACCTTTTTGCCCTCCCCAAAAGGTAATTTTTCATGACCTTTTATTTTAATAAATAATGATGTTTGCCTCATAGAGAAAATTTTTACTATGAAAGTAAAAGTGTCATTTCTCTGCGGAACTAACGTGTTGTAGAAGAAGGATTATTGACTTAGGGGCTAAAAATCCTAAATTTAAATCTTATCTCCCCAGTTTGTAAGATATGTTTCCTTAGGCATTTTATTTTTTATTTTCACCAGGTTCCCTACTGCTTTATCTAAAATGATGCTTATTTATAAGTTATAGGATTGTTTGGGGAAATAGGTTACATAATAAAAGCAAAGCAGTTGGCAAAAGGAATATTTTTATAAATATTAATTACCATCTTTTATACTCATTGCTGCCCATTGCCCATATCCCACACTAAACATAACTTTTCTTAACAGATTCCTATCAAATACATCATATCTGAAAACATCATAGGACATTACATTCAACTTCTCCAAGAGAACAGATATCCTGTAGGAAAACTTTCAATCACAGTTCATTAAAATAGTACAACCTATTTCTGTCAACTTTGAGTGATGAGCTCTCTGCTGTTCTTTTGATTATATAAAATCAATGGAATCTTTAATATGTATTTAATATCTTCAGGCTCCTCCACAGGTTACCTCTGACTAAAGCAGTAGAAGTGATTCATCAAGGCATATAGTTGCGTGATTCCAGAAAGACAAGGAGAGTTCAGAGAACTGGTTCTACCTCTAATTCATAATCTATTCTTTCCTCAGATAATGTGGAAAGTTCTAACATCTTTAATACTAGTCCAAGTCGGTGTCATCCTTTATGGTAAAAAAGGTTGCCCTACGAATAACGAAGATTCCTTGTAGATTTTAGGACTAAATTGGAATCTAAACGTGCAAGTTGTTTGCACAAAGTCCATTCTCTCTTGTATGGGCCTAAAATTTAGGACCTTTGTAACAAACATACTTGTCATTTCATTCCCTGATCATTTTAAACTTAGTTGATGGATTCTGGAAAATTCAGCATGGTATATTCATTACTGTGTGGATTTGGAATATTTCACTGTACCTTCCATTGACATTAATGATTAAAACAATCTTAATTATCTTGCTTGAGTTTAGTTACAGTTTGATAATCCAGTTTGGTTTCATGTTATTTTTTTCTTCTGCTTACAGGGAGCCTTCAGAATTGTGTGATCTGGTATGTTTACCCATTCTCCAATTTTGTTTATTTTCTTTATTTTAAAACATTGTTTTCATCAACATTTACGTAACACTGTACTTGCATTTGCATGTGACATTTCTCTAATCCATATGCTGTAAGGCTGTTATGCCACGCTATCTAAAGTAATTTGCGGTATGGTGTTAATGAAACTTATGTCATAATTTGATGCCCTACATAGAACCTTGAAAACAAAATGATATCTATGTTCCAAAGGCACAGACCACAGATGTATCACAGGCACATATTTGATATAATGGCGGTAACACAATGACAATTTTTCATTTTTATCTGAAAAATAATCACGTGTTCTTCTAATGCTGGATGGATAATCAAGTTTTACATAAAGTAGACCATTCCAAAGTAGAACAATGTCAAAGTTTTAGGGCAAGTCGTTTCCTCAAAATGGTATCTGAAATTTCCTTTATAAGACACAAAGACATTAATTACAAATTTAAAGATGAAGTTAAATAGTACAGTCCTCCTAGAGAAGAAGCACAGTGAACAAGTCATCTCACAGGGCCACTGATTTTGGACACTTGTCAAACCAGAGAGTGCATAACCACAGAGCCAAAGCACCAGAGGAAAGCATCTCAAACTTGGGGTGAAAAATGATTTTAATGTAAGTGATGTTTAGTGTTTTGAATAATAACCATGAAAGGATATTCTATTTATTGAATAATGACTCAATTTGCAATAACACTCTTGAATTACTAATGGAAGTATTCAAATCTATCAGGCACTATAAACTAAATTTTAGGGCATGCATGTCTGTATACAAATAGGTATATATCCATTGAAAATGTCTGCTTATGTTCATTGAAATATATGTACAGGAATGTGTCATAAGAGCATAGTATCACCATAATAGCAAAAAACTCAAAACAACTAAAATGTCCACCAAACTTAGAATGGCATATTCATAAAATGTGATAGTGTGTAAAACTAAAATTAATCTACAGCTACACCTAACACTTGGAAAGTTCTCATACACAAAACATTAATCAAAAAAGAATCAGATACAAAATAGTGCATTGTTATAAAATTCACAATATCTAAGACTATCCTGTATTACTTAAGGTTAAATCCTTAGGAGGTCATAGCATAAAAAATGATGGTGAGTATTTTCTATTTAATTATATAAAAATGCAGAGGTCAATATACACCATGGAATACCATACAGCCATAAAAAAGAACAAGATCATATCCTTTGCAGGGACATGGGTGGAGCCGAAGGCCATTATGCTTAGCAAACTAACACAGGAACAGAAAACCTAATAGTGCATGTTCTCACTTGTAAGTGGGAGCTACAGGATAAGAACACATGGACACAAAGAGGGGAACAAGACACACTGCACACTTTCTGAGGGAGGAGGGTGAGAGGAGGAAGAGGACCTGGAAAAATAACTAATGAATACTAGGCTTAATACCCAAGTGAAGAAATAATCTATACAACAAACCCCCATGACACAAGTTTGCCTATGTAACAAACTTTCACTTGTACTCCTGAACTTAAAATGAAAGTTTAAAAAAAAAATGCAGAGGTCAGATCACTGGTAATCCTTGTGGCAAGGAAGGGTATTTGTTGGAAAGAAAATAATGAAGAATTTTGAGACTGCGAAGTATTATTTTTCTAGACTTTGTGTCTAGGTGGTATTCACTTTATGCTATATCATTTTGAGCTGAATTCATTTTAGAGAAACTTTTCTAAATTTGTGATATATTTCATATATCTAAAGTTTAAATAATTTTCATATATTTTCGAAAATTTCTTCAGAGCTGAGTATTGGCCTATACATGACTTGCATTCACAGAGGGAATATGAAAGTGAATGAGCATACTGTACAGAAGAGCTAGATATTAAATTACAATCTCCTTCCCTTTTATGTTGTTTAATTGGTATCCAATATTTTAAATAAACCCGCATGGATATGTGTGTGCATGGATGCTTATATGTACATATGAATGGAACAACTCAGTACTTTAACAACTGAACAATTTATAGCTTATTGCAAAACCTGAAATTTAGAACTAGGTGCTACCATTAACTTCATCATGTTATAGTAATTGATGTGACCTAATTTTAAATGGTCAGACAACTATCTCGCAAAACTTTCTTAGGAACTAATTTCACATATAAAGAAATCATATTGTCACGATCCCATATTTTATCAAAATTGAAATGGATCTTAATATAATCTTGACATTTACAATCTTTTTACATTTTTTAAATTGTTCTTTTTATTATTTGAAAAAAAGAAGTAGATATGGCTGATAATAGAAAAAAAAAAACTTAGAAAAATAAAGTCAACTTAGTGTCATGTTTCCCATGATAGAGGGTAGGAGAGCAGTGAGTATCACACTGATATTTTATTCCACTTTGACCTTCCACCACTTATCAGTCACATCCATATTTATGTCTGTTTGCTTTGCTTCCTCAGGGGCATCTAATCTCTAAATATGGCTTCCCTATCTCAGCATCTCTTATTGACTTTTTACCAATCTTATTATTTCTGCTGATATTTACTCTGCATGTCATTTTTGCTTTCCCAGCAATATACATTGATGTTCATCCCTGAGGAATGTTTACATTACCAGCCTAAACAAATGAAATTAGAGAAGTAAGGTGGTCAGGCCTAGATCCTCATTGAACAAAAGAGCAAACATCTACTTGGAGGGTAATAGCAAAGAATTTAAACTGGGATCAGCATGTAAAGCCAGTATTGACAACAGTGACTCAAGAGCTGTTTTTGCCATGTTTTGGCATATTTTGATCTTTTAATAAGTTCCCAGGTTAAGCCTTAAGAGAAATCAACAAATAAAAATCTTACTGGGAAATAAAACCAGAAATGTAAGTGCTTTGCTTTGTTTTTAACATTTCAGTGTGGAGGAAAGGCTATAATCTTTGGATTCCAACAAATTTGGAATCAAATTTAAGCTCTTTCATTTAATAGGAGTTTTATCTTAACATTCATAAACCCTAGTGCATTTATCTGGAAAACAGAGAGAGTAATCCTTGAGACTTTATCCTTAGAATTAAATAAGATTTTAGTTGTAAAGTGCCCCGTGCTTTTTTGACATTAACTATTAGTAATCAAGTGTTATTAAATGGCTGTTATTACTTTGCCATTAATGACATTAATTAACTATTATTATTGCCTCTGCTGCTTAATTGCTTTGACACTCCCACCCTCTGTTGCTGCTCTTACATCATCCCTATTTCCACAACAAGGGAAATCACAGGAGTTTCCATTCTCCTTGTCGTGGTTGTAGAAGAGGTATTGGCTTCCTAAGGCTCTCATATTGAATTGCAAGTTTTAATAGAATGGAGGGAGAGTGAGATACGGAAAAGAAAGGAAGGTGAATTTGGAAGAATAGAGGATGGCAAAAATAAATGATATATAGGTAGATAAATGATAGATCAATATTTATGTTAGATGATAGGTTTATGTTAGATGATAGATAGATAGATAGATAGATAGATAGATAGATAGATAGATAGATAGATAGATAATAAAAGCTATATGTGTATCTCCTGCTAAGGAAGGCTTATGCTGAAAGTGGTTTTGCTCCTGTATTTGAAGGCCTACAAATCCCCTTATCCATATTTGTATATGAATTCAGAAAATAGTTACAAATACACTTTTTTTGGATTGTTTTATACATTTCTTTATATATGAGTGAGGATTTTAAGAATATAACATTGTAGCATATTAAAAATATAATATTGATATGCAATAATGTTAAAGTGATACAAAGTGACTTTTAATGAAAAGTAACAGTTTCTTACCATACTTTTCTCTATCTCCAGTTTTATTTCTCTGTTAAAGAAGTTTTTATTATTTTAAATATTTCTTCTGATATGTACTTTAGTATGTCTTAATAGCATTTACATCATGTTTTTAGAGTTTTCAATTTTACTAATGTATTGCCTTCTTCCTACAACTATGTAGGGCTTTGGTCACTTATGATGCCATTCTCACCCTCCTTTCATTTTTTTTTCCCAAAATAGTCTTATTGTTACTTTGGGGTACATTATTGATTATGTCTATTCATTATTTTGTAACTCCCAAGTATTTCAGTTCCTAAATTCTCACTCAACTTTCTACCCAAATTCACCTTCTAGAGGATTTCCTAATAAAAGACATGTAAAGAACCCACTATTTCATTCATTACATACACAAAATACCTGTGATTTGCCTTTATTCGTGCATAACAGCAAGACTTACTATGGAATTCTAAGTTACAATCATTTGTCTCCAGAAATTTGAAAAGCTCCTTTAATTGACTCTTAGTTCCGGTTTTTGTTGTTTAAAACCTTGATGACAATGTGGATTTTTTTTTTTTTTTTTTTTTTTTTGGAGACGGAATCTCGCTCTGTTGCCCAGGCTGGAGTGCAGTGGCACGATCTCGGCTCACTGCAAGCTCCGCCTCCCAGGTTCACGCCATTCTCCTGCCTCAGTCTCCCAAGTAGCCGGGACTACAGGCGCCCGCCACCACGCCCAGCTAATATTTTTGTATTTTTAGTAGAGACGGGGTTTCACCGTGTTAGCCAGGATGGTCTCGATCTCCTGCCTCGTGATCCACCCGCCTCAGCCTCTCAAAGTGCTCAGATTACAGTCGTGAGCCACCGCGCCCGGCCAATGTGGATTTTTTTTTTATGCCTCTGTAGATGTCTTTTATTTTTCCTCTTTGGAACTGTATACAATGTTCCTATTTTCTCATTTTTTCAAAGAAATATATTTAAGGATGTGTTGCCTCCATCCCATTTGCTGAATAATGGTTGGAACTTCACAATAAAAAGACTTAGTAATTTAGCTCTAGGACATTCTTCTGTAATGTTTATAAAATAATGTACCCTCTTCTGTTTTCCACTCTTCATGTTTTTTCTCTTTAAGCAGATTTTAATTAAACATCTTTAATTAGATGTTTAATCCTTAGTGTCTATTCTCTTCCCTATTTTCAATTTCTGCCTTTTTCTTCTGCTTTCTTGGAGATTTCCTCTGCTTTGCTTTTCTACTCTTAGGCATATTTCTTCTTTTATTTTCAGAAGTGAATTTTTAATTTTGAAAAGCTCTTTAATGTTAACTGATTGATCCTTTTAATTATATTATATTCTTGTTTTATATGTGAGGTAGAATGGAATTTCTTTGTGTAGACCAATTATTTATGCTCTTGAATTTAAAAATGTATTTTATTTCCTTTTTTTTCCTCTTCAAATGTTTGAGGAACTTTGTTTTATGTTTAATAACAAAGGAACAAAAAAAGAGGTTGTAAGAAATACATACATGGGTGAGGTGTTTTTAACTAACAGATGGTAGAAAAGGAAAGCAGAGCATAACAATTTGGAAAATTTGCAGTCAAGCCTTGTGGTAGAGAAAAGGCAGACTGAGTAGCAATCACTTGCTAGAGAGATTGGTATGACTAAAAGGGAGCCAAGTGCTAATATATAGGACAATGGTAAAAAGGCCTTGAAGACATTTCAGTAATCTTTGGGACAGCCCCTCCCATCACAGGTACAGAGGCCTAGGAGGAAATAGTGCTTTCAGGGGCCAGGTCCAGGGTGCTGCCTCCCTGCTCACAGCCTCAAGACACTGCTTCCTACATCCTGGCCACTCTGATTCCAGCTTTGGCTCAAAGGGCCCCAGGTACAGCTTGGGCTGCTGCTTTGAAGAGTGCTGGCTGATACAAGCCTTGATGGTTTCCATGTTGTGTTAAGCCAGCCGGTGCACAGAATGCAAGAGTGAAGGAGGCTTCTCAGCTTTCACTTAGATTTCAGAGTATGAACGGGAAAGCCTGGTTCTCAGGCAGAAGCCTGTTGCAGACACAGAGCTCCTGCAGGCATTCTCTACTAGGGAAGTGTTGAAAACAAATGTGGAGTTGGAGCCCCAAAACAGATTCCCCGCTGGGGCACTGCCTGGTGGAGCTGTGGGAAAGGTACCACTGCCTCCCAGACCTGAGAATAATAGAGCCAGCATCAGCTTGTATCCTGAGCCTGGAAAAGTCATAGACACTCATCTCCAATTCATAAGAGCAATCATAGGTGCTACAACCTGCTAAGTCACAGGGATGGAGCTGCTCAACGCCTTAGGAGCCCACCCCTTGCACCACTGTGTCCTAGATGCGGGATATGGAGTCAAAGGAGATTGCTTTGTAGCTTTAAGATTTAATGACTGCCCTGCTGGGTTTCAGACTTGTGTGGGACCCGTTACTCCTTTCTTTGGCCAATTTCCCTCTTTTGAAATGGTAGTGTTTACCCAATGCCTGTACCACCATTGTATCTTGGAAGTAAATAACTTCTTTTTGATTTTATAGGCTCATAACGATACCTTGAGCCTCAGATGAGAATTTGGACTTTGGACATGGGACATTTAATTTGATACTGGAATGAGTTTAGACTTTTGGGGACTATTGGGAAGAGATGATTATATTTTAAAATATGAGAAGAACATGAGATTTAGGGGGATAGGAGTAGAATGACATGGGTTGAATGTGGTGTCCCCTCCAAATCTCATGTTAAAATGTGATTCTCAATGTTAGAGGTGAAGCCTACTGTGAGGCAATTGGATCATGGGGGCAGATCCTTCATAATGGCTTAGCACCATCCTCTTGGCGATGAATGTTATCACTCAGTTAGTTCACATGAGACCTAGTTGTTTAAAAAGAGCCTGGGATTTCCCCCACTCTCACTCTTGCTCCCTCTCTGGCCATGTGATTCACTGCTGCCTTTTACCTTCTGCCATGACTCTAAGCTTCCTGAGGCCCTAACCAGAAGCAAATGACAGCACCATGCTTCCTGTAAATCCTGCAGAACTTTGAACCAGTTAAACCTCTTTTTAAAGTAATTCATAGTGTAAGGTATTCCTTTATAGCAATACAAGAAAAGACTAACACGTGTGTGTGTGTGTGTGTGTGCGTGAGAGAGGGAGAGAGAGAGAGACTATCACCACAACCAAGAAAAAGAACATATTCATCACTCCAAAAACTTTCCCATTGCCCTTTGTAACCCTTTCCTTCCACCATATCCCCAGGCAACCGTAAATTAGTCATCACAAAAGATAAGTTTACATTTTGTAAAATTTTGTATACATGGAAACATACACTCAAACACTATATATTATTTTTGCGGTTGAAATATTTTGTAATTATGTTGAGTTTCATTTACATTATAGCATGGATCAGTAGTTAACTCTCTTTTATAGTTGAATAATATTTCATCTTTTACCTATTTTTATTCACTTATTGAAAAACTTTTGAGCTGTTTACAGTTTTTAGTTATCACAAATAAAACTGCTACAAACATTTTTGTCTAATTCTTTGTGTGGAAAATATCTTTCATTTCTCTTGGGCAGATAGCTAATAGTGGGAGAATGGGATCAGATGGTAGCTTATACTTCATACAAAGTTGCCAAAATATTTCCAAAGCGTTAATGTCACATAACATTTTCACCAACAAGGTTTGAGAATCTCAATTCCTCCATATTTTTGACAATACTTGGTGCATATGTCTTTCTAATTTTGATCATTCTGATAGATGTATAGTGGCATCACTTTGTGGTTTTAACTGGCATGTCCAGACAAAGACATATGTCTTTCTAATTTTGATCATTCTGATAGACGCATAGTGGCATCACTTTGTGGTTTTAGCTGGCATGACCCTAATTACTAATATTTTGATTATGTTTTAGTTTGCATATCTGCCATTGATTTTTATACCTTGGTGAGGTGTCAGTTCAGATATTTTGTGTATTCTTAAAAAGCATATTGTTGTCTTATTACTGAGTATATGAACACAAACATACCTGCACACACACATATAAAGTTTATGTGTGTGTATATGTCAGTATATATCAAATGCCTTATCAGACATAAAATGTACATATATTTTGTCCAGTCTGTGGTTGTCATTTCATGCCCTCAAGAGGGTCATTTGAGGAACAGAATTTTAAAAAATGTTGATGAAATATAATTTATCAAACGGTTCCTTTATTGATCATTCTTTTGGTATTGTGTTGAAAAAATTTTGTTTCAATCAAGGTGACAAAGGTTTTATCCTATGTTTACTTCTAGAAGTTTATACATTTATAACTTACATTTAGGACTATAATAAATTATGTAGTAATTTTTATTTATGGTGTGAAATGTAAACCTAACTTTTTATTATTAGAAATTGTCATATGGCTATCTAAATAGGCCATCAACATTTAGACCATCTTTTGTCCAAAAAAATAATTTTACACTAGTATTGAAAGCAATTAACCACACATGAACAGGCCTACTTCTCAAATATTTATTTTGTATCATTGATCTGTTTGTATATCTTTATGCTGATATCACACTGTCTTGATTACTGTAATGTTCACTCTCTAATATTGCCCTTTTTCAGAGGCATTTGGCTGCTTTAGTTTCTTTGCACTTTCATATGAATTTTAGAATTGGCTTGTCAGTTTTTATAAAAATACCTGTTGTGATTGTAATTGAGATCACAATGAACCTATTAATCAGTTTAGAAATAAATAATAGCTTGAATATACTGATGTCTTTTAACACAGTATTAGAGCTCTCCTTTGATTGAGAGCTGCTTTGCTTTCTTTCATACGTAATTTGTAGTTCTCAGTGCACAGGTTTTTCTTATCATTTGACAAATTTATTTCCAAATAATGTATATTTTGATGCTATTTTAATTGGTATTATCTATATACTTTAACTTCTGATTACTTGTGTATAGAAACACAATTACTTTTGGTATATTCACCTTGTGTGTGGTAAACTTTATTATTTGTAGAAGCTTTTACATGATTTAAATTAAATATTTACATAGACGATCATGTAATTCATGAAGCAAATCAATTTTACTTCTTTCTTTCCAATCCGTATTTTTAAAATAAATTTTCTTTTTCTTGCCTTATTACACTGGCTAAAACCTTCTATACAATATTGAAAGAAGGTGGTGAAAGTAGACATCTTTAATTTGTTCATGATATTCTGGAGAAAGCATTCGGTTTTTCACCATGGTATATGGTATTCCCTGCAGGATTTTCTTTTATGCCCTTTGTTGGGTTGAATAATTTTCCTTCTATTCTTCATTTATTAAATGTTTTCTTAATCACTTGAATTTTATCAAGTGCTTTTTTGTATCTATTTATAAACTTATGTTTATTGGGTAGTATGTTGAGTGATATTGATTTGTTTGCATATATAAAAGTACTCTTTCATTCCTGGAATACACTATACTTGGTCATGGTATCTTAAATTTTATAATTGCTTAGATTTGATTTTCTATAATTGTGTTTAGAAATTTTTAATATGATTATAAAAAAATATTGGTCTGCCATTTTCTTTTCATGCAATCTGTTTTTCTGGTCCTGGTATTTGGATAATGCAGATTATTCCCTAATGATTTGGTGAGTATTTTATTCTTTTAAATACTCTGAAATAGTTTGTGTAGCATTGGAATTATTTATTCATTAAATGGGTTATAGAATTCATTAGTGAAGTACTCTGAACCTGAAGTATTCCTTGTGAGAATTATTTTAAACACAAATTCAATTTATTAAATAGATGTGAGATTACTCTTGATTTCTATTTCTTACTGAAGTTTGGTAGTTGTTGTATTTAAAGGAATTTATCCATTTCATCTGTTATTAAATTTATTATCAAAAATTGTTCATAATATTATTATTATCCTTTCTAAGTTAATTCTCTAAAGTGATGTCATTGTTCTCATTCTTTATACTGTTAATTATGAATTTCATCTTTTTATCCTGACCAGTTTGTTTATAAGTTTATTACTTTTATTGATAGTCTTAAAAAACTAGGTTTTGGTTACATTGATTTTCTCTACTTTCGTTCTGCTTTCCATTTCATTCTTTTTTTTAGTTATTTTATTTTTAAAATAGTCTTTCTAATTTCATTGTATTTTTTGCTATTATTTTTGCAGTTTCTTAAAGTGAAAGCTGAGGTCATTGATTTGAGACCTTTCTTTATTATTAATATATTCATTATTATATATTTCTCTAAGTACTACTTTAGTAGCATCCCATAAATCTTGATTTGTTGTGGTTTTACTTTCATTGAGTTTACAATATTTTCTAATATTCTTCACTTTTCTTATACTCATAGGTTATTTAGGAGCATATTACTTCATTTCCAAGAGCTGGAGAGAATATATTAGGTGTAACTTAAATTCCTTCGAATTTATTAAGACTTGTTTAATGTCCCAGAATACAGGCCATATTTGTGAAAATTTCATAGATACTTTAAAAGAGGTTTTCTTCTGCTTTGTTGATAGAGTGTTCTATAAGTGTCAATTTTCTCTTGTTGGCTGATAGTGCTATTAAAATCTTTTACACCATATTAATCTTTCTCCTCATTCTAGCAATTATTGAGAAAATAGTGTAAACCAAAAATAAAATCTTAAGCCTCTCCAACCGACTAAATAAACCCTTTCTTGGCCAAGGGATCCCAGAGAAAACCTGAAAAACTGGTGCAGGCCATTATGGAAAGCAAGGTTAGACAAGCTTCATTAAGCCATCCTCCCTTTGAAGTTTAGGCACAACTGACCTGAATTAACATTAAAATAGAAGTCATAAGACTGTCAAGACAGACTCTTTGTAGTAAAAAGATACCCAACTCCAACCTGACTCAGGTATAACATCAACGACAGAAAGCAGGCCCTGAAGAAAATAAAAATATTTTATCCGAAAATAAATTTTCTTTGATATATTTTGAAATGGTCCTGAAAAGCCATCTCTTGTGAGGGAAATTTGCATTCTGTAGAGATTTTTTGTCACTTACTAGGTCTTTTCTGGAGAATCTGACACCTTTTAAGGTCCAGTGAGAGACATTTATCATCTATTTTATCTAAAGACTGTTACTTAGAGTTTTCATCTACATAATAAGAACCTTGGCTTTCACAATCCCCCTTAATTCAAGCATTTCCTTATGCTGACTTCAACTCTTTAGGCAAAGTTTGCCCCTTTCAATCAATTGCCATTCAGGAAATCTTTCAATCTGTCTATGATCTTGAAGCCCCTACTTCGAGATGCCTCATCCTTCTTGGCTGAACCAATGTTTACCTTTTATGTATTGATATATGTCTTTGCCTGTAACTTCTTTCTCCCTAAAATGTATAAAACAAAGCTGTAATCCAAGCATCTTGAACACATGTTCTCAGGACCTTTTGAGATTGTGTCAAAAGCCATATTCACACATATTTGGGTCAGAATGAATCTCTTTAAGTATTTTACAGAACTGAGCTTTTTTTGTCAATAAAGATGTTAAGAATTTTTATAATTATTTGTAGATTTGTAAGTTTTTCTCTACAGTTCTTAGAGTTGTTGCTCCGTGTTTTAAATCTTTGCCGTTTTAAGGCATTCTCTTTGTATATTTTATTACTTCACTTTGAATGCCAAGTGAAGTGTATATAAATAACTTATGGCCAAACAAATTTTGCCAAAAAAAATGCAAAACACTTTAAAAAAATTTTATTAAAAAATTTAGCATACTGGAGGTTTTGAATACCTACCTAATTTTGGGCAATTTTTAAACTTGTTTAAATAAAAAGTATACAATTACAAATTTTTAATTTGGTTTATGGGACATATTCTCTTACAAGGAAAAAAATTGAGAACATAACATACCTATGTATTTATTTCACAATATTTACCAGCCAAGTTATGCTTCAGTAGTGATTTGGAATGTTTTCCAAATGTATATCCCCCTAGTCTTTGCCCTCTGAATGGTCTCTAACTATTATTTCTACTTCTATTTCTTTGGTGTCATCTATACGGACTCTTGTGGCATGCAAGAAAAAAAAAACTTTCATGAAGAATTATTTCTGATAAACTTGAATGCTAGAAAAAAAATGCCCTCAATGAGCTTAGAGAAACTCATCTTCAACTTATATTACTGTGCTTAACCACATTATCAAACAAATGTATAATAGATAACATTTTCTCAAAAACAAAGATGTAGTAATTTGTCTCATTTGAATTTTTAAAAGTTTAAATGCTATCTGAAAACAGGGTCCCTCTCAAAAAAAAAAAAAGTGATTTGATACCAAAAACAAATGCTACAATTCAGAGTGGTAAATAAAAATCTCATGTTGATAACTCTAAGCCAATTCTTCAGTGAAACTCAATTCAGAGGTTGAGTCCAGTTAAGAACACAGCAGTGTGGAAGAGATCAGGAGGTGTGGGGTGTGGATGGTCCTTTTTAGTATGACATAGGGAAATGGAAATATTATATTAGTTGATGTGTTTTTATTACTTGGAAAAAGTATCAAACCAGTCTGTTTCAAAAGCTAAACAAATAAAAAGGAAGACATTATTCAGCAGAATATCAGACTATTTATGTGTGTGTGAGTCTGTGTGCTTGTGTGTGTTTGTGCACCTGTGTGTGTATGTATCTATCTAGATTTAGATAGATAAATACTAGATTTTCATTTATGAATATTAACAAGTATACTCAGATTTGAGAATATGAGCCACTTCTCCCTGGAAATATTTTAGGGGCAGAGAAAAATAGGTATCTTTTATTAAGTTCAATATTGTGAAAAAGATATTGTATAACTACCTCAAGCCAGTTCAGTGGAGCTCTGTTGAACTGTCACTGTTAAAATTATAAAAAGTTTACTGAAAGTGAATAGCTAGTGAACTATTTGTGTATGTATAGGTAAATTTGTCATCTGTTTAGGGTAAATCAAAATCAGGAAGGGCTAGAAGATGGGAATGATTTTAAATGGCTGTTGTGCTAACTGGCTTGATGCTGACTACGGAGCATTGAGTAACCCACTACAGGAGTTGTAGTGGTAGAAAGCCCATGAAGACTAGGATATCTGTAAGTAAGGTGAACAACATTTTTCTTCATTTAAAGGATAACAAAGAGATGCAACAGAATTTTAACTATATATTCCATTTCCAATTTAATTTGCCCATCCATAAAACTTTGCCCTGCATTCCTAGGAAACCTATCGCTCACCAAGATTCCTTTCTTCCTCATTGCCTTCTGTTTCTATACAACAGTACCCAAGGTCAACCAAGTACTTATCTTTCTATACATTTAAAGGGCCTGTAAATTTATAATTTAAAAAAAGGAAAGAGGAATCAAAACTTTAGATTCTAGTTATAAAAAAGATTTAATATTAACTAGATTTCAGTTTTAAATGTAAATCAAAAGAGGATTAACTATACATCACGTAGGCTATTTGTCATTCACATCTCACTGTGACTTCATTTAAATCTTGTGTTTCATTTTTGTATGGATACTCTCCTTTTGTACTTGCCCTGCCCCTCCAGCTGAGGTAAATAACCTTGAGTAAATGAGTATTTACTAGAGTAGCTGGGGAAATGACTAGGGACAGTATTGATGTCTCCACGTATCAGCAGTAAGAGAGCAGGATATTAGCAATAGGCTGTAGAAAACAAGGAGAAAGGCAGCAGAAAGTTGGTGGAAAGGTGATGGCATGGTATGCTGGAAGCAAAACCATAACATAACTAGGTATAAGTTTTTCCAAAATATTTCCCTAAATTAATTAGCATTCTTCCCCCAAAATGAAGAACTCTTCAAATTCATATACATTAACTTTTATTGCTCCTCAAATAAATTACACAAATCTATAAAAGTAATTTAAGGACAGATGAAACTTAAGACTCCATACTCATTTTGACATCTGGAACTAAGTCAGTTTCCTCAAGGGGATAAATGTAACAGCACTGCTATGGGCACAGAATACTAGATCTTCATTCATACATTTTAACAAGTGTAGTCAGATTTGAAAATATAAGCCACTTCTCTCTAGCAACATTTTAGGGGCAGAGAAAAAAATATACATTTTTTATTAAGTTCAGTATTGTAAAAAAGAAGTTGTGACTACCAAAAGTCAGGTCAGTGAAGCTTTTTTGGACTGTCACTGTTAAAGTTTACTGAAAGTGAATAGATAGGAATTAAGGGAAGAATATCCATCTGCGCTGAGCAGGTGCAGTGCAAGAGGAATGCAAAAGGGAAAATGTGTAATGATACTTAGACTACAATACAGACAGGTGTAGTATAAAATAGAATCAGAGAAAGCAAGAATCAGAAGGAAAAGGAAAACTATCTAAGGAGTGATCAAACTTCTAGGGAACAAATTCAGCTCCAGGAAAAACTGAGAAAAGCTGTGTGAAATGTTGCTTCTCATTTTATCGGTCATCATTACCAAGTCATATTCCTTAACATAAAATGTGTTTTAAAGAGTAAATATAATTTATAAAATTTGTAAATGTAGAACTTTATAAATTATATATGTATAAGGAATTTAATTTACAGACTTACAGAAAAATACTTTTTTATGTTTAAATATAGTCTAATATTTTGTATTTCCTCAGGTGAAATAATGTGCACTTAAGAATCTCTTTGCTATACATCATTTTATATAGATAATTGCTTTTCTGCTTTCCAAATCTCCATTTCAGTAGAGTGGAGTTAGTATAACTGAATCCCATAAACTATTTCAGTTGCAAATGACTTTTTAAGAGGATAGTACTAGGAGAAAAACACTGATTGAAAGAACTTTTAACTTTGGAGTTACAAATACCCTGTTAAGGTCTATTGTAGCAATTTTTCTAAACAGGTGCTTGTAACACAGCTGATATAAACCCAATGATAAATTTGAGGTTGTTGACGATAACTATGAGCCTGAATGTCAAATTGGGTTAATCTTTATTTATGAAAAATTCTGAGGAGGATATCCCTGGCATTTATTAGATTCCTAAATGTCTATGATAAAAAATTTAAAATGTCTATCATACAGGGCTGGACCTACATGGCCATGACGCTGAGATTCACCCCACTTAACTTATTTTCTGCAGAGTTAACAGGTGGTTAAAAAAAAAAAAAAAAAAAAAGAGACCATGGAAGCTTAGCTCCTATCTAGTGCTGCCCATCCACAAGTGGCTGCGTAAGGAACTTCACCTCCCTGAGTTTCCTTTTCTACATTTGTAAAAGGAGTGCTTTGGGCTGGGAAAACATTTTTAACAGCTCATGTAATTCTAAGGACTATCCATTCTAGATTTTTCTCCTCTTATGTATGAGGGACCCTTAACTCATTAGAATAGGTATTATATTCTTATAAAGCATAAAATTAAAAAGTTACATGGAACAGAAAGATAATTTTAATAGAAATGTTGCTGATTGGTATATTGTATAATAATTTGCAGTCCCAAGTATCTAAATTTTTAAAGATAATGCCAAAATGTTGCAAGCCTATGGGTGCTCAGAATTTCACATCTCATTTAAGAAGGAACTTTTAATGCCCAGAGAGTGTTTGTTTGGTGGCATTAATCCTCTATTCTTAATGTGAATAATTAGAAAGTTAATATGAGCTTTTGGTACTCTTTTCCAAATGGTAAATTAAGGCTACTCTACAATTTTCCCTTTTGGAACTAAATCTCTGGAAATAGTTTTAAAAGTAAATCAATGAGATCATTCAGTATTTGTCTTTCTGTGCCTGGCTTATATCACCTAACATAATGTCCTCCAAGTTCATCCATGTTGTTTCAAATTACAGGATTTTATTCTGTTTCACAGCTGAATAGTATTCCTTTGTATGTAAGTACACATTTTCTTTATCTATGGGCACTTAGGTTAATTTTGTATCTTGAACATTGTGAATGGCATTTCAATAAACTGGGGAATGCAGATATCATTTTGACATATTTTTTTTCTACCAGTACTGAGATTGCTTAATTATTTGGTAGTTCTATTTTTAATTTTTTGATGAAATTCCATTCTGTTTTCCATAATGGCTGTACTAATTTACATTCCAATCAACAGTGTATGAATTGCCCTTTCTCTATATTCTCAACAGCATTTAACCAACATAGTGCAATTTTTTAAATATAGCAAGTTTTACTCATTATACTCATTTTAAAAATATATTATTTGATTTGCTGAGATTGAGTGTAGATGAGGGTGTGGAAAAAGGATTCTCATATGTTGATTTGAGGATAAAGTTTTAAATTTATATTCTACATATCTAAGCATTTTGAATTCTTTTTCTTCTGTACAGAAATATGTGAACATAATAAGAAAATATGCACATTTTTACTGAGTCATTTAAATAGAAATTTAGCAACAATTAAATTATCCATAGGTGCAGCGGTAGATTTTAAAAATATGAAATATGAATAAATATGAAATATGAATCTTATGGATCACTATTTATCAGAAATGTATCTATGTAAAATAACTTTGCAAGATTTCCAGCACATATTGTTGAGTAAAAAAAAAAAAAAAATTAGACTGTTATGTATAATGTAATAAAATGTAGGTACACCAGTAACAAAATAAGCTGGGGCTATACACACAAAGAGAGTTTGAAAGACACAAAGAGAGTTTGAACAGA
This sequence comes from Pan troglodytes, assembly GCF_028858775.2. Taxonomy (NCBI): domain Eukaryota; kingdom Metazoa; phylum Chordata; class Mammalia; order Primates; family Hominidae; genus Pan; species Pan troglodytes. The sequence goes on from NC_072403.2 coordinate 54,802,118, forward strand.
AGATAGTGGTTACTCAGGAGAAAGGAAGAAGAGAAGTTTGAAGAAGTAGTTAAAAGGAAAACTTCCACCTTATAAATAGTAGTTAAATGGGTGTCTAGTAGGAATGGAATCAGTAATTTAGAAAACATTTTTAATTATAAGCTTAATTGAAAGATAAAATTTCAAACCATCCAAATTAGAATATAAACTTTATATTTATTCTAATTATGTAAAATTAAACTAAAAACTAAATTAAATGAGCTACAATAAATTACATTAAATACATTTAAATACATATGGTTTTTCTTGCTATAGTTTATATTTATCTTTTATATCTTAATTTTAATTTTTCTGGGTGCATAGCAGCTATATATATATTTATGGGTTATATGAGAGATATTTTTATACAGGCATGCAATGCATAATAATTACATCAGGGTAAATGAGGTATCCATCACCTCAAACATTTATCTTTTGTGTTACAAACAATCCACTTATATATTTTTAGTTATTTTAAAATGTACAAGTAAATTATATATTACTATAATCACCCTGTTGTGATAGCAAAGACTAGGCCTTATTCATTGTTTATAACTATTTTTTGTACCAATTAACCCTCTTCATTTCCCTCCCTCACAATACTCTTCCAAGCCTCTGGTAACCATCATACTCTCTAGCTCCATGAGTTCAATTGTTTTAATTTCTAGCTCCCACAAATATGTGAGAACATGCAAAGTTTGTCTTTTGTGCCCGACTTCTTTCACTTAACATAGTGACCTCCAGTTCCCTCCATGTTGTTACAATTGACAGGATCTCATTTTTTTCTATGGCTAAATAGTACTCCATTATGTATATGTACCACATTTTCTTTATCTAATCATCTGTTGATTGCTTCACTTAGATTGCTTCAAAATCTTGACTGTTGTGAATAGTGCTGCAACAAACATGGGAGTGCAGATATTTCTTTGACATGCTGATATTCTTTCTTTTGGGTATATACTTAGGAGTGGAATTGCTCGATTGTAAGGCAGCTCTATTTTTAGTTTTTTGAGGTGCCTCCAAAGTGTTCTCCATACTGGTTGAGTACTAATTTAAATTCCCACCAACATTATACACATTCTCACCAGCATTTGTTATTGCATGATATTTGGATATGAACCATTTTAACTGGGATGAGATGATATCTAATTGTATTTTTGATTTACATTTATCTGATAATCAGTGATGTTGAGTATCTTTTCATATATCTGTTTGGCATTTTTATGTCTTTGTTACAGAAGTATCTATTCAATATTTTGCTCACTTTCAAGCTGGATTATTAGATTTTTTCCTACTTAGTTGTTTGAGCTCCTTTTATATTCTGGTTATCAATCCCTTGTCACAAGGATGGTTTTTAAATATTTTTCTCCCATTCTAGGTGTTACCTCTTCACTTTGCTGATTGCTTCCTTTGCTGTTCAGAAGTTTTTAACTTGATGTCATCGCATTTGTCCATTTATGCTGTGGTTGCCTATGCTTGTGAGTTTTTACTCAAAAAATCTTTGCTCACTTGTCAATGTCCTGGAGAGTTTCCCCAGAGTTTTCTTTTAGCAGTTTAATCGTTTCAGGTCTTGATTTAATTATTTAATTCATTTTGATTTAATTTTTGTATAAGCTGAGAAATAGGAATATAATTTTTTTTCTTCTGCATATGGATATCTAGTTTTCCCAGCACCATTTATTGAAGACACTGTCTTTTCCCCACTGTCAAAACTGAGTTCACTGTAGGTGTGTGGTTCTCTATCCATTTCCATTGGTCTATGTGTCTGTTTTTATGCAAGTAACATGGTGTTTTGATTACTATAGCTCTGTAGTGTAATTTTAAGTCAGATAATGTGATTCCCCCCAGTTTTGTTCTTGTTGCTTAGGATAGTTGTGGTTATTCTGGATCTTTTGTGGTTCCATATACATTTTAGGATTGTGTTTTCTATTTCTCTGAAGCATGTCATTTATATTTTGACAAGAATTGCATTGAATTTGTAGATTACTTTAGGTAGTATGGACATTTTGAAAATATCGATTCTTTCAATTCATAAACATGGAATATCTTTTCGTTTTTTGTTTCCTCTTTAATTTCTCACGTAATTGTTTTACAGTTTTCCTTGTAGAGATCTTTCACTTCTTTGGTTAAGTTTATTCCTAGGTATTTTATTTTATTTGTAGCTAATGTAAATGGGATTACTTTCTTGATTCTTTTTCCAGATTGTTCGACGTTGGCATATAGACATGCTACTCATTTTAGTATGTTAATTTTGTATCCGGCAACTTTACTGAATTTGTCTACCAGTTTTAATAGTTTTTTCAGGGAGTCTTCAGCTTTTTCCCAATTTAGGATGATACCACCTGCAAACAAGGATAGTTTAACTTCTGTTCCAATTTGAATGCTCTTTATTTCTTTCTCTTTTGTGATTGCTGTAGCTAGTATTTTCAGTACTATGTTGAGTAACAGTGGTGAAAGTCACCATCCTTGTTGTGTTCCTCATCTAAAAAGAAAGGCCTTCAGTTTTTCCCCATTCATTACAATACTAGCTGTGACTCTCTCATATATAGCTTTTATTAGGTTGCATTATGTTCCTTCTATACCCAATTTATTGAGGATTTTTATCATGAGGGGATGGTGAACGTTATCAGATGCTTATTCAGCATCAATTGAAATGATTATATGTTTTTGTCCTTTATTCTGTTGATATGATGTATCACATTACTTTATTTGCATATGTTGACTCATCCTTTTGTCACTGGCATAAAACCCACTTGGTCGTGATGAGTGATCTTTTTAAAGTATTGTTCAATTAGTTTGATAGTATTTTATTGGGAATATTTTTTATCAGTATTCATCATTGATATTGTCCCATAGTTTTCTTTTTTTTGATATGTCTTTGATTTTGATATCAAATGACACCACCTTCATAGAAATGAGTTTGCAAGTATTCCTCCCTCTTTTATTTTTCAAAATAGTTTGAGTAGTATTGGTATTAGTTATTCTGAAAATGCTTGGTAAAATTCATCTGTGAAGCCATCGGGTCTGGGTTTTTTTGTGTGTGTGTGGTTTGGTATTTATTTATTTATTTATTTTGGATGCTTTTTATAATGCCTTCAATCTTGTTACTTGTTATTATTCTGTTCAGGTTTCGAATTTCTTCATGGTTCAACCTTTGTAGGTTGTATATGTTCAGGAAATTGTCTTTTCTTTTAGATTTTCCAGTTTATTAGCATATAATTGCTCACAGTAGCCACTAATTATCCTTTGAATTTCTGTGGTATCTGTTGTAATGTTTCTTTTTTCAGCTTAGATTTATTTGGATCTTTGAAGTTTAATTTATTTATATTCAATTTTAATATTGATAAGTAAGGACTTACTCCTGCCATTTTGTTACTTGTTTTCTGGTTATTTTGTTGTTTTTCCTTACTCCTTTCCTTCCTTCCTATCTTTCTTTTACTGAAGATTATTTTCTCTAGTGTTATGAGTTAATTTCTTCCTTTCTGTGTGTATGTTAGATTTAATGTTGTGTGTTTTAGATTTTATATTACTATAAGGCTTGGAAAAGCTATCTCATAGCCCATTATTTTATACTGATAACAACTTAACACTGATTGCATAAACAAATAAAAAAGCACAAAGAAAACTAATAAAAACTGTAAATTTTAACTTCATTAACCCACTCTTTAACTTTTTATTGTTTCAATTTATATATTGTACTGTCTTTGTCTTGAAATGTTGTAATTATTTTTTATTAATTCATCTTTCAGTCTTTCTACTTAAGCTAAGAGTATTTTACACACCACAGTGACAGTGTTATAATATTCTTTGTTTTTCTGTGTACTTACTATTGCCAGTGAGTTTTCTAACTTTAGATGATTTCTTATTGCTCATTAGTATCTTTTTCTTCTGATCAAAGTCATCCCTTTAGCATTTCCTATAGGAAAGTCTGGTGTTGATGAAATCCTTCAGCTTTTTTTGTCTGGGAAAGTCTTTATTTCTCCTTCATATTGAAGGACATTTTTGCTGAATGTACTATTCTAGGGTAAATTATATTCTTCAGCATTTTAAATATGTCATGCCACTCTCTCCTGGCCTGTAAGGTTTCCACTGAAAAGTCTGCTGCCAAATGTACTGGAGCTCCATTGTATGTTATTTGTTTCTTCTCTCTTGCTGCTTTTAGGATCTTTTCTTTTCACTTGACCTTTTGGAGTTTAGTCATTAAATGGTAGGCTTCTTTGAGTTAAATCTGCTTGGTGTTTTATAACCTTCTTATACTTGAATATTAATATCTAGGTTTGGAAAATTTTTTGTTATAGTCCCTTTTAATGAACTTTCTACCCCTATCTCTTTCTCAACCTCCTGCTTAAGGCCAATAACTCAGATTTACCCTTTTGAGTCGATTCATTGTTTTTTCTTTTTAATTCTTTTTTACTTTTATCTTCTTTGACTGTGTATTTTCAAATAGGCTGTCATCAAGCTAAGTAATTCTTTCTTCTGTTTGATCAATTCTATTAAAAGACTCTGATACATTTTTCAGTATGCCAATTGTATTTTTCAGCTTCAGAATTTTGCTTGATTCTTTTTAATCATTTCAGTTTTTTTGGTTAAGTTTATCTGATAGAATTTTGAATTTCTTCTCTGTGTTATCTTGCATTTCTTTGAGTTTTCTCAGCACAGGTATTTTGAATTATCTGTCTGAAAGGTAACATATCTCTGTTTATCCAGGGTTGGTCCCTGGTGTTTTAGGTAGTTTATTTAATGAGGTCCTGTTTTCCTGGATGGTCTTTATGCTTCTGGATGTTCATCTGTGACTGGGTATTGAAGAGTTGGGTATTTATTGTAGTCTTTGCAGTCTGGGATTTTTTGTACCTGTCCCTTTTGGGAAGGCTTTCTAGGTATTCTAAAAGCCTTAAGTGTTGTGATCTAACCTGTAGTTGCATTATGGCCATTCCAGCCCAATAATGCTGTGGTCCTTGCACACTCATAGAAGTACTTCTTTGATGCTCTTAGGAAAGATCTGGAAGAATTCTCTGGATTACCAAGCAGAGACTCTTGTTCTTTTCCCTTGCTTTCTCTTAAACAAACAGAATCTCTATATCTCTGTTCTGAACCTCCTCGAGCTAGAGGTGGGTTGACACAAGCACCCCTGTGGCCAACATCAATATGACTGTGCTGGGTAAAACCTGAAGCCAGCACAACTCTGGGTCTTGCCTAAGGCTTGCTGTAATCACTACCTGGCTACTGCCTATGTTCAATGAAGGCCCTGGAGCTCTACAACCAGTGGGTGGTGAATCCAGGCAGGTTTGTGTACTTCCCTTTAGGGTAGTGGGTACCCCAGGTCCCCAGCATGTCCAGAAGAGGCATCCAGTAGCCAGGGACTGGAGTCAAAAATCTTAGAAGTCTTCCTGGTGTTCCATTGAACAGTGGCTAAGCTGGCACTTGAACCATGTGACACCATTTTTCCCACTCTTCCCTTTCCTTTCCCCAGGCAGGGGAGCTCACCTACGGCCACCATCACCACAGGCCCATGGGGAGTATTTTCAGGCTACTGCTGATATTCCCTCAAGGCCCAAGTGCTAGTCTGTCAGCTTGTGGTAAATTCTGCCAGGCCTGGGACACACCCTTAGGGGAGTGGGCTCCTCTCTGGCCCATGACATGTCCAGAAATCCTATCCAAGAGCCAAGGCCTGGAAATGAGGACCCCAAGAGCCTGCTTGGTTCTCTACTCCTCCTCTGTAGCCAAGTTAGTACTTAATGTGCATGACAACATCCCCTTTACTTTCCCCTCTGCTTTTCTCAAGCAGAAGGGGTCTCTCCTTGTAGCCACCACAGCTGGGAATGTGCTGAGTCTCTCCTGAAGCCAGCAAGTCTCAGTCTCACCCAAGGCCCATGGTATATTACCTGGATATCACTGTTGATTATTCATGGCCCAAGGGCTCTTTAGTCAGCAAGTTATGAATCTTGCCAGGACTGGCTCCTTCCCCTCAAAGCAGCAGTTTCCCTTTTGGTCCATGGTGGGCCTAGAAATGTTGTTCAGCAGCTAGGTTTTGGAAAGGGGGCTTCATGACTTTGACTGGTGCCCTATCCTAGTGTGGCTAAGCTGGTATCCAAGATGCAAGACAAAGTTGTCTTTATTCTTCCCTCTCCTCCCTCTAGTAAAGAGGAGGGGTGTCTTTTGGAGCTGCGAGCTGTGCAGCCCAAGGCTGGGGGAAGGCTGGTGCAAGCATTCCCTTAGCTGCCTTGGCTGGCTTGTGTTTCAGTAGGCCATGTGGCCCCCAGGTCTACTAGCTCTGAGCCCAGTTCAGCAGTGGGATACACCTAGGAGTTGCAGTCTTTGTGACCTAGACTGCCTCTCAAGTTTATTCAGAGCCCTACAGCCCATTAGCCAACATTTGTGAATCTTGCCGGAGCTCAAGTTCCAACCCCTGGGATAAGCAATTTCCCTCTACCTAAGGCTGGCTTAAATACTTACTCCATGGGTGCACATCAGCTGAGTTCAGCCTGGTTTTGCTTTCTACTATGATGGGGCATTACTGTGTTTAATGCAATATCACAATTGCTGTGTATTCCCTCTCCCAAGTGTACAGTTGTTCTCTCCCTGACCTGTGGCCACTTCTGGGGGATGGCAGAGAGTGCCCAGTGCCCAGAGATGCTTTTCACACAATGGCATTGCTGCCAGGGGATGGAGTAAGGATGGTATAGGTGATTCAAGACTGTTTTTTCTATGTCTTCAGTGCCTCTTTCAGTGATATGAAGTTAAAATTAGGTACTGTTAACGCTAACTTAATGTTTGCTTCTTATAAGACTGATTTTTTGGTGTAGATAGATATTAAATTTGTGTCCTTGTGGGAGAGATACATGAATTTTTGAATTTTGAATTTATTTTAAATTTCATGAGAATTCTTCTCACATTGCAATTTAAGGTCTATTTAAAGAGATCACAGGGAGTCCATATAACCATAAGACATTGGGTAGACACAATTGCCATTGGTAACACGAGAATAAATGTTAAATTTAAATACAAAATTTAAAATTTACCTCAAAATATTAAAAATTATAAATTTAAAATAAAATATGCTCAACTTGTTAATTTTAAATTTAAGTTTAAAAAGCTGAAAGAGTAATCTTATTTAATTTGACATTTTAGGATAGTGGATAGAGTTGTGTATATAACATCCCTTTTTCTGGTTAATTATTCTGACATATCCACAAGGAAGAAAATATCAGACACTTAAAGTGCATCACTTGAAAAAATATATTCCTGATGTTTTATTATCTTAAACGTTAGGAAAAAACTCATTATTCTAGAGAAAAATAATTACTAATTGTACTAATAATTAATTACTAATTAATTGTATTAATTTGTACTGTCTCTGCTGGGATAGGATAACTGAAAACATGCACCTAATTTTTCCTTCACTGTGCCCTGTTTGCCTTTTCCCTTTGCTGATTTTAATCTGTATTCTTTTGCAGTAATACGCCACAATAGTAATTTTAATAACTTTTTCTGATTTCCCTCAATCATTCTTATGAGTCATCAATCCATAAATGGTCTTCGGGACTTGATATAGGAGGGGATCATAGCACCATTGACACAAGGAAGAAAAAAAGTTGTAGGCATAAGGAAGGATTGCTTCCAGGACCCCCACCAATATCAAAGTCCCTGGATACTCAAATCCCTTGTATAAAATGGCATTATATTTGCATATAACCTATGCATATCCTCTTGTATTCATTGAGTCATCCCTAATTTACCTATAGTACCTAATATAATGTAAATGCTATGTTATGTATATTGTTTTTTATTTGTATTAATTTTATAGTTGTTAGGTTTTTTTTTTTTAACATTTTTGATCCAGTTGGTTGAGTCTGTGAATGTGAAACCCATGGATATGGAGGGTCAACTCCAATCACAAATGGCACACTTTAGAGGGTACTCTTAGAATAAAAAAAAATTTAATAGGTGAGTTCTATAAAAATACATAATCTCTACCTTTTTGGCCTAATTAATATGAACTTTACTTTTTAAAATGAAAATTTACATACAATAATATAGATAAATCTCAAATAGAGCATACTAAATAAAAGAAGCCAGCCAGAAACAAAAACAAAAACCAAAAAACCTCTATTGTGTATGTTTCCATTTATATGACATTCATGCAAAGTTAAAAGCATAGGGACAGAAAGCAGATTGGAGATTGTCTAGTGTTTGGTCTTGAGGTGGACATTTGGAAAATTTTGGACATGTTGTAACTGTTTTATATTTTAACTGAGCAGTGGATTCATAACTGTAAACTGTAAAACTCACAAAACTGTACACTAAAAAGTATAAATTATCTGTGTATGAATTAATTCTTAATATTTTAAAAATTAAAAAAATCAGAGATTAAAAAGGTGAGAGTTCACTCAGTTTATTTCAACAAATATTTATTTACTACATTCCATGTGCCAGGTGCTGGTGATATGGTGGTGACAAAGGATGAAAAGCACTACTCTCAGTAACCTGAAAGTGGACTGATGAAGAGATCGTGTGACAGCAACCAGTTGAAATCATCAGGCCTTTAATGAAAATCTACATTGCAAAATGTCTGAGGAGATGAAAGAAAAGGAAAGGGGAAGTCAGATTAGTCATGAAAACTCACGCCATTTATCAATACAATTCAAAGTCCAGAAAATACCACTACTCATTAAAGAAACAAACATTTAGGGAAGAGACACCACTAGCAAAATCGAGGTATAATTTTAATATTTATGTAATATATAGGTATTATATAGAAAAGTATTAATTTTAAAGAAGTACTTTTTATCAGAATATTAATGTTAATAAAAATGATGGTGTATCAATTCAGTTTTCAAAGATAGATGGTCACCTTTCTATGAGAATAAATAGCTACTGTTTCAAGTTCTGTGATCTAGGAATCAAGGTTATAATGTTAGTTGTTTTACAATGAAAGTTATAATATCCACTGTAAAGACAGGGATTTTTTTATGTGAACAAGATTATAAAATGGAAATAGATACATATATATCCAAGCTTTGGTCTCCATTACATAAATTGAAATCTATAAAATAAATTTAAAACTCAACTTGAAATATACATATGGTGAATAAAAACATTATATTGCTAGAAAGATTTGAGTCACTCTGTTTCTATAGTGTTTCTAAGCAATTTACTTTTTCTCTTATAGACACACATTTTATATATCTGAGAAGCTCTTGTCTTCCAATATGCCTCAGTAATTTTCCACTATAGCTAGCTGTCATGAAAAGAGTTTTGATGCTAAAAGAAAGTTACTGATTTGTCTTATTGCTGAATCAGATTTATGTTAGAGTCATCTTTTCCTCTCAAGTTTCTGATACTCAAATCTTCAATTTATTTTAAACTTCATGAGAATTCTTCTCACATTGCAATTTAAGGCCTATTTGAAGAGATCACAGGGAGTCCATATAACCATAAGACATTGAGTAGACACAATAGGCATTTGTAACACAGAGAATAAAGCATTTATATATTTAGTATTTACCCTAAGAGGAATATAAGAATAATCATTGTATAGCTTTAAGGATATAATTGGTACAGGCCTCTGTTTTGTGTAATTTAGGCATAAGTAATGACATGACAATTATTGAAAGATATCAGGATTGATATTACCTCTGTAAGTTTTATATATATATTTTTTTCAATGACTAGTTCTTATCTTTTTATCTCCTGTTCCCTATTTCAGAGACACATGTAATAATAACTCACAGATTTAAGATTATACACAATTATTCTAGTATTAGTTTTATCATTATTTTATTTTGTATTTTCAGCCAAGTAACTTAAATTCTCTGGCTTTTTGTTTCCTTCACTGTAAATTGTAAAAACTGAGTTAGATGATTTCTCAGTTTGCCCTCTTTATTAATTTGAGTTTTCTTAAAAGTGGAGCTTGACACAAGTGTATACATGTCAGTAGTTTTGGAAGATGTCATTCATAGAGTAGGAATGAGGAGCAGGAAGAGTGAGAGTAGAAAAGTCTAATTAAAGTGTATAATCAAGGTTGCAGCTCTACCAACCCCATGGAAGCTGTGAGTAGTATATGAAATGCCTCCAAGAAATACTTGGGCAATGAACAGTCACACTGGCTCTCATCCTCTGTAGGGTGAGAATTATCCCTGAGGAAGATAACTCTCCCAACACTTCTGGGCTGCTTCTGTGCTTGGGTAGGAGCTGAGCAGGAACTCATGACTTCAGGGAAATCCCTTAGGGAAGAGAGCAGAGTCATACAAAATGGATGGCTTCCATTGGACTCTTACTGGGCACAGAAAGGAACCCTTGACAACAGCAGGGCTAATATCGATTTCAAGAGACTGGGATTGTGGCACCATGAGTATCCAATACTCTTTCAGAGGTAAAGATCACTATGATTCTTTAGGTTAAGGATGATATTTCCTAAATTGAGTTGAACATATATATAGTCCTGTGGAAAAAAAAAAAAAGAGTGGGTAACAGGAACCAATAAAAATTATCATGATTCTCATGGTATCTGTAAATAGGGAATGATGCAGTATTGAGTAATTTGTTCATATTCCTTAATAATTTCTGAGAAGAAAGAGATATTTTAATGAATTACTTAACTGTAATTGATAAAACTGTATATATTATCATGTATAACATGATGTTTTGAAATACATATGCCTCATGGAATGGCTGAACTGAGCTAATTAACATATGCATTACCTCAAATCCGCATCATTTTTTAATGGCGAGAACACTTCAAAACCATTCTCTTAAGAATTTTCAAGAATACAATACATTGCTGTTAATTATCATCAACATGTTGCACAATAGATCTCTCAAATGTATTGCTCCTATCTTACTGAAATTTTGTATTCCCCTATTTGCCCCAGCCAAACCCTAGTACCACTATCTTACTCTATGCTTCTACCTAGTACGTATATTGTAAATAGCTTGGTAGTTTGAATTCTGAGATAGAAAAAGGTAACTTAACAAATAATGTCACTCCGATGAAAGATTCTTTAAGAACATCCAGTTATTAATGGAGAAGTTCTATCTCAGTAAGGTGCTTTCTAATTAGTGATATAACTTCCTAATGCCAAGGTATTGGAAAAGGGACATCTCTGTAAGTATTTAGTGATATTTCTCATTATAAATAATAAATGGATTTGCTGATACATAAATCACTCTTTTTAGTTTAGTTATTGTAAATCAACCCATAGTGAGATATAACACTTGGAAGAGGAAAGAAAAATTGAGTTTTAAAATATTCAGGCCTTAGAATTAAACCCTGCATAATGATGCCATGAGATACAGAACATGTATAGAGTTTAGTCTGGAGAGGAAGGATTATACCCACTCATATAAGAAAACACACTCATATAAGCACACACACTCATATAAGCACATGCACACACACACACATACACACATACACACACACATGTTAAACCAAGCATCATCACATTATTAACTTTCAACTATGCTCATCTGAACCTAGAATATGTGTGGAAATGTTTAATGACTGCCACAGGAGATACAGGTGAGGCTCCCAAATGATTTCTTTGTCCTCGTCTATAAAGATATGAAGAAATACAAACCAAAATAGCAACCATAATAAGTTAATGGCTATAACATGTTAATATGTCACATAAAGCTTGCATCTAAAGACTGCTTTCAGTATATCAAATGAAAGAAATGGCTTATGAAGGTATTGGAAATGAGATCATCGGGAAAAGAGTGCGGGAAGGGGCTTTCCCATCACTCTTGTTTACAACCCAACTTAATAAACACACAGTATACTACTTTCTGCTATTCTTTTCCCTATGTTTCCCAATTATTTTGATAACATGCTTTACTACTGTGGCCAGTTTTTCTCCTGACTCTTTCACATAAATAAAGTGTCTATATTTCTGAAAAATTTTGTTTATTCTGGGCTGAGCCAACCTTAATCTTTACCTGATTGCATACCTGATTGTGTCCTTTTTAGCTTCAGATATTTTCTAACAGTTGATAGCAGTGGGAACTTCAGGTAGAAAGGGGGGATAAAAACAAGAATATGGTAGAAAATAAACAAAAAGAAAAAAAGAGGTAGAGATAAGGACTTATTCAAGCAATTCTATTATGTAGCATATTTTAGAGGTTTAGTCCATGGTGAGCTAGGAATGTAATATAAATATGATACTATTTAAATACATTTTATAAGAAGAACCTAGAAGATTCAGATAAGATCATGCATCTGGAAGAATTGGTAACTCATTATTTTTCATAAAATTTATTCCATATTATTGATAAGTGAGTGTGGTATTCTATGTTAAACTATTTCTAATGAGCTATACAATATTATTCAAGGTAAACACCATGTGTGGTAGTTTGAATGTAAAACCAGAAAACAATTTAAAAACCAGTACTTAATGTGCATTGGGTCACAAGGGGTAGCTACAAAATCATGTGACATGTTATAAGAAGCACACCAGAACTTATACATTTAATCAGGTGTTACATGTGACAGTAGTGTCATTGTTAGTGGCTACTTCATTTATTCTATTTAGACCAAGTTTTCCCTGGAACTGTTCCATTTGACTGACTCCTGGAGGTAAAGAGTCACACAAAAACTGTAATCTCATTATTTGGAGAGTTGTCTTATTTTTTGTTTTATTTTCGTGATTTATCTAGCATGCTATTCACCAGTCTTGAGTCCAGTGAGTTTTAACTGTTTCCAAATATCAGTTCTACCTCTTGATTTCTCCCCTCCCAAAATATTGCCATTTTCCAATATTTAAAACTATGCTAATACTTCTCTGAAGTTTTCTGGAATAAAGCTCAAAAATATACTGGGCACTGTTAGAATAACTTTATAGACACATGCAGTGAATATGGAAAATAAAGCATCACCCGCATTTTCATTACATTTATACATTAGGAAAAACAGTTATCATTCAAGACATCATGCTTGGCACTGAGAGATTCCAGGAGATAATTCTGAAAGTCATATTTCAACAATGCCAGGCTAAAAGTGCTAGAACGACTTGGCAACTCTAACAGTTAAATGTACGATAAAAATTACTACAACTGAAAACAATTTATACTAAATTGCCATGTTTGAAAATGACAGAAATTTTGGCAGTAGCTATAATTCAGAACGTACCCATAATTTTCTACCATTGTAGTTCTCTTTACCCAAGCAAATGAAAAAGGTTAATTTTTTGCACTTCAAAATCTACAAAATATTTTAGGTATCAACTGCTAGTCTGTTATGGCTCTTCTTATACTGATATATTTGTATTTTGTAGTATGCTGGGCACAAATAAAAGACTGTACAGGAGAAATGGTAAGTCATTTAGCATTTGTTTTCTTATATTCCAAATACTCCTACATAAGTCTCTTTAAATGAAGACAATTAAAAAGCATGGGCAAGGACTTCATGTCTAAAACACCAAAAGCAATGGCAACAAAAGCCAAAGTTGACAAATGGGATCTAATTAAACTAAGGAGCTTCTGCACCACAAAAGAAACTACCATCAGAGTGAACAGGCAACCTATAGAATGGGAGAAAATTTTTGCAACCTACTCATCTGACAAAGGGCTAATATCCAGAATCTACAATGAACTCAAACAAATTTACAAGAAAAAACAAACAACCCCATCCAAAAGTGGGCAAAGGATATGAACAGACACTCCTCAAAAGAAGACATTTATGCAGCCAACAGACACATGAAAAAATGCTCATCATCACTGGCCATCAGAGAAATGCAAATCAAAACCACAAACCACAATGAGATACCATCTCACACCAGTTAGAATGGCGATCATTAAAACGTCAGGAAACAATAGGTGCTGGAGAGGATGTGGAGAAATAGGAAATGCATTTTACACTGTTGGTGGGACTGTAAACTAGTTCAACCATTGTGGAAGTTAGTGTGGCGATTCCTCAGGGATCTAGAACTAGAAATACCATTTGACCCAGCCATCCCATTACTGGGTATATACCCAAAGGATTATAAATCATGCTGCTATAAAGACACATGCACACATATGTTTTTCTGCGGCACTATTCACAATAGCAGTCTTGGAACCAACCCAAATGTCCAACAATGATAGACTGGATTAAGAAAATGTGGCACATATACACCATGGAATACTATGCAGCCATAAAAAATGATGAGTTCATGTCCTTTGTAGGGACATGGATGAAGCTGGAAACCATCATTCTCAGCAAACTATCGCAAGGACAAAAAACCAAACACCACATGTTCTCACTCATAGGTGGGAATTGAACAATGAGAACACATGGACACAGGAAGGGGAACATCACACACCGGGGCCTGTTGTGGGGTGGGGGTAGGGGGTAGGGATAGCATTAGGAGATATACGTAATGTTAAATGACGAGTTAATGGGTGCAGCACACCAACATGGCACATGTATACATATGTAACAAACCTGCACATTGTGCACATGTACCCTAAAACTTAAAGTATAATAATAATAAAATTTTAAAAAAAAGTAAGGACCTTAGGCTTTAGGTCTGAGACATAAATGAGTAATCAATGTTATGTATGTAAAGAACTAAATTCAGGCACATAAGAGTACATAATTTTATCTTAGTCTCAAATTCATAATGTACTTGAGAATGGACATAAAATGATTACATTTTAAAATAATGTGTAACCGTCGCCAAGGGGGTGTTCACTTAATTTTGCCTACTGGAAATACCACAGGCTTCTTTGAAATTAAAAAAGAAGGGCTGTAGATGAGGACTTAGAAGTTCAGTGGTTAAATAATTTGTCTAAAGTTGCACTTCAAGGGTAACAAGGGCAGTTTTGAGTTCTTAAATTTATTTTGTGAGGTCTGCTCTTTTGTTATATAATAAAGTTTTCTTCTCCCAGGCTGCTCTTCTAAAGGTGTCTGTCATATCCATTCTTCACGCAAATGCCAACATCATGCATGCAGTTATGTTTCTTCCACTTGGATGTTGCCTTCCCTTTTTGCTCATAAAGTTCTACTTTATAAAATTCCAGTCATTCCACCTCTACTAATCGTTACTTTCCCTGAACCACTAATGAACTTTGGAGCTATACAAAACTGATTAGCACCTAAGTACTTTTTTATTAAACTGTGTGATAGTTTTATATCTCTAAATAGGTTAGGTTGTAAACTCAACCTCTAAGCCCCTGGGACACATATATGCAAAATGCAGAATAGATATTGGCAGCACTGTAAACAACTGCTTATTTAATTGTCTCAGTGATTCATTTAGTTATTCATGCAATCATTTCATGCATCTTGGTGATTATTTCAAATTCATATTATTTGTATGTTAAAGATTATACAGAATTTCTCATTCTGGTTATAAGAAGAAAATGGGACCAAAGTTACTCTCTCACATTACACTAGAAAAACAGAAAAATATATATATAAAGCAATAGGTTATTTTTGTTTGTTTGTTTGTTTGTTTTACATATTGGACAATAAGCAGTATACAACTATTACCTCTGAGAACAAAGACATAAGGACAATCACATGCTTGCCTCTATCTTACTGCCTGGAGGCAGTGTCCAGACCAAAATAAAGGGAAGGGAAACCCAGAGTCAGGCACTCTTGCTAAATTAAGGAGATAGAGATTGAATTTCAGGGAGGTCAGTGTGCCTAGAATTTGTGGGGCAGAATCTCAGAGGGAAGGAAACCGCAAAGAGAAGGATCTCCAGACGTCCTTAGAGGCTTCTCCTTGAGTATTTTTTGATTATCAATTTATATGTGAATGCTATAGTAAGCAGTAAGCAAACAGTCCCTTAAGTTCTCAAAGGGATGGGAACAGTTATGTTTGCAACAGCAAGAGTAGGAAGACTTCCTCACATATAGAGCATTGGGTAGAGCCGAAAAATGGTATTGCCTTAGTAGTGGGGTTAAATTAGCCATATACTAAAAGCTGCTCTAAACCTGTCCTAGCTAATTTTAAAAGCAAGTCTAGAAAGAATCAAATTGATTCCAATACTTAACTACGTCTCAGATAAAATGCAATAATTTTCAAAGAAAAGAACAACAACTACAACAGCAGCAAAAAGAGGACCCAACAAAGAAGAATTCACAGTTCTCAGCAAGAAAAAAAGGTATCAGCCTTGCAAGGAAACAGGAATGGATGAATGGATGAACCACAACCTGAAGGAAAATGAACCAACAGAAAAGACACAAAAATTACAGAGTTGATGTTGTTAGTAGACAAAGATATTAGAAGTTTATGCTTAATATAATGTAGAAAAAATAATGTGAAAATTAAGAGAGAAATGGAAATATCAAATAAATCCAAATGGAAAGTACAGAGACAAAACCATAATACTTGAAATACTACTACTGTGTGTTTTTTGGTATGTGCTTGAAGCTTTTCCTCCCACATATGGATATATAATTGTTTTTTTAAAAAAATGCTATACAGACTTTTTTTTCTTTGAATTACTTTTGCACCTGTGTTGCAAATCAATTAATCATATATGTGTGTTTCTATTTCTGGACTCCTTTCTTGTTCCATTGATGTGTGTATCTATCCTTTCTTCGACGCCACACTCTCTTGATTAATGCAGCTTTATTTTAAGATTTGAAATCAGCAGGCTTGAGTCCTTAACTTTGAATGGTGTTTCAATTTTTATAACATTGCCTTGTCTTAATGTACAAATGCAAAAAAAGATATATTGCCAGACATAATTTTGGAAAGAAAATGTGATATCTCTCAGCATCTTGATACTCAGAAAAGTCTAAGATTTAAAGAAAAACTTAATTCTGTTAAAAAACATAATAAAATAGCCTTGATTGGAGTGAGAATCTTTCAAATATATATTTGCTGTTCAATTTTTTTCCATACTTTTCTCTCAAGTGAAAAGAATTTTCTTTTCAAATTCTGTTTATCTTTGAGGTTCGTGAATGTTATCTCTTCACTTTTAATTATTACTATGTATTCCAAGATGATTTTGCACCTTAGTTTTTGCTGTTATTTTCATTACTGAATATTTCATTTAAAAATGTTGAGTTTTATTCTAATTGTTCTCATTAAGGTATCATTCATGTATCTAAGTGCTAAGAAATGAGAAAAGATCACTTGAGGAAATAAAGATGATTGTAAGAAGACAAATGGTCACATTTCTTATATTAAATTAAAATAAGAAAATGAAATGTAAATTATGGCACAAAGTTAAATTTATGTAAGGGGAAGCATTAAATGACTATGATTGTCATTGTAAGACAAAGAAAGAAATGTGAAATCAATGCTTTTGTTTTACTCACTTTTTTATTTATTTTCACTCAAGACTTGAGCTCACATTTTATTTATATATATATGAAGACCTGTTCTTTGCAGCAAATATATTAAAACAAAATCTATTTTCAATCACATTTATATTTGGTCAATTGCATTATCTATAGCAATAATGCTATCTTATGTTTAAAATAATCATTTCTAATTATTCATGAATACAAAAAATGCTGTTCCCAGCACCATGCTTTAAAATAGGAAGCCCTTATAACAACAAAAGTGTCTTCATATTGGCTTTCTGAAAAAGAAATTCTCATCTATTTATCTTAGAAATTAAATTTGTAAGCAGGAAGTATAGCCAAAGGAAAAATTTTCTTCTCAATTATTGTTTGTTTGCTTTTTGTCATTTTACGCAACCTCCAAGTTTCTGACCTAAACTTTCAACCATCAACTTAGAGTACTTGCTCATCTTTGAAAAGGAAAAGTGGAGTGATCAGGACAACATTTTTCTTCCTTCATATTGAATATGAAGGATGTAAGATAATAAAATGTTAGAATATGCTTTTCTTCTATGTTGTTCCCGCAGCTAAATGTGAGACTATCAGTTTTCTGAGAGTGTATCTATATGGTAAATGTTCAGTGACCTTCAAATTTCTTTGGCCATTTTATTTCTCTCCTAACATATTGTTTTATATTTACCCTTCTATTTAACTTCAGACATTTTAGAAGGTTTCTTGTCTGATTTTACCTTTAGTCTTATACTTTTTATATTCCCATAAACTTACCAAATTGATAGAGTGCTAGGAATGAACAATGGAATACCTTTTGGAATGCAGTGTGATAATTAAAATATTTGAATAGACACCTCTAAAAGAAGATACATATGTGATTAGTAAGCATAAAAAAGATGTCTAACAACAGTAGTCTTCTGGAAATTATAAATAAAAACTTCATTGAGATTCCACTATGCACACATTAGTATGAGTAAAAAAATACCAACTATTAGTAAGGAACAAGTAAAAACAGTAAACACTACTGGTGGGGGTGAACAATGGTACAACCATTTATGAAAATTCATGAAAATTGCTTGATAGTTTCTTGTTAAATTCAATGCATACTTGCAATATGACCCAGGAATTTCACTGCTAGGTTTTTATCTAAGAGAAATAAAACATATACTTGTGAGAATGTGTACCTGAAAGTTCACTGCTGCTTTGTTCAAAATAACCAAAAACTGAGAACTGTAGCTTAACCATAAAGTACAACACTACTCGGAAATATAAAGAAGCAAACTACTGATATATGCAGCAAGACGGCTAAATTAGAAAAGTGTGTTGAACAAATGAACCCAGGCACAAAATAGTAATTAGTATGTGACTTAGCATATGATTCTACATATATGAATAGGATATTATATTGAATTATAGGACAGGCCAAACAAATTTATAATTTCAGAGAGAAGTAAGATGTTACCTGTGTTGATAATGGGTTGTATCGACAGCAAAGTGGCAGAGAAGACCCTTTGGCAGAAATAAAAATACTTAATTTACATGTTGATAACAAAGGTAAATACGTTCGTCAAAGTTTACCAACCTCTACATCTAAATAGATGCACTTAATTTTATAAAATCTATACTATTAAAGTTGAATATTTCATGATAAGCTTGATAAATGATGTTTGATAAAGCCATAGCATTTACAAGGTTCTTGAATGATTACAATATCAAATCAGCCATAAAAATTCATAAAAGATGCAAAGATAGGACACATTTATACTGAAACAATGGCAGTATAAATGTGTTTTTTGCAAATGTGTGTATATTTGATTCCTATCACATTTTAAAATAAACCTTTATATCACACAAATGGTCAAATTACTTGGATTAAATTGATGCCATACATGGTGGTTTATAATATAATAAACATTACAGGTGCTTTCCAAAATATCTGTTAAAAATGCACAGTTTCTTTATTCTCAGTGATTATTCCCTTTATTCTTACATAGTATAAACGTAGCTAGCAGGTTTTTTAAAAAATGACTTTTACTAGAAGCAGATATATCTCATCTTCACTATCTGTTTAATTTTCCTCCATAAATGTGTTGCAAACATAAATGTGTGTCTCATAAACAGGACTGCCACTTAAGTGTCAAATATTGTCCCTGGGTATGCTTTCTAATCTGGTGACTTTCCAACAACACTCTATTTGGCATCTCAGCCATGTTTAACTGTGAAAAATAGGCATTTCTGGGAAATTTCTAAATTGTCTTTTTAGCCTAAGTGAACCAGAGGATATTTCAAGGATATCATATATATATAGCTCTTCCTGTCAAACTAGAAAGTTCAGTGAAAGTCTGAAATTTCTTCTTTCCTATCCTTAAGGAGCTGCTGTCCTCATTCTTGAAACTGCAGAGGAGTATATCAGCATGAAAGCTAATCCTGTGCCTTCAGTCACACTCACTGTAATCTGAGTTCCTCTTCCTCTCCAATACTGAGCGCATATGTGATAGGCATCATGGCTGAAACTACAGCAGTAGTGTCCACTGCTAAACGGACATGTTTGGCAAAGGGAGGACTCCCAGAAATACAGTACTTGTCGACTTTGCAGGAGACTGACTAATAAGGATGCTAAATAAAATATATGATGCCCAATTAAATGTGAATTTTAGATCAATGAATGAATTATTTTTAGTATAAATATGTCCCATGCAACATTTAGGACATACTTACTGTGATGCTTAATACTGAGTGTCAACCTGATTAGATTGAAGGATGCAAGGTATTGATCCTGGGTGGGTCTGTGAGGATGTTGTCAAAAGAGATTAACTTTTGAGTTAGTGGGCTGGGAAAGGCAGACCAACCCTTAATTGGGGTGGGCCTAATCAGCTGCCAGCTTGGCCAGAATATAAAGCAAGCAGAAAAATGTAAAAAGCCCAGACTGTCTTAGCCTCCCAGCCTACATCTTTCTCCCATGCTGGATATTTTCTGCCCTCGAACATCGGACTCCAAGTTCTTCAGCTTTGGGACTCAGACTGGCTTCCTTGCTCCTCAGCTTGCAGATAGCCTACTGTGGAACCTTGTGATCATGTGAGTTAACACTACTTAATAAACTCCTAGGAGTTTTATTAAGTTTAATAAAGTTTAATAAGAGATATATATCTCTCCTATAGGATATGTATATAATTATATATATATACATATATAAAATATATATATTAATTCTGTTCCTCTAGAGAACCCTGACTAATACACTTACACTAAAGAAAAGTGTTTGTTGCTTAATGGGGCAAATTTATACTTAAAAAGTTATTGCTATTTATCTAAAATTCGAACTCATTTGCATATCTTTCATTCTTATTTGCTAAATCTGGTAAACCTAGACTGGCAGGATAAAAGAAAATCCAGTAAGATGTGTATTATTACTTTTTAAAAAATACATGGGCTGTTGAGGAAAGGGAACTAGGTCTCACAGTGAACCCACTATGAACTTCAGAGGCATTGCGGAAAATATAAGGTTCATGTAGAAGTCTTTGTAAAATTTTTATTTAGTTGCCTGAATGTGGACAGCAGATATAAAATTAAGGAACATCTTAGATTTCAGTAAGCCAGATATCACTAAGTTGCTAGAAATGGTACATTCTAATTTTGAAAATTATGTTAGGTCTTTTGCTTCAAATCCTTCTGGAAAGCAGTTGCCTCGGGATGAGGGATAGTTTTACCTCTTAATTGTTTACAAAACAATCATAGAAATAAAATCTAGCAAGTCTTTTTTATTGATCAAGTTTGTAGCAATATATGCATAAGCCTTAAAGCTGAAATACTTTGCAATTTCCCATGAATATCTAGAATGAACAGGAACCAGGCTATTTTCTTAATGTCATAATGTACCTATCCAGTACAAACTAGAGTTATCTGGTCAAATTTGAACAATATCTCTAACCTAAATTGGATTATTCTAGGATAAACATTACTTTGGAGATTACATTTTCCCATCTGGTTCTCTTACTGATCATGAGAATCAGAAAATATCCCATTACCCACTGTATTATCACAGTAAGTTTGGGCTCCATACATGCTCTAATTCTTGAAGTGGCATTATTATAAAATATTTCTGCACAAAGGATTTGGGTGGTTTTATCTGTATACTTTATGGATCATCACATGGAGTCAGGCAGAGATGGCATCCATTTCATTCATTAAAGCTATTGCAGAAAGTGGCACTGTGTGTGTTGGGCCTCTAGGGTGAGCCTGCTGTAACTTTCTCCTCAAGGGCCAGGTTATTACTGGGATCAGTCCAGTTTCTGTTTCCATATTTTCTGTATTGGAAAGAGAGGTTCTACCTGGGCTCCTCTCTACATCGACTTTTGTCAGCAGTTTCTTCCCATCTATCTGGCTTTTAGTAGGAACAATTAAGACATTTGTAACTTGGGCTGCTAACACTATAGTTAGGTTTTAGGATAACATACTGCAGGTTCAAGACAGTAACTAGTGGATTCCATGCCTTTGGTGATGGTACAGGCTTTCCCTTCCATTGAAATTCTGTGTCTTCTTTAATGTCACAGTCAGTAGATTTTAACTGTAATCTGTATGGGTCCATCTCTTACTAATGATCCAGCGTGAAATGCTTTAGTGAGATTGGATTTTCTGAGCTAGCCCAGTAGTGGAGGTGTAGTAGATATAGGCAGAGGATGAGGAGGAAAAAGAAGAGGAAGATGGCAGGCTGGCTGTAGCAGTGTGGAAGGAAGTGCAGCCCAGCATTCTGCAGCAGGTAGTTAGAGCACAGACAGGCACATTTACAAGTTTACTACTCATGTGACACACTTGACCACAGACTGGCAGGAAGAATTTTCTGAAAACATCTTGATTTGTAGCCTCATTACTTCAATCTCTGTTTCTGTGATCACATTGTGCCTCCTTTTTTCCATGTGTATTAAAGTTGAATTCAAAACTAAAAAAAAAATTATCATAACAGGGCCACCAGTAAACAGCCACCATTTTGGCATCTCTGAGTCAAAACTTAAGCTTAATGATGTTATAGGCATGATTGAAGCACCTGAACCCATACAAGGTCATTTGTGTATAGACCTTGATTGACACTATTGTTTGGATACAACCAGAGAGAAGGAATGCATAGGACAATTTTATAACCTTACCCGTTTGGGTTTTTCTTATGTTAAATCACCTTGGAAGTACAGTTGCATTTAAAACTTCCTGTACAGATTAATGCAGAAAAGTTGGGACATTTGGAGATTAGTTGAATAAAAATAGAACTTCGGTAGAGTTGGAATAAATGAAAACTTTCAAATCCAAATAGACGTTTTATAGATTTGCAATAGTTTACAACTTATCGTATTTGGAAGTAAATACTTAAAAATTGGCTAAGGAGATGCATAAAGGAATCTGCTTCCCTTTCCAAAAGACAGACTGAAAATAACAGCAGAGATTATATTGCAGAATTTAAGAGCAGGACATCAATGGGCGATGATTGAATATTTTTCTCCTTCTGTTGTTCACCTCCTCAGAAGCATGTGTGAGACTGAATTTTTTCAAAAAAGAGGAAAGAAGGAAAGAAAGAAAGAGGGAAAGAAAGAAAAAGAAAGAAAGAAAGAAAGAGAAAGAAAGAAAGAAAGAAAGAGAAAGAAAGAAGGAAGGAAGGAAAGAAAGAAAAAAGAAAGAAAGAAGGAAAGAAAGAAGAAAGAAAGAAAGAAAGAAAGAAAGAAAGAAAGAAAGAAAGAAAGAAAGAAAGAAAGAAAGAGGAGATATGTAAAAAGCACAAAATCAACCAGGACAGCTATCAGTTCACAAAGACAAAAGTACACTACAAATACTTAGCATCTTGTCATTAATTGTCACACTGTTGCTTTTGGACATTCTTGATTAGAGGAAAGGAAGTTGAAGTCTAGCCTGGCAATGAGAGTATTTTCATTGCAAATCTACAACTTTATGGTTATAATTTTGAAAAATACACTATTTTATAATACCTAAAGCAAAACGTAAAAAGTGTTTCTATAGAAAATTGAAACTTACCAAGGTCTCCACATAGGTGAAAGAGCTTGCAACCTCTTCAATCATACTCTCTCAGGTTGTACACATTGTTTTTCTAGAAAAGAACATTCATATGTGATATAATAAAAATGAAATTCATTGTATGTTCTAAGAAATGTTTAAATACTTAAGAAAAAGAAAAAATCAATGTGGAGAAACTGGCCACTTTTAAAAATCCATTCTTTTGGAAGTGCACTGATATTAGACATTTCCAGGCAAAATAAGATGAATAAAAAATGAAGTTGGTGAAACCTGCCTTCAATATTCTTTCTCTTAACTTTTAACATCATTTTCCTACTTTATGTTGCTCAAGCTCTGGTTTTAACATTTTTTTCTTGTATCTTCCTAGAAAAACCTTTTTGTACCTTGAGATAGCTCAACAAGCATAGGAGACTTACCAATCTTTTCCTTCTAATAGAAATAAAACAAGCAAATTTAGCCTGGGCTTATCTTCTTTTGATATAGATTTTCTTTCAATAAGCTAGAAAAGACCCCCTTTCTAGCAGGTATTAATATTTGAGAATAGGAAAATATGTCTTTTTCATATCATTTCTTACAGAAATAAAATTTATGCTAAGACAGAGAAAATAAAGTGTGTAGGCTATGGTGAGACGGGCAGAAGAAATTACCATAGGTGAGAAAAGATACAGAAGGGCTAAAGAAGGATAAAGAATTTGACTTCCAGAGTCTAATCTACAATGTTTATTGTCTCTATTCTTTGAAATTTGACATTGGAGAAAATTCTGGATGATGTGTGCCATAGCTTGGCTTTAACTTCCTCACCCTCAAATAAATGTATTTTATTTTCTTTATATCAGTCACTCACAACCATAATTATAATTTTGGTCTTGTTATCTCTCCAAATTACATCACCACTAAAATCTCAGTGTTTTTTGTTTGTTTGTTTGTTTGTTTGTTTGTTTTGAGATGGAGTCTCACTCTGACGCCCAGGCTGGAGTGCAGTGGCGCCATCTCGGCTCACTGCAAGCACCGCCTCCCAGGTTAACGCCATTCTCCTGCCTCAGCCACCCAAGTAGCTGGGACTACAGGCACCCGCCACCACACCCAGCTAATTTTTTTTTTTTTTTTTGTATTTTTAGTAGAGACGAGGTTTCACCGTGTTAGCCAGGATGGTCTCGATCTCCTGACCTAGTGATCCACCTGCCTTGGCCTCCCAAAGTGCTGGGATGACAGGCGTGAGCCACCACGCCCGGCCTGAAATCTCAGTTTTAAGCATTCTATTTTCTGATCATAATTCCTAGATTTTCAACTAATGTTTTCTGTCATTTTAACAATCCTTTATCTATACGATATTGTC
The DNA here is from genome assembly GCF_028858775.2 of Pan troglodytes. Taxonomy (NCBI): domain Eukaryota; kingdom Metazoa; phylum Chordata; class Mammalia; order Primates; family Hominidae; genus Pan; species Pan troglodytes. Next base: position 54,826,717 of record NC_072403.2, read on the forward strand.
TCCTACTTCATTAAAATATATATATGAACAATTGGTTGAGTTCCTTTATAGTCTTATACCAACTCTATTAATCTTCCTGTATCTGTACTCAAGATCCGTACTCCTACCTAAGGCCCAAACTTCTTTTGCTTTGAACTCCATCTCCTTTTGTCTTCTCAAGTAATTCTTTCTGCAAATGGTCCATTATTTCCCTGGAGTCATCATTGTGCTTCCTCTTGGATGTTTCTCATCACCAGATAAAAATGTTTTATCAAGTATATAAAAATTTTAAAAACCATCGAACCTAAAACTAGACAAAAATAGACTCCATATTCATCCATTTCCCCTTCAGCTACTATTTTATTTCTGGGTAATTCATTGTATTAAAACACTTAATATTTTTTAGAATTTCTATTACCAAGTGCTCACATACCACTTTTTCAACCCACTGTTAGCAGGTTACTTTTACCAACACTCTATGGAAATTATGGTTGTTTGAATTAAAGATGACCTGCATGTTTCTTAAGATCACTTCAAAGATCATTGACTCCTCTTTGAAATTATTATTGGTGATCGCTTTCTCTTTTTTGAAAAGCTGCCTTCTGGTACTACCTCTTCTGATTTTCCTTCCTGTTTGGTCTTCTCTGTCTCCCTTGCTACCTTATTTATTCTTTGGCATCTAAGTGTTGGAATGTCTCAATATTCTGTTCTGGTTCCCATCTCTTCTCAACTACACACACTCCCTGGTGATTTTCTTCGGTCCTATGGCTTTAAGTGTGGTCCCTAAAGCAATTACTCCAAGGTTAAAATTTTCATCTTTCACTTCTCCACTAAATTGCAGACTTAGTTGTTCAAATTTCTAGTGCTTTGATGTTATGCCAAGTAAACTTTTCAAAATTGTCATGTCCCAAACAGAACTCTCCTTTTTAATAAAAATATCTTCATGAATTCTAATCTATTTTTACTACTATTTTCTGAGTCCAAGCTACTTTCATTTTTCACCAGGAGTACATAAAGTCTCTCCTAATTTCTCATCCTTTTCTAATCTTATCCCTCTATTATCTATAGTATTTTCTTGTTATTTTTAATATCAAGAATTTTTTTTCCAAGAAATAGTTATTATAATACTTTTATGCATATATCATCCCATTTACTACATTGTCTATTTACAGGTACTTATTTATTTCAAAAATTTATTTTAAATAAATGTTGTCTGTGATAATAATACCTACATCAAATGCAAATCTGCTACTATTTGATAGCTAGAAGGGACAAATTATTTAGTATATTTATGTTAAACTTAGCTTTTCGGTGACCAAATCAACAGACATAACTTACATTTAATTTAAGCATAACATAATCTTCATATCAATAATATGAATATCAACATATACTGAAAAACAAACCTAACCTCAAGCTAAGGAAGTAGATGTGATATTGACATACATAGTTGATTTGCTATAACATTTCTCAGAGCTTTAGAAAGAGAATATGTTGAAATATAACCAAAAGAACTGAAAGCAGGAACTCAGACATATTTGCACACTCATGGTCATAGCAACATTATTTAAATAGCTAAAAAGTGGAAACAACAGAAATGGCTATTGGTGGATGAATAGAGAAACAAAACTTGATATGTACAGGCAATTAAGATTATTAAACCTTAAAAAATAAGGAAGGTCTGACACATGGTACAACATAGATGAACTCAGAACAATAATGAGTGAAATAAGCCAAATACAAAAACACATGTACTGTATGATTCTATTTATATGAGCTGCCTAGATTGATGAAATTTATAGAGACAAAATGTAGAATGATAGTTGCCAGGACTTGGGGCAGAGGAGAATGGGAAATTGTTTTTTAAAGAGTATAGAGTTTCAGTTTTGCAAAATGAAAAGATTCCTAGATATTGGTTGCAGAACAATGTGAATGTACTCAACGCTGTGGAACTGCACACTTAACAAATCAAGATGGAAAAATGTTTGTTGTGTGTATATTACCATAATTTATTTTTATATGTTATATGTATATTATATATATGTATGCTTCTCTCTTTCTAAATATATATGTCAATACTTCACTTGGTGAGACATGCTAATTTTTATAGTACAAAAATCTGCTCTAATTTATTTAGTGGAGAATTAAAAGGTTCATTTCATCTTTACTCCTGAGGTAGAACTCACATTCCACCTCAGAAGCTGTGAGAACTGTGCAGATTAGGATGTAAATGAAGAAGATTCAGTCAAAGTACACAAAGCTATTTATCAAATTTTAAATGGACTAAGGAATCAAAGTGGGAAACTTTTTCTAATGGGAGAGGGCATTGGGAGATGCTGTGTAGCAGCAAGGAGCACACTGCGCAAGTAACAGATCAGCAAATCTGGGTATACCTTGCTTCTAAAAACTAAAATATGAAAGTTCTTTTCCTTAAGTGGGGAAATTTAGCTTGTTTTTTTCTTATTGTTCTCTCAATGTTATAGAATTTTTTTTCATAAAAAACTGGCACAGTGCAGAGTGATTGGCTTGGTAAAGGATGTGTAACAGTGTCCCTGGGGAATGATATGTCTGAACTGTCTCTTGCATGCTCTCGAAAATTCAGCCTGGGGTGACGAGTCCACTCCACCCATGTAAATATTCAGATGGTGAAATTCTGCAGAATCAGGCAGTGACAGGGAGGTCTTTCAGTGAATAAAGGAGCTGAAAAGACTCACTTGTTGGAGACCATAAAACCACTGTTTTTGTCTGTCCCTCTGGAATCAGGAAAATGTGGGGGTGTAATATAGGTGCCATACTGTCATGCACTTAAGACATCAAAACTACTTTGCCTTCCAAGTTGAACTGGGAGTTCTGGGCTTGGCAGATTGATGCCTCACTCTGATATGCAAGGTGAATGGTTTTTCTATGTGCAGCTGAGATTAAGTCTGTTTAGGAAAGGGAACAAAGAATCTCTTATTCTTTTTCTGGATCGCTATCCATCCAAACATAGAGCCCTGTTCTTCCATGACCTTCTTGAAGGCAAGTATGTCTTGTATTATGATGCTCCCCTTTACCCCTTCACCTTCTACTCAGCCCCCAATGTTGTTATATTGGAATGTGCATAAATGATTGGAAGGAAAAGTAGCAGAAGCACATGGAAATGTAGAGAGATGAGGAGAATGCTCCCCACTAGTTGGTAATGGACTAGGGTCCTCTTTGTGCACTAGACCAGAGAAAGGAGCTTTCATTTACATCCACGTTTTGTTGCATAGTAGCTGTGTGCCAGCTTCTGTTCTTTAAATTCTCTAAGCTTCAGACTTTGGGTTTGTAAAAGAGTATGTCTACTCCATAATTCTGATGCTCAAACAAGATAATGTAAATAAAATTATTTGATAAAGCTCTTTACAAATTTAAAGTATTATTATATAACCCACATTAGATGTTATCTAAATGTTATAGCTTTATCCCTTTGTGGATTGACATATCTTCCTAATTGAAGTGTTGGGATGAAGTGTCATTCCTTCCAAGAGAGTCATGTAGTCTTCAAAGTTTATGAAATGTTAATACAGATTAACAGAGATAGTTGGTATATTGGTGAGATTTATCCATATCTCACCAGACTCTAGTGAGCTATCTCAAGACTTGAAAAATGCAAGTATGTTTGCGGTATAGGGAGAAGAGGTTTGACAAAAGATTCTTTTATAAAAATGACAGAATTATATCAAAATTCACCTAACTGAAGTGAAAAACTACATTAGATGTTAATGTGTCTGAAAACAATTTTAAAATACATTCAGAAACACTTTTATAAAAAAATGAAAACAGACTGGGAGCAGGTTTCAAAGAGTGGAAAAATTATTTTGTGAGCAAATTGTAAAAGAAGAGCATAGATTTAATTACTTACATATTTTGGAAAGCTAGAAAGATGGACTGCAAGGAATGCTGCTAGGACTTAGAGACCTTCAGCAGCTGTTGCTTTCCCATTGATTCTTTCATGGGATTTCCTTATGTAACTTTACACTCACTAATGTATTTGCAAATACTATTAAATCCTAAATTATATGCAGGCTTTTTTTCCCCTTTATGGAGAACGGGCCTCAATGGGGAGCTGAGTTTATTATTAATGTATCCAGCTTTCTCTCTCCCTCTGAAAATAGTGAGTAATGGCTAATGTAGAATAAATCATTTCCTGCGCTTAATGAGTCCCTGTCCATCGATAATGTTAAATTAACTGTTGACTCAGTTTCAGACTCCAAGCACGTAATATTTGTTAGCTCTTGTAAGTTTTCGAAGTGATTTCTCAAATTTCCTTTATCTCTCACCCTTTCCTTTCCTTTCCTTTTTCCTTTCCCCTTTCCTCTCCTCTCTTCTCCTCTGTTCCCCTCCCCTCCCCTTCCCTCTCTTCCCCTCTCCTCTCCTCCCCTTTCCCCTCCTTTCCTTCCTTGTCTTTCATCACATTTTTTCTTTCTTTCTTTGTTTACAAAGCAGGCACATACTCTTGCCCTCATATTTCAAACGAAGAACCTAAGGCTCAGGAAATATATATGGTTTTACTGCCTAAGGGCACATAACTTAGATTGAGAAATCATAATCAAGAATATTTCATTTATTCATTCCTGGATTAGAGAATTCCCATAGATGCCTGGGACCATGCTAAGCACTGGAGAGGGACTGGTGGACAGGAAAGACCCAGGCCTCATCCTCCCCCATAGATGCCTGGGACCGTGCTAAGCACTGAAGGGAGAGTGGTGGCCTCATCCTCCGGCAGCCTAGAACAGCAAACGAGCAGTGAGCAAGTAACTGAGAAGTTAAGAAAAAATTGTGAAGGAAATTGCAAAATACATTTTAGATGAATGACAATGGGATAAAATTAGGGCTAACAAAGTTACCTTTGAGAAATGATGTTTAAGTTGTGACCTGAAGAAAAGAAGTTAGATAAAAAGTGAATATGGAGAGACAGTGTTAAATCTAAGGTAGCATAAAGAGATAGAGGGAGAAAAATGAAGACCAGCAAATGGGGAGGGGCAGGTCTTTTAAGACATCATATGCTATGGTGATAATTGTGTCCATTATCCTGACAATAGTGAAAAAGATTGTGGTTAGATTTAAATAAAGAAATAATATGTGTGTTTCTAAAAAAAAGAATACTATGGCTTTAATGTGGAATTGGTCTCAAATGGAGAGGAGTGAATGAAAAGTAGATAGTGAGAAATTCACTACAGTGATTGAAATTACAGATTACAGTGATCTGAGATTAGAAGAATGAAATTCATGGTCCTCACTGGAAAGGGCCTTGTTGTGAAGCTTAACTTTGCAGACAGGAGGGTGCTATGCTAGGTGACTTTTACCCTGGAATGTGTGTTTAGTGTGGTGTTTTGGATAGATGACTCCTACAGTAGTATCTGGGAAGTTAAATCAAGACTTGATTTTAATAATTGTGCCAATTGGAGATTAAGCTCAAATTTATACAACAAATAGCACAGTTGAAATCTTGATGTCAAATTTAATGTTACTGCCACTAAACCAAGCCACCTGTTTGTTATAATGTTATTGTATAATTAGTATTATACTAATTGTATAATACTAATATTAATATTACATAATATTAATATTGATATAAAATCAAGTTTTTTTAGATGCTAAGTTTTACTGTGTATGCATCATCTTATGTATTTCTCACACATGGTTAGAGGTGTAGCAGTCATCGGTCTTCCAGGCTCCAAGCCTAGAAGGCCCATGTCACTTTAGAACGGCCCTCGCCTACTAGTCCCAATCTCTTCTTGAAGTTGGAACTTGGCTGCTTTTGTTCATTTACCCTGCAAAACTCTTTTATTCACCTTGTTCTAGGAGACACTCCCTTAGAGGTTTCCTCTGATTCCATAACCTGAGTAAAGTACTAATTCCCTGGCAGTTTGAGTCTTGGAGAATTTGGGGGATTGATTAAACACATGCTGTTGAATTATGTTACTACTTTATTATGTGAAAGCAGAGCTCATAGACAATAGCCTGTGGGTCACATGCAGCCATTCCATGGAGAAGGCAATGGAAGTGCAGAGAAGGAAGATAATATAAAGCAAAGAAAACAAAACAAAATAAACCCTCCACCCAAAAAAATGCAAAAACTAACCAAGTTATTTCCGACGACAGAAACTATAATCTTTCCACTATATCACCCTACTTTTATATCCTCTTACAAACATATGTAAAAGTGTAACATATTTTAGAAAAATTGTAAGTTTCAGTTTAAAAATGGAAAGCTTCAATTTTGCAAAAAAAAAAAGATAATTTATCTTAAATGCCTTATTCTCATTCAGAGTGGATTATTGAAGAAAAAGAAAATGTTTAAAAACTATACTTTGTGAAAATAAATTTGTATTCATTATGGCAAAAAGAGAGAGAAATCATCCAAAACAACTCAATTTTTCCATCGTCACGCTAATTAAAATGGTAATAAAATAGAGTATTAATCCTTGCTTACATAACTTGGCTCCTATAGGAAGGCAAGATTTTGATTGTTAGGTAAACCATATTTGCCCTGCAGCTATTTTACAAAATATTCCTCTAACTAGTGATGTAATTCTGCAATTCACACTTAGTGTTTACCTTAAATAATTCTCACTTTCTATTGAGGTACTGGCTACTCACCATTAAATTAGTTTTGACTCTTTAAAGTCAACATCATTATGTAAGAAACATTGACTCCTACTTAGAGGTCAAAGTAAAAAAATAATTTGGCTGCCGTGCATGTGCCCAAGATAATTAGCTATAAATAAAATTCATCATCTCTTTGATTTGCAAAGAGCAATCATAGCAGGGGTCTCAAAAGCATAGCACAGCCAAGTAAAGTTCAGCAATGTTTGTCTTGTGCAGAGATGCCAGGCCTGGAAAGGGTGTGGGCTAAAATCCAGCCAACACTCAGCCTGCAGGTACCCAGCGAGAGTAACTTTTTCCAGTGTATCCAAAATCTTGCATAGTCTGAGTGAGGCTGATGAGCTATATGACCTTGGCAATACTTTCAAACTCTTTTGAGTCTCAATTTCTAAAACTACAGAATGGAAATAGCAATATATAGGCCTCATAATGCATATTTATATAATTATAAATTATATATTCAGGGACACACATGTGATTTGTTCATAATTTTAGTGAAATTTAAACTTTCCCCAGATGTACTCTTATCTCTTCCCTTGAGCAAATATTATTTCCTGTTAAGTATTTTTTAGTAAAATATTATTACCTGATAATTATTTCTTAGTAAATTAAGTTCTCCTCCAAATTCATTAAAATTGATTCCATTTTAAAAATTTTATATTGGCAAATGCTGGTATTATGAATAATTTATAGACAAGTTAACAAAAGAGATCGAACACTTGGAACTTAATTTTAAGAACTTTCGAACATATATCTTTAATGTGGTTAGAAGTGAAGACGTGGTTGGGAAATTTTTTCAAGTGCATACCGTAAAAAAAAAAAGATGCAAATTTCCATCAATTCATCTCCCACATAACAATATAGCTTTAAGTGAGCACTTCTTTTTTCACTTTGCATAAGTCAGTAACAGACTCAGTGTATGCTCACATTCCCTGAAATAATCCACTCAAATGAAAAGCATCTAGCATCAGTGGGCTATGCAAATTTCATTGAAAAGATTGTGATAAGTCTGTAAGAAGATGTTACAAGATGTAAGAATCTCCTATTGTCAATTAGTTTTATCAATCAGAACAATTTAAGTCAATCAGTTTTATTCCATGCAATCCCTTTCCAACCGATTTTTAGTTTCCATCTTCTTTCTCTTAATTCCCCAGACTGCAATGATTTCTCACTTTATAACGCAGAACAGTTCGGCAAACCTGTACACCCACACCTATTCTACAGCTGTCCAAGCAAAGATGGACATTCCATTTATCAGGAACCATTTCTGCAAGGGATGATGACAATTATGATGATGATGATGATGATAAAATCTTGACACTTAGATGTACACATTTTCTTATTTTATTTAGTGGACAAGATTTTGTCAAGTGTTTATTTTTTTCATGCCCATCTGGCAATCCTGCCTAGAGAGGGATATCACTCTATTTTAATGTATTTCTCCTGCTTAGGCTGAGTTAATTCTTCTGTATATAGTGGCTTTTTTTCAAATACTTTAGAGTTAGGCAGTGTGAACCTAGTAGTTTATTTGCAGTGCTCTACAACAGCAGAAGGTGAGATTTTTTTTTTTTTTTTTTTTTTTTTTTTTTTTTTGAGACGGAGTCTCGCTTTGTCGCCCAGGCTGGAGTGCAGTGGCGCGATCTCGGCTCACTGCAAGCTCCGCCTCCCGGGTTCACGCCATTCTCCTAGAAGGTGAGATTTTGGAAGGTTCTTCTGTAAACCAGAATGCTCTCTGGAGCACCTGATCTCTTGGTACCTGTCTTAGAAATTTTCCCATATTTGGGCAGTCAGGAAATGTATGTGCATGTAGAGATGCTAAAGGGCATTAAAAACCTTGGTCTTTTTACATCCATCCACGACTTACTCTTTTCTGCAAACGATAAAGAAAAGGATTACTTATGACATTTTACAGACATGCATACTGAGCAGTAAAATTTGAACTAGGTTTAACTCAGGGCATAGATGGTGCTGGTGTTGAAAAGCTTTCTCCATGTTATGTATACCCAAAAGTGTGCTTATACACATATCTATGCACAGACATATTTGTTTTTTAAGAGGGAGAAAAAACTCAAGTCGGTCTTGCCCCAGTAATTCAGGAGAAAATTAAGGGAAGATAGATATGTGTGTATATGGTTGGGTGGGGGACAACGTTTGCAAAATTATGAGACTTTGGGTACAAGAAGAACTGCTTTTTGACCTAAGAAATAATGCTGACAAAGAGCTGAGAAGAAGGCAGTATTTTACATCTAGCATGCAACTCAAAACTCCTCAGCATGGTTGAGAGTATCAAAAGGAAGCACATGTGGCATAAAGAGAATTGGCCATGATGTAGATTCTTCAAAGAGCTTTTATTTCATGACGAAAGGATAATAATAGTTGCTAACATTTATTGAGCGAAAGCCACAAGGTGGTCAGGTAAAGAGATCAGCACCTAGAACTTCTGTGAAGAGTGTTAATGTGCGATGGTGATTGGAAGTCTGGGGCATGGGCAGAGTGGGAGGAGGCTTAGATTATATCACTTTCCCTGGTGAGGACTTAGAACCTAAAGTACTCTTACACCTACATCTCCTCAGTTATATCTTCCCAGGTTGTGGTGACCTGGAAAAATCTGTATTACTTGGGGTTTAGCTAGGAAAATAAACCAGATTTATGAACAGTAAACTGGAAAACAAATATAGTCCATTAGGTAAATGCAACAAATGTGCTTCCTTTTCCTTGGATCCTGTTTCACTGACTGCTGATAATATACTTTATGATTTCAAGATGAGAAATAACCTCAGAAGGAGAAATCATTTTTACTAAGATTGATGACTAAAGCTTTGGCTGCTGCAGCTGACAAAAATTGAATTTATACAAACAGCCAGGGAAGCAGTTTCTCCAAAAGAGAGGAAATCCAATGAGGGTAATTTCTTGGTCTCTGCTTTTCCATGTGCCTATTTAGTAATCATTTTAAAGTTAAAATATTAGGGTTCTTTTTTTTTTCTTTATAATTTGCCTACTCTTGAAACCCTAGGCAATAAAAGCAACTCTTTCTCAACTTCTGGAATATGTGTTTAGCAGAAAATGCATAAATTATGGTGATGGGGAAAGTTATGTCATTCTGAGACAGAAACCTTTTATTTATTATAATTGACAATTTCTTTCTTGGAAGGTAAAATTCTTAAGAAATTATTTGATGTAAGTTTACCATGATTAAAATTTGCTCAGGGAAACCAATCATGCCATTTATCCATGTGACGTTCAGTCAAGACTCTATAAACCTTTAATCAACATTTTCTCTTGTTGTAACTACCTCAGAAATGTTTTTCCTGACAACGTCTTGTCCCAGAAAATTTGTTTCTCAAGGAAAAAAAAAAAAAAAGGTTTGAATCAGTCTGTTGTAAAGCGTGTTTGTAATTAAACTTTGATATGTCTAACAAACCAAGTTGCCTGAAAACTATTTTTGACCAGTAAGATTTCACTGCCCAACATCACTCATGTACATGTATGCAGGCTGGCCCTGACTCACATTATGGATGGATATTGGTAATCAGGAAGAGTAACTTGGAAAAAAGATGAAGGTTACTCCTTGGAACCCCAGGCTTTCTCTAGGTTTCTCCTCTTTCTATCAGAATAGATGTTATCTTTCTTTGTTACTTTAAATTTCATATTAGCAGGTTTATAATTTGAATCAATCTGTCTAGCTCTCAAAAAAATTTTTAATTATCTCTCCCCATAAACTAATGAAACTGTCTTCTACAGTGCTCCCCAAGTGCCCTATTTACTAATCAGTGAAATCTGGGTTTGGAGAACCACTGGAGACTCAGGGAGCCAGCCTTTGAGGAAATGCATTGTTAAAACAAAATGGCTGTCTCAATAGGAGGCCATGATACATCTTTATGGAAACACTACACTGTTTACATATCTGTATAGTAAGACTTCTCATAAACAAGTATAATGCCAATGGGGGAAATTTAGTGAAAGAATGGGGAGGGAAGATTAAAAAATAAAGCAGAGAGAAATGCTAAATCAAGCTGAAAATCTGGAGGCACTGATTTTAATCCACAGATAATAGGATCACTGGCCTCAGGCTGGAATAACTTATTTCTATAAAAATATAACAAGTTTTTCCACACTGAAGGAAAGATATAACATATTTTTTTAAACATCATAGGGGGAGTTTTCTGAGACAGCCCTGTCAATAATTGATGCCTTGATTCTATTTAGTGTCCAAGCATATCTATTTTTCACCTCCTCATTTAATTAAGAAGGCTTTACATAACAGGCGGAGAAGGGAGATTTCCTTATTTTAGCAATTATGAATATATCAAGAAAATATAAATCAAGAAAATATTCAGCTGAACCCTAATTATTCAGAGATGGCTTACCATTTCTGAGTTACTTGTGCTTCTTTAAAGAATCTTTCTTGTCATTTGATTGTCAAAACAGCATATGTTTTTAAATCTAACAACAGTAGGCAATATTATTCATAGTTTACAGATGAGAAAAAATGAGCCCTAGATTGGCTGAGTCTTGTCAAGGATCTCAAGGCTGGTGGGTAGCAGAAATAAGACTTGAAATCTAGCCTACTGTTTCCAGTCCACTGGGTGCTCAGGGAGGTGTTGTAGGAGAGCCTTGGGAAAAGGTAGGGAAATCATCCAGAAAAAAAACAAAGAGGAATAAATTTCTCTATGAAAAGACAGTAAGTGTATGCATCATAGCCAAAGGTGAACTGACCCTAGAATTCATTTCTGGAAAAAGGACAGAATGTAGGGAATCAGAGCAAAACACACAGAGAACTTCAGTAACCTGAAGAGCTTAGAAAAAACACAACTCAGATTAAGAGTTAAAGGAGAGTGGAAATGAGGTACAGAGAGGTTTCTCAGCTACTCAGAAAGAGCAATATGGACAAGAGGGTGAATGGATACATATCATTAGAAAAAAAAAAAACCTCAGAGATATAAAAGGTTCCAAATCAGAATAAACTAATGAGAGTTGTCGCCGTACATTCTTTCTGCACATAGTATGCCAAGATACCTGTGCAGCTCTGGCAGATTTTATGCCTTTGAGCTAGTTGTTTCAGGCATGTAGTAAATCAATTCCTTGCTACAGAGAAGAGATAAAGTGGATTTAAAAAATAGCAGAAAAAGAAAAATCTATCTTCCTAATTCTGTCAACTCAAAATTGTAGAACCCCAATTTTGAAATGCTCTTTAAATATAATTTTAATAAATGTCCTTGACATTTATGTCCATGGTTCATTTTCCATTTTTCTATGTATGCTCTTTTGGGGTCAATGTTCAGAAAGAAATAAATGTTTCCTTTCATCATTAATGCATATTCTTTATGTTGTTGAGTAAGAGAATAAAGTTTTCTGAATTAATCACATGCCATGGAAGATATGTCAGATAGTCATATCTAAATACTTATCCTTATTCCCAAACCAGGTTCTACTTTCTCCATAAACTTTGGATATTCCTTCCAATCTTCATTCATTAATTCACTCAAGAATTAATTTATTGGGCACACAATATATATGGCAGGAACTATGACATAGGATAAGGTGGTGAATAAGACAATCTTGATGCATGTTTTCATGGAGCTCAACCTGGGGGGAAAGATACATTTTTCCAAACTTTCCCACCTAGATCACATTGCTTTCTCTTTCTCTAAACTGTGTTACTTGGCAGCTGATAAGGCAAAGTTTAGGACTTACTATGCTCTAATGATTTGTTTATATTATACTCCTCCCAACTAAATTATGTAAACCAACATACAGCAGTTAACATATAGTTCTTATTTCAAGTTCCCATGATACCAATCACAGTGCTAATCATAGAAAAAACTCCTGATAATATTTGTTGATTAGTTGATGGACATGTGAATTATTAAGTACTGAATATTCTAATAGGGACGTCTATAAAAAATATTAACTCTTTATTGTAAAATTTTTTAAAACAAAAAGCAGTATTTAAGTAGCTCTTTAAAGGTATGAATTTTCCAATTTGCTAGGGAAGAATGATTTATATTACGTGCAACAGTTTGGAAGCATGAAATGGCATAAAATATAATTTAATCATAAAATAAATATTTAGTGGCTACTCTGTTCCAGGAGTATTCCATGTGCTTATTTATATTGACTTATCTACTCCTCACAACCACTCTCTAAGGTAGTATTATAAATATTCCAATTTTACAAATTAGAAATTTGAAACAGAGAGAGCTTAAGTAATTTACCAAAAGTCACAAAGCTACTAAGTGGCGTAGAAAGATTTTAAACTCAGCAATCCAGTTCCAGAGCCCATGTCCTCATTGCAACTTACTATACCACATCACAGAGTAAAACTTTTTTGGACTTGATTATGTTACAAATAATAAAATATGAGAATAGGAGATAAGTTGGAGTCAGATTAGAAAGTATCAATTTTAATGTACTAAGTATTATGAAAGGAAAGTCATTTTTCAAAAGGACCAAGATGTGTTGAATTGTTTTTTTAAGGCAACACTTTTGCAAGACTATATAGAAAGAACTGAAGATCTAAGGTGTGAGGAGAGAATTTAAAAACAGGAAGGTAGCATAAGACTTAAAAAGAATAAACTCTGGAATCAGTCTGATGTAGGCTCAAATCTTGACTGACCAATCATTAGTGCTGGTTACTGAAATTTCCAGTTCTCTTTCTTCTAGCCATACCTTTGAATCCCTATTAAGTTAAGCAAGCCCAGGTGTCTCGATTTAACCAAAGAAATGTGAACACAAGTTATATGTATTTTTTATGGGTGGAAGACAAAATATTTCATAGTTTGCTATTTCCCCTATCACTGTGGGGAGAAGTTCACCTTCAAGGTTTTCATTCTCAGAGATTTTGATGTTTGCTGCTGTAGCATAAACTAGTCTATCCCGAGAGGCACACAGGCTTTAGCACTTAATAGTTTTATCTTAAATTATTTAACAACTCTGAGCCTTTCTTTATTTCCTCATATATAAATAATGGGGTAATGATGATATATGATTTTTAATTTTTTGTTGCTCTTTTATTTTGTTCGGCATATTTTTTTCTTAAAGTCTAGCACATAGCTGTTACTCAGCAGATGCTAATTCATAAGGACTGAGATAAATAGCAGAAACACAAGGAACAGATTCTAAAGACAGTCTGAGGCAAAATAAAAACAGAACTTGAGTCCAATTTGGTATAAAGAATAGAACAAAAAAAGTAAATAGCTAGAGACAATCCCAAGTTTCCAGTTTACAGACAATATGATGGACTGCCACATTATTAACTAAAATAAGACATAAAGGAGGTCAAGTTGAGAGATGATGTCCTCCAAGCCAGGTATATGTATTCAAGTCAGATATTACGAAGTAAAGACAAGGAACTCAAGTGCGCATATAAAATATAGAGGAGTTTTAACATTTTTTTCCTACATGAAGATGCCTAAAATGTTGACTGGTTTTTTGCAGACCACCTGAAATTTAATTGACTGTCAGTATAAATATTCCAGGCACAATACAGAGAAAAATAATTCAATAGGTGAATTTATTCTGTTACAATTTTTGGCTTCCTTTTCAGTGTTTTCCCCCTTGGAATCTTTTTTGGAGTCACACATAACTGACAGTAAGTATAAGAAACAGAATTCTAACCGTGTTTAATAAACTGAATTCATGTGTTACTGAACTCCCTGAGCCTCATGTTCCTTAACTAAGAAAAAAAAATGAAATGATGCCATGTAACTGATAGAGTTGCTCAAAGTTTAACTGTGATGATATGTGTGAAATACAGAATCACACAGCAGAAACTCTGTAAATATGTTTCCTTTTTCCTTCCTTGTATTAATCTTAGTTATTCCCTTTCTAGAGGAAGTTTTCCAGGTGACTTTCATAAAATTCTTTGTATTTTATTCCTTCCCAAGATCTTATTGCTGGAAAAGGAATCTATATTTTACTATAAGATTATTTAAAAAATAATTTTTATAAACTCAATTCTATAATTCCATGTTTATCTCCCTTTTATTTTCTTAACGTTTGATCTGGCATGATTTAGCTCAAAACAAAGATGTGCAAGCAATAAGAAAAGAACCAATTTCTAAAATTTATTTTTGCTATAAGTGGATTCAGCTACAATATTCTCATTAATATATTGGTCAGATGTGATACTGAGCCAGTCAAATGTTATCACTGCTTGCAGAGAGTTTAACCCACTGAGAGTAAGGATTAAGAGCCATAGCATGAAGTAAAGTTGGCACAAGAAACATCTCATTTTCACAGAATCATGGAATAAATTTACCTACAGAATGTGCAGTAAAGTAATCCTACAACAGTTAAAATTCCTTTTAAGGCCGGGCGCAGTGGCTCACGCCTGTAATCCCAGTACTTTGGGAAGCCGAGGAGGGCGGATCACAAGGTTAGGAGATAGAGACTATCCTGGCTAACACGGTGAAACCCCGTTTCTACTAAAAATACAAAAATATTAGCCGGGCTTGGTGGCGGGTGCCTGTAGTCCCAGCTACTTTGAAGGCTGAGGCAGGAGAATGGCGTGAACCCGGCAGGAGGAGGTTGCAGTGAGCCCAGATCGCAACACTGCACTCCAGCCTGGGCGACAGAGCGAGACTTCATCTCAAACAAACAAACAAACAAACAAACAAACAAACAAAAAAAACCAAAAAAAAACCTTTTAAAATGGACTTTCTGCTGAAAATCTAGAAAATAGTTTAATAAATATGGATACTTTCATAAACATTGTAAGATATAGGTAAGTAGGGGATATCTTATAATTAATTATTTTAATTTTAGATCAGCCATTCGAATAGTTTTTATAAATCTACTCTAAATTCCAAAATTAGAAACAACTCATTTAAGAAGAAAACCAAAAGCCAAACTTGATATTATAGGACGGTACAGTTTCTATCAAAAATGCTATTATGATGGATTACAAAAAGTACTTTCTTTTAGGGGAAGAGAAAGGTAATGCAAACATAGTTTTAATCCAAATTTATGATTAGATGATCCAGATTGATTGTAAGCATTACTAACTGAGTAAAAAGAGTATGTGCAATTTCCAGTTAATTTTATTATTTTATAATGGACAAAATACATTATGCAAGATTATCCAAGTGTTGGTGTTGAGGAATGTGATGTTTAAATACATTGTGTAACTTGGAGTAAAATGTAAATCAATACATTTATAAAATAGTATAGGTGTTTTCTTAATGATATCTTACTTCTGAACCTCTAAATTTCTCTAGTGTTTCAATAATTTCAAAACCAAGGGACTTGATTTTGAAAAGGAATATTTTCCTCTCTCATCCATGATGGAGTAACTGGCACTGAACATGTCCTCCTTCCATAAACAAATTTAAAACTAGGAAAAATATATGAGGCAATGGAGACTGACACTAAACAACAGGCTATAATCCTTTAGAGAAGAAAAGCATATAATATGAGTTCTGCATTCTCTTCAGCTTCATATCTCAGGGCAATTGCTGAACTTCTATCAGTGAAGAGAGGTAGCCAAAACTGGGTATGACAGCTGCACTGAGCTGATGATGTTGTGGTCTGATCTCTCTGAGATCAGCTTTGAGCTACACAAGTGCTAGGACTTTTGATGTAGGGTACTGGAGAGGTGGGACCTGAGGAAAATAGGAACACCTGAAATCTATGTGAGGTTTCCTCAGTGATTATTTGGGCCTGACAGAGGATGGCTCTTGTAGGACTCAAATCTAAATAGAAATGACAGATCAAGCAGAGATCAAGCAGTGCTGAGATGCTGGAGTACCGGTACAACCAAAAAAGAGTCCTCAGTGATTACCTTATATGCTCAGGTTAGTCTCCCATAAAGACCATGCCTTAAGAGAAAGGAGTATGACCTAGAGCAAAGACCATAGCCTAGAACTAAATTGAAATCTACCCGTCTACAAAGAACGAAACCAAGAGTCTGCTAGTAAATCAACTTCTGCCGGGGAAAAATTCAGCATCTTTCAAAGAAGGCAACATGAGACAGAGTCTACACAATATATCATCCACAAGGTGTGTCATATAAAAGAGGTTAAAAAAGCCTGATAATTAAGGAGGAAAACAGTAAATAAAAAGAAATTTCAACATGACCAAGATGTTGAAATTAGCAGACAAGTATTTTAAAACATCATGTGTAAAGTAAAGGAACAATCAGCAGAGTGAAGAGGCAAACTATGGAATGAAGAAAATTTGCAATTTATATATTGCAATGTATATATTTGATAAGGCCTCAGTATCCCGAATATATAAGAAACTCAAACAGCTCTATTGTAAGAAAATAAATAATCCAATTTAAAAATATACAAAGAACATGAATAGACTCTTTCAAAAGAATACATACAAAGGACCAACAAGTATATGAAAAAATGCTCAACATCGTTAATCATAAGGGAAATGCAAATTACAATTACAATGAAATATCACCTCACATCTGATAGAAAGGCTATTATCAAATGATGAAAGATAATTGTTGGTGAAGGTGTAGAAAAAATTAAATCCTTGTTCACTGTTGGTGGCAATGTAAATTAGAACAGCCATGTTGATAAACAGTCTGGAGATTCCTCAGAATATTAAAAATAAAACCACCATCCAGCAATCTTACTACTTGGTATATATCTGAAGGAACTGAAATAAGTATACTGAAGAAATATCTGCCCTCCCATGTTAATTGCTGTATTATTCACAGTAGCCAAGATATGGAATCAACCTAAGTGTCCATCAGTGGATGAATGCAAAAGAAAAGGTGCTATATATACACAATGGAATAATATTCATCCTTCGCAAAGAAAGAAATTCTGTCACTTGTGATAACATGGATAAGCCTGGAGGACATTATGTTAAGTGAAAAAAGCCAGGCACAGGAAGACAAATACCACATGATCTTATTATATGTGGAAACTAAAAAGGTCACACTCACAGAAGCACTGGGTTAAAAGCATACACTCTCTTAGTTGGGGAAGATTCTGCCACACCTGGAGTACCAAATCACATTCAAAATGAATTTCCTAAGGAAACAATATTATAAATCATGGTTCAGTATGCCTGAAAGTCTAAATCTTCTTATCTATTTTACTACTTGTTTCAACATTTGTTAAGTGCTATTCATGTATAAAAAATTAAATCAGAAGATACTTAAGACACAGTCTTTGCCTTGAAGGGATTTCATAAATTAAATCTGTATAGGTTGTCTCACCTGCTAGACTGTGTTCATACTTCCACCTTTACCATAACAAACCATGGGAACATTTAATGTTGCATTTGAAAATATATTACCACTATTTCTAGTAAATAAAAATCTCCTAGGAATAGTAAGACCTGGAATTTGTTATTTCTTTTGAGATTTGATCATCTCAACAAAATCTTTACTGTTATCATGAAGTTCTATATTGATTAAACATGAAGACCTTTAGTTTTTTTTTTGTGTGTGGCTATGCCATCCTTCTGAAATTTGAAAGATAGTATTCAAAAGAGAAAAAGTGAAGTAGAGTGATCAAGTCCAAGAGTCAAGCATTAAAAAAAAAGTATTTCTTATGTTAGCCACTACCAAACATGTTTTTATGTGATATGTGAGGGAATTACAAAAAATACAACACAGCTTTGTCTTTCAGGGAATGTATAAGTGGATATAAACCTAATACATATGACAATATAATTAGCTATCAATGCCGAATATAATTAGCTATCAATGCCGAATGTGCTAAATCAGATGGATGACACATTTTTGTTATAAGTATTTAAGAATGAAGAGATTACATAATTGAGTTCCTTACTATCATATTGAGTGCTATGTTTCATTCACTGCATTAAGCTCTGTTTACCTCACAGGACAATGTTTTGGAGTGATTTCCTCATAGTAATAAGATGCTTTCCTGGAAGTTTGCCCAATGTTTCTCTAAGCTTGGTCAATGTCTCCCTAAGCCCCAAATATCCTTTTTTAGATAGAAATTATCTTAATTTTGTAATTAAGGAAGTTAAATATCAGAGGTGTTAGAATATCTATCTAAGTTTATAAAGATGTTAAGTGAAAGAAATAGGATATGAAATCAAACTTGACTCCTTCCAAAGCTCCTCTTCTTTTCATTTGGCTACCTTATCCCTGTTCTTTCTACATTTCTATGGTATTTTAAATAAAGTAATAGCAAAACCAAGGCTTTTGAAATAACTGCACAGAAATTGTCACTTTTAATGTTGATCTTCCCAACAATCCTGAGAATGTCAGGTTTTTTTTTTATAATCAGTACATTTATAGCCCATAATGCAGTGATAATTTATTTTGGTTATTAGATTGTCTTATAATTATTTGCTAAGATGTCTGTTGCCATACTGTGAGTTCTATGACTCACTCATTGTTGTATCTGTAGGTCTAGCATAACACTAGTCCCATAATAGGCACTCTGTAAATTATATCGCCTTGACTCTCTCTGAACCTATTTTTTTCACCTTCCTGATAATACAAAGTAATAGAGAAAATGTATGATATATACGTGTGTGTATAAATATATATGTATACATATGTATACATATATATATGTATACATATGTATACATATATATGTGTATACATATATATTTGTTTTAAAAGTACCAGGTAGATTGCAGGTATTGTAATATATATAAATGGCTTTGAAATTGTATCATTATTCAAAGGTAATGTATATTATTATTCATAGTAAATTTATATTAAAGGCCACCACACCATTTTGTTTATAGAAGCTCTATTGAGAAAATTTACACACCATGAAATTCACCTTTTGATTCTTATTGCAAAGCATCTGAGGGATAAGAATATTACCTGAGCAGTTGTTATGTATTATCTCAGTTGATTCTTGTAGCATTACAAAGAATATGCAAAGTAATTTTCATTCCTAACTTAAAGCTAAAGAGACTAAGTTTTTTTTGTTTGTTTGTGTTTCTTTTTTTTTTTTTTTTTTTTTTTTGTGAGATGGAGCCTCGCTCTGTCACCCAGGCTGGAGTGCAGTGGCGCGATCTGGGCTCACTGCAAGCTCCGCCTCCTGGGTTCACGCCATTCTCCTGCCTCAGTCTCCCAAGTAGCTGGGACTACAGGCGCCCGCCACCACGCCCGGCTAATTTTTTGTATTTTTAGTAGAGACAGGGTTTCGCCGTGTTAGCCAGGATGGTCTCAATCTCCTGACCTTGTGATCCACCTGCCTCGGCCTCCCAAAGTGCTGGGATTACAGGTGTGAGCCACCACGCCTGGCCGAGACTAAGTTTTATATAAGTTAAGTAACTAGCACAGCCATTTAGTAAATAACACGGTTTGAATTGGACTTCAATTTTTCTTGATTCCAATCCACTCCTATAGAAGTTGCCTATATTGAGAGGGGAGTCCTCCTAAATAAATTTCATAGGGGCTAGACGTTTAGACTCCTTTTTTGTACATCTAAGATCCCAAATCCCAAGGACCTTTTCTGTGAAAATATTCCTTCAAATTTTCTCCAGAGACAAAGGGAATCAAAGTAATATCTGTGCTGAACTTTGATGCAGACATGATGCTTGGAAGCTTCCAGACTGAGTTTGGGGTTGATGAAAGGAAGCAGATAATAGTAGGCAACAAGAGGTGTTGGTGACATGAATGCTACATATCCACACTTGAGACCTGCTCACTGAAGAAGGCTTAGGTATCACATTGTGAAGTAATTACAACAAATAAAAGAATTGTATAGTCTATTAATAAACCAAGCACCATCAAATGTAGCCCAAACTTAAAAGGATTCCTGAATCATTTACAGCCTGGTCCCAGTGGGAAGCAGAATGACCACTTTTAAACTGTTAGAAAAGGTAGTGTTCTGGTAATGTTGTCTTTTTAAAGATAACCTACTTTGGTACAGGTGTGAAAGAAGGAAATCAAAAGCATAAAAGGTCAAAGAAGACAGTGATTTGACTATTTTGTCTAACTCTGTATTTTCATCTCCAAGAACATAGTAGGCACTTACAATGTTATTTGTTGAATGAATGAATGTATGCCAACTGACACAGAAGGAAAATGCTTGTACACGGCAAGTGACTGTTTTATGGTGCTCATGTATTTTGAGTTGTGTGACTTTTCAGATTGACCAATTACAGGCTTCAAGAGATTTTTCCAGCATCAATTGCATGAAATATCTTAGTGAATTTTCATTAACGCAGTCTCAGATATGTCAAATTAGTAAATAAGATGAGGTCACTGTTCTCAAGTTTATGAATGTCAACCACCAAATCACTCCAGTGAAGTAATTTTGCAACACACAAATGGAATGATCCATCTATGAACAAGGCTGCCTGCGCCTCCGTGGTAAACTTGGCTGAGACCAAGGATTATGGACCAGGAGATCATACGCTCATACCCAAGAGACCAACTTTGTTCCAAATACTTGTCATGTTCTTGCCCTGATAAATGTCACTTTCCAGAGCATAGAAAGTTAGTGATTTTCAGTTTCGACCACTCAGAGGAATTTTATGTCCTTCACAATATGAGGAGGGGGAGTTCAATTCATACATTAAGTTATTATCTTAGGTACCACACTAAGCAAGGGAGACTTAGCACATCTTAGTAATTTACAACCTGAAAATCACATCTTACACAAGATGTGTCCCTCTAGGCTGTCTGAGAACACCTAAGATTCTGTCCAATGGAATTGCCTCGGGTTGGCGTTATCAAGCTCACAAGCCTCAAAATCATTGACCTAGGGAGTCACAAAACTGAGACTAGCTGTTCTGGGAAAAAATTGCTAGTTTTAATTATTTTGCTATTTTTGAGATACATTTCTTGCAAATCACTCAAACTATTTCTAAAACTGAAATATTTCTACCAACTGATACAGTACGACTAAAGCAATAGACACTTTGTGTTAAAAAATCATCAAATAACACCAAAGAATTGATAATTTGGGACCATGTTCTTCATACTATGCAGTGACTGCAAGGTGCTGGGTAGTTTCTCTGTTTTTCTCCCTTAATTCTTACTCATGTCTACATTTCCATACCAGGAATTTATAGATTTACCTTGAGGCTTTGATCTTTGTTAGAATACAAATTCTCCAGGGTTAGTTATATTAATAATTCATGTGGTTCACTTACTCTTCGTTAGACTTGCAGAAGGAAGACTGGCAAGGAGGCAAGGGAAATAGTTGAGGCTATAAGTACTGGAGACATCATTCATCCTTAAACTGAGACATGTGCCCAGTAGTCTCACAGGGTTCATTTTAAGTTCATCTTTAACAACATATATTGGGCATCTACTGATTAAATGACACTATCTAAGCACTAGTAAGACACTTTATTATATTAGCCTTCAAGAAAAATATGTTCAAATTAGGGAGAACCCAGTTTAATATGTGAGAATAAATTCATATACCAAATGAATTTCTATTTGTATTTACTCCTCTTTAACTTAAATCTTTAAACATAGTCTGAAGCAAAATATTATTTTAGAATTGGTTAAATCCATAAAATTTCTAGAATTTATATGCAACTATTGGAGTTAATCACTAAAGAAACGTAAGTACAAGTTAACATTAGAAACTATATTCTAATGCTTGAGTCTGTAAAATAATCAACCCATATTATTTTTCCAAATATCCTTCTTATTCTTAACTATCAAGAAAAAGTCATTTATTATTTTTAAATAAAGACATAAGTCATATTATAAACAACAGATGAAAATGCACTAAATTAGGTATGTTCAGTTTCTAGCCCTGACATATATGTCTATGAAACTGTGTAACATTCCGTAGGTTATTTAGAATCCCTGATCTCTCTTTTATTGCTATAAGTTATCAGGAGGAGATGATTTCAAGGTATCATCTGGGTCTAAGTTTATTTAACAACATTATATTCTATAAAGTTTAAGTTTCGGCTAGGCTGGTTCCCTTGTTAATTATTTTGAATGGATCAAGAATGACAGACTACTGTAAGGAGTACAGGAAAATCCAGGGAACTTTATGTTTAACACTCATTATAGCTTTGTGTAGTGAGTTAGTCACTGAGCTTTGAGAGAGGAAGATGCAAAGTAAGTGAGTGTTTATTATAAGGAAAGTGAGTTTTAACATAAGAGTTAGATTTTAGGAAATACTTATTTGATACAGTCATGCATCACTTAACAATGGGGATATGTTCTGAGACATATGTAGTTAGGAAATCATATGAACATCATAGAGTGTACTTACACAAACCTACATGGTATAACCTCTCACACATCTAGACTATTTGCTATAGCCTAATGCTCCTAGGCTACAAACCTGTGCAACATATTACTGTACTGAATACTGGAGGCGATTGTAAAACAATGGTAAGTATTTGTGTATCTAAACATAGAAAAGGGACAGTAAAAATACAGTATAAAAGATAAAATACAATACAACTGTAGAGGGCACTTGCCATGAATGGATATTGCAGGACTGGAAGTTGCTCCAGATGAATCAGTGAGTAAGTGGTGAGTAAATGCGAAGGCCTAGGACATTACTGTACACTACTGTCGACTTTATAAACACTGCACATTTAGGATACACTAAATTTATACAAATATTTTTATTTCTCCAATAATAAATTAACCTCAGTTGAATGTAACATTTTTATTTTAAAAACTTTTTAATACTTTTTATGTTTTGACTCTTTTGTAGTAACACTTGTCTTAAAACACAAACATATTGTACAGCTGTACACAAATATTTTGTTTATATCCTTATTCTATGACCTTTATTTATTTATAGTTTTATTATTATTTTATTTTAAAGCCTTTTGTTAAAAATTAAGACCCATTTTTTTTCCAAGATGGCAGATTGGAGACATTGCTAGCATGCCTCTTCCACTTGGAAAGACAAAATAGTGTGTAGAGAATCACACTGAACTTTTTCCCAAGAAGCAACACAGGAACTTAAAAAAACTAAAAGAAATCACAGACCCTTTGAAAGAAACATCAGGCTGCAGCCTACACTGTGAGCTACGTGAAAACTGTTAAGTCCCCATAGTGTGAGAGGGGGATAAAGTGACTTTGGGATATACTCTCCGACTGGGGAACCTGGCAATACAGGCCACTGGGAAAGGCCCTAATCCTACCCAGCGCTGGAGGTGAGTTAGTGAGCAGTAGGGAGTATATAAAAATGAATGGCTCTGAGATGGACTTTGTGTGAGCTCCCAGTTTCCAGTGGGGATGTAAGGAACCCATACCTGATCCTACTTTGCAGGAGACTTCATGCAAGTCTGCTAGCTAACTCAGGCAGCAAAGGTTGAGAGAAGCTCCCAACTGAGATTCATGATATAATCTCAAATGGGAATAAAAGACCTTGGCAAAAACCGTGGGGCGAGTGGAGATTGTGCTGCAGCCGCAGGCATGAGAGCTAGACACGCCTGCTTCACAGGCAGACTTGGAGAACGTGGACTGAAAGCCTTGGTTTCTGTCTCTGCAGGGAAGGCTTGTGGCCTGGGGTGGTTCTGAGTTCTGAGCACACTGCCTGGAACCTAGTTAGTTGCTGCTAGTGGGACACCGCAGGTGTGAGGTCGCTTTGCCAAATGTGTGGGAGCTGGGTGGGGCTTACTGCTGCCTGCTGTTCCCCACTCCTCAGGTGGTCTCTTCTGTATGGCAGAGGCAGATGTGCTCCTCCCTGGAACACTACCCCAGTGGCCAGAGAACTGCCCTCTGATTCCCACTGGAGTTGTTGCTTGTGCCCACACATGTGGAGCCAGTGTGGACTTGCCTGACCCAGCCCCCACCCAGATTTGCCCCTCCATCCACTCTGGTGACTTAACACTAAGGACAGAAACTCTTGGGAGTTCCATGGCCCTGCCCATTGCCTGAGATGCAAAAGTACCTCTCCTGGGTCACATAAGGCAAACACAAATCTTACTAATACCACCACGGCTGGTGTTTTTTGCAAGTTCCACCTCCTGACAGGAGTCCAAACAACACAGTCCATTACACCATCTGCAGGCACAATAATACAGTGCTTGGAAAAGAGAAAACTTGTGTGTGGCCTCAGCTATCACCATTGCTTACATCATTCTGGCTAACCAGGAGGTCCTGAACCTGTCCGCAAGACAATTTTATTACCACTACAACTAGCATTTGAGAAAGTCAACACACTAAGGCTATTTATAACCAAGGAATCTCACAAGGTATATGCCAATGTCACTCCCCTGCCAATCCCATCAGAGCTGGTGTTGGTAACCACTGCTGGGAGATTTGAGGACAGGTCACATCACAGAACCCCTTGCAGACATTCCCTAGCACCAGCCTGGAGTGAGGCACCCCCACCGAGTGGCTAGACCTAGAGGAGCAGCAGCACTCACAGTAATCTGGCCCTTGAGATAAGTTTCAAGAGACCTCTGTCATTCCAACTTCACAGAAGACAATGAACCTGATCATACACCAAGCACATTGCTACTACAACTAGCTTAAAGCCATCATACAAAGAATCTATAACTAGGTTACTCATACAGAAGCTTCACCCCTGAAGGCACACAGAGCTGTATTAGTTTACAAGAAATTTAAAAAATTAAAGTTACATCCTCAAGAGGAAGAAAAAGAAAGTTTAAAAACACTGTCGAATTCAAAAATAATTCAAAAATAATTAGAAGAAATAGTCTACCCCAAAGAGAAGGAACTAGAAAAAATATTCTAGCAGGATGACAAACAGGGTTCACTAGCTCACCAGCAATGAATCCAAACCAAGATGAAATATTTGAAATACAGATAAAGGATCCAAAATGTTGATTATTAAGCTACTTAAGGAAGTATAAGAGAAAGGTGAAAACCAACATAAAGATTTTTTTTAATTTAGTATCTAATGAGAAATTTTCTAAAGAAATAGATCTTTTAAAGAAAAAACAATCAGAACTTCTGGAAATGAAAGGCGCACTTAGGGAATTACTAAATGCTGTGGGAAGTTGTAACAAAAGAATAGACCAAGTAGAAGAAAGAATTTCAGAGGTTGAAAACAAGGCTTTTGAATTAACCCAATCAAACAAAATTAAAAAAATAAAAGGCAACGAACAAAGCCTCTAAGAAATATGGGATTATGTATAATGGCCAAACTTAAGAATCTTTGCTGTACCTGAGGGAGAATAAAAAAATAAAAGTTTGGAAAACTTGTTGGAGGGAATAATTCAGGAAAACTTTCCAAGCCTGACTGGACATTTAGACAGTCAAATACAAGAAGCTCAGAAGGTAGATTTACCTTAAATGGGGAAGCAAAAAATATTTTAAACTTTTTTTCTAAATATCAAATTATTTTCCATATAATTTTTATATAAAATCTCCCGTGTAGGATTCTCCAAATATCTACAACTGAAGTTGGAACATTCTTAGTTAATCAGTGTTTGTTAATACATGATAAAATATCCTATACTTCCTTTCACTGTACTATGGAAGATATTTTTTAAAAATCATATATAATTCTGGGTGCTGAGTTCTAGGGGAGATATAGCCAATCTGAGATATATTCAAACATGTTAATACTACAAGAAATTAAGTCTTAATTTTCTGAGCATCTCTTTGGGGAAATGAACAAGTTTAAATTGCAGAAAAAGGAGAGCAAAACATTATTATTAAATACACGGACTGGATAACAATACAGTTAGCTTCAAAAATTTAGGGATGTACTTGTGGGAAGAAATACTTTATTTTTGTGGTCTTGTGGGCTAAAATTAGAGTGGAAGTATAAATCTTATAGTTAGCAATATTTTAACTCTGCATTAAAGACTTAAGGTATTTTGAAAAGCTAGAAGGAGCTATCTCAGTAAGAATTAACTTTCCCTTTAGCATAAATAGCTTAATCAAAAATTTGGTAGGTATCCTGTAGAGGAGGTTAAAGCATAGGGTGATTTTTCAGTTGCAGATAATCCATAACTGAATTGATACTGAATTCAAATAGTAGGGCCCTTGTCTTCCAGTAGCTTACATGTGTAAGAGGTTTACATATCAATGAAAATGATGTGCCAAATGACATCTCGAGGTTATATTCATTGCAAGGTTCTCATTAAATGAATCACAGAAATTATAACCATGCTAAAGGATAAACTTGACATGAAAAGAAGCTTGTTTTAATTTTTTAGGATTACTGGTAGGATAGTATTAACAGTGTATCCTGAGTGAGGTGCTCCTGAGAGTTCCTCCCTCTTTCCTGGTCTATTGATTTTCTACAGATGCTATAACAAATTACTACGAACTTGGTGTTACAAATTACCACAAGTAACAGTTACGTATTCTCACGGTTCTTAAAGACAGAAGTCTCATATCAAGGAGTCAGTAGGGCCAGCCTTTCTATGAAGGCTGCAGAGTGAAGTTCTTCCTTACTTCTTAGCATCCAGTGTTTCCAGGCAATTCTTGATAGTTTATTGGCTTGTATCTTTATCATCCCAATCTTTGCCTCCATCATCACACGACTTTCTTCTCTGTGACTATACTGCCAAATCTCCTCTTTTTAGGCCCACTCTAAATCTAGAATGATTTCGTCTCAGAATTCCCAACTAATGACATCGGCAAAGACCCTGTTTCTAACTAATGTTACATTCTGAGATTCCAGGTGGACCTGATTTTTTGGGGCATGCTACTCCTAGGGACCTCGACAAACCACTGAGAGGGAGGTGGGTCTGTGATTACATTGTATTTTTATACTCATAATTCTAGTCTTAAGATTTTTGTAACATTGATTGAGGTGGTCGAACCCCCTCAAGGCCATCAAAGAAGACTGAGGTGACAAATGAATTGAGCCAAAATTTCAATCACACAGTACTACATTGATGTAGTGAATGCTGTCTTCGGAAGTCCTTTTGTGTCCGGAATTGGTGGGTTCTTGGTCTCACTGACTTCAAGAACGAAGCCATGGACGCTCGTGGTAAGTGTTACAGTTCTTGAAGGCAGCATGTCCGGAGTTGTTCCTTCTGATGTTTGGATGTGTTTGGAATTTCTTCCTTCTGTTGGTTTCGTGGTCTCACTGGCTCAGAAGGGAAGCTGCAGACCTTTGCGGTGAGTGTTACAGCTCTTAAGGTGGTGTGTCTGGAGTTGTTTATTCCTCCTGGTGCGTTCGTGATCTTGCTGGCTTCAGGAGTGAAGCTGCAGACCTTCGCGGTGAGTGTTACAGCTCATAAAGGCAGTGTGGACCCAGAGTGAGCAGCAGCAAGATTTATTGCAAAAAGTGAAAGAACAAAGTTTCCACAGTGTGGAAGGGGACCCCAGTGGGTTGCCACTGCTGGCTGGTGCAGCCTGCTTTTATTCTCTTATCTGGCCCCACCCATATCCTGCTGATTGGTCCATTTTACAGAGAGCCGATTGGTCTGTTTTACAGAGAGCTGATTGGTCTGTTTTGACAGGGTACTGATTTGTGCGTTTACAATCCCCGAGCTAGACGCAAAAGTTCTCCACGTCCCCACTAGATTAGCTAGATACAGAGTGTCGATTGGTGCATTCACAAACCCTGAGCTAGACACAGGGTGCTGATTGGTGTGTTTACAAACCTTGAGCTAGATACAGAGTGCTGATTGGTGTATTTACAATCTGTTAGCTAGACATAAAGATTCTCCAAGTCCCCACCAGACTCAGGAGCCCAGCTGGCTTCACCCAGTGGATCCCACACAGGGCCGCAGGTGGAGCTGCCTGCCAGTCCCGAGCTGTGCGCCCGCACTCCTCAGCCCTTGGGTGGTCGATGAGACTGGGTGCCATGGAACAGGGGACAGTGCTCGTCGGGGAGGCTCGGGCCATGCAGGAGCCCATGGTGGTGGGGTGGGGGAGGCTGAGGCATGGCGGGCTGCAGGTCCCAAGCCCTGCCCCGCTGGGAGGCAGCTAAGGCCTGGCGAGAAGTTGAGCACTGCAGCTGCTGGCCCAGGTGCTAAGCCCCTCACTGCCCGGGGCCAGCGGGGCCGGTCGACCACTCTGAGTGCGGGGCCCGCAATTGTGGCCAGAGTGGGTGCCAAGGCCGAGGAGGTGCCAAAGCTTTATAATATAAACCAGGCTTAAGAGTTTATTGAAAGACCAAAAAAAAAAAAAAAAGAAAACCCTTAAGTAAACGTTGAACTGTTATCTCTGCTTCAGATTTGGGTGTTGGCTTATATTCCATAGCCAATATTTATAGGACTTTCGGTTACTTCTTGTACCTAATTGCAGAAATAACAGATATGTGTCAAAGTGAGAGGTGACAGCATGCTGGCAGCCCTCGCAGCCCTCGCTCGCTCTCGGCGCCTCCTCACCCTTGGCACCCACCCTGCCCGCTATTGCAGGCCCCACACTCAGAGCTGCCAGCTGGCCCTGCTGGCCCTGGGCAGTGAGGGGCTTAGCACCTGGGCCAGCAGTTGCTGTGCTCCACTTCTCGCTGGGTCTTAGCTGCCTCCCCGCCGGGCAGGGCTTGGGACCTGCAGCCCGCCATGCCTCAGCCTCCCCCACCCCACCACCGTGGGCTCCTGTGTGGCCCGAACCTCCCCAACGAGCACCGCCCCCCGCTCCACGGCGCCCAGTCCCATCGACCACCCAAGGGCTGAGGAGTGCAGGCACACAGTGTGGGACTGGCAGGCAGCTCCACCTGTGGCCCTGCGCGGGATCCACTGGGTGAAGCCAGCTGGGCTCCTGAGTCTGGTGGGGACTTGGAGAATCTTTATGTCTAGCTAACGGATTGTAAATACACCAATCAGCACTCTGTATCTAGCTCAAGGTTTGTAAACACACCCATCAGCACTCTGTATCTAGCTCAAGGTTTGTAAACACACCAATCAGCACCCTGTGTCTAGCTCTGGGTTTGTGAATGCACCAATCGACACTCTTTATCTAGCTAAACAAGTGGGGACGTGGAGAACTTTTGTGTCTAGCTCGGGGATTGTAAACGCACAAATCAGCACCCTGTCAAAACGGACCAATCGGCTCTCTGTAAAACAGACCAATCAGCTCTCTGTAAAATGGACCAATCAGCAGGATGTGGGTGGGGCCAGATAAGAGAATAAAAGCAGGCTGCCCCAGCAAGCAGTGGCAACCCACTGGGATCCCCTTCCATGCTGTGGAAGCTTTGTTCTTTCACTTTTTGCAATAAATTTTGCTGCTGCTCACTCTTTGGGTCCACACTGCCTTTATGAGCTGCAACACTCACCGTGAAGGTCTGCAGCTTCACTCCTGAAGCCAGCGAGACCACGAACGCACCAGGAGAAATGAGCAACTCCAGACATGCCACCTTAAGAGCTGTAACACTTAAGAAAGGTCTGCAGCTTCACTCCTGAGCCAGTGAGACCATGAACCCACCAGAAGAAAGAAACTCCGAACACCTCCAAACATCAGAAGGAACAAACTCCAGACACGTTGCCTTTAAGAACTGTAACACTCACCATGAGGGTCTGCGGCTTCATTCTTGAAGTCAGTGAGACCAAGAACCCACCAATTCTGGACACAAAAGAACATGGTTAACTATATAGAGCTAATTTGACAGTTTTTTTTAAAGTCAGTGAGTAACAATGAGTTAACTGTTTGTATAAATAAGCAATTCCTATGTAGACTGATGAAATGGTTTGAAGGATGAGTATTGAGTAGTAATGACTCTGAGATTCGAACACATGTTTAACTCCAAATTCCATACAATTCCTCTTTATATATTGTCTCAAGGAAATAAAGTTTGAGCCAAGAAACATTCTTCAATGAATAATAATAACACTGGTAAAATGTTATGCATTTGAATTTTACAAAGCTCTAGCAAATTCATTGTAACTTATGTTACTTATTATTATATAATTATATTATACAATTGTTACTTATTTTATACAATATACTTTATATTGTATATAAATATAAATACAATATTTATATTGTATTATTTTATACAGTATACTTATACAATTATAAGTTACTTATTATTTTAATTTTTTCCCATAAGAATTGACTGTTAGTGGCTTCCTCATATTCTTCTGAAGTAGATTAAAAAATAATACAAACCTAAATTACTGCCTGGAATCCTTTCTTTTTGCCTTATGGAATTAAAGTAAAAACTTGTGAATATGTTCATTTGGTTTTAGGGTGTCAGATATTTCATTAATGAATAATATATTAAACAAAAACAATACTTTGTAAAATAGTTATCTCTGCTAATAATATTCAGAAAAGGAATTGTATCTGAAGAAAATTTTCATTAGCAGTTCTTATAAAATATATGGTACATTCCAGAGGAAAATGACAGATAGGAGGCGGGACTAATTTTCAGCTCCCACTCGGGCAGACAGAACAGCATGTGGAGATTCTCACATCATGAGTTTTTGCTCCAAGAACTACCACAGGAATATACCAAGAAAGCTGATAGAATCCACATACCCTTTGAAGAAAGTGAATTGGTGCTGCAGGCCCTGAGTAACAGGTGAAAATCTGTGAGTATCCAAAGTGTGAAAGCATGAAAGGGGGATTGTTTAACCCTGAGCACAAACCCGCACTGGGGAGCCTGGAGGTCCAGATCATGGGAGAAAGATTTGACCTTATCTGGAGCTAAGATAAATTGAGAAGGCCAAGCAAAATACAAGGGTAGAAGAAGCAGCAGAAAGAGCCCCGTGGGCTTTCTTGGTCCCCAGGGAAGCTATTTCTGACTTCATCTCACAGGAGTCCTTGCGGGTGGAGGCTGCCAGAGAAACTGGGAAGACCACAGGATGAAGGAAACTTCCAGCTGAATTTGTAACAATTTCAACCCAACATGAAGTTTCCTGGACAGAACCTGGGATAGGGTAAATTGGGAGTGCAGACACAGCACAGAAGCTGTGGCAGGCAGGGAGGTGTGAAACCTAAAAGACTTGCTTGTTTTATCAGCCAGGAAGCTGGTAACCTGGAACAAGGTCTCAGACCTGCTCACTGGCTGCCTGGAAATAAACTCAGTGCTGTTGAGGGGGCACAGTGTGAGTGAGACTGGCCTTTTGGGCTGTGTGGGAGCTGGATGAGCCCTGTAACTGCTGGCTTTCCCCCCTTCCCTGGCGACCTGCATGATGTAGCAGAGGCAGCCATAATTTCCCTGGGAACGTAACTCCATTGGCCTGAGAACCATACCCCTATCACCCACCACAGCCACAGCAAGCCTTGCCCAAGAGTCTGAGCTCAGACACGCCCAACCCTGCCCCCACCTAATGGTCTTTTCTACCTGCACTGGTAGCCGAAGACAAACGACATAATCTCATAGAAGCTTTAGAGCCCTGCCCAACACCTGGTCCTCCCTATACTACTGCAGCTGATACTCTCCTGAAAGCAAAGCCAGCTGGCTGGAGGACAACCATTGCAAAATAAACACAATAAACAAAACTACAACTGAGGACCTTCACAGAGTCCACTTTACTTCCCTTCTACCTCTACCAGAGTAGGTGCTGGAATCAGTGGCTGAGAGACTTGAAGACAGTTCACATCACAGGACTCTGTGCAGACACTCCCCAGTACAAGCCTGGAGCCTGGTAGCTCCACTGGGTGTGGCTAAATCCAGAAGTGAAAAACAATCACTACAGTTTGGTTCTCAGGAAGCCACATCCCTAAGGGAAGGGAGAGAGCACCACATCGAGGGAGCACTCCATGGGAAAAAAGAATATAAACAGCAGCCCTTGAGTCCCAGATTTTCCCTCTGATGTACTCTACCTAAATGAGAAGGAACCAGGAAAACAGTTCTGGTAATATGACAAAATGAGGTTTATTAATGCCCCCAAAAGATCACACTATCTCACCAGCAATGAATCCAAAACAAGAAGAAATCTCTGAATTTCCAGAAAAATAATTTAGAAGGTCGATTATTAAGCTAATCAAGGAGGCACAAGAGAAACGTAAAGTCCAACTTAAAGAAATTTTAAAAAGATACAAAATATGAAGGGAAAAATCTTCAGTGAAATAGATAAAATAAATTAAAAAAAAATCACAACTTCTGGAAATGAAGGACACACTTAAAAAAAACCCAAAATACACTGGAAAGCCTCAGCAATAGAACTGAATAAGTAGAAGAAAGAACTTCAGAGCTCGAAGACAAGCATTTTGAATTAACCCAAACCAATAAAGACAACGAAAAAAATTTTTAAAAAATGAACAAAGCCTCCACAAAGTTTGGGATTGCATTAAACAACCAAACCTAAAAATAATTGGCATTCTTGAAGAAGAAGAGAAATCCAAAAGTTAGGAATATGTATTTGAGGGAATAATCAAGGAAAATTTTTCCATCCTTGCTAGAGATCCAGACATCCAAATACAAGAAGTTTAAAGAACACCTGGGAAATTTATCTCAAACAGATTATTACCTAGAAGCACAGTCATCAGGTTGTCTAAAGTCAAGACAAAAGAAAGAATCTTAAGAGCTCTGAGGCAAAAGCATCAGGTAACCTTTAAAGAAAAACCTATCATATGAACAGCAGCTTTCTTTTTTTTTTTTTTCTTTTTTTTTGAGATGGAGTCTCACTCTATCACCCAGTCTGGAGTACACTGGCATGATCTCGGCCCACTGCAACCTCCGCCTCCTGGGTTCAAGCGATTCTTGTGCCTCAGCCTCCCTGAGTAGCTAGTATTACAGGTGCCCACCACCACGCCCAGCTAATTTTTGTATTTTTAGTAGAGATGGGGTTTTGCCAATAGCAGCTTTCTTAGGAAAAAACCTACAAGCTAGAAGAGATTGGGGCCCTAACTTTAGCCTTCTCAAACAAAACAATTATTAGCTAAGAATTTTGTATCCAGCAAAACTAAGCTTCATAAATGAAGAAAAGATAGTCTTTTTCAAACAAATGATGAGAGAATTCACCACTGTCAAGCCAGCACTACAAGAATTGCTAGAAGGAGTGCTAAATTTTGAAACAAATCCTTAAAATACACCAAAATAAAACATCCTTAAAGCATGAATCTCAGAGGACCTATAAAACAAAAATAAAATAATAAAAGAAAAAGGTATTCAGGCAAAAAAATAGCATGATGAATGGAATAGCACCTTAGATCTCAATACTAACACTGAATGTAAATGGCCTAAATGCTCCAATTAAAAGATACAGAATAGCAGAATGGATAAGAATTCACCAACCAAGTATCTGGTGTCTTCAAGAGATTCACCTAACACATAAGGACACAAATAAGACAAAAGGGTGGAAAAAAATATTCCATGCAAATGGACACCAAAATTGAGGAGTAGCTATTCTTTTATCAGACAATACAAATTTTAAAGCAACAGCAGTTAAAAAAGATAAAGATGGACATTATATAATGATAAAAGGCCTTATTCAATAGGAAAATCTCACAATCCTTAATATATATGCGCCTAGCACTGGAGCTTGCAAATTATAAAACAATTACTACTAGACCTAATGAGACAGATGGCAATACCATAATAGTGGGAGACTTCAACACTCCACTGATAGCACTAGACATGTCATCAAGACAGACAGTCAACAAAGAAACAATGGATACTATAATATACCCTAGAACTATACCTTAGAACAAAGGCACTTAATAGATACTACAGGACATTCTACCCAACAACTGCAGGACATAAATTCTATTCATCAGCACATGGAACACTCTTCAAGATAGACCATATGATAGGTCACAAAACAGTATCAATACGTTTAAGATAATCAGAATTATATCACCTACTCTGTCAGACCACAGTGAAATAAAATTGAAAATCAACTCCAAAAGAAACCTCAAAACCATGCAAATACATGGAATTTAAATAACCTGCTCCTGAATGATTATTGGGTCAACAATGAAATCAAGAAATAAATTTAAAAATTCTTTGAACTGAATGATAATGGTGAAACAACCTATCAAAACCTCTGAAATACAGCAAAGGCAGTGCTAATGGCAGCAGCAGCCCATCTGGAGTGGTTGCTGCAAAGACGCTGGCTATAGCCAGGGAGGTGCGGCCTGTGCTGCATGCTCCATGGAGCTGGTGAGAGCCAGGAACAGGCAGGAGACCCACCTCCTTCTGAGTTGGTAGGGCAGGAACCCCACCCTCCCAGGTGCAGCAGCAGTAGCCCTGCCACAACTATGGACCTGAGCATCCCTGCATTCTCAGGAGCCCAGGATGCCCCTCTGCCTCTACAGGCTTGGAAGTCCCTGCTTCCACAGCCTGGCCTCTCCCCTCTCCTCGTGCCTGCTCTGGTTTCAGAATAAAGTTGGGAACCCATATGCTGTCATGACCTAGCCAGGTGTACCCGTGCTTGGGGCAATGCTGACACACCAGCCCCCAGCTACCTAGGCCCCCCTCTGGACTTTAGGTGCCAATGAGCATGAGAGAGAGGCTGAAGTGGGGCTGAGGGTGGCTCAGCATGGGCCTGCAGGTGCCCCTCAGCATGAACAGCCTGGGTGGCATGGACAACATGATTGATGGTGTCAGGAGGTATACAGGCTCCTGGGCAGAAAGGGACAGGTCCTCACTGAAGCCCCACCTTCAAGCCAGAAGCATGGGGGCCAGGCTGTCAGCTCTGGGTGGAGTCTGCAACTGTAGTGAGAATGTAGGGTGCTTTTTCTGGGCCCATTCATGACTGCCTATGGACTAGTCAGCATGCATTTCCTCCTTCTGAAGCCCATAAAAACCCTGGACTCAGCCAGATTGACAGAGACATCAGGACTACCAGCAGTTGGAAGGGGCTATGCCCTTCAGATCTCTTCAACTCATCAGGATAAACTGCCTGTGGAAAGCAGCTACCCACCCCAGGTCTCCTCTCTGATGAGAGCTGGACACTCATCGGGAAAGCCTGCCTGGGAGCTACCCACTTCAGGTATTCTGAGAGCTGTTCCATCAGTGAAGCTCCTCTCTGCCTTGCTCACCCTCCAGTTGTCCACATACCTCATTCTTCCTGAATGCAGGGCAAGAACTCAGGACTTGCTGAATGGTGGTACTGAAAGAACAGTAACACAAACAGGGTTGAAATATGCCTCCTGCTCACCAAGTTGTGGATGACAAGAAGGAGAGAAGAGCTGCAGGTCTTCAGGGAACCTAGACCTAGGGGGTCCCTGAGCCAAGTCTATGACACCCTCTTTGGGTCTCTGTGGTTTCTGGTGTCTCCAAGCTTTTGGGCCCCACTGCATTCCCTGGTGCCCACAGTGGAAACTGCTTACAGTACACCCGTCCCAGCCTCAGGCCCACATGGAGCCAGTGCTTGTGTTGGTGCCTGGAGCTGCCTGCCCCACTACAGCCTGCAAGCTTGGCTGTGCACAGTGGCTGGGCCCTGCACTCACTCACACACCTCTCACCACTTGGTGACTGGCTCACCCTTGGCAAGCATGGAATTTGAGCTGGTAGCCCAAGCCAAGTCCAGCCTGCTGGGCAGAGTGGGCAGAAGGTGCCCAGCGGGCCTGAGCAAACTTGGGCAAATGTGCCTCCGGCCACAGAGGTTTCCACAGGAAAAGCGACATCCTAAGGACCCGGTGACAGTGCCAAGAAGAAAGTTCACAGCATTAAATGCCTACATCAAAAAGTCTGGGAGAGCACAAATAGACAATCTGAGGTCTCACAACAAGGAACTAATGAATCAAGAACAAACCAAACCCAAACTCAACAGAAGAAAAGAAATAACAAAGATCAGAGCAGAACTAAGTGAAAGTGAAACAAAAATAATGCAAAATATAAGTGAAACAAGAAGCTGGTTCTTCGAAAAGATAAATAAAATTGATAGACCATTTGCAAGATTAGCCAAGAAAAGAAGAGAGAAGATCCAAGTAAGCTCAATTAGATATGAAATGGGAGATATTACAACCAATATCAAAAAAATACAAAAGATCACTCAAGGCTACTACGAATACATTTATGTGCATAAGCTAAAAAAGAGGAAATGAATAAATTCCTGGAAATATGTAACTCTCCTAGATTAAACCAGGAAGAAATAGAAACTCTGAACAAACCAATAACAAGCAGCAAGGTTGAAATGGTAATAAAAGAATTGCCAAACAACAACAAAAAAGGAGCAGACAGGAACAGACAGATTCAGGGCCAAATTCTGTCAGGTATTCAAAGAAGAATTGTACTGATCCTATTGACACTATTCCACAAAATAGAAAAAGAGAAAATCCTCCCTAATTCACTCCATGAAGCCAGTATCACTCTAATACCAAAACCAGGAAAGGACATAACAAAAAAGAAAACTACAGACCAATATCCTGGATTATCATAGATGCAAAAATCCTTAACAAAATACTAGCTAACCTAATTCAACAACATATCAAAAAGATAATCAAGTGTGATCAAGTGGGTTTCATGCCAGGATGCAGAAATGGTTTAACATGTGCAAGTAAATAATTGTGATACACCACATGAACAGAATTGAAAACAAAAATGACATGATTATCTCAACAAATGCAGAAAAAGCATTTGATAAACCCAGCATCTTTTTATGACTAAAATCCTTATCAAAATTGGCATAGAAGGGACATACCTCAATGCAATAAAAGCCATCTGTGAAAAACTAACAGCCAACATTATAGTGAATGGGGAGAAGTTGAAAACATTCCCTCTGAGAACTGGAACAAGACAAGGATGCCCACTCTCATCCCTTCTATTCAACATAGTACAGGAAGTCCTAGCCAGAGCAATCAGACAAGAGAAGGAAATAAGGAGCATCCAAATTGGTAAAGAGAAAGTCAAACTGTTGCTATTTGCTGATACATTATTGTATATCTAGAAAACCCTAAAGACTCCTCCCAAAAGCTTAGATCTGATACATGAATTCAGTAGTTTCAGGATACAAAATCAATGTATACAAATCAGTAGCTCTGCTATACACCAACAGCGACCAAGCTGAGAATCAAATCAAGAACTCAACCCCTTTTAAAATAACTACAAAAACTTATAAATATACCTAATCAAGGGGGTAAAAGACCTCTACAAG
Organism: Pan troglodytes; assembly: GCF_028858775.2. Classification (NCBI taxonomy): domain Eukaryota; kingdom Metazoa; phylum Chordata; class Mammalia; order Primates; family Hominidae; genus Pan; species Pan troglodytes. The sequence continues at coordinate 54,864,091 of NC_072403.2, forward strand.
GAAAACTACAAAACACTGCTGAAAGAAATCAGATGACACAAACAAATGGAACCACATTTCATGCTCATGGATGGGTAGAACCAATATTGTGAACATGACCATACTGCCAAAAGCAATCTACAAATTCAATGCAATTGCCCTCAAAATGCCACCATTATTCTTCACAGAACTAGAAAAAGCAATGCTAAAATTCATATGGAACCCAAAATGAGCCCACATAACCAAAGCAAGACTAAGCAAAAAGAACGAATCTGAAAACATCATATTACCCAAATTCAAACTACACTATAAGGCCATAGTCACAAAAACAGCACAATACTGTTATAAAAATAGGCATATAGATCAACGGAATGGAAGAGAGAACCCAGAAATAAAGCCATATACTTACAGCCAACTGATTTTCAACAAAGCAAATGAAAACTTGAAGGGAGGAAAAGACCCTGTTCAACAAATGGTGCTGGGATAATTAGCAATCCACATGTAGAAGAATGAAACTAGATCTGCATCTCTCACCTTATACAAAAATCAATTCAAGGTGGATCAAAGACCTAAATCTAAAGGCCTGAAACCAAAAAAAAATTTAGAAGATAACATTGGAAAAACCCTTCCAGACATTGACTTAGGCGAAAACTTCATGATCAAAAGCCCAAAGCAAGTGCAACCAAAATGAAGCTAGATAGATGGAACTTAATTAAACTAGCTTCTGCATAGCAGAAGAAACAATCAGCAGAATAAACAGAAAACCCAAAGAGTGGGAAAAAGTCTTTGCAATCTGTACATCTGACAAAGGACTAATATCCAGAGTCTATAAGGACCTCAAGCAAGAAAAAATACAAACAAACCCATCAGAGCATGAATAGACAATTCTAAAAAGAAGACATACAAATGGCCAACAAATATATGAAAAAATGTTCAACATCACTAATTATCAGAGAAATGCAAATCAAAACCACAATGCAATATCACCTTACTCCTGCAAGAATGGCCATGATCAAAAAATAAATAAATAATAGATGTTCGCAGGGATGTGGTGAAAAGGGAACACTTTTACACTACTGGTGGAAATGCAAACTAGTTCAACCACTATGGGAAACAGTGTGGAGATTCCTTAAAGAACTAAAAGTAGAACTACCATTAGCTCCAGCAATCCCACTACTGTGTATCTACCCAGAGGAAACAAACTCATTGTACAAAAAAGACACTTGCACATGCATGTTTATAGAAGCACAATTTGCAATTGCAAAAATAGGAAAACAGCCTAAATGCCCATCAAAGAGTGTACAAAGAAATTCTGATATATATATATATATATCATGAAATACTACTACATATATATATATACACACACACCATGAAACACTACATTATATATATATATATATATATATATATATATATATCATGCAAAACTACTCAGCCATAAAAAGGAATGAAATAATAACATTCACAGCAACCTTGAAGGAATCGAAGTTCATTATTTTAAGTGAAGTCACTCAGGAATGGAAAAACCATACATTGCTTGTTCTCACTCATAAGTGGAAGCTAAGCTCTGAGGATGCAAAGGCATAAGAATAATACAATGGACTTTAGATACTTGTGGGGAAGGGTGGGAGGGACAAGGGATAAAAGACTACACGTTGGGTATAGTGTACAGTGTTCGAGTGATGGGTGCACCAAAATCTCAGAAATCATCACTGAAGAACTTATTCATGTAACCAAACACCATCTGTTCCCCCAAAACCTTTTGAAATTAAAAAAAAAGTGAAAAAATATATAAGTTTCAAAAAGGCTGTATTATAATGTCACAAACATGACACCTGGCCCATGGTGATGGTGAATTCAAATACTGAATACTTAGACTGTGGTTCCTTTAAAGGGACACAACTGAATAGCTGTGCAAAGGGCTAAAATACAGAAATTTTACAATATGAAGTCTGAATGTATTTTAAAATATAAACCTGAAACACTTTTAGGAACAAGAATACTCACCCACATTTCTCAGGTGGGCAGAGACCATTTATTTGCTGTTTTGTTGTGCCTACATTTGTCACCCTAAGTGGCATGCTCTCCATGTCTTTTTATATCTGTCATTATCCCAGCTGTTTATTTGCTGCATTATATTGGTGTTGCAATATAAAAATCTAATGGGCACTCTTTTAGAGTTTGGGATTATTGTGACAACAAATGTCACAAATTATTTTGATTAATGTCCTCCAGAAAAGATGATAAACTAAAATGGGAGCTAGATGCCCACCTGAACTCAACTTTGATGGATTAGAGGAGTTAATATAACCCTGTGTTAAGCCCCTAGAGGCACGGAAGGTGTTTGGCAACAGGGTGAGTGGGTGGCAGAGTGGCAATGCAAGCTTAAAGCTGCAGGAGAACCCTCTGGTGGTGACTTTTCTCTCTTCACTTTGTTCTGGGTAGACCTTTGCCCACTCTCCCTGCTACTGGAGTGGAGGGCAGGCAGCCAGTAAGAGGTGGCAAGGCCATATTGGGCCAATCAGCTGCCCAGCTGTGCTGGGAAGCAGGTACCACAGTGCTGACAGATGGTCAGTTGCCTTTGAACATTACTCCTCCCCATAGGCTCACCCTCCACACAGAATGTATTAAGGAGGACTTCCTTCCTGTAGCCTGATCATAGATTGGTTTGCCACACCAATTTCTAATCTCGTTTCCCCCTCCCCATTTTCTCTTTCACTTTCTGGTTTATATTATTAATCAGGTTATAATTATACCCAAGAAACAATTGTACTAATTTATGTTTCATTTGTCAGAGTTTTATCTTATATTTGGAACTTAGATATTTGACAATTGGAGGTAAATTCTGTCCTGCTGAGTCCTGCTCACTGTTCTAGTGGTAGAATATAAATTTATTATCATACAAAAGGAAGGGGATCTCACCAATAGGACATTACCAGCCTAAAGGAAACCACTTATCTGGCATGAGAAATCCATCTTTATGAAAATCACTGAACCATATCATATGACATGAAATTGTGGTTTAGATCATCCTGTCCTAAATCTATATTACTAGATTTGACTAAAATTTTCTGCAAACAAAATCAAAATAATATTCACCTGAATTTGGATATTTTGATAACTGGAAAGAATGATATATTAGCCAATTTTCACGTTAGCAAAAAGTTGTTCATACAACACAGTATTTAAACCCTCTGTGTGAGAAGGCAAGCAGCAAACACTGAAGTCCTGTTATGGGAAAGGCCCTCTGAGAGGCAGTATTAGAGAAAAAATTGAAAACGGAGAATTGAAAACAAATCACAGAAAGTCATTTCCAACCTAACAACCAGAAAGAAACTGAATAACATAAAGACTCATAAATTTTCTTGAGACCATAAGAGAGTTGAAGTCATGAAACTGAGAAAACTGAATCCCAAGGAGTAACGGGCATCTCCAAGAAAATATGAGGCACACAGCTGTTTTGTTTTAGTCAGAGCACCAGACAGGAGAAAGAAATGCCTTCATACAAACAGGTAAAAATAAATCAACTAAAATATTAACAGATTTTAAAGGCCAAGTGGGAGCTAATGTGTTAATTGGAAAATACTGAAGGATGCAGACCAAAAGAGTAGCACACTTTTAAAAACTCTTTTCTATAGTCCCATCATCAAGGGGATCACAGGAAAGATATAAGGCGGGGTAGGAGATCATACAGTAGCCCTCAGTGACAAGGACATGAGAGATGTAAATGAATGCTCCTGGGCCAGTTCCCATCCTCCCATAAGAAGAGAAACCCTTAAACTACTGAAGGAGAGGCCTCAATCTCTCTATATCCCAGGCAAGAGAGAGAATTAGACACAAAAACCATTACTCACTGGAGGAGAGGTAGGAAATCCTCCCACACTAGGTCACAGGCAAAAAATCCATTATTGTTGGTGAAGTGTAGAAGCAATAATAGGTAAAAGGGACAGGAAATGTTCTTGGGATAGAATCTCATGTCAACAACAAGTAGAAGTCTTTTGCCACGGGGAGAAGGGAAAGAAACTACATTTCAACAGAAATCAAACAGAGGTAAGCCACATAGTTGTTTCAACCAGCTGTACCCACGACTGGAGTCACACCAAAAGCAGCAGCAGGAGAGTCCCTGCAAGGGACTGCCCCAAACTGTCCCCAGATAGGGCTGGTTGGGATTCCAAAGAAAGAAGCACTAGATGCCAAGATGATCAATCCAAAGCATTTATTAGAGAAACTTGCATAGAGAGTGCTGCTGTGGTCCTCGAGACAGATAGCAAGAAAATAAATGTTCTACCACAACAAGGGGGTTGGGTTACGGATTTATGTGAGGGTTTAAGAAACTTGGCTCAGGGCCAGGGCTAGGTTTTACATGTTTAGCAACAGAGCTAAACTCTCAGTGTTTCGAGCAACAATTTGAACAAGTTTATCAGTGCCTGGGAATGTTCAAAATCCTGGTTTAGGTTCATGCTTACAGGGAAAAGCATGCATCTGGTTAAATCATGGGGTAGTCAAGGTACTCCGTCTTTCTTGGTGAGGACAAAGAAATAAAATGGGGGGCTGTGTGTGGTGACTCATGCTTGAAATCCCAGCACTTTGGTAGGCCAAGGAGGGTGGATATCTTGAGTCCAAGAGTTTGAAACTAGCCTAGGCAACATGCCAAAACTCTGCCTCTACAAAAAATACAAGACTTAATCGGGACTGGTGCATGTGCCTGTAATCCCAGCTACTTGGGGGGCTGAGGCAGGAGGATCACTTGAGCCTGGGAAGTTGAGGCTGCAGTGAGCGGAGATTGTACTGCCACTGGATTCCAGCCTGGGTGGCAGAGCGAGACCCTGTCTTAAAAAAAAATTTTTTTTGAGGGAACTAGGGGACTCTCCAAGAGTCTAGTTACCATGAATCAGTGCGGCAGGAACTCTGAGAAAGTCTTACCCACAAAACATAATTCAGAGGGCCTAAGAGTGAACCAAGACTGGGACAACAGATTACACCTCCTTATCCTTTAATGGGCCTAGTACTGAGTAAAGAGCTGAAGCAGTAGACTGCTGAGAGAGGGGCAAACTAGGAAAAAAAATAGACAGGGACAGTTGAAAGCAGAAGGAAGATGAGGAACACTGACAAAATCCTCTACCTCCCAGCTTGAATTCAAAGCACAACAAAATGGCAGCCAATTGGTGGAATTTTAACCTGTGTGGCACTAAAAATGATGGTAATGACAAAACACCAATGATGCCCAACTTCCAATTGGGTTGATTTAAGCCCCACAATGGCAGCCTAACAGAAAAGAAGGCACGTTCATTTCCAAGTGTGAATACCATTTACTTCAACCTCTACTATCCTTCAACACTTAACAGGTATCACATAAAAAATCATGAGACACAAAACAAATAAAAATATTGGGAAAATCAGACCCAGAAATAGTCCAGAAGTTGGAACTATCAGATAGGGACTTCAGCATACCGTGACTAATATGTTAAAATATCTAGTGGAAAACGTGGACTATATGCATGAACAGATTGGAAATTTCAGCAGTTTGTTTTTTTATTAACTAATCCTTTTCAGTAATCCTACAATTTACTAAATGTGTAACAAAGCATTTTTCTCTTAGTATTTCTATCTGCATTCAAAATTCATAATCTCATCTTTCGAAAAATTTCATTGTCAAATCAAGTTCACCAAAATGCTATTTTAAAAGCACTTTATTTTATCTACTTGCTCTTTTTTGCATCAAAGTTACTATTGATTTAAACTTCATATTGGATTAAAATCACTTCCTAGGATTATCACCTTCTCTACTTTTCACAATAGGTAAACCTAATTGATGCATTATTAACCTTTCTCTGCTTTCCACTGAAGAATACACCTTCCCTTTTACTCTTGTCTTTCTCCTTTCTTTCTATCTAAGGAACTTATTCTGCAACAGAACTAAGAAATTTGAACTTTAGAAGTAGTTGAAGTTATATATTATCCATCTATACCACTTCTAATCTAAGGAGTTTTTATATTAAATTGTAATTTTAGTTGCTACTTAAGAATTTGGATATACTTCATTGATAAAGAAATAAAAATATTTATAAATAATAGAAAAAATTATATTGTTTTGTATATTAGATTTATATGTTATAGTATATAAATAATAAATATAATTAATAAATATTTATTATTTATAATTTACTATTTATATTTAATATTAATATTTAATATTTATAATTATATTTATTATTTATAAATCGTGTTCATAATGCATTGTCTATTAATTGCTTATTTTTTAAACATTGAAAAAGTGGTGAGTGGAGAAAGCAGACAACTACATGAAGTATTTGAAAGGCATCTGCTGGTCTCTGATTGTGGACATTTTAGGTCAATCATCAAGCTAATTTGGCAATCAATAAAAGTTAAAGCAAAAATGGATAGTTTTCAGAGAGCTAATGTACCAAATCTAAGTACATTGTCAACCATATATAGTGAATAAGTTTAATCAATAGCACATAAGGAGAGGTGAATAAATGAGAAGGTTATAGGAAACGGAGAAAGAGAAATTAATGGCAAAACATTGATAAAGACTTTTGACATGGCTGTGTGACTTTGGATAAATTTAACCTTTCTGAAGGTCAATGTTTCCAATTTTTAAATAGAGGTATTTAAATAGTAATTTATGAGGATATTTTACAGTGTTGTAAGTTTTTCATTGTGGTTTACAGCTGGATCTATAGTAATAGTTAATGGTTAATAGTTAAATTCCCAACATTATGTTATTATGTACAGCAGGCAAAGAACAATTAGAAAACTCATAATCGTTTCTGTTTGTGCTTTAGTCCCCAACATTCAAAGTTAATCTTTTTGAATCACTGTTATATTATGATCAAAGTAATTTCCATACAAAAATATTGTCACATTTATATAAAGTCTAAAATTATACATATTTTAAAAGAAATAGATTAGTTTAAAAGCAATAAAACCATTTCCTTTATGTACTAGATAAATTGAAGATAATTAATTAGTTCGCTAATTCATTTTAATCAGACATTTACCTACACTAAAGGAGTATAATTTTAAAGAGAGTCTTGCGTATCAAGATGAGGGTCAATGCTGAAAGACTTCTAATTCTGTAAAATTCTATCTGGTGAAACTCTACCCCTGTACTCAATGGCTGCTGCTCTAATATTATACCAAAGTAGCCCATCGCAGTTTCAGGTGTGACTGTGAAACAAGAGTAAAGTAAAACAAAAAAAAAAACTGTGTTTATAAGCCATGATGTTACTATGATTAAAAGCAGTATTTTAACTTTTGAGTGACTGAACGTATTACAATGTAAATGAAAAGCTAATGTTTCATAGCCACATATTACAATATTTAAAAATTAGTTATTATACTCTAGTGCCAATGATTATGGAGTTAATATATGATGTCTCAAATCAATTTTACATGTTGCTTCTAAGGAAGAACATGGTGTTTCTAAGAAAAGGTTTTTTGTGTTTTTTTTTTTTTTAAATACCTAAAGCATGAAAACTAGAAATGCAGTTGCAACTGAGTTACCTTGGAAAAATGTTGTCCTAAATATGTGCCATGATTAGCTAGGCATTTGAAATGGGCTTTTACAGATATTACCTGTTTTCTTCCTAATAAGTATTAGTACCAACTCTAGTTCATGAAAGAGAAAAACCAAGTTTGGATCATTTACAGAACTTGGCGACATTACTCAGCTATAAATAATAAAAATGAGATTTAAACCTGCAGGATTTAATGTGCAAGTCCAATGGACCACACTGTCTTTCAGTCATCAAGCTGCTCTGGGACTCAGGTATTGCAGAAGCAAAAGTTCCTGTTGTATATTTCTTATTGAATTATCTCACTCCCACCAACCAGGAAATTTTATTTCATGGGAACCCTAGTGGCTCCCTTTATCATTCAACTTCAGGGGCTACTGAAAAGTCCTGAATCACCCATATTCTCCTCCACTTGAAATTTTTAATTCAATCTCTTTTTACAATTAAACTTTGTTTGTTGTTTAAAATATAAACCTCAGTTAGGGACTTTCATCTGGAGTTCCACTGTGTATTTATTTCATGGTAAGATTGACAGAACCTTCAAAGATAGGGTATGATATGGGATTGTAGATGAAAGAATCAGGCTGAGAGAGTAGGAAACTAGGAACTTCTAAAAATTAAGGCAAGGTATAGAGCAGGAATGTTTAGGTTTCTGAATATAAATAATATACACTAGAAAATCTTACTAATAATTCTATTTTAATTTGATTCCTAGGTTAGAAAACAGAGTGCAAAACTGAGTATTTCACTGTTATAACATTTCAAAAATTCAATTTTCTCCACAGGAGCTAGTTTTTAAATGCGGGCTCCAAAGATTCAATCTGTCTGGGAGTGGTGAGTAGCCAGAAATCTGATTTATTTATTAAACTCATACTATAGTGCAATATGCTTTAGCAAAAATATCACAGGTAATCTTCATATTGGCTTGTAAGTTAAGTGATTCATTGACCTTATTTTACAGGCAAGGAAACTGTAGCTGAGATAAATGAAGCTACTAGTCTACGGTTTCTAAGCTGGTAGGTAACAAAGCCAGGATTTGGAGACAGAGTTCATGATTCCAGAAGCCTTTTCTTCAACAACTATCCTTAGAACTTCCTGGAGTAAAGAATGGAGGTACAGGGGTGGACAACAGTGTTAATAATACAATACTGAAATTATAATGACATTAATATAATCATTATTATAGTTAAGAATTGAGGTCTTTCCATTTGTTTTTAACTGTTCTAAACCAGTTATATGTATGCAAAGTAGACATTATAATTACCACATTTTATTGATGAGGAATATGAGACCCAGAGGGATTAATAACTTGTCCAAAGTCAACAGCTAATAGCTGGTAGAGCCTGGATTCAAACTAGCACTGCTTGACTCAGCAAGTTGTGAAATCAAGCTTGATCTATTTAGATTCCTAATATTGTTAGCAGGTGTGCCTGAGAATTTAAGGTATGTCTGAAAGAAACATACATGAAATTATCAAACGTCCCATTTTATAACTCACAGCATGTGTCTATATCTAGCCTGTAAAGTACTCAAAATTATAATCACCTTAACTGTAAATTACTGAAGAAAGAGTTAGGCAATATCAAAGAAACACAAAAAGTGATCCTGACAGCCTTACCATCTCCATCAATGTATTTCCCTTCTTCCTCCTCACCCATTAAGGCTGGGTTAATTTTATTTTTAGAGAAGTAGAATCTTAAAGTCATGAATTCTTGTTATAATTTTGCAGATATAAGTCACTTAGGCCTATTTTAAAATGCCACATAGTTCTCATTCTGGAATTGAAACTCTCAGGGGCACACTGCAATGCTTTTTGGCAGAGGTTTTCCTAAAATTGGATTTTCTTCAAGTCCTTCCCTCCTGCTCCTCTCTTTGTGCCAGGTCACCTCCTTCTCCTCTGTTATGTATTCAGATGACAAGGAACTGTGTTCTCTGCCAGGTCATCCCTCCCATGAATCACCCTGACATTAGGGCTTCCCTCTCTTCACTTCTCTTTACTATTTTGTTCAGTTTTGCTGTAATTTTCCAAGGGAAGTGACATTCCCATAATATTGCTATTCACTGAACAATGTTTGTATGTGTTCTGAATAAGAAAAATCCATCTGCTAGGAAAAAATCAGTCCAAGTTTAAAGCAAAATCTTCTTCTTTAAACTAGAACTTTTATACTTAGAAATAGAAGAAAGTTACCCAAACAGGGCTAGTCCCAGGATACATGCCAGCAAGATGCTCATCAAATCTATGTTAATGTGAGATGACATTAAACAACAATCAAATGCTTTGTAATGAATCAGGTTTTCATCAACATTTGCTTACTGTGAAATGTAACATTTTAAAATATGTTTTACAGAAAAAAAGTACACTTTAATTATTGTTGCTAAAATACAATGACTTAAAATGCTTTATGTTGCTATATGAGAAGTGAACTTTTAAATGTAAAATACATTCTTAATACTAAATACATAGAAATTCAAAGGATGATTCTGGCAAAACTATTCCTATAAGTCAATATAGTCATCTTTATATCTTTCACTTGCCAGAGATATAATTGCTTCAAAATGAACCAACAAGAGAAATAAGAGTTCTAAGTGAAGTGCTGACAAGTTGAATGGATTCATGTAATTAGCATTTGGTAAGATGTTTTCTGCTTGTTTTCTAAAGGTTATGCTCAGGTAAGTATGGAATAGAAATCTTGTTCATATTTGAGTGGGACTAAACAGGTATTGTTAGAGAATGGAAAGTGTATGGACTTTGGAGTTAGACAGATATACAGCAAGTTATTTAATCAATTTTAGCCTCAATTTTATCATTTGTAAAACTGGAATATTAAACTTTCCTTGAACTATTGCCCTAAGTATGGGTTATCAGATATATGAATTATCCCTTATATTGGTTGACACATTGCAGATGGTCAATAAGTATTATTATTAGAAGTGAAAACTTGATTGAAAAATGAGCTATAAGTAATATCTATTTTCAGCTTTTAAACATACATGTAAACAGAGATTAAATGGGATCAAGAGAGATTTTATCCTCTTAATTTTTACTGTGCCTCTATTGCTGTGCAAATATATGCTGCAATGGTTGGGAAGTTAAATGTTGAGTCAAACCCAGTATAATCATAAATGTTAGTTTAAAATTTTCTTTTTATTTTGTTTGGTATACTGTCCAATTAATTTTTAAAATGAATAAACACTCTTTCTATATATGGTGGTAGTTTATCTTGGCTGCTATTGTCTTTTTATTCTAAGTCTATGCCTTTTTGTCTTCTAGTTACGGTTTTATTACTGACAAACGCATTACTAGTCTCTGCGGTGGTTCATTTATTTGCTAGTACATTTACTTCCTTATCGAGAATGAGATAGTTATTATTTCCAGACTCCTGCTGACATTGTTTCTAAATCCAGGGCCACTTCCTCCTGCCATAGCATCATTTGCCAGGTGCTTTGTCTGTAGATTATTTTCATTTTTCAGCTGCTGTTTTCCACCCCATGGAGTTAAATCTATTCATACAGTTTATTTCTGCTTTTACAAAGATTTTCTGATAAAATATGTGAAATGGCTCCTGTGCACAAAGTATTTGCAGAAAGAAAAAAGATGAGAAACATGGCATTAAATTAGGCCCTGATGTAAAAAGAAAAAGCCTAGTTTTTTGAAATAGCTCACACAACAAAATATCTAATTTATCAAATAAAAAAAAACCCTAATTCTGAAGTTAAATTTGTCTTGGAAGAAAACTAAAAAACAATAATAAAAGGAGCAGAGTCAAAGTGAAATATTTTAATGTATATTTGTGATTTATAAACTACAGAACAATTATTTTAAGAAAAGAAGTTTGGCTTAGTAAATAATATGTGTTCCTCCACACAGAAGAAAATTTTCCATTGAGAAGGGCTATCAAAGCCTATCTTTTAATAGTCTATTGAACTACAGTGGTAAGGTTGCAAACAAATTCTATGTAAGTTTTCTTAAGCTGTGTGTTGTGTCAGTGTTTGTGTGTGCTTGTGTGTGTTTGAAAGGATATACAGAAATGTCATTGAAGAATTTCAAGAAACTGGTAAGCAAAGAGGGGACTAGGGATTTTCTAACAGTTTTAACTATTCTTAGAACTCAAGAAGACGAAGATGCCATCTCATGTAGCTCAAACATTTCACTTTAAGGGTGATATATGTTTAGTACAGTAATTTAGATTTACTAGGTCTTATCTAAAATATGACATAATAGCCCTTGCCTGAATGCTAATACTTTTGTAAACGTACCAAGGAAAGAAATATCTTACCCCAGGTGGAAATAAAAATGTTTCTCAATCATTGAGAAGAGTAGTATCAGTGTTTTAGCACAGGTAGGCGGTTTTTCAACTGAAAAGACCGATGAATGCGAGGGGTGATGGGCACCTTGGCAAAAATAAAGACTCTGTTTCAAAGGTCTGGACTAGGACCTAAGATGCCGCTAATTTGTTGACCACACTTCTAGTATCAAAACTCTATATAATCTGTGTTTCTCATTGCTGCTGGATTAAATTTCAGGGGTTTCCTATTGACCACCTTAATCTCCAAATGCCTCAACATTGTGGTAGAACAGTGGTTCTCAAAATGTGGTCCCTGGACCAATAGCATCAACAGCATCTGAGAACTTGTTGGACATGAAAATTTTCAGCACCTACCACAGTCCTAGTAAATCAGAAACTCTGGGATGCCCAGAAATTTGTGTTTTAACAAGGTCTCCAGGTGATGCTGATCCCATATGCTAAAATTTGAGGGGGAAAAAAAGCATTCCAAACGACTGGTTATCCAGCCTGCGGCACGTTACAACCATCTGGTAAGCTTTGTAAGAGTAACAATGGTTGGGCCTCACCCCTGTCCAGTTAAACCAATATCCCTGGGGCTATGTCTAATGTGCAGCCAGAGTTGAAAACTACAGTTGTGTGCTATTGATAATCTATCTATAGAACTGATTCATCCCTCCTTATGCTTCACTCTTTCTCAGGGTAACTCCTCCAGGCTCTCTCTTTGCTCCTCTATCTTCTCATGGTATTTCACCTCTGCTTTGTATGGCTTTCTCATTCCTTGTATTAAAACACTTTTTTTCCTTTACTCAAAGCCTTCTTTTTGATTTCTATCTCATGTCTCCTAAAGTAACCTTACAAAGGAGATGTTGTTCTTTCTTAAATCTTCATGCTTAATACCACATATTTGTACATACATGATTTTGAGACATTTTTCTCAGGTGTTTTAATAAAAAGAACATGTTTTTCTATCGGACTCTTAATTTCTTTGGATAAAATATCATATATTTTCTTGCATTTGCAGCTTCAATTGTTTTCAGCACAGATCCAAGGACGCTGGTGATTCTACAACAAGTGATTTTAAATTTAAATGAAGAATGCACAATTATGGTTATTCAGTAAGAGACTTTTTGTATGATTACTTAGAGAAAAAGAGAACAAACACATTTTCATATGTTTATTTAGAGAAAGAGAGAACAAAATAATCAGTTTAGCTGGAGGATTTTTCTTCCCTTTGAATAGATAAAATAATACTGCACTGTTGATTAGCTTGATAAAAAATGTTATTCTCTTAATAATTGTATGAGCAATAATCATGGCTATCTCCACTGATCTAATTCATAAATGCAAATAAAAATTTCTAAGGACTTGTTATGCCAAATCATAAACAAACACCATTATTATTTTAATTATAATAATAAATTTTTCCAGTATTCTATTAAAATACTATTAATGATTCTTTCCAAATAATTCTATTTCTAGTCAATGCTATAAGATAGTAACAAAATAACTCACTCCTCACAAAAATCATTTTCTTGTTTAATATAATTTACATTATAATTAATAGTTTATGGTACAAACATACTTGTGGTGTAAGAAATTATAGCTATAGAGATAGAATGCAGGCAAAATTACGAAGGCTTGTTTTATTTTATTTGTTTAGTTCAAAATAGCCCTACTGATCTGACATCCCCTTAGGGTTTGGGTAGAGTTTAATGAAAAATCTGAAAAATGAAATAAATTCTTCCTTTGACTGTGTTGCTCTGAAGTATGAATGTAAAGCAATGAGACTGAATGCATAGAACTCATATGTAGGTAAATTGTGTATATAGTTTATATAAAACCACGTTACAAACATGTACAATTTTAAAAATAAATTTTATATTTTAGAATAGATTTAAACCTACAGAAAAATTACAAAGATACTACAAAGAGTTTTCATATACCCCACATTGTATATGTATATAATCCCTGTTATTAACATTTTATATTGGTATGACACATTTATTACAATAAATTATATTTTATTGACACATTATTAACAAAGGTCTATATTAAATTTAGATTTTTTTTAGTTTTTTTCTAATGTTTTTCTGCTTCAGGACCCATCCAAGATGTCATAGTGCATTTAGCTCTCATGTCTCCTCAGGCTCCCCTTGTCTATGATAGTGTTTTAGACTTTTCTTGTTTTTGATGACCCTCACTGTTTTGAGGAGTACTGATCAGATATTTTGTAGAATATCCTCAAATGGGATTTTGCTGATGTTTATCTCATGAGTTGACTGGGTTATGTGCCTTTGGGAGTGTTCCACAAAGATAAATTGTCATTCTTATCACATCATATCAAGAGTACATATTATCAACATGATTTACAACTCATCATTGTTGATGCTGATGTTGATCACTTGCTTTAGATAGTTTGTGTCATATTTCTCCACTGTAAAGTTACTCTCTTTTCACTTTTTCTATATGTGCTTTTTGGAAGGATGTTCCTATGTGAAGTCCACACTTATGGAGTAAGAACTCGACCTCCTTGAAGGCAAAGCATTTACATAATGTATTCAGAATTCTCTTGCAAAGGAAATTACTGTGCAGGAGAATTGCGAATACTTTTTGGGCATTCAGTTATTTAAGTAAGATAGTATGGACTCATGGATATTTATTTTATACTTAGGTTTATAATCCAATACTATTTTATTTATTTTATTACTTGAATTAATCCAGGGTTGGCCTTTGGGAGCTCTTTAGATTGGCTTCTGTATCCTTTTGACATAATCCCATTTTTAGCTTTTTTTTTAACTTTCTGGGACAAGATGGAGTATATACTCATCTTGCTTATTTCTCACCCCAGTCCTATACTCAACCATTTATCTAAGGAGTCCTAGCTCCTTTTATTAAAGAACCATAAAGTATCAAAAACAGCTAGAAAATTGTCTTATTCTCTCTGCTCAGAAATAATAACAACACAATAAATAAGAATAGGTAATACCCTCTTCAAAGATATTTTGCTAAGCATGTGAATCTTTGCTAAAAATGTAACAAGTAATTGTATTAATTATCCTCATTTTACAAATGAATAAATTAGAACAGAAAGAGTTAACCTAATGACCAATGTCAATTGGCAGAAAGGCAGCAGAAAAGACATTTGAACCCATGTTATTTTTGTTTCAAATGTGCCCAACCAACTTTTCCAAACTCCTGGTTTCATGTCTAGTACCTCTACCACTGAGCACCAACTTGCCTCATTCACTTTATATCCCAGTTACTCCCCACAACTGTTCATCCCTGCCAGAGTTCTCTGCTCATCTTCCTCTATATGGGTTGAGAATATAAGATGTACTAGAAATGATTTTTTTTTAATTTCTACTTTTCTAAACTCTGTTGTCTTTTACATTCTACATCCTCTGTGAAGCCATCTCTAATCATATAACCTCTCTTCTGAAATTTTATAAACTTATAATTTATTCTAATCATTTGCTAGGTGGCATATGATCTTTCTCGAATCAAAAAGTTCCTGAGCAGAATTCTTAGTTATTGAACTTCTCTCCATTTTCAGCAAATGGGTTAGTGCTTTGTAGTCAATCTGTGCAGAAAACATTTAATAAGCACATACAGATTATTATGGTGACAGTAATGATAGTGATTTTCATGACACATAAGTAAATTTCAAATGACCAGAGCCTACATGTGTGCCTGAGGTAGGCTGAGGAATCAGTAATAGATGAGAAAATATTCTATCAGCCGATATTCTACAGGGATACAGAAAGTAGAAAAATGAGAACATCTTTATACTTAGTGCTAATTTAAATGTTCCTTAGGCACCATTAAGAGTTGTAGACTCCATAAATAATATTAATAGGCAGAGGGCAAGTATAATAATTTGAAAAGGATTCAAAGAAAAGCCAAAAGATTAGGTCAAAAGTTGGAAAAACAATCTTTAAGAGATTATAAACTCTTCACCTTTGAAAAAAATGAAGAAAAATGTAGAAAAAAACAAGGCAATTCATTGTAAGCAAATTAAATAAAGCACAATTAAAAGAGGAAAAGGTTAATTTTTAGTGTTTATTTATTTTTTTAATTTATAGTCCTGATTTTTTCTTTTCTTTTTTTCTTTCTTTTTTTAACTTTAAGTTCTGGTATACATGTCCTGAAAGTGCAGGTTTATTACACAGGTATACATGTGACATGGTGGTTTGCTACACCTATCAACCTGTCATCTAGGTTTTAAGCCCTGCATGCATTAGGTATTTGTCCTAATGCTCT
This sequence comes from Pan troglodytes, assembly GCF_028858775.2. Lineage (NCBI taxonomy): Eukaryota > Metazoa > Chordata > Mammalia > Primates > Hominidae > Pan > Pan troglodytes. The sequence continues at coordinate 54,880,157 of NC_072403.2, forward strand.
CCCTCCCATTTTTCCCAACCCCACAAAAGACCCTGGTGTGTGATGTTCCCCTCCCTGTGTCCATGTGTTCTCATTATTCAACTCTCACTTATGAGGGAGAACATGAGGTGTTTGGCTTTCTGTTCCTGTGTTAGTTTGCTGAGGATGAGGGTTTCCAGCTTCATCCATGTCCCTGCAAAGGACATAAACTCATTCCTTTTTATGGCTGCATAATATTCCATGATGTACATGTGCCACATTTTCTTTATCCAGTCTATCGTTGATGAGCATTTGGGTTAGTTCCAAGTCTTTGGACTTAGTAGAATGATTTATAATCCTTTGGGTGTATACCCAGTAATGGGATTGCTGGGTCAAATGGTATTTCTGGTTCTAGATCCTTGAGGAATCACCACACTGTCTTCCACACTGGTTTAACTAATTTACACTTCCACCAACAGTGTGAAAGTGTTCGCATTTCTCCACATCCTCTGCAGCATCTGTTGTTTCCTGACTTTTTAATGATTTCCATTCTAACTGGCATGAGATGGTATCTCATTGTGGTTTTGATTTGCATTTCTCTAATGACCAGGGATGATGAGCTTTTTTTCATATGTTTGTTGGCCACATAAATGTCTTCTTTTAAAAAGTGTCTGTTCATATCCTCACCCACTTTTTGATGGGGTTGTTTGTTTTTTTTTCTTGTAAATATGTTTAAGTTCTTTGTAGATTCTGGATATTAGACTTTTGTCAGATGGATAGGTTACAAAAATTTTCTCCCATTCTGTAGGTTGCCTGTTTACTCCGATAGTTTCTTTTGCTGTGCAGAAGAAGCCCTTTAGATTAATTAGATCCTATTTGTCAATTTTGGCTTTTGTTGCCATTGCTTTTGGTGTCTTCATCATGAAGTCTTTGCCTATGCCTATGTCCTGAATAATATTGCCTAGGTTTTCTTCTAGGGTTTTTATGGTTTTAGGTTTTAGGTTTAAATATTTAATCCATCTTGAGTTAATTTTTGTATAAGATGTAAGGAAGGGGTCTAGTTTCTGTTTTCTGCATATGGCTAGCCAGTTTACCCAGCACCATTTATTACATAGGGATTCTTTCCCCATTGCTTGTCAGGTTTGTCAAAGATCAGATGGTTGTAGATGTGTGGTGATATTTCTGAGGCCTCTGTTCTGTTCCATTGGTCTATATATCTGTTTTGGTAGCAGTACCATGCTGTTTAGGTTACTGTAGCCTTGTAGTATAGTTTGAAGTCAGGTAGCATGATGCCTCCAACTTTGTTCCTTTTGCTTAGGATTGTCTTGGCTATATAAGCTTTTTTGTTTTGTTTTGTTTCATATGAAATTTAAAGTAGTTTTTTCTAGTTCTGTGAAGAAAGTCAATGGTAGCTTGATGGGAACAGCATTGAATCTAGAAATTACTTTGGGCACTATGGCTATTTTCATGATATTGATTCTTCCTATCCATGAGCATGGAATGTTTTTCCATTTGTTTGTGTCCTCTCTTATTTTCTTGAGCAATGGTTTGTAATTCTCTTGAAGAGGTCCTTCATGTCCCTTGTAAGTTTTATTCCTAGGTATTTTATTCTCTTTGTAGTAATTGTGAATAAGAATTCACTCATGATTTGGCTCTCTGCTTGTCTATTATTGGTGTATAGCAATGCTTGTGATTTCTGCACATTGATTTTGTATCCTGAGACTTTGCTGAAGTTGCTTATCAGCTTAAGGAGATTTTGGGCTGATATGATGGGGTTTTCTAAATATACAATCATGTCATCTGCAAGTAGAGACAATTTGACTTCATCTCTTCCCATTTGAATATGCTTTATTTCTTTCTCTTGAGGCTAATTATTTTTAATGAGTCAGAACTTTGCCACATTCCCTCTAATGACCTCAATTATGGCAGAGCTTTTTTGTGAAATGGCTTTTCAAAGACTAAAATGGGAGACTTGAAATTAAAAAATGAGTGAAAAGTGTATTTAAAAGCCTTTTTTTCCAGCTAAAAAATGAGCAGTGTCCAATTTAAAATAGGACATATTGCACATGTCTGTGTTTCTGATTCTGCAACATTTTTTGTGCTTCCATGTTAGCCTCATTATTCCTTATGAAGGATATAAAACTTATAATTCCAGTCTCAAACACAGATGAGCCCTTATTACCTGCTTCTGAGAAGTTCTGACTAGATTCTGATTCATATTGACATACTTGGCATCTCACACTCATATGGTCACCCTTAAAAAGAAAAAAGGACCCCTTCCATTCCAAATTGGGTTCAGATGTTGACACTGAGGATACAACACACATCCTTAGATGCCATGACGATGTTTATTACTTGTGTAATTAAAGTCTATGGAGAGAGCAGGACAAACTTCTCAAGCATGTCCAAAATGGCTTGAGAAATAAGCACATCGTGGCAAACACATTATTTCACCTTGCCTGCTTGTATCAACATATACTATGTACCCCATAAATATATACACCTACTATGTACCCACAAATTTTTTTAAAAAATAAAATAAAAAAAGGCTTGAGAGAGCAAGAAGAGAATTCCCCGTGGTTAGGGGCTGGGCCTGGGTTGAGAGTCCCTGCCTGCAGGCAGGGCTTGTATGTCTTAAATGCCTCTAAAGGAGTGGGTCTTATCAGCCAGCACAGATGTGAGGCACAAGGGAGAAGTAAGCTAAAACCTGTCAGCAAATATCAGAAAATGGAGTTAGATTCACCATTACAGAGACCCTGTCTCTATGTGAAAATAAACTTTAATGATATTATCAAAAATATAGAAGTCATTACACTAATCTTTGATCCCGTCTATATAACACCTCAATTTTCATACCTTACTCCAAAGAACAGTTTTGCTGTCCCCTTGCTTGTGCTTTTACTACTAAATCATTAAAATATAACCCATGCACAGAAAAATTTGCCCAAGAAATTTTATTATTGGCATGCTATAGTCAGTTTATTCATTCACTTAACTATTTATTGGTCCTTTTCTGTTTCTTTAATTAAGCTAGGCATATTGTAGAGTAAGAGACGAGCAGAAGTTAAAGTTACAGAGGTAGACATGACTGCATAGAATACTAACAGGCTGAGATTTTATGTGTTAAATTTTTCAAGTTAAAGATAATTTTTAAGACAAGAATGCCATAATCATATTTAGAAACAGGAAGTTTAGTATGATAACAACAGGAAGAAGCATTAGCAAAAGCTAAGAAGAAAGAGCAGACTTAGAATAAGAAGAATCTATAAGATAATAATGAACAAAAACTTTATTTTGGAAATAAAAATAATAGAATCATGAAGAGGAGAAAGCATTTGACTCTGGGCTAAATTACTTGGCTATTGTTATACATAATTTGTTATATATACTAAGTATGTGTGTGTGTGATATGTATATTTATGCATACATGGATATCTATAAATATATACTTATTTCCAAAGCTCTCTTGACTCAGTTTTGAGGCCCTGGTAGAGGCCTATTAGTTCTTCCTGTGCAGTTCATTAAGTCCACACTCTGATCACTCCTCTCATTAGGCTTTCTCACTTTGACCACTATTCACCATCCCTAATCTTCCCAGGGCCAAGTACCAGAAAACTGGGGACAGCCTCTATAACTAGAGCCTGCAATATTATTCAAATAAGCAAGCTCACAAGCAGCCTCAAAAACCTAGCTAACTCTGTGTTGATTGATCTGCGTAGGTACCCACTGATTTCAATTTGCTGTTACCCTTTCCCCACATGCAACTCTCTGTGTGGCACTACTTGGCAACTTTCTTTTTTCTTTTCTTTTCCTTTTTTTTTTTTTTTTTGATAGAGTTTCGCTCTTGTTGCCCAGGCTGGAGGGCAATGGCACAATCTTGGCTCACCGCAACCTCTGCCTCCCGGGTTCAAGCGATTCTCCTGCCTCAGCCTCCTGAGTACCTGGGATTACAGGCATGCACCACCATGACCAGCTAATTTTGGTATTTTTAGTAGAGACGGGATTTCTTCATGTTGGTCAGGCTCATCTCAAACTCCTGACCTCAAGTGATTTGCCTGCCTTGGCCTCCCAAAGTGCTGAAATTACAGGCGTGAGCCATCGTGCCTGGCCAGTAACTTTCTTTCAGTTGGAGCTGTAAGCACCAAAGAGTTCTGCCTTTCATCTGTCTGAGTGTCAGTTTGCTGTGTTCTGCCAACAAAAGAATCTTTAAATCTTATAAAACAGCCATTTACCCAAGTAGGGAACTAAAGAGGGAAAAAAAGAATTAAGAAAAAGATTATTTATTTAGTTTTTGGTCGTGTCATCTGTGAGGTATTTGTGGGCCATCCAGATGGAGATTCATGCAGTTGGATATTCAGTCCTAGATATTAAGGAATACCTGGAACTACAGAAAGAGAATTTAGAATTATTGGCCCATGGCAGTTGAAAACATGAAAATAGACATAATTTTTAGAAAATGAGTTATAAATGAAAAGAAGACAGGACTGAACATTAAATCCTGGGTGGGAAAAGCAAGAATTCATTACATACTACATACGTCAATTAGATAATGCCATGTGCACAGCAATTCATACAGCTCTTAAAGGAACACAAACAAGCAAAGGACAAGGTCACTTAGCACCCAGATAAGCTTGTGCCTTTGTGTCAAGATGAAAAATTTGGAAAACAGGAGTCAACCCTCACCTCCAGAAAGATAACCAATATGTAAGTGTGACTTAAATGTGTTACATATGATTAAAAATTGAATTGGCCTTAGACAAGCTTTTAGAAATTTGTATTGAGAAACATGTAGATTAAGCATTTACTAGAGCATTCTGAAATAGAATAGACAACTAATTGCAATTCTCCCAAGCTGCATTTAAACAACCCAGTTGTTGGAGATGAGATGCCAAATGACTGGGTTTTGATAGCACTGATGTGATGGAGAGACGGGGTTGAATGGTTCCAGGGAGCTGTCTGTGTGTGATTAAAATGAGGTATATTAGAGCTTATGCTGAATAAGAAAGAGATAGAAATCAACAAATAGGCTTCTATCTGTAGGCTAGAATAGGCTTTCCTTCCTCTATAGGAAGGAAAATGTGATATAAGATAGAATTAAGAAGGGCAATATGCCCACTCCAAACCTTGTTGATTGGTGTTTAGGAGGTTTCATATCCTTTACTGGAGTGACTCTGAAAAAATCATTTATTCAGTGGGAAGCAAAGTTTTAGTTCAAGTAAAGAAAAATATAAGGTAGAAGAAGGTTTTTATAAGATTGAGAGTATAAAACAGTTGTTCCTGGATAAATGGGAAACTATGAATGTCTAGAGGGAGTTTGGTACTGAGGAATGAGAAAGAATAGACAATTGTAGAGCTTACATTTTGTGAGAGTGATCGAGGAGAATAGGGATAAAAGATTTTGAAGAAACTAATAAGTTTCAAAATTCTAAGTACAATTTTGGTGTAAAGTTTTCCAGCTCTGAAACTACTCTAGGTCTCCAGGTAGTGGAGAGTCACTGCATGTAATCTGTAGCCACATAGGGTTTGGGAGAGTAGGAATTAAAGCAGCACTCTAACTGCTTGGGGGCTATATTAGTCCATTTTCATACTGCTATAAAGAACTGCATGAGACTGGGTAATTTATAAAGGAAAGAGGTTTAATTGACTCACAGTTACACATGACTGGAGAGGCCTCAGGAAACTTACAATCATGGTGGAAGGCACCTCTTCATAGGGCGGCAAGAGAGAGAATGAGTGTCAGCAGGGAAAATGCTAAATGCTTATAAAACCATCAGATCTTATGAGAACTCACTATAACGAGAACAGCATGAGGGAAACTGCCCCCATGATTCAATTACCTCCCACCAGGTCCCTCCAAGACACATGGATACTGTGGGGATTACAATTCAAGATGAGATTTGGGCAGGAACACAGCCAAATCTTATCAGGGGCATTGGTTATTGTCTATAGTTGACTCAAGTGTGTGTCTTTCTAGGGTCCCTGAAATGCAATACATGACTGGTAAACTTTTTTTTTCCTTATCAGTATTTTCTGCTTTGGACTGGAATATAGCATCCCAAAGCTCCACTTGAATTAAGTCACTAATGATGAGAATGCAAGGGATTAATGATGTTGTACTTGCTGCCACTGGAAGAATTAAGGGAAGGATCCTGAAGAAATTATTTAAAGCAGGGCTACATCTCAGACATCCAGTATGTATTAAAAAGTTGAAGTTGGGTGACAATAAATATGCCAATAAACAAATGTCTACCCATGCTAAACTTTGACCCTAGTTAAAAAATGATAGTTTTTAAATAAATGGATAAGGCCAGTAAAAATTCCTTAGAAGATGAATTAATGAATAAAAAGAAGTTAAATGACTTTATCATAAAGCAATTAATAACCAATATGTATTATTTGTAAAATGCGGGTTATTTAATAAATCAAACTGAAGTAACTATCAAACTTTAGAAATTTTTCATCACATACTTAACAAATTATTAAATTTAAGGCATTAGAGTGAATAGGCAAACTTAAAACTCACTAAGCTCCATAATTCTATAATCCAATAAATTAATCCTGCAAATCTGCAAAATATAAAAATAGTGCCTATGTTATAAAATAACACAAAAAATAAAGATACAACTAGATTTATAGCATAATGATTATTTATTATATTATAAGACTCTCTCAATGTAGAGGAATTCCTAAGAAAGCTGTAAAACTATTCCTGAGTATCAGGTAAAGATCAAAATTGTAAATTGTTTTAAATTTCATATTTTAATAGGAAATAACTGGATGACAGGACTCAAGTACCTGACTTCTAATACTGTTATCTTTCCTAATACAATTATATGTATACTTCAAAATAAATCAGTTGGCCTACCAGTAGCTTTAATATTTTCCTGAGCTATAAATATTTTTAACTTCCTCTTTCAATCATTATTTTCATTTAACCACCTTTTATGGAGCAAAAGCGGTCTTCCTAGCAGAAATGCCAGCCTTGGGATCGTAAAGATGACTAATAGATTCTGCCCTCACTGTGCTGGAAGTCTGGAAAAGATAATAACAGATTTATAAATGTAGTTCTATGTTAAAAATCAACAAATTAAGCATATGTAACAGATAACTGAGGGTAGTGGACAACTCTACTTGGTAAAATCAGAAAAATCTTCATAGAGAAGGGGCTACTTGAATGAAATGTGATCAAAGTGAGCAAAACTGATCAGCTGCAGTGATAGTGTGTAAGTTGGTTGTGGGTTTGTTTGGGGAGCTTGAAGGTAGAGAAAATCTGTTGGATGGCCATTGTAGTTGTCTATGAAAGCATTTTTAAAGATTTTGTTATCTTCATGTTTACAATACTTCAGTGGTTTCCCAAAACCAATGAAAGAAAAGTAATCCTTTTTATGACAACGTGCCAGCTTCTGCGTCTGAAAACCTACCTTGCCAGTGTAAACTCTCAACACAATGGCCCTCAAACATCTTACTATCACAATAACAAAATACTTTTTTCTTCAAAACCTAATACATAGATTCAATTCAACCTATAACAGGTAGAGAAATATTTCCTATATGTTATAGGTTGAATTGAGTCTCTTTTCCAAAATACATGTTGAAGCCCTAACCACCCGGACCTTGGAATGACTTGAAAATAGGGGCATTGTGGATACAATTAGTTAAGATGGAGTTTACTGGATTAACATAGACCCTTAACCCAATACAACTGGTGTTTTTATGAAAAAATGGCCACATGACACAGAGAACAAGCAGAACATCAGGTGATAATGTAGATGGAGATTGGTAAGTCAAGGAACATCAATATTTCTGACAATAATAGAAGCAAAGAAAAAGGTAAGGAGCAGATTCTCTTGTAGAAGCTTGGAGAGAGCTGGCCTTACCAAGACCTTAATTTTAGACTTCTAAACTCAAAAACTGTGAAAGAACATATTTCTGTTGTTTTAAGCCCTGTAGTTTGTGGGATTTTGTTCAAGCAGCCCTAGGAAAGTAATTCGCTATCCTAACGCAACAATAAATATAGAACCCAATATAATAGAGCAAAAATTTGAACAAACTCTTCACACACACATTTATACCAATGGTCAATATGTGCATTAAAAGACACTAAACATTACTGGTATCAAGAAAATATGAGTTAAAAACCAAAGCAACATACCACTATATCTCCACTTGAATGGCTAAAATGTAATAAGATTTAAAATACCAAATGTTAGAGAAGATGTTGTAAAACCAGAAATTGCCAACGTATCTGAGAGAAGGTAAAATGTTACAACTTCATTGGTAAAGAAACTTGTCAGTTACTTAAAATTGTTAAATATCAGCTTTAATTATAAGACGCAAAAACTGCAAACAATGCAGGTATCCATCAACACGAAAATTGATAAACTGTGTCACTGTCACAAAATAAAATACCACTCCAAAATTAAAAGGAGTAAACTACTGATGCATGCAACATCAATTGATCTCAAGAGTATTATGCTGAGTAAAAGGAGCTAGACACAAGAAGTGTGTACTACATGGTTCTATGTACATGAAATTGCAGAATCAGGAAAACTAATCTTTGTTGATAGATAACACATCAGCAGAGGAGTAGATTAGTGGAAAGGAGGAATGAATAAATGTATTGGGGTGATGGAAATGTTCCAATCTTAATATGCAATTATCAAAATTGAATGAAAACACATTTACGATATATAAATCATGTATAAGATATATATAAGTTGTGTATAAATTACATATAAGATGAATAAATAATTAGATAAACCAAAGAATCAATAACTTTTTAAAAGAAAACAGAACAAATGGATAGAAAGAATTCCATTTTTTAAAAAAACCCCTTAATTTTAGAATTCTAAACACCAGATCAGTGAAAGAGTATATACCTCTCTGTTGAATAAAAGCAAGATTATGTCCAAAGGTGCTAAAATTTTTAAATAAAGAAAATTTTCTGGTTTATAGTGAATTATAAATTACAAGCCTTTGTGAAGTGAGTTTTTTAATGAATTAGGAAGTTTTAAGATGGCCCTATGAAAAGAAATTTTTTCCTATGTTTGCCTAACATAAACATAACTGTCACAAGACATAAATATGATAAAATGGGTTTTTTTTTTTTGCACTTGCTAGGGGTAAAGTGGGAAGAAGAAAGATTGATGTTAAGAGAAAGAAATCATTAAGTATTTAGAAAACTGGAAAAGGATTCAAGAAGAAAATGTACACGGGTAGAAATCAAAAAAGCAAAAATGAAGAAAGAGTACTTGGCAAGTGTTCACCCTTATTATAGATTTTCATTCATAATGAATATAACATTTTGGGAGAACAGTGAATAGACCAGTTTCACTGAGGTAAGAGATTTGTCAAAAGAAGTAATTGAACAAAACATTTAAACAATACAATAGAGTGAAACTTTAGGGAATCAATTATCAAAATATAGAGTTTGGTCATCTGAGGGGCAGTGAAAAATTATTGAGGATTTTTAACAGAAAAGATTGTTATAAAGTATTATTTTAGGATGGTAAACTAATTTATAAATGTGAAATTATTTTGTATCAGGCACTATTCTATTAATTTTGGAAATGTAGATAATGACAGAGACTTTTGACTTGACCAAATAATACCTAATATAATAAAGTCATTTATATTCCTTAGCTAAAGATGGATGATCATTATATTAGTCCATCCTTTTGATTTGCTACTGTATGTTGATTAAGTTTAGGTGTCAATTTTACTAGATCAAGGGATAATCAGATATCTGATAAAATATTTTTCTAATTATGTCTGTGAGGATGTTTCCATGATAGATTTGTATGTTTTTTGACTTTTTGGGTTTTGTTTTGTTTGTTTTACATACAGTATCATTTTATTCACATGAATTTCTAGAATGGGCAATCAAATATATGCTAAAAAATAAAAATAAAACATGGCTTCTCCCTATAGGGCATTAGTATGGAGCAGGGGAACTTTCTGGGGTGACGAAAATAGGCTGCATCTTAATACAAATGTGGGAAACACTGGAGTATCTATCCATTAAAGCTATATCATTAGGAAGTATGCATTTTAGTGGATATATGCTACCTTTCAAACCAAAACTTGTGAGAAAAGAAAGAATTGTACGTTTTCATCTATTTGGTCTCAGTCCAGCTGGGTGGTCATTGTACCTATGGGAGTCCATATCTTCCATGTTGGACATTATGAACATAACAGTTTCTCTATACAAGGGGTTCGGCTTTCCAGATGAATTAATAAATGCAATGTTCCTGTCGCAGCCACTCTGTGTGTGCCATTGCCACAAGTCTGGAGTGGCCTGCCTTTACACAGAAACCACTGATCTGGATGGTCAGGCTCTCAGAATGGTCACTTTGTAAAGGCCCATCGTCCTGCCATTGTTGTAAGGCAATGGGTCTGTCCTTAGTAGTCAGAGCATCTTAGACATCCATCCATGTTACAGGTGTGCAGAGAGCTCCTGAGTGTGGTTGAAATATCGCCTTTACTTATATGTATCATTCGTAGGATAAATGAAGTTATCTTCCTCCAAGCACCCATCCAGTTGGGAATGGACTTAAGGGTGCAAGCCTATCAGCAATGTCTGGGCAGTTCATGGCATTTGGGAGACTTGAACTTCAATGCCTACGAGGTGGGATCATGTGCTCTCCAGGTTGCCATAGGTGTGGGTGCCCTCTGTCATCTGATTTCTGCCTTGCCGTTTCCTTCCTGCTTCACTCAAGAATCCTTCCAAGATGACTCTGAAGGGAAGCTTCTAAGTTTGTCCTCCAGCCAAAAGGAAGTCTGAAAATTCAGAAGAAAATTAAAAAAAGTCCATAATTAAACTGTATTAAGTGATGAAGTTGACATAGCTTATGCAGTGGTACATATATTCTGAAATCAAAGATGTGAAGAGAAAGATTTGACCTGTCTTTCATGATGCCAATGGAGTATATTATTATTTTTTATTTATTTATTTTTCAAATTTTAGTTTAGATTGAGGAGGTACATGTGCAGGTTTATTACCTGGGTATATTGTATGATGCTGAGGTTTGGGGTGCAAATGATTCCATCACACAGGTACTGAGTGTAGTACCCAATAGTTAGTTTTTTAACTCTTGTCCTCCTGTCTTCCTCCATTCTTTAGTAGTCACCAGTGTCTATTGTTGCCATCTTCTGTCCATGAGTAACTGATGTTTAGCTCCCACTTATAAGTGAAAACATGCAGCATTTGGTTTGCTGTTACTGCATTAATGCCAATAGTATAATGGCCTCCAGCTGTATCCATGTTGTTGCAAAGGATATAATTCCTTTATTTTGTGTGACTGTGTAGTATTTCATGGTGTGTGTGTATATATACACACACACCATATATATATATATACCCACACCATATATAGATATACACACACCATATATAGATATATATACACCATATATAGATATATATATACACACCATATATAGATATACACACCACATACAGATATATATATCTCTCACATATATATACATATATATACACCATGTGATATATATATCCGAGATATATATATCTGAGATATATATCTCTCTCACATATATATCTCTCATATATATATCTCTCTCACATATATATATCTCTCATATATATGTGAGATATATATCTCACATATATATCTCTCTCACATATATGTCACATATATATCTCTCATATATATCTCTCACATATATATCTCAGATATATATATCTCAGATATATATCTCTCACATATAAATATCTCACATATATATACACACCATATATAGATATATATACACACCATATATATATACACACCATATATATACACACCATATATAGATACATATATATCTCACACATATATATCTCTCACATATATATCACATATATATATCTCACATATGTATGTGTGTGTGTGTGTGTGTGTATGTGTGTGTATATATATATCACATTTTATTCACTCAGTCCACTGTTGATAAGCACCTTGGTTGACTCAGGTCTTTGCTATTGTGAATACTGCTGTGATGAATATGCAACTGCATGTGTCTTCTTGGTAGAACAAATTTCTGTCTTTTGGATATTTATGTGTTTTGGCTGTGTCCCCATACAAATTTCATCTTGAATTGTAGTTCCCATAATCCCCACATGTTGTGAGAGGGACCCACTGGGAGGTAATTTAATCATGGGGGCAGCTACCCCCATGCTTCTGTTCTTGTGACAGTGAGTGAGTTCTCACAAGATATGATGGTTTTATCACGAAATTTTCCCTCTTTTGCTAGGTACTTCTCCTTCCTGCCATCATGTGAAGAAGGATGTGTTTTCTTCCCCTTCTGTCATGATTGTAGGTTTCCTGAGGCCTCCCCAACCATGTGGAACTGTTAGTCAATTAAACCTCTTACCTTTATAAATTATCCAGTCTCAGGCAGTTCTTTATAGCAGAGTGAGAATGTACTAATACAGATATATACTCAGTAATGGGATTGCAGCATCAAATGATATTAATATTTTAGTTTTAGGCTTTTTGAGAAATCTCAAAACTGTTTTTCACAGTGGCTAAACAAATTTACATTCCTGCCAACAGTGTGTAAGTGTTCCCTTTTCTCTGCAGCCTCACCAGCATTATCTGCAGTTTTTCTGACTTTTTAATAAGAGACATCCTGACTGGAGTGAAATGGTATCCCACTGTGGTTTTGATTTGCATTTCTCTGATGATTAGTGATGTGGAACTTTTTTTATATATTTGTGGACCACTTTTATGTATTCTTTAGAGAAGTGTCTGATTATACCTTTTGCCAATTTTTAATGGAGTTTTTTTATTTATTCACTTGTTTAAATTTCTTATAGATGCTGGTTATTATATGTTTGTCAGGTGTGTAGTTGGCAAATATTTTCTAGCATTCTGTAGGTTGTATATTTATTCTATTGATAGTTTATTTTGCTGAGCAGAAGCTTTTAGTTTAATTTGGTCTCACTTCTCTATTTTGTTTTTGTTGAAATTGCTTTTAAGGACTTAGTCATAAATTCTTTCCAAGACAAATGTCCAGAATAGTGTTTCCTAAATTTCCTTCTAGAATTCTTATAATTTGAGGTCTTCCATTCAAATATTTAATCTCTCGAGTTCATTTTTGTATAGGGTGAAATATAGAGGTCCAATTTAAATCTTCTGCATATGCCTAGCAAGCTATTCCACCACTGTTTATTGAGTAGGGAGTCTCTTCCCCACTGCTTATTTTTGTCATTTTCAAAAAATATCTGATAGCTTTATTGTGGTTTCTCTATTCTGTTCCAGTGGTCTGTGTGCCTATTTCTGTACCAGTACCAGGCTGTTTTGGTTACTGTAGCTTTACAGTATAGTTTGAATTCAGGTTATGTGATGCTGTTTTTGTACCAGTGCCAGGCTATTTTGGTTACTGTAGCTTTACAGTATAGAGTGAAGTCATGTAATATGATGCCTCAGATTTTGTTCTTTTTGCTTAAGATTGCTTTGACTATTCAGGCTGATTTTGGGTTCCATATGAATTTTAGAATAGTGTTTTGTAGTTCTGTGAAAAATGACATTGGTAGTTTGATAAGAATAGTATTGAATCTGTGGATTGCTTTGGGCAATATAGATATTTTAACAATATTGATTCTTCCAATCCTTGAGCATGGAATGATTTTCTATTTGTTTATGTCATCTATGATTTCTTTTAGCAGTGTATTGCAGTTCTTCTTTTAAAGATCTTTCACCTCCTTAGTTATATGTATTCCTAGGTATTTTATTTTTTTTGCAGCTATTGTAAATGGAATTGTGTTATTGATTTGGCTCTCATCTCTCATTTTTATACACATACTCTATTTGTTTATAAAAGTGATGCTGATTTTGTAATCTGCAACTTTAATGAAGTTGTACTGATCAGTTCCAGCAGCCTTTTGAGGGAGTCTTTAGGATTTTCTAGGTACAGAATCGTATCATATGTGAAGACAGCTAGTTTGAGTTCTTCTTATCCTTTTTGCATGCCTTTCATTTCTTTCTCTTACCTGATTGGTCTTGCTAACACTTCCAGTACTATGTTGAGTAGGTGTGGTAAAAGCATCAGAAATGCTTTTAGTTTTTGCCCATTCAGTATGATGTTGTCTGTGGGGTGATCATAGATGGCTCTTATTTTGAGGTATGTCCCTTCAATGCCTAGTGTCTTGATGATTTTTATCATAAAGGGATGTTGGATTTTCTGAATGCTTTTTCTGCATCTATATGGTTTTTGTTTTTATTCAGCTTATGTGGTGAATAACATTTATTGATTTGTGTATGTTGAAATAATGTTACATCACAGGAATAAATAAAACCTGCTTGAATAAAGCCTACTTGATCATGGTGAATTAACTTTTTGATGTGCTTTCCTACTTGGTTTGCTGGGATTTTGTTGAGGATTTTTGTCTGTGTTCATCAGGGATATTGACCTGTAGTATTCTTTTTTCATTATATATTTGCCAGGTTTTGGTATCAGAGTGATTCTGGCTTTGCGTAATGAGTTAGAGAGGAGACCCTCCTCCTTTACTTTTCGGAATAGTTTCAGTAGAATTGGTACAAGCTCTTCTTTGTATCTCTGGTAGAATTTAGCTGAGAATCCATCTTGTCTGGGTCTATGGGTAGATTTCTTATTATTGGTCCAATTTCAAAACCCAATTGGTCTATGCAAGGTTTCAAATTCTTCCTATTGAACCTTGGGAGATTGTGTGTTATTAGGAATTCATCCATTTTCTCCAGATTTTTCTGGTTTGTGTGCATAAAGATGTTCATAATAGTCTCCAATGATCTTTTGTATTTTCATAGGATCATTTGTAATGTCATCTTTTTCATGTCTGATTGTACTTATTTGTATATTGTAGAGAGTGTCTATCAATCTTGTTTACGCTTTCAAAAAACAAACTTTTGGTTTTGTTGATTCTTTGTATAATTTGGGGGTCTTAATTTTATTCAATTCTGCTCTGGTTTAGTTATTTTATTTTTTTCCTGCTAGCTTTGAGGTTACTTTGTTCTTATTTTTTCTAATTCCCCTAGGTGTGATGTTGGATAATTAATTTGAGGTTTTTCTAACTTTTTGACATAGGTATTTAATGTTACAAACCTTCCTCAACACTGTTTTTTATGCATCCCAGAGATTTTGGTATGTTGTATCTGTTTTCATTTATTTAAAAGAATTTTTTAATCTTAATTTCAATGTTAAATTTGCTGTTTATTCAAAAGTCATTCTGGAGCAAGCTGTTTAATTTTGACTATAATTAGGTGGTTCTGAGTGATCTTCTTGGTATTGATTTCTTCTTTTTTTTTTTTTGCATTGTGGTCTGAGAATATGGTTTGTGTGCTTTCAATTTTTTTTTAATTAATTGAGGCTTGCTTTATGGCCAAGCATTTCATTGATATTGGATGATGTACTGTGGGCAGATAAGAAGAATGTATATTCTGTGTTTGATGTGTGAAATGTTCTGTAGATGTCTAATGCTGACAGAGGGATGTTGAAGTTCCTCACTATTGTTGTGTGGTCTTCTAAGTCTTTTCATAGGTCTAGAAATACTGCTTGTACAAATCTGGGTGCTGCAATGTTGGGTGCATATATATTTAGGATAGTTAAGTCTTCTTATTGACTTGAGCCCTTTATCATTATGTAATGCCTTTCTTTGTCTTTTTGTTGTTGTTGGTTTACAGTCTGTTTTATCTGATATAAGAGTAGTGACTCCTGATGTTTTTTTTTTGTTTGTTTTCTGTTTGTGTGTTAGATCTTTCTCCAACCCACTACTTTTAGTCTAGGAGTGTCAATATGTGTGAGATGGGTCTCTTGAAGACAGCAGATGCATGAGTTTTTTTTTTTTTAATCCAACTTACCATTCTACCTTTTATGTTGGGTGTTTAGAGCATTTACATCCAAATTTAATATTAATATGTGAGGTTTTGATCCTATTATGAAGTTGTTAGCTGGTTGCTTTGTAGTTTTTACTGTGTTGTTGCTTTATAGAACCTGTGAGCTATGTACTTAAGCAAGTGTTTCTGGTAGCAGGTATTGTTATTTTGTTTCCATCTTTAGAATTCCCTTAAGAGTCTGTTGTAAGGCCGGCCTAGAGGTAATACATTTCCTTAGTCCTTGCTTGTCTGGAAAAGATTTTATTTGATTTTTGCTTATAAAGCTTAGATGGCAGGTTATGAAATTTTTGGTTGGAATTTACTTTCTTGAAGAATGCTGAAAATATGCTCCCAGTCTTTCCTGACTTGTCAGGTTTCTGCTGAGAAGTCTGCTGTTAGCCTGATGGGATACCCTTTGTATATCATCTGCCCTTTTTCTCTAGCTGTCTTTAAGATTTTTTCTTTAATGTTGACCTTGGACAGTCTGGTGAGCGTATGCCTTGGTGATGTTTATTTTTTATAGAATATTGCAGGTGTCTCTGGATTTCTTGTATCTGAATGTTTACCTCTTTAGCAAAATTAGAAGATTTTTAAAAATTGTTTCCTTAAATATGTTTTCCAGGGTGTTTTCCCTTGCTCATTCTCTCTCTTGAATGCCAATAATATGTATGTTTGATTGCTTTATATAATCTGATATTTCTCAAAGACTTTGTTCATTAAATTTATTTTTTTTATTTTTACCCGACTTAGTTCAAAATAAATTTAATGAACAAAGATGGAGATGGCCCTCCTGCACCAGAATCTTTGCACAGGAATGCTGGGGCACCTCAGGCTACAAATCCAGGTGAGCTGGTACTCTTAATACCTGGAGATTTGCCTAGGCATGAAGCAGAGAGGGCCTTGCTGCATCACAATCTATGTCCAGAATGTGTGGGGCAACTCAGCCTGATGAACCAGATGAATGGGTTTTCTAAATGCTTGGAAGTCTGCCTGGTTGTGAAGCAGATGTCTGCCTTTGTTGATGTTGGTTGACAGTCTGTTTTTATCTGATATAAGAATAGTGACCCCTGATCCTGCACCAGGATCTCTGCACAGGAAGGGCAGGGCAACTCAGGCTGCTAATCTAGGTGAATGGGTTCTCTGAATGCCTGGAGATGTCCCTGGGCATGGGGCATAGGGCCTCCTGCACCAGGATCTCTGCATAGAGGGGGTGAGGTGACTGAGGTTGCTAAACCAGGCAAGCAGATTCACTGAGTGCTTAGAGATTTGCCTGAGCACGTAACAGAGAGGGCCCCCCTGCACCAGGATCTCTGCACAGAAAGGGTGGGGCTGGTCAAGCTGCTGATCCAGGTAAGCAGGTGCTCTGAATGCCTGAAGATCTGTCTAGGCATGGAACAGAAAGAGCTCTTCTGTACCACAATTATTTCCATGAAGGGTGGAGCAGCTCAGGTTGCTGGTCCAGGCAAGTAGGTGCTCCAAATACCTGTATTTCTGTCTGGAAGTGGAGTAGAGAGGGCCCTGCTGCACCATGATCTCAGGGGAGCAGCCTGGGGAAACCAACAATGGCACACACAGACTGGTTCTAGGTTGCCAAGCTGGCTCTACCTGTAAGTTTTCTGCCCAGGAGAAACTGCAGCTGTAGCAGCTCTCCTCCCACCCCAGGCTGTGACAGGGGGAATACAATTTCAGCTCCTACTGCTGAGGCACTTTCCAAAGTTCTGGCTATGGAGGCCCCTATCCTACCCCAGAGTGGACATTCTAATCTCTGACCTGAGACAAATATGCTTTTGCAACCAGAAGAATGGGTTGCCAAAGAATGGGGTCACCAAAGAATGGCTGACTTTGTATTCACCTGGATTAAAAATGGTATCCTGCTCTCAGTCCTAGGTCTGCGCCAATGTTGCAGTTTTCCCAGTGTCTTTCCATTATAGCATCTACAAGCCTCTTCCCACACTAGCTCCAGGGCTTGTGAGAAACAAAATGTTCTCCCTCAGCTTGGGTTGCTCGGATCCCCAGTGCAAATGTGAGTCACAGAGAAAGGCTCCCTGCATCTCTTGTGTACTGGCGCTTCACTCACTTTTGTCAGCCAGATTCCATCATAGAGACTGTTTGCCAGCAATCTCTTTCCCAAAATCTGGGTGCCCTACATGATTCTGTTGGATTCCCATATTCCTTCTTGAATTAATTGAATTTTCTTCTTGAATTTCCTTCTGTCTCTCTGAAGAATCCTGACTAATAAGCTCACAGAGTTTATCTTTATGCACTATCTTGCTACTTCCAAGTGGCAGAGGCATGCTAAAAGCCTGTAATCTACCATCAAATAGACTGCTATTTGAATCAGTGACTGAGTAATAAAGACCCACCCTCCTCCAGTTGGATGGGCAGGTACCATCCAATCTGCTGAGGGCCTAGATAGAACAAAAAGGTAGAAGAAAGGCAAATTGACCCTCTCTTTCTTTTCTGGAGCTGAGGCACCCTTCTTTATCTGCCCTTGGACATCAGAACTCTAAACTGTTTGGTCTTTGAACTCAGGACTTGCATCAGTAGCCCTGCATCCCCAGTTTTTAGGCATTTGGCCTCAGATTGAGAGTTACACTATTGACTTCACTGGGTCTTAGGCCTTCAGACTTGGACTGAGCCACACTCTAGGCTTCTCTGGTTCTTCAGCTTGCAGATGGCCTGTCATGGAATATCTCGTGTGTGTGTGTGTGTGTGTGTGTGTGTGTGTGTATACACACACATATACATACATATATATATATTAAGGAAAGAGAGAGAGAAGAGGCGATTTATTAGGGGAATTGCCTCATATGATTATGGAGGCTGAAATGTTCCATGACATTAATGGGATATACATCCTATTAGTTCTTTCTCTCTGAAGAACCCTGACTAATACATGCTCTGTTCTCTAATCTGTATGTATCACTTTACCTGGTAGGGTCTGATTTGAAAAAAATGATCTATATTTTTAACCACATACCTGTTTCCCATATTCTTTTGTCTTCTGATCACATTAACTCTAAGTTTTAAATGATTGAAAGAAACTGCTACCAACTTTCCTTGAATCAATTTACAACTCTACTTCTGGCCATGCTGACAATGGAGGAGCATATTATAATATGCAGGGAAGTGGGCACTATGAGATGAGGATATGCATTTTCTTTACACTGACCATCAGCCACTCTACTCTTCTGCTTCCATGTTGTTTATGGGGAAAGATGTAACAACAGTTAAGTTGTCATTTGCAAGAATGGGAGCTGTTTTTTAAAGTATGCAAGGTAAAGCATGCATAAGGATTCATACCATTTTAATATTGCACAATATGTCCTAATTTAAAAACTTGTTTTGGAGGCAAGTTGGCAGTGCTGACAGTGTATGCTTTTTCTTTTTTAACGTTTCTAAAGAGAAGTAAAAATTTGACTGAATCAGGTGTCAATTATACTACAAAAATCAAAGGTTTGTACTATGTAGTTTGATAAATTCTTCCCATGAACATTGGTAGATATGGTGCATAATGAAATATTTTGAGCTTTCTTGTTTCTTAAAATATTACTGGAAAATAATATAAGGATATATAAAAGAGTCGTCACAGGAAAAAAAAGTCCTTTTTATTTATTTATTTATTTTTCTAAAGGAGTAGCAGTGAACTTAAAGTAAGGGTGATATTTGTTTCCTTCCAATCTTGAGATTTTCTCATTCTAAGGCATGAAAGCATGGATAGTATAAAGTTTGTGTGATAAAAGTTGTAAAGGCATTTACTTCATTCTATCTGTCATTATCCTAATGTGTTATCTTGTCTTATTCCTTTGATGACTATATAAATTAACATTTATTTAAAAGCTACTTGGCCATATACCATATGGTAAATTTTTGAAAACATTGTCTCTAGTCTTTAAAATGACTCTTAAAGATACGTCATATCATTTCCATTGTCCAGTTGAGAAAACCACATTCAGAGATGTTGAGTCTTTGTCTAACATCTGAACATCTGAAATAAGGCATGGTGCTGGAATAGGATCCTATAATTCTGAAATTCTAATTTCTGTTCCCTCTGCATAGCCTAGACCCTCTTAGATAGGTTTTGTTATCTTCATTTATCTCTAAATCACCTGGAAAAATGCTCTCAGTATAGCAGGTGGTCAGTGAACATTTATCTTGCATGAACTTGGTGGGGAAATGTCATTATGCAACCAAGACTTATGGGTTCTGTCATAATAGTTCTGTCCCTTATCAATTGTAAAAATATATCATTATCCCATGGATTGTTTCAATTTCCTCAATTATAAAATGAGAATTTAAAAATGATCAGAATTAAGAGATAGCATGTAGTGTAAAAGACTCTACAGGTAGTGTAAAGCCACTCTATATTCACTCATAATGCCACTTTTCTGGCCAGCTCCAATACAGCACAGAACCCACCAGGCACATTGACTCATCCTTCTAAACTTCTTCAGTGGGGTAAAATTTTTTATCCATTCTTTTTACATCTGTTCATAGAATGGCAGCTGCAGAGAGTTTTCTATAACTGTGGTGGGAAGAAATACAGGGATTAGATCTAATCTGTTACATAGGCCCCAGCCTAACATTTGTGTGTGTGTGTGCTCTAATCTGTACTTTTGGTAATTCCCACAGGCAGCAGCATATCAATGAGTTTCAAACCATCTTCTCTGTTGCTGTTTGTTTTTTGTTGTTGTTGTTGTTTTGTTTGTTTGTTTGTTTTAGTTATTGGCAAATGCTTCTTACCTCAACCCCAGAAGCATTTTCTTAGGCTTGCCAAAAATATTAAATGCCTGGGCAATTTTATGGGATGATAGAATCTGTGTTCTCTCATTTTGATTCTATAAAAGCAGCAAGTGGCTTGCCTGAGCTATATATTGTATGATGCATGGGGATGCTCAGGGTCCTATAATCACAGTATATAGGGATGGTCTAGATGGCTATCCCCTGTGACTAGAATGAAAGACAGGAGTTACAAGGGCAAAGTGACCTACGGGAAATTTGGATTTCTAAATTGCTTACCAAAATGCCTCCAAAAGGTGGTGTATCTATTAAGGGAGGCTGAGAATTTACTGAGGGAGAAATTTAACACTTTATATAGTGAAGACCAAGAAAAGCATCAAGCTTCCTAATGCAACCTTGCATGGTGACTTTAAAATTCTTTTCAGGAAAAATGGCTAGAGAATTAAATGTTTATTGAAAATACCCTCCTTTTATATGGTTTCATATCTTTTCCTAACCCTGTGCACTTACATTCTTGACTGTGATACAACATATATGGTTAAAATGTTTTATCTCATAAGGTTAATTTTCTAGATGTGAAACTCTGTTGGGTATTACTGTGCATGTGCTAGAAACCCCAGGGTTTAAGGTAAAAGACTCTAGTAAAGATACTAGTTTTATTTTCATATTCCTAAAATGTTAAACTTCAGGGCATTATGATCATGCAGCCTTTTTGAATCCAATGGTTAAGTTATTTATTTCCATACTACAATTTTTTTAGCTATTGTGGAAGAAAATTTGTGGCTGAGCTAGTTAAAACCAATGTTAAATTAAATATAAACAACATTAATTATGATCTACTTATGCTTTCCAGGCAGGAGTCAAAAATCACATGTGATTTAGAAAGTGTTACATAAATGAATGAAATGGTCTCCAGTAATGCATTAAGTAGCTGTGAGACTGGTGAATTGAAGAATGCATGACCTGTCTAACAGTATTAAAAAAAATATGTGAATAAGCCACTCTGCCAGACAAACAAAATCCATAGATAAGCTGAGAGATGCAGAAGGGACAGGAGGAAGGAGCTCTATTTCTCTCTGTGGAAGGGAATGCTGACATGAGGAAAAATAATCATGGTCAGCATTGACTATGACTTCACTTAGAGCTCTAGGCAGTAGGGAACAAGTGAAGATCAGATCTAACAAAATAAGGGCTAGGGAATGCAAATGAAGCAATTTATAACTAGTGATTCATTAAAATTGGGTTACTGACCCTGTAGTAACATCAATCCAAGTAAGTACTTTTTTATTCTCATTATGGAGAAGATGTGAGTCAGTGCTTGTTAGTGGTTCAGACCACAAGCTCTAAAGCTTTGTTGTTTAAGATCAAGGACTCTTTCTGCTCCATGTGAGGTATGAAAATGTGGGCATGTTACCAGAACTCACTGCCCTTCAGTTTGCACATCTGTACAGTAGGGATAATAATAGTACTTACATCAATGGTTACTTTAAAAATAAAATGACTTTATATACTTAAAAGGGCTGGCACATAATATAGCACAAACATTTGTTATTACGAAATAATTGTCAAACAACAAGCATAACCTCATTCAATTCTAATTGTGACTGGTTTTAGCTTTTTTTTCTACTTACTTGAAGATATACTATAGATTCTATTCTCTAGATTTCAGTAAAGCGGTAAATAATCATACCTTTTATTTCATATAAAGTCAAAGATTATTAGAGCCACTAGGAAATTTAAGAATCCCAATTCCAACTTTGATTTTCTAAGTTAAAATTATGTCTAGAAAGAAAATGCCTTATAGTCATACTGTGTAAAACAAAAAAATGGCTACAATTCATATCTTCTGTGAACAAGCTTGATGATTTTCCTGAGACTCTCTCTGTATTGTATATGAAATGAAACATGTTAATTTATTCCTGATATTAGTGATTAGTGAGCTAAAAATTGTTCCTCTATTTTCAATGAAACTAATTCATATAGAGAGATCTACCACAGGCATGAAATATAGGAGAAAGGTTTTGTGATTTACTTAGTATCAAGGCAGTAATTTCCTCCAGTTAACAGCTAACATGTTTTATCCTTTGTGGAAACAGGTGCCTTTAGATGTGATCCTTTTAAATTCAGGGGCTGTCTGACAGAAAAGAAGGGGAAGATCCTCTACAACGTTGATGCCAGGAAAGCAACCTCATCTCCTGAGCTTTATATGCAGTTGTAAACACATTGTCTTCCTGCAGCTGGAAGGAAGTATGTGTAATAAGAATAAAGCCTTTAACAAAACACAATTTACCTGGCAGGAGAAGTAGAAATTCAGGTATAAAGAGGAGTAATGCTATAAGACAATAATCCTCAATCCTAACTGCACACCACAATCACCTGGAAAATTCTTAAAACTACTGCTTCTCAAATACCACCACAGAGATTATGATGAATATATTCTAGGGTTATAGCCAAAACAAAAGTATTTTTAAGCTTCATGATGGACTCTAATGTAAAAGTAAGAGTTAAGCACCATGAACCTAATAGTAATTTTCTGTCTGAACTTCTACTGGAATGGCCCCTTCTCTCACTACCATTGTTTTATTCAAATAACCTTTGTACACTAGCAATGAACAATCTGAAAAAGAAATCAAGAAAATAATTTTATTTGTGTTGGCATCAGAAAGGGTAAAATACCTAGAAATAAATGAAACCTAAAATGTGAAGGATTTGTACATTAAAAACTAAGACACATAAATAGAAAGGCATCCCAATTTTATGGTTTGGAAGAACTAATATTGTTAAGATGGATATGCTATCCAAGCCAATCTAGAGACTCATTGTAATGCCTATCAATGTTTCACCAGCCCTCTTTTTATTGCAGAAATAGGAAATCCAATTCTCAAATTCATGTAAAATTTTCATAGCCAAAAAAATATATAGAAAAAGAACAAAGTTGGAGGGCTACACTTCTCAATTTCAAAACATACTACACTACAGTGATCAAAACAGTGAGGAACTAACATAAAGATAACTATATAGACCTATAGTATAGAAATTAGAGTCAGTGAATAAATTCATGTATCTATGGCCAATTGATTTTTGGTAAATGTGCCAATACCATTCAATAGGGGAAATTATATTCTCTTCAACAAATGGTATTCACATAACTAGCCGACAAGTGCCAAAGAATAAAATTGGAAAGTTACCTTAAAGCATATAGAAAAATTTACTCAAAGTGGATCAGGGATCTAAATATAAGAATTAAGCTCATAAAGCTCATAAAAAGAAACGTAGGAATAAATCATCACGACCTTGGATTTGAAATGGATATTTAGATACAACACTGATAACATATGAACAAAATAAAATAGATAAATCGGACTTCATCAATATTAAAAACTTTTGTGTATCAAATATATTATTAAGAAAGTAGAAAAACAACCTAAAATGAGATAAAATATTAGCAACTCAAGTATCTAATAAGAGTCTAGTATCCAGAATATAGAAAAAAAATACTTACAAGTCAATGAGAGAAAGATAAACAATGCCATTATAAAATAAGCTAAGAACTTGAATAGACATTTCTCCAAAAAGTATATTTAAATTGTCTACAAATACATTTTAAAAATGCTCAATATCATTAGTAATTAGAAAAATACACTTCAAAACCAAAATGTGGTACCACTTCACACTCACTAGAGTGGTTTTAAGAAAAAAAAATAGAATATTTAAAGTGTTGGTGAAGATGTAAAGAAATTTAAACCCTCATACACTGATGGCAGAAATGTAAAAAGGCTTATGTAGAAAACAGTTTGACTTCTCCATAAAAAGTTAAGCATAAAATTACCATAGGGTCCAGCAATTCCACTCATAGGTATATACCCCAAAGAATTGAAACTGATACTCAAACAAACATTTTTACATGAATGTTCATAGCAGCACTATTCAGAGTATCTGCTTTGGACTAAATGTTTGTGTCTTCTGCTCCCCCAATTTATATGCTGAAACCTAGCCTCCAATGTGAGGGTAATTTGAGGTGTGGTCTTTGAGAAGCAATTAGGTCATGAGAGTGGAGCCCTCATGAAAAT
Organism: Pan troglodytes; assembly: GCF_028858775.2. Classification (NCBI taxonomy): domain Eukaryota; kingdom Metazoa; phylum Chordata; class Mammalia; order Primates; family Hominidae; genus Pan; species Pan troglodytes. Next base: position 54,904,782 of record NC_072403.2, read on the forward strand.
GATTAGTACCCTTATAAAGGTCTGAGGAGACCACAGATTTTCCCTTTAATCGCACTGAGACATCTATGAACCAAGAAAGTGGACCCTCACCAGACACTGAACTTCCTGGAGGCTTGATCTTGGACTCCACAGTCTCTAAGAGTGTAAGAAATAAACTTACATGGATTATAAGCTATCTAGTTTATGGTATTTTGTTATAGCAGCCCTAAAGGATTAAGACAATAGTCAAAAGCTGGAAACAACCTAATTTCCATTAATTGATCAATAAATACACAAAATGTGACTCATACATTCAATGAAGTATTATTTGGTCATAAAAGGAGTGAAGTACTGATACACGCAACAATGTAGATGAACCTCGAACACATTATGCTAAATGAAAGATACAAGACACAAAATGGCACATATTTTACGATTCTATTTATATGAAATACTCAGAATAGGTAAAGCAGATTCATTGCAGGGGATGGAGAAATGATGAGTGACTGCTTAATGGATACAGGGCATACTTTTTGAGAGTGCAAGGAGTGATAAAAATAATTTGCAACTTTATAGAAGTGGTGGTTGCATAACATTGTGAATGCAGTAAATACCAATACATTCTATACTTTTAAATTTATGTATATTAATTTTGTTATGTGGATGTCAGTTCAATGAAAAATAAAAAGAAATAGAGATAATAGAAATTGATGCTTGCACAATTAAAAGGGTAGTGCATGTACCCATCAACCACACTAAAAACCTCAAGATTCACAAGACATTAGTAAGAATACACAAAAAGGTGTTGCCTCAGAAGTGGGGAATAATAAGCCTTATAATTAATACTTCTCTATTGCCATTTAACAAAGCGAGACCCAAATGGCATAAATTGTTTCTGAGTAATTTAATTGCAGCTTAGAGTAAAGCTCAAGAATACTTACAGGGATCTAAATAGATACAACACCCAACAAAGATAAAATTAACAATGTCTAAAATCTAATAAAAAATTACCAGCCATGAAAAGAAAGCATGACCCTTATGGAGGAAAAAAAATAAAATGAATCAAAACCGATGCAGACTGGCACAAATGTTAGAAATAGCAGACAGAATTAAAAAGTGCTATTATTATTATGATGTTAAAATGAAAAGCAATTTTAGATTAGAATAGATTTTAGATTAGATATCTAATCTAAACATTTTAATTCTGACAATATAATTGCATATAATAACAGACTATGTTAGAATATGTGAAATAATTGTGTATTCTAACAGAATATGTTAGAACGTGCAATATGTTACAATGTGCAATTATGTTAGAATTAAAAGTTATAACTATCTTTTATATGATCAAAGAATTAAGTAGATATAAGAAAAGACGTAAGAAAAATGCTAAATTAAACTCCTAGAGATAAAAGTTATATCATTAGGAGACTGAGATAAAAAATGGACTAGGTGAAATTAATGGAAAATTAGATATTTCAGAGGAACATATTAATGAATTAAAAACTGAATAATAGAAACTATACAAAAACAGGGAGAAAAGCACATTTTTAAACAGTTAACTAAACATCAATGAATTAAGTGACAGTTTTAAATAGCCTATATACATGTAATTGGACTACTTAAAAGAGAGAAGAGAGAAAATAATAAATATTTGAAGAAAAAATCACCAAAAATTTTCAAATTTGATTTAAAAAGCCCACAAATGTAAGAAGTTCAATAAAACTGACACCCAAGAAATATTACAAATTTATACCAAGGCATATGAAAATAAATTTCTAAAAAAAAAAAATCGATAAAATCTTAAAAGTAGCCAGAAGTAAAATGACATGTTATATGCAGAGGCACAAAGAAAAAGAGCTTAACAGATTTCTTATTGAGGAAAAAATAATTAAGGAGGCAATGGAGCAAAATACCTAGAGTATTGAAACAAAATTAATAACTGGCAACATAGAATTCTATATCCACTTACAATATTTTTCAAGTGAAGGTAAAATAAGGACTTATCCAAACATACAAAAAATTGAATAATTGATCCCCAGCAGACTTACACTATATAAAATGTGAAAAGATGTCCTTCAAACAGAAGAAAAATTATAGCTGATAGGAATATGGATCTACACAAAGAGGTGAAGAGTACCAAAAATGACAACTGCATGGATAAATGTAAGAATTTTTTATTATTTAAATTTTGAAATATAATTGATAGTTTCAAACAAGAATAATGTAAATATAGTTTAGGGTTTATTACATAAATAATGTAAAACATATGCTAATAAGTGCACAAAGATCAGAAGAGGAGGAGTGGGAGTGTATCATTGTAAAGTTCTTACAATTGAAGTGGTATACCATCACATGAACATAAGCTCTGGTAAGTTAAGAGCATATACTATGAAAGCATAAAGCTATAAAGTGTAAAACAACCTCTACAATAACGAAAGAGTGACAGTCAGTAAGTAAACAAAGAAGATAAAAGGAAATAATAACATGATGACAAAGCATTATACTCTCTGCAGAATGGCTAACAATAATAATTAATAATAATAATAAACTAATAACACAGAGTACTGCAAAGAATGTGGAGCAATAGGAACTTCCAGATACTACTACTAACAAGGTGTATTGTATTATTACTTTCAGAAACATTTGGCAGTATCTAATAAGATGAACATATACACACTTTGATAGAATAATTTCATATATATAATAAGAAAGTAAAGTTTTAAGAAAGTAAAAAGTTTAAAAAGAAAAATATCCATCAATATTGAATAGATTAAATGTATCATATTCACTCAATGGAATATTATAAAGCAATAAGAATAAGTACAGTATGCTACTTGCAATAACATTAACAAATTTCACAGATATTATTGAACTAAACATGGCACAGACATGGAGTACATTTTATATAATTCTATGTATGTACAATTCTACTGAGCTAAAATCCTGGCTAGTAGTTATCTTTTGTGGTCAGTTATGACTGGAGTTGAGAAGGCACTTTTGTGATGCTCTTCGTGGTCTGTTTCCTTAAATGGATGGTGGTTACACAGAGGCATTCACTTTATTGGACCTCATCATTTATGGTTGTGTACTTTATGTATATTATACGTACTTTTTAAATGCCTTAAAATCACAGAGTTGAAGTTGTGTAACCACATAGCTAGTGTAGTTTCAACTTTCAAGACCTTCAAGTGTTCAAGGTCTGTTAAATGAATATAGCCTCCATTATCATGTTATTCAGCTTCATGCACATGATGAAGACATGATGATGAAGATAGGGTAGGTACAGTGATGAAAATAGTGGGAGAAAATGTTTCTCTTTGTCTAGAGCTATGATAAAATCATGCGTTTTAAAAATAATTTACAAAAAATAAGTAAATATTGATATTTCTACCCAGATTAAATTGATATTGATGTTTTTGTTGCACATACTTCCAGAGGTTGTGTGTGGGGGGGGGGGCGGGGGGAGGTATAATTTAAATTTATCTCTTTTGTCTAAATAATGAGTACATTGCTTTATAATGCATATTTTGATCATTTAGTAGCCCATGGTGAATATTTTTCCATGTCAATAATTATTGCTCCTGCCATATGAATTAATTATTTTTATCTATTTATTTATTTTAAAAAAACTTTTTAGAGAGGAGGTGTTGCTTTGTTGCCTAGGCTGGAGTGCAGTGGTGCAATCATGGCTCACTGCCACCACAAATTCCTGGGCTCAAGGGATCTTCCCTCCTTACCCTCCTGAGTAACTGGGACCACAGAAATACATCATATTAATTAAATAATGAAAACTGAAGCGTATGTAATGTGAGGAGACAAAGACATCCTCCTAGTATTTCAAAATTAGATGGGCACTAACATAAAGCAAAATAGAAGAGTTTATTTAAATATTTTAAAAGTCAGCATTCAAAAAAGAGTTTACTTGCTGGATACACACACTGAATATGAAGTGCATCATTAATAATTCATTTGCTTTTTGCCTTCTCTGTTTGATTTGAATTTTCAAAGGATGTATAAGGCAGCTGTCAAATTGGTCACTCACCTAACAATTTAAAGTGTACAATACTATTTTGTCTGCTTTCGATCTTGTAATAGTGAGGTCTGGGAAGTTAAGTTGATATGTAATGGGAAAGACTACATTCCACAATTTCCAATGGGATTTAGTCATAAAGAAAAATACTTTCATTCTATGTTGACCCACCTGAGAATCGTTCCTTTAAGTTCCCTCAAGAAAGCCTCTTTGGGTTTGCAGAGGTTATTTGGCCAAGTCATGGGGATAACTCTGAAATTGTCTACATTTTGCAAGTGCATCACTATCAAATCTTAAATGCAAGCTAATTATTTGAAAATTATTTTAGTTAAATTCCAAATGTGTTGCTCAAATATTTAAGTATAACCCACTTTACCTTTTCGAGTATAGATTGGACTTTTAGCAACAGTATGCCTATCAATGTATAATTAATTTAGTGCTACATAACTTAATCCAGCTGTCTCCTGCTACAGCATGCAGGAGTGGCTATGTATTAAATAAAGTCAAATCATGGTAAACTTTATTGCCCTTGGACAGGAGAACTAACAAAATGTACTTTCTCTGTTTAAGAAAGTTGAATTAAGGACAGTAGGGACCATCTTATTGCATCATTCTTTGTTATTTTCTTTACAAGCTGCAGTTTTCAGATTTCATGTTGTTGGTTCCCAGAGCTTATTTGAGTCACTAACACTTTTTAATGTAAATGCAAAATCTTCAGTCATCATTATGCAAACTACTGTCAGATGAATCGCTATAGGTTTGCATTTTCCATGAATCAATAGAACTAATTTAATAGCATTATCTAACAGCTTACTCAACCACACACACCAACACATATATAAATTATCACTATGAATTCTAATTGATGCTGAAATATAGAAATCACAAATTCATTTACCACAATCTGCTCTCTATAGGGTTATTGCAGTTTTGTTGGGAGCAGAATCCATGCCCTACTCTGAAAAATAATCAAAGAGAATTTTGTTTTTTACAGTGGTCTTATCAGTAGGCTCTATTTCAGACTACAATATAACTGGGAATCTTAACATGGAGTTTATAGACCCATTGGGTTGACTTCAAAGGCTTCATGAAACCCATAAAATATCCATAAATCACTCATATTGTTGCTGGCAAATTTTATATAAAGATCATCAATAACCTCTACAAAATTTTCAAAATATCCTATGATATAGTTTGGCTATGTTCCCATCCAAATCTCATTTTGAATTGTAACTCCCATAATTCCCATGTGTTATGAGAGGGACCTGGTGGGAGATCACTGAATCATGGGGTTTGAAATTTCCCATCCTGTTCTTGTGATAGTGAATAAGACTCACAAAATCTGATGGTTTTATAAAGGGGAGTTTCCCTGAACACACTCCCTTGCTTGCCTCCATGTGAGATGTGACTTTGCTCCTCACTCATCTTCTGCTATGATTTTCAGGCCTCCCCAGCCATATAGAACTGTGAGTCAATTAAACCTCTTTCCTTTATAAATTACTTACTCTCTGGTATGTCTTTCTTAGCAGTGTGAGAACAGATTAATACATGCTATGATCTGTAAGATTTACAAACATAGACCCATTTCTAAACTGGTGCCATTAAAATAGGATCCAGACTCTGACTCCCTTCCCCCTCAATATACCCATTTTATCTATGTCTAGTGTCCCCTCTCAACTGCAATTGCTGAAAGAGGCCTTGTTTTGTAACAGCTGCAGGGTCTTGAATCTCATGGCTCTCTTATTAGACATAAACGTGTTTTTCATAAAATTCAACAAGAATTTGTTGAATATATAAAATGCATTGACACTATGTTAGGCGCTTTGGTAAACACCTATGTAGGAGGGTTTTCAATACACCTAAAAGAGTGCTATGCCCTAAAATACAATCCACAATTTCACCTAATTTTACAGGAAAAGATTTAGAATTTACATCTTTTATAAGGGGTAAATTTTCCAAAAGAAGAAACAAATTAAGCTGGTAACAAATTTTATTCGTTTCATCTAATAAGAGTTTTCCCTTCTCTACAGGAAGCTTAGTTAACTCTAGAGAAATTGAGAGTAGTCATTCATATAAAGTATGTGGCATAAATAAGAATGGGCAAATTTGAATTGGATATAAATTAGGAGTAGAAAAGTATGGATCTTGTCAATCACAAGCTGCAGAAAATTTCTGGGCATTCCATACAAAAATGGCCAGAAGAGAAAAGATGTAGCCAGAAAGAGAAGAACGTAAACTGTTTTGGCCTTCTTCATAATTTTGTGAAGACGTAAGTAACTCTGAATACACAGAGAAGTCCATCCTTAAAATGGGCTTTCATGTTGCAGAAGTGACTCTGAGAAGTCATTTTTTAAGCTACTTTTCACAGCAGTTTTAGATTCACAGCAAAATTGAGAGGAGATTATAGAGATTTCCCGTATGTCCCCGAACTCCACACATGCATAGCTTCCCACGTTAACAACGTCCCCTATTCTCATGCATAGCTTCCCATATTATCAACGTCCCCCACCAGAATGGTACAACTTGTTACAACTGATGAACCTACATTGACATAATTAGCCAAAGTCCATAGCTTACTTTCAGGTTCACTCTTGGTGTTGCGCATTCTATGGATTTGGACAAATGTATAATTACATCTACTTATTATTATAGCATCATACAGAGTACTCTCATTGCCCTGAAAATCCTCTGTGCTCTGCCTAGTCATCCCTGCCCCTATCAACCCCTCGCAACCACTGAATTTTTACTGGCCCTATAGTTTTGCCTTTTCTAGAATGTCATACAGTTGGGTGATATGGTATGTATTCTTTTTGGTTTGGAGTTTCCACTTAGTAGTATGCATTTTGGTTTTCTCCATGTCTTTTAATGGCTTCATAACTAATTTTTTAGCACTGAATAATATTCCATTGTCTGTATGTACCATAGGTTATCTGTCCACTCATCTACTGGAGGACATTTTGGTGACTTCCAAATTTTTGCAATTATGTTAGATTATGTGTGCTTATGTATATACACATTATGTGTATATTTGCTTATGCACACTTATATATAAGTGAAATGAATGACAGCAATAATACAAGAGATGAGAGGAAAGAGTTAGGATTATTTTCTTACCATAAGGTATTCACACTATCCTTAAATTTGTATGTTATTTAAAGGTAGGCTTGGATTAGTTGTAAATGTGTACTGCAAACTCCAGGATGACTTCCAAAAATAGTGAAAAAAAATTATAACTGATATTCTAAGAAAGCAGAGAAAATGAAATAATATAAAATCTAAGTTAAAACCACAAACACCAGAAAAAGAGTGGAAGACAAATATAAGAATAAAGAACAAAGGCAACAAATACAAAACAGTAGCAAATATTTATTTAACTATACCTATAATCACCCTATAATCACTTTTACTGCCAATGATCTAAATATACCAATTAAAATACAGATTATTAGAGTGGTAAAATCCACTAAAATCCTCTAAAAGTGGCTGTAATAATTCATATTCAGGTTTTTTTGTGAACATAAGTTTTCAGTTTTGTTTGGTAAGCACCAAGAAGCACAGCTGCCTGATGGCATGGTAAAAGTATGATTAGTCTTAAAAGAAACTGCCAAATTGTCTTCCAAAGTGGCTGTACCGTTTTGCATTTCTACCAGCAATGAGTGAAATTTCCTGTTGCTCCTTATTCTTCTCATCAATTTATGCTGTCAGTGGTCTGGATTTTGTCCATTCTAATAGGTGTGTAGTAGTATCTCATTGTTTTAATTTGCATTTAACATAAAATGTGGAGATTCTTTTAACATAATTCTTTGCCATATTTATATATATATACATACACATACATGTGTATATATGTATATATGTGTGTATATATAGACACACACATATATATACACACACATATATACACACACACACACACACATATATATATATATATCTTCTTTGGTAAGATGTCCTTTAAAGTCTTTGGCTCATTTTTTAATTGAGTTATTTCTTTTCCTATTGTTGAGTTTTAAAAGTTCTTAGTATATTTGGGGTATTACAAATATTTTGTTTTGTTCTTTTGCAAATACTTTTCCAAGTTTGCGGCTTGTCTTATTCTCTTGACATTGTCCTTTGCAGAGCAGAAGTTTTTAATTTTAAGAAAGTCCAGCTTGTCAATTATCTCATGGATTATGCCTTTGGTGTTGTATCTAAAACATCATCACCATACCCAAGGTCATCTAAGTTATTTCCTATGTTATGCTCTAGAAGTCTTATAGTTTGGCATTTTACATTTAGGTCTATCATGCATTTTGAGTTAATTCTTATGACAGGTGTTAGGTCTATCTAAATTCATGTTTTTGCATGTGGATGTCCAGTTAGTTGCTCTAACACCTTTTGTTAAAAAGATTTCCCTTGCTCCATTGTATGTTCTTTTCTCTTTTATCAAAAACCAATTGACAGTATTTATTTCAGTCTGTTTCTGGGCTCCCTATTTTGTTCAGTTCATCTATTTGTCTATTTTTTCCCAATACCACACTGCCTTGATTACTGTAGCTTTATAGTAAGTCTTGAAGTTGTGTAGTGTCATTGTACAACTTGTTCTTCTTCAATATTGTGTTGGCTATTCTGAGTCTTTTCCTTCTCCACATAAAATTCAGAGTCCATTTTTTATATTCAAAAAATAACTTGCTGAGATTTTGACTGGGATTGCATTGAATCTATAGATCAAGTTGGAAAGAACTCCCATCTTGGCATTATTGAATTTTCTTATTTGTGAACATGAAATATCTTTCCATTTATTTAGTTCTTTTAAATTTTATTTTAGTCTAGTTGATCAGGGCTTTACACTTTTGATTACATAAATTTTGTACATATTTTGTTAGATTTATAACTAATTATTTAGTTTTGGAGGTGCTAATGTAAATACTATTGTGTTTTAGTTTCAAATTCCACTTGTTCATTACTGGTATATAAAAAACATTCAATTTGTATATAAACTTTGTCTTCTACAACCTTGCAATAATTGCATATTAGTTCCAGGAGTTTGTTGTTGTTGTTGTTGTTGATTCTTTTGGATTTTTCACATAGATGATTATTTCATCAGTGAACAAAGAAAATTTTATTTTTTACTTCCCATCTGTATACATTTTCTTTTCTTCTCTTGTTCAGCCTGTTGATGTGATTGATTACATTAATTGATTTTTGCATGTTGAACCAGACTGAGATACCCGGGATAAATCCCACTTGGCCATAGTGTATAATTGTTTTTATGCATTGCTAGAGTCCATTTGCTTATATTTGTTGAGGATTTTTGCATCAATGTTTGTGAGATATCTTGATCTGTAATTTTATTTTCTTATAATGGCTTTGCGTGATTTTGATATTAGGATAATGCTGACCTCATAGAACAAGTTAGAAAGTTCTAACTTTTAATTACTTTAAAAAGATGCTTAAAGTGCTGTAATTTTTTCCTTTAATGTTTGGTAGAATTTACCAGTGAATCCTTCTGGGCCTGGTGATTTCTGTTTGAAAGACTATTAATCATTGATTCAATTTTTAAATAGATACGCACTTATTCAGGTTGTCTATTTATTCTTGTGTGATTTCTGGCACATGGTGTCTTTCAAGAAATTGGTCCATTTCATTTAGGTTATTAAATATGTAGACATAGAGTTGTTCATAATATTACTTTATTATCCTTTTAATGTTCACAAAAACTGAAATTTTAATAATAGCAATTTGTATTTTGTCTTTTTTTTGCTTGACTAGAGGCTTATTCATTTTATCTATCTTTTTAAAGAACTAGCTTTTGTTTTTGTTAATTTTCTCTATTGATTTCCTCTTTTCAATTTCACTGATTTCTGCATTGATTCTTATTACTTATTTTCTTCTGCTTACATTGTATTTAATTTTCTTTTTCTAGTTTCCTGAGCTGGAAGCTTACACTATTTATGATGGATCTACTTCTATTTTACACATCCAGTACTGTAAATTTCCCTCAAAGCACTGCTTTTGCTACATCCCATAAATTTTGATAAGTTGTATTTTTATTTTGACTTAGTCAAAATATTGTTTAATTTATATTGAGATTTCTTTTTTAATCTATGTGTTATTTGGAAATGTGTTGTTTAATCTCTGTGTATTTTGGAACTTTTCAATTATTTTTTTTGTCATTGATTTCTTAGTTTAATTTAATTATATTCTGAGAGAAAGCATTATATGATTTCTATATTTAAAAATTTGTTAATCTGTGTGTTTTAATCCAGAATGTGGTCTATCTTGTGAGCTTAAGAGGAATGGATATTCTGCTGTCTCTTGATGTAGCCCATAAATGTCAATTATAGCCAGTATTGTTGAGTTCAACTACGTTCTTACTAATTTTCTGCCTGCTGGATCTATTTCTGCAGATGGATGTTTAAGTTTCCAGCTATAATTGTGGAGTTCCTTTCAGTTCTAACCGTTTTTAACCTCATATAGTTTGATGCTTTGTTGTTAGTTGCATACACATTAAGAATTAGTTACATCTTCTTAGAGAACTTGTCTATTGTGTAATAACCTTCTTTATATCTGATAACTCTTCTTGCCTTAAAATCCACTCTGTCTCAAATTAGTATCATTATTCTGCTTTATTTTGTTTAGTGTTAACATGATATATTTTTCTTCATTCATTTACTTTTAATTTATTAAGCTTACCAGGGGCATTCTTTCTGTTACACTGTTTTTGATTTCCAGAATTTATTTTGGGTTCTTTGTTAAGATTTTTGTGTGTCTTCATATTTACAGTGGAATTTTTGTGAACAACATACATAGTTGGGTTGTGTTTTTTAATCCACTCTAAAAAAATCTGTCCTTTTATTAATACATTTAGACCATTGACATTAAAAGTGATTATTGGTATAGTTAAGTAAATATCTATTATATTTGGTACTATTTTGTTTTTTTGCCCTTATTCTTTGTTCTTGTTTTTGTCTTCCACTCTTTTTCTGCCTTTTGTAGTTTTAACTGCAATTTTATAAGATTCCATTTTCTCTGCCTTTTTAGAATATCAGTTATACTGTTTTTCACTATTTTTGGTGGTTGTCCTGGAGTTTGCAGTATTCATTTACAACTAATCCAAGTCTACCTTCAAATAACATTATACCACTTCAAGATTAGTGTGAGTACCTTATAACAAAATAATCTTAATTATTTCCTCTCATGTCTTATATCATTGCTGTCATTAATTTCACATATATAAGCATACTTAAACTTAATACTATACTATATTATACATACATACTACATACACATAAGCTTACATAAACTCATGTATTGTTGATATTATTATTTTAAGCAATTTAAATCTGTTAGATCAATTGAGAATTTTTTTAATTAAATTTTTATTTTCTCTTCATTTATTTCTTCAATACTTTCTTTTCTTTATTTACATATGAGTTTCTGACCTATATTTTTCTTTTTAGCTCCAAAAATCTTTTAACATTCCTTGCAAGGCAGTTCTACAGGCAACAAATTTTCTCGAATTTGTTTAAGAAAGTCTATTTCTCCTTCTCTTTTGAAAAATAATGTTTCAGGGTAGAGAATTCTAGGTTGGTGGATTTTTCTCTCTCAACAGTATTTATTTATTTATTTATTATTATCTTCCATTTTTTTTAATCTTTGATTTTCCATAATTTTAAAATGATATGCCTATATTTGGTTTTGGCTCGTTGTTTGTTTCTTTGGTTTTAGCATTTATCCTGTTTCGTATTCTCTGTAGCTTCCTGGATTTATCCCTGGCTTGGTGTTTAACAGTAATTTGGAAAAATTCTCAGTTATTGTTTCAAATATTTTTTTCTGCTCTTCCTTTCTTTATTCTTCTTCTTGTAGTCCCATCAGATGTATTGTAACATCTTTTGTAGTTGTCACACAGTCCTTGAATGTTCTGTTTTTTTTTCTTCTTTCAGTCTTTGTTCTTTTTGCTTTTCAGTTTTGGAGGTTTCTATTGGTATGTCCTCAATCTTAAACAACTCTCAGTTAGTCTACAAATAGGCCCATCAAGAGGATTCTATTTTGGTTATAGTGTTTTGGCTCCTAGAATTTATTTCTGGCTCACTTAGGATATGTATTTATCTGCTTACATTGCCCATCTGTTCTCACATTCTGTATTTTATTTGCTAGCACCCTTAACTTATTAATCACAGTCGTTTCTTAAAAAAATTATTATCTGATATTCCAATATCCCTGCCTTGTCTGATTTTTATGCTTGCTCTGTCTCTTCAAATTGTCATTTTTGCCTTTTAGTATGTCTTATAATTTTTTCTTAATAGCTGGGTATGATGTACTAGGTAATAGGAACTGCTGTAAATAGTTTTCTATTAATGTAGTGGTAAGGTGTGGAAGAGGGGAAGTGTTCTACAGTACTCTGATTAGTTTTCAATCTTTCAGTAAGAACATGCTTCCTGACTGTGAAATTTACAAGTGTTTCCTTTTTTTTTTCCTCCCCAATTAGATGGAACAGGGAGGCTAGAGTGGGCTAGAGTTGGGGTATTTTCCTTCCCCCAGGTCGATTAGGCTCTGATGGTACCCCAGGAGGTTAGGCTCTGGTTAACTAGTTTCCTTTAGGAGAGGCCTTATTTAGAAGAACAGAGGGGTCTGTTCCTTTTTTCCCCCACCATTCTGGAAGTGTGGGAATTTTTCTCTGATTTTACTATGAGAATCTGGTCAACATCCTTTAGGTAAAACTTAGAAAAGTATGGAGGCTTCTCTATGACTCGACCGTCCTGGAGTTCTAACTCTCAAGATTTGTCTGTACTCTTACAATTTATCAATCTCTGCTTCTGTAAGCCATGATTTCCTGTATTTGCCTGTCTGTCTCTCAAATTTTGAGGTCAAAGGTTTGTTCTGTGTCTTCACCTCTCTTACGGATCCAAGATCTGTTGACTTTTTTCAGTCTGTCACTTTTTTGACTGTTAGGATGAAGTGACAACTTCCAAGCTCCTTACATGAAGAACCAGAAACCAGAATTCTGAGCAGGAGTTTAGAGCTGAGCACTGTGTACGACTCTGTGGTCTTTCTGAAAAGAAAGGATGCAGGAGACAGAGGGCACAGGGGTGAAGCTAGAACACAGGGATCCTGAGGCTCTGTCTTGAAAGAAAGCAGTTCTGCTTTAATCTACTTGTATATTGTCCTTTAGCTTTTTGGAATAATTGATTCTACTATATAAAGACAGATAGAGACATACACAGAGAGACAAGTTATTAGTAGGTAGATAATGAATGGATGGATGGATAAAAAGATAGATGATGCATAGATACAAAGAATATGCCTGATTGCTATTGGTGGAGAAGGCACATAATGACCTTCTAATTCTTGTGCTCTGAATCAGTTTGTTTTGTTTTTATCTTTCTTCAGTCATGGATCTAGAGAGTTTGCTTTAGGTAACAAGGTATTATTTAAGAGCGATCTCTGAGGATGTCTTGTGTGATCACAATAGGTAGAGTCTTATTTCTAGACCTTACTATCTTGTTTCTAATATTACTTTTAATTTGCCATTGTAAATTCAGCCATTTAACTCTTTCCTAATTGTTTTCAAACTCAACATCTCTACTTAACAAGAACTGAAAGTCTTAAAAATGAATGTTGTAATAAAAACTATAGTCCTACATTAGCTTTATTTATGGAAGGAACTAATGATAAAATCAAAAGTGAGAAAGAATACACAGATATGGGTAAAGTGAAGCTTGTAGGCCAAAGTTTCCAATTAATAAAGCTTTTTATTTCTCTTCTGGGATCATCTACATATCCATTTAGATACCGGCTTCAATACTGAACAAAAACTAATGTTCAAGAACTTATGCAATTGAACTTCTCTGCTTTAAAACTGCCTATGACCTTATTTGGAAGTCAAGTGTAAATTTCTGATTCACTCTATGTAAAGCTGTCAGCTGACCTCAATGTAAATGAATATTTTAGATTTCCTGGTTGTTTGCCTTACCTGCTAGAAAATTCCTGGAGTGAGGAGTAAAAATAAATATAAAGATACCAGTGTGGTTACTTAATTCCTCACCTTGTCAGTAGAAGAAAATTCACATAATTTAATTTCCCACCCTCCTGTCTCTGTATTTTCTCTGCTGTCTGTCACAGGAGGGCAATGTAGATGCATATTAATGAGACCAGGCTAGGCAGACACTCAAGGCATTTTTCTCAATCTGGAAAAAATGCCTCAGCAATATTTACAAAAGTCTATGACAAGACAGTTGCATAAGCAATTGTCAAACTTAAAAGAGTTAGGAGGCAAAAGAGAGGCAAGGTGAGATCAAGAAGCTTCTACTAAAAAAACCGTGGCAAAGAGTATTTATCTTTTTTCTTGGTCTAAAGTCATATGGTATCATCTAGACTTTGCACAAATGTCCTTGATTTAGATACCATTTTGTTCCAACAATCTTGACTCACAATAACAGAGAAAAATTACATGAAAATATTCAGAAATGGAAAAGTAGCCTATTTGTGAATCACTTTCTATGAAAGACTTTATATTGTTAAATAGAGATATACTTAACAATAAGCGAGGTAGATGAGTGCTGGTATAATAGATTTCACACAATCAAGGAATAATCATGAAATGTATGGGTATCCTAAGTGTAAAGAGAGACTTTCAGGATAATGACATTGAAATTGTAAAGAAATGTGTTTTATATATATGCACACACACACATACTCACAAATATACATACATATGTATGTATATACACATCCTTTTAAAAAAATTTTTAAAATTCCAGTTAAAAAATTAATTGCTCTGAAGATAGAGATGGCCTGCTTATATTGAAAAGACTTAGGAATTTTTCATGAGAAAAAGATGCTTACAATCTATAGTGAACTCCTTATTTGGGCTAAAGAAGGTATTACCATAAGTATATTAGTTGTGATATAACCAACTCTGTCACAAACAATATGCAAGCCTAGACTCATATTGAGGGTGGGCTGCAGAAAGATTTCCTGTACTAGATGGTGCTTAATTATAAAGATATATTTACCCATGAGTCCTAGATGATATATTATTTATATCTCTTCCTAAAAGTTTGCCAGATCTATTCCTAAAAATAAGATTTGTTATAAGTAATTCTAGAATATTCCCTCTAGAACATTCTAGAATGTCATTTAGAAAACAAAGTGTGTCTTTCAAAGCCCCTTTCCACCACCTACCTTTGGTTAACTCTTTGAGTCTTTCTTATTTTCTTCCGTAAGCCATGATTTCCATTCCCTTCTCTTCTTGATAATAATGTAATTTCATAAAAGTACCTTATAAACATATTCAACATAAGTTGTAAATAAATAGTTGCTGGTTAAAATTAAGATAGTTCCTATGAGTTTTATGTGTTTACAGATGCTAAGTTCTTAATGAAGGAATTGAAACTCTAACTTGAAATTTAGGGCAACAACAATCTTAATTTTTTGTGTGGAGAGACTGTTCCAAAGACCCATTAATAGTGCATGAGAGGCTGAGTAACCCACCTGCTAGTGGAAAAAGCATAAAGCAACTATGCTTCTGGGTTGCAGAATAAAGAACCCCATCCAAATTTTCCAAAATATGGTCATTGGGGAACTCACCAGTTCGTTCACCTCTGTTAAGTACTTCTAATTTAGAAGAAATAAAACAGTTCAGTGTCCTTGTGGCCTTTTCTTAGTCATCTTTACCAGTTCATTATCCTATCCCTGACCTTTAAATTTTAAGTTCCTCAAACATCTTTCCAAATTCCTTTCTCTTCTGGCAGAATCATCTCTATAATCTTTTAACTCTACTATAATCCATGATATTTTCTTCAAATAAAATATGTATGCAATTTTTAAAAAACAATTGATCTCTCTTTCTTTGCATCTATACTCTTACATGTAACTACTTTCCTAACATATCTAGCTGAGATATCTTAAAGGCTTCTCAACTAAGTATGTCTGAAATTAAATTTATTATCTTTCCCTCAAACCATCTCTTTTTCTAGGGTGATACATTTTATGAACAAAGCAATGATTTATATAATTGTGCAAGTCAGAAATCTAGCATTTATCCTTGGTTCCTCCTACTTCTTCACACTCATGATTCATATGTCTTCATTTATTATTAATATCACCTTCTAAATATTTATCAAAACTGGCTTCTTTAATTCATCTTAATAAGTTCACCCCCACAGTTTTACCTACCCTCCTCTCTTTCTTGGACCACTTCAACAATCAGCTAACGGCTTTCAACTCAGATTACTGCCTTGTTTCAATCCATTCTACACATGGAAAAAAGTGATCTTTTAAAAATGGAGATCTCATTAAAAAGGCTAAAGTTCTTAGCATGCCCTAAACTGCCCTGCTTATTCTCATCCTGCATTCATCTGCTGTCACTGCCTCTCCCCAGCTCACTTTCTGCTTAGACCCTAGAACTTTATTCAGCTTTCAGAAAACTATGCTCCCTCACAATGAAGGTCTTTGCACTTGCACTTTCTCCCATCTGCTTAAAATATTCTGTTCAAACCTTCTTTTCATATTAAACTACTCTTCAACTGTTGGCTTTCAACACACATGATTTTTCTCTTAAAATAGGCATCCTTGATGTCTCATACTGAGTCAAATCCATTCATAGAATTTCATGACCACTTATACTTTTCCAACATGATACGTTTAAGACTTTATAAGTATATTTGTGTGATCACTTAATATCTACTTCACCCTCTATATTATAGGTGCCAAAAGGGCAGGTATCATGTGTGTTTTGATGATTCACTGCAAAATACATATTTACAAATGTGATAATTAAGTAAATGAAAGAAAGAATAGATGAATAAAATAAGACATTTGAAATTTAAAAACCTACAAAAGGAACTTCTGGAGTATTGGCAAATTTTGCTTTATTTGTGCTATTTGTATTTAACTTTGTTAATAGCCAGCAGATTGTACTGAGGAGCAATATTTTTTGAAAGTTTTCTTTGATGAATTTACTGTAAAATCAATGACGTGAAGGTTAAATTGATGTAGGCATTAAGCAAGATATTTCTTTGAGCGTGTTTAAGATTTCAATTTTCTGACATGTTCAAAGTGATTTCTAGAAACACTTTGAAAATATGCTATGGATTGGATATATAAGCTTGAGTAAAAAAAATTTTCAATTTTTTTTTCAAAATAGTAATTTAAAAGCATTTGTGCACATTTCTTTGTTCTTTGTGTTTTTATGCAAAAAGAATACCATTTCTCTTCATTCTACTTTTAAATATTCAAACACATTTCTCTAGTGTATTCTCCGTTTAAAATATGCAGGCACATGTGCAAAATTGCAGCTGATTCAGCCTGTCTAAATACATGCCAATGTGCAACTTGAACCCGTTTTTGATGTTTTCTATATTTTTTCCAGAATGAAATATTTAGTCTTTTGCTAGTAACTTCAAAAAAGATTTTGAAATATTTATAAAGTATATAGCATACACATAAAAAGTAGATGCAATAAATTCTTATTATTTTATTCAAATTGTTCTAAGATTCAATTATATTATTTTGAACTCTCTTCTGAGATACTCCTTAAAAACTTGTAAACTTATAATGAAGTATTTGAAGCCACTTCTAGGCAGCTCCTCAACTAAAGAGCCATGAGAAGGTATGTAGACTGACATTAAAGACAGTGAAAGGGATAATGATAGGGACTTAATGTCTGAAAATGCCAGAATTTTGAGCTATTGAGTGTAATGGTTAATTGTATGTATCAACTTGTAGGGTATTTTTTGGCTGAGATTACCATTTAAATTGGTGAACACTGCGTAAGCAAACTCCCCTCCATAATGTGGGTAGCCTCATTTAATCAGTTGAAGGCCTAACAGGAACAAAAAGATTAGTCTCCACAAACAGGGGGGAGTTTTTCAGTAGACTGCCTTTGGACTTATCTACACCATCACACTATTCACTCCCCTCGGTCTCTAGCCTACCTGCCTACACTGTAGATTTTGGACTTGCCAGCTTTCATAATTGTGTGAGCCAATTCCTTATAAGAAATTCCTCTATTTTCTTCTCTCTCTTTCTCTGCCTCTCCATATTATATATGCTATTGAATTGTATATTATAATGGATGAATATTTTGAGATATAAATTAAGTATTAGTAAAGCTCCTAAAAAAACAGAAATAAAAAAGGAAGTTCACTACTGCAATTAAATCTGAGAAGGGTATCTATTTTTCAGCACTCAACCATTTATATACATGTACATCACAGTGAATATATCCAATCATATATAAAATCTGTGAACAATTTTATAATTCCACAATACTCATGGAATGAATATTTATGGAGTATTTTTCTGTTCTGAAAGTTTGTATCCATTTCATCTAATCTCTTTTCCAAGATTTAGAAGTAGATTGCATGTTTTCTTTCTCTGTTGCTTAAGATATTTTCTAGGACAGTAGCATTATAATACTGGCAGAACACATACAAAGAGAATTGAAACTGGACCCCGTCTTTACACCATATAGAAAAATCAGCTCAAGATGGATTAAAAACCTAAATGTAACACCGAAACCTATAAAAAACCATTGAAGAAAACTTATGAAATACCATTCTGGACATATGTCCTGGCAAAGACTTCATGAAGAAGATGCCAAAAGCAATTGCAACAAAAGCAAAAATTGAAAAGTGGGATCTAATTAAACTAAAGAGCTTCCACACAGCAAAAGAAACTGTCAACAGAGTAAACAACCAGCCCACAGAATGGGAGAAAATATTTGCAAACTATGCATCTGACAATGGTCTAATATTCATAATCTATAAGGAACTTAAGTAAATCAACAAGCAGAAAGCAAAACCAAAATAATATCGAAAAGCAAGCAAAGGATATGAACAAGCACTTTTCAAAAGAAGACATACACACAGCCAACAAGCACATGAAAAAATTCTCAACATCACTAATCATTAGAGAAAAGCAAGTCAAAACCACAGTGAGATAGTATTCATACTAGTCAGAATGACTACTATTAAAAAGTCAAAAGATAACAGATGCAGGTGAGGTTGCAAAAAAATAGGGGGAATGCTTACACATTGCTGATGGAAATGTAAATTAGTTCAAACACTGTGGAAAGCAGTTTTGTAATGTCTCCAATAAATTAAAATAGAACTACCATTCTACCCATTAATCCTATTATTGGGTATATAACCAAAGGAATACAAATTACTCTACCGTAAAGATATATGCATGCATATGTTCATCACAGCACTATTCACAATAGCAAAGACATTAAGTCAATCCAGGTGCCTATCAACAGTGGACTGGAAAAATAAAATGTGGTACATATACACCATGGAATACTACACAGCCATAAAAATGAATAAGACTGTGTGCTTGGCAGCAGCAGGGATGGAGCTAGAGGCCATTATCCTAAGCAAACTAATGGAGGAACAGAAAACCAAATACCACATGTTCTCACTTATTAATGGGA
Organism: Pan troglodytes; assembly: GCF_028858775.2. NCBI lineage: Eukaryota > Metazoa > Chordata > Mammalia > Primates > Hominidae > Pan > Pan troglodytes. Next base: position 54,924,212 of record NC_072403.2, read on the forward strand.
GCTAAACATTGAGTACACACAGACACAAAGAAGGGACCAATAGACATAGGGGCCTAATTCAAAGTAGAGGGTGGGAAGTGAGTGAAGATCAAAAAACTACCTATAGGGTACTATGCTCCTTACCTGGGTGACAGGTAAAAGAAATCCCCATGACACGCAGTATTACTGCACATGTACCCCTGAAACTAAAATAAAAGCTAAAAACAAATATTGGCAGGACATTTTAAAGATAAGTGGGACCTTCGAAATTCTTAATGATTATTTTATAGGTAATAGCATACACTATTTTATCACAGGCGGCAACATGTGGACAGGAAAAAGTGTCTTTCTCTAGCTTTCTCTTGTAATTGACAGAACTGGACTCAGGTTTGGTTTGCCACATTCCCTCTCCTGTTTTCTGTTTGTTTGTTTGCTTGTTTTGTTTTTCCACTCTGAGTAAAATATCTCTTGAGTAAATAAAACATTTCAGGTAGTTTCTGAAAAGGCCTGTCAGAAACTGGCACGTTGAATCCCCAGCACTGAGAGAAATGGAAGTAAGTAAAGTTGTCACCTCCATGCCAAATTTACTAGGAGCTGAGTTACAGGTATATCAAATCAAGGAGTTCCACCAGGACTAGATAAATAATTTTCAGGACCCCAATACAAAGTAAAAGTTCTGGAACCCTTGTTCAGAAATTGCTAAGAATTTCAAGACCGTGAGAGCAAAGTATGAAACCAAGTGTTGCGCCCCTTGAGCGTGGGGCCCTCTGTGGCTACCAGAAAGCATACCCTGGTTCCAGATATACTTCAACTCCTTACTTTATAGCAGATGCTTCTTTAAGTACTCAAATGATAAAGATTGGCACTCCTTATCCTGAGGTAACGAAAAACAATTTCAGGTGAACATTAGCAGTCTGAATTGGGTATGAGTGAGCAATGACTACCTTATTACTACCAAGAAAATAACTGCCTCTCAAATAAATGAGAAATGCGTAAGTCTTTAGTTGCAACAGTTAAAGCCAAATAACTGAAAACATTATTTGTATTGAAGCAAATGACTATCGAAATGCAGAAGATATTTTGTGTTTAACAGAAATTTATATCCAATACCTTAGATTTTTAAGAACATAAAACACACTAGTATCTTTGTAAGCAACTCCAATGCCATCATGTTTTGTGATAGAGTGCTTAGGTTAACTCCCATACTTTAAAAAATTTTAATTGATAGCATTTATTTTCAAATTCTTTAGCCATTCTAACAGGATGAGAAGAGGACCAAAATTTTAAAAGCACAGATAAGGACTCGCTTTTGTTAAGATCGTTCACTTTTAGCAAGTATCAATTGACAGAAGATATACATACTAGACTTTTTTGGATAAGGCGATCTTAATTTCACAGTTGAGAGATTCCTATTTGCCACTTTCTAGCCATTTAGCCAGCACCTATTTCACTTGTTTCACTGCTCTTTGTTTTTTTGTTTTTTTTTTGAAACTTCTTGCAATATTTTTTACTTCTTTCTGCAGTTGTTCTCTGTTCTCTGTGTAAATCCTTGATAATGTCTGAAAATTTCCTCAACGTTTGTCAGGTCTTGAGATTTTCCTGATACCTAGGAATGCTGGTCGGAGAAATACATTCCAAAAAATAGTTTCCAAAGTATCGTTCATGATTGGACTGGCAATGTTACCAAGTGGATGTAAACTTTGTACCTGACTTTGTACCTCTCCTGACTTAAAAGATGTTTAAGACATCAGCTCTCAGTTTGGCTTTTCATGCAATTTATTTTCCTCCCTGGAACATTCTTCTTTTTCAGAAACAGACTTTATGGAACATTTTACCCCCTATTTCCTGCCTCAGGGCTTGCCTAGTTTTGCATGAAAGATTTCCAGAAATGTGAACTGTTGGCATTTTCTAATACCAAGATTTGCTCTTATTTAATAATTTATTTAAAATATCTTCCTCCCTTGAACTGGCACGGTATGTTTTCCTCCATTAAATTTTAAATTAAATATTTATTTGAAGATAACTGTAGATTCACTTGAAGTTGTAAGAAATAAGACAGAGAAATCCCATATATCCTTTACTCAGTTTCCCCCAGTGGTTTCATCTTGCAAAACTATATAGCATTATCACAAACAGGATTGACAGTGATACAATCCATGGATCTTATTCGAATATCCAGTTTTATTTATACTTTTATATGTGTTTAGTTCTATCCAATTTTATCATTTGTGTAGGTCCATGTGTCCACCACCACAGCCAAGATACAGAATAGTTCCATTATCACAAGTAGCCCCTATGTTGGTCTTTTATAACACACTCACAGCCACTTACCTGTTTTCCACTACTATAATGTTGTAATTTCAAAAATGTTATATAAATGGAATCACATAATACGTAACCCTTTAGAATCAGCATAATTCACTCTCATAATTCTTAGAGATTCGTTCATGTTGATGTGTGTAACAATAGTTTGTTTCTTTATATTGCTAAGTGATATTCCATTGTATAAATACACTACGGTTTCTTTAACCATTCACTAATTAAAAATCATCTGGGGTTTTTAAGATTGTGTCTATTATGAATAAAGCCATTGTGAACATTTGGGTACAGATCATGTGAATATAAATTTTCATTTCTTTGAAATAGACCAAAAATACGATTGCTGGGTCGAATGGCAATTGCATTTTTAATTTTATGAGAAACCATCAAATTATTTTCCAGAGTGAGTGTAACATTTAACATTCTCACCAGCTATGTATAAGTGATTCAGTTTCTCCATGTCCCTGTGAGTATTTGGTGTTATCTTTATTGCTCATTTTATCAAGTCTGATAGGTATATAGTGATATCTCACTGCAAGATTAATTTCTATTTCTGTAATGATTAAATGATGTTGAATATTTTTCAATTTATGTATGTGCCTTCTGTGTATCCTCTTCATGTCTTTAGTCCATTTTAAAATTGGATTTCAGACTTTGGTTACAATAATAATTTTCAGAAGCTTTGTTGTGTTTTTTTAAAATTTGGCTTGATTTATCTGGTGTCTTCAATCACCATATTGAAGCTTTCGATGAAAGCTTCAACGCTTTCCTTTTTTTTCTGCTCGTGCAGCCTGAAGGGATGTGTGCTAGGTGGCCCTTGCATTGCTATAACAAAATATCTTGGCCGGCTAATTTATTAAAAAGGAGGTTTAATTGGCTCACAGTTCTGCAGACTATACAGGAAGCACTGCACCTGAGGCAATCTGTTTCTAGTGAGGAATCTGTTTCTAGCATCAGGAAGCTTACAATTATGGTGGAAGGTGAAGGGGGAGCAGGCGTCTCACATGGAAAGACTGGGAACAAGAAGGGGGGTGGCATACACTTTTAAACAACCAAATCTCACGAAAACTCACTCACTATTATGAGGACAGCACCAAGCTGCTTCTATAACCCAAATACCTCATACCAGGCCACATCTCCAACATTGGGGATTACATGGCAACATAAGTTTTGAGGGGGCAAATATCCAAAGTATACTATTCTGCCCTGGCCCCTTAAATCTCATGTCCTTTTCACATTGCAAAACACAGTTATATCTTCCCAATAGTTGCCCAAAGTCTTAACTCATTGCAGCATCAGCTGAATCAAAAGTCCCAAGATCAAAGTCTCATCTGGAGATGAGTTCCTTCTACCTATGAGCCTGTGAAACCAAACAAGTTATTTACTTTCAAGTTACAGTAAGGGTAGAGGCATTGGATAAACATTTATGTTCCAAAAGTGAGAAATGAGTCAAAAGAAAGGGCTACAGGCATCATGCAAGTTCAAAATCCATCAGGGTAGCAATTAAATCTTAAAGCTACAAAACAATATCTTTTGACTCCATGTCTATCATCCAGGGAACACAACTGTAAGGGATGGGCTCTCAAGGCCTTGAGCAACCCTAGTCCTGTGGCTTTTCAGGGCTTAGCTCCTGCAGTGGTTCTCCTGGGTTGGAGTTGAGTACCTGCAGCTTTTCCAGGCATAGGGTGCAAACTGCCAATGGATCTATTACTATGGGGTCTGGAGGATTGTGGCCACCTTCCCACAGCTCCACTAAGCAGTACCCCAGTGGGTACCCAGTGTGGGGCCTCCAACCCCACATTTCCCCTCCATACTGCCCTGGTAGAGGTTCTGTTAGGACCCCACCTCTGCAACAGGCTTCTGCCTGGGAACCCAGGCTTTCTCACATATCCTCTGAAATCTAGGTGGAAGTTGACAGGTCTCTTTTACTCTTGCACTCTGCATGCCTACAGGCTTAACACCACATGGAAGTTGTCATGGCTTAAGGCTTGCATCCTCCGAAAGAGTGGCCTGAGCTATATCGGGGGTATTTTGAGAAGCTCTGGAGGTGGAGTAGCCTGTATATGGGCAGTATCCTAAGGCTGCACAGGGCAGCAGGGCCATGGGCCTGGCCTAAGAAATCATTCTTTCTTCCTATGTCTCAGGGCCTGTGATGTCTCTGGGCGCTAAAGATCTCTGAAATACTTTCAAGGCCTTTTTCTCATTGTCTTATCTATCAGCACCTGACTCCTTTTAGTGATGCAAATATCTCTAGCAAATTGTTACTCCACAGCCCACTTGGATTCTTCTCCTGAAAATGGGCTTTAACAGCAGTAACCTCTGCAGACTTAAATGTCTCTCTCTGACAGCTTTGAAGAGAGTAGGGGTTCTCCCAGCACTCAGCTTGAGATCTGAGAACGGGCAGACTGCCTCCTCAAGTGGGTCCCTGAACCCCGAGTAGCCTAACTGGGAGGCACCCCCCCAGTAGGGGCAGACTGACACCTCACACGGCCGGGTACTCCTCTGAGACAAAACTTGCAGAGGAATGATCAGGCAGCAGCATTTGTGGTTCACCAATATCCGCTGTTCTGCAGCCACCGCTGCTGATACTCAGGCAAACGGGGTCTGCAGTGGACCTCTAGCAAACTCCAACAGACCTGCAGCTGAGGGTCCTGTCTGTTAGAAGGAAAACTAACAAACAGAAAGGACACCCACACCAAAAACCCATTGTATATCACCATCATCAAAGACCAAAGGTAGATAAAACCACAAAGATGGGGAAAAAACAGAGCAGAAAAACTGGAAACTGTAAAAATCAGAGCGCCTCTCCTCCTCCAAAGGAACTCAGCTCCTCACCAGCAACGGAACAAAGCTGGATGGAGAATGACTTTGACGAGTTGAGAGAAGAAGGCTTCAGACGATCAAACTACTCCGAGCTAAAGGAAGAAATTCGAACCAATGGCAAAGAAGTTAAAAGCTTTGAAAAAAAATAGACTAATGGATAACTAGAATAACCAATGCAGAGAAGTCCTTAAAGGACCTGATGGAGCTGAAAACCAAGGCATGAGAGCTACGTGATGAATGCAGAAGCCTCAGTAGCTGATGCGATCAACTGGAAGAAAGGGTATCAGCGATGGAAGATGAAATGAATGAAATGAAGCAAGAAGAGAAGTTTAGAGAAAAAAGAATAAAAAGAAACAAACAAAGCCTCCAAGAAATATGGGACTATGTGAAAAGACCAAACCTACATCTGATTGGTGTACCTGAAAGTGATGGGGAGAATGGAACCCAGTTGGAAAACACTCTGCAGGATATTATCCAGGAGAACTTCCCCAATCTAGCAAGGCAGGCCAACATTCAAATTCAGGAAATGCAGAGAAAGCCACAAAGATACTCCTCAAGAAGAGGAACTCCAAGACACATAATTGTCAGATTCACCGAAGTTGAAATGAAGGAAAAAATGTTAAGGGTAGCCAGAGAGAAAGGTCAGGTTACCCACAAAGGGAAGCCCATCAAACTAACAGCTGATCTCTCGGCAGAAACTCTACAAGCCTGAAGAGAGTGGGGGCCAATATTCAACATTCTTAAAGAAAAGAATCTTCAACCCAGAATTTCATATCCAGCCAAACTAAGCCTCATAAGTGAAGGAGAAATAAAATCCTTTACAGAAAAACAAATGCTGAGAGATTTTGTCAACACTAGGCCTGTCCTAAAAGAGCTCCTGAAGGAAGCACTAAACATGGAAAGGAACGGCCAGTAACAGCCACTGCAAAAACATGCCAAATTGTAAAGACCATCAAAGCTAGGAAGAAACGGCATCAAGTAATGAGCAAAATAACCAGCTAACATTATAATGACAGGATCAAATTCACACATAACAATATTTACTTTAAATGTAAATGGGCTAAATGCTCCAATTAAAAGACACAGACTGGCAAATTGGATAAAGAGTCAAGACCCATCAGTGTGCTGTATTCAGGAAACCCATCTGACCTACAGAGACACACATAGGCTCAAAATAAAGGGATGGAGGAAGATCTACCAAGCAAATGGAAAACAAAAAAAGGCATGGGTTGCAATCCTAGTCTCTGATAAAACAGACTTCAAACCAACAAAGATCAAAAGAGACAAAGAAGGCCATTACATAATGGTAAAGGGATCAATTCAACAAGAAGAGCTAAGTATCCCAAATATATATGCACCCAATACAGGAGCACCCAGATTCATAAAGCAAGTCCTGAGTGACCTACAAAGAGACTTAGACTCTCACACAATAATAACGGGAAACTTTAACACCCCACTGTCAACATTCGACAGATCAACAAGACAGAAAGTTAACAAGGATACCCAGGAATTGAACTCAGCTCTGCACCAAGCAGACCTCATAGACATCTACAGAACTCTCCACCCCAAATCAACAGAACATACATTCCTTTCAGCACCACACCGCACCTATTCCAAAATTGACCACATAGTTGGAAGTAAAGCTGTCCTCAGCAAATGTAAAAGAACAGAAATTATATAAAACTGTCTCTCAGACCACAGTGCAATCAAATTAGAACTCAGGATTAAGAAACTCACTCAAAACTGCTCAACTACATGGAAACTGAACAACCTGCTCCTGAATGACTACTGGATACATAACGAAATGAAGGCAGAAATAAAGATGTTCTTTGAAACCAATGAGAACAAAGACACAACATACCAGAATCTCTGGGACACATTCAAAGCAATATGTAGAGGGAAATTTATAGCACTAAATGCCCACAACAGAAAGCAGGAAAGATCTAAAATAGACACCCTAACATCACAATTAAAAGAACTAGAAAAGCAAGAGCAAACACATTCAAAAGCTAGCAGAAGGCAAGAAATAACTAAGATCAGAGCAGAACTGAAGGAAATAGAGACACAAAAAACCCTTCAAAAAATTAATGAATCCAGGAGCTGGTTTTTTGAAAAGGCCACCAAAATTGATAGACCGCTAGCAAGACTAATAAAGAAGAAAAGAGAGAAGAATCAAATCGATGCAATAAAAAATGATAAAGGGGATATCACCACTGATCCCACAGAAATACAAACTACCATCAGAGCATACTATAAACACCTCTACGCAAATAAACTAGAAAATCTAGAAGAAATGGATAAATTCCTCAACACATATATCCTCCCAAGACTAAACCAGGAAGAAGTTGAATTTCTGAATAGACCAATAACAGGCTCTGAAATTGAGGCAATAATTAAGAGCTTACCAACCAAAAAAAGTCCAGGACCACATGAATTCACAGCCAAATTCTACCAGAGGTACAAAGAGGAGCTGGTACCATTCCTTCCGAAACTATTCCAATCAATAGAAAAAGAGGGAATCCTTCCTAACTCATTTTATGAGGCTAGTATCATCCCAATACCAAAGCCTGGCAGAGACACAACCAAAAAAGAGAATTTTAGACCAATACTCTTGATGAACATTGGTGCAAAAATCCTCAATAAAATACTGGCAAACCAAATCCAGCAGCACATCAAAACGCTTATCCACCATGATCAAGGGGGCTTCATCCCTGGGATGCAAGGCTGGTTCAACATACAAAAATCAATAAATGTAATCCAGCATATAAACAGAACCAAAGACAAAAACCACATGATTATCTCAATAGATGCAGAAAAGGCCTTTGACAAAATTCAACAACCTTTCATGCTAAAAACTCTCAATAAATTAGGTATTGATGGGACATATCTCAAAATAATAAGAGCTATCTATAACAAACCCACAGCCAATATCATACTGAATGGACAAAAACTGGAAGCATTCCCTTTGAAATTGGGCACAAGACAGGGATGCCCTCTCTCACCACTCCTATTCAACATAGTGTTGGAAGTTCTGGCCAGGGCAATCAGGCAGGAGAAGGAAATAAAGGGTATTCAATTAGGAAAAGAGGAAGTCAAATTGTCCCTGTTTGCAGATGACATGATTGTATATCTAGAAAACCCCATTGTCTCAGCCCAAAATCTCCTCAAGCTGATAAGCAACTTCAGCAAAGTCTCAGGATACAAAATCTATGTACAAAATTCACAAGTATTCTTATACACCAATAACAGACAAACAGAGAGCCAAATCATGAGTGAACTCCCATTCACAATTGCTTCAAAGAGAATAAAATACGTAGGAATCCAACTTACAAGGGATGTGAAGTACCTCTTCAAGGAGAACTACAAACCACTGCTCAATGAAGTAAAAGAGGATATGAACAAATGGAAGAACATTCCATGCTCATGGGTAGGAAGAATCAATATCGTGAAAATGGCCATACTGCCCAAGGTAATTTATAGATTCAATGCCATCCTCTTCAAGCTACCAATGACTTTCTTCACAGAATTGGAAAAAACTGCTTTAAAGTTCATATGGAACTAAAAAAGAGCCCGCATTGCCAAGTCAATCCTAAGCCAAAAGAACAAATCTGGAGGCATCACACCACCTGACTTCAAACTATACTACAAGGCTACAGTAACCAAAGCAGCATGATACTGGTACCAAAACAGAGATATAGACCAATGGAACAGAACAGAGCCCTCAGAAATAATGCCACATATCTACAACCATCTGATCTTTGACAAACCTGACAAAAACAAGCAATGGGGAAAGGATTCCGTATTTAATAAATGGTGCTGGGAAAACTGGCTAGCCATATGTAGAAAGCTGAAACTGGATCCCTTCCTTACATCTTATACAAAAATTAATTCAAGATGGATTAAAGACTTACATGTTAGACCTAAAACCATAAAAACCCTAGAAGAAAACCTAGGCAATACCATTCAGGACATAGGCATGGGCAAGGACTTCATGTCTAAAACACCAAAAGCAATGGCAACAAAAGCCAAAATTGACAAATGTGATCTAATTAAGCTAAAGAGCTTCTGCACAGCAAAAGAAACTACCATCAGAGTGAACAGGCAACCTACAGAATGGGAGAAAATTTTTGCAACCTACTCATCTGACAAAGGGCTAATATCCAGAATCTACAATGAACTCAAACAAATTTATAAGAAACAAACAACCCCATCAAAAAGTGGGCGAAGGATATGAACAGACATTTCTCAAAATAAGACATTTATGCAGCCAAAAGACACATGAAAAAATGCTCCTCATCACTGGCCATCAGAAAAATGCAAATCAAAACTTCAATGAGATACCATCTCACACCAGTTAGAATGGCGATCATTAAAAAGTCAGGAAACAACAGGTGCTGGAGAGGATGTGGAGAAATAGGAACATTTTTACACTGCTGGTGGGACTGTAAACTAGTTCAACCATTGTGGAAGTCAGTGTGGTGATTCCTCAGGGGTCTAGAACTAGAAATACCATTTGACCCAGCCATCCCATTACTAGGTATATACCCAAAGGATTATAAATCATGCTGCTAGAAAGATACATGCACACGTATGTTTATAGTGACACTATTCACAATAGCAAAGACTTGGAACCAACCTAAATGTCCAGCAACGATAGTCTATATTAAGAAAATGTGGCACATATACACCATGGAATACTATTCAGCCATGAAAAATGATGAGTTCATGTCCTTTGTAGGGACATGGATGAAACTGGAAACCATCATTCTCAGCAAACTATCGCAAGGAGAAAAAACCAAACACCACATGTTCTCACTCATAGGTGGGAATTGAACAATGAGAACACATGGACACAGGAAGGGGAACATCACACACCGGGGCCTGTTGTGGGGTGGGGGGAGGGGGGAGGGATAGCATTAGGAGATATACCTAATGCTAAATGACGAGTTAATGGGTGCAGCACACCAACATGGCACATGTGTACGCATGTAACAAACCTGCACGTTGTGCACATGTACCCTAAAACTTAAAGTATAATAATAATAAAATTAAAAAAAAAAAAAACAGAAAATGGGCTTTTCTTTTATACCACCTGGCCAGGTTGCAAATTTTCCAAATGTTTGCACTCTGCTTCCCCTTTAACTATAGCTTCCAACTTTAAGTGATTTCTTTGCCGCAGCTTCTGAGCATAGGCACTTAGAAGCATCCAGGCTGAATCTTGAATGCCTGATGCTTAGAAATTTCTTCCACCAGAGACTTTAAGTCAAGCCTCTTAATTTCAAATTTTAAGAGATCCATAGGGAATGTTCACAATGCAGCCAAGTTTTTTGCTAAAGTATAACAAGAGTGGCCTTTTCTTCAGTTCTCAATAACCTCTTCATTTCATCTGAACCTCTTCAGCCTGAACTTCACTGTCCATTTCACTGCCAGCGTTTTGGTTATCACCATTTAACCAGTCTCTAAGAAGATTCAAACTTTTCCTCATCTTTGTATTTTCTTCTGAGCCCTCCAAACTCTTTGAACCTCTGCCTATTACCCAGTTCTAAAGCTGATTTCACATTTTCAGGTATCTTTACAGCAATTCCCCATCATTGGCACCAATTTTCTGTCTTAGACCATTCTTGCATTACTATAAAGAAATACCTGGGCTGGCTAATTTATAAGCAAAGAGATTTAATTAGCTCACTGTTCTGCAGGCAGTACAGGAAGCATAGCCCCTGCATCAACTTCTGACAAGGACCTCACGAAGCTTACAATCATGGCAGAAGGTGAAGGAAGAGCAGGTTTCTTACGTGACATGAGTGGGAGCAAGAGATAGTGTAAGGGGGAGATGTCACAAACTTTTAAACAACCAGATCTTGTACAAAGTCACTCCCTGTCATGAAGACAGCACCAAGCCGTGAGGAATCCATTCCCATGACCAAAACACTTCCCACCAGACCCCATCTCCAACATTAGCAGTTACAATATTATATCTGTATATAACTTTATGTATCCCCTTAATGTTCCAAAGTAGTTATTTTGATTATAATTAATCAAAATATTGATTAAAGGCTTTGGTATTAGATTTTGAATCCATTCCACCTATTGGCTGGATCATGAGATGTGGAGGGACAAATATCCAAGCTATATCAGGGTGAAAAGAGTTTTCCAAAACAATTCCCATTCCCTCATGAGAAAGATAGAGGACAAGAGTCTCTGGCTCTTGGGAGTATAGAGGTTTACATAGATGAGCACTTGTAAAAGGATCCCCTTTTCTGTATCTTGCATTTTACCCTCTCTCTTTTGGTTCCTTTTAGTGGGCAATGGGAGTTGAAGTCCTGCTTACAGGGAAGAAGAGCTCTTTTCCTTTCAGGTTATTGTTACTGGGGCTCCAGTTGATCCATCTCAGTTGTGTCACCAGTTCACCTGGTGGTGTTTGCTGGTTGCTCTGAGGGAGAAATGATCTCACATGGGATAGCCACTACCTCTAAAAGGCACCGAAGATGCAACTTTCCCACAAGGAAACAGGTAAACCCTTCAGAAGCTACACCATTTTTTTCTATATATATGTTAAATACCAGCTTAACCTGGCTTGGATGTGCTTGGCCTAGGAAAGAAGAAAAAAGCAACAGTTAACTCATATCTAAGAATAGTTAACACCATTTCTTAGCCTCAAAATATTTACACAAATTATAACTGTATATAATAAGATTATATATCTCATTAATGTTCCAAATTACTAATTTTTATTATAATTATAGGTTTTGGTACTAGATTTTGGATCTGTTTCACTTATTGACTAGGAGAAATGAATGGTTTTATCCTGAGTTAAGGGAAAATGCCTGTTTCCCTGAAAGATGGTAGATTAAGAATTAGAAAGATTAAGGAAGTAAAAATACTAGAATAGATATATTATATTACAATGCAAGACAACATGATAACATAATACATGGAAAGCCCATGTATATAAAATGCCATTTGCCAAGACTGTCAAGAATGCACTGGCACTGATGGGAGGAACACCAGTGTTACTAACAAATTCAAGCGTGGCTCACCTCCACAGGCCAGAGCTGATGGTAAGAGAGATGGTCCCAGTCCAGGGCTCATTAATATTTATGGAGATAAGACAGATCTGAAATAATAGAGGCCAGGTGGTGATGTTTAGCTGCCAGAAATCAGGACACAATTATCGTAATGACCATCAAGGTCAGAAGAGCAGCCAATAAGTCTTGGCCCACAGAGAGTAATGGACATGGTTAACAGTGCGTGGCATCCCTAGAGGGAAACAGACAGCTAGGCAATAAGGATATGGTTTAATATCTATAACCAAACAAGACAAGAATGAAGAAGGAGGAGCCTGAGGAGTGCCATCCCAATAAAAAGCCATGCATGATCCCTTGCTCAGTTTCCAGGTTTGAGCCAATTTTCAAATTCAGAACTTGTCAACTAATAAAGTGAATGGGTCCCCAGGGGGATGACTTTTTAAGAAGACTGTGGCAAATATGATTCCCCCAATCCTTTCATTAATTAATCTACAGCCATTTATACAGGTGACTATATAGTGGGGAACAGAGAATATCTAGACATATTGAGGAAAAATATGGCATAAGTTCTGAGTTGACGTTAATATCCAGTGACTCAAAGCATCATCTTGACTCCTCTGTTGGGAGGGAGTTTGCAGGAGCCATGTAATAAAGGAATACTCAGCTAAAATTTTGATTCTATATCTACTTTCACCACTGTTATTCAACGTAGTACTAGAATCCTAGCTAGAGCAGTCAGACAAGAGAAAGAAATAAAAAGCATCCAAATTGGAAAGGAAGAAGTCAAATTATCCTTATTTGGAGATGGTATGATCTTATATTCAGAAAAACCCAAAGACTCCTCTAAAAAAACTACTAAAACTTATTTAAAATTTTAGTAAAGTTGCAGGATACAAAAGTAACATACAAAAATTACTAGCATTTCTATATGCCAAAAGCAAACAACCTGAACAAAAAATCAAGAAAGTAATCCCAATTACAAGAGCCATGAGTAAAGTAAAATACTGAAGAATAAACTTAGCCAAATAAGTGAAAGATCTCTACAAGGAAAACTATAAAACATTGGTGCAAGAAATTGAAGCAGACACACACAAAAAGGATATTTCACGTTCATGGATTGGAAGAATTAATGTTAAAATGTTCATAGTACCCAAAGCAATCTATAGATTCAATGCAATTCTTATTAAATTACCAAACACATTCTTCACAGAAATAGCAAAAAAAAAAAAAAATGCTAAAATTTATATGGAACCATAAAAGACCCAGAATAGCCAATGCCATCCTGAGGAAAAAAAAAAAAAAAAAAAAAAAAAAAAAAAAAAAAAAAAAACTGAAGTCATCATATTACCTGGCTTCAAATTCTACTACAGAGCTATAGTAACCAAAACAGTATGGTACTGCCATAAAAACAGGCACATGGCTCAATGGAACAGAATAGGGAACACAGAAAAAAATCTATACATCTACAGTGAACTCATTTTTGACAAGGGTGCCAAGAAAATACATAAGAGAAAGGACAGTCTCTTCAATAAATGATGCTGGGAAACTGAATATTCATATGCAGAAGGAGGAAACTAGATTCCATTCTTTTGCCATACACAAAAGTTAAATAAAAATGATTAGAAGCTTAAATTTAAGACCTCAAACCATAAAACTAGTGAAATAAAACATTTGGAAAACTCCAGAACATTGGTCTGGGAAAAAGATTTACTGAGTAATACCCAAAGCACAGGTTACCAAAGCAAAAATAGCCAAATGGGGTCACATCAACTTAAAAAGCTGCTGCACAGCAAAGGATGCAATCCACAAAGTGAGGAGACAACCCCCAGAATATGAGAAAATATTTGCACACTACCCTTCTGATGAGGGATAAATAACCAGAATATATAAGGAGCTAAAACAACGGTATAGAATAAAAATCTAATAATCCAATTTATAAATGGACAAAAGACCTCAAGAAACATTTCTCAATAGAAGACATACAAATGCCAAACAGGCATATGAAGAAGTTCATAATGAGATATCATCTCACCCCAGTTAAAATGGCTTTTATCTATAAGACAGGCAACAGTAAATGCTGGTGAAGATGTAGGGGAAAGAGAACCTTTGTACAATGTTGTTGGGAACGTAAATTAGTACACCCACTATGAAGAACAGTTTGGAGGGTCCTCAAAAAACTAAAAATAGAACTACCATATGATACAGCAATCTCACTGCTAGGTATATATCAAAGAAAAGGAAATCAGTATATTAAAAAGATGCATGCACTCCCATTTTTATTACAGCACTATTTGCAATAGCCAAGATTTGGAAGCAACCTAATTGTCCATCAACAGATGAATGGATAAAGAAAATGTGGCACATATACACAATGGAATATTGTTCAACCATAAAGAAGAATGAGATCTTATCATTTCCAACAACATGGATGAAACCAGAGGTCATTATATCAGGTAAAATAAGAAGGCACAGAAAGACAAACTTCACATGTTCTCCCTCATTTTCAGAGCTAAAAATTAAAACTATTGATCTCTTGGAAATAGAGAGTAGAATGATGGTAAACAGAGGGTGAAAAGGATAGTGTGGGTGGGCGGACTGAGGATGGTTAATGGGTGCAAGAACATAGTTAGATAGAATAAATAAGATTTAGTATTTGATAGCACAATAGGGTGATTACAGTACACAATAATTTATTGTACATTTTAAAGTAACTAAAAGAGTATAATTGGAATGTTTTTAACACAAAGGAGTGATCAATATTTGAGGTGATGGATATCCCATTTACCCTGATGTGATTATTACACACTATATGCGTGTACCAAAATATCTCATATACCCCATACTATATATACACCCATTATGTACCCGTACAATAAAATAAAATAAAATTCTGGTTCTATTGTATCCACTGGGTCCACAGACCCACCCAATTGTCATTTAACTAGTTTTGAACTGTATACCTAAAATCTATATACTTAGAAGTAACAGTAACCTCTCTATTGTGTTGCTAGCTTGTGGCATAAGAGTTGTTATGGTGTAAAAGACCAAGGTAAACATCTTAAACTACTCTCAACTGTCCTTGGACCACAGTGAAGTAACTTATGACCTGAACTTCTGGTTATGTATCTGCAAGGAAAATAATTAGAATACCAGATATTGGTAAGTCTGGTGTAGTATATGTGCATATACATATGGGGGTGAGCACAAAGTGTAAAACTTTTGGTATCACACTTTAATACTCACCACAAGGTATTCACCCCAAAAGAGGAATTGAACATTCAAGTAGATCAGTTAATATTAGCCAGTCCTCACCATAGGTCATGTTGGAACTGGTTCAATGTACACATGAACAGGGGGTCCTGGTGAAGAGATGGGAGAAATGTATGGGCCAGCAGCATGGACTCCCACTAACCAAGGCTGACCCAGCTATTGCTGCCTCTGAATGCCAAAATTGTCAGCAACAGGTATCAATTCTGAGCCTCTGATATGGCACCTTTCCTCACGAAGACTAAGCAGTGGCCACTTGGAGGGCAAGTCAATTGCACTGGGCCTCACCTCTTATGAAAGGGTCAATATTTCATCCTCACAGGGATAAATATCTATTCTATTCTAGATATATGTTTACTTTTCCTGCTCAGAGAAATCAGCAGCACCACTATCTGAGGGCTTACAAAATGCCTAATCCACAGGCACAGAATCTCAAACAAAGGCATTGAAACAGGAAACCTACTGTGTAGCAAAGAGGGTATGAGAGTGATCCCATGATGATAGGACCCACTGGTGTTATCATTATAATATACTGCACTTCTCAGAAGCCATTGGCCTCATGCCGTTACTGAAGATACTGAAGATATATAGGTTCTTCCATTTTCTTTCTTTCGTTCTTTCTTTTTTTGAGGAGGAGTCTCGGACTGGAGTACAATGGTGCAGTATCAGCTCACTGCAACCTCTGCCTCCCAGATTCAAGCGATTCTCCTGCCTCAGCCTCCTGAGTAGCTGGGACTACAGGTGCGTGCCACCACACCAGGATAATTTTTTTTTTTTTTTGGTAGAGATGGGGTTTCACTATGTTGGCGAGGCTGGTCTTGAACTCCTGACCTCGTGATCTGCCTGCCTCGGCCTCCCAAAGTGCAGGGATTACAGGTGTGGGCCACAGCACCTGGCTGGTTCATCCGTTTTCTAAAGGCACAATTGAAACTCCACCTCAGAGGCAACAGTCGAAACCAATGAGATGCCACCTTTTAGGATCTAGTCTATACAATAATTGGAGACCTCTATATAGTCCTGTATTCCCAAAAGAACAAAGGCATGAGTCTGGGAGACAAAGAGGGAAAAGAGGACTGGCCTCGGGTAATTCTTGTTCCACTATACCTGGAATAAATGTATGCAGCAACCCTGAGAAAGCTAGGATTATGGCTCAGACACTTCAGAAATGTCTAGGCTACTTGGCAGCCACTAGCACAGACTGAAATGATAGCAGTGGGTGGGAAGAATTTACATTGGATAATAGGGGCAGATCACGAGTACCAGTTGTGACCACAAGGCCAACTGTAGCAACTACGATTTGTAGTTCATCCATTTAACCTCTCTCTTCTAAGCTTCTTCTCACAAAGTGAGACCAACAAAGACTCTGGAGGAGCTTCTACAGAAACATGTGTCACGTAAGAATGGTCATAAAATACGGTGGCCTGCAGTGGCCATAAATACTGCTGCTCAGATTTTCTGCTGGACAGAGCATAGTAGACTGACAGTCCCAGCTGCCATCTCTCTGGATTCTCCATTGTGTTCAGGCATCACACTTCCCTGTGATGCTTCCAGCCAATGACTGAGTACAACAGGGGTGCTGGAGCATGACCATTTCTGCAGTGTTCCAATGAGAACCTTTGCCTCAGGGACTCCCCATTGGCCTTGCTGAAATTCCTTAAACTGTCTGGCAGTGAGACTCTTCTTATCCAATATCTCCTCCTTCCTCCTTTCCTTCCACTGGTGTCAGACTGCATCATAGTCTAAAGTATTATTCTGCGTACATCTACGTTCACTCCTTCATCTTTAACGATGTATCTCTTGCACATCTAAACTCATCTGATGTCTGCTTCTCAAGTGACCGAAGCTAATACACCTTTAAAATCAATTCTGGTTTGAAGTTGCTGTGGTTGCATGTAGAAAGTACCAGGTTTTTTTTCTCGAGATCTCTTTTCATTTGCCCCTGCCAGTCCTTAAAATTTTTGTTGTCCAACTCTTTCTTCCTTTTATTCTTTCAAAAATTAAGTGACAAGAAAATGATATAGATTCAGAGACTGAGTATGAAGAGTAGAATAAGGAAGTGGTGTTTGCGTCTTGGGTAAAATTGGTGGAAAGTTTTCCAGATTAAATTTTTTTCAAAGGTTTGAAATTTCTCAGAGCCAACTACTGTTTTTGGATCTCCAAATAAATCTTTTAAAAACATTTTTAATTAATAAATATAATTATACAGATTTATGGAGTACGTAGTGATTTATTTAATTATTATTTGATTAATAAATAATAATTGTACAGATTTATGGAGTACATATGGAGTATATAGTGATCAGATTAGGGTAATTAGCATATATATCATCTCAAACATTTATCATTTTTTTGTTGGCAACATTCAACTGTCTCTCTTCTAGCTATTTGAAAATACATATTTTTGTTAACTATACTCATCCTACAGTGCTATAGAACATTTGAAGTTATTTCTCCTATTTAGCTATAATTTTGTATCCTTTAGCAAATCTATCTTGCTTTCCAATTAAATGTTGGTGTTAACTAGAAAAAGTTTCTTATGTATATACATCTGTTTCCTTTTCTTTAAACTGGACTGTATAATCTGTTATTTACTTCCATCCCAAAAATACCATATTCGGTTGGGCATGGTGGTTCATCTCTGTAATCCCAGCACTTTGGAAGGCCAAGATGGGAAGATCACTTGAGCCCAGGAGCTCAAGACCAGCCTCGGCAACATAGTAAGAACCCCGCCTCAACAAAGAAAAAAAAAATTTTTCTGTTTTTTAATTAGCCAAGCATGGTGGCATGTGCCTGTAGTCCCAGCTACTTCAGAAGCTGAGGTGGGAAGACAGTTTGAGCCCAGGAGGTCGAGGCTGCAGTGAGTGAGCTATGATTATGCTATTGCACTTCAGTGAAACCCTATCAAGACAAAAATAAATGAATAAAGTAAAATATAATAAATAAATAATAAAATAAAATATTATCTTCTATATTTGTTAGAGATTATCTCAAAGAATGATCTGTATTTTATGTGTTTGACTGCTTATCTCTTTGTAAGAGTACAGAAAAAATATGAACGTAGTTTTATATTTTCTGTTTTCACACAAAGTTGCCCATATTGTGACCTTAACTAAATTTTTGCAGGATTAGACAGTCTGGTGCAGCAAGCTCATTATTGTGGCTATAGAGGGCAGAGAAAGACTGGTTTGTACAAGTTGCCAGGAAGTGAATCTCAGCTAAACCTGAGGAAATGGGGTTTGATTATCCAATGAACATGCAGGTTTCGGATTGTTCCATCTTTAACTGAAGATAAGAGCCATTTTTATATTTCTGTCAGTACAGTCATGTTTCCTGCAAAATCTAAATTCTCAAAAGACAAGCACCTGTCTCTCAGATTCACTCATCTATTCAATTTATGTACAGCCTAGCAGAAGACTGGAAATAAAAAAGGCATGCAAAAAGAAGAAGGAGAAGGAGGAGCGTAAACAGCCAGGGTAGGGAGACTGGAATAACTTTAATAACTTCTCATTCTTAAACCTCAAGAATGTTATAGAAATCACATAGGCCAGGCACGGTGGCTCACTCCTGTAATCCCAGCACTTTGAGAGGCCGAGGCGGGTGATCACCTGAGGTCAGGAGTTTGAGAACAGCCTGACCAACATGGCAAAACCCCCTCTCTCCTAAAACTACAAAAATTATCCCGGTGTGGTGGCACACGTCTCCTCGCTACTCGGGAGGCTGAGGCATGAGAATCGCTTGAACCCGAGAGGTGGAGGTTGCAGTGAGCCAAGGTTGCACCAACTGTACTCCAGCCTGGGAGACAGAGCAAGATTCTGTCAGGATGGAAGGAAGGGAGGAAGGAAGGAAGGAAGGAAGGAAGGAAGGAAGGAAGGAAGGAAGGAAGGAAGGAAGGAAGGAAGGAAGGAAGGAAGGGAGAGACGGAAGGAAGGAAGGAAGGGAGAGACGGAAGGAAGGAAGGAAGGGAGGGAAATCACATAGTACTCACCAGCTCCCCTCCTCTCTCCGACACCTGATACCACTAGTCACCAGAGAGAAAGAAAAAAACCCAAAAAGGCAACAGTATCCCTCACCACAGCAGCCCCATGTCTGACACTCCAGGAGAAACAAAACCACTTGCCTGAAATTAAAGTAAGCTATAAAGATTATCTTCATTATAACATTGTAACTAAAACATTATGTATCTATTTTCCTGGGCATCTTAAATTGTTTAATTAATACTGAGCACTCATATGAATGAAGACTTTTGCTTGGTGTTGTGGCAATTGAGATGCCCTTTCTCTAACTAAAAGGAATGATTTTAATATATGAATAACTTGTTTTTATTCTGCCAATTGGTTTCTCATGCTCGTGATAAGTACAGTGTAATAAATTAAAAGCGTAATTTCTTACTCCTCCCAAGTATGTACCTAATTTCCTTTCCCAGGCTCTTTTTAATAGCGCAGGGCCATGTCATATGGCTTTTCTTTGATAGAATATGGTAGAAATGATGTGTGGTACATTCAAGATTGATTCCTTCAAACATTTGCACTTTCCTAGATACAAGGATACTTCTATTCTCACTCAAATCTTCACAACTCAGAAGCAATTTTTACCATTTCTGCAGTGAAATATCATTTGACAAGAGATGGTAGATGGTATTCAGGGAACTGTTCCTAGACATATTATTTGGAAATATCATATGCTCAGCATTCTTTTCATGAGATCTGCAGACCAGAGATACAGATTCTTTCCAAATCTTTGGGTTAGGGAATGGTAGAAGACCAAAATAAACACACTCCTAATCATTATTTATGCCTAAAATCTCACTTTATGAAAATTTCACCAAGGAAGTTATTTCTCAGACAGCTTGCAAATAGTGGAGAAGAATGCTCTGAGCATTTATGTTGGGGTGAGTAAATCTTATTCATAATTTAAAAAGTTACCATAAACAATGAAAATTTCACACGGAAAGTAGAAAAAACTAGATAAATGGCCTAAAGCATTGGGGAAAAGGTATAGATGAGAGAGAGCCCAGAAAGGCAGAGAGCAGGGTAAGAGCTTAGTGGGGCTCCTCCACTGTGCTTACTTCTGTGCCAGGCACTCACATTTAATTTTTTTTTTTTTTTTTTTTGCTTTTGTTGCCCAGGCTGGAGGGCAATGGCACAATCTCAGCTCACCCCGGCCTCTGCCTCCCAGGTTCAAGCAATTCTTCTGCCTCAGCCTCCGGAGTAGCCGGGATTACAGGCATGTGCCACCACGCCCAGCTAATTTTGTATTTTTAATAGAGACAGGTTTTCTCCATGTTGGTCAGGATGGTCTTGAACTCCCAACCTCAGGTGATCCGCCTGCCTCAGCCTCCCAAAGTGCTGGCATTACAGGTGTGAGCCACTGCGCCCAGCCCACATTTAATTTTTACAGCCATGCTGGAAACTCAGGTATGAGTTTACCAAATTACAAATAAAGAAATAAACTCAGCATGTTCACATAATTTTCCCATTGATGGTGGAATTAATATTTCACTCTAGTTCTGATTCTAGTGTTTTTCTGTTTTCAGTTCACAACATTGCTTACAGTAAATTTTATCCTTGTGCATACAATTATTGTTGTCACTATTATTTTCAGAAAAATACATCTTTTTCTTTCTTTTTTTTAAATTTTATTATTATTATCCTTTAAGTTTTAGGGTACATGTGCACAACATGCAGGTTTGTTACATATGTATACATGTGCCATGTTGGTGTGCTGCACCCATTAACTGGACATTCAGCATTAGGTATATCTCCTAATGCTATCCCTCCCCATTCCCCCCACCCCACAACAGTCCCCAGTGTGTGATGTTCCCCTTCCTGTGTCCATGTGTTCTCATTGTTCAATTCCCACCTATGAGTGAGAACATGTGGTGTTTGTTTTTTTGCCCTTGCCATAGTTTGCTGAGAATGTTGGTTTCCAGCTTCATCCATGTCCCTACAAAGGACATGAACTCATCATTTTTTATGGCTGCATAGTATTCCATGGTGTATATGTGCCACATTTTCTTAATCCATTTTATCACTGTTGGACATTTGGGTTGGTTCTAAGTCTTTGCTATTGTGAATAGTGCCACAATAAACATATGTGTGCATGTGTCTTTATAGCAGCATGATTTATAATCCTTTGGGTATATACCCAGTAATGCGATGGCTGGGTCAAATGGTATTTCTAGTTCTAGATCCCTGAGGAATCGCCACACTGACTTCCACAATGGTTGAACTAGTTTACAGTCCCACTAACAGTGTAAAAGTGTTCCTATTTCTCCACATCCTCTCCAGCACCTGCTGTTTCCTGACTTTTTAATGATCACCATTCTAACTGGTGTGAGATGGTATCTCATTGTGGTTTTGATTTGCATTTCTCTGATGGCCAGTGATGATGAGCATTTTTTCATGTGCTTTTTGGCTGCATAAATATCTTCTTTTGAGAAGTGTCTGTTCATGTCCTTCGCCCACTTTTTGATGGGTTTGTTTTTTTCTTATAAATTTGTTTGAGTTCATTGTAGATTCTGGATATTAGCCTTTTGTCCAATGAGTAGGTTGCAAAAATTTTCTCCCATTCTGTAGGTTGCCTGTTCACTCTGATGGTAGTTTCTTTTGCTGTGCAGAAGCTCTTTAGCTTAATTAGATCCCATTTGTCAATTTTGGCTTTTGTTGCCACTGCTTTTGGTGTTTTAGACATGAAATCCTTGCCCATGCTTATGTCCTGAATGGTATTGCCTAGATTTTCTTCTAGGGTTTTTATGGTTTTAGGTCTAACATGTAAGTCTTTAATCCATCTTGAATTAATTTTTGTATAAGGTGTAAGGAGGGGATCCAGTTTCAGCTTTCTACATATGGCTAGCCAGTTTTCCCAGCACCATTTATTAAATAGGGAATCCTTTCCCCATTGCTTGTTTTTGTCAGGTTTGTCAAATATCAGATAGTTGAAGATATGCGGCATTATTTCTGAGGGCTCTGTTCTGTTCCATTGGTTTATTTCTCTGTTTTGGTACCAGTACCATGCTGTTTTGGTTACTGTAGCCTTGTAGTATAGTTTGAAGTCAGGTAGTGTGATGCCTCCAGCTTTGTTCTTTTGGCTTAGGATTGACTTCGCAATGCGTGCCCTTTTTTGGTTCCATATGAACTTTAAAGCAGTTTTTTCCAATTCTGCGAGGAAAGTCATTGGTAGCTTGAAGGGGATGGCATTGAATCTATAAATTACCTTGGGCAGTATGGTCATTTTCATGATATTGATTCTTCCTACCCATGAACATGGAATGTTCTCCCATTTCTTTGTATCCTCTTTTATTTCATTGAGCAGTGGTTTGTAGTTCTCCTTGAAGAGGTCCTTCACATCCCTTGTAAGTTGGATTTCTACATATTTTATTCTCTTTGAAGCAATTGTGAATCGGAGTCCACTCATGATTTGGCTCTGTGTTTGTCTGTTATTGGTGTATAAGAATGCTTGTGATTTTTGCACATTGATTTTGTATCCTGAGACTTTGCTGAAGTTGCCTATCAGCTTGAGGAGATTTTGGGCTGAGACAATGGGGTTTTCTAGATATATAATCATATCACCTGCAAACAGGGACAATTTGACTTCCTCTTTTCCTAATTGAATGCCCTTTATTTCCTTCTCCTGCCTAATTTCCCTGGCCAGAACTTCCAACACTATGTTGAATAGGAGTGGTGAGAGACAGCATCCCTGTCTTGTGCCAGTTTTCAAAGGGAATGCTTCCAGGTTTTGTCCATTCAGCATGATATTGGCTGTGGGTTTGTTATAGATAGCTCTTATTATTTTGAGATATGTCCCATCAATACCTAATTTATTGAGAGTTTTTAGCATGAAGGGTCGTTGAATTTTGTCAAAGGCCTCTTCTGCATCTATTGAGATAATCATGTGGTTTTTGTCTTTGGTTCTGTTTATATGCTGGATTACATTTATTGATTTTTGTATGTTGAACCAGCCTTGCATCCCAGGGATGAAGCCCCCTCGATCATGGTGGATAAGCTTTTTGATGTGTTGCTGGATTCGATTTGCTAGTATTTTATTGAGGATTTTCGCATCAATGTTCATCAAGGATACTGGTCTAAAATACTCTTTTTTTATTGTGTCTCTGCCAGGCTTTGGTATCAGGATGATGCTGGCCTCATAAAATGAGTCAGGGAGGATTCCCTCTTTTTCTATTGATTGGAATATTTTCAGAAGGAATGGTACCAGCTCCTCTTTGTACCTTTGGTACAACTCGGCTGTGAATTCATCTGGTCCTGGACTTTTTTTGGTTGGTAGGCTGTTAATTATTGTCTCAATTTCAGAGCCTGTTATTGGTCTATTCAGGGATTCAATGTCTTCCTGGTTTAGTCTTGAAAATGGCATGACATTAAATAGGTCATCTATTTCAGGTAAAAATAAAATGACTAGCTCCTCCTTCTGGCTCCCAAAGTGACAGGGCCTAATAGGCCCCATGAAACTTGAGTTATGATAGTAAGTTTCATTATTCATGCAGTATTGAGAAATCCATTACATTAGAGGGGTCCCAAGTCTAAAGCCTTCACTTCAAGTCTACCCTGTAAAAGTGAACTGAAGGGCACAAGGAGAGAATGAAGGACACAGGCCCAGGAAGGTCCTTTCGAAGGGTGTGAGGAGAGCTTTGAGGGACTCTCTTGCCTCTCGTCCTCTGTTTCCAGTTCTGCCAACTGCCTTCTAAGGATATTGACTTTTGCTTGTAATTCCTGATTATATTCAATGATGCTAACCATTTCTTCATACGCTTCGTCCAAATACTTAGAGGATCTATTCCAACGTAGGATAATACCTTCCCACAGTGGAAGACTGTAGAGCAACTGAAGGCCAGATGACCAGGTTGTTGGCTTCAAAGAAGGGATTGGTGAATTTACTCAGCTCACTGGGCTGATTGACCCAGGACCACAAAGACATCATCTTCTGCTGTAGCTTTAACTTACATCTTTCACTTTTGTTGTCGCCCAGAAATGTCTATCATTATATTCAAATGGTGGTGATAATTCTCATTGACAGTGTTTTCATTTCCTTTGGATATATACCCAGAAGTTGGATTGCTGGATCATATGGAGGTTTAATTTTTAATTTTTTTCAGGAAACTTTATACTGTTTTCCGTAATGGCTATACCAATTTATATTCTCATCAACAGTATACTAGGGGTCATTTTCTTCACCCCCTCTTTCACCAACACTTGTCTCTTGTCTTTCTGATGATAGCCATCCTAATAGATGTGAGGTAACATCTTATTGTGTTTTTTATTTGCATTTATTGATGATTGGTAATGTTGAGCACATTTTTGTATAAGTGGAAAATGGTCATTCATATGTCTTCTTTGGAAAAATATCTATTCAAGTTTTTTTTTCCCATTTTTAAGTCAGTTTTATGTTTGCTATTATGACATATAGAAGTTTATTCCATGTTTTAAATATCAATCCCTTATCAGATATATGGTTTGCAAATATTTATCTTCACTTTGAAGTTTGCCTTT
Organism: Pan troglodytes; assembly: GCF_028858775.2. NCBI lineage: Eukaryota > Metazoa > Chordata > Mammalia > Primates > Hominidae > Pan > Pan troglodytes. Next base: position 54,949,125 of record NC_072403.2, read on the forward strand.
CCTTTTTGTTCATTGTTCCCCTTGCTGTGCAAAACCTTTTAGTTATATATAGTCCATTTGTTTATTTTCACTTTTGTTGCCTGTGCTTTTGATGCCATATAAAAAAATTCATTGCCAAGGCCAACATCAAGAGGCTTTATTCCTATGGTTTCTTCTAGCAGTTTTACAGGTTCTGATATAATATTCACGCCTTCAATCTATTTTGAGTTAGTTTTTTTATATGGGGTAAGATAATAGTCCAATTTCATTCCTTTGCATGTGGGTATTTAGTTTTCCCAACACTGTTTAATGAAGAGATTATCTTTTCCCCATTGGGTATTCTTGGCATTCTTGTAAAAGATTAGTTCATCTTATATACATACATTTATTTCTGGGGTGTCTATTTTGTTCCATTGTCCTATATGTCTGTTTTCATGTCAGTATTTCACTGTTTTGATTACTATATCTTTGTAATATAGTTTGAAATCAGAAAGTATGATACCTTCAAGTTTGCTTTTCTTTATTAAGATTGTGTTTCCCATTTTGGGTCTTTTATGGTTCTACACAAATTTTAATATTTTCTTTGTGTGTGTCTATACAAATGCAATTGAAATTTTTGTTAAGGATTCCATTGAATGTGTTGATTGCTTTTGGTAGCGTGGACATTTTAATATTCTTTGAATTTGTAAACATGTTGTTTCTCCATTTATTTGTGTTTTCAGTTTCTTTCATCAATGTCTGATCTTTTCTGTGTATATATCTTTCATTCATTTGTTAATTTTTTTTTTTTTTTTTTGAGACAGAGTGTCTGTCATGCTGGCTGGAGTGTAGTTGCACAATCTCAGCTCACTGCAACCTCTGTCTCCTGGATTCAAGCAATTCTCATACCTCAGCATTCCTAGTAGGTGGGATCACAGGTCCCACATCTGGCTAATTTTTGCACTTTTAGTAGAGACGCAGTTTTGCCATGTTGGCCAGGCTGGTCTTGAACTCCTGATCGTAAGTGATCCACCTGCCTCAGGCATCCCAAAGTGCTGGTATTACAAGCATGAGCCACCATGTCCGGCCAAATTTATTCTTAAATATTTTATTCTTTTCAATGCCATTGTACATGAGATTTTTTTTATTTATCTTCAGAGAGTTTGTTGTTAGAGTACAGAAATGCAACTAATTTTTGTATGTTGATGTTAAATAATTGTTGAATTTCTTTATTAGTCTAACTTTTTTTTTTGGTGAGTTCTTAGGGTTTTCTATATATATATCTTGCCCTCTACAAGCAGATTTAGCATCTTTTTGTGATTTTGATGCCTTTTATTTCTTTTTCGTGCCAACTGCTCTGGCTAGGAATTCCACTGTTCTGTTGAATGGAAGTGGCAAGACTGGACAGACCTGTCTTTTTCCTGATCTTAGAAGAAAAACTTTTAGCTTTTAACCACTGAGTATGATGTTAACTGCAATTTTATAATAGATGGCTTTTATTATATTGAGGTACATTTCTTCTATATCTAACTTGTTGAGAGTTATTTCTTTTGTAATTATGAAACAGTGATGAATTTTGCCAAATGCTCTTTCTGCATCTGTCAAGATTATCGCATGGGTTTTGTCCTTCATTCTGTTAATGTGGTGTATCACATTGACTGACGTGTGTATTTTGAATCATCCTGGCATCCTAGAAATAAATTCCACTTGATCATGGTGTATGATTCTTTTAACATACTGTTGAATTCTGTTTACTACATTTTGTTGAAAATTTTTGCGCATATCTTCCTCAGTCATATTGGCCCATAGTTTTCTTTTCTTGCAGAGTCCTTATCTGGCTTTGGTTTGAGAGTAATGCTGGTCTCATAAAATAGGTTTGGAAGTGTTTTCTCCTCTTCAATTTTTTGGAAGAGTTTGAAAAGGATTGAAGTTCTTTAAATGCTTGGTAAAATTCCCCATGAAGCCAACTAGTCTTGGGCTTTTCTTTGTTGGGAGGCTTTTGATTACTGATTCAATCTTGTTACTCATTATTGGTCTGTTCAGATTATCTATTTCTTCATCATTCAGTCTCAATAGGTTTTATGTTCCTAAAAATGTAAATATTTTTTCCAGATTATCCAATTTTGTTGGCATATAATTGTTCATATTAGTCCCATGATTCTTTAAATTTCTGTGGTATCCATATGAATGATTCCTCTTTCATTTATAATTATATTTATTTGAATGCTTTCTTATTTTTGTGGTTAGTCTAGCTGAATGTTTGATTTATGTTTTAAATTTTGTTTATCATTTCAAAAAATAACACCCTTTCATTGATCTTTTATATTGCCTATTGCCTTTCTAGTCTCCATTTCATTTATTTCAACTCTAATATTTATTACAATTTTAATTTTGCTAACTTTGTTCTTACTTCATTTTTTTTTTTTTGTAGTTCCTTGAAGTTTGGGCATGCTGTTTTTACTGTTTCAAGATAATTTTTGATTTCCTTGTTAATGTCTTCTTTGACTCCTTGGTTTTCAAGAGTGTGTTCTTAAATTATTACCTATTTGTGAATTTTCCAAAATGCCTCCTGTTATTGATCTGTAGTCACACCATTGTCAAGTAGAAGAGGTACTTGATTTCAATTTTCTTACATTTTTTAAGACTTGTTTTGTGTCCTAATATTTGATATATCCTGGAGAATATTTTACATATACTTGAGAAAAATGTGTACTTTGCTGCTATTGCATAGAATATTCTAGTATATGTCTGTTAGGTTTGTTTGGTCTATAGCATTATTAAAGTCCATTTTTCCTTATTGATCTTCTGTCCAGATTACGTGTCTATTTTTGACACTGGGGTAGTTGAAGTCCTCAACTATTATTGTATTGCTGTGTATTAATCGCTCAGTTCTGTTAATGTTTGCTTCATATATTTAAGTATTCCAATATTGGGTAGAAATATAATAACAATTGTTATAGCTTCTTAATTAATTGTCCCCTCTATCATTATATAGTGATCTCCTCTGTCTCTTGTGATAGATATTGACATTCTGTTTTGTCTGATATAACTATAGTCATCTTTGCTCTCTTTGGTTATCACTTTCATTTTATCTTTTTGCATCCCATTACTTTCAGTCTATGTATGTCCTTAAAGTTAAATTGAGTCTCTGGTAGGCATCATATTGTTGGATTTTTTTTTGTTTTATCCATTCTGTCACTCTGTGTCTTTTGATTGTAGAATTAAATCCATTTACATTTAAAGTAATTACTGGTAGGTAAAGATATTATTTTCATTTATTAAGTTGTTTTTTTAACTGTTTTGTAGTTCCTCTGTTCCTTTCTTTCTCTCTTGTTATCTTCTCTTGTGTTTTGTTCATTTTTAATAGTGGTATGTTTTGATTATTTTCTATTTATTTTTTCATACATGTACTAGAGGTTTGTTTTTTGTCTTACCATGAGGCTTACATAAAATATCGTATAGTCATAATATTCTTTTTTAAGCTGATAGCAAGTTAATGTCATTTTCACACAAACTACATTTTGCTTTCTTCATCTGTGACATTTTATGCTATAGTATCATAATTTTTTTTGTACTGTGTATCCATTAACAAGTTATTATAGCTATAATTACTTTTAATCTTCTTGTTTTTAACCTTTATACTAGAGTTAAAATTGGTGTTCATGTCATCATTTTGTATTAGAGTTTTCTGATTTTGACTTATATTTACTTTTGCCAGAGAGCTTTATAATTTAATATGATCTCATGTTATTACTTAACATAATTTTGTTTAATCTCAAAGAACTCACTTTGGAATTTCTTAGAAGGTAAGTGTAGTGGTGATTAACTCTCTTAGCTTTTGTTTATCTGTGAATATCTTTATTTCTACATCTCTGAAGGACAGCTTTGTCAAGTACAGTATTCTTTTGTTGCAGAGTTTTTCTCAGCACTTTGAATACAGAATGACTGGAATACATTTGGACAAGTGTGTCACTAGGCAATATGTGTCACTGTACTAACATAAAGTGTCTTTATACAAATCTAGGTGATATAGCTTACCATATATCTAGGCTATATGATATAACTCATTGCTCCTGCAATATCAATCTGTACAGCGAGTTACTATAATGAGTACTGTAAGTGACTGCAATGTAATGATAAGTATGTGTGTATCTAAACATATCTAAACATAGAAGAGGTGTAGTAAATATATGATATAAAAGATAAAGAATGGTACATCTGTGTTGTCCACTTAACATGAATGGAGTTTACAGTACTGGAAGTTCCCCTGAGTGAGTCACTGAATGAGAGAAGAGTGAACACATAGGCCTAGGACATTGTTGAACACTACAGTAAACTTTATAAGTACTGTACACTTAGGCTACATTACATTTATAAGAATATTTTTCTTTCTTCAATGTTAAAATAAATCTAACTTACATTTTTACTTCATAACGTTTTTATTTTTTAAACTGTTTTAAGTAATATTTTTACTTTATAAACTTTTAAATTTTTTAAATTTTTGACTCTTCTGTAATAGCAGTTGGCTTAAAACACACATTGTAAAGCAGTACAAAAACATTTTCTTTCTTTATATCATTATAAACTTTTTTCTATTAAAAACTTTTTAAAATTTTTCAGCATTTTTTTTTGAAAACTAAGGTATGAAAACACACATTAGTCTATGCCTACACAATATCAGGATTATCAATATCACTGTCTGCCACCTCCACATCTTGTCCCACTGGAAGGTCTTTAGGGGCAATAACAAACATAGAGCTGTCATTTCCTATAATAACAATACCTTATTCAAAATACTATCTGAAGGATCTGTCTGAGACTGTTTTACAGTTAACTTTTAAAAAATAAGTAGGAATACATTTAAAAATAATGATAGAGAGGGAGGCAGAACAAGATGGCTGAATGGAAGCCTCCAGTGATCATACTCCCTGAAGTAACACCAAACTGAACAACTCTCCACACAAAAAAGTACCTTCAAGTGAACTAAAAATCAGGCGAGTGATCACAGTACAAAGTTTTAAATGATATTAAGGGAAGATGCACTGAAGAGGGTAAAAACAACAGTTGTGAATTGCCTACACCACTCCTTCTCCATCCCTCAACAATAGCCACATAGCCACATAGTACAGGGAGAAAATCTGTGTTCTTGGGAGAATGAAGAGTGCCGTGATGGTGGGACTTTGCACTGGAACTCAGTGCTGCTGTGTCACAGTGGAAGATAACACGGAGCAGAACTAAGCTTGTGCTCATGGAGTAAGCATGTAGGTCATTCCTAGCTAGAGGCAAATTGTCCATCCCACTGGTAGGAATCTGAGTTTCAACGAGAATTGCCGCCATGTGCTAAAGTCCTCTGGGGTTCTAAATAAACTTGAAGGGCACTCTAAGCCACAAGGACTGCAATTCCTGGGCAAGATTTGGTGTTGTGCTGGGCTCAGAACTAGCAGACTTGGAGTGCATGTAACCTAGTGAGACATGAGGCTGGGAAGCCTAGGAAGTGTTAGCATCACCCCTCCCCCAACTTCAGGCAGCACAGTTCACAGCTCTGGGATAGACTCCTTCCTTCTACTTGAGAAGAGGAGAAGAGAAAGTAAAGAGGACTTTGTCTTGCAAATTGGATACCAGCTCAGCCACAGGAAAACAGGGTAACAGGTAGAGTCCTGAGGTCTCCCATTACAGGTCCTAGCTGTGGACAACATATCTAGACATATCCTGGGCTAGAAAGGAACCTGCTCTCTTGAAAGGAAAAACCTAGTCCTGGGAGGACCTATTACCTACTAACCAAAGAGTTCTTTGGCCCTGAATAATCAGCAGTGGTAGTGAGGCAGTACTTGCCAGGGGCCTTTTGTGAAACTCAGAGCCCTGCTATCTTCAGATGTTACCCAGGACATTCTCAGCTGTGGTAGCTAAAGGAATAGACTCCTTCTACTTGAGCAAAGGAGAGGGAAGAGTAAAGGAGACTTTGTCTTGCAGCTTGAATACTGGCTCAGCCACAATGAAGTAGAGTACCAGTTGGGCTTTTGGGGTCTCTGATTCCAGGCCTTGGCTTCTGGGAGGTATTTCTGGACCTGCCCTGGGCCAGAGAGGTGCCCAATGCCTGGGAAGAAGAGACCTTGGTTTTGTAGCATTCACCACAAGCTGACCGAAGAGCCATTGAGCCTTGAGTGAACACTGTCAGTAGGCAGGCAGTACTTACTGTGGGCTTGAGGTGGTATTGGCTATAGAAAGATAATCCACTCTTTGAAGAAAGGGGAGGAAAGAGTGGGAAGGACATTGTCTTGTAGATTGGGTGCCAGCCCAGCTGCAATAAAATAGAGCACCAGGTAGCTTCCTAAATTTCCAGACTGCAGGCCCTGGCTCCCAGGTGGCATCTCTGGACCTGCCCAGGGCTTGAGGGAACTGACTACCCAGAAGGGAAGGAGGCAAACTTGGCTGGCATTGCCACCTACTGATTGTAGAGTCCTTAGACCTTGAGTGAACAAAGGTGGTAGCCAGGCGATGGTCACTGGGAACCTTGGGCAAGCCCCAGCACTGTGCTGGTTTCAGGTCTGATCCGGTGCAATACTAGTCGTGGTGGCCACAGGGGTGCTTGTATCATCATTCCAGCAGCTAAAGGAAGCTCAGCACAGGGAGAGATATTCTGGTTTTTTGGGGAAATGTAAGGGAAGAGCAAACGAGCCTCTGCCTGGTAACCTAGGGAGTTCTCCTGTACCATATCCAAGGTAACTAATGGGGCACCTCTATAAGAGGTCTGCAAGAGCCACAAGGTTACTAGGCTTGGGGTATCCCCTAATGCTGATAGGGTGTTAGTGACTGAAGACTTAGGTCATAACATCCAAGGCCTTTCAAATACTTGGGAAGCTTTCTCAAGAAGTATGGGTATACGCAAGCTCAGACTATGAAGACTACAATAAATATCTAACTCTTCATTGCCAAGACACCCACGAACATCCGTGAGCATTGAGATCATCCAGAAAGACATGACCTCACCCAATGAAACAAAGAAGGCATCAGTGACCAATCCCAGAAACACAAATATGTGCAACTTTTCAGGTAGATAATTCAAATTAGGTGTTCTGAAGAAGCTCAATGAAATTTAAGATAACACAGAAGAGGAATTCAGCTCTGTGAATTCCTCTGTAAAATTTACCAGATAAATGTTACAAAGAGATTGAAATAATTAAAAAGAATAAAGCAGAAATTCTGAATTAGAAAAATGCAATTGACATATTGAAGAATGCATAACAGGTTCTTAACAGCAAAATTGACCAAGAAGAAGACAAAAATCGTGAGCTTAAAGACAAGACTATTTGAAAATACACCGTTGGAGGAAAAAAAAAGAAAAAAGCATAGAAAAGAATGAAGCATTCCTCCAAAATATAGAAAATAGGCTCAAAAGGGTAAATCTAAGAGTTTTTGGCCTTAAAGAGGAGGTAGAAAGGCAGTAGAAATTTTGTTCAAAAAGATAGTAATATTCAAAAAGATAGTAAGAGTAATTTTATTCAAAAAGATAGTAATAGAGAATTTTCTAAACCTAGAGAACAATATCAATGTTAAAGTACAACAGGTTTATAGAATTCCAAGCAGATTTAACCCAAATAAGACTAACTCAATAATAATCAAACTTCCAGAGGACAAAGATAAAGTAAGGCCTTAAAAACAGAAAAAGAAAAGAAACAAATACTATGCAAAGACATGGCAGACTTTTCAGTGGAAATGTTACAGGCCAGGAGAGAGTAGCATGACATATTTAAAGTCCTGAAGGAAAAAAATAATAAAAAATGAAAACTTCTATTCTAGAATACTGTATCCAGCAAACTATCCTTCAAACACGAGGAAGAAATACTCTCCCAGAAAAACAAATTTGAGGGACTTCAACAACACCAGACTTGTCCTACAAGAAATGAAGTGACATTAAATTTGCCACTAAGCTTTTGGGCTATAACTGTTAGTATTTTATAAATAATATCTCCTAAATGTCTAAACTTATATAAGTTAACTTAGTAACAATGGTTTAGCAAAACCAACTTTCTGAAGATTTTACAGTTTGGGATCCAATTTCTGACTAAGACAGTATTTCTGGAACATAGATCCCTATATAAAAAACTTTAAGGAATTTTATTAATAGCCTAGTGTAGCTTTATTCTTAGAGGCTAAGTGATAATTCAAATTCATAACTAGGTTACCCTGCCTAGACAAGATTGCTGGATAAAATATAGGACACAATTTTAGATAAACAACATATATTATTTTTAACATAAGTATGTTCCAAATATTGAATAGAAAGTAATTTTAAAAAATTTATTGTGTTTCTATAATTCAAATTTAACAGAGTATTCTGTAATTTTATTTGCTCAATCTGATCACCTTATTCCTAGGTCCTAGAATTTTTGTTATAATTTATATTATACCTTTAAAATGCAGGTATAAATATTTAGTATGTACCTAACTACAGTCCTTTTCTAATAATATTAATTTTACTATACAATCCACTGTTTGTATCACTCATATATGCCTTTCAAAGAGAAGTTCAGGCATCCTATGAGGAATCATCTGGAGGAGGAGAAGCCATTGTTAAAAATTGTACCTCACACTGTTTGAACTCTGAGATTGAATCTCAGAAGACTGAATCCAGCAATCTACATTTCACCAAAGATAATTTTTATGGACAAATAATATTGATAATTATTATATTAAAGAGATGCAGCAAAGCCATTGAAATACGATATCAAAAATGTTATGGATAGTTACAACCTCAGGCCTAAGAGATGATACCTCTCACTAAGATGAGGAGAGACAAAGCCAATGTGATAGGTGGCTAGGTTGTCTGTAATTCCATTTGCAACTTCAACTTGAGCTCTTCAAAGCAGGTTTCTCTGCACTGACATTTGGAAGATGACTTCCAGCAGCTCCAGCTGTGACTGCAAATGGAGCCTTGGTCAGCTGCTTATGTTGGACAGCCGTTATGTTCCTAATCAATGCTATGAGTCATGAAATTATTTCAACCACTAAAAAGTAAGCCAGCTTTCCTGCCAGTAATGCTTCCAACATCCTGCAATTATTTAAGAGAATTCATCAGTCTTTCAAGTGACATTGAGTCTTCTTGCTGAGAGCTAAATTGCTGCCTAGGATAGAATCGGAAAGCAATACTTCAGCACTCTTGATTGCTCACCTGGTAAAATTTATTTGATGCAATTTTTATTATGATCACAGCCTGAAAAACAATTTCTTAAATGCTTATGATGTAGGTGGCTCTAAATTATAATAATAGAATTGAGATTAGGTAAGGACTCATCTCCAAGAAAACCTCACTCATAAATGTGAGTAGTTGTGAGCATATTCTAGGCTAGCATTTCTGAATTTAAATTCACTATGGGCCAGAATTCTGTATATTTCTTAGTGGTGACCCCACAAGTGAAAGCTGTCAGCATGGGAAAAAATAGAGATTAGAGAAAATTTTAGTAGTAACCACAATCAAAGGAACAGATATCTGTTAACTATTAAGCTATAAAACTTTGTTCTCCCATCTGCAAAACTGCCATTGTAAAACTCTTCTACAGAGCAGAGTTTTGCTTTTCATATCAGTTTTTATTTCTTGCTTAAGGCATGTCTTCTTTCAAAAAAAATTTTTTGAGACAAGGTCTTGTTCTTTAACCCAGGCCAGAATACAGTGGCAAAATCACAACTCATGGGGCAGCCTCGACCTCCTGAGTTCAAGTGACCCCCTCACATCAGCCTCCCAAGTATGGGACTATAGGTGCATGCCACCATGCCCAGCTAATTTCTCTTTTCTATTATATCGTAGAGACAGGGTCACACTATGTTGCCCATGCTGGTCTCAAACTCCTTGGCTCAAGCAATCCTCCTGCCTTGGCCTCCCAAAGTGTTGAGATTATAGGTGCGAGCCACTGTATTTGGCCCCTTCTTTAAATTTTGCACTTGTTTACTTCAGATCTCTGATCTATGAAATTCAGTTAAGCATATTGACATGTAATCTGGATAATGTTTCTTCAGTGCTCTGAGATTTTCTATCTTTGCCTCAAAATAAATAAGAATATTGTCTGCTTCCCCAGCTAACACAAGCATAAGATGAAGAGTAATATAATTTTAAATCAATCTGTGGACATGTTAAGCACTTAATCTGTGCCGGTGAAGCAAATAGTAGAAGGGACATTACTTAGGATGCCTTTGCCAACAACTAGCAAAATATTAGCTTAAAGAATATGAAAATTAATTTTTTCTCCCGAGATTTGAAAGCAAGGTAGTTTTAGAATTAACGTAGTGACGTCATCAAGTCATTAAGGATTCAGACTCTTCTTCTTTATGAGGTAGCATCCTCTGTCTGCTTGCCTTTCTTCTCAGACTTGTATCTTTGTATTTACAAGAAGACTGATGCAACTAGTACAGCTTATAGTCACATAGTCACATCCACAGGCACACACCAAAAAATGGGATAGTTTTTCTTTGCTTATCTCTTTCTCTGAAGGATGAAAACCTTTCCTCACATCTTCCAAAGGCCTTTCTCTCAGGTTCTGTTATCCATAATGACTATGTCCTAGCTACAGTGAAGGCTGGGGATGTGTTAGATATTTTGTCTTCTGTGTTGAGGGGCAAGACCTTGCCAGTCATAAATAAAGGTTTTATGAAAGGTGGAATTCGGAAGACTATTTGGTAGACAACCAACATATAACTTCCATAGAGTGGAAGACTTTCCTTTAATTTCAAAATCTTCCAAGTTGATCACAGTCATCAGACTAATGATTTAATTATACTTTTAGTATATTGACTTACATTTGCAAATTACTTTAGATAAGTTATTTCATTCAGTTGTGACACTAATCATGTGAAGTATATGCCATTGCTATCTCCTGCAAATAAGAAAATTGAGTTGCAAAATGAAAAAAGATTAATGAAAATTATAATTTAAGCTTTTTTATATGTCATAGTATAAAAGGTCTCAGTGCTTAGTGACAGGAGACAATAATAATGCTTTTGGAGTCAATAAATCTGTGTCAGAATGATAGAAGGCAGTTCCTCCAAGGTCTAATCCCTACTATAAAACAGACGCTATTGCAAATGGAAAAAAAAAAAGTAGCATAAGAGAACCATTGGAGATCAATTAAATGCTAAATTTTGTGGTACTTACTACTAGTAAGTGTAGTGAGTTGAACTGTGCTCCCCAGGAAGATATGCCTATTTCCTAACTCCTTGAACACGAGCTTATTTGGAAAAATTAGCCTTTGAAGGTGTCAAAACAAGGACAGGGTTTCATATAAGAGAAAGGCAAAAGGGGAATTTGACTCAGAAAGATGCAATGGAGAAAGCCATGTGAAGTCAAAAGGAGAGGTAATTAGTCTTATGCTGTCACAAAGCAAGGAATGCCGGAAGCCACCAGAAACTGGTAGAGGCAAGGAAGGACTTTTTTATTCCTCCCTCAGAGAATTTACTGTCTTTGTAGGTGCTGGCCTAATCTAATGTAATTTTATTTATACCTTAAGAATTAATCAAAGGAAGTACATAATTATGGTGCAGAAAAAAATCCCATTATGAATTCCTTTATGTAGATTTAGGTAGAGCCTTGAGTTTTGATAAAGCTTGTTTCTCAGCCTAATGATATAACTTCAGTAAGCCACAGATCTGGGTTTCTCTGCTTCTCCTGGAAAATGGCATACTAGAGTTTTTTTTATTTTTTATTTTTTGAGACGGAGTCTCGCTCTATGGCCAAGCTGGAGTGCAGTGGCACGGTCTCGGCTCACTGCAACCTCCGTCTCCCAGATTCAAGCAATTTTCCTGCCTCAGCCTCCTGAGTAGCGGGGACTACCGGTATGTGCCACCACACACAGCTAATTTTTTCTGTATTTCTAGTAGAGACGGGGTTTCACCATGTTGGCCAGGATGGTCACGATCTCTTGACTTCGTGATCCACCCACCTCGGCCTCCCAAAGTGCTGGGATTACAGGCGTGAGCCACCACGCGTAGCCATGGCATACTAGAATTTTAGGTGGACTGCATTGAACAGGGAACTCAGGGTATGTCTTCATGATACCTAGGGAATCACTAGGAAGTTGTGTCAACTTTTTAGTTCTTCTGGTCTGTTCTATCCTTTGTACTGTGTGGTTATAGGTTCAGATGTAAATTAAAGTGAAAGCAATTTGAAATAGGTTCAAATCAATACTTATTTTAATCTATAAATTTTGAAACTTGTTGTCTAATCTAGCCTATCATTCATTTGTTGGGGAAGATACATACATGAACAATACACAAAAATAAATATATATTAATATAGGATCAAATCTCTAAAAGACACTTGCAGTCCATATGTTAGCACAGATGTCACCTCCTCAACATGATAGGTTTGAATAGTCACAATACCCTCAGCCTTATATAACTATCACATTATTCTGGTTGGTTTTCTTAGTAGCTTTAACTGTCTAAATGTATCATTATATATTTTATGTTTAAATTTAACTATCCTGTTAGAATTCCCAGGTCACAATAATGCAGAATTCTTGTCTTATAAAACTTACATAACACACTACTGCTTTCCTGTGTCTAAAACAAATAATCTATTGGTATAAATGTGTTGAATGAATGGATAAGTGAATGAATGAAACAAATATTATAATAAGAAATACCTATGTAACAATGTTAGCTCTCTTATTACTGAACACCATGCCCTATACCTAATAAGCTCTTTAAATATTTGTTGAACTATTTTACTTTATTTTTGAAATTGATAAATCTATTACCTCAAATGCTCATCTTTTTTTGTGGTGGGAACATTTCAAATCTTATAACCAGTTATTTTGCAAAATACAATACACTTTTTAAACTTTTTTTTTATTTTTAATAACCAGGCAACTGACAATAAAACAATAAATTATTAGCCAAAGTCACCCTACTGTGTTGTCAAGCAGTAGTAGTTATTCTTTCTATCTAACTGTATGTTAATACTTATTAATTAACCTCTCTTCATCACCATCTTCCCCAACACACCTCTTTCCCAGGCTCTGGTAACAATCATTCCACTCTCCACCTCCATGAGATCAAGTTTTCTAACTCTTATGTATGAGGGAGAACATGTGATATTGTCTTTCAGTACCTGGCTTATTTCACTTAACATAATGACCTCTAGTTCCATCCATGTTGCTGCAAATAACAGGATTTCATTCATTTTTTATGGCTGGATAGCATTTTATTTTAAATATATAACACATTTTCTTTATCCATTCATATGTTAATGGACACTTAGGTTTATTCCATATCTTGGCTACAGTGAGTAGTGCTGCAATAAACATGAGGGTACAGGTCTCTTTTTGATATAGTAATTTCCTTTTCATTGGATAAACTCCCAGTAGGGAAATTGCTGGATTGTATGGTAGTTCTATTTTGAGTTTTTTGAGAAACCTCTGCATTGTTTTCCATAAAGGCTGTACTAATTTTCATTCCCGCCACCAGTATATGAGTCCTTTTTCTCTGCATCCTCACTAACATTTTGCTATTCATGTCTTTTTGATAATAGTCATTTTAACGGGGATGAGATGAAATCTGGTAGTAGTTTTGATTTGCAATTCCTTGATGATTAATGATATTGAGTATTTTTAAATATACCTGCTGGCCATTTGTATGTTTTCTGAGAAATGTTTATTTAGATTTTTTGCCCACTTTTTAGTGGTATTCTTTGTTCTTTGTTTTGCCTTTTGTTTTTGCTGTTATATTCTGCATATTGTTCTTTTTATATTCTGAATATTGTTTCCTTGTTAGATAGTTTGTAAATATTTTTCCCTAGTCAATAGTTTGTCTATTCACTCTGTTGATTGTTTCCTTTACTGTGCAGAAGCTTTTAGTTTAATATAGTCCCACCTGTCTATTTTTGTTTTTGTTGCGTGTGCTTTTGAAGTCTTAGCCATGAAATCTTTTCCTAGATCAATGTCCTGAAACATTTTCCCTATGTTTTCTTCTAGTAGTTTTATAATGTTGGGTCTTACATTTAAGTCTGTAATCGATTTTGAGTTAATTTTTCTATATGGTGAGAGATTGGTCTGGTTTTATTCTTCTGCATGTGGATATTCAACATTTAAAATGTACTCTCTCAGCAATTTTCAATTATACAATGCATTATTATTAACTATAGTCACCATACATACATAATGGAATTCTATTCACTATTCAGCCTTTAGAAAAGAAGGAAAATTTTTCATTTGCAACAATATGATAAATGAAATCAGCAAGGCACAGAAAGACACATACTGAATGATATCACTTATATGTGGAATCTAAGAAAGTTGAACTCATAAAAGTGGAGTCCAGAATAGTAGTTTCCAGGAGTTGGAGGTGGGGGAATGGAGACTTTTTAAGTAAGTGGAAAACTGATTAAAGGAATGCAAACTATAATGTATTAAAACACAAAGAAATATGGTATATTTTAATGAATTCAAAAAATGGCATAGGAGTAAGAAAGGGAATATACATTTTTTCTGATGCTTCAAAGAAGAGAATACCTAAAAACTGGATTTATTTGCAGTATAACCAGAGCTAATTTAGTGAAAATAGATCTTTGTTTCTTCATAAAATAAATTAGGTGTGCTAATCTTCAGGCCATTGTTAACCCCAATTAATTATAAAAAGGAAATGTCAATGTCACCGTTTAATTTATCCTGTGGGGTGTATTTACACTAACATTAGAAAAATATAGTGCCCTGGACATTTATGTAAGTTCCCTTTGAAAAAATTATTACAGTGAACAAAACACACAAAAGCAGCAGCAGGAGAAAGTGGGAAAATGCTCATGTAGAACTCCACAGCTGACTCTGAGCATATTGAGGGCCAGTGCTACATCTCTTGGCTGGCAGTTGAATAGTTTGTGAAGTTTTTATGTAATTGAGAAATAAAAAAAAATGTTTAATCTGAGGAATGAAAGTCCCTTAAATTATCAGGCCCAGAGAGACATTAAAAATGCAACAGTAGTCACGTCTCACTCCCTCTTGAACAAAGTAATTGCCTCTTGAAGCCACTTAGATTGCAGTATCTTCAACTGCTTCCATTCATGTCCCAGTATGTTTTTAGCTATAATTTCTGCTTAATCACTGGTTCCAGGTTGGCTTAGAAGCCCAATATGACACAGTTTATTTTCCAGTCCAACAATATTTGATATCTTAATTTGGATTTTATTGACTTTTTAAAATTTTTTATTTTTTTTTGGCGACAGGGTCTCACTCTGTTGCCCATGCTGGAGTGCAGTGGCATGATCACAGCTCACTACATCCTCCACCTGCTGGGCTCAAGTGATCTACTCGCCTCAGCCTCCCAAAGTGCCGGGATTACAGGAATGATATATTGACTTATTATTAATTATATGCATCTAATTGATAATATATATAATATATGTATGCATTTTTAGCAGTAAGCTGAACATTTTTCATAGGAACCTTAAGTGGAACCCAAATATACTACTTATTTGGGATCTGGAGGCCAGACTGTCTGACCATTTGCCTGTTAAGGTAGTCCCAGAGGTAACTCAGTGGAGCTCAGAATACCTCAGAAAGTACAGATTATAAATAATACTCCCATTAATACTCCTGGCATAATGTTAACTGATCAGGGTTTACACTACATTTAATAGCCTACTACTGACACCATCCCTGCCACTGGCAGTTAGTGTTTGAATCACATCCTCTAGAGCAGGAGTCAGCAAACCTATCCTATAAGTGGTCAGGCAGAAGACATTTTAAGTATTTCACACCAACAGTCTCTGTCACACTACTTGATTTACTGTTGTAGCACAAAAGCAGTATAAAAGCAGGCACCAGGCCATGTTTGGACCAAGAGTCCTGCTCTAGGGGCATTGTTCTTCTAAAGGTGTCATGTGAAGAGAAAGTCGAAGCAGAACATTTAGTCTGTGCATTCAGTGATTTAAAGCCCAACAGCAGAAACATGGCTGAGAAAGGTGTGTCTTAGAGTCAACTTAGAAGTTCCGTGTACGTATGTTTTAACTAGGCTTTAACTTAGCTACAGATGTCTACCCTTTACAGGTGATTGAACTCAACTTGAATGGTCAGATCACTTAAGGGCTTCAAAAGTACAGAAAAAGCTCTTAGCGACTTGAACTAATGATATAAAACCACTCCTACCTTACTATAACAAATTCTGACTTTTAATACTATCAAGGAACATTTGTGCCTTATGAAATGCCTGGGCATTTCAATTTGTACTTTAATTACCCATGCTCTCAAAACACATTTCACTAATTATTTTAAAAAATGTGCATTTTCAAAAAACCCTCAGAATCACTATCTCATATGATCCAATTGAAAAATAATACCACATGTTCTCCTAAGTAATTTATTCATATTCACATATGATGACTGGAACTTGAGAGCAGGCCTTTTGAAACCACTTTCATCTATATTCCACCTTGCCACACTGACTTTCAAACATGTGCAAGATGAATAACCTTTTCATGTGTATTGACATCGTAGTTTTTTTTTTTTTTGCAGACCATAAATAATAATTATATAAATTCAAACAATTAATTTGGCTGCTCAACAATAATGCACTTCTCTGAGAATTGGTGAAGTACTGGAATTGTCTTGCATCCGCTCAGAGAGCTGATTGTTACATTTTCAGAAATGTTTCAATTTATTGTTAAAAATAGTGATTATAAAAAATAAATTATATGAAATTTCTTAGTTATGTCAAAAACAAAGGTAGTAAATACTCAAATCTCATCACGTTCCAATTAGTTTTCTACATTTTACTATTATATATGTTTTTGAGGTTTCTATGACTGTTGTATATGTGTGGTAGAAATACTATATAATAGAATGCTACTACATACTTCCTTTCAAGTTTGTGTTCAGTGATATCATGTTGATAGCTTGAAATTGGCTGCTGTGGTGAAACTATACTATTGAAATTGGCAAATACTTCAAACTATGATCCTTTGGTGTATGAGTGTGTGTGTGAGAGTGTTGGTATAAAGAATGTCATGTCCATGAATCTACCTAGATTGAATGCCAAGCAATGAAGTGTCCTGCAGAAAATAACAACATCGTCCAGCAGATAATGGAAACATGCACAAATAGGTACATTTTGGGATGAGCAGGAGATGCTAGGATGTCTCTTTTCTACCACTTAGCTGTGTTTATCTCAGAAATTTACCTCATTGTCCCAATGATATTACTTTATGAATTAGATAAAAGGAGATAGGTAATATTTTCAAATCCATAGAGAAATTATAGATTCCAAAACACCTATCTAGTGTTTCAAAATGGATCTGTTTTAGCTTTCTATAAAACCTTTGGTTCTATTTAAAGTTCTAAAGCCCCACCTCAAGAAGTAAACACTGTCTCAGTAATGCATCATACTTTTCTAGTATGAAAGTTATGTAGAGCATTCGATAATTTATTTTTGGTTTTATTTTATTTTTTAAAAAATATTTTTATTTGACAAATAATAATTGTGTATATTTATGAGGTACAGTGTGTGATGTGTTGATATATGCTTACAATGTGGAATGACTAAATCAGGGTAATCAACAAATACATCATCTCATATGCCTATTATTTTTTGTGGGGAAAACATTTAAAATCTACTCTTTTAGCAATTTTGAAATATACAACAATATTGTAGCCAGCATTGTGTGCAAATCAAAGCTTTAGGTAACTAAAGGTTTTAACCTTTTTCATAAATTGCATTATGTCCTATATTCCATTTTTTTGTCAATAGGGAATTTCCTAACTTCCTTTGTATCTGTTTTAGCTTGAAGTTGCCTATAGTGGGAGTATTTACACCACCAAAATTGGCAAATGCTACAAACCAGGACTAGCTGGTGGATGATCATGTGTATGTGTGAGTGTGTGTATGTAAATCGTGCCATGTCCATGCATCTCCCTAGGTTGAATATCAAGCAACAAAATGTCATGTAGAAAAAAAAATATAGAAGAATAGAATAGGAGAATAAATAAAGAATAGGAGACTATATGGTAAATTAATTAGAATAATTAAACTATAGTAATTATATTATAATAATTATAATTATCTTATATATTATATAATTATAATAATTATAATTATATAATTGTAATATTTATAATTATAAGAATTATAATATAATTGTATAACAGATATATTATATAATATATATTTTAATTATGTATAATATATAATTAAATATATAATATTTAATTAAATATATAATATAATTATATTATATTATATTATAATTATATTATATTATATTATGATATATGATAATGTATTATAATATAATATGATATATTATATTATAATTAATATAATTTAAATTAATCAATTTTATTAATAATTAATAATTAATATAAATAATATAATATAAATATAAATTAATATAATATAAATTAATTGTAATATATTATAATTAATATCATATATTTTATTATAATATAATATAATATATTATATTATAATTTATAATATTATACTATAATTATTATATTACATACTATATAATATAATATAGATAATTATACTAATTATAATATAATTAGTATAATAATTATATATTTATAATATATAATTGGTATAATAATTAATTATATAATATAGTAATTATAGTACTATATAATACTATATAATTATAATATAGTAGTTATAATTTTAATTTACTAATATAATAATTACAATATAATTACTATATTATAATGTAATATGTGGTATAATAATTGTATTATACTTGAAATTATATTTTTATTTGAAGGAAAATTTAAAATATATTTTTATCTGAAAGAAAAAGAGGGCATGGAGCCAAGATGGCCGAACAGAAACAGCTCCAGTCTACAGCTCTCAGTGTGAGTGACACAGAAGACAAGTGATTTCAGCATTTCCAACTGAGGTACTGGGTTCATCATACTGGGGAGTACTGGAGAGTGGGTGCAGGACAGTGGGTGCAGCACACTGTGCATGAGCAGAAGCAGGGCGAGGCATCACCTCACCCGGGAAGCACAAGGGGTCAGGGAATTCCCTTTCCTAGTCAAAGTAAGGGGTAGCAGACGACACCTGGAAAATTGGGTCACTCCCACCCTAATACTGCGCTTTTCCAACGGGCTTAACAAATGGCACACCAAGAGATTATATCCTGCACCTGGCTAGCTCGGAGGGTCCTACACCCATGGAGCCTCGCTCATTGCTAGCACAGCAGTCTGAAATCAAACTGCAAGGTGGTAGCGAGGCTAGGGGAAGGGCTGCCACCATTGCCGAGGCATGAGTAGGTAAACAAAGCTGCGGGAAAGCTTGGACTGGGTGGAGCCAACCACAGCTCATGGAGGCCTGCCTGCCTCTGTAGGCTCCACCTCCGGGGGCAGGACACAGACAAAGAAAAGGCAGCAGTGACCTCTGCAGACTTAAATGTCCCTGTCTGACAGCTTTGAAGAGAGTAGTGGTCCTCCCAGCATGCAGCTTAAGATCTAAGAACGGGCAGGCTGCCTCCTCAAGTGGGTCCCTGAAGCCCGAGTAGCCTAACTGGGAGGCAACCCCCAGTAGGAGCAGACTGAAACCTCACACGGCCGGGTGCTCCTCTGAGACAAAACTTGCAGAGGAAAGATCAGGCAGCAGCATTTGCGGTTCACCAATATCTGCTGTTCTGCAGCCACCGCTGCTGATACCCAGGCAAACAGGGTCTGGAGTGGACCTCCAGCAAACTCCAACAGACCTGCAGCTGAGGGTCCTGTCTGTTAGAAGGAAAACTAACAAACAGAAAGGACATCCGCACCAAAAACCCATCTGTACGTCACCATCATCAAAGACCAAAGGCAGATAAAACCACAAAAATGGGGAAAACAAAGCAGAAAAACCGGAAACTCTAAAAATCAGAGTGCCTCTCCTCCTCCACAGGAACGCAGCTCCTCACCAGCAACGGAACAAAGCTGGACAGAGGATGACTTTGATGAGTTGAGAGAAGAAGGCTTCAGACGATCAAACTACTCCGAGCTACAGGAGGAAATTCGAACCAATGGCAAAGAAGTTAAAAACCTTGAAAAAAAATTAGACGAATGGCTAACTAGAATAACCAATGCAGAGAAGTCCTTAAAGGACCTGATGGAGCTGAAAACCATGGCATGAGAACTACGTGACGAATGCACAAGCCTCAGTAGCCAATGTGATCAACTGGAAGAAAGGGTATCAGTGATAGAAGACGAAATGAATGAAATGAAGTGAGAAGAGAAGTTTAGAGAGAAAAGAATAAAAAGAAACAAACAAATCCTCCAAGAAATATGGGACTATGTGAAAAGACCAAATCTACGTCTGATCGGTGTACCTGAAAGTGATGGGGAGAATGGAACCAAGTTGGAAAACACTCTGCAGGATATTATCCAGGAGAACTTCCCCAATCTAGCAAAGCAGGCCAACATTCAAATTCAGGAAATACAGAGAATCCCACAAAGATACTCCTCGAGAAGAGCAACTCCAAGACACATACTTGTCAGATTCACCAAAGTTGAAATGAACGAAAAAATGTTAAGGGCAGCCAGAGAGAAAGGTCGGGTTACCCACAAAGGGAAGCCCATCAAACTACCAGCTAATCTCTCGGCAGAAACTCTACAATCCAGAAGAGAGTGGGGGCCAATATTCAACATTCTTAAAGAAAAGAATTTTCAACCCAGAATTTCATATCCAGCCAAACTAAGCTTCATAAGTGAAGGAGAAATAAAATACTTTACAAACAAGCAAATGCTGAGAGATTTTGTCACCACCAGGCCGGCCCTAAAAGAGCTCCTGAAGGAAGCGCTAAACACGGAAAGGAACAACTGGTACTAGCCACTGCAAAAACATGCCTAATTGTAAAGACCATCAAAGCTAGGAAGAAACTGCATCAAGTAACGAGCAAAATAACCAGCTAACATCATAATGACAGGATCAAATTCACACATAACAATATTAACCTTAAATGTACATGGGCTAAATGCTCCAATTAAAAGACACAGACTGGCAATTTGGATACAGAGTCAAGACCCATCAGTGTACTGTATTCAGGAAACCCATCTGACGTGCAGAGACACACATAGGCTCAAAATAAAGGGATGGAGGAAGATCTACCAAGCAAACAGAAAACAAAAAAAGGCACGGTTGCAATCCTAGTCTTGGATAAAACAGACTTTAACCCAACAAAGATCAAAAGAGACAAAGAAGGCCATTACATAATGGCAAAGGGATAAATTCAACAAGAAGAGCTAACTATCCTAAATATATATGCACCCAATACAGGAGCACCCAGATTCATAAAGCCAGTCCTTAGTGACGTACAAAGAGACTTAGACTCCCACACAATAATCATGGGAGACTTTAATACCCCACTGTCAACATTAGACAGATCAACGAGACAGAAAGTTAACAAGGATACCCAGGAATTGAACTCAGCTCTGCACCAAGCAGACCTCATAGACATCTACAGAACTCTCCACCCCAAATCAACAGAATATACAATCTTTTCAGCACCACACCGCACCTATTCCAAAATTGACCACATAGTTGGAAGTAAAGCACTCCTCAGCAAATATAAAAGAACAGAAATTGTAACAAACTGACTCTCAGACGACAGTGCAATCAAACTAGAACTCAGGATTAAGAAACTCACTCAAAACCTCTCAACTACATGGAAACTGAACAACCTGCTCCTGAATGACTACTGGGTACATAATGAAATGAAGGCAGAAATAAAGATGTTCTTTGAAACCAACGAAAACAAAGACACAACATACCAGAATCTCTGGGACACATTCAAAGCAGTGTGTAGAGGGAAATTTATAGCACCAAACGCCCACAAGAGAAAGCAGGAAAGATCTAAAATTGACACCCTAACATCACAATTAAAAGAAATAGAGAAGCAAGAGCAAACACATTCAAAAGATAGCAGAAGGCAAGAAATAACTAAGAATAGAGCAGAACTGAAGGAAATAGAGACACAAAAAAGCCCTTCAAAAAAATCAGTGAATCCCGGAGCTGGTTTTTTGAAAAGATCAACAAAATTGATAGACCACTAGCAAGACTAATAAAGAAGAAAAGAGAGAAGAATCAAATAGATGCAATAAAAAATGATAAAGGGGATATCATCACCGATCCCACAGAAATACAAACTACCATCAGAGAATACTATAAACACCTCTACGCAAATAAACTAGAAAATCTAGAAGAAATGGATAAATTCCTTGACACATACACCCTCCCAAGACTAAACCAGGAAGGAGCCATAGGTAGAAAGCTGAAACTGGATCCCTTCCTTACACCTTATACAAAAATTAATTCAAGGTGGATTAAAGACTTAAATGTTAGACCTAAAACCATAAGAACTCTAGAAGAAAACCTAGGCGATACCATTCAGGACATAGGCATGGGCAAGGACTTCATAACTGAAACACCAAAAGCGATGGGAACAAAAACCAAAATAGACAAATGGAATATAATTAAACTAAAGAGCTTCTGCACAGCAAAAGAAACTGCCATCAGAGTGAACAGGGAACCAACAGAATGGGAGAAAAAATTTGCAATCTACTCATCTGACAAATGGCTAATATCCAGAATCTACAAAGAACTCAAACAAATTTACAAGAAAAAATCAAACAACCCCATCAAAAAGTGGGAAAAGGATATGAACAGACACTTTTCAAAAGAAGACATTTATGCAGCCAACAGACACATGAAAAAATGCTCATCATCACTGGCCATCAGAGAAATGCAAATCAAAACCACAATGAGATACCATCTCACACCAGTTAGAATGGCGATCATTAAAAAGTCAGGAAACAACAGGTGCTGGAGAGGATGTGGAGAAACAGGAACACTTTTACACTGTTGGTGGGAGTGTAAACTAGTTCAACCATTGTGGAAGACAGTGTGGCGATTCCTCAAGGATCTAGAACTAGAAATACCATTTGATCCAGTGATCCCACTACTGGGTATATACCCAAACGATTATAAATCATGCTATTATAAAGACACATGCACACGTATCTTTATTGCGGCACTATTCACAATAGCAAAGACTTGGAGCCAACCCAAATGTCCATCAGTGATAGACTGGATTAAGAAAATGTGGCACATATACACTGTGGAATACTATGCTATGCAGCCATAAAAAAGGATGAGTTCCTGTCCTTTGTAGGGACATAGATGAAGCTGGAAACCATCATTCTGGGCAAATTATCGCAAGGACAGAAAACCAACCACCACATGTTCTCGCTTATAGGTGGGAATTGAACAATGAGAACACTTGGACACAGGGCAGGGAACATCACACAATGACGCCTGTCATGGGGTTGGGGCATGGGGGAGGGATAGCAATAAGAGAAATACCTAATGTAAATGATGAATTAATGGGTGCAGCAAACCAACATGGCACATGTATACATATGTAACAATGTACACATATATTGTGCACATGTACCCTAGAACTTAAAGTGTAATAAAAAAAGTAGAGGCAAAAATTAATAATAATAATAATAATGATAGAGGGGGAGGCACAACAAGATGGCTGAATGGAAGTCTTCAGTGATCATAACCCCTGCAGTAACACCAAACTAAACAACTATCCACACAAAAAAGCAACTTCAAGTAAACTAAAAATCAGGTGGGTGAATACAGTACAAAGTTTTGACATGATATTAAGGGAAGATGCACTGAAGAGGGTAAAAACAACAGTTGTGAATTACCTACACCACTCATCCTCCATCCTTTGACAATAGGAAGTTTTTGCATTGCCCCTCCCCCAACCTCAGGCAGCACAGTTCACAGCTCTGGCATAGACTCCTTCCTTCTGCTTGAGAAGAGGATAAGAGAAAGTAAAGAGGACTTTGTCTTGCAAATTGGATACCCGCTCAGCCACAGTAGAATAGGGCAACAGGTAGAGTCCTGAGGTCTCTCATTACAGGTCCTAGTTGTGGACAACATGTCTAGACACACCCTGGGCCAGAAAGGAACCTGCTCTCTTAAAGGGAGGAACCTAGCCCTGGCAGGACTTGTTACCTACCAACTAAAGAGTTCTTTGGCCCTGAAAAATCAGCAGTGGTAGTGCTTGCCAGGGGACTTGCCAGGGGCCTTGTGTGAAACTCAGAGCCCTGCTATACTCAGGTGTTACCCAGTACGTTCTCAGCTGTGGTAGCTAAAGGGACAGACTCCTTCAGCTTGAGCAAAGGAGAGGGAAGAGTAAAGAAGACTTTGTCTTGCAGCTTGAATACTGGCTCAGCCACAATGAAGTAGCAAGATCCTTGCTTTTATAATTTTCTATCTCTTTAAAGAATTGCCCTTTGTAATTGTTTTTAAGGCCATCTAATGGGAACAAATTCTCTTAGCTTTCTTCTGAGAATGTCTTGATTTCTCCTTTATTCTGGAAAGTTATTTTCACTGGATGTAAAATTCCAGATTGACAGTGCTTCTCTTTCAAGAACTGAAAACTGTTATGCCACTTCCTTCTCATCTTTATGATTTCTGATGAGAAGTCTTCTGACATTCAAATCATTTCTCCCGTGTAGGCAAGGTGTTATTTCTTTCTCCCTGATTTCAATATTTTTCTCTTTTTGGCTTGATGTGGTTTTCTTTTAAATTATCCTGTTTGAGTTCTCTTACTTTCTTGAATCTCTAAGTTTATGTATTTTGCCAAACTTGGTGATATTTTAGCCATTATTTATTTTGGCACATTTTTAACTGCATGGTCTTTCGAATGTTAGATTAGGGCATACGCTGTTCTCTATATTACGTGGGTCATCAGTAACTCCAATAATGTACAATATGTCATATATAACAAATGTTAATCATAAAGAGCCTCAGGAACAACTGGTAATCCTGAAAGAAGGAAATAGAAATTATACATATTATACTTCCACTTCACCCCACATACGTTTTTACCCTTTTCTCTTGGAATACGTTACTTTCTCTCTGGGAATAAATATACCCGTAAGTATACACATAAAATTTATTAAAATAAACTCATAGAGCAAACATTATGTTTTATGATTTGCCTTTCCTATTTAGCAATAGTAGACTTTTAACTACTTTCATAGTAAATGCCACAATTATGTTAAACTTTTTTTCTTTGTAAGTCACAAGACAGCATGACTGGTTGCATTTGAGTTAGCTCTACTGCTTATTTGCTCTGCAATCATCTTATCTCCTGCTTCAAGCCTGTCTAGGGAATTCACTTCAGATTTCTAAACCCCATTTTTTCCAGATTTCAAGCCCTGCCATTGCTCCCCATAGTTAGCAGCTGATGGACAAATTTTCTTCCCAATATGCTGAGTATGCTTTTGACATCTGCTCTGCTGCTGTGTTCTTGATAGAAGACTACAATGAAGGGCAAAGTTGTTTCTCTTTTCTTTTTTTCTGTAGTCCTACAGCACTGAACATGGAATAACAACATAAGGAAGGTGTCCTTTCTCATGGTACAGAACAACTTTCATTAATATTTGCCAATAAATCTTACCAGGGCTTCCCTGAGCTTTCTAGGCTTAGGGGTCTAGAAAAGGGGTCGGGGCGGGGGTTATATAGCAAGTATCAATGCAAACAAGGTTGTAAAATGCCAGTTTCATTTCTTTAAGAATAATTTCAGGCTCTTTATATTTGTTATTTATTTAAAATTTGTCTTTCAATTATGATGACATATATTTTTAAACATTAGATTCCTTGATACTTTCTACTTCACACTACTTATTACCTTAGACCCAAGGTCACAGATCCTGGGCAAGTCATTTAGCTTCTTTGACCCATAACTTCTTTATCTTAAAAAAGAGAATAACAATAACATCAATTTAAGAGAATACTGAAAGTTATCTACTATATATACCATTTTAAATGAGTGAAGCTTTACACAAGTGGAAGTTCTTACTAGTGGTAAGCTAGTTCCAGTTACTTTGTACACTAAATGAAATAAACTGTATGTGATTTACAGCTTTATACAATTTAAATTCACTCCACTCTCAATTTTGAAGTAACCCTGCCATCAGAAAGAATTAATAAAATTAAATACATTTTTGGTAATACAGTTATATGAGTTTCTCTACCATTTCTTTTTATTTTACTTTATTTTATTTTTTTTTTTTAGAGACACAGCATCATGAAAATTACTTTATATATAAAATCAAGAGGCTATTAAGTACATCAGAACATAAGGATAGTGCTCTATGAAAACAAATGCATAATATAGCACCACAGATAATACTATTCTAATTACAAATGTAAGTCACTGAGTTGATTGCTACAAAATTAGTTTGGGTCTTGGGATATATATATATATATAATATATATTAAATATATACATTATATATTTAATATATATTATATATAATATATTTTATTTATATTATATATTATATAATATATATAATATGTAATATATTTTATTTATATTATATATTATATATAACATATATAATATATAATATATGTGTTATATATAATATATATTATATATAATATACATGTTATATATAATATATATTTTATATATATATTTATATTTATATTCATATATATTTATATATTTATATATGTTTATATTTATATTTATATATTTATATTTATATATATTAGATATATATATCTAATATACATTAGATATATATATCTAATGTATATTAGATATATATATCTAATGTATATTAGATATATATATCTAATGTACATTAGATATATATATCTAATGTATATTAGATATATATTAATCTTATATATATCTAATATATATTAGATATATATATTAATCTTATATATATCTAATATATATTAGATATATATTAATCTTATATATATCTAATATATATCAGATATATATTAATCTAATATATATTAGATATATATTAATCTAATATATATTTATATATAAAATATATATAAATATAAATATATATAATATATAAATATAAATATATAAATATATATAAATATATATAATATATATTATATATACATAGAATATATATATTCTATGTATGCTTCTGTTGAAGGATGAAAAAAGTGGACAAGTTAGTCAGCTTGATTCCGAGAATTAAGAATAAGTTTTACTATATATGTGTATATATATGTGTATACATATAGTACATATATATGTATATATACTATATATGTATATATATACTATATATGTATATATACTATATATGTATATATAGTATATATATACGTATATATGTGTATATATGTATATATGTGTATATATGTATATATATAGTATATATATGTATATATGTGTGTGTATATATATATATGAGATACTTTGCATTTTATATTATTATACCATAAATATAACTAGATCTATGTTTTAGAGGTCACACTTTTTTTAATTATACTTTAAGTTTTAGGGTACATGTGCACAATGTGCAGGTTTGTTACATATGTATACATGTGCCATGTTGGTGTGCTGCACCCATTAACTCTTCATTTAACATTAGGTATATCTCCTAATGCTATCCCTCCCCCCTCCCCCCACCCCACGGCAGTCCCCAGTGTGTGTGTGATGTTCCCCTTCCTGTGTCCATGTGTTCTCATTGTTCAATTCCCACCTATGAGTGAGAACATGCGGTGTTTGGTTTTTTGTCCTTGGGATAGTTTGCTGGGAATGATGGTTTCCAGCTTCATCCATGTCCCTACAAAAGACAGGAACTCATCATTTTTTATGGCTGAAAATTATTCCCACACAATAATAATGGGAGACTTTAACACCCCACTGTCAGCATTAGACAGATCAACGAGACAGAAAGTTAACAAGGATATCCAGGAACTGAACTCAGCTCTGCACCAAACAGACCTCATAGACATCTACA
Organism: Pan troglodytes; assembly: GCF_028858775.2. Classification (NCBI taxonomy): domain Eukaryota; kingdom Metazoa; phylum Chordata; class Mammalia; order Primates; family Hominidae; genus Pan; species Pan troglodytes. The sequence goes on from NC_072403.2 coordinate 54,976,862, forward strand.
GAATTCTCCACCCCAAATCAACAGAATGTACATTCTTTTCAGCACCACACCGCACCTATTCCAAAATTGACCACATAGTTGGAAGTAAAGCACTCCTCAGCAAATATAAAAGAACAGAAATTATATAAAACTGTCTCTCAGACCACAGTGCAATCAAACTAGAACTCAGGATTAAGAAACTCACTCAAAACCTCTCAACTACATGGAAACTGAACAACCTGTTCCTGAATGACCACTGGGTACCTAACGAAATGAAGGCAGAAATAAAGATGTTCTTTGAAACCAATGAGAACAAAGACAGAACATACCAGAATCTCTGGGACACATTCAAAGCAGTGTGTAGAGGGAAATTTATAGCACTAAATACCCACAACAGAAAGCAGGAAAGATCTAAAATTGACATCCTAACATCACAACTAAAAGAACTAGAGAAGCAAGAGCAAACACATTCAAAAGCCAGCAGAAGGCAAGAAATAACTAAGATCAGAGCAGAACTGAAGGAAATAGAGACACCAAAAAACCCTTCAAAAAATCAATGAATCCAGGAGCTGGTTTTTTGAAAAGATCAACAAAATTGATAGACCACTAGCAAGACTAATAAAGAAGAAAAGAGAGAAGAATCAAATAGACGCAGTAAAAAATGATAAAGGGGATATCACCACCGATCCCACAGAAATACAAACTGCCATCAGAGAATGCTATAAACACCTCTACGCAAATAAACTAGAAAATCTAGAAGAAATGGATAAATTCCTCAACACATACATCCTCCCAAGACTAAACCAGGAAGAAGTTGAATCTCTGAATAGACCATTTCTTTTTAATAAATATCTTTCTCAACACAAAACATTCCTATTTTCCTGAGTATATCATAGGAAAATTAAGTCAGGAACACGTCCAAAACAGCTTAGTAACTGAGGAAGAAGCAAAGTAATGGCCATACATCACAATGGCCCTCTTTATACATTTGCTTTCGATGGTTTCTTATACAGAACTGTGGGAAGGTGTGACTGTTTAAATCTGCAAATTCCTTGGGAGAGTACAATTTTCCTGGTACCTCAAATGCTGCTTCTCATTTAGGTGCCACAGTCCTTAAAAAAAAAATGATGATTTTCCTTCCCAAAAGACATTTGTAAATATCTGGATACATTTTGAGTTTTTATTTAGGATATAGTGGGTAGAGTGTAGGGATGTTTCTAAATGTTCTGCTATGCTCTAGACAGCCCCATAATGAAGAATATTTCAGCTCAAGATGTCCATAGTGCTGAAGTTGAGAAACCCTGAACTAGTAGAATCCCTAGATTTATGGTAGATTCTGTATTAGAATTAATGGGGCCTATTCCTCCAGGATAGAGCAGTGCTAGGCCATCAACTCAAAACTGAGAGAGACAGTAACAAGAGAGGCAGAGGATCCCTCCTCACCTTTGTTGTTCTGCTAAAGTCCTAATACAAGTGAGCCAATTAGGACTTTACCCATTTTGCCATAGTTGTCATCTCTCTATCATCCTGGCTGTTTCCCATAATCAATCAAGAAATAGCATTCTTACCATCTGGACTTCTAGGTTTAATGTAGTCATTGCTCATTTTATTTTACATATTGATTGATTGATTGATTGAGACAAGGTCTTGCTCTGTCACCCAGGCTGGAGTACGGTGGTGCAATCATAGCTCAGTTCAGCTTTGAACTCCTGGGCTCAAGCGATCCTCCCAACTCAGCCTCCCAAAGCAACTGGGACTACAGGGGTGCACCACTATACCTAGCTAATTTATTTTATTGTATTTTTTTTTGTAGAGATGCAGTCTTGCTATGTTGCCCAGGCTGATCTCTAACTGCTCATTTTACATATTTGATTATTTTTTAGAAACAAATGTAATAGGCTAGAATAACTTCAGAGTTAGGGTTAGGGAAAAGTCTTGCTAATATTAAATATTAAGTACTGACCTACCAAAGTTAGATTTCAGACACTATATTTTTCTGGTCTTTTTTAACATTCTTTCATTCCTTGCTGACTTCATAAATCTTCTTACAAAGCATTCTTCTTTACTACAATGATGTTTATGCTCATATTCTACTACTTGCATTGTCAAATACAAATTATTTTTTAATAATCACTATTGGTGGTATATAGGATCCTTCTCCCTGCATTTCTATCAGCTTTGGAATTCTGTTATTATTTGCCATCATCTTTCTAATGAGGGATTATCTCAGGCTGTTAGTCTTTAGATTGTGAGGTTTATTTCAGTCTTGATGTGGTCATTTGACATATTTGTCATTTCCCTCAATTATGAAAAAATATTTTGATTGGCTGACTTCCTGACCACAACTGACAAACTAAGGAAATATAGCATTATAATTAAGGAAAAACTCGAAACCCAGAAATTTCTTAAAGAAAAACAAATTTAGCAGCCTTTTTGACTCTTTTTAGAAGATAGCCTCTAAGTTACACCAATCTTCACAACGACTGAAGTGTTCTGCCAGATTCACTTCCTCTACAACTAGCTACAGAGTGGATCTTGTCCATGTTTAATCATTCTTCCTGTTAAAAACTGCCTCTATTTCAGATATTTCAGTTGGATCATTTAAAATTCAAAGCTCAACGTCAGAACCTGCAATTTACATATGCTGTTTCCATATAACAGAGTATGATTTGAGCCTCGGGTTAGATGAAAGTCATTAGGAATGGAAAACTTTTATTCTTTTGCTTTAAAAAAAAGTATATTAACATAGCAGATATTGAACAGTGAATTAGAAAATATTATTGAAACACCTTTAAAAATAAATATTGGGCTACAATTTAACAATTTTTAAATATTACATTTTGATTTTACCACTATATTATCACCAGATAAGGAGAAACCTTTTTATTGCATGCTAAATGTGAACTTGGCAGGTTTCTTTCAAAATAAAGAGAGAGTTTTAGGATTTTATCCCAGCTTTGTGTCAAGAGATCTCCCTGGTTCTTTGCTTACAGTTTCTAGTTTGCCCGAGCTTTACGTAACTTTTAAGATCCTTTGTCAATTCTCATCCTAAATCATTTCTTTATCGGCATCATTCAATATTGTTAACTACTTATTTTTGTAAGAGTCTTTTTCATTAGCTTCTATGTTCTGACACTCATGATTTTCCTTTTATGTTTCCATTTTCTTTCATTGTTTTAGGTTCACCCTTCTCTTCTAAGACATTAATTATACAGACATCCAAGGTTGAGTTCTAGGGCCTCTTATTTTTCCAGAGTATTCTCCTTGGGCATTCTCATTCACACCCATAACCCCAACCTGTATGATTTCCAAATATGTATTTCTAGCTTAGGACTCCCATTTGAACTCCATATCTAGGTTGATGTTTTCTCCCATATACTCAAAGGCATCTCCAACTCTGAATGTTCTAAACGGGACCTATAATTGTTTTTTCACAGCCTCACCATCTTCTGTCTTTTGCTATTTCAGTAAATGGCACACTGATTTCTCTAGTTCCACAGCCTCAAAAATAGAGTAATCAAGTGGTTTTATGCTACCCATTTTTCATATCAAACTTATCACACCTGTCTTGTCAGTATTATCTCCTAATTGTCTCTTAATCTGTTCACTCTTCCCCATCTCCATCACTACTTCCAAATTCCAAGCCATCATCATCTTTCCCATGAACCACTGAAAAAGAAGGAAGGAACTGCAGGCCTGACAATCTTTGTTGTGTGGCTTCCTCTCACCTGTTTACCTCCCTTAATGCCATCTCTCCCTTGCAACTCGTCCACCTTCACAAAGAAAAATTTATAGTTGCTCAATGGAAGATAAAATATCTATGTATATTTTTATATACATCTTACTTGCACTAAGTTATACTTGTACAATAGTTCAAGAAACCTGGAAATCACTGTAAAATCTGATAATTTTCTTTTTTCTTCATGCTTTAGCTGTTAAAAAATGAACACAGTAGTGAAATTAAGTGACATAATTTAGTTCAATATAAAATAATAATCTATATGTAGTATATGTTGTCTATTAAATTAATAGGTAACAACCACTTATTCCAATATTTGTACTTTATTCAACATAACATAATTTTCATAGGATTAATGTTTCAATATTTTTCAGGTTTCTTTTTATAAAAACTCAATCTACGAAGGCATGCATACAAATTACGTCAAATGTGACATTTGATAAATCAACATATCTCTCCTTTCCTCCATTTCTTTATTTTCAAAATAAGAAATGTGATGATTTATGAGATCAGTTTAGCTCCTGCAATTAATTTTAGAATTAATTGCAATTTAGGATTCATCTGATATGGAGGGGAAGAAATAGGACAAAAGGGTTCTTCCTGAGCTTAGCAATTATTGAGAAAGATGGTTAATATGCATCTTTTAATGGCAGAGACATAGAACCAATTGTGATTGCAAATTTTGCAAGAAGTCTTGCAATTAAATAGCGCATTTAATTTTGTTTAAGTCAGTGCGCTTTCTGAAAGTATTTGCTCTGATGACCTCATTTTATGTACCACAATACACATTACATAACATGATGTATTACATAATACATTTTATATAACACATACCACTAGTTGGGAAATGACAGCTTTATGTTAGGATTACAGCTCTTTGCTCTTTAAATAGTTGAATTATATAAATGTCTTCACATTTTTATAAGCCTAGTTGTTTCAACAAGTCTAACCTGTGTCTGTGGGGCCAAATGAAAGCAATTTCACAGCATGGCCATCTGTTACAAATTCTTGGTATAAAAATTTTCATTAATCTAACTCAGAAGCATTTCCCTTACAGCAAATTAACAGACTGGAAATTCATGGTGAATAAATTCAGGGTCATTCTGCTTCACAGAACAGCTTTCTTTCCAGGGATATTGGGGTCAGTGGGGGCAAGATTCTCTACTGTCTCTTAGTCATCTCTACCCAAACTCCTGCAATGAGATATCTGGAGGCCAAAGACTTATATCATTAGTATTGTTGCTTGCAGTTGCAAATAATACGGATCCCCAAATAGGTATAAATACAGTTTTGATCCCTAAATTTGGCTTCTGCACAGTTCAGGGATTAGTGCGAAATTAAACCACGCCCCCACCCCCGGCCCCAGAAAAGAAAAACTATATTTTTCCTGCAATTAAATATCTGGAGGCCAAAGACTTAAATCATTAGTACTGTTGCTTGCAGTTACAAATATTCCTGATCCCCAAATAGGTATCAAAACAGTTTTGATCCCTAAATTCTGCTTCCGCACAGTTCAGAGCCTAGTACTGAATTAAAACCCTCCAGAAAAGAAAAACTATGTTTTATGTTTCATAGAGGGAAAAATTCCTCAAAGTGTACTGGGTGTTTTCTTCTCTATAACTTGGATTTTAGGGTAATATAAAAAATAAAATATATAATGGTATTTTTATTTAAACTACATTTGAGTTTTGTGTATCTGTATTTATTGACATACTGTAGTTGCAGAGTATAATTTTCAAAGTACAATATTTTAAGTCAATGCTGCCAATACATCCTAATAAATTTTATTTTCCAGAACTGTAATTGCATGTTTTGTTTCTCAAAGGAAAAAAGAACAGTGTCAGCCTTCAGAATTTTGTGGCAGCCACTAATTAATTTTCCTGTCAGTAATGTTGGCCCCTCTGGTGCCATCACTATCACAAACATAGTCACATTTCCAAAGCATTCACATCTTGTTTTTTCGTTACTTTTCATATTAGGTGATTATATTGGGGTGGAGGGGGTTATTTAATATGTATACATTAAGCTGGCTAACTCTGGCTGAAAACCTCTTGATAAGCTTATTGGAAGTAAATTTTGTAAGTAAAGGGATCTAATGCAAGGGAGGTGGTAGCTTCGTTCATTTAGGAGAGAATATCAGAAATGATGATGAAAATATTTGATTTTTTTACAATTTAGGAAGCCAAGATCTAAAAAGTTGAAGGTATTAGATTGCAAATTTCTGTAAAAGACTATGAGATACTCAAATGTTTTGTTGTATCCCCATTTTATATCACAATGTCTAATATTTTCTAGGTGCTCAATAAGCATGTGTTGATTAGCTGAATGGATGACTGAATGAATGGCTATATATTATGTGGGAAGATTTACCACCCTTTGATATTTTTTGAAATACCTTCAAGGAAATTATAAAGAAGCAACAGAGGAACCCAGGACTGAAAATTAAACATGGATATCATGGTCCAAACCTGATATAGTTTGACTCTGTGTCCCCACCCAAATCTCATTGTGTAGTTCCAACAATTACCATGCGCTGTGGAAAGGGCCCAGTGGGAGATGACTGAATCATGGGGGCAGGTATTTCCCGTGCTATTCCTGTGATAGTGAATGGGTCTCAGAACTGACAGCTTTAAAAATGGGAATTTCTCTGCATGAGCTCTCTCTTTGCCTGCAGCCATCCACATAAGACATGACTTGCTCCTTCTTGCCTTCTCAAATGATTGTGAGCACTCCCCAGCCATGCAGAACTGTAAGTCCAATAAACCTCTTTCTTTTGTAAATTGTCCAGTCTTGGGTATGTCTTTATCATTAGTGTGAAAATGGACTAATCCTGAAGTTAAAATTCTAAAGCCCAAGCGTTCAATTTAAAAACTTGAAATCACTATGGAACATCAAGAAAGGACAGTTAGGGTCAGAATCAATATTTTTGTGGATGCAAGCTTCTATTTCTTTCATCATGCCTCTTTCATTAATGGCTTCAAAGAAAGAAAATCAAACTCCTTCCTATTAACCAAGATGATTTAATATCAGCATCACTCATATTGTTCTTTTCTATATTAGCTTTATAGATTTAATAACTATAATCACATATTCTTCTCTGAGTAATTTTTATCTGCCAATCTTCTCGTGAATTTCAGAACCCCAAAATCGTGATTTTTAGGTTTCAGTCTCATAAACACTTCAAATATCCTTAGTGCACATATTCTCTCAGTATGTAATAATTGTATTTAATTGAATTACCAATCTAGAAACAGATTTGAAAGCTGAGGAAAACTCAGATGTGAAAGTATTTGCAAAACATAAAGAAATTCTCAAGTGACTAATATTATCATCAATGGTCAAACCTTTTTCCAAGAAAATATCATTAATAGGCAATATTTTTCCTGTAAAACATTTAAAAAGAGAAAACGGTACCCCTAATGCACCTAACATAAATTAAAAGAAGCAGTGTAAATCAAAACACAGGGACATTGCTATGGTTTACATGTCCCCTCCTAAACATATGTTGAAGTTTAATTGCCATGGTAACAAGCTAGTTCTTATGCTAGGTTTGAAACAGCCAGAGGATCCTATTGTTTCAACATTGGCCAGAGTGTCTGTCTTAGCCCGTTTTCTGCTGCTGTAAAAGAATACCTCTGACTGGGTAATAAATTAAAAAAAAAACACAGAAGTTTATTTGGTTCATGTTTCTAGAGACTGAGAAGTCTACGAGCAAGATGCTGGCACCTGGCAAGGGTCATCCCATGGTGAAAGGCATCGCTATCTTGTGGGAACTGATAAAATCCACTTGGGAGCAGTTGAGGGGCAAGTAGGGTGTTCTGCCCTCAGGGACTCCACTGTCCACACTTACATCTTGCATGAGTGTAGCCTAATTGGTATGCAGCTTAATAATCATAACAAATTGTACTATTTTATTGATATGGTAAATCAAAAAACAATAAAATGTAAGAATTTAACTGTAATAGAAAGGCTAAATCTCATGAAAGCATACAGAAAATCACTTTCATATATAGAAAAATCATAATTAAAATTAAAGATTAAAAATTAAGTAAAGGACAAGCAAAATCTTGAAATAAACAAAAGTTGTAGAGATGAGATTAAAAGATCACGTCAGAAGAATTTGTGCTGAGCAAAACAAAACAAAACATGTTTGGAATTGAATTGATTTAAAGATAAATAAATAAGCTAGTCAACTAGATTAAGAATGGGACATATAACTACAGTTTAAAGAGGTGAGACGTGGTTTTTTACTCTTTGTTTCCCTTAGGAAGTCAATATATGAAGTAAAATTAAAAATATTATATTAAATCCAAGTGTGTCTAAATGATTTGTCTATCCAAAAACATATATTAACTGGAAAATCTTAGAGAAAGAGGTTAAATGAATAAATGAATAAAAGAATACATATATGTTCTTGCGGCCAGAGGGGTTAGGTGGAAAATCAATTTTCTACTCAGCCACGCTAAAACCACAAGGAGTAAGATGCACTTTTACCATAAGTGTTTGTCTGGAATAGGGCAGGTGTTGTAAAAAACATTTTCTATTTTTGGCCATCCTGGTCCTGACTCTTTGGCTAGGAGAAACAAGCATTTCCTTGGAGATTTTTTTTCTATATCTCTTGGTAGTTCCCACTTAGAGGCTTTTATGATGCCCTGTCTAGGTTATGTGGGGAATTAAAACCAGAGAACTCACTTCCATGGCAATCTTTCAGTCTCAAGTTCCCCAGGCTGCCTCACTTTTCACCTTTCAGAGTCTTTCTCTGTTTTTTGCTGTGCTATGTCCAGGCTTATTTAGTCTTAAGAGGGAAAACCTGGAAGGAACTGGGCTACTCCCACGTGAAGAAACTAGATGATAGTATCAATCTTTTAAACTCTTTAAATTTTATGAAAGAACTCTTACAATGAGAAGTAGATTCGTAATATAAAATATAGAACCAAAACTTATAGGTGAAATGTATATAATAAGACAGCAAGAAGTCTTATTAAATAAGGACCATGACAAACTGAAAACTGTATACATGCCTAAGGGCATTTAGATTCCGAACTGTGAAACCACCAGTCTAGTCAAATGAAATCCAATCTGGCCTCAGAATCCTACATTTGAATTCTAAGAGAATGTGTAGTTCTTAGGCTCAGTTTCTCTTTTCTTCTCCTCCTTCAATTATACCTTGATTTTATCATCAAAGATGAACTTCCTCAACTTCCCATTTCCTTTTTGCCCCAAGAATAATCGCCAGTGGTGCTTGCAGCTGCAGCGTACACCTTGAGAAAACTCATAGATTTCAGTCCTAACCTTACCTTCAAAGTTTGCTTTTATTATTACTTTATTATTATTTTAGCATCACTCTGGTATATCCACTTTGGAAACAAAAGACATCACTCTATTTATAGCGTTCTGTTTTTAGTAATGGTATTTCCATTTACAAAATACAGTAAATCTTGATCACTGAAAATATCACGTCCTAGAAAAAGTAACATTCCTACGCATGATGTTAATTCTGCAGTGAACTTATTGCACTGAAATGGTGTGAAAAAGAAGGAGGTGACAAGCTATCAACATTCCACAAAGATACTTTGATTGAAGTGGACAACAGAAATGGAAAGAAGACTAAGAAGCCATGTGCCATTGTGGATTATAACAAGAATATGAGAGGAGTGGACTAGGCTGATCACTTATCCAACTGAGCACAAAGGCACAAGGTTCGCTATAATTCTTTCTCCCCATTCTAAACATTACAGTGCTGAATCCTGCATCCTGTTCAAGAAAGACAATCCTGAGCACACGATTAACCATGTCAACTTCAGACTGATACTGATTGAAAGACTGCTGGAAAAGCATCACAAACCATGGCAGCAGCATCTTTGAGGTCATCTGTGCTGTGATGATGTCACACCTTTTTGCCTGTCTGGAAGACAATTCCCCAAGAACATGTCACCATCAGGGAAACAGAATCTAACTGGTGGCTGCAAAGTTTGCTGCTCGCACAACAAGGATGGCAAGATATGGAGAGAAGTGCAATATTTTTTGTGCAGGATGTGATATTCTTCTTTGTGTTGTTCCATGCTTTATTATTTATTTATTTTTATTTATATATTTATTTATTATTATTATTATTATTTTTGAGACAGTCTTGTTCTGTCACCCAGGCTGGAGTGCAATGGCCCAATCTAGGCTCACTGCAACCTCCACCTCCCAGGTTCAAGCAATTCTCCTGCCTCAGCCTCCTAAGTAGCTGGGATTACAGGCACTGGCTACCACACCAGGCTAATTTTTTTTTTTTTTTTTGTAGTTTTAATAGAGACGTGGTTTCACCATGTTGGCTAGGCTAGAGTTGAACTCTTGACCTCAAGTGATCGGCCCACCTCAGCCTCCCAAAGTACAAAGTGCTAGGATTATAGGCGTGAACCACCCCACTCGGCTGTTCCATGCTTTAAAATTTACTACACACACATAAAAAAATTATTAAATACTGATCATCATATACATTTCTGTTACATTAAGGTTAGAGACAAGTTCTGTTTAGGAATAACTCCAAAAGCAGTTTTTCTAATGTATTTTCATATTGAAAATCCGTCAGATTTGCTTCAGTCTCAAGAGCATGTTTTTGTAATATTAAATGAACACTGGCAACAAGCTGCACTTTTTTTTCTAAACAAAAAAATGGGTGAAAGTTTGAGAAGTAGAAGGTAAATTCACGCTCTGAAGGGTTAAGTTTTTGCATCATAATATTGGAGACTGAGATGTAGTCAGAGTCAGAACAACAGAAGAGAAAACAATGGCAAAAATATTTAATATGGGTTTTCTTTATTTTCATGCATAATATATTAATTTGTTTGGTATCTTAAATAGGAAAGCGTATTTTTATTTTTTAAGTGAACTAGAATATAGCTTCTTGCCAGATTCCTACAAACTTTTAGTAGTTTTCCACAAGAAAGAAAAAAAAGTAAACTTTTAAGACTTGCAAATATTTTCGTAAGTAAACTACAAGCTAATGTTTGCCTTATGAGTTAAATAAATTTGTAAATTTGAATTTTGTTCTAAAATTTTAGTTCATGTAAAAAGAAAACCTTATTTCTACAGAAATATTCTCCTGACCTGAAAATTTTCTCTTTAATCCCTTGCAAATATAATTAGTATAGTAAGTAATAATAGATCTCATGTATCTGAGTCTAAAAAGGTAAACTGGCCTAATTACTAATGCATCTAACATTTCCACCTTGATCTCTGCCCATGAAGCTGTCAAGTGTGGACTTCATCATCAGGCTCCTTTGCCTTCTATCTTTTTTTTAGGGTCAATGAGAGGCACTGGCAAAAGGTCAAAGGTCAGAAGAAGAGTAGAGTTGGGGTATTAACTTCTCCAGCATCTTCCCTGCTAAAACACAAATTGTGATTGTATTCCCTTAGCCAAAACTAGAACTCCTATTGGTGACTTTCTTATGGCTTTCTTTCTTATCTTTGTCTTTTGGGGATTGAGCTCCTTCACCCAATTCCCACAGGCATGGGGGTGTTAACTCCCTCTCTTGCTATCGGGGATGCTTTTTTTTTTAATCCCTTTAATTTTCTTTCTTTAACCCGACTAAAACCTTTATTAACTTTTAATTACTCCATTTGGGTGTGTCATTTGTTTTCTGAAAGGCTCTTGTCTGATACAATTACATTCCTTAAATATCTTCTTTGTCAGGGCTGTTTTACACTTCACACAATGAAGACTATCTCAATTTAGCTACTAATAAACATATTATTAAAAGGTTAACAAGCATTTTGTTATAATTGTTATCAATTAAACTCTAGGAAAAATTATAAAGTAAGCAGAATTGGATTGGAGTGTCATCTGTGAAGTCAGCATGAGTTTTGAAGTCAGAGAAGTCTGTGTTTTAATTACATCTTCAGCATGTATTAGCTAAAGAAAATACAAATGGCTAAATAATGAAAGATTAATGTAACCTAGATTGAAACTTGATTTCCTAGTCTTTAAAATGGTAAGAATAATGCTCACTATACTGGGTTGTCATGTTGACTTCACCTGACACAATACCAGCATATTGTGTCCAAGTAAAGCAATTACCAAGTAAAGGAATTATTTTACCCAGTAAACGAATTACCTTCCTCATCTTCCCTTTTTTATGAATAATCAGAGATTATTCCATTATTCTGTGTATCTAGGTATATTCTCCCTCCTGTCTCCCTGCTTCCTGAGCAGCCCTGCTGAATGGATGGCTTCTTGAAAATGGATAGAATTATTATTTTGCATTAGTTTAGAAAAAAAAACACACTTTTAGCATGCTCGTATTTTTCCTTGGGCTTGCGTCTAATAATAAAAAGGTGTGATTAATTCTTGATTCATTCTCTACATATCTTTTATTTGTTCATCAAATGCAGGAAGGAAAATTGCTTAATTGGGCATAGGGTCTTAGTGTCTTCTATGAAATTAAAGACTAGAATAGATAGATGATCTTTCAGAACCCTTAAAATTCTAAGATCCCATGAAATATTTATTTTTAAATGGTGCTAAAATCAACCATTGACATCACATAAAATGGATTTCTATTCTTTTCCCAGCCATGACTATCAGGTGATCTCTAGCCTGTTGGTGTACCAAAGCTCCCCAGTCAGTGTGCTTTCTAGTGTACTGTGTGTACTGTGGGTGGGTGAGTCAACCCCTGTGCTGAGATATTGACTCCATTAGCCCTTCAAAGTTTACAGGGCTGATGATGTTTGCTATAAATCTCTTCTATGTACCCAATGTGACCTATATTATCACAGGATATTTTGGTGATGGTGATTAGTATTAAAAATCCACCTGGAAAATTTCTATTTTCTACCTGGTGAGTTTAGTAGAATGATATTATTAGTAGTATTACCATATTGGGACCATGTATACCATCTTATGACTGTATTTTTGTCATACTATATGTTATTTTTTAAAATTATTTTTATCTTTTTAAAGATCGAGTCTTGCTCTGTCACCCAAGCTAAAGTGCAGTGGCATGATCATGGCTACCTGTAGCCTCAAATTCCTGTGTTCAGATGACCCTTCCACCTCAGCTTTCTGCGTAGCTGGGACTACATGTGTGCACCACCATGCCTGAGTAATTTTTTGTTGTTTTTAGTTGAGATGGGGTCTTGCTATGCTGCCCAGGCTGTTCTCAAACTCCTGGGATCACATGATTTTCCTGCCTCAGATTCCCAAAATGTTGGGATTACAGGTATGAGCTATTGCAGCCAGCCTAAAATTTTTCATTAAAAAAATTTTTTGAATCTTTTGCACTTCCATTTGTTAGAATTCTATTTCATTTTAATGTTTGAACTTAAAATTTGCCCATGCCAATTTAACATAATTAAATCCACATCTTAACCCCATCCTTAGTATTTAACTTAGATATTGATAATCATTATTTTATGTGAACAATGTTAGTTCACCTCAAATGTTTACCAATTTTCTTTGCTCACCATTCTGCTTACGCTCCAAACCCTGATTTGGGAAAATTTCCTTTTTCTTGAAAGTATATTCTTTAGAATTTTCTTTTCTGAAAGTCAGTTTGTGGTAACCTAAGTTTGCATTTCTTTTTTTTAAAAAAGCCTTATTTTACATTATCTTAAAATATAATTTTGCTAAATACACACTCCTCTAATCATGTTATTTTTGTTTTTTTATATTGTAATCACATAAATATATTACTGTCTCATTTTATCTTCTTTGTCTCTGAAACATCGATTTATAGTCACCATTTTGTTAGTTTTATTCTGAATTGTGAGAATTTCTTTAGCTCTACACTTCAGTTCATTTAAGTATCCTACAATTTATTCTGTCTACAATTGTGGCTGACCAGGTGGCAGTCATGATTTAGTTTCATTGTCTGACAACTTGTGGTATCACCAAGTAAGCAGCAGCAGAACTAACGGAATGGACGTCAGCAGATTGGAAGAGAACCCTAGGAACAAAGGTGGAGCAGCCTTTGAAAAATACCAGGTTAAAATTCTCATGAAGACACTCCAGAAATGACAGTGGAACATTTTTGATGATTCAGAAAAAAGTATGAAAACTGATGGCTCTAAGTTGATAAGTGATTCAGAAGGATTGAATTATAAATAAGAACAAGGCTAGGATTTTGTAAACCAATTTATTTCATCTATATTTTCCTTCTTAGGTAAGCACGCTAGTGATAGGTGACAAAAACTTATGTCTAAATAGTTATAAAAAGTCTCCGTCAATGAGTATTAAAAAAATTTTTTTTCTTGCCTGGCATGGTTGCACACGCCTTTAATCCCAGCACTTTGGGAGGCTGAAGTGGGCAGATCACGAGGTCAGGAGTTCAAGACCAGCCTGGCCAAGATGGTGAAACCCCGTCTCTACTAAAAATACAAAAATTATCAGGGCATAGTGGCGGATGCCTGTAATCCCAGTTACTCGGGAGGCTGAGGCAGAAAACTGCTTGAATCCAGGAGGCAGAGGTTGCAGTAAGCCGAGATTGCACCACTGCACTCCAGTGTGGGTGACAGAGCGAGACTCCATCTCAGAAAAACACACACACACGCACGCACACACTGTATTTCTTAATTATACATAACATAATGGTGCATTTACAATTAAAGGCATCTTAGACATGAAGTAATGCAGAATCACTTCTACACTGATATAATTGCTCATGTCCTTCCAGACCAGATACCATTCTCTTGAAAATGTTGTATGCCTTCCAGTAGTTTTCTTATCTGACATCCATACACAATCTTTTAAAATATGCTAATATCATTGATTCTATTGTGGTTGAGGTATTTTTCCTGTGAGTTTGGAAGACAGAATTTGCCTTCCCATTTTTTGCTAATTTAATTGGTTGGATTCTCAGAACGTGGTTGTTCCATACAATTTTACTGATTATTGGTGCAAACTGAAGTCCATTCAAAAGAAAGTTGAGTATGCTTAATACTCAGTGTGACACACACACACACACACACACACATATATATGCAAAAAGAGGGAAGAAAAGAAAAAGGGAGGTGGAGCTAGAGAAAGAGCGTTGAACTGGTGATGTGAGATATTGATCTCAAATCTAGACCTAGATATTAATTTCCTTAAACCTAAGAAGAAGCAACACATTTCAATTATTGAAAATTTTTGTAATAACAGAACCATGAACTTGTTTATTCTGTATTCTCTTGTTAGCAAAAATTGCTACTTAATAACGAACACAGGTTTCCCAATCCTCACTGTCAATTAGATTTCATGATATTATCCTTCATAGCTTTATAGATAATTGGCCTAACTAAAGAAGAAACGGTCCTTATTGCTTAAATTGTTGTTTGAATGAAGGCTGAGTCTTTTGAGATCTAGATTTATTGTCCATGAGTTTAAGAATATCTGTGCATCAGGTGATTTCAGCTCCCAAGATATAAGAAAAACCTGCTTGCACATTGAACAATCAGTCACTGAGTATTTACTTGCAGTGTGATACACAAGGCACTGAGTACTAGGCATCTGAATATCAATAAGATAAAGCAGTTGCCCACAAGTATATAATGCAGACATATTTACAGTAACGGTACAATGATGTCAGTTAGTAGGTTTAGCTGCAAGTAATGGAAGTAGATTTCAAGGGCTTAAACAAACAAACAAAATAAATAAGTTCTTTTTTTCCTCACTAATCAGGAAGTAAATAGCTGGTGTTGCTGTCAAGGACCTATGTTCTTTTTATATTCTTTGAAGTACTTAGCATGTTCTTCTTATACTTCTGCCCTTACAATTATAAGATGACTGCTGCATATTTCAACTAGGACCAATTATCCACAAAGGGAAAAACATGGTAGGGAGAAAACAGGAAGGAGTTGGACCTATATCAGAAAGACTTCCTGTGTCACTGTCAACTTCTCTCTCATTTGGCAAAAACCGGGTGGCACACTCCTCTGGTTGTAAGGGCATCTGAAGGAAAGGATTGTATAACTGAATATACTGCTAATGAAGACAAAACCTGGAGAATTTTTTAGAAGGAATACTGTGGACAGGAGATTGAGTAGGCAACTGGCAGAGGAAAGCAAAATAGAAAAACTAAAGTTATAAGAGAGGGATGCACCAACTGTGACTGCAAAGCCTCCAGGGACTTTCTCAAATATTATTTCTCAAATATTATTTCTCAAATAATATTTCTCAAATATCCCCTAAGGTGTTCATCATTGTTGATGCACTACCTACGACACATTAATTTGGAATTGCATGACTGTATTACTATCCTACACATAGATAATTTTAGATGACTTTATTCAGATCTCATAATTTGGTAAGTTCGCATCAGTTGTTCAAATGTAACTGTCTTTCCACAGATGTTTAGCTTTTAGTTCGTTCACTGGAAACAGACTTTTCTGGCACTCTCCACCATGTAACAAAAGCATGTTTAAATAAGACTAAAGAGAATTTTTGCAAATTCAAGTAGAACTGATTTATCTCTCCCTGTCTGATATATGGAACCCATAAAAAAAAAAAAACATTCGATTATCTGGTCTGCCTGGCATCTTGCCTGTAGCTGCCATTATCTATGCCAAACATTTCCTGAACTTAACTACTCAAGCATTACATCACTAATAACAGAACAGACTCTCAAAGGAGCTGAGATGCAGATGGCCAGGTGTGCTTTAACATAGACCAAAGAATTAGCTAAAAATTCTGTTTTGAAAGAAAAGGATGAAAGAGAAGACAGCCATAAATCATTAAAAAGAGCCTCATCAAAAAGCCCCTTCATCTTTACAAATTTGTTGCAAATGCATTTTATCCATCTGTCAGTAGGCATTATCATTTTTGTAGCATTATAGCATTTTGTAGCAATTTATTTTTAATAAATTATTCACTTGACAATTAATTTCATACCACTGCATGCCTCCAAACATGGAAAGCACAAGAAACCCTATTTTAGGGTCTGGGCCATACAGATAATGAGGGTTTTGTCAACTGTTTCATAATAAATCTGACTGCCCGTAGCTGTGGTTCGATCTATGCTATCTGTAAAACAAAAGCACTCAGAATATATGGTCATATTTGTAATAAATCTTATTTTCTAATTAATTTGAATACACATTTACATATATGTCTAGAACTTTTAGCATTATGAGGTAGAAAGTATTCTGTAAAATAATGCATAGACTCTTTTTGTGTTTATGTTCAAATAAAAGATTCAGAGTTATTTGTAACTGATCACTCTGCAAGAATGTATTCAGGACCTATACTATCTAAGAGATGAGTCATTGTCTGCCATTAAAAAGTTTGCTATAAGACTTTTTCATTAAATGGTTTTTCAGACAGAACTGGTGATTTGCTGCATTAATTGAAATTTCTTTACAGTATCTTGACCAAATAAAAAATTATTTTTGTCTGACATACGAAATCCAAAGATTAATAGATCAGAGCTGGTTCAGTAGCTTCACAGTGTCCTCTCTGCCCCAGACACCTTCTGTCTTTCCAAAACACCATTCTTAGTATAGGCCTCTCATTCTCATAAAAGTCTCATGGCCACAAGATGACTGCCCCACTATTAGCTCCTGTCTGTGTTGCTTGAGGTAGGAGAACATATCTAGATGGTCCTTATGGTTTCCTTATCAGGAAAGGAAGACCAGCACTTGAACCTTTATCTTATTTGGAAGGGAAACTAGGAATGTAGTTTTGCTTTGTGTTACTTGGTCACAAACTGTGAATAAAAGGTTCTTTTCATAAGCAAAATCAAAAGAATGAATATCGTTAAGTCAATTAGCAGAGTCTGTCACAATAATTTATAAATTTTCATTACATTAATGTTTTCCTCATCAAATAACAAAATCTCAGCAAAGTGAGTTTAATGATTGAATTGGTTTTTATTAGCAATTTATGAACCAGTCAGAATCCCATCTGTAAAACAGAAAATGTTCAATGAGCCAAGCATAGGAGGTGGGCTTTATATGTAGAAAAGGTTGAAAAAAGCAGAAACAAAAAAATAAGTGGATTTTAAGCAGAGAGGACTTTTTTTATTATGGAGAGGACTCTTTTTTTCAGCTCAGCTTGACTGGGCCCCTTCTGATTATTTGCTGTGATTTTCCTGTTTTTTGTTTTTTTTTAAAAATGTCTCATTTCAAAGTTCAGTTTGATTACGTGGCACCTAGAATGAGTGTATTCATTCTGGTTTGATCTGGTGTAGTGGGGCCTAGTGCAGGAATGCGGTTCAAAATGATAGACTCCCATAAACTTTATTTAATATACTACATTCTGAAATACATACACCATTTTAATTTATTTTACTTACAAAATTATTTTATTAAAAAATCAGGCCGGGCGCGGTGGCTCACGCCTGTAATCCCAGCACTTTGGGAGGCCAAGGCGGGCAGATCACGAGGTCAAGAGATCGAGACCATCCTGGCCAACATGGTGAAATCCCGTCTCTACTAAACATACAAAACTTAGCTGGGCATGGTGGCGGGCACCTGTAGTCCCAGCTACATGGGAGGCCGAGGCAGGAGAATTGCTTGAACCCGGGAGGCAGAAGTGGCAGTGAGCCAAGATTGTGCCATTGCACTCCAGCCTGGCAACAGAGCAAGACTCCATCTCAAAAAAAAAAAAAAAAAAAAAAGATTCCATAGTTACTGATACTTTTCTAAGAAGGAAGTGGTTTTGCATTTGGAAATGGGATGATTGAATAAATATAATCTCTTCAGGGATTCATTCTCAAGACAGTAGCAATTTTTAGTAAAAATTGTGCAAAATAATTTTCTTAATCATTCTTCTAAAAATGTAAAATGCAATCATATAACTAACAAAGTGTAACAATATGTATGCAATACCAGATGTAACAAGATGCAATGCCGGAAACCCTCATATATTTATTTTTGATCATTATTTATGTTAAAATTTTTTTCTGGACCAGAGAAGTCATCTTTCTCATTAATGGGTGTTTAAAGGTTAGATAAAATGTATTTTATTTTGTATTCCATAAAACGTTGGTTGAAAAACCTCAATTTTAATCTGCCTACAGTTCAATTACAAAAGTGATATCTATAGCTGCATTAAGCATAAGATTACTTTTTCTGACTTAATTGCTTTCTGAATTATGCTAGAAGCCACTTCCAAAATCAGACAACTGTAAAAGACAAACTTCCAGGCTTGATAAATTTTGCATAACGTGTATGTGTGTGTGTGTGTGTGTGTGTGTGTGTGTGGTAGAGGAACTAATTTCCACATTAGTTGATTTCCATCATTAATATCTCTTTTACTAGAATGTCTACGAAAAGGTGATTTTGAAAGATGAAAATATATAATATTTTCAGTCTCAAGAATTATTGACTTTCTTAAGGAAAAATAAAACAGGCAAAACAGTTGTGCAGTATGCAGGAAGGGTATCTCCCAAAGCCCACTTTAGTTGCAACATTGCAGAATAATAGATCAAAAAATAAATAAATAAAAAGGAAAGAAGGTGGGATTGCACAAATCCAATGACTATAGGGGACAGTGGACAAGAATTTCTTTTATAGAGCAAAACTAGCTGGAAAACTTCATGGCTATAGTGAGAAGTCTGGTAAGTCTGTCTAACGTGAATTTGATAATTGCTATGAGTCAGTGACTCCTCAATTTCCCATTACTCCTTCTTCTTATTTTACCCTGTTTTATCTCCTAAGTTTTAAATGGTGCATGTAATTTTCTTTTTAGCATGTGGCAAGGACTGGACCTCAACTGAGAATGTGAACTCTATGCTGGATGCAATGTGAGTTTTGAAAAGATTCTTCCTTGGTAGGGAATAGGTGTGGTCTCTTTATTAAAGTAGGTTGTGTGTGGATATTGGTCTTCATATGCAAGTCAGGATGTAAACATTCCAAATAAGCACAGCCAGCTCCAGAGCCCATGTTACAGTGGAGAATCACGCAGAGACAATGTAGGTAAAGAAAAGACAGAACAGCAGTAAAATACATATAAATCAACCCCAGAAAGAGAAGGGGTAATCTGACTTGGCGGATCAGAACACTTGTTTCTTGGAAAGTGAAAACTGAGCTTTAAAGGGTGTGGGATCAGAGGGAAGATACTACTGCAATAGAGAGAAGGAATTTTTTTTAATATGGATTTTAAAGATGTTTAGATTTATAAGGAGACTACTATCTCTTCATGGGCCACCATAATTCTACAGAAAGTGAAAATGTACAAATAAGAGAAACCTAAATTAGCTTGAGCAAAATAGAAGACTTATAAGAAGTAAAAGGAAAATTGAATAGCATCTCTTCATTTGAAAAATAGAAAAAACCCTACTTTTAAAGAGATGTGTTAGGTTCTAAGAAATGAGAATTCTTGGTGTTTCAATAAATTAAAAGAAAATGGGGAAGTCAGAAGGGATAGAGAGTATTCAACTCAGATACTGAAAGACCATGTAAAGAATTAGAAATTTTATGCAAAAGAATTGGAAAACCATTGGTGCATGATATGGTTTGGCTGTGTTGCCACCTAAATCTCATCTTGAGTTGTAACTCCCACAATTCCCATGTGTCATGGGAGGGACCCAGTTGGGGGCAATTGAATAACGGGGTCAGGTCTTTCTTGTGCTATTCTCATGATAGTGAATAAGTCTCATGAGAGCTGATGGTTTTATAAAGAGGAGTTCTCCTACACAATCTCTCTCTCTTTGCCTGCCACCATCCATGTAAGACACAACTTGCTCCTCTTTGCCTTCTGCCATGGTCGTGAGGCCTCCCCAGCCACTTGGAGTTGTGAGTCCATTAAACCTCTTTTCATTTATAAATTACTCAGTCTCATGTATATCTTTATCAGCAGTATGAAAATTGACTAATACAGTAAATTGGTACTGGTAGAATGGAGTGCTGCTGTAAAGATACCTGAAAATGTGGAAGCAACTTTAGAACAAGGTAACAGGCAGAGGTTGGAACAGTTTGGAGGGCTCAGAAGAAGACAGGAAAATGTGGGAAAGTTTGGAACTGCCTAGAGACTTGTTGAATGGCTTTGACCAAAATGCTGCTAGTGACATAGACAATGAAATCTAGTCTAAGGCGGTCTCAGATGGAGATGAGGAACTTTTTGGAAACTGGAGTATTCTTGTTATTCTTTAACAAAGAAACTGGTGGCATTTCGCCCCTGTCCTAGAGATTTGTGGAACTTTGAACTTGAGGGAGGTGATTTAGGGTATCTGGTGATTAAAATTTCTCAGCAGCAAAGCATTCAAGAGGCAAATTGGGTGACATTGAAAGCATTCACTTTTAAAAGGAAAACAGAGCATGAAATTTCAGAGAATTTGCAGCCTGATTGCATTAGAAAAGAAAACCCCACTTTCTGAGGAAAAATTTAAGCTGGCTGCAGAAATTTGCATAAGTAACAGGGAACCAAGTGTTAGTCACCAAGACAATGGGGAAATTGTCTCCAGGGCATGTCAGAGGTCTTCATGGCAGTCCCTTCCATCACAGGCCCAGAGGAGAAGGTGTAGGAAGAAAAAGTGGTTTCCTGGGCCAGGCCCATGGCCCCCCTGCTGTGTGCAGTCTAGGGACTTGGTGCCCTGCATCCCAGCCACTCTAGCCATGCCTAAAAGGGGCCAAGCTACAGCTTGGGCTGTGGCTTCAGAGGGTGCAAACCTCAAGCCTTGGCAGCTTCCATGTAGTGTTGAGTCCACGGGTGCACAGAAGTCAAGAATTGAGGTTTGGGAACCTCCACCTAGATTTCACAGGATGTATGGAAACACCTGTCAGGCAGAGGTTTGCTGCAGGGATGAGGCGCTCATAAAAAACCTGTGCAAGGGCAGTGTGGAAGGGAAATATAGGGTCACAGACCCACACACAATCCCCACTGGGGCACTGCCCAGTGGAGCTGTGAGAAGAGGGCCACCATCCTCCAGATCCCAGAATGGTAGGTCCACCTACAACTTGTACTGTGTGCCTGAAAAAGGCACAGACAGTAAACACCAGCACGTGAAAGCAGCCAGGAGGGGGGGCTGTACCCTACAAAGCCACAGGGGAGGAGCTGCCCAAGACCATGGCAACTCACCTCTTGCATCAGTGTGACCTGGATGTGAGACATGGAATCAAAGGAGATTATTTTAGAGGTTTAAGATTTGACGACTGCCCAGCTGGATTTCAGACTTGCATGGGGCTTGTAGCCCATTTGTTTTGGCCAATTTCTCCCATTTGGAAAAACTGTATTTACCCAATACCTGTACTCCCATTGTATCTAGGAAGTAACTAGCTTGCTTTTGATTTTACAGGTTCATAGACAGAAGGGATTTGCCTTGTTGCAGATGAGACTTTGGACTATGGACTTTTGGGTTATTGTTGAAATGAGTTAAGACTTTGAGGGACTGTTGGGAAGGCATGATTGGCTTTGAAATGTGAAGACATGAGATTTGCGAGGGGCCAGGGGTGGAATGATATGGTTTGGCTGTGTCTCCACCCAAATATCATCTTGAATTGTAACACCCACAATTCCCATGTGTCATGAGACAGACTCAGTGGGAGGTAATTGAATAATAGGAGCAGGGGAGGTCTTTTTTGTACTGTTCTTGTGATAGTGACTAAGTCTCATGATATCTGATATTTTATAAAGAGAAGTTTCCCTGCACAAGCTCTCTTTCTTTGCCTGTCCCCATCCGTGTAAGATGTGGCTTGCTCCTCTTTGCCTTCCACCATAATTGTGAGGCCTCCCCAGCCATGTGGAACTGTTAGCCCATCAAACCTCTTTTTCTTCCCAGTCTCGGGTATGTCTTTATCAGCAGCATAAAAATGGACTAATATATTGTGTTTAAGCAATATATTAGCACAAGGGTTGAAACACTCCAGCCCACTGGCTAAATAGAACCATCCACCCATTTTTGAAAAATTGGCAATATTTATTGATTTACATACTGTCTATGGCTGCTTCTGTGCTACAACAGCAGACTTGATAATTTGGTTTGCCTGTGTCCCCACCCAAATCTCATCTTGTTCCCATAATTTATACATGTTGTGAGAGGGACCTGGTGGCACATAATTGAATCATGGAGTGGTTCCCCCATACTGTTCTCATGGTAGTGAATAAGTCTCATGAAATCTGATGGTTTTACTAGGGAAAACCCCTCTCACTTCACCCTTATTCTCTCTTGCCACACCATGTAAGACATGCCTTTTACCTTCCACCATGATTGTGAGGAGTCCCCAGCCACATGGAACTGAGTCCATTAAACCTCTTTTTCTTTATAAATTACCCAGTCTTGCATAGGTCTTTATCAGCAGCATGAAAATGGACTAATACAGTAAATTGATACTGATAGAGTGAGGTGCTGCTGTAAAGATACCTGAAAATGTGAGAGCAACTTTGTAACGGGGTAACAGGCAGAGGTTGAAAGACTTCAGAGGGCTCAGAATAAGATAGGAAAATGTGGGAAAGTTTGGAACTGCCTAGAGACTTGTTGAATCACTTTGAACAAAATGCTGATAATGATATAGACAATGAAATCCAAGCTGAAGTGGTCTCAGATGGAGATGAGGAACTTTTTGGGGACTGGAGTAAAAGTGACTCTTGCTATGTTTCAGCAAAGACACTGGTGACATTTTGCCCTGCCCTAGAGATCTGTGGAACTTTGAAGTTAAGGGAGATGTTTTAGGGTATCTGGTGAACGAAATTTCTAAGCATCAAAGCATTTCAGAGGTAACTCAGGTGCTGTTAAAGGCATACTGTTTTAAAAGGAAAACAGAACATAAAAGTTCAGAAAATTTGCAACCTGATGATGCAGTAGACAAGAAAAATCGATTTTCTTAGAAGAAATTCTGGCCAGCTGCAGAAATTTGCCTAAGTAACAGGGAGCCAAATGTTCATCACCAAGACACTGAGGAAAATGTCTCCAGGGCATGTCAGAGATTTTCACGACAGCCCCTCTCATCACAGGTCCAGAGGCATAGAAGGAAAAAATTATTTCCTGGGCTAAGCCCAGGGTCCCCCTGCTGTGTACAACATAGGGGCTTGGTGCCCTGTGTCCCAGCCACTCTGGCTAAAAGGGGCCAGCTTATAGCTGGGGCCATGGTTTCAGAGGGTACAAGCTCCAAACCTTGCCAGCTTCCACATGGTGTTGAGCCTGCAAGTACGCAGAAGTCAAGAATTGAGGTTTGAAAACCTCCTCCTAGATTTCAAAGCATGTATGGAAATGCCTGGCAGAAGTATGCTGCAGGGACGGGGACCTCATGGAGAATTTCAGCTAGGGTAGTGCAGCAGGGAAATGTGGAGTGGGCCCCCCCACAGAGTCCCCACTGGGGCATTGCCCAGTGGAGCTGTGAGAAGAAGGCCACTATCCTCCAGACCCCAGAATGGTAGATCCACCAATAGCCTGCACCATGCACCTGAGAAAGCCATGGACACTCAATACCAGCTTGTGAAAGCAGACAGGAGGAAGGCTGTACCCTGCAAAACCACAGGGGTGGGGCTGCCCAAGATCACAGAAACCCACCTCTTGCATCAGCATGAACTGGATTCAAGACCAGGAGTCAAAGCAGATCATTTAGGAGCTTTAAGATTTGACTGCCCAGCTGGATTTCAGACTTGCATGGGCCCTGTAGCCCCTTTGTTTTGGTCAGTTTCTCCCGTTTGGAACAACCGTATTTACCCAATGCCTGTACCCCACTGTATCTAGGAGGTAACTAACTTGCTTGTGATTTTACAGGCTCATAAGCAGAAGGGACTTGCCTTGTCTCAGATGAGACTCTGGACTGTGGACTTTTGGGTTAATGCTGAAATGAGTTAAGACTTTGGGGGACTGTTGGGAAGGCATGATTGGTTTTGAAATATGAAATGAGATTTGGGAGCAGCTGAGGTGGAATGATATGGTTTGGCTCTGTCTCCACCCAAATTTCATCTTAATTTTAGCTCCCATAATTCCCATGTGCTGTGGCAGGGACCTGGTGGCACATAATTGAATTATGGCAGTGGTTTTCTCCATACTGTTCTTGTCATAGTGAATAAGTCTCACAAGATCTGATGGTTTTATAAGGGGAAATCTCTTTCACTTTGCCATCATTCTGTCTTGCTACTGCCATGTAAGACATACCTTTCACTCTCCACCATGACTGTGAGGCCTCCCCAGCCACATGGAACTGTGAGTCCACTAAACCTCTTTTTCTTTATAAATTACCCAGGGTCAGGTATGTCTTTATCAGCAGCATGAAAATGGACTAATATAGTTGAGTAGTTATGACAGAAATCATATGGCCTACAAAGCCTAAAATATTTACTACCTGACTCTTTAGAAAAAGTTTGCTGGCTCTTTGATTCATGTACATCTATTTCGAAAAGATCATGCTATAAGCAAGAGGTCAGACATACAGACCAATTAGGAGACTGTGGTAGGTAAGGGATGATAAAGAACTGGATTAGGTTGGTAACAATAGATATGGAATTATGTGAAAAATAAGGTGACATCAACTGAACCTGGTGATGAAGTGCAAATGGAGAATAAGTGAAAATAAGGAGTTGAGGATGTTTTCTAGGTTTTTCTTTTGAAAAATGTAATAGATGGAGGTGATAAGATTAGTTTGGAGATGTCGGGTTTGAAGAGTCTATGAAATATGCAAATAGAGATATTGAGACAGCAGTGGAATACATGGCCCTGCATTTCCAGGGATAGACAGATCTAGGCTGGGAGTCAAATATAAATGAAAATTAAATATATAAGAATAGTTGAAAATCCAGGAAAAGTGTGTAGAGGGAGAAATAGGCAAAAGACCAGACTAACTTCACACTCAATAAAATTTTATTAATCTCCATGTGTTTGCATGAAATGCATATTTTGATGGGTCAAGTTCTCGATTAAATACTACTTTAGAAATCTGAAAATCCAACTTTTCACATACCTTACACTTTACTTGTTCATTCTTATCCCACTATGTTACGGCATGACTGTTCACTGAAATAAACTCAAACTGCATTAAAATAGTTTATAATTAAGATCATCTTCATTTCAGTTACTCTAAATTAGTGTGAGTCAGTGTTTTACTCCTATAATTTATCTCACTAATTTTGAGAGGTTTACCCTGCAGTATGATAGCTATTGTTTCTTTAATGCTCACTCTCTCTTCAGGCCCCTATCAAAGCAGTATGCAATCTGGTCTCTGTATCCATGGGCTTTGCATCTGTGAATTCAACAAAACATTGATTGAAAATATTTAGGGAGAAAAAAATGGATAGTTGCTTTGTACTGAACATGTACAGGATTTTTTTTATTATTTCCTAAACAATTCAGTACAACAATTATTTACACAGCATTTACATTGTATTAGGTATTGTAAATAATCTAGAGATGATTCATGGTCTATAGAAAGATGTGCATAGGCTATATGAAAGTACTACACCAATGTATATATAAGGGCCTGAATATCTGTGAGTTTTGATATCCATGGGAAGTCCTAGAACCAATCCCCTGTGGATATTGATGGATGGCTGTATATATGGCTGTCATTTTATCGTAAATGACAGCCATATGGGGAGACTGAGGCTTGGAGAACTTGTTGAGGTAAAACATTTTGTAAGTGGTAGATCTGTAGTACCCTACCTCCAGAATCTTTACTCTTAACCTATCAGATACACAACCTCACTTCATTCACTTCCTCTAAGTCCTGTGCCTTCTATGTATTTACACCTTTAAGTGTGTCTTACAGAATTATTATAATGGAATATATATTCATTGTTGTGTGACAGAAATCATACAAGGCTAAGAGTGAAAAATCCAAATTTCAGAACAGTTTGTGATACATGCTTTGAACAATGATTTAATATTCCTGAACTTGCTTTCTAATATGTTAGAATATGTTAAAAATATGACTGACCTATCTTAATTAGAGGGTGTTTGAGATTAGGCATATGAAAAACAGTATATATGTGGAGGCACTCTGAAAATATGTATCATTGTTAAAATATTTATGCAAAATTGGTATTTTTTATGGGCCTATCTCTGACGCAGGAGAATCAAGGCCTCGGAAAGGAAGATTAACCCATTTATGCCTGAGGTGGCAATTTTTTGAATTTTTGCAATCAGACCTTGGTGATGACCTTGAGCAGTAGGATATAAATAACTTCCACATGCTTAGTGTTCCAATAATGGAACACTAGGCATATTAAGCAGCTGGCACGCAATTTATTTCTCTCTTCTTTCCAAAAGAAAACTTTGAAGAAAGAAAGAAAGCAAGTGGCACAATCAAATCTTTTAAACATGCTGAAAACAGACCTTGCGTAAATAAACTAATATTTTCTAGCATGATAGTTCTTATTGATATAATACTCTTAGCAAATGACCCTGGTCTAGGAGTGCTTATGATAATCAAACCAGGAATATGTGAATTTGTGGTACATGGTTCTCTGCAAAATGTCATGGAAGCCATGTAAATATATTAATGTATAAAATGGAGATATTTCATAATCTAGATCAGCAGTGGACAAGCATTTTCTGTAAAGAAGCAGGTGGTATTTTCAGTTTTGTAGGTCATCCAGTCTCTGTCACAAATATCAGTTCTGCCACTGTAGTGCCAAATATGTCATACATTATAAGGAAACAAACCAATGTGGCTGTGTTTGAATAAAACTTTATTTACAAAAAGAGGCAGTGGGCTGGATTTGGCTAAAATCCAAAAATTTGAATTTTCTTGGATAAAGAAAATGTGGTACACATACACCATGAAATACTATGCAGCCATAAAAAGAATGAGTTCATGTCCTCTACAGCAACATGGATAGAGATGGAGGGCATTATTATAAGTAAATTAACATAGGAACAGAAAATCAAATACCGCATGTTCTCATTTATAAGTGGCAGTTAAATACTGAGTACACATGAACACAGAGAAGGAATAATAGACTCTGGGGTTTACTTGAGGGTGGAAGGTGCGAGGAAGGTAAGGATTACAAAGCTACCTATTGAGTACTATGCTTATTACCTGGGTAATGAAATAATCTGTACACTAAATCCCCAGGATATGCAATTTACCCATATAACAAACATGCACAGGTATCCTCTTGAATGTAAAACAAAATTTGGAATAAAAAAATTAAAAAAGTTTAAATTTTTGTTTAAATTAAAGAAAACAGACAACAGGCCTACTGATACTAATAGTTACGTTCACGACAAGTATTGTATAGTGTATAAAGCCATTGATCAAATGAGTTTCATTTAAAGAGATTTATAATTTAATAATCTAATGGCAAATAAATGAAATCTTCTATTTTAGTAGAATACAGGATCTTTTACTAATTTATATTTTTAAGAGCTACAGCACCCTCTTGATAATGTCCTTTCAAGAACTGGTAGCAAATTAGAGAACATTTCACTATATCACATAATTCTAAATGAATGATCATATATAAATATGAGATTTCGGATTGAAGCAGATTCATTTAAAATATGTAGGTCCTATAAGATGCACTTGAGATTTAGTCATAAATCATAGATGATATCTATATCATGGAGACAAAATAATGCCAGCATGCGTCTGAAATATTCTTTTAACAGACACTATTAACCTGTTATAATTTGTGGGAGAAATCATTCTCCTTCTCCAGTCTTCATCAGCAGAGAGGGAAGAATGAATCTAAAGTGCTGTGGTCTGAGCATCCAGCATGATCATCTTTAGTTACTTATTCATAAAGCTTATTTACACAGTAATCATGGTTTTCTATTTAATAACTCCTAAATTTAAAAAAAAAACTTTAAAATCAAAGGAGATGTATTTGTGTAGTCTAAAGAAAATATGAGCTGCTGCAATTTTTGTAATGAGGAAAACAGGAAGACATCTGGCAATGCATTCCAGCCTTAGGAGAATACCCCAGCATACATATTTTTGAATCAATATGAGCTAAGTACATTATTAAGGCCCTTTATGAATCAACCACATACTTTATGTTAACTTTAGAGTTAACAGGGAAAGCAAATTCCTGCTAAAAGGCAATACAACTATAACAAAGCTTCTACTTCTAATTATAGCTCAAGCAAAACCTTTACCTTTAAATTTAAAAATCATAATTATTAAATGTTTTCTGACAAAACCCTGGTAAAACACCCTCATTTCTGAAATGAAAACACATGAAAAACATTATGTTAAACTTTTGTCATTTTGATTCATGCTCATACTCAAAGTTTGTATTGAAATTGCTGGCAAAATCAACAAGGGCTCAATGGAGACAATTGATGTGATAATTATCATCCATTATGGATTTTAAAATGCAGTAACAGGAAATATGAAATACTCTATCTGAGAAGAAAAGTTTATTGGTAGAGTTCATAGCTCCAAAAATATTCCTGGTAAGGTGTAAAAGTAGTCAGTCATATATTCTCCTGTTCAGTTACAGTTTTCCAGTTCCGTAACAGAAATGTGTAGCTGTTCCAGTATTATGGTCTAGATTAACTAGACTAATTTTATCAGACCTTAGTCTTGTAGATAAAAACAGGTTCTTGTCACATGACCAGAAAAGATTAGGCTCACAGACACACAGGAAGGTGAGGAGTGAAATTTATTGGGCCGAAAGGAAAAACAACTCAGCAAAATGAGATGAAGCCTTGCTAACAGGCTCTCCACCTCACTGATTGAATCCCAGTTCCCCACCCAGGAACAGGAGAGGCCAGGGCCCTCTCCCCCTGCAAATGGCATGAACTTCATGAGGCTCCATCCTAGTCCTCCCAGTGCACAGGCCAGTTGGAGATTCTCTGGGGAGCCCTTTTTACTTGGCTGTCTCATTAGCATTTTTATTTTTTCAAAAATATGAATCCCACATTAACTTATAAGAAAAATTATTGTCAAAGTATTTTCTCTATTTCTCAAAATTAGTATTTTAAGGGAGCTGCCAGGTGTTTAAATTATTAGAAAATAGGGGTTCAGTTATGGTTAGAATGGGGTAGATTAGGCAAGAAAGAGTAGAAAAGCAGCCATATATAACCACTTCACTCTTTATCAACTAAGATATTTTCCAAGAGAAAATAGTCACCAGAGACTTGCAATACGGTTAGAGTATTTTCCTTAATGGTTTCAGGTGTCTGGACAAGACTAAAATAGTAATTTTTTTTTTCTAGTGAACTAGCACAGGTACAGAAGCAGAAAAGAATTTGGAAGGGATTTTTTAAAATCTCTTTTTCTTAGCAAATAAGAATCTTTTCTTTCTCAGGAAAAAATATTAACTTTGTATACATAGCTCCAGGCAGAGAACTGCTATGAATGTCACCTCCCTTCTAGTGTAGCCAGCACTTATTCTCTTCAGTTAGAGCCTGAGCTTGTTATATCTATAATTGTATTTAAGATGACTACATTTAAAAAGATTAAGGAATAAAAAAAGGGATTTGCACATAGGAGTACTTAAATAATAATTAAAAATACTGTTTTTTCTTTACTTTTGAAATTTCATTTTACATTAAATCATATATGATTTATATAACTTATGAATTTACATTTTCCACATTTCAAGATAATGCCTTTGGTATTGTTGTGAACTGATAATATTTGATTTGGCCATTTATACTGTTAAGTTCCTTTTAGCATATTTATTGCATCCAATAATAAAAGATGTGTAGATGTTCCAATATGACATTCACCAATAACAAGAACAACAAGTTATGTGAAAAGGATTTTCATGTAAACTGATATAAAAATAGTCCCGTTCTGCAAACTCAATGCATTCGCAATAATCTTTCCTTCTAAGCACTGAGACAATTATCTTGCATGAAAGATGTAGTAAAAGCAGACGTAGAATTGTTCCACTGTCAGGATTAAGTCAGGTGACAGCATCCTGTGTAGGCCACTGAACAGAGAACTAGAATCTTAACCAGCACCAGAATCATTCCTACGGAACAAATTCAGACAATTTCTCCATCCATTATGCTAATTAATAAGCCCATTGACACTGACTGCAGATAAACATCATCAAAAATTTTGGTTCAGAACACCTCTGAATTGCTGAACTTTGAAGAGCATCTAACACTCTACCGAAGATTTTGTATTCCAAATTAGGGAACATTAGGGGCTAACTAACCATTGGAAGGGTATAAATTAAAATTAACAAATTGAGATGTTTAAAAATAATTACAGACAAGTTAGCAAGAACTTAGAATGCAGAGAAACTCAAATCATCATGAAAATGAATGTTTTGCATTCAGAGTACCTATTCGACTCCAATAATGTTGGATAAATGGCTTTTTAAAATTTATTTTTATTTATTTTTTATTTTTTTATTATACTTTAAGTTTTAGGGTACATGTGCACAATGTGCAGGTTTGTTACATATGTATACATGTGCCATGTTGGTGTGCTGCACCCATTAACTCGTCATTTAACATTAGGTATATCTTCTAATGCTATCCCTCCCCCCTCCCCCCACCCCACAACAGGCCCCGGTGTGTGATGTTCCCCTTCCTGTGTCCATGTGTTCTCATTGTTCAATTCCCACCTATGAATGCAAACATGTGGTGTTTGGTTTTTTTGTCCTTGCAATAGTTTGCTGAGAATGATGGTTTCCAGCTTCATCCATGTCCCTACAAAGGACATGAACTCATCATTTTTTATGGCTGCATAGTATTCCATGGTGTATATGTGCCACATTTTCTTAATCCAGTCTATCATTGTTGGACATTTGGATTGGTTCCAAGTCTTTGCTATTGTGAATAGTGCCACAATAAACATATGTGTGCATGTGTCTTTATAGCAGCATGATTTATAATCCTTTGGGTATATACCTAGTAATGGGATGGCTGGGTCAAATGGTATTTCTAGTTCTAGATCCCTGAGGAATCGCCACACTGACTTCCACAATGGTCGAACTACTTTACAGTCCCACCAACAGTGTAAAAGTGTTCTTATTTCTCCACATCCTCTCCAGCACCTGTTGTTTCCTGACTTTTTAATGATTGCCATTCTAACTGGTGTGAGATGGTATCTCAATGTGGTTTTTGATTTGCATTTCTCCGATGGCCAGTGATGATGAGCACTTTTTCATGTGTCTTTTGGCTGCATAAATATCTTCTTTCTGTTCATATCCTTTGATAAAGGGGATATCACTACCGATCCCACAGAAATACAAACTACCATCAGAGAATACTATAAATACCTCTATGCAAATAAACTAGAAAATCTAGAAGAAATGCATAAATTCCTCGACACATACACCCTCCCAAGACTAAACCAGGAAGAAGATGGCTTTATTAAATAAAGGTCTTGTGAAGTGTATTAGATTACCAGGCACATTCATTAATAGTTATATTTTCTGTTCATGTATGTGACTGATGATTTGTTTCCCTCCAATGTCAGAATTTCTATAATCTTAGTTCAATTAAAAAAATTAAAGAGGTGGTGTTACATGGTTATTGTGAACTAGGCAGGAAGACATGATAAAAGATTGTCAGAAAAAAACAACTTGAAAAATGTATATTCTGCACATTTATTTTCTGTACAATTCTGTACATTTCTGTACAATATTTTCTGTACATTCTTGAAAAATAATCTTTTCTTTTTCCTTTTATATGACAAACTTCTGAGAGGTTTGTGACAACATCATCTCAGAAATACAAAATCTTCAGAGGATTTCATTATGTATAACTTAGAAGTAAACTCAATTTAGGTATCATTAAATCATGCAAATCAGTTATCTAAAGTACTTTAATGATCTTTGATCACTGCCTAGTGATTCCAGATAATTAGTCATAAGCTTTTCTTGGATCCCAAGTACTAAATAGAGGTGGTTTAGCCTAAAGGGAAGGCAAAATAGGGAGTAACTGTTCAGCAGGTATAAAGTTTCAATTATATAAGATAAATAAGTTCCAGATATCTGCTGTACAACACTGTGCCTAAAAATTTTTAAGTGCACAATACAGTATTGTTAAGAGGGTAGATTTCATGTTAAGTCCTTTTACTATTAATACAATAATAATGACAAGAGAATCTGAACATTCTAACTGGATCAATGGCACAATCAAGATCGTGGCACTGGAGACTCAAATTCAGTGACTCTTAAAGTTCCTGTGTGTTTGAAATAATCAAAAATAAGCTTGGATTTGTGTTATACTAGCTTTTTATAATATAAAGGGGATCTTTTTTGTTAATAACAATACTCTGAATATGTGTTTCTTCTAAGTATTTTTGTTTCTTCACATTCATTAGTTTCATTTTCATTACCTTTATGTCTAATTAATGTACATATTTGCATCTGTGACCAAGAGTTATTGTGTTTTAAATAGAACAGATTTTTAAGCCAAGAAATAACATATTTGGAGATAGTTTTGATGATTATGACTAAAAGAGTTTAGTGTGAATTGATTGTCTGACGTCGTTTAAGAAGAACCTCTGATTATTTTAAAGCTGAGCTGAAATATGGATGTTGCCTATTCTAGAGCTGTTCTCATGAAGTGTCCACTAGATTACTAGTTATTTATAATACAAAACAAGAGTGTTAAATAGGCATATAGCATATCCACTTAGTACATCTAACTTCAGGTAGATGATGCAAAAGTGGATGTTATTGTAACATTTACTATAATAAATATAGAATAAAAATAAACATTCTTTTCAGTAAAAAAGCAACAAAATTATATTTGATATTATATATATGTATATGTATATTTAAAAGTGAGAAAATAAAACCTGCACCTAGGGATTTATTTGTTATGACCCACCATCCTATCAGTTAATTTCTTAGTCAATGCTGTCCTATTTATAAAGTGCAGATGACTAAACAAAGAAAGAAACAAATAGAAAGCACAGGAGATAATACTGTCTCTCCTTTTGTGCTGCTGCTTAACATCTACATTAGGCATGAACATCTTCATGTTTATCTGTTTTATATAAAGGGGTTCTCCATGAAATTCTCAATGGCATACAAAGTATTTTATGAGTCACTACTATGGTGCTATATCTTATCTCTTGATTTTGTTCAAAAGCCAAAAACTATACATAGTACCCTTGGATGATTTCCTTTGTCATAAATTATTTTTAAAGTTATTTTACTATTTATTTATTCATTTACTTAACATTTATTGAGCTTCAATTATAACAGAGGTTATCTGATATTTTGCATTCAATAAGTCCTGAGTCCTACCTAATTGCTTTCTCCCTTCCCTAGCAAAGATTTTAAAACTTTTCCAATTCTACAATCAGGGCCTTGAGTAATAACAATCAGAATCTTCTACCACCTTCTCTGTGCGCATGCATTCTTTTGTTTTTTGCTTTTTATTTTAAAATCGTTTTAGGCATAGGAAAAAAATGGCAAAAATAGAGATAATTCCCAGATACTCTTAACCCATTCTAATACTAACATTCTATATAACCATAATATAATATTCAGAAGTAAGTAATTAACATAAATGACACTATTGTTAACTAAACTACAGACCTTATTTGAATTTCATACAATATCCTTTTTCTGTTTCAGGATCAATTCAGGATCATACACTTCAGTTAGTTGTCATGTCTTCTTAGTCTGCCTTAGGCTGTTACACTTCCTATGTCTTTTCTTCCCTTTTATAACCTTGACACGTTTGAAGATCGTTGGTCAGTTATTTTGTAGAATGTTTCTCAGTTTGGGTTTTCAAATATTTTCTCATGATTAGTCTGAAGTGATATATTTTTTACAAGAATAATATAGAAGCAATGTGCTCTTCTCTGTGAATCACATCAGAAGCACATAATGTCAATGTCTTATTACTGCTGATGTTACCCTGGATCACTTGAAGATTTTTTGCTTCTTTGCCTGCAACTTACTATTTTTCCCTTTGTAAGTAACAAATACCTTGGGGGAGATACTTTGAGAATATGCAAATATAATTTTCCTTCTTAAACTTTTATCCTCAAATTTAACATCCATTGGTAGATTTTGTCTGCAGCAATTACTACTGTGGTGTTTGCTTAATGGTGATTCTCCCTCTCTCTCTCTCTCTCTCTCTCAAGGCAGAGCCTCATTCTGTCTCCCAGGCTGGAATGCAGTGGCACAATCTCAGCTCACTGCAGCCTCGACTTCCCAGGCTCAAATGACCCTCCTGCCTCAGCCTCACGAGTAGCTGGGACTACAGGCACATGCCACCACATCCAGCTAATTTTTGTATTTTTTGTAGAGATGAGTTTCGCCCTTTTGCCCAGGCTGGTCTCAAACTCCTGAGCTCAAGCGATCCACCCCTCTTCGGCCTCCCAAAGTGTACAGGTGTAAGCCAGCACACCAGGCCTTTTCTCTTTTTTTTACTTGTATTATTTGCCTGTAAAGAAGAGCTGTCTCTTCTTCCCCATTTATTTATTCAATTATTTATAAAAGTTTTAATTCATAAATATTAAATTTATTCTGTGGGGCATATTCCAACATTACCATTGTTTTGTGACCCAAATTGTTCCACCTTTGGATCTTAGGAGCTTTTTTAGGTTAGTTCCTTTTGAGATGCTCCCGTCCTCTTTGAGCACATCTCACTTTTTGGCACCACAATATATTCCAGGCTTATTTTATATTTTCCTGCTCTGATTTTCCTAGAATTAACTACTTCTCCAAGAATCCTTGATTCCTTTCATGGGGGAGCAGTGATTACAAACCAAGATCTGGGTGCTATGTGTGTTCATTGCTACTGCAGTATAATTGTTACTAGCTCCCCTTCATGAACAAAACTTGAAAGTATACCTTTGTATAACAAAACATGTACACACACATCTTTATTTCTTTATCTGTGTGTATGTGTGTGTATGCATATGTGTATATGTCCATGAGTTTACACTAATACATTGGATTCTAATTCAACACAGCATAGATCATTTAGGCTTCTCCTTCTTTTCCTTATTCCAACTTCGTCTGAAAATTCAGATTCATCATTCATCACCAATGAAACTTAGCTATCATTATCTACAATACCTTTACTTATTTGTGTAACTTAGGATATAAGTAAAGTAGTTTCAGAATTGCTAATCATACCACTGGGAAAACAAATTTATTGACGGGATTACAGTGCTTCCATACGGATCTTTTTTTCCTTAGTCTCACAGTAGCTAGTAACAAGTTAAGATATAATTTTCAGATTTACTTAGCCTATTTTTTTTCTTCCCTAGCCCCTGCGGTTTATTTGCCTTAGGGCTTCATCCTGAAGTCAAATCCTGTGCTATTTAATTTCAGGTTGGTTCAAGTACCCTGCTGTTCTCCAACAGGGACAGCCTTTATGTGAAAAGAGAAAAGCGGAGGGGATCCTCACCAGAGGCCCCTGGTGCTGCTTTAATAACAACTGTAGCTACCAGGTTGCCTTCAGCATCTTGGCAGAAATTTTTCTTATGGATGGTGAGCTGCAGGTGGGCTTGATAAGAAGAATGTAAATATGTTTCTAAGAATTCATATTTCTTTACCTAGAAACTATTCCTTCACTACAGTTGTACTTAAATCTCGGGATATTCTCTCTCAAAGACAATGCCCTTTCTGTATTGATTTCTGTGAGCCTGTCTTATCTTTTTAGATGCAAATTCCTCCCTAAATGACAGCTTTGCCCTGAAACCTACCCTTTATATGAGGATGCTCAGTGAATACCTGTCAGTAACTACCGTGCCTCTGAGCACGCCTGGCCAACTAACTAAATCTTCCTACTGAGCAGTGTTTCTGCAGCTTGAGCTTAGGTGTATCTTTTCTAAGTATCTGAATATGCTTGCTGCTCACCGGGCTCGATTTCAGCTTCGGTTCTCTTTCTGTCTTGCTTGCATAGGCTTTCCACCCCTTGTGAATTTTAAAACTAGTTCCATGAAATAAGAACATCACCCTCCTGCTCACTGGCAAAAACCTTTGAAAATAACTTTCAAAGGTTATTGAAACTATTCAAAATAATCAAACTTTATTTCTTAACTTCCCCAATTCCTTCATCCTAGGTGATATGAGGAAGTAATTTTAAAGCTGAGTTAGCTGCAACCATGAGCAAACAAAGAGGCTTGAGATGAAATCCAGTAATCACAGAGAGTCAGTGGAGATGGAGCATCCCTGGTAGGAAGAGCCCTGAGGACCCTATGCACTAATATTCTGTTAATAGCTACATTGAGGGCAGCTCTGAAAGAAAAATCATGAGAGTGAGGCACATGACCATCTGTTGAATAAAAAAGAGGACATGATCATATCTGCTCATTGATGAAACTCCTTTCTGGTAGAATGAAGTGGTGAATACCATCATCTCCTCTTCCAACACTAGTGTTTTTCCTGAGTTTCTGTATTAAGCTCCTTGATTTTGGGAGGAAAGGGAGGTCTTCCTCCTACCAGCTAGGATCCAGAGAAAGCTTCTCATCTATAGTGTCTCATGGAAGGTTCTGAGTTGATAAGAGACTCCTCTGGTATCCATGAAACAGAGGAAGGGCACTTCATCAAGTCTTTGCTGTAGGCTTTCTCTTTGACTCATTTGCCAATTTATACTTATGAGTCTGAAGATTATTTTTTTAATGCCTGTCCTTGATATTTACCTATGTCATCAATTCTAATACACATTTTATTCACATTTTAACGTCTCTAAAATCTAGATAAATGTGCAAGTCAATGCCATTTTTCTTTCAAGAGGTATGTAAAATAAGGATGCATGTCAAAATAAAGTCATTTTACCTTTGAAGAGGTACAATAGCCTATTCAATATGCTCTCTTGGATGTATCAAAGGAAATTCAGACATAGTTGGTCAAGGATCAGCCTTATGATCCCCTCTTCAACTGTGATTATCCCCTTTCAGTATTTCTTCTCCCAGTTAATGGCACTACTATAACTCCAATCAGGCAAGCCCTAAATCTGTAAGTCATCCTTGACAGCTACCTCTTCCTCAGCCTTCACACCTATCCATCTCCTGTTACTAGCAGCTTTACCTGTTCAATACCTAATGTTGTCATTATTATTCCTAAGCGTTTTAGTTTTAAAACCACTCTTTGTTTTAATCAACTGTATTGAGAATTAATCTACATTCATGCATTTGTTTTAAGTGTACAGATTGTTGAGTTTTGACAAATGCATGTGGTTATGTAACTGTTACCATGATCAAGATAAAGAACATGTCTCACCACTGAAAAGATAGCTTTAGATCTATAGATTATTTTTACCTTCTAGAATTTCATGTGAATAAAATCATATAGTATGGACCTTCCTTCCTTTCTTTCCTTTCTTTCCTTTCTTTTCTTTTCTTTCTTTCTCTCTTTGACAGAGTCTCACTCTGTCACCAGGCTGGAGTAGAGTGGCATGATCTTGGCTCACTGCAACCTCTGCCTCCCAGGTTTAAGCGATTCCTGTGCCTCAGCCTCCTGAGTAGCTGGGACTACAGGTGTGTGCCACCACACCTATCTAATTTTTGTATTTTTAGTAGAGTTGGGGTTTTACCATGTTGGCCAGGATGGTCTTGATCTCTTGATCTTGTGATCCACCCACCTTGGTCTCCCAAGTGCTAGGATTACAGGCGTGAGCCACTGCTCCCAGCCTTGCACTTTTCTTTTTAAATTCTACTTTAATTTCCAGGATACAAGTGCAGAAATTGTAGGTTTGTTATATAGGTATACGTGTGCCATGGTGGTTTGCTGCACATATCAACCTGTCATCTAGGTATTAAGCCCTGCATGCATTAGCTATTTGTCCTAATGCTTTCCCTTCCCTTGCCCCCCCACCCCTTGACTGGCCCCAGTATGTGTTTTTCCCCTCCCTGTGTTCATCTGTTCTTATTGTTTAATTCCCACTTATGAGTGATAACATGTGGGTTTAATTCCCACTTATGAGTGATAACATGTGGTGTTTGAGTTTCTGTTCCTGTGTTAGTTTGCCCAGAATGATGGCTTCCAGCTTCTGCCATGTCCCTGCAAAGGACATGATCTAATTCCTTTCTATGGCTGCATAGTATCCCATGTTCTATATGTACCACATTTTTTTTTAATCCAGTCTTTCTTTGATGGGCTTTTGGGTTGGTTCCATGTCTTTACTATTGCAAATAGTGCTCCAATAAACATACATGTGCACGTGTTTTATAGGAGAATAATTTATATTTTGGGGGGATATATACCCAGTAATGGGATTGCTGGGTCAAATGGTATTTCTGGTTCTAGATATTTGAAGAATCACCACACTGTCTTCCACAATGGTTGAACTAATTTACATTCCCACCAACAGTGTAAAAGCATTCCTATTTCTCCATAGCCCCACCAGCATCCATTTTTTCTTGACTTTTTAATAATCACCATTCTGACTGAAATGAGATGGTATCTCACTGTGGTTTTGATTTGCATTTCTTTACTGATCAGTGATGTTGAGCTTTTTTTTCATATTTCTTGGCCACATAAATATCTTCTTTTGAGAAGTGCATGTTCATATCCTTTGCCTACTTTTTGATGGAGTTGTTTTTTCTTGTAAATTTGTGTAAGTTCCTTGTAGATTCTGGATATTAGACCTTTGTCAGATGGGTAAAAATTGCAAAAATATTCTCCATTCTGTAGGTTGCCTGTTCACTCTGATGACCATTGTTGTTTTTGCTGTTGTTTTTCCTGTGCAGAAGCTCTTTAGTTTAATTAGATTCCATTTGTCAATTTTGGCTTTTGTTGGCATTGCTTTTGGCATTTTGGTCATGAAGTCTTTGCCCCTGCCTATGTCCTGAATGGTATTGCTTAGGTTTTCTTCTAGGGTTTTTATGGTGTTGGGCTTTATGTTTATGTCTTTAAACCATCTTGAGTTAATTTTTGTATAAGGTGTAAGGAAGAGGTCCAGTTACAGTTTTCTGCATATGGCAAGCCAGTTTTCTCAGCATCGTTTATTAAATAGAGAGTCATTTCCCCATTGCTTGTTTTTATCAGGATTGTTGAAAATCAGATGGTTGTAGATGTCTAGTCTTATTTCTGAAATCTCTGTTCTGTTCCACTGGTCTATACCTTGCTGCTTTGGTTACTGTTGCCTTGTAGTATAGTTTGAAGTCACATAGTGTGATGCCTCCAACTTTGGTTCTTTTTTGTTGTTGTTGTTCTGCTTAGGATCGTCTTGGCTACACGTGCTTTTTTTGGTTGCATATGAAATTTAAAGTAGTTTTTTTCTATTCTGTGAAGAATGTCAATGGTAGTTTGATGGGAATAGCATTGAATCTATAAATTACTTTGGGCAGTATGGCCATTTCCACAATATTGATTCTTCCTATACATGAATATGAAATGTTTTTCCATTTGTTTGTGTCCTCTCTGATTCCCTTGAGCAGTGGTTTGTAGTTTTCATTGAAGAAGTCTTTCACATTCCTTGTTAGGTGTATTCCTAGGTATTTTATTCTCTTTGTAGCAATTGTGAATGGGAGTTCATTCATGATTTATCTCTCTACTTGTTTATTGTTGATGTATAGAAATGCTTGTGATTTTTGCATATTGATTTTGTATCCTGAGAGTTTGCTGAAGTTGCTTCTCAGCTTAAGGAGTCTTAGGGCTGAGAAGATAGGGTCATGTTGTCTACAAAGAGAAACAATTTGACTTTCTCTCTTCCTATTTGAATACACTTTATTCTTTTCTCTTGCCTGATTGCCCTGGCCAGAACTTCCAATACTATGTTGAATAACAGTGGGGAGAAAGGGCATCCTCGTCTTGTGCTGGTTTTCAAAGGGAATGCTTCCATCTTTTGCCCATTCAGTGTGATATTGGCTGTGGGTTTGTCATAAATAGCTCTTATTATTTTGAGATATGTTCCATCAATACCTAGCTTATTGAGGGTTTTTAACATGAAGGGATGTTGAATTTTATCAAAGGGCTTTTCTGCGTCTATTGAGATGATCATGTGGTTTTTGTCCTTGGTTCTGTTTATGTGATTGATTACATTTATTGATTTGCATATGTTGAACCAGCCTTGCATCCCAGGGATGAAACTGACTTGATAGTGGTGGATAAGCCTTTTGATGTGCTGCTGGATTTGGTTTGCCAGTATTTCATCGAGGATTTTCATATCGATGTCCATCAGAGATATTGGCCTGAAGTTTTCTTTTTTGGTTGTGTCTCTGCCATGTTTTGGTAGCAAGATGATGCTGGCCTCATAAAATTAGAGAGGAGTGCCTCCTTTTCAATTGTTGGAATAGTTTCAGAAGGAATGGT
The DNA here is from genome assembly GCF_028858775.2 of Pan troglodytes. Classification (NCBI taxonomy): domain Eukaryota; kingdom Metazoa; phylum Chordata; class Mammalia; order Primates; family Hominidae; genus Pan; species Pan troglodytes. Next base: position 55,017,568 of record NC_072403.2, read on the forward strand.
ATCAGCTCCTTTTTGTACCTCTGGTAGAATTCAGCTGTGAATCCATCTGGTCCTGGGCTTTTTTTGGTTGGTATTCTATTAATTACTGCCTCAATTTTATAACTTGCTATTGGTCTATTCAAGGATTTGATTTCTTCCTGGTTTAGTCTTGGGAGGGTGTATGTGTCTAGGGATTTATCCATTTCTCCTAGATTTTCTAGTTTATTTCCATAGAGGTTTTTATAGTATTCTCTGATGGTAGTTTGTATTTCTGTGAGGTCAGTAGTGATATCATCTTCATTACTTTTTGTGGTGTTTATCTGATTCTTCTCTCTTTTCTTCTTTATTACTCTAGCTAGCAGTCTATTTTTTTTAATTCTTTCAAAACACAAGATCCTGGATTTATTGATTTTTAAAGGGTTTTCTGTGTCTCTTTTTTTTCCTTCAGTTCTGCTCTGATCTTAGTTATTTCTTGTCTTTTGCTAGCTGTTAAATTTGTTTGTGCTAGCTTTTTAATTGTGATGTTAGAGTGTCATTTTGAGATCTTTCTCACTTCCTGATGAGGGCATTTATTGCTGTAGAGTTCCCTCTTAACACTGCTTTAGCTGTGTTCCACAGATTCTGATATGTTGTCTCTTTGTTCTCTTTGGTTTCAAAGAACTTCTTGATTTTTGACTTAATTTCATTATTTACCCAGGATTCATTCAGGAGCAGGTTGTTCAATTTCCATGTAGTTGTGTGGTTTTTAGTGAGTTTCTTAATCTTGAGTTCTAATTTGATTGGACCATAGTTTGAGAGACTGTTGTGATTTCAGTTCTTTTGCATTTGCTGAGGAGTATTTTACTTCCAATTATGTGGTCAATTTTAGAATAAGTGTCATGTGGCATTAAGAACAATGTATCTTCTGTTGATTTGGGGTGGAGAGTTCTGTAGATGTCTATTAGGTCTATTTGATCCAGAGCCAAGTTCAATGAATACCCTTGTTAATTTTCTGTCTTGTTGACCTGTCTAATACTGACAGTGGGGTGTTGAAGTCTCCCACTATTACTGTGTGGGAGTCTAAGTCTTTAAGTCTAAGTCTCTAATAACTTGTTTTATAAATCTGGGTGCTCCTTTATTGGGCGTGTATATATTTAAGAAAGTTAGCTCTTCTTGGTGAATTGATCCCTTTACCATTATGTAATGCCCTTCTTTGTCTCATTTGATTTTTGTTGGTTTAATGTCTGTTTTGCCAGAGACTAGGATTGCATCTCCTACTTTTTCTTTGCTTTCCATTTGCTTGGTAAATATTCCTTCATTATGTCTTGTAATTGGGTCATTTAGCCCATTTTCATTTAACATTAATATTGTTATTTGTGAATTTGATCCTGTAATCATGATGCTATCTGGCTATTTTGCACACTGGTTGATATAGTTTCTGCCTAGTGTCTTTGGTCTTTATATTTTGGTGTGTTTTTGCAGTGACTAGTACTGGTTTTTCCTTTCTATATTTAGTGCTTCCTTCAGGAGCTCTTGCAAGGCAGGCATGGTGGTGACGAAATCCCTCAGCATTTGCTTGTCTGGAAAGGATTTTATTTCTCCTTCACTTATGAAACTTAGTTTGGCTGGATATAAAATTCTGCACTGAAAATTCTTTTATTTAAGAATGTTGAATATTGACCCCCACTCTTTTCTGGCTTGTAGGGTTTCTGCTGAGAGGTCTGCTGTTAGTCTGATGAGCTTCCCTTTGTAGGTGAGCTGGCCTTTCTCTCTGGCTGCTCTTAACATTTTTTCCTTCATTTCGACCTTAGAAAATCTGATTATTATGTGTCTTGGGGTTGATCTTCTTTTGGAGTATCTTAGTGGTGGTCTCTGTATTTCCTGAATTTGCATGTTGTCTTGTCTTGCTAGGTTGGGGAAGTTCTCCTGGATAATATCCTGAAGTGTGTTTTCCAACTTGGTTCCATTCTCCCCATCTCTTTCAGGTACTCCAATCAATCATAAGTGTGATCTCTGTATACAGTCCTATATTTCTCAGAGGTTTTGTTCATTCCTTTTCATTCTTTTTTCTCTAATCTTGTCTGCATGTTTTATTTCAGCAAGATGGTCTTCGAACTCTGATATCCTTTCTTCTGCTTGGTCGATTAGGCTATTGATACTTTTGTATACTTCACGAAGTTCTCATGTTGTGTTTTTCAGCTCCATTGGGTCATTTACATTCCTCTCTAAACTGGTTATTCTAGTTAGCAGCTCCTGTAACCTTTCATCAAGGTTCTTAGCTTCCTTGTTTTGGGTTAGAACATGCTCCTTTAGCTCAATGGAGTTTGTCATTATTCATCTTCTGAAGTCTACTTCTGTCAATTTGTCCCTCTCATCCTCTGCCCATTTCTGCACCCTTGATGGAGAGGTGCTGCATACACTTGGAGGAGAAGAGGCCCTCTGGCCGTTTGGGTTTTCAATGTTTTTCCATTGATTCTTTCTCATCTTCATGAGTTTATCTAGTATCAATCTTTGAGGCTGCTGACCTTTGGATGCGATTTTTGTGGGGAATTTTTTGTTGATGTTGTCGTTGTTGCTTTCTGTTTGTTTTTCTTGCAATCATTCAGATTCCTCTTCTATGGGGCTGCTGCAGTTTGCTGGGGGTTCATTTCAGGCCCTATTCATGTGGTTTGCTCCCACACCTGCATATGCACTCCAGAAGGCTGGAGAACAGCAAAGATGGGTGCTTATTCCTTCCTCTGGGATCTCTGACCTAGAGGAGCACCGATCTGATGCCAGTAGGAATGCTCCCCTATAGGATGTCTGACAACCCGTGTTGGAGGGTTTCACCCAGGTGGGTGACCTGTTTAACAAATCACTTTGTCCTTTGGTGGATGGGGTATGCTTTGCTGAGGGGAAACCCACTGGTCTGGGCTGCCTGGATTCCTCAGAACTAGCAGGAGGAAAGACTAAGTCTGCTCGTCCACGGAGTCTTCAGCCACCTCTGCCCCTAGATGTTCAGGACCAGGGAGATCAGAGTTCTGTCCCTGAGCCCCTGGCTGGAGTTGGAGTTTCTGCAGGGAGGCCCCACCCAGTGAAAAGTGATGGGTCAAGGTCAGGCCTGAAGAGGCACTGTCCGCAGTCTGCCACAGCTGGTGTGTTGGGCTGTGAAGGATACCTCTTGGGACCAAACCTTCCAGCCTTCTTGGCTCCAGTAGAGGAAAAGTGTGGCCTGGAGCTATAGAGAGGCATGTCGCCCTTCCCCTGCCCTGGGAGCTTAGTGTGTTAGATAGTTATCTGTCCCCTTGTTGGTTGTCACCTCTCCCCCAAGGAGCTCAAATGGCTTAGACAGCAGCCACAACTGTGGTGCTGGTCGCCCCTCCCTTCTGGGAGCTCAGCAAACTTAAGCAGATTCTCGCTGAATTGCTGTTGAGAACCTGCACGGGTCCATGGTTGGGACCCTAGGCCCTGATGGCGTGGGCTCACAAGTGGAATCTTCTGATCCATGGATTGCACAGTTCCAGGGAAACAGCACGTTTTCCCAGGTTGGGTAGCACACTCACTCACCGCCTCCTTTGGCTGGGGGGTGGGGGCTCCCCTTCCCCATATGGCTCTCAGGTGGGCTGCCACACCACACTGCTCTTCTTTCCTCCCTGTGGGTCACACCAGCCACCTAGTCAGTCCTCATGACAGAATCTGGATACCTAGGTTGCCGGTGCAAGATTCACACGCTGTTACGGTTCTTTTTGATGGGAGCCTCTGATGGCCTGTTGCTTCTAGTCAGCCAAATTGGCCCCGCCTCTCAGCATGGACTTTTATGCATCTGGTTTCCTTTACTCAGCATGATATTCTTGAGATTCATTACATTGCAGCGTATATCAGCAGTTTCTTTCCTTTTACTTCTGAGTAATATTCTATTATGTGTCCATATCACAGATTGTGTTTATTTATTCACCTAGTAATGGACATTTGGATTGTTTTTAGTTTTTTGCTGTTAGGAATAATGTTGATATAAACTTTTATGAATAACTCCGTGTGTGAGCATATGTTCTCAATCTCATGTTTACATACCTAGAGATGGAATTTCTGGGTCACATTGTGGTTGTATGTTTAACTTTAAAATAAACTGTCAAACTGTTTTTTTAAGTGGTTATACAAAATCATTCTCTTTAGAAATATATTTTATGTCATCGTTTTGTTCCTTTTCTTCCCAACTGTTAATCGTTTAGCTCTATCAGATCCTCACTTATCAATGTCTTTTCTATTATCAAAGTTCTCCAACACCACTTCCATAGACTTCATCAGAGTCTGTATTTTTTGCAAGATGAAAAAATTTACCCTGAATTTAATTAGTTTCTTTGAAATTCCCAGATATTTAAAACACTTCAAATTAGGACTGACAATCAAGAATTTTGACCCAATAGATCTACTAATAAAGAGTTTGACTTTTGGTTTCGCCATTGACAACTCCCTAGTTCCTCCCATTTCCCTTTCGCTTTTGCTCCACATCTGAGTAAGTCAATAGTTATATCTATACCCTTCCTGTCTCGGTTTCACAGGAAAGTTCAAACCACTATGCAAACTCCATCCTGTATGTGGAAACCCTAACATGTATACCCCCTGTTAGCCATAGTAAAAACCAAAGCCAATATACCAACTCCTTCATTAACACCATTCTGAACCAGCTTATACCAGTTCTCTCCATAGAAGTCACTTGTGTAATAAAATTTTTCTCAAATTTCCTTGGTATGTGGGGTCTCATTAGTCTCAACACTCAAACCACTGAGATAATCTACAATATAATGCTTTTACAGGAAGACCAAAAGCATCTAGGAGCTAGGGTTAAACTCAGGAGGAATGTTTCAATATAGAATAAAAGTATGTCCAACTCATGTCTTTGTGTTATGACAACATTTTTTTGGCATTTGCATGACTTTAGTAATACCAAATAATTATTTGTATTTATTGTCTATTTCACAAGAAATTTTCTGGGTAAATAAGCCATAATGTGAATTCCCATGAATTGAAAGTGGAAGAAATACAAGAAGGTGCATGCTTGATAATAAATGGTAAGAAACTTGGAGAAAAAAGTAGCTAAACATATGAGAATATAAAGATAAATAAGATCAGAAGTCTTGAGCAAAGAAAAGTTACACAAGCCAGTGCAACTTAAAGTGTAGTTCATAAACCATTATCAACTGTGAGTTTGTTAGAAATGCAAATCCATAGGCCCCACCAGCTCCGCTGAATCAGAATCTTGGGAATGAGGTCCAGTAACCTGTGATTTATCCAGCTCTCTTGATGATTCTGTTGCATGCAAAATATTAAGAACTGCCACAACAACATAAAAAGCAATTGACTGGCTGAGAGTTGCAAGCGATAAAGCCTTTGCACACAAGAGGTTTATGTCTCCATAGGCATTCTTTCAAAATACGATAGATCTCATAAAAGCTTTCAAAGAAAATAAACTATGTAAATAGGCATTAAGAAGAAAGACTGTCCTCAGTAAAAGAAATTTAATACCTATATATTAAGGATCAGAGAAAGTCAACAAGGGATATTTATGTACACACTTACTTCTGGAGTGGAAATTTCTAAAAAATTATTTGTACAAGTGAATAACAGTGATTATTAAGAGTCGGAAGGGAGGATAATAGACTAATCAGCATGAAAGTAGATTTTTAAAAATTAAGTAGTTTAAATGTTTTAAAACCAGTCTATGTATATATTGCTTTCTTACTACAAATATTAAATCCTGAATTATACATTTTCTTTTCTATTTCCACAGCCATTATCTGGGTCCAAGCCAACATAACTCTTGCCTGATTCCTGCCATGGTATCCAAACTAGTTTTATCAATTCCACCTTCGCTCTTCTTCAATCGATTTTGCACACTGCAGTCAGTGAGAATTATATCATGCCAATTCCTCACTTATAACCCTTCCAAATTTTACCATTATATGTAACACAAAATCAAAACTTCTTACCATAAGCGAAAGTGTCCTAGATTACTCAGCTCCTGTCTACTTTTCTGATCTTACCTTATATATCTGTCTCTAATGCAGATATATCTCTTGTCTTTTCTTTTTTCATGCCAACTACAGTGGCTGTCAGCCTACTTTTCCATCATGGTTCACTTGTTCCAGCTTCAGAACTTATATGCTTGCTATTCGCTCTGCCTACAGTGCTTTTCTCTCAGATTATACATGGTGGGCCCTGCTTATCATTCAAATCCCAGTTTCCATGGCATGTTTATAAAAAGAACTTTCCTGAACTCAATCCATAACACATCAGTCATTCCAAATTATATTATTATTTTATTTTCTTCAAATACTTATAAATACAGCAGAAGCTATTTCTGGTTTTTTTTTCACTTATTGTGTCTTATACCAATAGAATATAAAATCTAGGAGAGCCAGAACCATGAACTACTTCCTCAGCATGTAAAATAGAATCTGGTACATAAAAGTTATTTGATAAATATTTCTTGAAATACACAAAGATTTATTTTGTCACTCTCTTTTTGTTATTCACATGTCCACATTCCCCAATAGATTAATAGTTCTTTGAAGACTGATGTCATGACATTTTTCTTCTGTGTATCCCAAACCTAAAAATAATCTAGCATAAAGTTCTCAATAAATTGATCATCATAGACAAATTTTTAGCATTACCCAATGAGTGCATTTACTTGTCAAAAAAATCATTTGAAAATTATATATCTCTAGTCTTGGGACTTTAGAAAAGCTTATTTACTCAGCTGTAAAAGAGTTCTAATAAAACTACATTATTTCCCTTACAGAATATTTGTGATAATTAAATTAAATGCATTAAGGGTTCAGTGAATAAATATCATTATCTATTTCCTCTTCTCTATTTGTCAGACCTAAAAATCATTATTTTATTACCTACTTCTTTGATCAAGGATAGCAAAATACAGCCTGCAATCCAAATCTCAAGTACCATCTGTTTTCATATAACCTGCCAGTTAACAAAGGGCTTCACATTTTTAAACAATTGAAAAAAATCAACATAAAAATAAGGATACATGAAAATTATGTGAAATTCAAAATTGTATTCATAAACAAAGTTTTATTAGCATACAACCACATTCATTTGTTTTACATATATTGTTTACTTTATGACTGCTGTTGTGGTAAATTGGTAAACGTGAATATCTGCAACACAGACCATATGGTCTACAAAGCCTAAAATATTTACTACCTGGTCGTTTACAAAAAAAGTTTGCAGATCCCTGGGAGCACAAACATCATACATATCAGTCTGCCCTTTGCATTTTATGCTGATCTCCACAGCAATGGCTGCGGATTGATCTATATTGACTCTTATAATACACTGTTCTTTGTGAACATTACCCACATTGTGCTCTATTAAAAGGTTGTGTTTCATTTCATTTTCTCTCTTAGACTATACACTTCACAAAAAGAGGAGGTGGGTGCTGAAAAACCTAGCACTTCTTCATTCAATCTTTCCACAAATATTAATTAATTAATTAGCAACAACAATGATCGTATGAACATGCATTTAAGATATGCAAATATGCAAAAAATAAGTAATCTTGTCTTTGCTATTTTACCTAAAGCTAACTTTAACAGCGTTTGTGTACATTCTTCCCAAGAAGAAAATATATCTTGCAATTTAAGAAGTTAAACATTCTCCTTTAATTATCAGCATGGCTATTTCATTATAAAAAGGAATTTTTAGTTTCCTCACATCAATGTAACTATTGCACATAAAACAGAGTTAAGTGCTGAGAGCTTTCAACTTAATTTCTCCGTCATGAATTCCATTCATATAGATGGGGCATTTATTATCTCCCTGTATTGAGCCATTTATAATGACAAGACACTTGAATACAAGAACCAGGAATGGGCTAATTCATGGGTCATTGATTATTCTGAAAGATGCTCAGGGGCTGAAAGTTAAGTCTCAGCAATAGAAAAACAATCCAGTGAGGCCTGCAACCTGCTGTTCTTTTACTATTGTTATTACTCCTCATTCTTAGAAGTAGAAATATAATTATTTCAGTTGAAAACAGGATCGAAGCTTACTTAGCCTTTCTTTCTCTACCCAGAATGATAATTATTAGTGAGGGACCGTTCAGAAAATGCTAGGGTTCATTATTAAAGGAAGAGGTGAAGAAAATAAACAGATTAAATTATTTAATCAAGAGTCAAAAATTGAGATAAATTTACTAAAGAAAGTGCAGGTAGGCATGTTGAAGATTTCTTAAATTAAACCAAGATAATGTATAGTACTATTATTCAGATATTTATCTATGTCACCTCACAAACTATCTTGCACATGTCTATACTACATTAGGTCTTGGATTTGTCTTTGGAATTTCTAGGAAATACTTAGTGAAACTCTTAATTCTTCTGGATATGCTGGAGCCAATCTATTTGGTCCAGTCTGTGAATTGCTAGATATAGTGTAAGATTTTTTTTCTTATGTTTTGTTTAGCATGGATGAGCTTACATTCTTTCTTGATCATCAAAAATACTAATATTCTCATCATTTATGAAAATTCTAAACTCAGATATATATACAAGGATAAATAAGATGTAAGGCCATCATGATTACTATTAGTTTAATAGAATTTTTAAAGTATTTCTGTTTTTCCTAATGAGATGAAGATACTTGAGCCTCATGACCTACTTTTCTGAATAGGTAAGCTGAGCACTAATGCTATGACTTCAAACATGACACAACCCAAGTGACACCAAACTTTTATATTGTATTGTGCCAAAAGAGATGAATCCAGTAATGCAACAAATTTGAGTGACGGTCGTGCCTCAAGAGGTGGAAACTAGCATAAAAGAAACCTCATCTCTCAACCCAGAGGTTAGCCATAGGCATGATTACAAGTTTGTGGGACATGAAGGATTCAGTTTATTAAAACCTCAGAAGGTATAGACATGCCTTATATCAGAGAGGCCAAATCATTTCCAAAAACAAACAGAGTGTGAACCAGAACTCACAGGGATTTGCTGCTTCAAATAAACTTCAGATCATAGAACTATGAAACTAAAGTGAAAAGGATTTATTGATCTGCTCAATATTATACATACATACGTGTAGTAATTACATGACTCTGGGCCTACTCTCTGATGTTAGGAGACCAAAGAATCAATCTCTCTTTTCAGACATTTATGAGTTTTTTGAAATATTTGAGACAAAGAGACTACACACTTAACCATGAGCTAAGGATTGGTAAGGCTGAAGGTCCAGGAAAACTTCAAAATCTCCTGTATTTTAATCTGTATTTTAAGTCTGTTGCCAAAACCCATTTTTCTAGATACTCAGAATATGAACGCTAAAATTATAAAGATGCTTGGAGATATCAATATAGACACAAATGTGAAAAAATAGACCAAATTTAATATAAATACATAGTTTTTTTCTCCCCTAACTCACTGGGAAAAATTACGTAGTTCAGATAAAGGCATCTGCCTACAAATTTAGTTTTACAATGATAGGCATTAAATGAATCTATAGAAAAGGGAAAAGAGAAAATCTAAGTAATAGTTATTAGCCAAATAAATTGATAATACTGAAAGCAATTCCTTTGATAGTTATTTGAAAACTTTCTCTCTCTCTCTCTCTCTCTCTCTGTGAGTGTGTGTGTGTGTGTGTGTGTCTATGTCTGTGTGTCTTTCATTTTACTGCATAGGCAGTGATCTCATGATTCTTTATTGGAAAAGATATCTTGCATTTCAGAAGCCATGAGATCTCTGATTGCATTTAATCAACAGTCAGTGAGACATAATTGTTGAAAGTCCTATCATTTTAACAGAAGTCTCACAGAGGATTGATTCATTTAACAATTCCACTTTAAAACATATGGAAAAAAAATGTTTTCACTAAGTTCATTTCCTGTATATACAAAACTCTTGAACATTCCTCATTAAGTCTACCTTTATATATTTAAAGACTATACAACCCTGCCCATTTAAACAAATTTCTTTTGTTAAACAAATTATTTTAAACAAAGTCTCTCTAAGGAAAATCATGAAAACTAGAGGCTTTGGGGGCAGACTTACCAAGAATAAAGTTTAAAGAAAACTGGGAACTTATAAAAATGCACTAGAAATAGGAGCATTTATTTTCAAGTCTCTATCTTGTAGCAAGACTTAGAATGTTACAGATCATTTAGTAGAAGAAAAAACTGGGATACAGAAAAATTAGTGGATTATACAAAGTAACACGTCTAACAATAAAACTTGAAATAAAACTCAGATTTTCTGACACCCAGATTCCTGATTTTCCCATGAAGCAATACTAAGTAATGTCTGATATTTTTGTAGTATCTTATAATTTATATAGGTAATTTAACATTTATTTTTAAAAAATTTACATAAAAACTGCAGAAGATAGTCCAGATATATCAATAATAGAATTGAATTTTATGAGCAGGTTAAGTGGCAAATGACACATAAGACGTGCACAAGCTAGAACAATTTCATTCTATTTCACTTCAGCATTGTCAGTTCAGTGTTTGAAAATAAATACTGAACATGCACCTAGAAAGCACTTGTTGTATTGGAAATTAATCTGCTTGTTCTAATATTATGCAAGAACCACTACTTTGAACGTATTGAAGCTGATTTCTCCCCACCTTCCTTGAAACTGCTTTAGAGAACAAAAAGCCCCACAGAGTCAAAGGAAAGGAGCATTTGCCCATTTGATGAGAGCAGCAATTTCTGCCTGACTGAGTTTTGATTTGAAGTAAGATTGATGGAGTTTTTAATCTCTTAATATTTTAGTTATGCTTGTTTCATTTGTTGTTGTTGCCCCTAAGAAAGTTATTTGTTTTCCTAATATCATTTTGTAAGAAAAAAGCTACTGTTGGATGTGAAGCCTGGTTCTGCCTCTTGCTAATTTTAAAATCTTGGAAAAGTTATTTACCCTCTTTAAGGTTCACTTGCCTCATTTACAAAACATGTGTGTGGCTGTCTCAAAGTTCTTTATTTATTGGGAGGCCGAGGCGGGCGGATCACAAGGTCAGGAGATCGAGACCATCCTGGCTAACACGGTGAAACCCCGTCTCTACCAAAAATACAAAAAATTTGTCGAGGGTGGTGGCGGGCGCCTGTAGTCCCAGCTACTTGGGAGGCTGAGGCAGGAGAATGCCGTGAACACGGGAGGCGGAGCTGGCAGTGAGCCAAGATCGCGCCACTGCACTCCAGCCTGGGAGACAGAGCAAGACTCCGTCTCAGAAAAAAAAAAAAAAAAAAAAAAAAAAAGTTTTTAAATGTGAAGATATATGAAAAGCCCACACTGTAAATACCAGATGAGTAATCAAGATCCGAATGAGAATGAAAAGGAGAACACATAGTACTTGATACACAGATATTGGAACTGTGTAGGGTGTCTTTTCCTCCCTTCTATCCTTCCCTCCTTTCCTTTCTTGACATCCTAGATTTGCCTGCTTCAAAGTGACCTCCAGCTAAAACTAGAATGCTCATTTCTTTCATTTAGATAAATAAATCAGGATCTAAATTGGAAGTCAGTGGATGTCATGCGTGTGGCCCAAAAACTATAGAAAAAATGCAAAAGCAAATATATCAGAAAGGAAACTTATGTCTTCCTTGGACAGCTCACAAAATGTTTTTGTCAAAGCACTCGTTTATAAATGACTATAATTTCTCAAAAATTAACAGGATTGTTATTGTCCATTAACTTTCGGCCAATGGTTTTTAAATGTCCTTGCATTAAATAAAGTGAATTTAAATAGCAGTTGAATTGCTAAAGAAATCTGTTAACTGGGGATTTTAAAAGTTAATTATAGCCTGTGGAGTATTTTAAAAACTCATTTGCTCTCCTCAATTGGAGTAACGAGATTTTTGTCTGCTCCATAATATAAATATCCCAGAAATATGTTTTCAAATGCTTAGGACAAAAAAAGTACAATATATTACACATTATTATATAGGCCCCCATATTATTGATGAAGCAATATAAAAGAAAATGAGCAAGTGTGGTAGGTGGACTTCTAAGATGCCTCCTAATAACCCTAGCCTCTCACTAGTTATCTTTTTCTATTAAATATTGACCGTTTCTTTCACAATGTTTGCATAATAATAAATTTAGAATGCATTTTAAAAGCATTTTTATGTAGCACTATAAGGAAAGCTGATTTTAAACTTTTATTTGGGGAAACAATGTGCTGTATTTGAATATGAAAATTAAAGAACCGTTATTTTTTGTGTGTATATTTATCATATATTATAAATAAAGACATATGGATATGTTTGTGGTAATAAGATAAATGGATAATTTAAAATGAGAAAGTTAAAGGACAAACCTCTTTTATAGTGTTAATATATATATCAGACTGAATTAAGAAGAAAAATAGGAATGTATTTCAAATGAAAAGAAAATAAAGTAATTCAGTCAGAGGTTCCTAATTCTAGTTTGCTAAATTCCATTATGTTTCCTCTTAAGGGCTATTTTAATTTTCCTGAAATTCCTCCATATCAAATGAATTAAAATTCATTTTAAATTAGAATGTGTTCAAAAACCATGGAAATTTTTAATGGAACTAAGGCCAGGATCACAAAATCAAAATGTCAGAAATAGGAATTCCTTCTGTAAATGAATGTGCAGAATGAATGTCCTGTGATAGCAAGCCTACCTACACTCTTGTCATGCACATGTTATTTTTTTTAAGTATTCAGAATTCCAATTATGAAGAGCTCCTTTTGTTTATTGTTCCTGGGCTGTAAGTAGTGAGTGAGTTGTCTAGTGATTAGATGTTTTTTTCAATCACATTCTCAATAGAGTTTGCAGTAGATGTATTCATTCATTTTCACACTGCTGATAAAGATATATCCAAGACTGGGCAATTTACAAAAGAAAGAGGTTTAATAAGGTCCAGGCTGAGGTGGTCTCAGATGAAGATGAGGAACTTGGTGGAAACTGGAGCAAAGATGACTCTTGTCACAGTCTCTTACAGTTCCATATGGCTGGGGAGGTTTCAAATCATGGTGGAAGCCAAGGAGGAGCAAGCCATACCTTCTTACATGGATGGCTGCAGGCAAAGAGAGAGAGCTTGTGCAAGGAAACTCCCGTTTTTAAAACCATCAGATCTCATGAAACTTATTCACTATGATGAGAACACCACAGCAAAGACTCACCCCAATGATTTAATTACCTCCCACTGGGTTCCTCCTAAACAAATAGGAATTCAAAATGAGATTTCAGTGAAATAATAACCAAGCCATATTATTCTGCCCCTGGTCCCTCCAAAATCTCATGTTCTCACATTTCAAAACCAATCATACCTTCCCAACAGTCTCCCAAAATTTTAACTCATTTCAGCATTAACTCAAAAATCCTACAGTCTAAAGTCTCATCTGAGACACAGCAAGTTGCTTCTGCCTATGAGCCTGTAAAATCAAACCCAAGTTAGTTACTTCCTAGATACAGTAGGCTTTTAGGCATTGGGTAAATAGAGCTGTTCCAAATGGGAGAAATAGACCAAAACTAAGGGACTACCGGCCCCATGCAAGTCCAAAATCCAGCTGGGCAGTCAAATCTTAAAGCCCCAAAGTGATCTCCTTTGACTCCATGTCTCACATCCAGTTCATGCTGATATAAGCGGTGGGTTCCCATGGTCTTGGGCAGCTCTGCCCTTTTGATTTTGCAGGGTACAGCCTCCATCTTTGCTGCCTTCACAGGCTGGCATTGAGTGCCTGTGGTTTTTCCAGGTGCATGGTGAAAGCTGTAGGTGGATCTAACATTCTGGAGTCTGAAGGATGGTGGCCCTTTTCTCACAGCTCCATTAGGCAGTGCCCCAGTAGAGAATCTCTGTGGGGGCTCCCATCCGACATTTCCCTTCTGCACTGCCCCAGCACAGGTTCTCCATGAGAGCCCTGCCCCTCCAGCAAACTTCTGCCTGGACATCCAGGTATTTCCATACAACCTCAGAAATCTAGGTGGAGGTTCCCAAAACTCAAATCTTGACTTCTGTGCACCCATAACTCAACACCACATGGAAGTTGCCAAAGCTTGGGGCTTGCACCTCCTGAAGCCACAAACTGAGCTGTACCTCGGCCATTTTAGGAATGACTAGAGCAGCTGGGATGCAGGGCACCAAGTCCCTAGACTGCACACAGCATGGGGACCTTGGGCCCGGCCCATGAATCCACATTTTCCTTCAGCACCTCTGGGCCTGTGATGGGAGGGGCTGCTGTGAAGACCTCTGAGATGCCATGGAGACATTTTTCCCATTGTCTTGGAGATTAATATTCAGCTCCTCATTATTTATGCAAATTTCTGCAGCCAGCTTGAATTTCTCCACAGAAAATGGTGTTTCCTTTTCTATCTCATTGTCAGGCTACAAATTTTCCTAATTTTTATTCTCTGCTTCTCTTATAAAACTGAATGCCTTTAACAGCACCCAAGTCACTTCTTGGATGCTTTGCTGCTTAGAAATGTCATCTGTCAGATACCCTAAATTATCTCTCTCAAGTACAAAGTTTCACAGATCTCTAGGGCAAGGGCAAAATGCCACCAGTCTCTTTGCTAAAACATAACAAGAGTCACCTTTGCTCCAGTTTCCAACAAGTTCCTCATTTCTATCTGAGACCACCTCAGCCTAGACCTTATTGTTCCTATTACTATCAGCATTTTTGTCAAAGCCATTCAACAAGTCTCTAGGAAGTTCCAAACTTTCTCACATTTTCCTGTCTTCTTCTGAGCCCTCCAAACTCTTTCAATCTCTGCCTGCTACACATTCCAAAGTCACTTCCACATTTTCGGGTATCTTTTCAGCAATGCCCCACTCTACTGGTACCAATTTACTGTATTAGCTTGTTTTCACACTACTGATAAACACATACCCAAGACTGGGAAATTTACAAAAGAAAGAGGTTTAATGAACTTACAGTTCCACATGGCTGGAGAGGCCTCACAATCATGGCAGAAAGCAAGGAGCAAGTCACATCTTACATGGATGGCAGCAGGCAAATAGAGAGAACATGCGCAAGGAAACTCTTGTTTTTAAAACCATCAGATCTCATGAGACTTATTTACTATCATGAGAGCAACACGAGAAAGACCCGCACCCATGATTCAGTTACTTCGCACTGAGTTCCTCCCACAACACATGAGATTTCAAGATGAGATTTTGGTAGGGACACAGCCAAACCATATCAATAGGGTTGTCATCTAATAGAGATGTTATTTCAAAATTGTTGAGTAACAGGGGAGGAAGGATCTGACCCAGAAAAGCATGAGATGTAATCAATCTTGTCCATTGGTGACTTTATGATATGCACTTCAGATAAAAGCCATTTTAGACTGAACCCATTTCAGATTGATCTACAGACACTTCATCTATTCTCAGCAATGCAAGTAGATAAATTAAGCTTGAGTCCATGAAAGAAAAAAATGCTTTATTAATCAAATGTATTTAAGGCTGTTTTATTTTATTATCTTCCATTTTAAAAGATATTAAAGGTTGCAATCTTGAAGGCTTTTACTGGGCATGGTAGCTCACGCCTATAATCCCAGCACTTTGGAAGGCCAAGGTGGGAGGATCACTTGAGGTCAGGAGTTTGAGACCAGCCTGGCCAACATGGTGAAAACCTGTCTCTAACAAAAATACAAAAATTAGCCATGTCTGGTGGCAGGTGCCTGTAATCCCAGCTAGTCAGGAGGCTGAGGCATGAGAATCACTTGAACCCTGGAGGCAGAGACTGCAGTGAGCCGAGATTGTGCCACTCCACTCCAGCCTGGTTGATAAAGCAAGACTCAGTCTCAATAATAATAATAATTAATAATAATCATAACTCCAGATGGATCAAGGACTTAAATATAAGATCTGAAACTATAAAAATTCTAGAAGATAAGATTGGAAAAACCCTTCTAGACATTGGCTTAGGCAAAGACTTCATGATCAAGAATCCAAAAGCAAGTACAACAAAAACAAAGATAAATAGATGGAACTTGATTAAACTGAAAAGCTTCCACATAGCAAAAGAAATAATCAGCAGAGTTACCAGACTACCTACAGAGTAGAGAAAATCTTCACAATCTGTACATCTGACAAAGGACTAATACCTATAATCTACAAGGAACTCAAACAAATCAGCAAGGAAAAAGCAAACAATTCCATCAAAAAGTGGGCTAAGGACATAAATAGATAATTATCAAAAGAAGATATATAAATGGCCAACAAGCATATGGAAAAATGCTCAACATAACTAATGATCAGGGAAATGCAAATCAAAACCACAATGTTATACCAACTCACTCCTGCAAGAATGGCCAAAATTTAAAAAAATAAAAAAAAAATAGATGCTGGTGTGGATGTGGTAAAAAAGGGAACACTTTTACACTGTTGGTGGGAATGTAAACTAGTAAAACCACTGTGGAAAACAGTGTGGAGATTACTTAAAGAACTAAAAGTAGTTCCACCATTTGATCCAGCAATCCCACTTCTAGGTATCTACCCAGATGAAAAAAAGTCATTATGCAAAAAAGGTACTTGCACATGCATGTTTACAGCAGCACAATTTGCAATTGCAAAAATATGGAATCAGCTCAAATACCCATCAATCAATTAGTGGATAAGGAAAATTATATATATATATATATATATTTATTTATTTATGAATAATACTCAGCCATAAAAAGGAACAAAATAATGGAATTTACAGCAACCTGAATGGAGTTAAAATTATTATTCTAAGTAAAGTAACACGGAGTAGAAAACCAAACATCATATATTCTCACTCATAGGAGCTAAGTTATGAGGATACAAAGGCATAAGGATGATACAATGGACTTTGGGGACTCAGGGGAAAGGGTGGGAGGGGGATGAGAGATAAAAGACAGCGCATTGGGTACCGTGTACATTGCTTGAGTGATAGGTGCACCAAAATCTCAGAAATCATCACTAAAGAAGTTATTCATGTAACCAAACATCACCTGTTCCCTGGAAACCTATTGAAATAAAAAATAAATTTAAAAATATTTACTAAGTCAGTTCTGTGGCAAAACTCAAATTAAGGATATAGCCTTTTCACCTGTGAATTTGCATGGCTTATAACAACTGGTGTAAAAGAAAAATCAAGACAGAGAAGAAGGAAAGAAATCAATGACATATGAGAAAAAAATATACAGGAATGAACTTGAGTATGCATAATTGTACATGGAACTATGTGGAAGGAGATAAAACCCAAATAAGTATTTGAGGGAATTTTATTGATAGAAAAAAAAATGCACAAACTTAAATCAAAGCTTATAATTGTTAAAGCCTCAAAAAAGTCTTTGCACCACAAACATGTTCAAAATTCTCATGAACAGGATACAGGTAAAAGCTGTAGAGCCTACAAGAGGGGCCTGTTCCCCTTCTGATATTGGCATGATATCTTAGATATTGATCAAACTCTGATATTAGCATGAGGGGCAGCTAGACTATTTTTAAAAAATAATTTCTATAGTGCAATATCACAAATAAATACCTGCAGGTGTGGGGAAGAGAGCCGCACATTTGTCAGGTAACTTTGGGCCTCAATGCACTTAACTACATGGGACTTTGGAGGATAATTCATAGAAAGAAAATGAGGGTGTTTTAGTCTAGGGAGAATACTAAAATGGTAGGTTGGGGCAGAGTCTGGACAGTTGATCACAAAATAATTTCCATTCTTTCCTGGACCACGGCTCTAGGCCACATTTCCCCTTCTGCCTTACAGCAAAATGAATTCTGTTCACTGGGATGTGGACTGAAGTAATGTATACCATTTCTACATCTGCCTATAATGTCCCTGCATGTTCTTCCATGCTTTTCCCCAATCTCCTGCTGGATGTTAATAACCAGAGTGACCTTAAAGCTAAGTGTTAAAGATACCAGAGATTCCATCAGTTTGTGTCCTTAAATGATTGTGTGGAATACAGCATCCCCACACCCACCCCAATCACCAATTGCACTTTATATTAATGGAAAAATTTTATTGTTACACTTCTGAGATTTAGGTTTGTTTTTTTGTTTGTCTGTTTTGTTTTGATTTGTCTTTTTGCCTAGTGTCAGCTATCTTCACCAGAATTATCAGAATTAATTTTTTTAAAGTCATTTGCAGATACATATGTCTGAAATGTTTTATCTCTATGACTATTACTTTTTCAGTGTGTGTATGTATACACATTGAAACATATATTTCAGTGTGTACAGTGTGTATATTTCAGATACATTTGCATATATCTGATGTATTCTGATTAGCTATGGTTCTAAATTTTGAAATAATTGAATTAGTCAATCTTTTCCTTAATAGCTAATTTTCTTTTGTCCTAACTAAGAAATATTTTCTTAACCTAGGGTCATGACAATATTCTCTGGTATTGTTTTCTGAAAGATTTTCATGTGCTCTCTCCTAGTCTATTTGGAATTTATTTTTGTGTGTGGTATTAGATAAGTAATAAAAAATACATGTATTCCATATGTATAAAGAATTTAACCTGTGCTATTTATTTTAAAGATAATCCTTTTCTTATACTGATCTGTAGTATATCAATTATCTATCCATGTTTGACTTTTCTGGTTTTCCATTCTCTTATGTTTAACTTTTTTATCTGTTTCAAATCCAATACTACACTGTTTTATATAACATCCTTACTATAGCCTTAATATGTGGTATAATATGTCCTCCATCCCTTCTTTACCATTATCACAGTTCTTGAAATATAGTAATTCTATATACACTTTACTATTTATTATTTTATTTTTTAATTGCTGTATTATAATTATACATATTTATGGGTACAATTTGATGTTTTGATACAAATATATGTTTTATAATGATCAAATCAAGGTATTTAGTGTATGTATTACCTTGTGCATTTATCTTTTTTTTGTGGTGGAAATATTCAAAAGTCCTTCTTCTAGCTATTTTACTGTTAACAATTGTCACACTACTGTGCAATAGAACACCAGAACTTATTCCTCCTATCTAATTGTAACTATGTACCTGTTGACCAAATTTTCCTCATCTTCCTTTTACTTTTCTGCTCCCCAGTCTCTAGTAATCATTGTTCTACTCTGCTTCTATAATATCAACTATGTTTTTTAAGAGTTAGATTATATTTGTATTTCTGATTCAGGCTTATTTCACTTAATATCTCCAGGTTCACCCATGTTGTTGCAAATCAATAAATTTCATTCTTTTTTATGGCTGAATAGAATTCATTTGTATATACACATAACACTTCCTTTGTCCATTCATCGGCTTGTGGATGCTTAGGTTGACTTCCTATGTAGCCTATTGTAAATAGTGTTGCAATAAACGTGGGAGTGTAGATATCTCTGCAACCTACTGATTTTATTTCCTTTGGATATATACTTAGTACTGGGATTGGTGGATAATATGCTACTTCCATTTTTAAATTTTATTCTTCTATTTTTATTTTTTGTAATGGTTGTACTAATTTATGATCCTACCAATGGTATGTAAATCTTCCCTTTCTCCACATCCTTGCCCACATTTGTTTTCTTTTGCCTTTTTGGTAGCGGCCATTTTAACTGGAATGAAGTAGTATCTCTCATTGTGGTTTTGATTTGCACTTCCCTGTTGGTTAGCGGTGGTGGGCATTGTTTTACTGTACCTGTTGGCCATTTGAATGTCTTCTTTTGATACATGTTTATTAAGGACATTTGCTCATTTGCAAATTGGGTTATTTGGTTTTTTGTTTTTGTTTCTGCTGTTAAGTTTTCTGTATATTCTAAATAGTCACCCTTTGTCAGATGTATAGTTTGCAAATATTTTCTCCTATTCATTTTCTCCTCTTCCTTCTGCTGTTTCCTTTGCTGTGCAAAAGCTTTGTAGCTTGATGTAATCTCATTTTTCTACTTTTGCTTGTGTTGCTTCTGATTTTGAGGTCTTATTTTAAAAGTCTTTGCCCACTTCATGTTCTGAAGAATTTCTCTTGTTTCCTTTAGTAGTTTCATTATTTCAGGATTTACATTTAAATTTTTATCAATTTTTAGCTGATTTTCTTAATATGGCAGGAGGTAAGGGCCTAGTCTCATTCTTCTCCATGTGGATATCCAACTTTCCCAGAACAATTTGTACATTAGATTGGCTTTTCTCTCATGTGTGTTCTTGTCCTCTTTGTTAAAAATCAGTTGGCTGTAGGTGGATAAATTTATTTCTTTAGAGTTTTCCATATAGATTATGTCATCTGCGAATAGAGACAATATGATGTCCCTCTTTCTAATTTGGATGCCCTTTATTTCTTTCTCTTGCCTGATTTCTGTGACTAGGACTTCTATTATTATGTTCAATAAAGCTGGTGACAGCAGGCATCCTTGTCTTGTTCCAGTTCTTAGAGAAAATGCTTTCAGCTTTTCTTCATTCTCTACACTATTAGCTGTGAGTTTGTCATGTATGGACTTTATTGTGTTGAAGTACATTATTTTTAAACCTATTTTTTGTAGAGTTTTTGTGAGTTTTTATTATGAAAAAATGTTAAATCATCGATTTTTTTGGCATCTGTTTAAACAATCATATGTTTTCTTTCTTTCTTTTTGTTAGGATGGTGTATCAAATTTGTTGATTTGTGTATATTGAACTATCCTTACATTCCTGGGATGAATCCCACCTGATTATATTAAATTGTCTTTTTAATGCGCTGTTGAATTTGGTTTGCTAGTGTCTTGATGAGAATCTTAGAATCTATATTCATCAGAAATATTGGCTTGTAGTTTCCTTTGTTGTTGTTATGTTCTTGTCTGGTTTTGGAATCATGGTATTGCTAGCCTTGAAAAATAAGTTTGGATATATTCTCTTCTCTTTAATTTTCTTCAATAGTTTGAAGAGAATTAGTATTATTTCTTCTTTAAACGTTTGGTAGAATTCAGCAGTGAAGCCATCAGGTCCAGGGCTTTTCTTTTATGGATCACTTTTTATTACTGATTTTATTTCCTCAGTCATTATTGGTTTGTTCAGATTTTCTCTTTCTTCATAATTTAATTTTGATAGGTTATATGTGTTCAGGGAATTTATAAACTTCTAATGTTTTTAATTTTTTGGCATATAGTTGTTTATAATAGTTTCTTATGATCATTTTTATTTTTATTTCTGTGGTATCAGTTGTTATGTCTCCTTTTGTAATCTCCTATTTTATTTATTTTGATCTTCTTTTTTTATTCTTAGTTTCACTAGTTTTGTTGATTTCATTTATTGTTTCAAAAAACTGACTCTCCATTCTGTTGTTGTTTTGAATTTTTTTATTTCTTTCTTCTACCATTTTGGGGTTTGGTTTGTTCTTGTTCTTCTGTTTTCTTGAGGTGCATAATCAGGTTGTTTATTAGAACCTTTCTTCTGTTTGATGTGGGAGTTTATTGCTATGAGCTTTTCTCTTAGAATTGCTTTTGCTGTGCCTTATAGGTTTTGGTGTATTCATTCTCATTTGTGTCAATTTATTTTCCTTTTAACTTCTTCATTGATCCATTGGTTTTTTAGTGGAATATTGTTTAATTTCCTTGTATCAGTAAGATTTCCAAAGTATTTATTGTTGTGATTTATAGTTTAAACTTCTTAAATTTGTTAATACTTGTTTTGTGGCCTAATATGTTATTTTTCCTGGGAAATATTCCATATGCAGTTGAGAAAAATGTTTATGTTGTAGCTGATGGATGAAATGGTCTGTAAATGTTTACAGATCTATTTGGTCTATGGTGCAGTTTAATTCCAATGTATCTTTGTTGATTTTCTATGTAGATGTTCTGTCCTTTGTTGAAAGTGGGATGCTGAAATCCCCTATTATTATATTATAGTCTACCCCTTCCCTCCTTTTAGATATATTAATAGTTGCTTTACATATTTGTGTGTTCTGGAATTGGGTACATAGATATTTACAATTGTTATGTCCTCTTTAAAGTGATTATTTCATTAATACATAATGGCCTTCTTTTCCATTCATAGTTTTTTACTTGGTCTATTTAATCTCATATAAAAATGACCACTCCAGCTCACTTTTGGTTTCCATTTGCATGAAATATCTTTTTCTATCCCTTCACTTTCAGTCTATGCCCACCTTTAAGGGTGAGGTGAATCTCTCGTAGACAGCAAATAGGCTTTTTATAATCCATTAAGCCTCTCTCTATCTTTTGATTGAAGAGCTTAATCCATTTATATTTAAGGTTATTATTGACCATAAGGATTTACTACTGTCATGCCATAAAAATATGATTTTACTTTGATAAAATGATTTTTTATCTCATGAGCTTGTCTAACCAAAGTTGTTATGTTAAAATATGAGAATAAGAGAGGAGATGCCAGCATAGATACCAGATCTATTGCTGGTAATTCATATGGTGTCAATAATTTTCATTCTTTTTAAAATTCTATTTCCCTTTCTTTCTCTTTCTTTCTTTCTCTTTCTTTCTTTCCTCTTTCTTTCTTTTATTTTTTCTTTTTGATACAGGGTTTTGCTCTGTCACCCAGGCATGATCACATGTACAGTGGCATATTCACAGCTCAATGCAGCCTTGAACTCCTCAAGTGATCATCCCACCTCAGCTTCCCAATTAGCTGGGACTAACCACAAACACATCTAGCTAATTCTTTATTTTTTGTAGGACAGGGTCTCACTGTGTTGCCAGACTGGTCTTGAACTTCTGGGCTCAAGCAGTTTTCTTACTTTAGACTCCCAAAGTGCTGGGATTACAGGCATGAGCCACAGCATCAACCTTATATTTCTTTTTTTTTTCTTTTAAGACTTTTGAAAATCTTACAGCATTGATAAAATTGCCTCATCCTTTCACAAGCTGTTCTTTATTTATGGAATGTTTATTAGTGTTTTATAAAATATTAAACACGTGCTCTATTGAAGCCTGTTTGTAATGAGATTAAAGCAATTAAGTAATTAGAAAAACATGTTTGAACATGCTGAATAAACTTTGCTGAAATAAATAATTTATTTATTTTTATTGAATATATTATATATGAATATGTAGCTAATTTTTGTCAACCTCACTGTTTTTATGTATTTGACAACATAAACTTATCTGAATGTTAATATACAGGGTAAAGTGGTTCACCATCCTCAGCAGGTCCTCATGTATTTATCTCATTTCAAGTGCTCCTTTTTTTTTTGCTACTGAGTAAGTGATATACAAACAGAAATAAGCTCTTGGTACAAACACTCAGTCTTAGTACTTCAAGTCCTTTCTTTCAGTTTATTACTGCCAAAGCTATAATAAATCTATGATTCTGGTTGTTAGGTAGAAATAAAGGCACTCACCTTTTCACCATTTCCCTGTGGTGAAGGAAAGAGGGGGTGGAGAGGAGGTGGAGAAGTATCATCAAATTGAAGACAGTAATATTGTTTATGGGAAGAAGTATAGCACAACTCTACAACTCTATAAAGTACAGAAGCTTTTTATTATTCTCTTTGCCCTTTCTCATTTCCTGAAATAACCCTTCTGCCCACATCAAAGTCCACCTAATCCTAGAAGCCACAGCCACAGTCTATTTATTTATCTCTCTCTCTTTTTTTCTTTTTTTTTTAATTGACGGAGTCTCGTCTCTGTCATCCAGGCTGGAGTGCAATGGCTCGATCTTGGCTCACTGCAACCTCCACCACTTGGGTTCAAGCAATTCTCATGTCTCAGCCTCCCGAATAGCTGGGATTAAAGCCATGAGCCACCATGCTTACCTAATTTTTGTATTTTTAGTAGTGACAGGGTTTCACCGTGTTGGCCAGGCTGGTCTTGAACTCCTGACCTCAGGTGATACACCTGCCTCTGCCTCCCAAAGTGCTGGGATTACAGGCGTGAGCCATCGCACCTGGCCTATTTCTTTAACGTTCTCACCAGAACACACTAAAGTATTTCATACATTAGGAAACCAATAACTCATTTTTTTGTTTGTTTATTTGTTTGTTTGTTTGTTTTGAGACGGAGTCTCACTCTGTCGCCCAGGCTGGAGTGCAGTTGGCGCAGTCTTGGCTCACTGCAAGCTCCGCCTCCTGAGTTCATGCCATTCTCCTGCCTCAGCCTCCCTAGCACTACACCCGGCTAATTTTTTTCGTATTTTTAGTAGAGACGGGGTTTCACGGTGTTAGCCAGGATGGTCTGGATCTCCTGACCTCGTGATCTGCCCATCTTGGCCTCCCAAAGTGCTGGGATTACAGGCGTGAGCCACCATGCCTGGCCAACTCATGTTTAAAGGATAAAGTTTTTGTTTTCTGGAGTGGTTGAAAGCCATGATAAAAAGGGATATACTGTTGTAAAGAAATGTGAGGTAAGAGCATTTTTATGTAAAATCTTCCAAAATATTGCTTCCTTGGCCTTTCTACGAATAGAAAGATGAATATGTTTCTATTTGAAATGATCTATATAAAGTAAAAAATAAGGTCATTTTCACATCTCACTGGAATTCTCTATAAATCTTAATGAAGAAATATCTGAGTTGATTGAGTTCTGGGGAATGGTTATGAAACTTTGAAGGTAAATATAAAACATGATTTCTTCAGCTCTAGCAGCTGTTCTGTCTGATGCCCATTACAATCCACAGCCCTCAAGACCAGTCACATAGTGAGTCCTGGACCAAGCCTGACAAAGGCAGGATCCATCAACGTTACAGCCCTAACTTCTCATCAGGCTGCATATTAATGTATTCATTCAGATTTGGTGCGTGCTGACTGATATTTATTCTCTTGGGCTTTGTTTATTTGCCTTATAAAGGGAAAATTACTTAGAAAATACTAATAATTCCTGAAAAAAAAAACTGGAACTGTATTATGACCAAAATAGTCTGCCCTGGTCACACCCCATCGCAAATATTCTGTTAAGGGTATTATGTATTGAAGGATATTCTAAAACCAAGTTTTGTTCCTACTTAAAGTAGAAAGGTTTAGTAAGTCTAGAATATTATGCCTGCTTATCACTGTTTTTTGAAATTTCTTCATTTTACTAGAGGTTCAGATATAATTGTATTGTCTGTGAAGTCTTCCTATCAAATTGAACCTAGAGTAATGGCTTCCATTTCTCAACTGCTAAAGCACATTCTGTCTCAACCTTTAATTAGATATTTACTAAAGAGTTTTCATTAAATTTTTATACATGTATGTCATCTCAAAAGTGAGACAAAGTCAGTGCTAGTTTTTATTATTTCATTGTATGTGTCTTAAGACTTTCATGTAACAGGCATTTAATATAGATCTAATAAATGAGTAAACATTTTTCCATTATGCATTTAAATCCACGACATTTCATTCCCAGTTCTACTTACTAATCCTATAATTAAGAATGCATGTGGACATTATTTATGGGAAGTCTATTCAAATTTCTGAATTTAACTCATTTTGTAATTAATAACAAGATAGAAAAAGAAGATAAGACTGGTCATGGAGGTGAAAATAAAGTCATTTTGAAAGTGTCAACAACATAGTTCATGGTGGCAAATTTTTAAAAGGCCACGAGCCCAGGATTAAAATCTTCACAGCAAGAGACAATCACTTTTAAGTTTGTATACCCTATTTCTTGCTGGTTCCAGGCTTTTGGTTATTTCATTGATTTCAGCAGGAAGAGAAAGAAAGATAAAGTGTATTTATAATTTCACTGTGATTCTCAGAGAGTCATTCTTTTCATGGCTACGTTTTACCATGAAAGACAGTGCTTCTCAAACTTTAAAGTATATAAAAATTCCCTGAAAGATTGTTAAGATCAAATTCTAAGGTCTTACCCACAGAGATTCTGATGTGACCAGTTGTTGATGGGGCCTGGAAATCTGCATTTAACAAGAACCTGAGAACTAGCCCACTGGTTTTTGACCCTAAACTACTTCCCTAAATGATATGACTTCATATATAATTGAATTGGCTGTACCACTACTTGCACATGCCAGAAATTATACAGCTACAGATAGAAACATAGATATAAATATATGTAATGATAGATATAAATATCAAGGATTTTCTTAGGTTACCTGTAATTCTTGGTGTCACCCATGTGCTCTAACTTTAACAGATCAACAATACTGTTTTGTTCTGTTTGTTGACGTTTACTTGCCAGGTATTTTCCTACCGAGAGTTAAAACTACATCATGGGTCTTGAAGAGGTTTGAGGAAAGTGAGACAGTTTATAAGAGCTATATATAGTTGTAATTCTTTCTGAGGCTCAGATGGCTATCATGGTGTAAGTATGAAATAAAAAAAAACAATGAATGTACAGCAAAAAATATGCTTTCTAGTTATTACAGTGTCAATTTGTTTTTGTTTTTTTTTTTGAGACAGGGTCTCTCTGTGTCTCCAAGGCTGGAGTGCAGTGGTGTGATCATAACTAACTACAGTCTCAAACTCCTGGGCTCAAGGGGTCCTCCCGCCTCAGCCTCCTGAGCTAGGACCACAGGTATACACCACTATGCCCTACTATTATGGTGTCACTTTTATATAAGACATTGATTTTTTTCCTTATGTAAAATAGATAATAACTATGCTGCCTGGGTTGTTGAGACTAAAATGAAAAAGTGTATGTGAATAATTCTGTGAATGCAAAATATACTTTCATCTACAGCACTGTGCCTTCCAAAAAAAGATAGTTTGTGTCTTTGATTGACAATTGCAAATCTAAAGACTAAAACATGTTTGAAAATTAAACAAAGCATGAGGTCTGAAAATGTTCCAGTCTATATTATCTCACCAACTATTGAATATTTTATATCCAGGAAGTTTCTTATTACATTTTTTTTTCATTTGAGTAGCTCTTATGTTAGAAAAAAACTCTATAAATTGTGTTCCTTTGGGGAATTTGAAATAATATACAGTTTATCTATGGTTATATTTTTCCATTTGGAAAAAAAAGACATAAACTTCATCAACCTGGAAGAAATATTCTCATATGTTAAAATAGAGGCAAACACAGAATTCACAGGAATTATCTAAACCTAATTCTTTAATCCAAACCATCTCCCTTAGGGTGTTTGCTACAATTTGTGAGCAACTTTAAATAATTTTTTAAACTATGTCACCAGACCATTCAGTGCATAGCTCAGAGCACAGAGGTGTGTGCCTGAGGTAAGTTTAGACACGTGTCATCCTTTTTGAATGTGGCATGCCTAATGTGACTGCTCCCTCAAGGTAAGGAGACTTCATATTTCAGTATAATTAAATATGAGAACTCATCTAAACATAAAATATAAGCCCTAAACAATGTGAACATTTATGGCCAAATATAATTATATTGCTTCTCAAAATACTTTCACTCAGAACTTCTAGATTTCCTGTGGTGCTATAAGTGATAATCCTGGAAGTGTGATTATTTTTAAATAAAACTTGATTTTTATAACAATAAAGGAAATAAATTATGTACTCCAGCTTCTTCAAGGTTTATATTGAACTCTAATACCGCATAAAGCATGTTGTACCACTGATGTAAAATACAAAGCATAAACAAAGTAGACATTTATAGCCAAATATAATTCTATTGTCAAACAAAAATAGTTGTTTTTTATTCAGCACTTCTGGATTATTTACCAAGCTCATGGCTTTATGATTATATTCAAAGTGTGCTCACTGTATTGAATTGAATTAATTATATCATCACTTCCTTATTCTGATAATATGCATGTCTGGAGACCATATTATCAGGCATTGATGAGAATTCAAGCTTTCAATCTATTCTCTCAGTCTGATTACTGAGATTACTGAGTGCTATCCCAGCTGTAGATGTATTAGAATAAAAAATATTAATTTTTTCAAAAAGTTAATGATCATGGAACATTCGGGGGTGCTAATGACACTGGAATATGCTGAGGCAAACATTTTAAGGTACATGTCTTAATGGTAAAACGCTTTATTAATTCTCGAAAAGTTAAAGCCTTGTCACGGTAAATGCCAGACCATTCTGTGACATCCATGAAGGAGCCTGTGAAATTCTCATTAGTTACAGTGGAGCATTTCTAAAAACACGATGAGTCTGAAAGTGACATGATAGGGAAACTGCTTACTACCTAGCCTCAACAAAGCAGCACCGTTTAACATTTTGAAAGTTTCCTAGAGAAGTGGCTTTTAGAATGGAGAAACCACGAACAGCTTCAATTGTACCCCCTAAACTTTTACTATATGACCTGAGTTAAGGTCATTGAAGCACAGCATTCAAAAGCAAACAAGAAGAAGAGGAAGAGGAAGAGGAGGACGAGGAGGAGGAGAAGAAAGGGGAGTAGGAGGAAGGGGAGGAGGAGGAGGATGAGGAGGAGAAGAAAATAGCAAATATTTGGAATAAGAGCTGTTTTCAGGGTAAGGTTGTTTGTGACTTCAGCCACAAAAACAGAAGCTTTAACAAGATTTTACAAGACAGTAAGTTGATGGCAGGACACCATCTCTACCTACAGATGAGAAAAAAGAATCCAAAGATATTTACATTTTTATCCAAAAATCAAAATATGATTAGTGATTGATATCTCTTGAAGCTTTGTCTTGTCTTCTGTAAAGGTAACTAGAAACCGCCCAGGAATTCTCTAGTTTAATTTTGACATTCTGAATTGTTTAGATGAAAATTCTTTGAATTCTACTTATCATACAGCTTTTACACAATTTAGATTCACTAAACATGCTCTATTAGAAATATCAAGCCTGGGCTGTAGAGTCAGAAACTTCTAGATTCAAACCCCAAAGTCTCTGAAACAAAGCTTTAGTTTCCCTATATGTAAAATGAACTCAATAATCTCTATTTTCTGGCATAATTTTGAGGCCTAAGTGAGATAATATATGTGAAAACATCTCGATCAGTGCCTGGCTCATTGCAGATAATACACAAATGATATTTTCTCATTCTCTAGCTAATAGTAATTATATTATCAGATACAGATTTATGTCAACATATTCTATTACAATGTATAACACTGCTGAAGAATATCAGAAAAACAAAAATGCCCAAAAGTATTTAGGAAACTGTGGAGAAACATTCAGTAAATAGGACTCAATGTAGTAAATATTTTTTTCTGAAACTGAAACATGAGTAGTGGGGAAACAGCTGATCTAGATAAGTTGTCTCCATTATGTAAAAATTCACACAGCATCTCTGACCCTCAGCTTCCCTATCCATAAAACATTAATAATAATATTTACCAGTGAGGGCTATTATCCGTCCTAAAGAAGAAAGTCTTTATTGCTTGGAGAATGCTATATTAATCTGTCAATTTTACCCATAATTTCAAACAATGCTCAACAATTTGAATTTAGGTAAAGTGGAGTAAATTTCTACATTTTCTGTAGACTCTGTAATTTTTTCTTACCTTCCCTTTTTTTTGTGGGTTTCTTAGAACTGTAAGAGTAAAACATTAATATATTTTAGATTATATTTTATTACATATTACTGTAGCACTTTGTGTTATATTTAAGTTTGCACACCTGTGTATCTCATTCACTCTATTTCACACTCTTAAGATATGTGGCCACAGCAATAACTTTCACCTTCACGTATTCCTGTACACTGTGACCTTGACATAGCCCTGTCAAGAGGTTTAACCCCATCCACTTAAATCTGGGAAGATTTGTAACTACTTTGAGCAATGTGGAAATGACTCCATGTGATTTCTGAGACTAGGTCATTAAAGAAAATATGGCCTCCTTTTTGTCAGTAAGAATATTGTTATTATTTTTATATTATAAAGCAAATTCCGGCTGGGCGCAGTGGCTTACTCATGAGAGCACTTTGGGAGTCCGAGGTGGGCGGATCACGAGGTCAGGAGTTTGAGACCAGCCTGACCAACATGGTGAAACCCCGTCTCTACTAAAAATACAAAAATTAGCTGGGAGTGGTGGCAGGTGCCTGTAATCCTGCTACTCAGGAGGCTGAGGCAGGAGAATCGTTTGAACACGGGAGGCGGAGGTAGCAGTAAGCTGAGATCACACCACTGCACTCCAGCCTGGGTGACACAGTGAGACTCTGAGTCAAAAAAAAAAAAAAAAAAAAGCAAATTCCAGAAACACCTTATTAATAAGAGGATAAATTAGATTAATTCTAAAAATCTTCCAAGCTTGTGCTTCTCTGTTACATGTCAACAAGGCTATGGTACTCACCAGTAATGATATTTAACACTGAGCTTTATTAGTTGCATTAAGGCCAGATGAAGTAAAATAAAATTATCTGAATTACTTATTTAGTATAACAACAGGGAAAGGAAAACTAGGCCAATGCCTAAAGTCTATTTTTTACTCTATCAATTTAAATATTAATTCTAATATGCTTACAAATACATTCTGACTTCTTTGTAGGGTCAGAAAGCTAAAAACAAATGGGAAATTTGCAGATTTCTCTCTCCTCTATATAGGTTAACAACTATTTCTTATGTTAAGCCCTGAGAAATTTGGAATTCACAAATATCTATGAGATAAAAACCAAATTTCCTACAATTCAGTTCAACTACTGTGATTCTCCTCTGTATTAGCCCATTCTCACACTGCTATAGACAAATACCTGAGACTGGGTAATTTATATATATATATAAAAGGTCTAATTGTCTCACTAATCCTGCAGGCTGTATAGGAAGCATGGCTGGGAGGCCCCAGACGGTAGAAGGCAAAGGAGAATCAGACACATCTTACATAACCATGACCAAAGCAGGAGGAAGAGAGGGTGAGGGGGGAGATGCCACACACTTTTAAACAACCAGATCTCACAATAAACCACTATCAGGAGGACAGCACTAAAGGGGAAATCCACTCTCATGATCCAATCTCTTCCCCTGAGTCCCCACCTCCATCACTGGAGATTATAATTTGACATGAGATTTGGGCCGGGACACAGACCCAAACCAAATTATTCTCCCAGTACTCTGATGAATGATACATAGTCCAGATCAACTTAGAATACTCACTTCTATCTATTGAGTCACAGGCCACAGTAAACTCTGTAAGACTCCCACAATTATTGATTTTGAGTGTTGACTAGATTAAGAGATACTCATATATTTGGTAAAGCATTATTTATTCTCAATGCTTCAGCAGGCATTCAGCCCGTCTTTCTTCTGCTGAAGGAGAAACCCAAGTGGTTTTGCTTTTGATTAGAATGACTGGGCTGCCCAAGATGTACCAGTGAAGCTGGTTCCAGAGGAACTCAGCATGTGAGTCAGTGGACTGAATGGAGATGATCCACTCTCAATGTGGGTGGGCACCATTCAATCAGCTGAGGCCAAAAGAAACAAAAAGACAGACAAAGGTGAATTCTTGGTACGTCTTCTGGAGTAGGAATTCTCTTCTCCTGCCCTCAGACCTCCAGGTTCTCTAGCTTTTGAAATTTGGGAATTTTGGGAACTAAGCCATCAGCCTCCCAAATCTCAGGTCTTCAGGCTCAAACTTTGAGTTTGCCAATGGCATCCTTGGTTCTGAGGCCTTTGGCCTTGGACTGAGCCATGCTGCCAGCTTCCCTGGTTCTCCAGTTTGTTAGCTCTCTCTCTCCATTCTTCTGTCATTTGAGGACAGTGTGCCTCTCCTCTGGAGAATGCAACCCTCACCAGACAAGTGAACCTACCAGTGTGTTGATCTTGGACTTCTCAGCCTCTAGAACTGTAAGAAAATAAATTTCTGTTCTTTATAAATTACTTAGTTTTGGGCATCCTGTTATAACAACACAAACAGACAAAGACAGCTCCTTAATTATAATAGGGTGTTTAAAGCCTAAACTGCTTAGGAACATAGTGATTTTTAAATTACATGCAAGAGAATAATTTTTATATATTATGTATTAAGTGAGAAACTAAATGAAAAATAATTGGATTTCTTTGTAAAAATAAATCGTGTTCATTTACCAAAATCATCTATCCTAAGAAATAAAATACGATACATTTTATAGTAATAGTAAGTATGCTAACAACATCAACACCAACAACTATTAATACTTTCTCAACATGTACCAAGAAATCTCCTAATCACATATTCATTTCCTACTCTCAACAGCTCTAGGGGATAAGTGCTGTTACTACCCATATTCCATATATGAGGAAACTGAGACACAGAGAAATTAACTTGTACTATGTCACTCAGTTAGTAAATGGTATGGCATATTTGATTTCAAGTAGTTGGATTTGAGACATTACGTGCCACATGGCACTGCCTCTTAGAAAAAAAATGTAAACTAACAGATATAGATGCTTATTAGTTTAAAAAATCAGTTGCTAAGGAAAACTGTGCAGCATTTCTTAATTGGAATTGTTATTCCTTGAGATAATTAAACTCTAAAGCCCTAAGTTAATGTTTATGTAATGAAATACCTTCTTTCCTATGCATTTAGAATGATACTAATTATGTATCATCTTTGGAATAAATTGAGAATATAGTCATCCAAATTACTTCCTGTGTTCTGTGACTCAGACAAATATTCCTCATTAAGAAAGTTAACAGGATCTTTTGAATCAACTTATAATTCCAATCCATCTTTTTGACTGACATGTGTCAGTAATCTTTTAGTTGCAAGTGACAAAAATCCAAAGGAAAATATGCAAAGCTGGTAATTATTTGGTTCAGATAGAAGGGATGAATATAGTAATTGATTACAGAATTAAATGTAGAAATACAATATCCAGAACTTTTGGGTCTGAAATGAGAAATGTAATTCAAAAGAAAATTAACTCTTTCCCACCATTTCTCATTCTCCCTTGCCTCTGATCCTTTATACGTTCTTGGTAATTTATTGTGTTGTTTTCACCATAACCTGAGATCAGGAAAAACATTTACACCTACTGTAGAGTATCATTGTGTTTACATTTTTGTAGACATTTTCAAAGGTCAAGTTTATTTTTACAATAAAACAATATATGTTTCCTTGTAAAAAAAATATGGACATCAAAAGCAGATGGAAGAAGTTGTTTAGGAACATTCTATTTGCTATGAATTCATAACCTCAATTAGGCCAGCACAGTTTCAAGTAATGATAATGCTTCCGTATAACTTCAGTACTTTCTTGCCTGTAGGTTCCAAGAATAATACTATTTCCACTGATAGAAGTTGTTTTTTTTTACAAAATTTACTGTCTAAGTCTACATTTCTTGTAGACTTATAAAATATTCACTTTTATAAGTTTAATATGCTGAGGTTTATATCTGAGACTATGGAAAATAGTGGTTGACAACATTTTAGAAATTGAGAATTTGTTTATGCTAAATGATTACAAAGGGCTTAGTTTGATTAGTATCTGATATGTGTAATTGAATAAGTTTAAGATTGATTAGAAAAAAAATTATGTTGTCAAACCATCTACTTGTGACTCTAGGGAGGCTATGAATAAACAGAATAACACATATGATACAAAAAATCACAATAAAACAGAGCAGATATAAAAGTAGACTGCTAGAATAGCATAGAGGCATTAGAGATGAGGGATAGATGTAATCCTGGACCTTGAAGGAAATTGTTTTATTCTATCCAGCTCCAAAATATAACTCTAATTGGCTTAGCATTAACACTCTATGTTTGTTCATTTCAATTCATATTAATAGTATTTAGGAGAAACGACTCAGCATCTTAAATCTTTGTAAATTCAAAATAGTAAATAGAAGATACTTAATAGAAAGTAAATAATAGAAGGTACTTTTTTCTACTTAAAAGTAGAAAAAGTAGAGTTCTTGCACAATGCCTCTGGTATAACTAATATAAAAAAATACAAAATAAGCTAATGACAAGGAAATTTTATTACAAATTCCTTATAACAGTGGCAGTGTGGCACCATCTACCTAGAACAATGTAGTTTTTGGAGCACCTGAACCATTTTGTTTAGAAGGAAATTGCAAGCTTGTCACAATAAATTATCTGTTTATTACTAGAGTGGATTTTGAAAGATGGCTGTTCTAAATTGGCATTAACTATAATTGATAGGTATTCAGCTTAAAATACAAAGAAGTGAAGACAACCTACTTTGTCATGTACTTCCTTCCTTCAACTTGTTTCCAGTATACATTATATTTACAGTTCTCTAACTCATTACCACCCTCTATTTCAAACCTATGGCACTCCACACTAATCAATCATGGTACGCTCATTCCAGAGAGCGCCTTATAATTTTTTTTCCCAAAATTGTTAGTAAGAGCTCAGCAAAGTGTCTATGGAGGTACCAAAACAATCAAAAAAGACAATTAGACTAACAAAAGGGATAACACATAAATGACACCTTCAAAAAACTTAATAACAAAGTATCCCCATGAAATCTAGAATAGGGAAAAGAAGAGCTAAACTGCCCTCACATTGACCAGTTTTGAGCAAGACACATAGAAGTAAAACAATGGGACTTATGATGATTCTTACAGCTGGATACTCAAACATTTTTTCCAAGTTCTTATGCCCAAAATGAGAGGATCCCCCATAAACTGTTAAGGGCTTAGAAGAACTGTCTCAGAAAAAACAGATAAAACTATAAGTGGTCTCCACCAAGCAAAAATATCTTAGGTTATAGGGTGCCCTGGACATAACTAGTCTTTAAGGTATCCAGTAAAAACAAATAAACAAGCAGCATTACATTGATGAGAAACTTCTTGGAGTAAAACTCAAGTTATTCAGTCATTATAAGAATATAGTCACTATAGGGGTAAGTAAGGGAAGCTTCTCAGATATAAGTGGACATAGGTAAGAACCAAGCAAAGCAGATTTCAGAAAATACAAGAAAGTCAGAAGTACCAAGAAACATGCTGGAAACATGTTTATATATTAAACAGAAGGTATCCCAGAGCTGCAAAACTAGGAAAACCATCATACTATATCCTCTACCTCTACATAGCCCTTACCTCCTAAGTGTATGAGAAAACCAATCTCATTTAAACAATAAGAGTAAAAATTCCACACAAATATATTGTAGGAAAAAAAGATGATTGCAATTAACAAAATAATGTGCCCATAAAAGGATAAACACATGATTTTTAAAAAGATAGATATAAATCAGAGAAAAGCTGTTATTTAATATTGTAAGTGTAATAGTCTTTTCTCATGCTGCTAAAAAAGAAATACCTGAGCTGGGGTAATTTGTAAAGGAAAGAGGTTTAATGAACTCACAGTTCCACATTGCTGGGGAGGCCTCTAAATCATGGCAGAAGGTGAAGGGGGAAGAAGACATGTCTTATATGGCAGCAGGAAAGAGAGAGCTTGTGCAGGGAAACTCTCATTTATAAAACCATCAGATCTTGGGAGCTTGTTCAATACCACAAGAAAAGTATGGGGGAAACCATCTCCATGATTCAATTATCTCCATCTGGCCCCACCCATGACACATGGAGTTTATTATAATTCAAGGTGAGATTTGGGTGGGGACACAGCCAAATCATATAAATAAGCTAAAGGATCAACAACAACAAAAAAAATAGAAATAAGAGCAGAAATCTATAAGATGATGTCTAGACAACCAGGGGAAATGAAAATGAGACCATAGAGCTCAGTAAAAGAATTAGAAATACAATAAAAACCTTTCAGAGTGAACTAATTAAAACAGGAGGAATACAAAAGTAAATAGATAAAACTACCCTCATAAAAACAAAAACAAAGTATTGAGGTAAGTAAAAAATTAAAAGTTAAACAGAAATGAAAAGAAACACAGAAACAATCCACAGAAAGTGATAGACAGTAAATAAGAAAATAGCCAATCAGAAGTCTGGGGCAGGAGGATCGCTGGAGCTCAGGAGTCTGAGGCTACAGTGATCTATGATTGTGCCACAGCACTCCAGCCTGAGTGACAGGGTGAGACCCTGTCTCAAAAAAAAAAAAAAGTCAACATCTGCATAATAAGAGTCCTTGAAGAAAACCAAAGCAATCAAATAAAAGCAATACTAAAATCTGTAATCCAAGAAAACTTCTCTGAAGTAAAAAATGGCTCATGATTACATAATGAATAGGCATGTGAGGTACCTTCCAAAGTTGATTCAGAATGGTCAACACAAAGATATATCATAGTAAAACAATTAGACATTAAAGAAAAAAAAAAAAAACAGAAAAAGAAGTCTTTGAGGAATTGAGGTAAAAAGACCAAGTCACTTATAAAAGAATATCAGATTGGTTTTAGACTTCTTAACTGCAACACCTTGGATCAGATAATAATGAAGTAATTTATTTAAGGTACTTAAAGAAAGAAAATAAGAGCCAAGAATGCCATATCCAAACAGATTCTCAATAATAAAGACCAAAGACAAACAGTTATGAATACATAAGAACTCAGACAATAGTTTTACCATGTTTTCACCTTGAGAAATATACCAAAGAAAAATCTTTGGACCACTAAGGAATAAGAGACACTTGGCAAAAAGTTCAAGCAGTGAGCACTGATTATATTTAACTCTAGAAATAAGAATAAATAATGTACAAAAAGATGACAGAAGAGAATAAAATTGGTATATAATAATTATGGTAAAAATACAACTCTCAAATTGGAAATAAAATGGTAAAGCATAAGGCAAGTAGAAAAAGTATGCCACTTGTCTCCTTAGTATAAACTGAGATTAAAGGATATTCCTTTAAGATAGCCACTCTGAAAAAGGGAGAAAAAATATTTTAACTTATTTCAATATTGATGCTAGTTTGGAACCACTGCCTAATAAAAACTGAACCAAAGGCATTACATAAAGGTGTTGGTACACAAATAACCCCAAATTTTAATATAAATAAGTGGAATGCTGAAGGTAGGAGAAGAGAGAGTGAGAGCGAGCGAGAGAGAGAGAGAGAGAGATGACATAGTGAAAGTTTTTATGTAGGAAAAAAATCATAACTGAGATCAAACCTTTATCTTATCAATGAAAGTGAGTTGGCTTAATTCCCCTGTTATAGGGAAAGATTTGCAGAATACTAAGAAGAATATAAGTCTATGCCATATACAGGGCTCACATAAAACAAAGTGAATTAGAAAATGGTTAAAAATAAAAAGATGATTTAAAAAACAGGAAATACACTAAGAAAAAGCAGGAGACACAATCTTTGCTCCCCTCCCCCTACCTCCTTCTTCTTCTTTTTGTTAGAGATGGGGTCTTGCTATGTTGCTATTGACCAGGCTGATCTTGAACACTCCTGGCCTCAAGTGATCCTCCTACCTTTCCTCCCAAAGTGCTTGAATTACAGGCATGAACCACTGCACCTGGCCTTTTGTATTTTTATAGACAACAGAAATTAGAGAAAAATGGAGATGGAAGGAGAAATAAAACAACAACATCAAAAACTGAATAGTAGTTTTTAATCCATATCTCCCCATTCAAGGCAGATTAAATGAACAAAACTTCAGTAAAGAAAATAGAATATCTAAATGATGTATTCAGTATGGTAGTACTATAAGTACATATCAAGTTTTGAACTAATGCAATAGAATAGCTAAACGATATAATCAATGGGAGAGTGCATGTATATATTTAATATATTGGCTTATATAATATATATTCCAACAAAAATCTCCCTTTTAGTATAAACAGTTTTAAAAAGTGACTACATTAAAATAAACTTTATTAAATTTCAAGAAACAGAAATAATTCAAACAGCATTCTCTAAACACAGTGCAATAAAACTAGACACTAAGTTTTATAATACCAAAAAAGAAAACACATCCAAAAATGCTTTCTTACCTACAATTAAAAAAACTCTTTTAATAAAAAAGTGAACACATTACCTATAATAATATATTAGATAAAATTATAAAGATATCAGGAAAATTTTTAGATCAAATTTCTTCACTGACTATATATGTCTCTGTGTGTGTAGACATATACATACATACACACACACACACATTCTTCAAAAAGCAAGAAAAAAGAAAAAGTAAACCAAAATAAAGCAAAAAATAAGAATTTATGAAGTCAAAAATTAGAAACTAATAAATATAAAACAAAAATAGAAAAATGCATGAATCAAAAAGCTTGGGTATTGTTTATGGTAGCAATGTAGACAAATCATTAGCTATATGGATTAAAGTACATGTAAGGAACACAAATATAGAAATTTAGAGTAATAACCATTAGAGGAAATTTTTAAAATCATGAAAGATTACCTTGTTTCAGTGGTTTTTAAACAAAAGCAATTTTACTCTCTTACCCTCATCTGAGAACATTTACGAATGTCTGGGATCTTCTAGGAAGAGGAAGGAATGCTGCTACCGTCCTTCCATACACAGGTAGTCCCCTAAAACAAAGACTTACCAAGCCCAGTGTGTGAAAAGTGCTGAGGTCAAAAAACTGCTTGGCATAATGATATGCAAATAAATTTGAAAATTGAATATTTCAATAATGTTCTGAGAAAATTGATTTATAAGATTTTACTTCATTAGAGATAGGAGATAAAGTCCACATTTTTCTTACTTATTTAGCAATATCAAAATTCTTAGTAAATAAAGTAAGACATGATAAAGCAATGACATAAAACTTGGAAAATAACAAAAAATTTTCCAGAAGACATAATTATTTAGAAAATCTAAAATAATAAATTTAAAAATAAATAACTTTTTCTAACAATGAGAAAATTTTATAAACATCAAGATACATTTCAATACAAAAATTAATAGCATTTATAAAATAGCCATTTTGGAGAAAAATAAATGTGTAGATGCCATTAAAACAAAAAAAGCAACAAATACTTAAGCATTAAGTTTAAAAGAAATATACAAAACCTAGATGAGGGACTCTATAAAGCACTTTTAAATACTTAAAAAGATATAAACAAATACATACACATCATATTTTTGAACAGGAAGACTTAAAATCACAAATATGTCAGTATTCCATAGGTTTATTTATAAATTTAATACAACCCAAATAAAAAAATCATCAGGTTACCCTCAACCCCCTAGCCAGCCAGTCAAGTTGATTATGAAATGAAGATAAAAATAAAAATGAAGTATAACCATTAAAACCCCATAAATAAAACAAAATGGCAGGACAAGCATTATGAGCTACTAAAACACATTATATAGATAGTATAACTTTAAAAGTGTGATGATATTTCAATCAGAAGATAAAAAATGAAACAGAATAGACATCCAGAAATGTACCTAAGTTCATATGAAAATTTAGAGTAAAAAATGTTGGCATGTCAAATAATTGAGGAAAAAGGATTTTTTAAGTAGACTTGTCTGGAGGGTGAGGCGGAAGGATCACTTGAGCTCCAGAGATCCAGGCTGCAATGAGCCAAGATTGCACCACTGCATTTCATCCTGGGCAACAGAGCAAGACCCTATATCTTTAAAAAATAATAATAATAAATAAACTTGGGACAATATAAAGCTTTTGGGAAAAAGATAAAGGTGGTTCTATTCCCCACATTGTATATTCAGAGACATTTCAAGAGGGTCAGAGATCTAAAGGTAAAACAGAAAATCATATACATGCTAGAAAAAAGTATCATGAATTACTTACATATATATGTGTATATATTTACCCAAAGAATATTAAGTATGTTATTAAAAATATAATTATGGCTAAACATATAAAATAAAATAATTAATACATTTGACTACATAAAAATATAGTTTAAAATGCCCTACTGAGGAATACTTCCAGAAAGGCAAAATAAAAAACAAGAATCTCTGAAATTTCACCTCTCCATAAAAGTAGTCGGGACAATAGCAAAAATCGTCAAAATAAATTTAAGGAACTCAAGAAAAAATTGTGAATTTCAGTAAAAGCAGAGAGCTTTCTGACATTTTAATGTGCTCTATCCTCATCCTCCTATCTTCAGCTTCACGGAAGGTTTGAAAACCAGCAGCATTAGAACTATGGTAGCTAAGGAAAATCGGCTGTCTAACAACCATTGGAGTAGGAAGAATGGATTGTTAAGCTCCCTAAAAAGCCCTATCTTCACAGACTATTACTGTTTGAACTGTTTGGAAGCTTCCTGGATAAATTCCATTCTCACGGTTAGTCAATAATCTGACCTGTCTCAGGTCTTGTTCAGTGGAAAAAGCCCTACCATCACAGCATTTGTTGAAAATAAGTATTGGCATTTGCTTAGTGTTACAGCTCCTTGAGGTGGTGACACCATTTGGGACAACAAGAAGCTGGCCACAGATTTTAAAATGAAGATATGTGTAATGAAATATCCATGGGGGCTTTGAAAAGCTTCAGTATATTGTAGGGGGCCTAGAAGATTATGCACATGTACACAACTCTGTAAACACCCAAAAAAAGACCTGAAAAGGCCCTGCTGTATAATCTCTAGCTGACCTTGAGGACCAATATAAACACAAACTAAAGACGAAAACAAAGTTTTAAACTGTTAGACGGTTGAAAATATGCCCAACACATACTCCTACCCTTTGCTGAAAGTCCCTCGGCCAAGAATAGGCAACATATTTATTCAAGACATTTAAAGAAATCTCAGCAAATAATAGGCAACATATTGATTCAATAAATTTTAAAAATCTCAGTGTCTGCCCATGACACACACACACACACACACACACACACAGATTTTACAGAATCGGTCAAGGAAAGTGTTCCATAGACAACAGCAACAGAAGCAGCAACAACAATAAATATGAAAAACAATAAAGCCTGGAGGTAGTGGAAACTTATTTCTGGAGTTACCACATTATATTATTTAAAATGTCAAATATTCAACAGTAAGTTTAAGATACATGAACAGAAAATTATGGCCCGTACAGAGGAAAAAACTAGTCAATAGAAATTGCCCTTAAGGAAACCAGTATGGTTCATTTTGGACTTACCAGACAAAGACTCTAAATTATTACAAACATGTTTAAAAATCATGTCTAAAGAAATTTTTTAAAGTATGAGGACAATGTCACACCAAATGGCCTGATATCGTTAAAAATAAATAAATACATATTATAAAATTGAAAAACACAATAACTGA
Source organism: Pan troglodytes (assembly GCF_028858775.2). Lineage (NCBI taxonomy): Eukaryota > Metazoa > Chordata > Mammalia > Primates > Hominidae > Pan > Pan troglodytes. Next base: position 55,058,293 of record NC_072403.2, read on the forward strand.
AATGGAAAATTCACTAAAGGGCTCAGTAGCAGATTATGGATTATAGATTTAAAAACTCAGCAAACTTGAATATAGGTCAAAGTCTTAATTATTAATATTTTAAAATATAATTTAAATATAATTAAATCTCAATTGAGATTTTAACCTATATTCAAGTTTGCTTTGTTGAGTCCAAGCAACAGAAAGAAAAAAAAAGAATTAAGAAAATTGAATGAAGTCTCAGAAGCCTATGAGACACTATCAAGCATAACAACTATGCATAATGGGAGTCCCAAAGGAAAGGAGAGAGAAGGAAGCAGAAAGAATATTTCCCCAAAAAAGTGACTAAAAGTATTATAAATTTGATGAAAAAATTAGTCTGTAAATACAAAGAACTCAACAAATTGCACGAGATCCATACCCAAACACATCACAGAAAAACAGTCAAAAGCCAATTATAGAGAGTGAGTCTTGAATGCAGCAGAAAAAAGAAAAGAAACAAACCTTACTTATCACATATAGGGACTTTCAATAACATTAAAAGATGGCTTCTCAGCAGAAACCATGGATGACTGGAGTCAGCGGGATGACATAGTCTGTGTTCTGAAAGAAAGAATGGCAAACAAGAATATTGTGTCCAGAAAAACTATCTTTCAATAATGAAGAAGAAATTAAAATAGTCCCAGATGAACAAAAACAGAATTTGTCACTAGCAGACCTGCTTTGTAAGAAATACAAAAAGTAGTTATTTGGTATTCTCTGAAGTGAAAGTTACTGCACAGAACTGGAATCCACAGAAATAGAGTACTGGCCGGGTGCGGTGGCTCACGCTTGTAATCCCAGCACTTTGCGAGGCCGAGGTGGGCGGATTATGAGGTCAGGAGATGGAGACAATCCTGGCTAACACGGTGAAACCTCATCTCTACTAAAAATACAAAAAATTAGCTGGGCGTGGTGGCAGGCACCTGTAGTCCCAGCTACTTGGGAGGCTGAGGCAGGAGAATGGCGTGAACCCAGGAGGCGGAGCTTGCAGTGAGCCGAGATCGCGCCACTGCACTCCAGCCTGGGCGACAGAGTGAGACTCCGTCTCAAAAAAAAAAAAAAAAAAAGAAATAAAGAGTACTGAAAAGGCAAATATAAAAACCAGTACAAATGTATTTTCATCTATATAATTTAAAAACCAACTACATAAAACAATAATTATAAAACTTTATTGATAGGCTTATCATGTGTAAATATTATTTAGATATATTCTTACACAGTAAGAACTTTTCATAAATTTTTATAAAATCATTACACAAAGGATGGGGGAGAGAACAGAGCTATACTGGAGTTCAGTTCTGGTAATATTGAAGTTAAGTTATTATTATCCAAACGTGATTGTTTGAAATTAAGATGGTAATTAAATTCTGTAAGGGAACTGCTAAAAAAACAGTTTTTAAAATATATTGTAAAAGAAACAATAAGGGATTTAAAATGCTACTAGAATAATATCTATTTAACAAAAAGAAGGCAGTAATGAAGAAATAGAAAAATAAGACAAAAGACATGTAGAAAACAACTAATATGACTGATAGACATAATCTCTATCTTTTGTAATTATATTGAACATTAAAAGATAAATATTTTATTCAAAAGACAGAAATAGGCTTAATGAGATTTTTAAAAAAGCATTATGCAACTTTGTACTGTCCACAAAAAGATGTACTTTATATTCAAAGACAAAAATAAGTTGAAAGTAAAAGATGAAAGTAATATACAAACTGAAAACAAAGAGAACAAGAGTGGTTATACTAACATCAGACAAATTAGAATGTAATATATATATTATAAGAGACAAAAAAAGATACTAAGTTTTGATAAAAAGGTCAATCTACCAAGAGAGCATGTCAATGACAAATATATATGCACCTAGGAGTCCCAACATACATAAAGCTAAAACTGATGCAATTAGAGAAATAGCCAATTAAACAATAATAGTAGAAGATATTAAATAATAGTAGAAGATATTAAAATACCATTTTTCAATCCTAGATAGTTTATCCTCACCATAAGGAAACAGAATACTTAAAAGCAGTATAAACCTCCTGGACCTTACAGACATGTGTAGAACATTCTGTCCCAAAAATTAGACTAGACATTCACGTACACATGGAACATTCTTCAGGATAGACTACATATTGGGCCGTAAAGCAAACTTTATTCATTAAATTTAGAAATAGTGTATATACAGAGTATTTTCTGACTATAACTATATGAAATTACAAATCAATAATTAAAGGAAGTTTGGAATATGTGAATATTAAACAGTCATTCCTAAATAAAAAATGGATCTAAGAAAAAATAACATGGGAAATGAGAAAATATTGTGAATGAATGAAAACAAAACCACAACATTCCAAAACTTACAGGATGCAGAAAAAGTAGTGCTCACGGGGAAATTTATAGCTGTGAACATGTACATTAAAGAAAGTTTTCAAATCCATAACCTACTTCCAGTTTAAGAACTAAAAATATAAGAGCAAACTAAACTCAAAGTTAGCAGAAAGAAGGACATAATAAAGAATATAGCAGAATTAAATTTTAAAAAGAATAGAGAAAATTTTAAAAAACAAAAGTTGGTTCTGTGGAAGGGTTAAGAAAATTTTCAATGTTTAGCTAAACTGATGAGAAAAATCAGTGAAATTCAAATTGCTAAAATCAAGAATAAAAGAGAAGATGTTAATAGTGACCTTATAGAAATAAAAATAATTTTTAGAGAATACTATGGGAAATTGCATGTCAACAAATTAGACAACTTTGATATATGGATCAATTCCTAGGAAGACAAAAATTACCCAAACTAACTCAAGAAGGAATAGAAAAATTATCTATAACAAGTAAAAATATTGAATTAATAATTTAAATACTTTCCATAAATAAAAGCCAGAGTCCAGTTGATTCACAGATAAATTCTACCAAATGCTTAAAGAAGAATTAATATCATCCTTTCTAAAAATTTTCAAACAAAAAATAACAGGGGACATTCTAATTCATTCTAACGCACCATGCTGATCTCTATCTTCACATGGTGTTCCCTATGTGTGTCTGTCACTGTGTCTGAATTTCCTTTTTGTAAGGACACAGTCATATTAGATTAGGGCCCACCATAATGACTTCATTTAATCTGATTTCAACATCTTTTAGGGGGACACATTCGGCCCATAACATTAGATAGTCACTTGACTATAAAAATCTAAAAGTTTATTGTGAATAGTTTCAAAGTCCATTTTTCAGAGACAAGTCCATATTTAAAGAGTAGGGCACACTGCATTTTATTGCTGCTGTGCTTGCATCTAGCATTCACAGTAGTAAACAGATTGGTAAATCAGTTTGTGACAACCTGCTAAGTCTTTCTTCTTGATTTTCTAATCAGGTGCCCTATCTTATAACAGATTCCAAGCTAATCAAGGTCACAGCAGGTGAAACTTTTAATGGAATTTCGCTAGCATAAACTCAAGTACACTAAAATCTTTAGGCAGAAATGGCCATATTAACATTACATTTTCATGAGTGCATGTTTTACCCTGAGTATGAAATGTACACATAAGCACCCCAGAAGTTACTGTAGCTGAATATGTCTACTCATAAGTTAGCTGAAAAATGAGTAACTTCAGAATTTAGGTGATTAAAATTCATGTGGATATTTGCTCCAATCTGGAGCCATTTATTACAATACTAAGTAGGTTCACTTATGTTTCAAAAGAAAAACTTATCTTTCCAGCTCTCCAAATAGGGATAGAAAAAGTATTTTGTCAAATGTTCATGAAAAGCTTACTCTTTAATCATTCTGAGATTTCCTTATTTAACTCTTATGTAGTAAATCTATGAAGTTCCCCATTTCAGAAGTTATTATAGGAATATGGCATTAATCTCCCATTCCTCCAACCAACGTCTCCTGCAAGAAATGCTTAACTTGCACTGGAAATGTGGATGGGCAAATATACAAATCTGAAAAAAAAATTCTTTCAATTTGAATATTGATAATTGGCTGTAGCTTATTAGTGGGTACGCATTTATGGTATTATCATTATAATGCAAAGAGAAGAGAAATTATTCTTTTAAAATCTACTGCATTGTCCCAAAGATCACAAAATCCAGGAGAAAGCTGAAATTTTTAAAAAGTTCTTAACCTTAGTTATCTAGGAAAACTCATTGTATTTGATATTTATGAGTTCAAGTATTTCCTGATTCTATTCCTAAACCATTCCTCTATGAATGTGTCTAGTGAGAAATTATCTTTTCTAAATTAGAATGTTAAAAAATACTCCCAATGTGTAGTCATGCTGGGCATGGAAATGTTCATTATTCTTATGGAAAATTTTCTCATACCAACTAGAACATTTTCGTTTTCTTACTAACGTTTTTTTGTACCCCCTACCCCCAAAAGCTCCCAGTATTTAGAAGAATAATGTAATACTGAAGCTGGAACTTGCATAAAAATTATCTGTCACAGTATTTCTGTTCCATCAGGAAGTGTTTGCTCATTGTATAATCAAAATCCATTTCCAGCTAATGTCTATTGATTTAGCCAGGATATTTGGCCACCCTTCCATTATTTTTAAATTGGGAGTAAGAGTGCAAAAGCAAACTACAAAAATGTAAGCTCATATTTATTCACTCTAATAATGAGAAAAAGATCAGACAAACCCAAAATTGAGAGGCATCATACAAAATATGTAACCAGGACTCTTCAAAACTGTCAGAGTCATGAAAAACAAGGAGAGGTTAATAAACTATTAATAAGCGAACTAACAAGACATGATGACTAACATAAAGGGACATACTGGATTGGATATCTGAGCAAAAGAAAAAGGATATTAGTGAAAAAAAGAATGAAATCCAAATGAAGTCTTTAGTTAATATTATTGTACCAATGCTAATGTCTTAGTTCCGACAAGCGTATCATGGTCATATACAACGTTAACATAGTGGAAATTGGATGAAGCTTATATGAAAACTGTGTACTATTTCTGCAACTTTCTAGAAGTCTAAAAATATCCCAAATAAAAACTTAAAAAAAAAAAGAAGTCCACACTCAAAGTTTCTTCAGAATCCTAAGAATGCCATTACTTTTCTTTTGCTCTAGATATTTATTCCCATAAAAAGTATCAGGTTGTTGCAGATCAAACAGGTGGACAGAAGATGGGATAATGAGCAAAAGGTAAGTGTTCAATCTTGTTTCTACTCTGCCCCAAAATGATACACTTATTTTTAGGCCTTTACTCTTATAACAATATGTTATTTTTCATAGAAAAGAGGAGATAAAAATTCTAGATAGCTCAAAACTATCATTATTCCTAAAAAATAACAAAAGCAAAATGCAAGCACTACTGATAGTAGGCTTGGAATGTCATCTGTACATGGAAAACACAGCATCCATTCATAATATGAGAAACAACACGTTGGGAGAAATTTTAAAATACAATTCCCGAAAGGACAGAAAAAAATCCCAAAACACTGGGAACAAATGCATGAGCACATAACAGGATAGACCATCTTTATTGTTCACAATTATCTAACGTAAGATTATTATTACCAAGAATTATGGGAAGATGACAGCAATGGTTTTGTTTTTGAATCTTCCAGAATACCCGCACATTTTTAATTTAACAACCAGATTGTAAAACTAAAAAACCATGGACAACATTTGCAACAAAATTTGGTGACAATATCCTCATGAACACCAAACTGCAAGTGGGTGAGACAAACTACCAATAGTGACAAGACCTGTGTCATATTGGAATCTGCTCAGATGAAAGCAAAGGGAAGAAACAAGGAGGAATGAATCTGAGAAAAAGGGAAACAGGATGGAGGGGGAACCTCTATCGTTGAAGGAGATGTAAAAGAAATATCAAAAACCCCAAACTGGCAAGACTAAATTGTAGTACTCAGAAATAGATATTTGTGTGATAAAACCATAAAGAAACATATGGGAGTGATTACATGTGGATCAGCAGAGGGCTTACTTTGAGAGAAAGACAATGGGGCAGGGAGAGGAGTTGGGGTGGCTGGTAAACAGAATACAATCTGGGTGATAGAGAGACTTAAGGTATAATTTATTTTGTGTGGTTTTTTGTCTATGTTTTATTTTATAGTAAAAATGTTTAAAATTTAATTCCTATTGATCTCTGTTTAATTAAAAAAATAAAATTTATAGAATAGAAATGATGGGTATTTTTTTGGTCCTGCCCAACTCCGGATTTTAGGAGTTGTGACATAAAAAACAAGACCCACTGTGTTAAAAAGGTATGTGCAATGTTACATAGATAGATAAGAGCAGGCACAAGCCTTGTTTCCAGTTCTTGCTTCAGGGCTTTTCCCCCTGCCCCATGTTTCTCCTCACTACAACCTTACCTTGATAGGCAAAGAAAGATTTTTCTGCTGGCTGGTATGTGAAACTGCCTCCAAGTTCAGAAAAAACACACCAGGCAGGAAAATACCAAGGGCGGTCACCCACCACTGATTGCACTGGCACACTGGAAAACCCAAAGGGGTATTCTAATTCTGCAGAGCTCAAATCAGCTTCACAGACTAATAGAAAATGTGTAGCTGTTTTAGTCTATGTAATCTCTGAAGCAGGACTGTACTATTTGTGCAAAATGGCAACTTTGCAGAGAAAGCTATTTCCACAGGTCAGTAGGGGAAATGAAATATATAAATGGTCATCAGGGAAAACGTGAGTGAAATAGGAAGTGAATGAGAAAATGCTAGATGGTTGCAGTTTAGTAGCTCTAAAACTTATTTTTATTTTATTTTTATTTTTATTAAGGTTTTGGTAAAAGACTAATCCCAACCCCCTAATGTGGTGATTTGCATTAGTCTCCAGATTCTCTGTAATAATGCACAGATGCTCAATTTCTTCTGTCTTTTCTGAAAATACCTGTCCTTTGGAATTTATCAACTTTCCTATATCCCTCTGTTTGTATACCAAGAAGAGTACATGATGATTTCTATGGTAACCTTTGAAAATCCACTCTGAGCCAGTCGATTATACACTTCTACCAAAGCATAAACACTTGTGTGGAGTAAACTGTTATATTTCTTATATGGTCTATGTTACCTTGCACTATTATTGGAAATTAGAAGGTGCCTCATAAATTTGTACTAGTTTTATTTCAGTAAATATTTAGGAAAAAGTGGACATCAAGAAATACTAAGACTAGAGCAATAACCCTTCTTTCCTGAGACAATTCCTGGTGGTTCCATTCACATAAAGAACTAAATGGTTTCCACCAGAAGGTGCACAAGGGCCTCCTCCTGGTTGCCTTCAGCTATCCCCTCCTCCTAGAATAAATCAACAGGTATGCATCAGTCACTTCAGCCTGGATCCTGATTCTCACTGCCATCCAAGTGCCTTCATTTCTAAACAAAACTTGTCTTTCCTATCCTAAAAGGCTTCATTTCTGTTCATTGCATAAACCTTTTTTTTTCATTTCTTTGGTGTAATTTTATATCTCTTTTTTCTTCTAAACCTTGGCAGATTAAATATGTTTCATGTGGTTTATTTGATGCCTCTCACACTTTTAGCACTGCCTCTTACTGTCTTGACCCAAACTTGCAGTAACTCACACATAAACTTTTGCAGACTTGCAGTAACTCACACATAAACTTTTGTAATTATGTTCTCAAGTACCCCTGCCTCCAGCATCACATCAAACTCCAGGGCTTCCCAAATCATTCCACACAAAGTTGCCAAATTAATGGTCTGAAAATGTTTCAGTGTTACATTCTAATCTTGCTAGAATATGAAAGTGGTTCCTACAAAAGTCTTTGTAACTATGGGATATTTTAGATTTTAGAGTCTTCCATTGTTTACCTACAAATTGCCTTTTCACGTTTATTCTCTAGTACTCCCTTTTTCAATCTATCTGGTTCGTCACACTAATTTTCTCGTGGTCTCCAGGTACACTCTAGTCATTCTTATCTTTGCCCATGCCCCTTTTCTGCATCTCTGCTTATCAAAAGCTTTATCTTCTTAGTATTCTACAATGCAAGGTAGTCTATGTTAACCTCCTGGTTCAATGGGAAGTATGTTTCATGATTCATTGAAAGTACAGAGCAAAGACTAGTATCTTGCTTAAATGTGGACATTTAAAAATTTAAGTTTTTCTTTTCCATGGATGAATAAAAGGCTTTTTCCTACCAGATTTATTCTAGATAAATAATATAATTTACTTTTTTACAATTACCTAGAAATCTTGGGTGAGTATTATAGACAGGAAACATATAGCATTGGAAACATATAGTCTCTTATCTGTGACTTAGTCCTCAGTTAATTGAAGCTGAAGAAGTCATCCTATATGGATAAAAATGATAAAATAAAACATGGAGAAAAGCAATGATTTGTTTAACTCAGCTACTTAAATCATTGCCATTGGAATCCATTCCTATAGATAGCCTTCAAGAAATAATATTCCCACATAGTCTACAATAATCAGTTGGATTATAGTAATTCCTAAACCTAATTTTTGATGTCCTGAAAACTTTTTAAAATGTATCTCTTCAGCTGTTTGAGTCAATTCATAAACTACCTGTCATGACTTTAAAAACTCTTCTCAGGTATGTATATATTCACCAATATGAATATTTATTTGAATGTGTGTAACACATTCAAAGTGGGCATATATTCACAAACCATATATTTATGAGAATTGCAAGAGTGTAAAAAGTAATTTTCTCCTTCTTAAAGAAACTATTCTGAAGGAACCAGAACATAAAACAGACCCAGAAGTGTGAGCATCAAATTCAGTAACTACCATCAATGGGCTATTGGCTATTTTCTTATCCAAAGTATTCACATAATAGTTTGACCAAAATGGTTGTTCTTAGTTTCATGGGGATCAAGAATACCTTTGAGAATCTATTGGAAATTAAGAGTCTTTCTGCCCAGGACATAGTAGGCCTTCACTTATGCAACATTTACATGAAATTTCTGAGAATTACTGGAATTAGCTTAAAATTGTCTTCTCTATTTTTTATTCTGCTATCTTATGACTAATAGTGATATATTCAGGTTAACCATGATGGCAGGAGTTCTATTCCCTAACAATGTAAATTAATTAGGACTTAGAGCCACTCAAATTGTCATATTTATCTTTTAAAAAAGGCAATTAGATCGTAGAAAATTGACCTCTGTGATCTACTCCTTTCCCCAATTGTATTTAGTGATTCACCAACCATTGTTAATGGTAACCAGAAATAGCACTGAAGACTGCAAAATGAGAAAAAAAACAGAAGTTATTCTGAATATAAGCTAAGTATATTAAGGCCATGTTTTCTTTGCAACATAATGAGATTTGATGTATACTCATTGAGAGAATACACTAACAAGAAACACGAACCCACTAGGTGGCATGATAGCAAATGTTACTATTGAAGGTCAGAAAAAAATAGATTATATTACCCAGTGTTAAGTATCTATTACTTTTGAATAAATAATGCTGTTCCTGATGTTTTGGAAGATAAAATAAGTATACAGGAAGATAAAACCATCACTAAGTCTAACAATAAAAAATGTAAAAAGAATATAAAAATGCAAACAATATATCCAATGGAAGCTGGCTTACCATAGGGACAAAAGTCTAATGCCAGTTAGTCATATTTTGCAGACATGTAATGAAATGTCAGCAAAATAGATTAATGGTCCTCATTATAAAAATAGCATTAAAAGAGGATTGAGAAAGAAGATATGCTAGTGATTAAAGTAAAAGCACAATTAAAATGGCAAATGAGTCAGGACGTAACATAAAAAAGCTCTGAAGAGGGGCAATGATTGAAAATTATGTTAAGCCCCTCACCACTCATTATAAAAATGTTCTTGGTAATGAGTAAAGATTAGAAAAGCTAAATTAAAAAGTGCCAAAATTTTACAAACCACACACAACTATCTTTAAATAGAAGTCTTAAAATGCACAGATTAGATATACAACCGTGTTAACTCATCATCATTAATAGATAATTGAATGTTTGCAGAAAAAAAGTGAGGGAAGGAAAAGGAAGGAAGAAGAGTTCAATTCAGTAAAAGGTTAATAAAATCTACCTTATTTTCAACAATGCTCTAGACAGGAGTATCATGCCTAGCTTATTCCTGACTGTCCTTATGCCTAGCATAGTGGTGGCCTTAAGTGTGTCCTTAATAATTCAGTGAATGAATGCACAAATAAAAGGAGTTTAACAAAATGAAAAGGTATGGACTGTGCTCTCAAGTTGTTTACAGGCTTGGCATCAGAGCACTTAAGGTAACACCCTGATAGATTTATTTGCACAGTCGGTGTCATTCCTATCTTTGACATTTTTCAAACTATGTGCTCATTTTTATAAATCAGAGTCATGAGCAGTTCAATTTTAGCTTTTCAGTTTTAAGTTGATTTCAAATTTTCTATTCAAATTTTTCAGAATGCTGATATCCATATATATTTTATATAATCATTGATGAAGAAATATTAATTGTTAAATTGTCTTGCTTCTTGGATGCTGTGAATACCACGTGGTCTTAGGCAGCTATCTACTCTTGCATCTAGGGATGTGCTCACATTTCAGGCAGAACCAGCACTAATCGCAAGGAAATAGCTATCTGAAATATTTTGACAAATTACTAGTGTTCTTAAAACTGCTTCTACTTTGGGTGATCAATAAATGAACACTGACTTAGTTGATTACTAGTGTTCACAAAAATGTTGCTGCTTTGAGTGATCAACAAATGTAAGTTGACAACGATGTCCTACTAATCCATTATCTCCTGTCCAGGAACAGGATGATCTAAATGATTCTGATACCCACCTTCCCACGCTGAAAACCCCTGGCTTACATGATGCCTAAAGTCCCTTCCTTGGAATGTGGGTTAAGAAGGTAGATATCCTAAAACTCAGTTTAGCATATTTTCCTTAATAACAAGGTTGTGATAGTTCCCAAAGTTTAGGACTTTCTAGATCAGTAAAACTCCAGAGAGAGAGGAGAGAGAGAAAGAGAGAGAGAGAGAGCACGCGAGCAATCTTTATATTATATTCAAAACACCTGCAAAGGATTTAGGAAATATTACTTTCAAAAAAAATAAGCTCAGTCTTTTTAATAGCTTCTCATGAACAGGTTTAGAGCCCACAGAATAATGCAAATATTTCTAAAGGAATTGCTAGGATCAAATGAGAAACATAATGGTAATCAAAACTGTGTCTTTTGATGCCCAGATGCAGCACATAACTACTGTGTCACTTCTCAGCTACAATGGCTCTTGGGCTCTTGACTTGTTTGTTCATTTTTGTTTATGCTGATTCAAGTCCTCTGAAACTCTGAAACAAGGTAAATTGGAAAGGGACATAAGAAATGGGTAGAAATACATTATATTCAACAAAATTTTACTTATGTTCTCAAGTGTTATATTCAATATTTATAAGTTCTAGATCTTATTCTATTCTTTCTGGTAACAGAAAAAGAAACACATATGTAACTTATGTTTCTCATATGAAACAGTTTCCAGGTACAGAAGTATCATAACAATAACAAAATTAGATTATTTTGTTGCAGAGCCCAATTTGGGGAATTTTAGCAGGGCTAACATTCTTCTAAACTAGCTCCAGAGGACTCTAAGGACTACCTTGCAGGTGATCCTGGGCCTTCTAGTTGTCCCAGAACATCTAACATTTTCCTTTTTCTACTCCTGATGTTGCCTTTGTAGGAGACTAACCAAGAAGTTGCTATGCCTTTATCATTCTCACATTTCCTTTCTCTCTGTGATTCAAGACATATCCTGCTACTCCTCTATTCTACGTCTTAATTTATTGACTTATTTGAGGCAGAGCAAATGCCATCCACCTCTATTTATGTAAGTGGCTGAGAAAGCAACATTGCCCAGATCACTCAGATCTTAAGAACATACCAAAGATGTGGCTCTTTTAGTCTTCTCTGAAGTATCCTCACCTGAGGGCTCAGGAGTAGATCAGGGAGAGCTGCAATAGAAAGTAACCCAAATAGCACACTCTTGTAGTCAACATCAGTTCTCCTCCTGGCTAATGGTCTATTGTTCCAGGCCAAGCTTATATGTTTCCATTCTGGTTCAGAAGATGTTTCTTATAGAATTCTCATTCTTTCACAAAATAAATGATTAGGAGTTGTACCCTAAGAGTCTTCCAGGTATCCTTTGAATTTACAGTGAGTGTAGCTTCCTTCCTTTAATATATTTCAACGTATTTCTTTCAACATATTTACTCCCTTGCATATACAGCTGACAGAAAAATAACACTGAAATAAGCCCATTGCCTAGCGATCCTCTAGATATTTAGATTACATAATTTATGTCCACAATATTATCCTAGCTGCATTAACCAGCTAAATCTAGAAAATTGAGCTCTGGTCCCATTCTAAATACTGATCTTCCATACATAATAAACAGAAAAAAAAAACATGTAAACTTAACTATAAAGCAAAATAATAAGCTCAATTTCTAAGAAAAAAATCTATTTCTGACAAAAACTTACTGTAAATAAAACTTAAATGCTCACAAGCATTTGGATAACCAATATATCAATTTACAAAATAGCCCCTGGCTTGCATGAGATGAGATCGGATAAAGCATAGAGACAGATATTTTACAGAAGGGTCAGGAAATATTTTTTATTGCCAAACAACTTAAGAATCAGACAACACTGATATGTTTCAGCAGTGTGTGAGGGGAAACATCAAACTGTTTTATTTTTGTGGCAGAAATGGCACAAGACATCAGATTTATTATTGGACATCCCTAAAAATAAATAATATCACAAATTCTGTAACAATTTGACAAGAAAGGAAGACAAAGCACAGTTTTAAGTTTATGACCCAATACCTCTCTGCTTTTAAATATCAATTATTGTGATACAAGCTTGGTTTTGTGTGTCGTTTGAATAGAATAATGTTTTTAGAAACAAAAATATTTTAGAACAACTGTAGTATAAAAGATATTTCTCTTTTCCTCCATCTTGTCTTCTTTCTTTCATTTCTTCCTCCTTTTTTCCTAATTTTCCTTGGTTCTTCCCTTTCACCTTCCCTTTACTCTTTCCTTTTTTTCCTTTCTTGTTTCCATTTTTTCTACCTTATTAGAGAAAGAACACAAAAAATATGCAAAGGGGATCAGATTGCATAATTGAAAATGCAAGAAAGATAAAGGAAAAAAATAGATATAAGTTTCTGGCTCTGCATAAGAGTAAGTACCCATGAACCTGTCTCTCCCAGTGGATGTGCAAACCAAAAAGTATGAGACAGGTCTCAATCGATTTAGAGGTTTATTTTGCCAAGATTGAGGAACTTCCTAGAAAAAAGGAACACAAAACTCATGCTTTTTCCAAAAAAGGGTTTGGAGACTTCAGTATTTAAAGGGAAAAGAGTGGGCAGTAGGAGAAAGAAGAAAGAAAAAATGTGGGAGGGTAGATAAAAGAGTATAGGGTTGCATTCTTCTGAGGCTTTGATCAACATACACTGAATCCATATTTCACAAGTGAAAGGGGGGCGGTAGAGGAATAGTTAACTAGATTTGTGCTCAGTGAATCTGCATTTTTACATAAAATAAAGTAAACATACAGTAGATGAAGCAATCAGATATGCATTTGTCTCAGGTGAGCCTGATCAAGGGATGACTCTCAGTTCTTTCTTTGTCCTGTACCTGTGAAGATAAACTGTTAAACTATATTATCAGGGTGAAATTCAACAGAACTGTTTTAGGATAAAAATCTTGGAGCTCACAAGATATATCCTTGTGAGCAAATTAAGAGGGAGGCCCTCTGAGGAGATATGTAGCCTTCTATCTTTGTAGCTATTTATTTAGGAACAAACTGGGAGGCAGTTTTGTGTGACTCAATTCCTAAGCTTAACTTTTCTCTTTGGCATAGTGGTTTGAGGTCCTCGGATTTTTATTTTACTTTCACAGATACAACCATAATAACCTTGAGATAATGCTTGAAGCAGTAAAGTGAGGACTGGAAAATAAATCATGGTAGGTGGATTGGTGAGGAGCAGAATTCTAGGTACCACAATACTTGTGGTGTGTGTAGTGTTGCCTTGTCTTGTCTTTTAATTCTTTTCTTTTCTTTTCCTTTTCTTTTCTTTTCTAGTGTCCTGAGGCTTCCACTCAACACATGCTAAAACCTCAAAGCAGACATCAGTGTCAACAGAAATCCTAGAGCAGCTTTTTAGAGCTGACTTGAGGAGATGGTGAGGGGTCTCTTAATACTAATAGAGAGTGGGGGAAATCTCATTTATTTTTTTTTCCATTCTCTAGTGCCCCAGTCCCCAATCAATCTTTTGGTGGTAGCAGTAGTGGCAGCAGCAACAACAAAGATACACAGTTATGTAAAACAATAATGAAGGGAGTGGGTTATTTCCTTCTGATTAAAACAACTATAATCCCAGGAGAGCAGCCTGAAACCACATTTCCCGTGTTTCTCTCTTTCTTTCTCTTTCTTTGCCTACCTCACTCTTTCTCCTCAAATGCTTCTCTCCAGCAAAAAGGCCTTTCACACCAGATGAGTTCTGACTCAGCTTAAATACAGGCAGCATTGCAAATGGGGTTTTCCAGGGAACCACTAGACAGATCAAGTGATTATAATTTTCTGGGAAGGAGGCACTAAACTAGCTCAAGTTTGGTTCCTCTCCCTCCAGTGGCTTCCAGACTGCTCGTTTTCACCATGAATGTTGGCTGTTAGTATTTTAGGCTACTGAAAAAACTGAAAATGGGATGGAACTAGGGCTGGTTACAACACCACAAAGCTCATTGTGCGAAGATGCAATTATGCTGACTATAACAACAGGAGGCGGCCAAATGCCTAGGCAGATAGGTATGAGTATGTGGTGAAGCCCCAACTCCAAGCCAAAGACAGTTTAAAGCCTGAAAGCCAAGCTACAAGTTAAATCCTTGGACCAGTTTGAGAACCTATCTTCCTGTTTGAGGTGCTTTCCTCTGATTGATCCTCACCCTTCACCTATTTTACATATACCTACCCTTTCCTAATTAGTTTTCTATGCTGTCCTGCCCACCTTTGATTGGTGTCTTTGCTTTAACCTTTTGTGCATACTCACAAACCAATCAGCATGCATTCTCCATCCTGTGCTTATAAAGAACCCAGACTCATTCAGTAGAGGAGGAGATGGCCTGACTTCAGGGAAGAGACAACCTGACTTCAGGGAAGATGACCTGCACTTTCCAACCCCTCTCCAGTTCCCCTCTCTGCTGGCAGCCATTTTCATCACTCAATAAAATTCTCCACCTTTACCATCCTTCAATTGTCTACGTGACTTCATTCTTCTTGGATGTGGGACAAGAACTTGGGACCCACTGAGTGCAAGTACTCAGAAAGGCTGTAACACCAGCCCTTTGCCCTTGTCGGAGGAAGGTAGCCACCCCACGTGACGAGGCAGCATTGAGCTGCTAAAGGAGCATCGTAACTCCCCCTCTAGGGCTTTGGGGTCACAGGCACCCTCACCTGGGCACTACTGCATTCCCCTCTGGTCTCGCTGTGGGCCCTGCATGGAGTTTGCTCCTATGTCAGCACCCGGAGAAGCTGGCCAGATTCTGCTGAGAAAAATCCTACATCACCAAAGCAACCAGTTTTCTTGAACAGATTCTGCCTAAATTGTTACAAGCTTTTGGCTAATTTCTAAAGTTCTGATCAAGTTGAATTTTATTATATTTGCAAGTTTTTGTTGTTGCTTTTATGGAGGAAGAAATTTTTAGACATCCTTCCCTAACCATTTTCACTAACATCATGTAACTAAAGATTTATATCTGCCATATAATTTAATGTTTTTATTTACTATAATTTGTCTTTTTTCTTTTTTCCCTTTCTCTCTTCCTTCTCCTTTTCCTTCTCTTCCTCTTTTTCTTTTCTAATTTCTGTTGCTCAGATTGAAATCTCTTCCAATAGCTCAAAATTTACATATGATTTTTTTTCTTCTGGTGGTTACCCCTAATTTACCAAGAATCCACAATAGGACACTGTTTTTCTGCCCTTTTTCTAAAAGTTTTAAATGTTCATTTCTTTCTCACAAAAAAATGACAAATGTAACACCACTATATCAAACTATTCTTGTCAGCTGACTCCTGTCCCCAGATATTCTCATATAATGTTGTTCACCTGGTGGGACACTAACACTGACTACCTGATTAAAACTATGCCTATGTAGTCACATGCATCACTGAAAGCTCTAGCCTAAGCCATCCTCTTTGACGTTCTTTCCCACCACCCTCTTCTTTATTCATGGCACTTGATCACATTAATATTCCAATTTGATGGCCAAACACATTTAGTTCTTTACTCCCTCATGATTTTTCACTTCTTTTTCTTTTTTTCTTCTTCTGTACTTAAATATTTTTCACTATACCACTGTTGTCTTACTACATGGTTCTGTTACCTATTTTAATCCTGAGGTCTGACAGTGTTTTTGGAAGGTGGAAATTTCTCCATTCATTACACTTAGGTAATAGCACCATGTAAACCATAAGATGTTCCATGAGATATAACTGAGCTCTGTGGGTTTAGTTACATCCTGCATGAAATAGACTATTTCATAGTTACTTTGCTTAAAAGATTATTGTTATCAACATCATGTTTTCAATAAATTTTTGCTTAAAATTAAAATAATATATTTAATTTGTTCTGTATCACCAAGATGAATGTCTTGTCATATAATAAATCTGATTTCAGCCTCCTAAAATTGGAATAAACATTTTTATGACTTTTCTCCTTAAAATTCTATAAGAAACTGAAGCATGTATCTTTTTGGGATACAACTTGGTTTTAAATTCCAGACAATATAGATTATTTTCCTCTATTCATTTTTTAAAACTTGATTATGAAACTAGAACAAATGCAGCTGACTGATATAGTCCTCTCTTGACAAATGCACACAAACAATAATTAACCTGAATGACAGATATATAGCTACATACAGAGAAGATAATTCTTTCTATATATCAGAGAAATACAAATCCGTCATTATTTAGAGTCATCTCTCTATTTTTTTAAGATCCTGAAAACATTAATTGTAAACACTAATGGGAATTACTAGAATGCTCCTAGATACAGAATAAGTTCCAAATTTAGTCTTAGCAGCTGTAAGCAATCATCTAACCGAATTACCTGGAGGAAAATGGAAACAGGGCAGATGCTGGCTAATTACCATAAACTAATTGTAGCAGGGCACCTGGTATGGAAAGAAGAGTAAAGCTTTTATTAGGCTGGAAAAAAAAGCTATTATTTGGGGGAAATTCAAGCTGTTTCTGTCTACCAGGAGGGAAGCTAAAATTTGCCTTCAGGAAAGACTCTCATATTCTAAAAGGGCCCTTATAGTAATGCAAGCAAGTACCTACTTATTATTTGGGGGGAACTTTCATATACAGTGGAGAAGTCTAAATATGGATGTTTCCGAATGAGCTTAATAATATGAACTGAAAATCTTTGACAGAACTGTGACATATTAGAGTTATAGGTTTGTTTTTTCAAACATGGATTATAACTTCCAATTACATTAAAATTATGACTTGTTCTTGATAGGTCTGTGATTTTTGTCCAAGAGAATTATTCACAAGAGATCAGAAATACAGATAGTGGAAGAAAATATGAAATATACTTGCCTTGACACTGAAGAGTCTAATTGCAATGTTGTCATTGAAGGCTGAATAACTTGGATCTGTGAAATGTACCTCAGTGATTATTCTGTCTGGGTCATTGGGAACTATCTCACAGTGATGGATGAGGTGTAAGTTGTAAGTTTCTCTGAGAAAGAACAGATATTTTATTGTCAGTCATCCTCAGAAAAGTTTGATTATAGGGCAGAAAATAAAGTGAACATTGAACTAAGAGAGAAATTAATTTCTTTTTTGTTATTGCTGCCTGGGAACATTTTAGCCAATAATCTTGGATGTAGACACATTGGAAGCATTCCTGACTGTTAGAGTTTGCTGACCCTCAACTGAAAGCAAAATAAGAACAGAAAGGGATGTAAACTTTTAAAGTATTCCAAGGTCAGTGTATGAGTACATTTTCACTCTGCTGATAAAGACATGCCCAAGACTGAGCAATTTACAAAAGAAAGAGGTTTAATGGACTTACAGTTCCACATGGTTGGGAACTGTAAGTTAACAATTATGGCAGAAGGCAAGGAGGAGCAAGTCACATCTTACATGAATGGCAGCAGGCAAAAAAAGAGCTTGTGTAGAGAAACTCCCATTTTTAAAACCATCAGATCTCATGAGACCCATTCACTATCATGAGAACAGCACAGGAAAGACCCACACCCATGATTCAATCATCCCTCTGGGACCCTCCCACAACACATGAGAATTATGGGAGCTAAAAGATGAGATTTGGGTTGGGACACAGAGTCAAACCATATCATTCCACTCCTGGCCCAAATCATATATCTTATATCTTCACATTTCAATCTTATATTTTATATCTTCACATTTCAAAACCAATCATGCCTTCACAATAGACCCCCAAAGTCTTCACTCATTTCAGGATTAACTCAAAAGTCCACAGTCCAAAGTCTCATCGAGACAAGGCAAGTCCCTTCTGCCTATGAGCCTGTAAAAGCAAAAGCAAGTTAGTTACTTCCTAGTTAAAATAGGGGTACAGGTATTGGGTAAATACAGCCATACCAAATTGGAGAAATTGGCCAAAACGAAGAGATTACAGGCCCCATGCAAGTCCATAATCCAGCAGGTTAGTCAAATCTTAAAGCTCTAAAATGATCTCCTTTGATACTGTTTTCCACTTCCAGGTCACACTGATGTAGGAGATGGGCTCCCACGGTCTTGGGCAGCACCGCCCCTTTGGTTTTGCAGGGTGTACCCCCTCCAGGCTGCTTTCACAGGCTAGCATTGAGTGTCTGCGGCTTTTCCAGACACATAGTGCAAAGTTGTCAGTGGATCTGCCATTCTGGGGTCTAGAGGATGGTGGCCCTCTTCTCACAGCTCTACTAGGTGGTGCCCCAGGGGCTCCCACCCCACATTTCCCTTCTGCATTGCCCTAGCATAGGTTCTCCATGACAGCCTCACCCCTACAGCAAACTTCTGCCCAGGCATTCAGGTGTTTCTATACATCTGAAATATATGGGGTGGTAACAACACCTCAACTCTTGGCTTCTGTGCACTTGCAGGCTCAATACCACGTGGAAGCTGCCAAGACTTGAGGCTTGCATCCTCTGAAGCCATGGCCTGAGCTCTACATTGTCCCCTTTCAGTCATGGCTGGAGCAGCTGGAACTCAGGGCACCAAGTCCCTAGGCTGCACATAGTACAAGGACCCTAGGCCGGGACCACAAAACCACTTTTTCTTCCCCTGGGCCTGTGATGGGAGGGGCTGATGCAGAGGTCTCTGACATGCCCTGGAGACATTTTTCTCATTGTCTTGGTGATTAGCATTCAATCCTCATTAATTATTGTGAATTTTTGCAGCCAGCTTGAATTTCTCTTCAGAAAATGGGATTTTCTTTTCTATTGTATTGTCAGGCTGCAAATTTTCCAAACTTTTATGTTCTCCTTCCCTTACAAAACTGAATGCCTTTATCAGCACCCAAGTCACCTTTGGAATGCTCTGCTGCTTAGAAATTTCTTCCACCAGATACCCTAAATCATCTTTCTCAAGTTCAAAGTTCCACAGATCTCTAAGGCAAGGACAAAATACTCCCAGTTTCTTTGCTAAAACATAACAAGAATCACCTTTAGTCCAGTTCCCAACAATTTCCGCATTTCCATCTGAGACCACCTCAGCCTGGACATTATTGTCCATATTGCTATCAGCATTTTGGTCAAAGCCATTCCACAAGTCTCTAGGAAGTTCCACACTGTCTCACATTTTCCTGCGTTCCTCTGAGCCCTCCAAAATGTTTCCACCTCTGCCTGTTACCCAGTTTCAAAGTCACTTCCACATTTTTGGGTATCTTTTCAGCAGCACTCCACTCTGCTGGCACCAATTTACTGTATTAGTTTGTTTTCATGCTGCTGATAAAGACATACCCGAGACTGGGCAATTTATAAAAGAAAAGTTTATTGGATTTAGAGTTCCACATGGCTGGGGAGGCCTTACAATTATGGCAGAAGGCAAGCAGGAGCAAATCACATCTTATGTGGATGGAAGCAGGCAAAAAGAGAGCTTGTGCAGAGAAATTCCCATTTTTAAAACGATCAGATCTTGTGAGACCCATTCACTATCACAAGAACAGAATGGGAAAGACCCGCCCCCATGATTCAATCATCTCCCTCTGGGTCCCTCCCACAACATGTGGGAATTATGGGAGCTACAAGATGAGATTTGGATGGGGACACAGAGTCAAACCATATCAGTCAGTTTTAGCCAAGAGGGCCTAAACATTCCCCTCAGTTTGGCTAAACCTTAGACAGGCTTCTTCCTAACTCTAAGTCGCTCTTCTCCCTTTTCTTAGAGCATTTTCTTTAGAAAATTTGTGATCGCCAATTCTTTTTCTGCCTCTTTGTGATGTAAATCTTCTTAAAAGTCTCTTACCAGTTTTGTAACAAAGAACTGTCTTTCATAGGTCCTTGAGAGCCATTCCTTTGAAATGTAATCATCAAGAGAGATAGCCCCACTTTCTACCAGTTAGTGTGGGAGAATAGAAACCTGACTTAGATTAGCTTCTTGCTCATGGTTTTACAAGAACCTTCTGTCATGAAGATGAGAAAAAAAGTTTACTTTTCCTTTGGGTAAGGTCAGTTAGCAAACACAGATAGCCAGTGATCCTTTTCAGTCCCAGACACACACACACACACACACACACACACACACACACACACACACTCCTCTTCTACCATTTGTTTCTGTGGAGTTGAGCTCAGACTGAGCTCTGGTGTTTCTATTCTATTGCAATAGCCTTGAAGAAAGTCTTCCTTACTTGTGTAACTTTGTCCACTGCAATTTTTGCTTTTGACACAGATATTTGAAGAGGCAGGGATTTATAAAAGTGCCTACCAGTGCCAAAAACACCTTTTATCCAAAATTAACAAAACAGAAATTGTTTCCCATTTTGTGGGGTTATTCTTCCTCTGTCCTTGATTGAATAAACAATTTTGTCTGTTATTATTAATTTCCTTTCTTTGTAACTGAGGGAGGTAATTTATAAAATAGGTCCATGTTTAGTAGTATAAGAGGGGTATATGAATTTTGCTAATTCAGGGGGCATACCTATAGTTTGATCATGCCTAAAATTTTCTTAGTAATGTCTTTTCATTTTGTAGTATGTAAGTAGTTAAAGGCATGATAGATTTAATTTTTAATTTCATATACTACTTTTATGTGTCTTTGATTATTTTCAGCAAGGCGTGATATTCTCTATATTTTTAAAAACTGAGATACAGAAATTTTAAACATTAGGAGGCTCAATGAAATTGCATCATTAAAAATATTTATATTTTTAATAAAGAGCAAAAGAACGCTGCATTTGTTATTTTGTTTGCAAATACAGTAGAAAAGTACAACATACTAATTTATTTCGGAGAAAATATCTTACAATAGGATTTCAAGTTTGATGACTGAGTATTTAACTCCTCTCTACTGATATATGTATAGAAAAAACATGAATTTAAGAGTATAGCATAAGGTGTTAAATAAGATGTAACCTGAATATTGTGGGAATCATATGTGAAAAACATTTGACAAAAACTGGAAGAAGAGAAGACATAGGAAGAGTGGACATAACAAATAGACAAATTTGTTCAGTGTGAACACAGATGGTCGAATTAAAAGAAATGAGTTTAAGTTATAGGGAAACAGATGGCAGCTCAATCAAGGAAGAAGAAAGGAAGACGAAGAAATTTTTAACAGAATTGTCCAAAAATGGAAAAGGCAGTCTCGAATGTTAGCAAATTTTCATACATTTGCTAATGAATTTGACAGAGGTAAAGGTGTTCAAGCAAAGTCTGTATCGCTGCTTATGGAGAAGATTCAAACATTCTGGGTAAGAGAGTGTTAAACTTACATTAGTCTTCTAACAACCTCTCAGGCAGGGTTACCCATGCTCATTTGTGCAATTGCCCTGAAACATTTTCTCCCTGTCTTGGAGACAGTGATGAAAGATCTTTGGGCCTTGCGTTTCATCTGAGAAAGAAGAAATAGCCTTGGGCAATTTAAATGGCAACAGATTTACCATCTCCCTTTTCTGCTCTCGACTGCATAATTTCATGTCTCTTGTGATATTTTCCATTCCTTTTCTAATTAAGGAGTGCCCTGAAAATGAATTAGTGCAGTACCCATAGTTTGGCAATTAATCTAAAGAATAATTTAGATTATTATTTTTAAATAGAATAAGTAGATATCAATTCCCATACGAGCTGCAAGTGGCGTGTGCTACCTTTAGAAATGACTATTGGTCATACATAAGCCCAGTATATTTGATTGTCAGGTTCACCCAAACCTGATCCTTAGACATGACCCAGAACCCATTTGTGTTCCTCACTCATCACTCTCTATTGCAGTTCTCTTCCTTTCCTTTCCTTTCTGTTCTTCTCTTTTCACCCTTTTACAAGTTCATACTTTATACCAAGAAAAATATATAAGAAACATATTTCTTCCTACATAATATTCCATTTCTGGCTCATTTTCTCCTTCTCTATTTATGCTTCTTCACAATTCCTTATAGCTTTTCCTATACTGGATCTTATTTCCTTTCTTTCTACTTTCTATTCTCGAGCACTTACTACAACCTTTTAGATACTTAAGGCTAGAAAGTGAAATAAAACATGGCTTAATCTCCCAGGAAGATCACAGTGCCTTTTTATTTTCTCTGTCTCCCTTCTGTGAAGAAATAGCTCAAAAAGTTTAGGATGTGAAGAAGCAAGCCTATGAGTTGCAAGGTCTGGGCTGACATTGTAGTACAACAAGCAGTGATTAGCCCCATGCCTGCCCTATAAAATAATTACTATTTTTCATAAGAATCATCATTGTGTCTTTCCTCAGAGAAGTAAGTTCCATGTTGAAAGTACAAGATAATACATTCTGTGCTTAATTAAAAAATTATTTTAGAGTATAGCAGATATGTTAACTTACTGCCTGCCCTGTTCTTAACTTTTAGATCTTTTTAAGATGACATTTATTTATTAAAATCACTAAGCTTCTTTTTCACTAAGATGGTGGATAGCAGCTTTTAGCATGCATCAGCCACTTATAAACAGAAAAATGTGCAGAAAAATTAACTCTGAGAGTTTTACTTCAAGAAAGAAGACCAGAATTCACCAGAATAGCAAAGGACAACCAGACCTAGAGAGGAGAAGGGGGCAAACAGTCCCTATGACAACATTTGGGTAATAGAAGTAAGTGAAACACCAGTATGTGAGAGGGGCAGTCAGTCTCTCTCTGTGAATCACCTATCCACTAAGAATCTGTGCAACCCAAGCAAAGGGAGAGCACCCTATTTCTCTCAAGCCCTGGAGCTAACTTGGGGAGAGGTGAAAAGATGGAAAGACCCTGGGGAAAGCTGCAGGCATTTTCCTAGACTCAGGAACAAGAGGAGGATTCCCTTTTTAATCTGGCCTCATACAACATCAGTCATTGTTTTGCGATCTGACAGTGGCAGCTAAGCAGGCATTTTAGTTTCAAGCCAGAGACTACAGAAAGCACGTGTAGGCACAGGCCTCATGAACTCTATTAAACAATTCCACAATCAAAGCTACAAAGTAAGTAGCTAGCAAACCTGCAACAGGAACAAAGCCTCACATAACAATATTAACGTTGAATGTAAATGGCCTAAATGCTCCACTTAAAAGACAGAACAACAAATTAGATGCAAATATATGACCTTTCCTTCTGTTGTTTTTGTGACCCATCTCACATGTAATGACACTCATAGGCTCAAAGTAAAGGGATGGAGAAAGACTGTCACTCAAATGGAAAGCCAAAAAGAGCAAGGGCTGCTATTCTTGTATCAGATAAAACAGACTTTAAACCAACAAAGGTGAAAAAGAACAAAGAAGGACATTACATAATAATAAATGATTCAATTCAACAAGGTTGAAATATCCTAGATTTACACACGCCCAAATTTAAGCACTTGGATTTAAAAAAATAATAATAATTGCTTGTAGACCTGAGAAAAGACTTAGATATCCACACAATAGTAGCAGTGGATTTCAACATCCCACTGACAGCATTAGAGAGATCATCAAGGCAGAAAACTAACAGAAATTCTGGAATTAAATTTGACATTTGATTGGACCTAATAGACATGTAGAGAATACTCCACCCAACAACCACAAAATATACATTATTCTTATCTGCACATGGAATGTACTCCAAGATTGGCCACATGATTGGTCATAAAGCCTTGATAAATTCAAAAAAATCAAAATCATACCAAGCATCTTCTTGGATCACAGAGAAATAAAAATAGAAATCAATACTAAAAGGAATTCTCAAAACCACAAAAATACGTGGAAACTAAGCAACTTGTCCTTGAGTGGCTTTTGGGTAAGGAATGAAATTAAGGCAAAAATAAAAAAAAAATTGAAACAAAAGAAAGCAGAGACATAATACACAAAAACCTCTAGGATACGGAAAAAGCAGTGTTACGTGGAAAGTTTATAGCACAAAACACTTATATCATCAAGATAGAAAAATCTCAAATTAACAACCTAACCTGAAGTTAATAGATAGAAAATAGAAAAGAAAGTGGAAAAAACAAAAACAACCCAATCTGAAAGCAAGAAGAAGAAAAAAATAACTAAAATCAGAGCAAAATAAAATGAATTTGAGATTTAAAAACATACCAAAACATACATAAATGAAATGAGAAGGTGGATCTTTGAAATGATAAACAAAATTGATAGACCACTAAATAGATTGACAAAGAGAAAAAAAGAAGATCCAAATAAGCATAACCATAAATGACAAAGGTGACATCACATCCCATCACACAGATATACAAAAGATCCTCAGAGACTACTATGAACATATCCATGCACACAAACTAGAAGCTCTAGGGGAAACGGACAACTCCTAGAAACACACAACCTCCCAAGATTGAACCAGGAAGATATAGAAAGCCTGAACAGACTAATAACAAGTAATGAAATGGAATTAGTAATTAAAAAAGCCTACCAACCAGAAAAGCCATTGACCAGATGATCATAGCCAAATTTTATTAGACATTAAAAAAAATAGCAAATCCAGCAGCGCATAAAAATATAATTCATCAAGATCAAATGGGCTTTATTCCAGGGATGCAAAGATTGTTCAACATATGCAAATCAATAAATGTGACTCACCACATAAATATAATTAAAAACAAAACTCATATGATTATCTCAATACATGAGGAAAAAGCATTCAGTATAACTCAAAATTCCTTCGTGATAAAAATCCTCAACAAACTGGGCATCAAAGGAACATAACCCAAAGTAATAAGAGCCATTTATGACAAAGCTATGGAAAACATTATACAGAACAAGCAAAAGTTGGGAACATTCCTTTTAAGAACTGGAACAATACAAGAATGTCCACTCTCACCACTCACATACAATGTAGTGCTGGAAATCCTAGCCAGAGCAATCAGGCAAGAGAAAGAAACAAAAGGCATGCAAAGAGGAAAAGAAGAAGTCAAATTATCTCTCTTCTCTGATATTATTATACGCCTAGAAAATCCTGAAGATTCTGCCAGAAGACTCCTAGACCTGGATAAATGACTTCAGCAATGTCTCAGTATGCAAAATCAACATACACAAAGAAATAGCATTTCTATACACCAATAACATTAACACTGAAAGCAAATCAAGAACACAAACCCATTAACAACAGCCACAAAAGAAACTAAATAAATAAAATACCTAGGAATATGTCTAATCAAGGAGGTGAAAGATCTCTACAAAAAGAACTACAAAACACTGATGAAAGAAATTATAGACAATACAAAAAAACGGAAAAACATTCCATACTCATGGATTGGAAGAATCAATATTGTTAAAATGGCTACACTGCCCAAAGCAATTTACAGATTCAGCACTATTCCCATCAAATTATTTATGTTATTTTTCACAGAATTAGAAAAAAAATTCTAATTTTTTTGGAAGCAAAAAAGAGCCCAAATAGTCAAAGCAACCCTAAGCAAAAAGAACAAAGCTAGAGGCATAGCTAACTTCAAGCTGTACTACAAAGCTACAGTAACCAAAATAGTGTGTTACTGGTACAAAAATAGGCACATAGATCAATGGAACAGAAAGAGAATGCTGAAATGAAGCCACACACCTACAACCAACTGATCTTTGAGAATGGCAACAAAATAATAAATGGTGCTAGGAAAACAATGCTGAAGAATAAAGCTGGACCCCATATACAAAAATTATCTCAAAATGGATGAAATGCTTAAATGTAAGCCCTCCAACTATAAAAATCCCAGAAGAAAACCAAGAAAATACACTTGTGGGCATTGACCTAGGCAAAGAATTTATGACTAAGTTCTCAAAAGCAAATGCAACAAAAACAAAAATTGACAATTGGAACCTAATTAAACTAAAGAGCTTTTCCACAGCAAAGGAAACTATCAACAGAGTAAACAGAAAACCTAGAGAAGGGGAGAAAATATTTGCAAGCTAGGCATCCAACAAAAGAATAATATACAGAATCTCTAGGAACTTAAAAAAACTTTAAAAATGATCCCATTAAAATGTAGATGAAGAACATGAATGGACACTTTATAAAAGAAGACATATAAGTGACAAATAAACATATGAAAAAAACTAATCATCAGAGAGATGTAAATCAAAATCACAATAATATACCATTTCTCAACAGTCAGAATGACTATTATTAAAAGTCAAATAAGCAACAAACGTTGGCAAGGTTGTGGAGAAAAAAGAATGCTTCAGACTATTGGTAGGAATGTAAATTAGTTCGGCCACATTGGAAAGCAGTTTGAAAATTTCTCAAAGAACTAAAAAAAAAAAAAAAAAAAAAAAAAAATACCACTTGACCCAGAAATTCCATTACTGGCTATATACCCAAAGGAAAATAAGTAATTCCACCATTCGCAATAGCAAAGGCATGAAGTCAACCCACATGCTCATCAACAATGAGTTGGATTTTAAAAAGTGGCACATATGCACCATTGAATATTATGCCAGCCATAAAAAAGAAAAGAAAATCATGTCCTTTGTGGCATCATGGATTCAGCTGGAGGCCATTACCCTACAGAAAACCAAATACTGCACATTCTCACTTATAAGTGGGAGCTAAACATTGGTCAATAATGGGCATAATACAGGAACGAAAGGGATAAGCAAAAAGGGGGGTATGGGTTGAAAAACTACCTATTGGGTACTATATTTGTTATTTGTTTTTTTTGTTTTTTTTTTTTTTGAGATGGAGTGTCACTCTTTCGCCCAGGCTGGAGTGCAGTGGCGCAATCTTGGCTCACTGCAAGCTCCGTCTCCTGGGTTCAAGCCATTCTCCTGCCTCAGCCTCCCGAGTAGCTGGAACTACGGGCGCTCGCCACCACGCCCGGCTAATTTTTTAGATTTTTAGTAGAGACAGGGTTTCACCATGTTAGCCAAGATGGTCTCGATCTCCTGACCTCATGATCCACCCACGTCGGCCTCCCAAAGTGCTGGGATTACAGGTGTGAGCCACTGCACCTGGCCAATATTTGTTATTTGTTAGCATGATCAATAGAAGCCCAAACCTCAGCATCATGCAACATACCCAGGCAATAAATCTGCAAATGTACCACATGAATCTAAATTATAAAAATAATTTAAAAATTAACAATTGCTAAGCAAGGTAGTTAAACTATTTTATCCCATACCAAAGAAATAATTACATTGTTAGACATAGCCTTGAGCAAAAAGACAAGTGTTAAACTGCCCTGGTTTTCTAGCAAAATGGAGGGTAAATAAAATCCCAAGACAGGGTTAAAGCTCATTAGAGAAAAACTTTCACTTTTATTAACTTTAGTATTTGTCATTTTCCTAGTAATGAAATATTTTGTTTACCTTCTACATTCAAAACTCACAAATTATAATGTGTCTTCCTCTCCAACTTTTTGGGTTTCCATTCCCTTTTCTTCATTCCAATTTATGTACTAAATTATCTTCACTGTCTCAGTTCTCTACACAATCGTTTGCATTACTAAGAAATCTAAAGTGATACCAGTGCTGGAATATTTCATTCTAAGCACAAAATATTCAATGATTAGTTGAGATATGCAATTATAGGTCAAAATCCCTTACAATATTTATATACTATTACTTCAACCCAGCAAATATTTATTGATCATTTTAATAACTGTCTCACACTGTGCCAGTCCAAGGTAATACAATAGAGAGCAAAAATAGACATTATGTCACTTGCAGCTTAATTAGGAAACAGACATTAAATAATTGCAACATAAAATTCAACTAGAGAAAGAGCTATGTGAGTTTACAGTAGGAAAATTGGACTTAGGAAGGTTTTCCTAAGGAAGTTATGCTTGAATTTAGAGCCCAAAGATGATTATGGGTTACACAGGGCCAGAAGAAAAGAAAAGAATTTTCTAGTATGAGGTTCCATCACACTGCACACTAAATAAAGTCTCCCGCCAACCCACCTAGAGCTCTGGAGCAAAGATTATTTATTAAAGAAGTCCTGTATTGATAGAAATGGTAAAACTGCTATACCACCTCCTTATTCAGTATTAGCCAAAGGCTGCTCCCAAGAAGAGTGGCCCATGGCCCCAAAACTAAAGTAGATTCTAAAAATGTAAACATCTAGAGGAATGACATCAGCAAAATTGAAAAATATTAGTTGTCTACCATCATCTGTCCACAGTGCACCAATTTTGAAAATTACTCATAGACAAGGGAAAAAAAAACCTGCCTGCCACCCAAGAATGCTATTCCTAGCAAGAATATCCTTCAAAAATAAAGGAGAGATTATGAATTTCCTAAACAAACAAGGTGAGGAAGATCATCACCATTACACCTGCCTTACAGAAAATGCTAGAAGTTCTTCAAGTTGTAGTGAAAGGGCACTAAATAACAACATGAAAACATATAAAAGTATACAACTTATTGTAAAGGTAAAAACTTAGTCAAATTCAGAATATTTAATCCTATAACGGTTGTACGTAAATCACTTTTTAACCTAGTATAAAGGTTAAAAACATGAACTATTAAAAATAACTATAGCAATAGTATTTTGTTAATGTATACCCAATATAAAAAGAAGCAAATTCTGACATCAAAAACACAAAATGGACAGGAATAGAAATGCAGAATTTTTTTTATGAGATTGAAGTTAATTTATCAGTTCAAAGTAGACTGTTACAACTATATGAAGTTTTCTGAAAATCACATGTTAAAAACAAAGCAAAAAGTAGATACAAAAATAATATTGAGAAAGAAATCAAAGCATACGACTACAAACAATTATCAAAGTACAAAGGAAGACAGAAGTTGAGGAGGAAAGCAACACAGAAACTATGAAACAGTTGGAAAACAATAAACAAAACAACAATGCTGTCATTACCTATTAATCATTACTTTAAATGTAAATGGACTAAATTCTTCAATCAAAAAACATACAGTAGCAAAAAAGATTAAAAAACAAGACCCAACTATATGTTGCTTATAAATGACTCATTTAGCTTTAAGGACTCACATTAGCTGAAAGTAAAGGTAAGGTAAAAGATATTAGATGCAAATGAAAACCGGGGGTAGCTATACTTATAACAAACAAAATAGATGTTAAGTCAAAAACTGTAGCAAGGCCGAAAAAGATTATTATGTAATGTTTGAGTGGTCAATTTACCAAGATAATAAAACAATTGTAAATATATATATTTACATATATATGCATCCATAAATGCATCCACATATATATACACCTAGACATCATATATGCCTATGCGTGTATACACACATATATGTATATATTATACATATAGGTATATATTGTATAGACTATATATACACACACCCATATATACATACATGGAGATATATATACACACACACACATCATATACATATATGATGGATGCATATATATGCATATATGTGTGGGCATATATATATGATGCATGTGTGTATATGCACTCATCACTGAAGTACCTAAATATAAATAACAAATATTAATATATGTGAAGAAAAAGATAGAACAGCAATGCAATATTAGTAGGGAATTTCAGTACCCTACATTAAATAATGGACAAATCTTTGAGACAGAAAATCAATAAAGGAACAGCACACTTGAATGATTCTATACACCAATGAACCTAACAGACATACACAGAACATTTCATCCAGTAGCAGAAGCATACACATTCTTATCAACCACACACAGAACATTCTGCTGTATACATCATATGTTAGGCCACAAAACAAGTCTTAACATATTTAAGAAAATAGAAATTACATCAAATATCTTTTCTGACCACAGTGGTATGAAACTGGACATTTTTAAAAGTAGGAAACTGGAAAAATTACATATGCATAAAAATTAAACTCCTGAAAAACCATTGCGTCAAAGAAGAGGTCAAAAAATATTTTGAGACACATGAATATAGAAACAGGAGATACCAAAACTGATGGAATGCAGCAAAAAGCAGTTCTAAGAGGAAAATTTATAGTAATAAACACCTAAGTTAAAAAAATTAAACAGAATCTAGAAAAACAATGAAAATGGTCAACAGAAATAAGTTATTTTGTAATAAAGATAAACAAAATTGGCAAGCTTTTCTCTAAACCAATAAAAAAGAAGATCAAGTAAATATAACCGGAAATGAAAGAGAAGACATGACAACTGATACTTCAGAAATAAAAGGATTGTAGAGGACTACTATAGACAATTATATGAAAGCAAATTAGATAACTTAGAAGAAATAAATAAATTCCTAGACAGGTACAACCTAACAAGAGTGAATCATAAAAAAAAGAAAATCTAAACAAACCAGTAATAAGTAAAAATATTGACTCAGTAATCAAATATCTCCAAACAAAAGAAAAGCCCAGGAAGAGTAGCTTTACAGCTGAATTCTACCAAACATTTAAAGAAAAACTAACATTAATATTTCTCAAATGTTTCCAAAAAATTGAAGAGGAGAGGACACTTTCCAACTCATTTATGAGGCTAGCATACCCAAATACCAAAGCCAGTTAAGGATATTACAAGAAAATAAAATTACAGGTCAATAATTCTGATAAATATGTATGCAAAAATGCTTAGCAAAATACCATCAAACCAAATTCAACAACACATTGAAAGGATCATACACTGTGATCAAGTGGGATTTATTCCTGAGATACAAAGATTATTCAACATACAAAATAAATCAATGTGGTACACCACATTAAGAGAATAAAGGACAAATCCATACAACAATCTCAATAGGTGCAAAAAAACAAAGAATTTGACAAAATTTAACATTCTTTTATGTTTAAAAATAACTTTCAACAAATTAGGTAGAGAAGGAACGCACCTCAACAAAATAAAGGCCATATAAGACCACAGATAACATCATATTCAACAATGAAAAGCTGAAAGCTTTCCTCTAAGGTCAAGAAGAAGACGAAATGTCTGCTTTCACCATTTCTATTCAACATAGTATTAGCAGTTCTAGCAAAATAAATTAGGCAAGAAAAAGAAATAAAAGGCATTGAGATTTGAAAGAAAGAAGTTAAAGTGTCTTTCTTCACTTGCAATATCATCATACATGTAGAAAATTTTAAAGAGTTCACCATAAAACGGTTAGATCTAATAAATGAATTCAGGAAAGTTATAGGATACAAAATCAAAATTAACATATAAAAATTAATTTTACTTCTATACATTAACTGAATTATCTAAAAAAGAAATTAAGACAACAACCCCATTACAATAGCATCAGAAAGAATAAATAATTAGGAATAAATTTAACCAAGTAGGTGAAAGAGTTGTACCCTTTAAAGAATAACATATTGATACAAAATTGAAGACAGAAATAAATGGAAAGATAGCCCATATTCATAAATTAGAAGAATTAATATTAATAAAACATCCATACTACCTAAAGCAACCCACAGATGCATTGCAATCTCTATCAAAATTCCAACGGCATTTTTCACAGAAAAAATAAAATAAAACGTTTTAAAATTCACACAGAATTACAAATGACCCTGAATAGCCAAAGTAATTTTCTTCCTGATTTCAAAATATATTATAAAATTTCAGAAATTAAAAGAGTATGGTATTGGGGAAAAAAAACAGATATATAGGCCAATGAAACAGAATAGATAACCCAAAAATAAACCCACTGATCTACAAAAAGTGTGCCAAGAATCCCCAGTGAGGAAAAGCTAATTTCTTCAACAAATGGTAAATGGTGCTAGGTAACTGAATATCCATAAGCAAAAGAATAAATTGGACCCTTATCTTAAACCTTAAACAAAAATCAACTCAAAATGGCTTAAATACTTAAATGCAAGACACGAAACTTTGAAACTCTAAGAAGACATGGTGGAAAATCTAAATATCAGCCTTGGCAATGAGTTTTCGGATGTAACACCAAATGTGAAGGCAACAAAAGCAAAAATAACCAAGTGAAATTACATCAAACTAAAAAGTTTCTGCACAGTAAAAAAAGGAAACAGTAAACAAAATAAAGAGACCACCTTCAGAATGGGAGAAAATATTTGTAAACCATACATCTGATAAAGGATTAATATCCAAAATATATAAGGGACTTACACATCTCAAATACACAAAATCCAAAGAACCCAATTAGAAGATGGGCAGAGGACCTGAATTAGACTTTTTTTAAAGGAATACATACAAATGGCCAACAGGCATACGAAAGGGTATACTAAGGCTCATTAATCATTAGGGAAATGCAAATCAGAACAACAATAAGATATCATGCCTCCTAGGAAGGATATTAGCAAAAAGTCAAAAGATAACAACTATTTTCAAGGATGTGTAGAAAAAGGAACTCATACATGTAGGTGAAAATGTCAAGTGGTACAGCCATCATGGAAATCAGTACAGAGATTCCTTATAAATTAAAAATAGAATTACCATATGATCGAGCAATCTTATTTAGGTATATGCATCCAAAGTAAGTAAAATCACCATCTCAAAGAGATATCTGCACTACCGTGTTCATTGCAGCATTATTCATAATAACCAAGATATGTAAATAACCTATGTCCATTGATGAATGACTGGATAAAGAAAATGTGGTGTATGTGTATATATATATTTACTTTATAAAAAAGTAAAACAAATATATATATATATGAAAGACTATATATATATAGAGAGAGAGAGAGAGGAATATTGTTGTGCCTCAAAAACAGGAAATCCTGCCATTTGCAACAACATGGATGAACCTGGAGGACATTATGCTAAGTGAAATAAATCAGACACAGAAGAATAAATACTGCATGATATCTACTTACATGTGGAATCTAAAAAAGTCTAACTCACTGAAACAGAGAGTAAAATGATGGTTTCCAGAGGCTGGGAATTGAGGGAAATAGGGAGATGTTGGTCAAAGTGTACAAACATTCAGGTGTAATATGAATAAGATCTGGAGATCTAATATACAGCATAGTGACTATAGTTATTAATAATTTATTGTATACTTAAAATTTGCTAAAGTAGATCTAAAGTGTTCTCACTACTCACCAAAAAATGTAATGTGAGGTGACAGATGTATTAATTAGCTTGATTGTGGTAAACATTTCATAGTATATATGTTTATCAAATAATCACATTGGACATATTAAATATACACAATTTTTACTTGCAATCATGTATCAATAAATCCAGAAAAAAAATTTTTAAATGTTAACAGCTGGAGGCTATTAACCACACTCCTCATAGATGGGCAAGGAGTCTGTTTCTAGAGGGATCTGGGCGGTATTTTTCCATGTCGACCCCAATCCCCAATAATATAAAATATAGAGAGTAGTAACAACATCTTAATAACATAATAGATGTCTGTATAAATAAAATGAAAGGCATAAATCATTTTTAAGTATCATATTTACTAGTAAGTAGAAAGAACTCAAGTCTCAGCTCGGGTCTACATCATGCCAAGGTCCATGCCCTTTCCACTGTTCAAATTCAATGCATGGTGTCTCAGCACCTGTTTGCTTTCAGACTCAGTTCTAGACATGGAGGATATCACAGTGAACAAAATAAAAAAAGAGCCTGAAGCTAAATATCTAGTAGTTCAAGATAATGAAATAACTTACAGACATGTGTACAGAACCACCATTAGCAATAATCTAGAATCCATGAGGAATAACTGTGTAAGTTGCAGTTGTTAAATATCCCAATTTTCATAGATTAAAAAATAAATGAAGTTAAACAAATAAGCTTGACATCTACTCATGAAACTATTTTAGAATGCATTTTAAAATGCATTCTAAATGGTAAAGAGCATAAGATAATAATTATTAAGTGAAAATAGTATTTTATTAAGGACAAATCATTTTTATTTACCCTATCAATTTCTTTTTTGGAACAGTAAAATATATGGAGAAAGTGTCTGCATTTCAGAAAAATATTAGAAAAGGATGTTTGTAATCTCTTGAAGAAGAGTAAATAAATGCTGAAAAATATTACACTCAACTAGGTTTACAAGTGGTGATAACGCTGCTCTTCATATATATTTATTAATAGAAATTTGATCTACTTGTCAGAAGCTTTTCTGCTACAGGCTGAAAACATTTGTTACCGATCTTGCTCAATATCTTCATTCAAATAGTAACGATAAGTATAAGTTATGCTTACTACACAGGCAGGTGACACAGAGATGATAGGAATAATTAGCTGAATCATCACAGAACAAAATAAAGCTTCAAAGTAAGCTCAGTGGACTGGAATAATAAGTCCCAAAGCATAGAATGAAGTAGGTTCTCCCATGGCAACCAATTTTCATTATGATGAATGGATAATATATGGATTCGCAAAATTCATGTGGGAAAAAAATTTGCTCTAGAAGTTTTAGTTAACCACAAGTATAAGCTAAGGCAACTTCGATATGAGCACTAAAGCACTGAATCTAAAGCTGCACTCTTAACAGTGTGATTGTGCCTTGGTGGTTGCATTTGGAAGAGATGATTCCCGTGTTCTTGAAAAGGACATTTCTGAGCTATAAAGCTCACAAAAACCCTCTTAAAGAAGGATTTACATATATCTCAGAGGGGCAAAGAAAGAATTTACAATTATAAATTTATAAAAGTAAATGTTTTAAAAAAGGAAAGAGAAACATCTTTCATCATTTTGAACAGGAAGAATTAAGCCCTTTTCATAAGTTTTTATTTGTCCTTACAGTTGATTACAAATGTATATAATACACTTTAATGTAATTTCCTCATTTTTTATATTTTCCTCCTTTCTTTTTAATTTCAATAGAAAAAAAATGATTCACCATTTACCCCCTTCTTACATTTCTTCACATTTTTTCACATTTTTTCAAACCAAGGGTGGACATAATACCCTGCTTTGAGGGAATAAGAAAGGACATAATCTCTTACTTTGCTAAAGAGTTCCTCTGGGCCCTAAGGTTTTTCCTCCACAGGGTTGTTCCTCCTTGCTGGGTGGCTACATGCAGTATAAAGGCATGGGTTATTAGGACTCTTTGACAGTATAGGATGCCAATGATAAACTGTTACAGAACAGGCTATACTATGAACATGTTTGCTTGATGCCATTGTTTTCTTCCTTATGAGATTCAATGGACAGAAGCAGTAGTAGAGTGATAGTGAGTGACGAAACAACCATGACTACGGGTTCAAGAAGCTTTCATAGGCTGGGCGCTATGGCTCACTCCTGTAATCCCAACACTTTGGGAGGCTGAGGTGAGAGGATTGCTTGAGTCCAGGAGTTTCAGACGAGACTGGAAAACATAGCAAGACCTTGTTTCTGCAAAAAATAAAAATATTAGCTGGGCATGTTGTTGCATGCCTGTAGTCCTCACTACTCAGAAGGCTGAGACTGGAGAATTGCTTGAGTCCAAAAAGTTGAGGCTGCAATGAGCCACGATCGCACCATTGCACTCCAGCCTGGGTGATACAGAGATTATCTCTTAAAAAAAAAAAGTAAAATGAAAAAGAAGCTTTCTTAGATCTGAAATAAAATTGCTGAAAGCTTTACAGGTTGTTTCTTTGTTAAAAAAAAAAAACGTATTTTGACAGAATATTTACTCTAACTTTGTTCTGAGCTTGCCCAGTAGACACCAATAAACTGACTATTTTTCTTATTAAGGAAAAATCTGCAGAGATTAAGGAACGCAGGGAATAACAGAGGTAGGTTTAACACTGAAAAAAAAAGATGTACTGACATCAATATTTTTACATTTTAACAAAAATTTCTTTCTTAAAAATTTTTGTGGGTACATAGTAGGTTTATATATTTATGAGGTACATGAGATGTTTTGATACAGGCATGCAATGCATAATAATCACATCATGGAGAATGGGGTGTCCACCCCCTCAAGCATTTATCCTTTATATGACAAACAATCCAATTACACTCTTTTAGATATTTTTAAATGTACAATTAAGTTATTATTGGCTATAATCACTCTGTTGTGCTATTAAATAACAAGTCTTATTCGTTCTAACTATATTTTTGTCTCATTAACCATCCCCAACTCCTCCCCACAGCCCCCTTGCTAGCCTCTGGTAACCATTCTTCTACTCTCTGTGTCTATGAGTTAAATTGTTTTGATTTTTTCAGTCCCACAAATAAGTGAGAATATGCAATGCTTGTCTTTCTGTGCCTGGATTATTTCACTTAACATAGTGATCTCCAGTTCCATTTATCTCATGCAAATGGCAGAATTTCTTTCTTTTTATGGCTGAATAGTACTCCTTTGAGTATATGTTCCACATTTTCCCTATCCATGTATCTGTTGATGGACACAGGCTGCTTCCAGTTTTTAGCTATCATGAACAGTGCTGCAACAAACATGGAAGAGCAGATATCTCTTTGATATGTTAATTTTCTTTTTGGGGGGTATGTACCCAGCAGTGGAATTGGTGGATTATACGGTAGCTCTATTTTTAGTTTTTTGAGGAACTTCCAAACTGCTCTCCATAGTGATTACACAAATTTATATTCCCACCAACAGTCAGTATACAAGGGTTCCTCTTTCTCCACATCCTTGCCAGCATTTGTTATTGCCTGTCTAACGGATATAAACCATCTTAACTGAGATAACATGATATGTCATTGTAGTTTTAATTTGCATTGCTCTGATGATCAATAATGTTGAGCACATTTTCAGATGCCTATTTGCTATTTGTATGTCTTCTTTTAAGAAATGCTTATTCAAATCTTTTGCCTATTTTTTATTGGATTATTAGATTTTTTTTCCTATAGAGTTATTTGAGTTCCTTATTTATTCTGGTTATTAATCCCTTGTCAGATGGGTGGTTTTCAAACATTTTCTCCCATTCTGTAGATTGTCTTCACTTTGTTGATTGTTTCCTTCAGCTGTGCAGAAGCCTTTGTTTGTTTGTTTGTTTGTTTTTGAGATGGAGTCTCATTCTGTCACTCAGGCTTGCAACCTCCACCTCCCTGGCTCAAGTGATTTCCCCACCTCAGCCTTCCAAGTAGCTGGGATTACAGACACCTGCCATCATGCCTGGCTAATTTTTGTATATTTGTAGAGATGAGTCTTCACCATGTTAGGCAGGCTGGTCTTGAACTCCTGAACTCAGGTGATCTGCCCACTTTGGCCTCCCTCGGTGCAGGGATTACAGGTGTGAGCCACCACATCCTGCCTGTGCAGAAGCTTTTTAATTTGATGTGATCCCATCTGTCCATTTTTACTTTGGTTACCTGTGCTTTTGGGGTATTGCTCAAGAAATTTTTGCTCAGGCCAATGTCTTAGGAAGTTTCCCCAGTGTTTTCTTCTAGAAGCTTCATAGATTGATGTCTTAAAGTTTTTAATCCATTTTGATTTGATTTTTATACATGACGAGAGATAAGGGTATAGTTTCATTCTTCTTCATATGGATATCCAGTTTTCCCTGCACCATTTATTGAAGAGACTGTCTTTTCCTCAGTGTATGTTCTTGTCGCCTTTGTCAAAAATGAATTCACTATAGGTGTGTGGATTTGTTTCTGGGTTCTCTGTTCTGTTCCATTGAGCTATATGTTTTCATGCCAGTACCATGCTGTTTTGGTTACTGTGGCTCTGTATTATAATTTGAAGTCAGGTAATGGGATACCTCCAGTTTTGATGTTTTTGTTTATGATAGCTTTAGCTATTCTGGGTCTTTTGTGGTTCCATATAAATTTTAGGATTCTTTTTTCTATTTCTACGAAAAATGTCATTGGTATTTTGACAGTGTGTGGGCTTATTTCAACATTTTTTTTAAGTTCCCAGATGAATGTGCAGGTTTGTTACACAGGTATACATGTGCCATGGTTTGCTGCACCTATCAATCTGTCATCTAGGTTTTAAGCCCCACATACATTAGATATTTGTCCTAATGTTCTCACTTCCATTGCCCCCCAACCCCCAACAGGCCCAGTATGTGATGTTCCCCTCCCTGTGTCTATGTGTTCTCATTGTTCAGCTCCCACTTATGAGTGGGAACATGTGGTGTTTGGTTTTCTGTTCCTGTGTTAGTTTGCTGAAAATGATGGCTTCCCACTTCATCCATGTCCTTGCAAAGGATATGAACTCATCCTTTTTCATGGCTGCATGTATTCCATGGTGTATATGCGTCACATTTTCTTTATCCAGTCTATCATTGATGGGCATTTGGGTTGGTTCCAAGTCTTTGCTATTATAAATAGTGCTGAAATAAACATACATGTGCATGTGTCTTTACAGTAGAATAATCCTTTGGGTATACACCCAGTAATGGGATTGCTGGGTCAAATGGTATTTCTGGTTCTAGATCCTTGAGGAATCACCACACTGTCTTCCACATGGTTGAACTAATTTACACTTCCACCAACAGTGTAAAATCATTCCTATTTCTCCATGGCCTCAGAAGCATCTATTGTTTCCTGACTTTTTAATGATCGACATTCTAACTGAAGTGAGATGTTATCTCATTGTGGTTTTGATTTGCATTTCTCTAATGATTAGTGATGATGAGCTTTTTTCCATGTTTCTTGGCCACATAAATGTCGGTATAGCCAAGACAATCCTAAACAAAAAGAACAAAGCTAGCAGCTTCATGCTACCTGCCTTTAAACTATACTACAAGTCTACAGTAACCAAAACAACATGGTATTAGCACCAAAACAGGTATATAGACCAATGCAACAGAACAGAGACCTCAGAAATATCACCACACATCTACAACCATCTGATCTTTGACATATATGACAAAAACAAGCAATGGGGAAAGGATTTCTTATTTAATAAATAGTGCTGGGAAACTGGCTAGCCACATGCAGAAAACTGAAACTGGACCTCTTCCTTACACCTTATATAAAAATTAACTCAAGATGGATTAAAAACTTAAATGTAAAACCCAAAACCATAAAAACCCTAGAAGAAACCCTAGGCAATACCATTCAGGGCATAGGCATGGACAAAGACTTCATGACTAAAACACCAAAAGCGATTGCAACAGAAGCCAAAATTGACAAGTAGGATCTAATTAAACTAAAGATCTTCTGCACAGCAAAAGAAACTATCATCACAGTGAGCCAGCAACCTACAGAATGAGAGAAAATTTTTGCAATCTACCCATCTGACAAAGGTCTAATATGCAGAATCTACAAGGAACTTAAACAAATTTACAAGAAAAAACAACCCATCAAAAAGTAGGCAAAAGATATGAACAGACAATTCTCAATATTTCCAATTTTTGAATGTTTTAAGACTTGTTTTGTGCCCTAGTATATAGTCTATTTTTGAGAATGATGTATTTGCTGAAGGAAAGTATATGTATTCTGTAGCCATTGGATGAAGTGTTCTGTAAACATCTATTTGATCCATTTGGTCTATAGTGCAGATTAAATCTCATGTTTCTTTGTTGATTTTTTGTCTGGAAGATCTATCCAATGCTTTAAGTGAAGTGTTGGAGTCTCCAGCTATTATTATATTGGGACCAGTCTCTCTCGTTGGGTCTGATAATATTTGTTTTATATACCTGGGTGCTCCAGTGTTTAGTGCATATATATTTAAAATGTTATATCCTCTTGTTTAACTGACCCCTTTATCATTATATAGTGACCTTCTTTGTCTCTTTTTATAGTTTTTGTCTTGAAATCTATTTTGCCTAATATAAGTATAGCTACTCCAACTCTTTTTTGATTTCCATTGGCATGGAATATATTTTTCCACCAGTGTATTTTCAGTGTATGTGTGTCTTTGAAGGTGAAATATGTCTCTTGTAGGCAACAGATTAATGGGTCTTGTTTTTTCATCCATTCAGCCACTCTGTGTCTTTTCATTGGAGAGTTTAGTCCATTTACATCCAATGTTAATATTGATAATAAGGACTTACTTTTGCTATTTTGTTATTTGTTTCCTGGTTGTCTTGTGGTATTGCCCTCCTTCTTTCTTTCCTTTCTGTCTTCCTTTAGTGAAGTTGATTTTCTCTGTTAATATGATTTACTTTCTTGCTTTTTACTTTTTGTGTATCCATTGTAATTTTTTTTTTTTTTTTTTTTTTTTTTTTTTTTTTTTTTTTTTTAGTTTAAGGTTACCATGAGGCTTGCAAATACTATCTTTTTTTTTTTTTTTTTTTTAGTTTAAGGTTACCATGAGGCTTGCAAATACTATCTTTTTTTTTTTTTTTTTTTTTTTTTTTTTTTTTTTTTTTTTTTTTTTGTGACAGAGTCTTGCTCTGTCACCCAGGCTGGAGTGCAGTGGCACAATCTTGACTCACTGCAAGCTCCGCCTCCCAGGTTCACGCCATTCTCCTGCCTCAGCCTCCCGAGTAGCTGGGACTACAGGTGCCTACCACCATGCCCAGCTAATTTTTTGTATTTTTAGTAGAGACAGGGTTTCACCATGTTAGCAAGGATGGTCTCAATCTCCTGACCTTGTGATCTGCCTGCCTTGGCCTCCAAAACTGCTAGGATTACAGGTGTGAGCCACTGCACCTGGCCGAGGCTTGCAAATACTATCTTATAATCCATCATTTTAACCTGATAACAATTTAACACTCTTTGCATAAGCAACCAAGCAAAAAGAAAACTAATAAAAACTTTATGTCTAACCTTCATCTACCTACTTTTAATCTTTTTCTTGTTTCTAGTTATATGTTATTGTACTGTCTACATCTCAAAAATTGTGCTAGTTGTTATTGTTTGATTGGTTGACTGTTTAGTCTTTCTACTTAGGATAAGAGTAGTTTACATACCACAGAAAGAGAGCATTATAATATTCTGTGTTTTTATGTGTACTCACTATTACCAGTGAGTTTTGTACATTCAGATGATTACTTATTGCTTATTAACATCATTTTCTCTCTGATTAAAGTACTCCCTTTAGTATTTCTTTCAGGACATGTCTGGTGTTGATGAAACCCCTCAGCTTTTCTTTTTGTCTGGGAAAGTCTTTACATCTCTTTTATATTTGAAGAATATTTTTATGGTATACTATTCTAGAATAAAAGTTATTTTCCTTCATGACTTTAAATTTGTCATACCACATTCTCCTGGCCTGTAAGGTTTCCACTGAAAAATCTACTGCCCGACATATTGAAACTCCATTGTATGTTATTTGTTTCTTTTCTCTTGTTGCTTTTAGGATCCTTTCTCTATCTTGATCTTTGGGAGTTTGATTATTAAATGCCTTGAGGTAGTCTTCTTTGGGTTAAATCTTCTTCGTATTCTATAACTTTCTTGTAGTTGTATATTAATATCTTTCTCTTGATTTAAGAAGTTCTCTGTGATTATCCCTTTGAAAAAACTTTCTACACCTCTTTCTCCACCTCCACCTTAAAGCCAATAACTCTTAGATTTGCCATTTTGAGGCTATTTTCTAGAACCTGTAGGTGTAATTCATTGTTTTTTGTTATTTTTCTTTGGTCTCCTCTGACAGTGTATTTTCAAATAGCCTATCTTCAAGCTCACTAATTATTTTGTCTTCATCCATTCTGCTATTAAAGAACTCTGATGCATTCTTTAGTATGCCAATTGCACTTTTCAGCTCCAGAATTTCCACTTGATTCTACTATTTCAATCTCTTTGTTAAATGTATCTTATAGCATTCTGAATTCTTTCACTGTTGTTATGTTGAATTGCTTTGAGTTTCCTCAACACAGCTATTTTGAATTCTCTGTCAGAAAGGTAACATATCTCCATTTCTCCAGAATTGGTCTCTAGTGCTCTATTTACTTCATTTAATTAGGTCATGTTTTGCTGGATGGTGTTGATGCTAGTAGATGTTCTTCAGTTTCTGGGCATTGAAGATTTAGGTATTTATTGTCATCTTCACAGTCTGAGCTTGTTTGTACCCGTTCTTCATGGGAAAGCTTTCCAGATATTCAAAAGGACTTGGGTGTTGTAATCTAAACTGTATCTGCTTTATGGGGCACACCAAGACCAGTAGCACTGTGATTCTTGAGACTCATAAAGGCACCACCTTGACCATATTGGACAAGATCTGGGAGAATTCTCTGGATTACCAAGAGAGACTCTTGTTCTCTTCTTTTACTTTTTCCCAAACAGGGTCTCTGTCTCTCTGTTCTGAGCCATCTAAATCTGTGGGTGGAGTGACACAAACACCCCTGTGGATACTATCACTATGACTGTTCTGGGTCAGACCTGAAGCCAGCACGGCCGTGGGTCTTGTCCAAGGTCTGTTATAACCACTCCCTGGCTATTGCCTATGTTCCCTCAAGGTTCTGGGGCTCTACAATCAGCAGGTGGCAAGGCCAGTCAGCTCTGTGTCTTTCCCTTGAGGGTGTCAAGTTCCCCCAAGCCCTGTGTAGTTGAGAGGTACCATCCAGGAGCCAGGGACTAGAGTCAAAAAACATAGAAGTGTTCCTGGTTTTTTATTGTGCTTGTAGCTGAGCTGGCACTCAAATCATAAGATACAGTCCTTCCCAGTCTTCCCTCCCATTTCCAGAGGCATAGGAGCCTCCCCTAATAGGCCCTACCACCACAGGCAACAGGTAGTACTGCCTGACTACCACTGATGTTCCATTAAGGCTCAATAGCTCTTAAGTCAGCTTGTGGTGAATGCTGCCTGGCCTGGGACTCACAATTCAGGTCAATGAGCTCCTCTC
The DNA here is from genome assembly GCF_028858775.2 of Pan troglodytes. Taxonomy (NCBI): domain Eukaryota; kingdom Metazoa; phylum Chordata; class Mammalia; order Primates; family Hominidae; genus Pan; species Pan troglodytes. The sequence continues at coordinate 55,101,454 of NC_072403.2, forward strand.
TGGCCCAAAGCACATACAGAAACTTCATCTGAGAGTCAAGTCCCAGAACTAAGGGCCCCCTTGGTTCTCTACCCCACTGTGACCATGCTTGTAACTAAAGTGCAAGACAAAGTCCCCTTACTTTTCCCTCTGCTTTTATCAATCAGAAGTAGTTTTACCCCATAGCCACCACAGCTGGTAATGTACTGAGTCTCACCTGAAGCCAGCTATTCTTAGGGTGTCACCCCAAGTTCCTCAACATAGTACCTGGGTATCACTGCTGGTTATTCAGGGTCGAAGGGGTCTTCAGTTGTCAGGTGATGAATGCTGTCAGGACTTCACTCAACCTGTCAGGATGGACCCCTTCAAAGCAGCAGATTTCCTTCTGGGCCAGGATGTGTATAGAAATGTCATCTTGAGAGGTAGGACCCAGAACTGGAGTTTCACAACTCTGACTGGTGCACTATTCTACTATGGCTGAGCTAGTGTCCAAGATGACAAAGTCATCCCCCTCTTCCATTTTCTGTCCTCAAATGGAAGGAAGTGATCTCTTTTGGAGCTGCGAGTGTGCAGACTGTGTTTAGGGGAGGAGTGATGCCAGCACTCCCTTAGCTTCCCCCTCATTAGGTCACACGCCCCCTTAGTCCACTGTCTCTGTGACCATTTCAGCACTAGGACTCACCTACGTGTTGCAGTCCTTATGGCCTAGATTACCTTTCAAGTCTACTTAGAGACACAGATCACTGCAGCCCTTGACGGCGAGGTATGCAGGCACGTAAGTTTAGACCACTGGGATCAGCAATTGTCCTCTGACTAGGGCTGGTTTAAATGCTCCCTCCATGGGCATCAGCTAAATTTGGTCTGGTTTTCCTTTCTACCCTAACAGGCCAGTACTGAGTTCAATGTCTCACAATTACCCGGAGAGTATCTCTGGGCACTGGGGAAAGGAAAGCACAACAATTGTGAAGCAATGAACTCAGCCTTGTCCTGTTGAGCAGAAAGGGAGGAGGAGGTTCCAAGTGAGGGTTTAGGGGATGGAACTGACAAATCAGGACTGTTTTTGCTACCTCTTCAGTTCCACTTTCAGTGATATGAAGTTAACACCAGGTGCTGTGAGGGCTTACCAGATTTTTGGATCTTATGAAGATGTTTCCTGTTTGTAGATTGTTGTTAAATTGGTGTCCTTGAAAGGGAGACTATGAGTAAAGCCTTCTATTCTGCCATCTTGCTCCACCTCCCCTAACAAATATTTCTTAAAATAACTTTTCTATTTTCTGGTTCAAGGAAAGAAATAAAAATACAGTAACACATTTAGAGAATGCTTTCTTTTTATTAAGGACTATATTAAGACTGCTTTACATATGTAATGTCATGTAATCCTTACAGCAACTCTGTGGACAAAATACTATTATTTCAATGTTACAAATAAGGAAATTGGACTTTGAGTAACATAATCAAATACAAGCAGTAACTGTAGAAGTAGGAATTGAACCCAAAATTATCTTTTCATATTATGTACTATGTTAATTACCACCAGAAAATCCTTCTTTAGATAAAAAGTATCCCACAATGGAATGACCCCAAGGTATAAATTATTCTATTGCTTAAAAGGAATGCCATGCTATTTTTCTACAAGAAAAAAAATGTTCAAACTTTTTATGGTCAATTTCATATTTGTGTAGGACAGCTATCTTTTGTCTATAAAATCTGTTCTTCCAGAAATAATTCATTGTAGTATGAAGATTCTGCTCCATTAGTCAGGGAGATCAGGTTCCAACTGTGTTCTGACATGAATATGATGAGTGACATTTGACTGACTACCTTAACTCTCTGTGACTGGTTCTTTGCAAAATGATGAAAATGAGCAAGACTTGGGTATTTTTCTGTTTTTGTTTTGTTTTGTTTTTTACCCCTAGATGAGTCACCTAGAAAGCTTTTACAAAGTACTATGCTAGGTCTCAAGCCAAATCTATAAAATCAGAAGCTCTGGTGGTGGGTTGTAGGCATCATATGTTTTAAAAGCTCTTCAGCTTTTGCTATTGAGCAGCCAAAGTTGAGAATTATTAGGTGGCTTAAATAACTAGATGCATGATGGATGAGGTCATTTTCAGTAGTAACAATTTATAATTCTATGACAAACCCAACTATACCCTGAACTATTTCTTTTGTCAGGATAAATTTATTGAGTGCTTATTTTAAATCTGTCAGTGTGCCAAATAGGGAAGACATAAAGATAAACTTTCCATGCTCTCCAGGTTAACTTACAGTCCTGAAGAAACTTATGACTTTCCATTAGCATAGACGGTGAATCCTATGAATATACATTTTTTATTGAACTCTATTAGGGAAGATGCTAGAGGTCATTACACCTTGATATCAATTTATATAATTGTTCTGCTGCCAAAAGACAAGAGACAGAAAAGATTCCTTCTTCATATCTTTACATATCAACTTTTAAAGTAAATTATTTACTTTTTTACTGTATTTTTATCAGTGATAAATTTATATCCTTTATCCACACTAACATGAAAAATTTAACCCAAAATATTGCTTTGATATGGCAGGTATTTAGAAGTCATTGGTTCAATTCTTCCATCAATGAACAGATTAGTAAAGTGATTTGAGTGATTTGCTTACCATCATACTTATGGCTTATACCTTATTGTTATTAACAGATTTCAAGTGTCGTGTTCTCAGCTCAGTGATCATCCTACTAGAGTCACTATTTCATCCATCATATTTCACCCAATATATTCACGTAGGTAATATATTGTTTGCTTAAGTGTCAGAAGATGTGGAATGGTGTGTTATGTTTGCTTGATGGCAAATCATAATACTCTTTGTGGTAATCATAATAAATACAATTCAATATCGTTTGAGAAATCACTTCTTTTCAGACATTTATTTGACCTTGAATTTTAAACAGAGTAACATTTTAAATCAAGGAGGAAATATTACAGATATTGGCATTCCTCATGGGTTTTCTTTATTATGCATTATATTTTATCTCACTAAATTGATGATATAAATTTTAACTTTTCTTGTGCAAATATATGTTAAAAAGGGACTAATTATGATTCACAGCTACCAAAGTAAACCTTCTAAATTTGCACTTCTTTTTTGAGATGTCTTGAGTTTTATAGGCATACTCCTATCACAGCAGGTTAAGAGGTAGATAAACAAATATTTTATTTATTTGTGGGTTTTTTTTCTACTTTGCAATTAACTTTTTCTCCAAATCACTGAGGAAGATGGTTTTGTAGCTTGGCACATTAAGTTCATGTTTTGCCCATTAAAGTAATTTAACTCTTAACATCAATGATAACTGACCTGGGAGGTGTAGAAGTAGCAGCAAAGGAGAATGCAAAGGAGAAACTAAAAATATTGGAGGAAAATAGTAAGTTGAGACCTTAGAACTTACCATTATTTTTAACAGTGACTTCACTGGTGACTTTTGATGGAGTGCAAGAAACAATGCCCCAAATTATGGGTCACTGGCATTTGAGAAAACAGAAAAGGCAAGGTCTCTCTGACCTTTTCGTGCTGTTTGTTGAAGCAGGTCATAAAATCTAGGAAGGTTATATTCTGACTTCCTTCCTCCTTTTTCTCATGAAGACCCTAATGTGAGAGTTGTGATCTTTTATACTGGAAGTAAAGAATAAAAACACAGAGAAGAATCTGAACAAACAGACTTACTATGTTCACTCCAGTTTATTACCATTAGATCATACCCCTTTTTTCCAATAATACTTCTATGCAACTGTCCATTCTTCACTGCATTTAGGAATAAAACACAGTTTTGGGGGTCTTCATTTCTGAAGTCTCCTGTGTCACAAAAAACTCTTGTATACATTTGTATACTTTTATTAATCTGTCTTCTTTAATAAGAATGTCACCATGAACTTTGCAACGGGTGAGAAAAATAGCATTTTTTCCTCTACACCTTGAGAATATTTTCAACTGAGTGCTGGGTTCAAAGATTGATCAGAGTGGGTTCAAGAAAAGAGAGTTGATTATAGACACCTATGTTGAGGTGCTTTGCTACAATGGGGAGCAAATGCATGGAATAGAAATTGGGGGAAGAAATGGTATAATGAAGGAGAGGTTTTGTTTGTTAGTTTTGTTTTATTGCTATTTCAATAGTTTTTGGGGAACAGGTGGTGTTTGGTTACATGAATAAGTTCTTTAGTGGTGATTTCTGAGATTTTGCTGAACCCATCACCTGAGCAGTGTACACTGCAACCAGTGTGTGGTCTTTTATCCCTCAAGCCCCTCTCACCCTTCTCCCAGAGTCCCCAGAGACCATTATGTCATTCTTATGCCTTTGAGTCCTCATAGCTTAGCTCCCTCTTATAAATGAGAACATACGATGTTTGGTTGTCCATTCCTGAGTTACTTCATTTATAATTTCATCTCCATTCCTGAGTTACTTCACTTATAATAATGGTCTCCAACTGCATCCAGGTTGCTGCAAATGCCATTATTTCATTTCTTTTTATAGCTGAGTAGCATCCTGTGGTGTATATACACACATTTTCTTTTCATTTTTTTTTTTTTTTTTGAAAATGAGAATGCATTTATTTTCTCCACTGAACGACCCCAAGTCCTGTGTCAGGGCTGAGGTAAGGGGAGATGAGAGTCTTTGAGCTGAAGGTGTGATTGAATTTTTGATTTAAACTAGCTGGAACTCTTTTTTTTATTTTTTTTTTAATTATACTTTAAAGTTTTAGGGTACATGTGCACATTGTGCAGGTTAGTTACATATGTATACATGTGCCATGCTGGTGCGCTGCACCCACTAACTCATCATCTAGCATTAGGTATATCTCCCAGTGCTATCCCTCCCCCCTCCCCCCTCCCCACCACAGTCCCCAGAGTGTGATATTCCCCTTCCTGTGTCCATGTGATCTCATTGTTCAATTCCCACCTATGAGTGAGAATATGTGGTGTTTGGTTTTTTGTTCTTGCGATAGTTTACTGAGAATTATGGTTTCCAATTTCATCCATGTCCCTACAAAGGACATGAACTCATCATTTTTTATGGCTGCATAGTATTCCATGGTGTATATTCATCCCTGGGATGGAAGGCTGGTTCAATATACGCAAATCAATAAATGTAATCCAGCATATAAACAGAGCCAAAGACAAAAACCACATGATTATCTCAATAGATGCAGAAAAAGCCTTTGACAAAATTCAACAACCCTTCATGCTAAAAACTCTCAATAAATTAGGTATTGATGGGACGTATTTCAAAATAATAAGAGCTATCTATGACAAACCCACAGCCAATATCATACTGAATGGGCAAAAACTGGAAGCATTCCCTTTGAAAACTGGCACAAGACAGGGATGCCCTCTCTCACCACTCCTATTCAACATAGTGTTGGAAGTTCTGGCCAGGGCAATCAGGCAGGAGAAGGAAATAAAGGGTATTCAATTAGGAAAAGAGGAAGTCAAATTGTCCCTGTTTGCAGACGACATGATTGTATATCTAGAAAACCCCATTGTCTCAGCCCAAAATCTCCTTAAGCTGATAAGCAAATTCAGTAAAGTCTCAGGATACAAAATCAATGTACAAAAATCACAAGCATTCTTATACACCAACAACAGACAAACAGAGAGCCAAATCATGAGTGAACTCCCATTCACAATTGCTTCACACATTTTCTTTATCCACTCATTGGTTGATGAGCATTTAGGCTGGTTCCACATTTTTGCAATTGTGAAGTATGCTGCTATAATTATGTTTGTGCAAGTGTATTTTCCATATAACTACTTACTTCTTTTCCTCTGAGTAGATACCCAGTAGTGGAATTGCTGGATCAAATGGTAGTTCTACTTTCAGTTCTTTAAGGAATCTCTGTACTGTTTTTCATAGTGGTTGTACTAGTTTACATTTCCAACAGCAGTGTAAAAGTGTTCCCTTTCACCACATGCATGCCAACCACTATTTTTTTTCAGACTTAAAAATAGATTTTTTCAGCATAGTAATACATATGACTTTTTATTTATTTATTTATTTATTTATTTATTTATTTATTGTTACATGAATAAGTTCTTTAGTGGTGATTTCTGAGATTTTGGTGCACCCATCACCCAAGCCTTGTACTCTGTACCCAATGTGTAGTCTTTTATCCCTTACCCAGCTCCCACCTTTCCCCCTGAGTCCCCAGAGTTCATTGTATCATTATTATGCATTTGCATCCTCACAGCTTAGCTACTACTCATAAGTGAGAACATACAATGTTTGTTTTTCCATTCCTGAGTTACTTCACTTAAAATAATTGTCTCCAATTCCATCTAGATTGCTGTAAATGCCATTATTCCATTCCTTTTTATGATTGAGTAGTATTCCATGGTGTATATATATATATATATTATATATATATAATATATATATATATATATATATATATATATATATATATATATTCCACATTTTCTTTATCCACCAGTTGATTGATGAGTATTTGGGCTGGTTCCACATTTTTGCAATTGCAAATTGTGCTGCTATAAACATCAGTATGCAAGTATCTTTTTTATATAATGACTTCCTTTTCTCTGTGTAGATACCCAGGTGTGCAATTGCTGCATCAAAAGATAGATCTACTTTTAGTTCTTCAAGGAATCTCCACACTGTTTTCCATAGTGGTTTTACTAGTTTACATTCCCACCAACAGTGTAGAAGTGTTCCCTTTTCACAACATTCATGCCAACATCTATAATTTTTTTATTTTTAGATTATGACCATTCTTGCAGGAGTAAGGCAGTATTGCATGGTGGTTTTGATTTGCATTTCTCTGATAATTAGTGATGTGCATTTTTTCATATATTTGTTGGTCATTGGTTTCCATCTTTATTTCTCTGGGTCCTCCTTGAGTAGCTTAATAACCAACCTTCTGAATTCTTTTTCTGGCTATTCAGAGATTTCTTATTGGTTTGAATCCATTGCTGGAGAGCTAGTGTAATCGTTTGGTGGTGTTATAGAACCTTGCTTTGTCATATGACCAGAATTACTTTTCTGGTTCCTTCTCATTTGACTAGACTGTTCCAGTGGAAGGATCTGGAACTCAAGAGCTGCTGTTCATATTCTTTTGCTCTACAGGGTTATCCTTTGATGTGGTGCTCTCCTCCTTACTCTAGGGAAAGGGCTTCCTGAGAGCCAGATTGCAGTTATTGTTGTTGTCTTTCTGTATTTAGTCACCCAAAGGGGCTACCAGGCTCTGGGCTGGTGCTGGAGAATGTCTGCAGAGTCCTGTGATGTGACCCATCTTAAGGTCTCCCAGCCATGGATACCTGCACCTGCTCCAGTGGAGGTGGCAGGGGAGTGAAGTGGACTCTGGTGTGAACCATCTTAAGGTCTCCCAGCCATGGATACCTGCACCTGCTCCAGTGGAGGTGGCAGGGGAGTGAAGTGGACTCTGGGAGTCCTTGGTTGTAGTTTTGTTTAGTGCCCTGGCTTTCTCAAATACTGATTATGCTAGCAGTGAAGTTGTCATGTGGACAGACTCAGGACCTCTGGTTAGCCAGGGTGTTGCAGGAGGTGGAATTAGCTGTTGTTTTCTCCTTCTCTGGAGCAGGCTTGTTCTATTATGAGTTGCTGTAACAGCTTGAGTTGGTTGGCCTCCAGTCAGGAGGTGGCACTTTCAAGAGAGCATCAGCTGCAGTAGTAAAGGGGGATATAATCTTACCCTACTTTGGCCAGGATGCATACTCGTGTTTCTCAGGTGATGGGTGGGGCCATATAGCTCCCAAGAGTTTATGACTTTTTTCTTCAGAGTTTTTCAGCTGTCTCACAGCACTTGGCAGCAGCAAACCACTTTTTTCAAAGGGCCTGTGAATTTTTTCAGTTTTCCTGGTTTATTGCTGTGGTGGTTCTAGGAGCAAAAGTTCACAATGTGAGTCTCCAGACGTGTTTTTTTTTTTTTTTTTCTGTCTAAGTGGGAGCTGCATATTAGTCCTGTCTCCTATCTCCCATTTGTTTTTACAGACATTTTTGTTTGTTTTGTTTAGGATAATAAAACTATCAGTATACTTATAATCTGATGATTTGGTAGAGAGAAAGAGAAAACAATGACATAGGCGACAGGGAGGAGATTTGCTGGAACGATGACCTGAATTGAATGTGAAAACTTGTAGGATTTAGATAAGGGCAAGTTTATTAATCTCTGTAACACCATAGAATGCAAAGTCTATAAGGGCAGATTATGGTAGAATGGTAATGGAAATCTGTGGAAGTTTTCTTCTGATTGTTTCCATTTTTTTAGGTAAGTAGAAAAGAAGACCATCTTCTGAGAGAATGATTGTGAGAGAAAGTGTCAGAACTTTAGAAGAATGAGAAGGTGTGAAGCTGTACTAGGGGAATACAGTATGATTGTCATGAACTGTAAGAGCTCACTTGACATGTCATAGTCATGAACTCAAACAGACATCAGTAGGCTGGTTTTATGTTTTCCAGCAACCTGTCTACACAAGCACAAGAGCAGAGTTGATGGAGAATCGAATAAAATTGTGGTTATAATTTTTGCCAACATAATACAAAAAATACAGGGGCAAGGTTGTTGATAGCATAGGCAGTGGAGTAACTATAGTAATTGAATATGAACTTTACACTGGGTAATTTGAAAACAGCACATCAGGTGAGAGGCATTAAAGGGGTGATCAGATCAGAAGATTGGTAGTCCTATGAAATTGAAGTACTGCTAAGATAGGGGTATTCAAGGCAGTAAACTGGAAAGGCACGAGGTGTAAGTAAGAGAATAGGACACACAAAATTGAAATTTGGAGGCTTTGAAATTATTGGCCTTGGCAGTGTCTGAGCCATAAGATTGAGTGGCTGAGGTTGAATGAAAGACAAGATCATTGGAGTACAAGATCTGAAGGCTGGTGAGGAAGGTTCACCCACATTCTACTGAGAATTTACATTTTCAGTGAAATCAAGAATTAACACAGGAATAGTATTAAAGAAAATAACAATGAGTTTTAGGAGTTAAAACCTTGGAGAGCTACAGGAAGTGACTTGGATCAGTACATGACTTTAAAAATGAGTGACGGTAGTTGATTTAGGAACTAGGAGGGAATAAAAGAAACAGTAAAGGGAAGCAAGAATATCATCAATGCTACCTATGACCAGTAATACATTCGCTGAAGAAGAAAAGTATAGTTATACTTGAGGGGATTACAGGATAAGAAGTATCCTCAGAAAAAATCTAGGCTTCTGTAAGAACAAGGAGCTTTCCTTTATAGCTAAAGGACATTGGGGATTTTGCTGGTGGTGGACAATGAATTTTTAAGGGCAACCAAAATGTGTTTTGGGAGTTGGGTACATATGAAACATGGAGATAGAACAGGGCATGTGCAGAGCCCTATAGGAAATAGAATCCCAGAGATGAGAGGTGACCTGGGATTCCAGGACTTTCTACAAAAACTGGCATAAACAATAATATGATGGTGGTCCTGGTAGAATCAAAGGTAGACAAGGACAATGCTGTGAGTGATTGTGGAGGAGAGGAAGAATGAGAGGGCTTGTAAGGATGCCTCATGATGCCTATAGAAAGAGATGGAAGCTTTGTGGGGCAAGGCCTTTCTCAGAACAGGGCCCTTGGTGCTGACCTCTCCAGAAAAATCAGTAGGCCTGCTCATTGATTTATTCAATGCAGTTAGGAACCTGACATTGCCTAATCTGGATTAGGGTATGCAACCTCTTTTGAGCTTTGTAAATTTAGTAATCACATAAATTTGATTATGTCCTTGCCCACTTTAAAATATTGAAATCTTCTCCAATATCATCCCAAAAGGATAATTTTCCATTTTTAGCATGGCATGTACATTCTCCAATATTGATTCCAGCTCCTCCTTTTCCATTTACCATTATCTCCCACCCTAGATTAAACCATCTTAAAAGACCTGTTGCCATCTAAACAATCACATTCTTTTACCTTCCCAGTATGCTTCCCAGAGCCACAAGTCTGCCAGCACCATGTATCCATTTGGAAGTCCCAGTCTCTCTTCTCTGCTTCTCAAACATACTTTTCTGTAACATGTTTACCTACCTCTCCCAAACAGTCAATCACTCCTCCATGCTCACTAAGTGCTATGCACACAGTTCTATCATAAAACGTACCCATTTCATAATAATTATTGTTTACATGCCTAATTCCATCACTAGACTCTGGATTCAAGGGAAGAGTCCTAATTTTATAATTCTTTGGATCCTCAATGTACAACATGACACCTGACACAAAGCAGCAATTCAATTATTGTTTGTTTAGGTTAGTTAATGGTTAATAATAAATTCTAAAATGATAAATGAAAAAATAAATTTTAATCATAAAATGAATTTCACCAATTGAAGATTCATTTAGTTTCCAATTCTTTATAACATGCAAAATCCTCTTGAAGTTTTAAGCATATTAAATATTCATTACTGAAAATCATGTAAAGCACTCAAGATTAGCAGAGAAGAATAACTGTATTCTAATTATAACTACAGCATCTACTGATGGAAATATGATGTTAAAAATTCATATAACTTTTTGATTCAGTTTTCTCATCTGTACCAGAGACAGACAACAGTATCTATCCTGGTATGTAAGGTTATTGTGAGACTAAAACAAAATAATACATGTGAATGTCCTTCATTAAACATGAAGTGCCATATACCTGGCAACACTGGGAGACTTACTTCCATGTCTAGCTGGGATCAGGTCTTTTAAGACATCAGAAGTTAGAGGGGAAAGAGGATGCTGATGAAGAAAGGTATTAGAAGAATAGGAATTTCTTTAAAAGAGGCCCTTCAAGGGAAGTTAGATCCACATCACATGTGATCTAGGGTAGCCTGGCTCTGGGTTGTTCAACTACAAGCCACTGCAAAATCAAGGGCCCTGGGGAATAGAGGAAGAATGGAAGAAGGAAGAGCAAAGCAGTAAAGAATGAGCAATTTCATTTGTTTAGCAATTTTGCCTAGATGAATATGGCTGTTTTACATATTAATTTAGTCTAATATATTTCAGGAAAATATGTTTTTTAGAATTTCACATAAAAATGGAACTACTTAAGAAAATTTCTGCATGTAAAAAGGAATATGATGTTAGTTGAATATTATCTTAGTTTCAGATATTTACTAAATAAAACGTTTTAGTATTTTTTACCAGCATTAATTCAAACTGACATACGTGGAAATTTGTTTTGAAAGGTACAACCGTTCAATAAATGTCATTTTAAAAAGAATCTCAGCATACAATTTAAAGTTGCTAGCAGATACAGAAAGTGGTAGATCTTTGAGAGGTTCAGATTTATTCTCCCTTCATAAATAGTTTTTGTTTTAAAGAACCACATGCAGGCTTTGACTATGACTTACATAACTTCTATAAAAGAAATAAATTTATAGGGTGAAATTCACCCCCGATATTTCACGTAGGTTCTTTTCTATTTTCCCTAAGTATTGGTGGGTCTGAGAAATAAAGGGACAGAGTAGAAAAGAGAGAAATTTTAAAGCTGGGTGTCTGGGGGAGACATCACATCTTGGCAGGTTCTGTGATGCCTCCTGAGCCATAAAACCAGCAAGTTTTTATTAGTGATTTTCAAAAGGGGAGGGAGTGTACGAATAAGGTGTGGGTAACAGAGATCACATGCTTCACAAGGTAATAAGATATCACAAGGTAAGTGGAGGCAGGGCGAGATCACAGGACCACAGGACTGAGGCAAAATTAAAATTGCTAATGAAGTTTGGGGCACGCATTGTCATTGATAACATCTTATCAGGAGACAGGGTTTGAAAGCAGGCAACCAGTCTGACCAAAATTTATTAGGCGGGAATTTCCTTGTCCTAATAAGCCTGGGAGCGCTACTGGAGACAGGGCTTATTTCATCCCTACAGCTGCGACCGTAAAAGACAGCTGCCCCCAATGCAGCCATTTCAGAGGTCTACCCTCAGGGACGCATTCTCTTTCTCGGGGATGTTCCTTGCTGAGAAAAAGAATTCAGTGATATTTCTCCCATTTGCTTTTGAAAGAGGAGAAATATGGCTCTGTTCTGCCTAGCTCACCGGCAGTCAGAGTTTAAGGTTATCTCTCTTGTTCCCTGAACATTGCTGTTATCCTGTTCTTTTTTCAAGGTGCCCAGATTTCATATTGTTCAAACACACATGCTCTACAAACAATTTGTGCAGTTAATGCAATCATCACAAGGTCCTGAGGCAACATACATCCTCCTCAGTTTACGAAGATGACGGGATTAAGAGATTAAAGTAAAGACAGGCATAGGAAATCACAAGGGTATTGATTGGGGAAGAGATAAGTGTCCATGAAATCTTCACAATTTATGTTCAGAGAATGCAGTAAAGACAGGCGTAAGAAATTATAAAAGTATTAATTTGGGGAACTAATATATGTCCATGAAATCTTCACAATTATGTTCTTCCTCCATGGCTTCAGCCGGTCCCTCTGTTTGGGGTCCCTGACTTACCGCAACATAAATTGATTGATAAACATGGCTGGATTTTGCTTGTAATGTTCTATGAGGATTGCCAGAAATTTATTTAATTGTTCAAATGTTTGTGAATCCTTTGAAAACACTGGTGTTAAAGTGATAAGCAAATTCAAACTATTTTAGCATTATGAGTTAAACAAATTTAAATAATCTCAAAGGCAAATAATTATCCAAAAGAGGCTAATTTAATGTTCTTATTATGCTATCTTTTGATTTAGGTTGGTTTTAATGTCATCATGATTCTATATGTGGGGTGGGGGAGACAGAGACAGAGACAGAAACAGAGTCAGAGTAAGAGTGAGAAAGAATTGAATCTGCCAGACCATATTAAATATAGCTCTGCCCTCCATTGTTGGATTTCCACATTTTATCATGTGGCCTTATCATCAAAAAATTCTTGAACGTCTCAGTATTGGAAACCTTACCAAAGTTTAAATTCAATAACATTGGAGCGATTAAGGAAATGTCATATGTTTATAAGTATGTAAGGGGAAAAATATGCAATATTTTCTGAGCTATCTATTCTAATGCACTGGAAGCCTCTTTTTCTGTATCTAGGAATAGTGCAGTCTATGAGATATTTGCCTTATTTTAAACATGGAATTTTGTTTTTTCACTAATTTTTATTCCATATGGCAAGTTAACCATTTATGCCTACTGTTAAGACCAAACTTTGTATGTTCAGTAGTGCTCCTACATTTGGTTTATTTTTCACCTCTTAGTCAGAGAATGGAGGGATGATCTACCAATGACATGATAGAATGAAGCTGTCTTTGGGGCTGAAACCTGAACTTACTAAGTCACTTCCAATCCTAAGAAACTTTGCACAACATAAACACAAAACAAACTTTAGTAACAAATTTTCCTATACAGTTGCATAACTGATCTTAGACTATGATGGTTGCCAAATCATTCTTGGTATCTTAAAAAGAATAAATAAGATCCTGTTTTAATTTGACCTTTTGCCAAATACACTGTGAATACTACTAAAAGTTTGGTTATAATTATTTTCTCTCTCCTGAGTTGCAAAGTCATGAATAATAGTTATTAATGTTATATTGAGAAGTTTCATCATCTTTCATAAGCATCTGGATAATTTACTCCTTATATATTTTTAAATTATGTATCCTTTTCTTTTCAGAGACAGTGTCTTACCCCTGTTACCCAGACTAGAGTGCAGTGCCATGATCATAATTCACTGCAGCCTCAAACTCTTGACCTCAAACCATCCTTTCACCTCAGCTGCCTGAACAACTAGGACCACAAGCACATGCCACCATGCCTGACTAATTTTGATTCTTTTTTGAAGAGATAGGGTGTTGCTATATTGCTCAGATTGGTCTTGAGCTCCTGGCCTCAAGCCATCCTCCTACCTTGACCTCCCAAATGTCTGGAATTACAGACACCAGCCACTGTGTTGGGCCTATATCCTTTGATTCCCTCATAAAAACACAATCCTGTCATATTTTCTTCCATTTCAGACTATGTCTATCTTGATCCTTAATAAGCAAAACCAAAACCAAAAATGTTTCTAGCATTTCAGCTTCTAAGAAGATGCAATAGATGTGGTATTTTCCTATTCGTCCCACTGAGTACAATGAAAAAAAGAAAGTCGGATGTTATATATAAAACAAGCATAACAAGACTGTTAAAGATGAAGAGAGAAGGACCTCAAGATACATGGAATAACACACAAGTAAAATCTTTCTGTCATCTTTTTGTCTCCTCTATTCCAGGCTTACAGCTGATGAAGATGACAACCCAGAAATGCCAACTATCATAGACAAATAAAACCCCAAGAACAGCCTCTCTCTAGCCAATACACCAGGAAAGAGGCAGGCTAGCAAGACAGAACTTTTAGACAATATACCTCTCTACTGCAGCCAACCACCACACCAAATGGTGGTCACACCCACACCATCAAAGGCTGAGTGAGGAGCCTAGATTTCCACCATCGCTGGTCTATAATGATGCACCCCAATCTTTCCACCTAGCCAGTGTCAGAAAAGACCTAGCAGGGAGCCAGGATGTTCATCTCCATCAACAAGTAAAAAGAGTCCCCCCTCATGATGTATGTGGAACACTGGCAGCCACATGGGGAGCCTAAACTCCCACTCCCTCCCAGTAGTAATAAGGTGCCCTCTGGCTTGTCTCCCACTGGAGTGCTGTTGGAGGAGGCACAGTGAAGAAGCAAGACTTTCACAACTGCTCAGCACTAGTGAAACCATCCCCCTCAGTGTGCTATGAATAAAGGCTGGGGAACAGTTAAAAGACACTGTTGCACTTTGTAGCCAGGGTAATAGCAATGGAAGCTAAGAAGGAAGCTGAAACTCCCAAACTCGCCAAGCAATCATTACTAGCCCCCCACCTAGAGTGTCAATGGAGGTCAAGTGGAGAACCTGGACTTCTACTTCACATGGCAATAAGAAGGCAGTGCCCACCCCCTCCATCCCTGGAGCAGTCTCAGAGGAAGCCAGCTAAAAGAGAAGGTTGAACTAAGATTCAGAGTTTTCTGGTATAAAATTAAAAATGTCCAGGTTTCTATTTTTGTAATTATAATAAAATGTGGTATTTATACACAATGGAATAGTATTCATCAGTTTAAAATATGCCTATCATTAGTGACAGCATGGATGAACCTGGAGGACATTACGTTAAGTATATGCCAGGCATTGGTTCACTCATATGTTGAACCTAAAAGTGTTGATCTCATAGAAGTAGGGAATAGAATGGAGGTCACCAGAGGCTGGGGTTCTTGCAGGGTGGGAGGTGGGAAGATGTTGGTCAAATGATACGCAATCATAGTTAGATAGGAGGAATAAGTTCAAGAGATCTGTTGTATAGCACAGCAACTATAGATAATGATGATATATTCTTCAAAAATGCTGAGCGAATAGATGTTAAATGTTCTTATCACAAAAATGGTGACTGTGAGGTAATGCATATATTAATTGTCTACATTTAGCCTATGACATTGTATATATTAACACTGACTGTACAATTTAAAACATCGGGGCAGGTGTGGTGGCTCACGCCTGTAATCCCAACACTTTGGGAGGCCGAGACAGGTGGATCATGAGGTCTATAGATCGAGACCATCCTGGCCAACATGGTGAAATCCCATCTCTACTTAAAAAAAAAAATAGCTGGGAGTCGTGGTGCACGCCTGTAGTCCCAGCTACTTGGGAGGCTGAGGCAGGAGAATCTCTTGAACCTGGGAGGCAGAAGTTGCAGTGAGCTGAGATCATGCCACTGCACTCCAGCCTGGCAAAAAAGCAAGACTCGGAAAAAAAAAAAAATCATGAAATACATAAAATTTTATCTGTTAAGTTAAAAATTAATTTAAAAAATCATCATGTTCATTAAAATGTCACCATGCTAGGAATTAGGAAGATGAATGACAATAGATTCGTTCAAGATTCATTTAAGAAGAAAGACAATAGATTCCAACACCAAGATGACAGATAACAGAATTATGTGACAAAGAATTTCAAAAAGCCACCATAAAAATACTTTAATGAGCAATTATAAATGTGTTCATAATAGATTTAAAAAATAGACTGTCTCAGAAAAGAAATAGTAGATATATAGAGAGTAATGAAATGAATATTTAGAATAGAAAATGTACAATAAATGAAATTAAAAACTCAGTATATGGGCTCAGCAGCAGAATGGAGAGATCAGAGAAAAGAATAGAATCAGTGAACTGGAAGATAGAACCATTGATATTACTCAATATGGCACATATGAACACAAAGAAAGGAACAACATACACCAAGCCGACATGACGGTAGAGAGAGGGAGGAGGGTGAGAATCAAAAAACTACCTAGCGGGTACTATGATTATTACCTGGGTGATGAAATAATCTGTAAGCCAAATCCCTGTGACATGAAATTTATCTATATAACAAACCTGCACATGTATCTCGAACCTAAAATGGAAGTTAAAAATAAACAAGTATAATAAAAACTAGATGCTTTTTAGTTTTGCTATGAAGAATACATTACACAACATGAAAAAGAGAGAAAAAGTAGACTAGAACTAAAAATAAACAGAGCCTCAGCGGCCTGTGGAGCCCTGATAAAAGCCTTACACCTACAACCATCTGACCTCCGACAAAGCTGATAACAATAAGCAAGGAGGAAAGGACTCCATATTCAATAAGTGATGCTGGGATAACTGGCTGGCCATACACGAAACACTGAAACTGGACCGCTACCTTTCACCATATATAGAAATCAACTCAAAGTAGATTAAAGTCTCAAATATAAGACATAAAAGTCTAAAAACCCTAGAAGAAAACCCAGAAAATACCATTCTGGACCTAGGACTTGGCAAAGATTTCATGATGAAGTATCCAAAGGCAATTGCAACAAAAACAAAAATAGAAAAGTGCAGCCTAATTAAACTAAAGAACTTCTGCACTGCCAAAGAAACTAGCAACAGAGTCAATAGACACCCTACAGAATGGGAGAAAACATTTGCAAAGTATGCACCCAATGAAGGTCTAATATTCACAATCTATAAGGATCTTAAACAAAGCCCAAACCAAGCAACCTCATTTAAAAATGAGCAAAAGACATAAGCAGACACTTCTAAAAAAAAAAAAAAAGACATATACATGGCCAACAAGCATAAGAAAAAATGCTCAACATTCCTAGTCACTACAGAAATGCAAATCAAAACCAGAATGAGATTCCATCTCACACCACTTAGGAGGACTACTTTTAAAAAGTCAAATAATAACAGATGTTGGTCAGACTGCAGAGAAAAGGGAATATTTATACCCTGCTGGTAGGAAGGTAAATTAGTTCAAGCCACTATGGAAAGCAGTTTGAAGATGTCTCAAATAACTATAAATAGAATTACAAATCAAACCAGTAATCTTGTTACCTGGTATATACCCAAAAGAATATAAACTGTTCTACCAAAAAGACACATGCATACCTATGTTCATTATAGCACTGTTCACAATAGCAAAGATAAGGAATCAACCGAGATTCCCATCAGTGGTGGACTGGATAGATAAAAATATGCTACATGAACACCATGGAATACTACACAACCATGAAAAGGAACAAAATCACATCCTTTGCAGCAACATGGATTCATCTGGAGGCCATTATCCTAAGTCACTTAATGCAGGAACAGAAAACCAAATACTGCATATTTCACTTCTAAGCGAGAGCTAAGCATTGCGTACACAAGGACACAAAGAGGGAAACAATAGACACCAGGACTTACTTGAGGGTGGAGGCTGGGAGGAGTGTGAGGGTTGAAAAAGTACATATCTGATACTATGCTCACTACCTGGGTGAAAAAATCATTTATACACCACACCCTCATGACAGGCAATTTATTCATGTAATGAACCTGTACATGTACCGCACACACACCCCCCACCACCGAGCCTAAAATAAAAGTTGAGAAAGAAAAAATAAGATGTAATACTTGTCCAAACCAGAGTCTGTGAAGAAGAGGGGAAAGGTGATGAAACTGAAAAAGTACTTGAGAAAATAATGGCTAAAAATTATTCAAATTTAACAAAGGTCTACATGTAGACATTCAAGAAGCATAGTAAACCCCAAATAGAATTAAAGCATAACAAGACATATGAGAGTCAAAGTGATGAAAAGGCAATTTAATTAGAAAATGGATGAAAAATATGAATAGACATTTCACCAAATAGGTGACACAGATGGCAAATCATCACATGAAAAGATGCTTAATGTCAATGGCCATTAAGAAAATGCAAACTAAACCTATGGTGAGATTAAAATTACTCACCTATCAGAGTGGCTAAAAAAATGTTTAATGACAAAGAAATGCCGCCAAAGATTCACAAAAACTGAATAATTCATACATGACTATACAATTGCACAAGCACTCTGAAAAACAATTTGGCAGTTTCTTTAAAAATTAAAAATTAAGGCCAGGCGCGGTGGCTCACGCCTGTAATCCCAGCACTTTGGGAGGCCGAGGCGGACGGATCACAAGGTCAGGAGATCAAGACCATCCTGGCCAACATGATGAAACCCCGTCTCTATTAAAAGTAGAAAAATTAGCTGGGCGTAGTGGCACACGCCTGTAATCCCAGCTACTCGGGAGGCTGAGGCAGGAGAATCGCTTGAACCTGGGAGGCAGAGGTTGCAGTGAGCCGGGATTGTGCCACTGCACTCCAGCCTGGTGACAGAGCGGGACTCCATCTCAAAAAATAAAAATTAAAAAAAAAATTTAAAAATTAAACATGCACCTACCATATGACCCAGGAATTGCACTTCTGGACATTTATTTTAGAGAAATGAAGATTGTGTCCATGCAAAAACCTGGACAAAAATAGCAGGCTTTTTTCTTGGTAAAATACAGAAACTAGAAACAACCCAGATGTCCTTCGGTGTGTGAATAGTAAAACAAATAGTGGCACACCCATACCATAGAATACTACTCATCAATTAAAAGAAACAAACTATTGATAACAGCATTAACCTGGATGAATCTCCATAGAAATTTACTTAGTGAAAAAAAGACAAACCCAAAAGGTTATATGTCATATGATCTCCCTTATATAGCATTCTTGAAATGACAAAATTATAGAAATGGAGACCGGGTTAGTGGTTTCCAAGGTTTAAAAAAGGGTTGGAGGCAGAAGGTACGTTAGTATGGCTATAAAAGGGCAACCCGAAGGTCCTTGTGGTAACAGAAATCTTCTGTATCTTGACTGTATCAATGTAGTACCCTGGTTATGGTGTTGTAGTTTAGTTCTGCAATATATTACCAGTGGGAAAACTGGGTAAAGTGTACGTGGGATAACTCTTCACTATTTCTTACAACTGCATGTGAATTTACAACTACCTAAAACAAATTTAAAAGAATCCCTTCCTCTAAACAAACAGAAATTTAAAAGAAAAACTGATATCTGAACATTCTTTCTTTGTCTGCAAAACTTTTTTTCTCAAATATCTAACATAATTTTAATAAGATATATGCACTAATAGAAAATTGAGATGAAAGACATTGGAACCAGGAATAGATGGTTGGACAAGGAAATGAAGAGGAAAGCAAGAGTTCCAAGTAAAAACTTAGACCCAATAATACCATAGAGAAAACAAGTTAGTTGTAACTATGAGAAATCCAATATAACACTCAAAGACCCAGTCCAGACACTGCAACAATGACTAATGCAAACATTATTCTTTTTCTGTTCAATCAAATTTATTGAAATCATAAAAATAAATGATTCTGTTACTCCCAAGAAGGTACAAAATAAATTTCTATATTATGAGGAATCAATTAAATTTAGAATTCATGTTTTTTAAACGTTAAGCATGTGTATAAAAGTGAATTTTGTGAGTATTGTCATGATTACTGTTTATCTTATCTAAGTTTATGTTGCTAAATACACTTAGGAAAAGTTGGATATAAGACTGACACTTGTAATTTCAGAACTAATCTTAGCACTTTGGGAGGCCAAGTCAGAGCCAGGAGTTAAATACCAGCCTGAGCAGCATAATGAGGTCCCATTTCTTTAAAAAAATAAATAAATACATAAGTGATTTTTTTTTTGTTTTTTTGTTTTTTTAATTAGGCATGGTGGTGTGTACTTACAGTCCTGGCTACTTGGGAGGCTGCAGCAAGAGGATCTCTTCAGCCCAGGAATTTGAGGCTGCAGTGAGCTATGATCACGCCACTGCACTTCATATTGGATGTACAGAGCAAGACCCTGTTTCTTCAATTAAAAAAAGAAAAAGCTCATAATTTTATTGACATGTTTTAAAAGATTAAACTAATCAAGTTGATAATATTTAAGTTCTTGAGTAATTTAACTTTATAAAATATTTGTTTTTATTTATTAGTTATACCAGCAGTATTAAATACTTACAGGAATAATTTCAGCTAAAATACATTGAGTATCAAAGCAAAAACAAAAAGTCAAAAGCCCTTTGGATGTTTAAAATTTCAATAATATGGCAAAACCAGCCAGGCGTGGTGGCTCACACCTGTAATCCCAACACTTTGGAGGCTGAGGTGGGAGGATCACTTCAGGTCAGAGATTTGAGACCAGCCGGGCCAGCATGGTGAAACCCTGTCTCTACTAAAAATGCAAAAAAATTAGCCAAGTGTGGTGTCACGCGTCTGTAGTCCCAGCTACTCGGGAGGCTGAGGCAGGAGAATCCCAGTGGGTGGAGGTTGCAGTGGGCTGAGGTTGTGCCACTACATTCCAGCCTGGGTGACAGGGTGAGACTCTGTCTCATAAATAAATAAATAAATAAATAGGGAAAAAACAAAATGGCAAAACCAAGATTAACACTCCTACCTGCTGAGAGAGCATTTCTAATACCCTGGGTGCCTCTTTTCAGGACTGAATGTCTTGTGTACAAAATTAATAATTTGTATTTCTTCAAGTGTTAGTATCAGAGCCAGCATAGCACCTGGCACAAAGGAACTGCTCAATAAAAGTTGTGAAATAGATTATTTTACTTTGGACATGAAATGTAGCTGAGCTTCTTATTTTGAACTAGAACTTAAAAATGCCATAGGTGCTTCCCACCTAAACATCAGTTATGAGGACTTTTTCTCTGCCCTTCATCAATATGCAGCCTGTGAACAGTGTCTGGGAAAGTAGTGGTCATTGGTTGTGTAATTTGATTTTAGGCTTATGGAGAAAAGGACCCAAGTGACTCTGATGTTTACAAAGCACCTATGAAACCCTGTACACACCTAGTTCATAATCCTCATAATTTATCAACAAACACCAAAAAATTGCAACAGGTGCATAGTATTCCATGGTGTATACGTGCCACATTTTATTTATCCAGTCTATCATTGATGGGCATTTAGGTTGGTTCCAAGTCTTTGCTATTGTGAACAGAGTCGCAATAAACATATGTGTGCATGTGTCTTTAGAGTAGAATGATTTATAAACCTTTGGGTATATACCCAGTAATGGGATTTCTGGGTCAAATGGTATTTCTAGTTCTAGATCCTTGAGGAATCGCCATAAAAAAAGGATGAGTTCATGTCCTTTGCAGGGACATGGATGAAGCTGGAAACCATCATTCTCAGCAAGCTAACACAAGAACAGAAAACCAAACACCGCATGTTTTCACTCATAAGTGGGAGTTGAACAATGAGAACACATGGACACAGAGGGGAACATCACACACCGGGGCCTCTTAGGGAGTGAAGGGGTGTGGGAGTATAGCATTAGGAGAAATACCTAATGCAGATGACGGGTTGATGGGTGCAACAAACCACCATGGCACATGTATACCTATGTAACAAACCTGCACGTCCTGCACATGTATCCCAGGACTTAAAGTATAATTTAAAAAAAAATGCAATAGGTGGGGAAAGTATTATCACTGTGAATCAAAATGTTAGGATTAGCATTGTGTGGTCAAAAGTTACTCCTGTGATAAAATATAAAGGCAGAAATAATCAGCTTGATTCTGGTATTATGCAATTGAACTACAGTTCCATGAATTGTTCGTTTATTTTGGCCTTGTAGTATAATTCGAAGCCAGGTCAAGGGATGGCTCTGGCTTTGTTCTTTTTCCTTAGGAGTGCTCTGGTTATTCAAGACTTTTTTGTTTCCATTTGAATTTTAGGATTGTTTTTTCTAATTCTGTGAAAAATGAGGTTGGTAATTTGATAGGAATTAAATTGAATCTGTACATTGCTTTGTGCAGTATGGTCGTTTTAATGATATTGATTCTTCTAATCTGTGAGCATGAGACCTTTTCTCATTTGTGTGTGTCATCTGTGATTTCTTTCATTGGTGTTTTGTACTTCTTCATGCAGAGATCTTTTGCCTCATTAGTTAAATGTATCCCTAGGTATTTTATTTTTTGTGTGGCTATTGTACACGGAATTGTGTTCTTGATTTGATTTTCAGCTTGAACATTATTGGCTACTGATTTCTGCACATTGATTTTGTATCCTGAAACTACCAAAGTCATTTATCAAGTCTAGGAGTCTTTTGGAGGAGGCTTTAGGATTTTCTAGGTATAAGATCATGTCCTCAGCAAACAGAGATAATTTAACTTCCTCCTTTCCAATTTGGATTCCTTTTATTTCTCTCTGCTGCCTGATTGTTCTGGCTAGAACTTCCAGTACTACGTTGAATAGGAGTGATGAGAAAGCAGGGACCTCCTATGCCAGTAACTGGGAGTGAGTAAGTTCATTATGTACAGTTGTGCACAAGTCTAGGCAACTTCAAGTACTGTACACAGTACAAATTGCAGAGACAGAGTTGGGGGTGGGGAGTGAGAGAGAGAGAATCCCTAGCTGGATGCTGGAGGTGAGAATGGAAATAAGAGAAAAAAAAAAACAGTGTTTTTTAAAAAAAGAGTTTAAACCTGAATCAAGTGAAGTAAGTAACTTGAGACTGTATCATTGTAACTCCCATTATCAACCATTTGTCCTCA
Source organism: Pan troglodytes (assembly GCF_028858775.2). Taxonomy (NCBI): domain Eukaryota; kingdom Metazoa; phylum Chordata; class Mammalia; order Primates; family Hominidae; genus Pan; species Pan troglodytes. The sequence continues at coordinate 55,124,353 of NC_072403.2, forward strand.
CACTGAATTAAAAATTAAATGTGCATTGGCATAGCTTCTGAATGCCCAATGGAAGACGACAAAGATGAAATTACTGTAAAATTTGTGCCCATCTGAAATCTTAAATTGGAATTGTCCTAGGGACGGAATCCCAAGAGTAAAATGAAGCCCTCAGCTGACCTCCTCTCCCTGTAAATTTGCATTCCTACAAGAGCCAGCAAAAAGTTACTTGAAATAAATCTGGTGGAATCTGGAGGAAAAGCTTTCTGTCTCCTGGCAGCCCTGTGAGTGTAAGAAGATAATTCCTAGTTTATTTACCTTGTGTTATGAGACAGTTACAGATGTATCACAGCTCTTCTCAATCACCTAGCCGTGAGTTTATTAACTTTCAGCAGCTGGAGTGATATCTCACTCTTTGAGAAAGGGAGGGGATGTGCTAGCGGTTAAGTGACTTAATAAATAATCTGTCACTTTTCACGGTTTACTAAGCCGGAGCACATTTATGAAAGACAAGGAAGTAGATTATTTAACATATTTGATATAAGGCTTTTGAGAGCTGAGTAAAGAATAATTACAGGGTACCTCAGGTTCTCTTCCTGATTTACATTTACTCTCTGATAAAGTAGAGAGAGATGACGCCTATTTAGAAAATAGGTCCCATATTGGCTATTGAGCAAATAAGGAAAATAAGAAATCATATACACTCATATTTCTTTTTATTTCTTTTATTGTCTTTTATTTTTGTTTTTGAGACGGAGTCTGGCTCTGTCGCCCAGGCTGGAGTGCAGTGGCGTGATCTTGGCTCACTGCAAGCTCCGCCTCCTGGGTTCACGCCATTCTCCTGCCTCAGCCTCCCGTGCACTCACATTTCTATTACACACACACGCACACGCACGCATATTTTATTTGAAGTGTTAAAAATGAAGAAACTGGCCGGGCGCGGTGGCTCACGCATGTAATCCCAGTATTTTGGGAGGCCGAGGCGGGCGGATCACGAGGCCAGGAGATCAAGACCATCCTACTAACACGGTGAAACCCCGTCTCTATAAAAATACTAAAAATTAGCCGGGTGTGGTGGCGGGCGCCTGTATCCCAGCTACTCGGGAGACTGAGGCAGGAGAATGGCGTGAACCCTGGAGGCGGAGCTTGCAGTGAGCCGAGATCGTGCCACTGCACTCCAGCCTGGGCGACAGAGCCAGACTCCGTCTCAAAAAAACAAAAAACAAAAAACAAAAACAAAAACAAAAACAGAAGAAACTATTGGTTTTAGCTAAGAGGAAACCGCTGGCCCCAGACTGCTCAAATCCCAGCTCTGCCTGTGTGACCCTGAGAAAGTTATATAAGTTCTTAAGTTTCCTTCTTCATAAAATTGGATTAATAGTAGTACTTACCTTTTACAGTTATTGTGAGGATTAAAATTTTTATAAATATTTAGAACAGTGTCTGGCATGTAAAAACACTCAGTAGGTGGTAACAATTTAATCAAAGCTGGCCCAAATATTAACTTTGTTAGGCAACTTAGCTTTTAAGTAAATTTACCATTAATTTGTGCCCATTGAATAGGAGAAGATTTTATTTATTTACAACATCCTTGTTGCAACTGTACTACTCCTCTGTGATGGGATAGACTGGAACAACAGGAACTGGATTGGCTCTATCAATAAGAAATTATCAGGGAATCTCCTCTGCTTCTTTCTGCACCAGAAGATCCTGATAGTGTGAAGTCAAGAGAAAATACAATATTCCACTCTCTCATACTCTTTGGTAAACCAGGATTTTTTACAAATCTGCTATCTTTGCTGCAACATCTTTGTGAGTCAAATGAAAAAACAATCTTTCTTTTTAAGCATATCTTCTCTTTTTCTTTCTTCCACAATTGAACTCTGTTTGCTAACACAGAAAGAGCTGAAATAAGGAGTCTCCAAATTATGACACCTCTTTGTTTTTGTAAGGATATTTTCCTAACATTGACAACCATGAGGATTTTAAAGCTGGTTTTAGTGAACACATTGGAGAATCTCAAGGATCTAAATTAAGCTGATTGTTAGTTTGAATAAGAAAAAAATATTAAAAAACTATTAATCATATACATTATTTCCTGCAAAATTTCCAGCTGAGTTGTAAAAACACTGCTGGTTGTCCTTTGGGACTATCATTTTTCACCCAGAATGTGGTCAGTACATCACTTGAAGCATAAAATTCTTCACTATGCTAATTGCAGAGCCTGTGATATGAATGCCAATGTAGAAAATAGGATCAAAATAGCATTGCAATGTCTCATGTTGCATAAAATGTTGATTAGTGTAAAACCAAATCTTGAGAGTCATATTATAAAAGACGATGCCTGTCTTTTACAGCCAACTTAAAATCACCATGTTTTTTGTGTTCATCTGCATTTGACAATTCCTGACAAATCTGTTACTCGTTGTTACTTATTGCTTTGTTGTTATTTTGTAAAATTCAGATTATTTTATGAAACACAAACCTTAACCACTTTCCCAAATTCCCTTGATTCCAGCAGCCCCCTTGATACTGGTACATGTCTGAAACTGCCGTGAAAGAAGTATGCTGGGGTCATTTGATGCATCTGTCTGGGGCCGGCCAGGTCCTTGCTCTGGAAATGCCAATGTTTGTACCCTTGATTGCCTGTGCGTAGCCAGGCCAATGTGCTGCGTGACCAGATTTTCTGCCTCCTTCTCCCACTTTCCAATTCAGATGAGATATCATGTCACAGGAAGGGATTTTACATCTTGAGTTTCTACAGAAAGAGCCAAATGATACATCCCAGAATATATTGGAATTAACTCCCACAACTATTCCTTTCCTTACCTATGCTTGCTGAGTTTGTTTTTGTTTTTGTTTTTGTTTTTGTTTTTGTTTTGAGGTGGAGTCTCGCCCTGTCACCCAGGCTGGAGTGTAGTGGCTCAATCTCGGCTCACTGCAAGCTCCGCCTCCTGGGTTCATGCCATTCTCCTACCTCAGCCTCCCGAGTAGCTGGGACTAATTTTTGTATTTTTAGTAGAGACGGGATTTCACCGTGTTAGCCAGGATGGTATTGATCTCCTGACCTCGTGATCCGCCTGCCTCGGCCTCTCAAAGTACTGGTATTACAGGCGTGAGCCAGTGCGCCCGGCCGCTTGCTGAGTTTTATCTTCAAATTGCTGCATTATCATTTGTGTTCTTGCCTCAGAGTTTCTTTCCTAGTGAAACTGGGCAATGACAATTATGTTTGTCTTGTGTTTTGAGACAGGGAGTCCTATCTTATCATTTTATTATTTTTGTCTTCTTAAATAAAATTGTTATTTTTTAGGATTAAAAACATTAGGTTTTACAATGTCTAATAAAAGTGAGCTAAAATATTGGTATTAGCAATATGAACAAATAATTTGATAGGGCTTGGTAAAAGACAATTAACTAAATGTCTACTTTTATCTTGTAAAGGAGTTCAAGATGGCTCAAAGCAAAGGACTGCATCTATTTGTAATTACTCTTAGGAGAAAGGAAAAATACAACTTGCTTAACAAGGCTCCTGCTTTTTATTTTCCAAGAAACACAGAAAAAGGCTAACCTTCAGAGGTCAGTAGGATAGTTGTTGAGGCAAGGATAATGACTCATAACATAATGAATCCACCAAAGGCAGAAATAGAACATGTGATTCTTTTCTGTTGTTAGAAAAAAATAGTTTAATTCATGAGAAAAGTATAACAAATTTGAATGATTAAGCTTTTACAAACTTGTTATCAAAATATTTGTGGAAAAAATTAATAACAATATAAGAAAAATGAACAAATTTACCATTATAGTCTGAAGTTTCAACGACCCTCACAGTAACTAACGGCTGAAGCAAAATTAGTAATAGTAATAGTAATGATAGTATATAAACAACATAAACAAATTATCATAAACAACAGGACATGTGGTTCTTAAGGGAAGTAAATATTTTTTATGGAAAAATTAGTAAGTCCAATTTACTGACTCTATGACAAGAGACTGGACTTACATAAACCTGCAGGAGTTTATTTGCTTATTTATTGTTTATTTGTTTCTTCTGTTTGTTTCTGATTTATTTCAAGGGAAGGGAACATAATGGGATTTGCAATCTTCCTTTCTGACAACTTCACTTCTTGAAGAAGGCAGGAGATTCTTGAATATGGGCTTCATCTCAAACTGTCCACTCCCCCATCCCAACAGAGAGGACCTATAATAGAGCAGCGCAACAATGACTTTTAAAATATTTCAAAAGTATGATTTAAAATGGGATAAATAAATATATCTTGAATATCAACTCTCTTGATAGTCACAAACTGTAATGAATCTCAGAGAAGAGCAAGAGGCAAACTTTTTGGATTTTCAGGTCCACATTTTTTCCCTACTTATCTAATAGGCAGCGACTCTGCTAAATGAGAAAGGTTTCATTTCCCTTCACCTTCTCCCCAGCATGACTTGACTCCTGCTCAGCACTGCTTGTGACAGAATCAGTGACAACAGCTGCTACTGTGAGCAGTTGGGATCCCCAGCAGCTAATATGCATAGAAGAGAAAGTAATCAGTTGACACAGGATGCTGCAATCAACAAAATATTCTTTTCCAATCCTGCGTGGGCTGTTTAGCACTAAAGATGATCTCGTGGTTCCAGACTGATGAGGAGAACAACAGAGATATAAAAGAGAATAGTTAGCCTACGTTTTCACATAAAAACAGAATATGTTTCTAACCATCCTAAATAATAAATACTTGGTCTTCATCCTAATGCAGTATTTGATACTCCTTGCATTAAAACATTTTGCTTTGTCATCAGAGAGGTTGTCCTCTCCTACATGCTTCTTCTGTCTGCATTCATTTCATTCAGCAAATGTGAGTTTTCTTTAGGACTCCAATCTTCATCTTGTTTAAATAACATCAATGAAGTGTCTGTGACACCTGTACTATGTCTTAGTCCATTCAGGCTACTATAAGAAAATACCTTACACTGGGTACTTTATGAATAATATAAATTTATGTCTCACAGTTCTGGAGGCTGGGGAGTCCAAAATAAAGGCAACAGCAGATTGGGGGTCTTATGAGAGCCTGTTTCTTTGTTCATAGATGGCACCTTCCTGTGTCCTCACATGGTAGCAAGAGTGAATGAGCTGCTTCAGGCCTTTTTTTGTAATGACACTAATTTTATTCATGACAAAGAAGCCCATTTAACCTAATTACCTCCCAAAGGCCCTACCTCCTAATACTATCACCTTGGGGGTTAGGATTTCAACATATGAGGGGCAGGAGAGGCAGTAAATATTCGGAGTATACCCAACTATGTAGACCATAAATAAGGTCTTCCTTTCCATCCCTTCTCTTCAGGCTCTTCCCTCTCAGTCCTCAAAGGGCTTAATCATCACCAACTATTCAACTACCACCTCCTTGAGGAGCCTGCAAATGTTTCTTCGGTACCAAAAGCTCTATCAAGGCCCAGGCCCCTAAACGTCTTCTAGACACTTTCTCCAAAGCTTAAAAGTCATGTCAATGTCAAATTCCACCAAACTGTAATGTTTATCCACACTGAGGCAGGAAAATAGGGTCTGGAGGGAGGGAACTTAAGGCCAATTCACACCTCAGCTATGACAGGAAATATCCTCTCCATGGGGCGTAGGCCAAGTAAATGACTTTGTAATTTTACTTCATCCTCTTCATTTACATAGGGCATATCCCAAATAACCAATGGAATCCTCTAGAGGGTACTTAAACTCCCAAAAATTCTGTAACATGGCCTTTGATCCCCTATGCTCAGGCCCGCTCCCACACTGTAGAGTGTGCTTTCATTTTCAATAAATCCCTTCATTTTTTCCTTGCTTTGTTGTGTGTTATGTCCAATTCTTTGTTCATGACACCAAGAACCTGGACACCCTCCACTGGTGACACCCACTCCCTTCAGAACTTTCCCTCTTCTGTTCTCCCTATAGCTATAGAAAGGGTCATAATTTTGTTGCCACTAAACTCTAAAGATTAATCCCTTTTTATGTTCTCTTGTTTCTTCTTCTTTCCTTTTTTTTTTTTTTTTTTCACTAGTACTAATCTACTTCTTTGGTGAGCAATTTCTCACCAGGACAGTTTCTCCCAACACTTACCCTGCTTTCTGTCTTCCTCAAATCCAAGGTATCCATCCCCATTGACCAGAATTACATTTTTATAATTCTTTTCATATCATCCCATGCTCAGAAGTCATCTATAGGTTTTAATTGCCAGCCACACCGGATCTCTACTTACTATGCTTGATACATCTGTGTCACAGCACCATTGTTGATGCAATTTATTCTTTCTAAAAATACCATTTTTCTAACTTAATAAAATCTTGTGTCACCCTTGAAGCCCTAATTCAAATTTCTTCTTTTCGTTGAAACTTTCCAAAACTTGTTGGCTTGGCCATAGTTCACAACTTCTTTGTATTTCTGTGGTGATTCATTAAAGTTTCTGTTGATTTGAAGATATTTATACAATTAATGCATTTCAGTTTTCTTCTTCACGTTCATCATCAACTTATTATGATTACAACCCTTACTGTACTGTTAATATCTCATTGGCCTATGACCAGTCTCCTTTCCTATGTTAGCTCCTTGAGAGAAAAGGCAAGATCCTTGACGCATTCTTTTGCTCAGTGTCTGCATCTGCCATCAGTACTTTGGTTACAGGGAGTCCTGGTAACACTGTTTCTCAGTAAGCTTTATTACACAGTGAGCATCTCACTTACTTTTTGGTAATTCCTCTTGATTGCGTGATTGTGTATTTCTTATTACTCGCACTTGGAATATGCAGACACCATTCTTTCTAGCCCACATGAGAAGCAATTGAACTTTATGTATATTGAGGAAGAATATCAATTTAATTGATCATAATCCGTTGTCTCTTAATTGGAAGATGGGCTAAAAATACTTTCCTGTGCTGATTTCCTGTTGTATTTTTTTAAATATGATAGACTAGAGCAAAAAACTGACAGTTAAAATATTACCTATTTATTTCCTTACCTAATTTTATTAAATATTTTCAATATTCCATACACTTATTGTTGTGAGAGTTAAAGCATTCAAAGACAAATAAGTCATTGCCCCTATTCCCAAGAGTACAGGCTACTACAGAGCCCAATATATAAACAACTAAAATTCAAAGCCAAATAAATCAAGTCATAAATAGAGGTACAAGCAGTGCTATGAAAGGTCAAAACTGAAGAATTAGTTCATCCTAAGAGACTAGAACATACTTCATGAAGAAGCTGGCCATTTACCTAACCAAGCCCTGCCTCTTGGCCCATTTATAGCAGTGATTGGTTCACTTTGAATTATTTCATTGAAGTTGGTTCTGTTTCTTGTTGTTGTTGTTGTTTTCCTCAAACAACTTACTTATTTCTCTTTCACCCATTCTGCCATCTCATAAGATGGTAGATACTTGCACATCATTTTTAGCTGTTAATTGTTGTTTAGCTATTATTGAATACAGTTATTTGAGGAGTTAGGCACTATTAAGCAGCACTTAGCAGGATATATAGAGCTTTCATCAAGTTAATTCCCCACAGCAATGCTGTTAACCCAGCATTTCTCAAATCAGGGTCATTTGCAACAGCTGCCTGGAAATAGTTCCACAGAAACACTGCACATTTCATTGATCATGTTTCATGAACAAATGTCAGTTTTCCTCATGAATTCTTAGATGTTATTAAATTTTTAACATTGTTTTGAAGTGGTTCAATCCACCTCAGTAAATATATGATACCAATCTGGAAGTAAAAATTAGGTATATGTAAACAGATATTTATTGATTGATTATAATTGGAGTGTTAATGAACTCACCTCTTTGTAAACTACCTAAAACTGCTATCCAAAAGAAAAAGAGAAAAAAATACAAAACAGATTTCTCTAATGCTGATTTTAAAAGCAATTAAAGTATTTAATAGTGAAAACATTTTGTATTTTATGCTATTAGTATAAGTATATACTAATGTTTTAGAATGTTTTAAAATATCTCAAAATACTTACAAATTCTTCCCTACATCCCTGACACTCTCCTAATTCCCGCAATATAATTTACAACATTTTTTCCTAAAATTAATGAACTTGGAGCATCTCATTATTAGAATAAATTTATTCTTAGAATAAACTAAAATCTAGAAATTTATCAATGCTCATGTAATTACTACATTTGTAGAAGCAGCAGCCTGTTACAACCTTGAAAGAATAATCAGTGTAGTGGAGAATATGAAGAACAGGAAAATTATGCTGTGCCCTCCAAGTGTTCAATTATACATTTTAAGCCCCTGAAATATTAAAAACATTCTCTGTATCATTAATGTGTTTAAGACAATGAAAGGTAAACACATAAACTTCCTAGAAAACACCTCCTATCCACAAGCAATATAAAGCATATAAAATAAAACATTAACTTTTCAGTAGAGGCAGTGTTGATTAATAGAATTGTTGTTTGAGTCTCATTTAATAATTCTGTATGATTGGGCAAGATATATTACCTCTCTGCCTCAGTTTTCTTAAACATAAATAATACATACAATGTTTCCAAAAATCTTCCAAGAGTGTAGCACTTTGTATTGGTTTTCTAGGAATGAGCTGTGAGTGATACATTAAATTAGAGGTCATGCCATTTACAATAACATACTTTACATTTTTTTGTTTCCACATATTCTATGCATTTTGAATCCTCCTTATAAGCTTTGGAGAGCTTGGGGTAAAAAAGAAGGAAAGGTGCAACTTATGAATTATTTCCTGTACCTTACATCAGTCACTTGTGCCTTTTGTCACCTCATTTAGTTGGAGAAAACAGTAGAACAAGTAATATCCTATTTTCCTTCTTCACTTTTCACAGACCAACAAGAATCAAGAAACCTAGGGAGTATTATACTGCTTCCACAGAGAGAATGCAGAATCTGTGATCTCACTGCTAATGAGAAAGCTTCTTGTTGGTTTCCACTGGCCCTGCTATCAACTCACTGCTATCAGTCTATCTGGCTCTAATGATGGCAGTCAACATTTATTGAATGTTAGCTTTGCACAGGCATTGTGCTATATACTCTTTTCTTCCCTTTGTAAGCTGCTCCCAAAGTAGACATCATTATTATTCCCATTTTAACCTCATTTTACAGATGAGAAAAATCACTTCAGGAGATGTCATTTACCTACATAATGTCACAGATCAAGTAAGTTAATAGCATTGAGACTGTAGAGTCTAGGAGCTTATATATCCAAGACGTTCTTACCTGCCAGAAGGTCCTGTCCATTGGCCCCATTAAACTGTTTCTATAACTTCACATCATATCTGGTTTCAATTCTCTAAACTTGTTTAAAGGTGATATCAATGACAACGGTGGGGCAATTTTGTGAGCACTGTATCCATCAACCCTATGCTTTGTTCACTCCTAGCTTCCTGCTTCCTCCTTTTCAAATGGTACTTTACTAGCAGGCTCTTTCAGACTTTCACATACCTGGTGGAAGAGAAGGAAAGGCAAACAATCACTATTTCCTTTACTGGAGCTCAGAAAAGAAAAGTAGAAAATCAGTAATAAAAGAAAAATGTAGTCAAGTTTGTATCCTGATATTCCCACTTTTCATGCTGTCTATTCTGAATTACATTTTCCTAGGATGGCAGCAATATTAATAACTTAAACAAAGTCACAGATAAGGTTACAGGGAAAGAGAGAGACAGGAATAGAATGCAGTAGGCCCAATCTTTCATACTCTCAGCTGTAAGAACATTCCAGAAAAAGAAAAAAAGTCCATTATCTATAAACCATTATTCTTATTATAATCCATATTTATAAGGCTATAAGCTTCTGCAAATTATTTGAATTGGGATCATTAGTTATCATTTTTAAAATTAAATTTGAAGATAAATTGGGATATTCAAATTTCTTAGCTAACCTAAAGTTAAACAAAGGGAAATAAATTTTAGATGACTCAATTTTCTGTTTGATCCATTTGTCTTAATCCTGGAGAAGAACCATGACCTAGAAAACTAGAATCAACTTGTGACATTAACTGAAAGGAGGGAGAATGAATACCTCCCTTAATTCAATAATTTTTCATATTCATTTTAAATTAGTATCTTGAGATGTTTCAGAATAGGAAGTATAAAATGCATAAAATTATTATCTGAATCTAATTATTCCCATACTGTGGATGAGAAGGCCTATTAGAAGGGCATATGATTTGACTTTCTGCATTCTTTTTGTTATTGTTGTTGTTGGAGACAGAGTCTCACTCTGTCACCCAGGCTGGAGTGCAGTGTTGTGATATCAGCTCATTGCAAGCTCTGCCTCCCGGGCTCAAGCAATTCTCCTGCCTTAGCCTCCCAAGTAGCTGGGATTACAGGTGCACATCACCAGACCTGGCTAATATTTGTATTTTAATAGAGACAGAGTTTCACCATGTTGGCCAGGCTGGTTTTGAACTCCTGACCTCAGGTGATCTGCCGGCCTCAGCCTCCCAAAGTGCTGGGATTACAGGCATGAGCCACTGTGCCTGGCTGACTTTCTGCATTCTTATATGTTCAAAATATAATCTGATTGTCAGTATGCATGAAGAAACTAGGATGATGTGACGGATAGAAAGAAGTGTCAATAGCTTTGAGTGGTACCAACTGTCTACATAGCAGTGCAGTTTCTAATCCTGGACAAAGTTTATTCTTACCTAAACATCAACCCAACGTTTTCTTTAATATAATAATTTGCTCTCAGAATAATAGCTCTTGATAACTGCCTGCCTGTTCTCTACTATCAAGGCTAAGGCCTGTATGAAGCTACCCATAAGTGAGTGAGTCAAGTGCAATTCAATTTATCTCTTTTCACAGGTCACCAAGTGCTCTTACAAACAATGAAAGAAGAATAAAAGTTCATATCTGTATGTATTTTTATTTTTAACATTGAATATAATTATACAAGAAACATTTAAAAATGATGGATTCTAATTACAGATATTTTCATTACTTGAAGGAGAAATAATGTAATAGTTACAGACAAGTGTCCTAGTCCAGAAATTCATGGAATCATAGACAATTAGAGCTGTATGGGACCACAGGGATTATCTTCTGTCAACCCCTAATTTCATGGATAAGTCAGTGAGAGACAGGGGAAGTAAAAGAACATGGGTAGGGTAAAAAATTTTACAGGAAGGATTAAAATGATAATCTCTTGGCTACAAAGCAGTGCTGCTTTCATTATACTACCTTTTTTAACTTCTTCAAGAATGCCATTCTGGTAATGCCTTAGTCTAAATTACATAGGATTCTTTCAGGTGGTGCTTCACCAGCTGGAGACCTCCGTGACCAGGGGTGCCTCTGCTAGAGTTTCGCTCATGACCACCCAATCTGACCAGCAGGCTGTGCTCAGCTCCAGGCTCGCTGGCCCAGATCTCACATCCACCACAGACAACCCTGGCGTGGAGCAGTGAGGGGTGTGAGAGTGATTCAGTGCAGGGTTCAGCCATGGTGCCCAGCCAGTTGTGCCAACTGCTGTGGTGGTGTGGCTGCTCCAGTCACCAGCTCTGTGCAAGGCTGTGGCTGAACCAGGTGTACTGCAAAGCAGCTTCTGCTTTAGGCGCCAGCATCTAAACGAGGGGAATGCGGTGGAACCCAAAAAACTGAGATATGCCAGCCACCCCAGAGCCCCAAAGAGGGTGTTACAGCGTGTTACAGTTCTAGCTAGGGCAGTCCCGAGGTCTGGGCCCCAGAAGGGCTGCAGCTCGTTCATGTTGCAGTTCGTTCGTTCCTGCCATCCACAGCCTTTCTTTGGCAAACAGGGGCATGTTCCAGCTTGTTCGATCCCATTGCCCCACTAGGCCTGCAGCAGCTGGGCTGGCCAAGAGCCACCGCCACTTCCTGTCTTGTGGGGCAGCCACCTGTTGCCAACAGAGTACGGGAGGACTACAGCTTTACAGCTTCTTTCACACTGGCTGTTTGGTGAGTCCCAGGATTTTGTCCCATGTCCAGAAGAATGAGGTTACATGGAAAACTGGAGGGTGAGCAAGGTGGAGAAGAGTTTTATTGAGTGACAGAAGAGCTCAATAAATTGTGAGTAGCCCCGACCTGAAATTGGGTAGTCTCAAAGTGTGGCTGAGTCTGGGGATCATATAGGCTCAGAATGAAGAAAGTGCGGGCTGTAGGTAACCTTGGAAAAGGCAACATTCAATTGGTTAAAAAGCATTGTTCAGAAAGAACCAATCAGGAAAGAGTGGGCAAACAGGAATAGAAGTTCTCACTCTGGTTGCAGACTCCATCTGGAACTGGCAGCCTGGTTTTAAGGCTTCAGGCTGTTTTTGGCTTGAAGGTTTGGTTTCATCCGGGACCTGCCCCTATCTGCCTAGGAATTTGCCTCCTGCTACTATTATGAACAATAGCAAACGATTTTCTTGAAATATTTGAAAGACTCCTGAAGGAAGGAATAGATTTGAAGTACTCTTGCCATGTCTAAAGCAAAGAAATTAAGAAAACATTACGTGTGAATGTGTGTGTGTGCGTATATATACATATATATATAAATAATTTTAATCAAATAAATATGCTAATGACATGGAAACAGAAAGACAACTCAGTGGAACAGAATCCAGAAATAGGTCTTTCTATATATGCTAATTTAATAAATGGTAAGAATGGCATTTTAATTTGGGGAAAAAGATAGATTACAGGACAAGTAGTCATATTCCTATGAAGAAGAAAATATATGTGGGACCCTGAACCTGTTAGGATTGCTTTCAATTTTAAGTGACAAAAACTTTGTAATATAGTAGCCTAAACATAGGAAGGTTTGTATTTTCATGTAAGTCTAATGGAGTGTGATTCAGCCCAGCCAACTGCTCAAGGACACAGTCCGCTTTCTATCTTTCTGCTCCATCGTCTTCAGTGTGTGATTTTCATTCTCATCACTGCAAGATTGATGGAAAAACTGAAGCCATAATGTCCATATTTCATTCATAAAGAAGAGAAAAGATTGTAGGGAAAGGGAGTCTCATGAGCCTTTTCCTTTGTTTTTAACAGGATTTTGTTTTTACTTAGAAAAGGATGTTTGCCCTATAACCCAACCAGGGTTAGATGACCTCAAAACTGCAAAGAAGTCGGAGATCTCATGTGTTAGTTTCTACCCTTGTTAACAGAAAAATACCAGGAGGGCAGGATTTGGGGCAATTGTAGATAAGCCAACCCACAGAATCTGCCACATATAAAAAAACAAGCTAGGTGTATTAAGGCATTAAATGTAATATAAGCTAAAATAAAAGCTTATAAAAATGTAGGATATTACAAGCCCATTAAGGATCTGGTAACACATTCTTACATAAGACTGGAAAATTGTATACAATAAAGGGGAAAAAATTGCTTAACAACATATTTTATTTACAAAAGAACCACAGGCAGACTTAAGTGAGTAAAATATTCAGAAAAAAATTCTGTTATGCAGGTAGTAAGCATAGACACATGTACCAACACACGTGTGTGAATACACACATGCATGTGCACACATACACAACACACAGAGAATTTTTATAAATTTACAACAAAGATAAAAAGCCCAAATGAATAAATAGGCAAAGTATATTCATTGAATAATTCCTGGAACAATAAATTGAAAGAGCAAAATGACATAAAAAGATGCTCAGTTTCCCTAGTCATTGGCAAAATGCAAATTAGATTAAAACTAAATTATTACTTTACATTTATTAGACTTGAAAACATTTTCTAAAGAGAGAGAGAGAAATATATCTCCTATCATGAGAACCCTGGAAAATAATACATTTTTCCTCTGGTAGTGGAAATGTCAAGTTTTACAACCTTTTCAGAAAGCAATCTGGCAGCATCCTTTAAAATCCAAAGAAATAGCCTTCCTAGGAACCTATCCCATAAAAATAAAGGCGGTAGTATACAAAGATATAACTACAAAATTATTAATGGCAACATTGTTGTCAGTGGCAAAAAACTGGGGAAAGTTTAATATCAATCAATAGGAAAATGGTTGGCTAAATATGTAGCTCACTATAAAAAAATTAAAATGTTTTAAATTTAACTAGAAGGATTTCTATAATTTTTTCACTGAGAAAAAAAATTTCACAAAAAACAAATATGATCATCTCATTTTGAAAAATAACAAATATATAAAGAGATAGATGATTGATTGATAGATAGGCATTTATGTATGTTCATGCATATGTTTCCATGTGATTGAAACCAAAGGGTTAATTTGATCAGATCTGCCTGCCCTGCTTGCTTCTGGTTGCTTGATTGTGTAATTCTTTTGTTTCCTTTTTCATGAAGCTAAAGGCCATGGTAGCTGATGACTTCCCCACTGAATGCTGAAATTTTACCTTCACTGGCTACTTCTATAGACAGCATTCATAGGTCACCACAGTAATAGTTGATCAAGCTGTTTTTCAGGAACTTGGGCCAGCTCCTATCCAGTTCAAATTGGTTGGACGACCTACCGTTCAACTAGGGTGGTGCAAGTGCTGGAGAGGTGGCCTTTTGTTGTCAGGGGGCCCAAAATTCCACCCTCATATCACACTAACGCTGCCATTTTCTATACATGTGTCCTATAAAATGCTGCAAACCCAAACTACACTTGGTCAGAATGAACCAATTACTTCATTTCTTCATACTGCCAATCACTTTTCCTCACGCATTAGACCACTCCATTTCTCTAACACATAAATATCCCTCAACCTATCTTCAAGGAGGTGGATTTGAAAGCATTTTCCCACCTCCTTGCTTGGTGGACTTGTGAATAAATCTTTTCTCTTTTGCAAAACCCACGTCACGGTGATTGAATTATTGCACAGGGGTAGAACAGACCTGGACCTGATCAATAACATGATTACATTAAAATGAGAAAAAAATGTAGGAATATACGCTGCATTGTTAACATAAGTGACAGTGTTGGAGAGTTGGAGGGAGGGTGGGAGGAGATGGAGCATAAGGAGCCAAGCAAAAAAGAAAAAGGAAAAAGTGCACCAATAACAATATCACAACAGGTAAAACCTGCTACTAATTGTGCATTCATATAAAATTACATTTGTTCATACAAATATTTGTAGAAACATTTAAGTAAAAACAGCAACATGGCCACTTTGGTATAGAATAATGGTTGTGACCATGCTTGGAATATTGTGTGTGGTTCCAGGCAAATGTCAGAGACAATTTAGAAAATGCAAGAGAAGAGACTCTGTCTCAAAAAAAAAAAAAAGAAAAAGAAAAGAAAAGAAAATGCAAGAGAATTAGTAGAGCAACTCAAGTCATCAGTGAGTGGAGAAGCTTCAATTTGAAAAGTCTAGGAAAGTAAAGATGAAGATGGACAAGCTTCCTCCTTTTCTCTTCAACAAGCTTCATAGTCTCTTCCCCCTCAAATTCAACATATGACTTGACTACCTGTTCAACAGAAAAAGGAAATCAATAGACTAAAATTCCTCAACTTCCCACTGTTGTGCCTATACAGTTGAACCTGTCTGCTTCCACACGTTCCTCCTTCTTGCCTCCTAACTGTAGTTAAGCCCTCATTCCAGGATCTGGGATTCGATACACAGCCCTCTTCTCAGAAAAGGCCTCCTATCGGCTGGGCGCCGTGGCTCACACCTGTAATCCCAACACTTTGGGAGGCAGAGGCGGGCAGATCACCTGAGGTCAGGTGATCAGGACCAGACTGACCAACATGGAGAAACCTCGTCTCTACTAAAAATACAAAATTAGCTGGGCATTGTGGTGCATGCCTGTAATCCCAGCTATTCAGGAGGCTGAGGCAGGAGAATCGCTTGAACCCTGGAGGTGGAGGTTGCAGTGAGCAGAGATCGCGCCATTGCACTCCAGCCTCGGCAACAAGAGCGAAACTCTGTCTCAATAAAAAAAGGAAAAGGCCTTTTATTTATTGTCTCTCCTTTCCCTTTCACATCTTCAATGTCTCCCTCTTTGGGCTTTTTATTTATTTTTTATTATGTGCTAAATATATATCTTTTATTTTAAAAAAATTATTACAGGTCTGGGCTGGAAAGTGCAGAAAATGTGTCTATAACATTTTACAAGTCTCAAAACAAGAAAGTCATCAAAGACTCCTGAGGCTTTTGTCAGAATGACTCAGTAACTTAAAGTGCTTTATATGAGTCAGGCGTGGTACAATTTGAGAATCAGTAGGAATAACCACTGCAATGGATAAAATTTGTCAAATAATTTTTAATTATTGTGCTCACAATGATCATTTTATAAAAACAAAAATTAAAAATGCTCTGGTCATCTTTCAAAGATGTCTGGCAATTAACTCATAATTGTGACAACAGTCAATAAAAGAAACTAATCAAACATTTATCTTCTGTACAAATTGTACTTAAGAGTAACTAAATAGTTAATGAGAGAAAGCCTTTCTTTATAGACTTACTCCAGCTAATGATTGAAAATGGAAATACAGAATTGGAATATTACATTTTGAAGCTGTTTATGAATTAACAAATCTAGGGAATGATTCTCAATCACTACTAATTTCCCAATAATATAGACAACCAGACACTTTGTGCCTTCAGATGAAAGAACGAACCACTGTCTATACAGCAGTCTTCAAAAAAATGGAACTAGACTAAAATCAAGATTATAGATTTAAATACCAATTTACAGAAAATATGAAGGATATAGGAACACATTATACAGTACTGTTCAGCAACCAGTAAAATTCAAACCACAACAAACTCTGCAGGGCAAATGATCCAATTCTTTGAATAAATCAATATAAAGGAAAAAAGTGGGTAGGAAAGAGGAAACCTATACTGTAGTTTAAAAGAGATTGTGAGATACGACATTCAATCACAATGAATTGATTTCAATTATTTCAATCCTGAATTGAATAACAGTAACCTTCCTAGTCCAGACCTAGGACTTCTCTTTGCATTTTGTATCAACGGTGGAGGTTTTTCAAGGAATATACTCCTAACCCTCCCATCAGTCTGAAATCAGAATCTTATCTCAGGGCATTATCATACTCTCTTCTTTGCTTAAAACTATTTTCAATTTTCCCTCCTACTCTTCCTACACCTTAGTTAGAGGCTTATTAAATACTCATATTGCTTATTCAATTATATTTTTCATTAAATGTGTATGAATTCTCTGAAACCAGGAACCTTCTCTATCTTCTGTGTTGCAGAGCCTGAGCTCCTAGCAGTACTACCTATCTTGGAACAGTATCCAAAAATATTTGTCAAATGAACTGTTTGACAATTTGTTGGCCCTGGACAGAAGTGACTTTTCCTGTGTTTGTGTTGTATTTCAATCCTGAATTGAATAAATTAATGGTAAAAATATCTATGGAACAACAGTAAAAATTTATATACTAACTAGGTATTTAGTAATACTAAAGATTATTGTTAATTTGTAACTAGGATAATGGTATTGTGATTAGTTTAAAAAGCAGATTTATTTCTTAAGGATACATGTTAAAATATATGTTGACAAATTTGCGTGGTATTTAGGATTTGCTGCAAAATAATATGGAGGAAGAGAGGAATTGGTTTGGGTACAAGTGAAACAAAATCAGAAACTTGATAACTGTTTAAGCTGAATGATGAATACGTGGAGTTTATTATGTTGTTTTCTCGTTCTTGGTTTATAGTTGAAATTTTCCATATTGTATTTTTTAAAAATCTTTCCTTGATTCCCCTTACATGTTCAGCAAATGTCTATATCCCTCCCTTTTTTGTCAAAACAAAATTTCAAATGTTATCCAGACGGATATTATCATTTTCTTACCATCAATCTCTCTTCAACCCACCATGACCTGGCTTTTACTGTTACTATCACACTTAAACTGCTGTTTCTAAGCTTAGCAAAGACCTGAGTTTACTGAAATTCAGTGATGGTTTTTAGTCCTTATTATGTTTAACTCTTTTCTTCATTCACTCTTATTCATTCCCTTCTATCCAACATTTTCTCCCCTTAACTCTGTGACATTCTACTCTCTTGGCTTTTCCCACCTCACATGGAGGGTTCCTTAACTATAGATGACTTCCTAGTCCAGACTTAGGACTTTTCTTTGCATTCTGTATCAACAATGGAGATTTTTTTCAAGGCATATACTCCTACCACCTCCCATCACTCTTTGAAATCAGAATCTTACCTCAGGGCATTATAATATTCTTATTTGCTTAAAACTTCATTTCTAATCCTCCTGCCTACCCTTACTACACACCTACACAGGGACTCCTACATACTATTCTTGTCCTACTTATGAATCAAAACTTTTTTCCCACAGGAAGTTTCCCTTTGTTTATATTCAATTAAATCTTTGTGCTCTGTTCCAATAAGAGAATATTATTTCTCTAGTAGTAAAAATTG
Source organism: Pan troglodytes (assembly GCF_028858775.2). Taxonomy (NCBI): domain Eukaryota; kingdom Metazoa; phylum Chordata; class Mammalia; order Primates; family Hominidae; genus Pan; species Pan troglodytes. The sequence goes on from NC_072403.2 coordinate 55,142,655, forward strand.
TCATGCACAACTTGATTGATTATTAAGTTATCTTTTTCTGTAAAAGATTATGGATTCCTTGAAACCAGCTACCTTCTCTAACTTATTTGTTGCAGAATTCTGAGCTCCTAGCAGTACCTGTCTTGGAACAGTAGCCCAAAACATTTGTCAAATAAGCTGACTCGTTCTTGGCCTTGTTGGCCTGAAATGACTTTTCTTGTGTGTCTTTTGTTCTTTGTTCCAGTGTCCATGGAAATTCATTTTTACTTGTATTCAAAACTCGTGGCTCAAACCCAGTAATGCTTTAAAGAAAACCAAAAACTTATTTAAGTAACAAATTAGGGCAAGGTTTTAAATTGCAGCCATACTCCTACACATTAGGGGTTGTTGGAGTCAATTTAGAGAATTTTTAAAGAAATATAATAGAATGTAAAATATCAAGATGTACTGAGCAAAGAGTAAGCATTACTTTTAAATTTTAAAATCAAATGTGTAAATTTTCACATGTATGTACATGTGTGTATCTGCATGTATGTGTATATTGGATTAAGATCTAAAATGTACCTTCTCTTTTCTGTGAGTCTCAAACAAAATAGTCATCCACTTAGGATTTAAGCAACTAGGGACATTAAAATAAGTGTGATTTCACAGCCAGCAGATATACCCCCAGTGATGGCAAATAACCCCTGCAGAAACAGTCCTCTCTGAATATGGATTTTAGTGAAAGAGATTGTGTCTAACTAACGTGGTAGAAATAGGTGACATATGCCTTTAAAACCCACCAAGGAAAATTTAACATGCAATTTCCTTAAAAGCACTTTGACTCTAAAAAGATGCATTTCTTACTTGAGGGCAAATTAACTATACAGAAGAGACTGTATGCGAGTCTTTGCCTAAACACTAGTAAGGATGTTCATCATGAATGTCGTCAGACCTTTTCCAGAAAGGAATTTTTACAGTGTTCTGATAAGCTTCTCATAAGTATGTAAAATTTTTCTACCCCATTTTCAATACCATCCTAATCATATCTTCCTGTTTCCCCAAAATCATTAATTTAATCCTCTTTTATTTTTTTCACTTCCCAAGCCCCACTTCTATGTATAGACCTATTGGTCCATGGTTTTTTTTTTTCTACTCTGGTCTCATGACTTTCAAATTCTGACGTTATTCTCTCTCAATCATTTGAATCTAATCATTTTAAAGTCATCTTTCTGGGGTTCCAATCAAACATGGACTGACATCAAAGGACAGATAAAGAGAAAGGACACAAAATCAAATGCCCTGCCCATGGTAACTTTTTACTAAGGTTATTCCTTAGTTATTTTTAAGAATGCAAAAGAATCACAAGTAACAAGGTATTGCAAAGTACTCTCACAATTACAAGGTTCGAGTTATTTTTTCAGCCGTGATAATTAAGCAAATGCTGCCTTCTTACCTGACTCATTAAAATAAGTATTTTGTTGAAAGAAAAATGGCGGTTCATGAAAACCATTTTATTACGTTTATTATATTTTATTATATGTTGAAGGGAAAAAAAGTCCCCAACCTAAGAATTGGGTCAAATGTGTATTGCATCTTTGTGGCTTAGGCAAAATCGCTGGCAATTACCTGTTAAAAATATCACCTTGTTACTTCTTTGGAGCTCTGCTTTTGGCTTCAGCTTGACACTGTTTCAACACTTGACATTTGTTGACCCAATAAGCAGGAGAAACTGACCTGAATTATTTTTTTAGAAGGTCATTTTTTGCAAGCTAAATGTAAAAAACAGAGGCAAATGAACTTTAGCTTCTTAACACATTTAATGTCTTAGCACAGAAACTAAACTGTTAATGTTTTGAAAACCTCTAACACAAAAATCAAGGTGAGAAGGCCATGTTTTAAAACCAAAACTTATAAAATTCATGATTTAAGTAGAAATTGTTTTTTATGTGAACTATAAAAAGAAGTACCATAACAATCACTCTGCATATGTTTATAGCATATAAACAGGATGTGACTTTTATGGAAATCCTAGGACTAATGGAACGTGTTCAGTTTGCTACAAGCAACATCTTCAGAAGCGGCAGAATAGTGGCAGGATGAGCCCACTGGGGACAACTAGTGGTTCCAACAGTCCTACCTCAGATTCTGCATCTGTACAGAGAGCAGACACCAGCTTAAATGACTGTGAAGGTGCTGCTGACATGCCATAACCTTGAAATCTACGAAATGAGACAAACATATCAGAAATATAACTATGGTGGAATCACCATTTTGTTTTGTCAAAGGGAAGTTATTTCCTTGGTTTCATATGCTGTTTATAACCAGTTTTCATCTTATGGACATATTTTTAAAGCTGCTTTTGCCTTGCTGGCTTCTGACCTGAAGGACTTGCTGCTTTTAAAACAAATTCACAGTTTTTTTATCCCTGAAACAAATTCTTATTAGAGAGTCCTGTCTTTCATGGGTCAGATTGTCAAACACTCACTGTCCTTTGAAGATACAGGATGCTCTCTTCATATTACGTGTTGACGTCTCTCCAAAGACATCACAAGAAATAACAGAATCACAAAGGATAGACACCTCAAAGAGTTAGTGCAGCATTTCAAGAAATAGAAAGCACGTCTAACAAACTGCATAAAGACTGCCATCATGGGCACTAAATGGTCTTCATTCTGTATACTGCATGACATTTAATTTAGACTTCTGATTCAGTAGGAGTCCAATTAATGATTTCTATTGATATTCTTACCTTTAGAAAATAATTAGTTATATGAAAATTATCAATATTTTGCTTGATGTCTTATAAATAATGCATTTACATATACAACATGATATTTTTCTTGTGGAACTTATGGTCTTCCCTAAGCTTTCTGAGCACCTCGCAGATACATAAAACTATAAATGAGGGTCACATGGCAAATTACAAGTTAAAACATACCTTTAAAAAGTATCTATTTGGCTTAGGTTCCAAGATGGCTGAATAGGAACAGCTCCAGTCTACAGCTCCCAGCATGAGCAATGAGGAAGACGGGTGATTTCTGCATTTCCAACCGAGGTACCAGGTTCATCTCACTGGGGCTTGTTGGACAGTGGGGGCCGAAGCAGGGCAAGGCATCGCCTCACCTGGGAAGCACAAGGAGTCAGGGAATTTCCTTTCCTAGCTAAGAGAAGCGGTAACAGACGGCACCTGGAAAATCAGGTCACTCCCACCCTAATACTGCGCTTTTCCAATGGTGTTAGCAAATGGCACACCAGGAGATTATATCCCGTGCCTGGCTCAGAGGGTCCCACGCCCACAGAGCCTCGCTCATTGCTAGCACACCAGTCTGAGATCGAACTGCAAGGCGGCAGCAAGGCTTGGGGAGGGGTGCCAGCCATTGCTGAGGCTTGAGTAGGTAAACAAAGCGGCCAGGAAGCTTGAGTTGGGTGGAGCCCACTGAAGCTCAAGGGGGCCTGCCTGCCTCTGTAGACTCCACCTCTGGGGGCAGGGCATAGCCAAACAAAAGGCAGCAGAAACCTCTGCAGACTTAAATGTCCCTGCCTGACAGCTTCGAAGAGAGTAGTGGTCCACCCAGCATGGAGTTTGAGATCTGAGAACAGACAGACTGCCTCCTCAAGTGGGTCCCTGACCCCCGAGTAGCCTAACTGGGAGGCACCCCCCAAGTGAGAGGTGACAGTGTGCTGGCAGTCCTCAGAGCCCTCACTCACTCTTGGTGCCTCCTCGGCCTCGGCATCCACTCTGGCCACGCTTGAGGAGCCCTTCAGCCTGCTGCTGTGCTGTGGGAGCCCCTTCCTGGGATGGCCAAGGCTGAAGCCAGCTCCCTCAGCTTGCAGGGAGGTGTGGAGGGAGAGGCATGGGCAGGAACCGGGGCTGCGTGCAGCTCTTGTAGGCCAGCATGAGTTCTGGATGGGTGTGGGCTCCGTGGGCCCTGCACTCGGAGCAGCCAGCTGGCCCTGCCGGCCCCAGGCAGTGAGGGGCTTAGCACCCAGGCCAGCAGCTGCAGAGGGTGTGCCAGGTCCCCCAGCAGTGCCCGCCCACTGGTGCTGTGCTCAATTTCTTGCCAGGCCTTAGCTGCCTCCCCACGGGGCAGGGCTTGGGACTTGCAGCCCACCATGCCTGAGCATCCCGCCCCGCGCCATGGGCTCCTGCATGGCCTGAGCCTCCCCGATGAGTGCCGCCCCCTGCTCCATGGTGCCTAGTCCCATTGACCACCCAAGGGCTAAGGAGTGCAGGCACAAGGCGCAGGACTGGCAAGCAGCTCCACCTGCAGCCCCGGTGCGGGATCCACTGGGTGAAGCCAGCTGGGCTCCTGAGTCTAGTGGGGACTTGGAGAACATTTATGTCCAGCTAAGGGATTGTGAATACACCAATCAGCACTCTGTGTCTAGCTCAGGGTTTGTAAATGCAATGCACCAATCAGCGCTCTGTGTCTAGCTGATCTTGTGGGACTTGGAGAACCTTTATGTCTAGCTAAGGGATTGTGAATACAACAATCAGCGCTCTGTATCTAGCTCAAAGTTTGTAAATGTACCAATCAGCACTCTGTGTCTAGCTCAGGGTTTGTAAATACACCAATCAGCACTCTGTATCTAGCTAATCTAGTGAGGACTTGGAACACTTTTGTGTCTAGCTCGGGGATTGTAAACGCACCAATCAGCACCCTGTCAAAACAGGCCAATCAGCTCTCTGTAAAATGGAACAATCATCTCTCTGTAAAATGGACCAATCAGCAGGATGTGGGTGGGGCCAGATAAGGGAATAAAAGCAGGCTGTCCGAGCCAGCAGTGGCAACCCACTAGGGTCCCCTTCCACACTGTGGAAGGTGTGTTCTTTTGCTCTTTGCAATAAACCTTGCTGCTGCTCACTCTTTGGGTCCGCACTGCCTTTATGAGCTGTAACACTCACTGCAAAGGTCTGCAGCTTCACTCCTGAGCCAGCAAGACCACGAACCCACCAGAAGGAAGAAACTCCGAACATATCCGAACAACAGAAGGAACAAACTCCGGACATGCCGCCTTTAAGAACTGTACCAGTCACCACGAGGGTCCGTGGCTTCATTCTTGAAGTCGGTGAGACCAAGAACCCACCAATTCTGGACACACCAGCAGGGGCAGACTGACACCTCACATGCCCCAGTGCCCCTCTGAGATAAAGTTTCCAGAGGAGTGATCAGGCAGCAGCATTTGCTCTTCAGCAATAATCGCTGCTCTGCAGCCTCTGCTGCTGATACCCAGGAAAACAGGGTGTGGAGTGGATCTCCAGCAAACTCCAACAGACTTGCAGCTGAGGGTCCTCACTGTTAGAAGGAAAACTAACAAACGGAAAGGATATCCACACCAAAAGCTCATCTGTATGTCACCATCATCAAAGACAAAAGGTAGATAAAATCACAAAGATGGGGAAAAAACAGAGCAGAAAAGCTGAAAATTCTAAAAATCAGAGTGCCTCTTCTCCTCCAAAGGAACACAGCGACTTGCCAGCAACTGAACAAAGCTGTACGGAGAATGACTTTGACATGTTGAGAGAAGAAGGCTTCAGACGATCGAACTTCTCCGAGCTAAAGGAGGAAGTTTGAACCCATCGCAAAGAAGCTAAAAACCTTGAAAAAAGATTAGACGAATGGCTAACTAGAATAACCAGTGTAGAGAAGTCCTTAAATGACCTGATGGAGCTGAAAACCATGGCATGAGAACTACATGACAAATGCACAAGCTTCATTAGCCAATTCAATCAACTGGAAAAAAGGGTATCAGTGATTGAAGATCAAATGAATGAAATGAAGTGAGAAGAGAAGTTTAGAGAAAAAAGAGTAAAAAGAAATGAACAAAGCCTCCAAGAAATATGGGACTATGTGAAAAGACCAAACCTACGTCTGATTGGTGTACCTGAAAGTGACAGGGAGAATGAAACCAAGTTGGAAAACATTCTGCAGGATATTATCCAGGAGAACTTCCCCAATCTAGCAAGACAGGCCAACATTCAAATTCAGGAAATACAGAGAACGCTGCAAAGATACTCCTCGAGAAGAGCAACTCCAAGACACATAATTGTCAGATTCACCAAAATTGGAATGAAGGAAAAAATGTTAAGGGCAGCCAGAGAGAAAGGTCGGGTTGCCCACAAAAGGAAGCCCATCAGACTAACAGCAGATCTATTGGCAGAAACTCTACAAGCCAGAAGAGAGTGGGGGCCGATATTTAACTTTCTTAAAGAAAAGAATTTTTAACCCAGAATTTCATATCCAGCCAAACTAAGCTTCATAAGTGAAGGAGAAATAAAACCCTTTACAGACAAGCAAATGCTGAGAGATTTTGTCACCACCAGGCCTGCTCTATAAGAGCTACTGAAGGAAGCACTAAACATGGAAAGGAACAACTGGTACCAGCCACTGCAAAAACATGCCAAATTGTAAAGACCATTGAGGCTAGGAAGAAACTGCATCAAGTAACGAGCGAAATAACAAGCTAACATCATAATGACAGGATCAAATTCACACATAACAATATTAACCTTAAATGTAAATGGGCTAAATGCTCCGATTAAAAAACACAGACTGGCAAATTTGATAAAGAGTCAAGACCCATCAATGTGCTGTATTCAGGAGACCCATCTCACGTGCAGAGACACACATAGGCTCAAAATAAAGGGATGGAAGAAGATCTACCAAGCAAATGGAAAACAAAAAAAGGCAGGGGTTGCAATCTTAGTCTCTGATAAAACAGACTTTAAACCAACAAAGATTAAAAGAGACAAAGAAGGCCATTACATAAAGGTAAAGGGATCAATTCAACAAGAAGAGCTAACTATCCGAAATATGTATGCACCCAATACAGGAACACCCAGATTCATAAAGCAAGTCTTAGAGACCCACAAAGAGACTTAGACTCCCACACAATAATAATGAGAGAGTTGAACACCCCACTGTCAACATTAGACAGATCAACGAGACAGAAAGTTAACAAGGATATGCAGGAATTGAACTCAGCTCTGCACCAAGTGGACCTAATAGACATCTACAGAACTCTCCACCCCAAATCAACAGAATATACATTCTTCTCAGCACCACATCGCACTTATTCCAAAATCGAACACATAGTTTGAAGTAAAGCACTCCTCAGCAAATATAAAAGAACAGAAATTATAACAAACTGTGTCTCAGACCACAGTGCAATCAAACTAGAACTCAGGATTAAGAAACTCACTAAAAACCGCTCAACTACATGGAAACTAAACAACCTGCTCCTGAATGACAACTGGGTACATAACGAAATGAAGGCAGAAATAAAGATGTTCTTTGAAACCAATGAGATCAAAGACACAACATACCAGAATCTCAGGGACATATTTAAAGAAGTGTGTAGAAGGAAATTTATAGCACAAACTGCCCACAAGAGAAAGCAGGAAAGATCTAAAATAGACACCCTAACATCACAATTAAACGAACCAGAGAAGCAAGAGCAAATACATTCAAAGCTAGCAGAAGGCAAGAAATAACTAAGATCAGAGCAGAACTGAAGGAGATAGAGACAAAAATCCCTTCCAAAAAAATCAATGAATCCAGGAGCTGCTTTTTTGGAAAAGATCAAGAAAATTGATAGACCACTAGCAAGACTAATAAAGAAGAAAAGAGAGAAAAATCAAATAGACACAATAAAAAATGATAGAGGGGATATGACCACCAATCCCACAGAAATACAAACTACCATCAGAGAATACTATAAACACCTCTACACAAATAAACTAGAAAATCCAGAAGAAATGGATAAATTCCTGGACACATCCACCATCCCAAGACTAAACCAGGAAGAAGTTGAATCTCTGAATAGACCAAAAACAGGCTCTGAAATTGAAGCAATAATCAATAGCCTACCTACCAAAAACAGTCCAGGACCAGATGGATTCACAGCCGAGTTCTACCAGAGGTACAAGGAGGAGCTGGTACCATTCCTTCTGAAACTATTTCAATTAATAGAAAAAGAGGGAATCCTCCCTAACTCATTTTATGAGGCCAGCATCATCCTGATACCAAAGCCTGGCAGAGACACAACAAAAAAAGACAATTTTAGACCAATAGCCCTGATGAACATCGATGCAAAAATCCTCAATAAAATACTGGCAAACCGAATCCAGCAGCACATCAAAAAGCTTATCCACCATGATCAAGTGGGCTTCATCCCTGGGATGCAAGGCTGGTTTAACACATGCAAATCAATAAACGTAATCCAGCATATAAACAGAACCAAAGAAAAAAACCACATGATTATCTCAATAGATGCAGAAAAGGCCTTTGACAAAAGTCAACAACTCTTCATGCTAAAAACTCTCAATAAATTCGGTATTGATGGGATGTATCTCAAAATAATAAGAGTTATTTATGACAAACCCACAGCCAATGTCATACCAAATGGGCAAAAACTGGAAGCATTCCCTTTGAAAACTGGCACAAGACAGGGATGCCCTCTCTCACCACTCCTGTTCTGCATAGTGGTGGAACTTCTGGCCAGGGCAATCAGGCAGGAGAAAGAAATAAAGGGTATTCAATTAGGAAAAGAGGAAGTCAAATTGTCCCTGTTTGCAGATGACATGATTGTATATCTAGAAAACCCCATCATCTCAGCCCAAAATCTCCTTAAGCTGATAAGCAACTTCAGCAAAGTCTCAGGATACAAAATCAATGTGCAAAAATCACAAGCATTCTTATACACCAATAACAGACAGAGAGCCAAATCATGAGTGAACTCCCATTCACAATTGCTTCAAAGAGAATAAAACACCTAGGAATCCAACTTACAAGGGATGGGAAGGACCTCTTCAAGGAGAACTACAAACCACTGCTCAATAAAATAAAAGAGGACACAAACAAATGGAAGAACATTTCATGCTCATGGATAGGAAGAATCAATATTGTGAAAATGGCCATAATGCCCAAAGTAATTTATATATTCAATGCTATCCCCTTCAAGCTACCAATGACTTTCTTCAGAGAATTGGAAAAACCTACTTTAAAGTTCATATGGAACCAAAAAGAGCCCGCATTGCCAAGGCAATCCTAAGCCAAAAGAACAAAGCTGGAGGCATCATGCTACCTGACTTCAAACTATACTACAAGGCTACAGTAACCAAAACAGCATGGTACTGGTACCAAAACAGAGATATATACCAATGGAACAGAACAGAGCCCTCAGAAATAATACCACACATCTACAACCATCTGATCTTTGACAAACCTGACAAAAACAAGAAATGGGGAAAGGATACCCTATTTAATAAATGGTGCTGGGAAAACTGGCTAGCCATATGTAGAAAGCTGAAACTGGATCCCTTCCTTACACCTTATACAAAAATTAATTCAAGATGGATTAAAGACTTAAATGTTAGATCTAAAACCCTCAAAATCCTAGAAGAAAACCTAGGCAATACCATTCAGGACATAGGCATGGCAAGGACTTCATGTCTAAAACACCAAAAGCAGTGGCAACAAAAGCCAAAATTGACAAATGGGTTCTAATTAAACTAAAGAGCTCCTGCACAGCAAAAGAAACTACCATCAGAGTGAACAGGAAACCTACAGAATGGGAGAAAATTTTTGCAATCTACTCATCTGACAAAGGGCTAATATCCAGAATCTACAAAGAACTCAAACAAATTTACAAGAAAAAACCAACCCCATCACAAAGCGGGTGAAGGATATGAACAGACACTTCCCAAAAGAAGACATTTATGCAGCCAACAGACACATGAAAAAATGCTCATCATCAATGGCCATCAGAGAAATCCAAATCAAAACCACAATGAGATAGCATCTCACACCAGTTAGAATGGTGATCATTAAAAAGTCAGGAAAGAACAGGTGCTGGAGAGGATGTGGAGAAATAGGAACACTTTTACACTGTTGGTGGAACTGTAAAATAGTTCAACCATTGTGGAAGACAGTGTGGCAATTCCTCAAGGATCTAGAACTAGAAATACCATTTGACCCAGTCATCCCATTACTGGGTATATACCCAAAGGATTACAAATCATGCTGCTGTAAAGACACATGTACATATATGTTTATTGCAGCACTATTCACAATAGCAAAGACTTGGAACCAATCCAGATGTCCATCAATGATAGACTGGATTAAGAAAATATGGCACATATACACCGTGGAATACTATGCAGCCATAAAAATGGATGAGTTCATCTCCTTTGTAGGGACATGGATGAAGCCGGAAACCATCATTCTCTGCAAACTATCGCAAGGACAAAAAACCAAACACCGCATATTCTCACTCATAGGTGGGAATTGAACAATGAGAACACATGGACACAGGAAGAGGAACATCACACACCAGGGCCTGTTGTGGGGTGGGGGGAGGGGGAGGGATAGCATTAGGAGATAAACCTAATGTAAATGTCGAGTTAATGGGTGCAGCACACCAACATGGCACATGTATACATATGTAACAAACCTGCACGTTGTGCACATGTACCCTAGAACTTAAAGTACAATTAAAAAAAGAAAAGAAAAAAGTATCTACTTATATTTTATCATAACATATACAATAATAGTATAATAGTATATAGTAGTATATATTATATATTAATATAGTATATATAGTATATAGTATGATATATTATATAATATATACTTACATATTATATACAATTATATATTATTTTATATTATATAAAATAATTATGTTATAGTATATATTTATAATTTATGTATTACACACCATTATATATTTAATATATAATATACTTATGTATATTATATAATATCTTATTAATATATAATATGTGATATTAATATATGATATATAATAGTATATATTAGTATTATATTACTATCTATATTATTTTTACTTCCCAAGCCCTACTTCTATGTATAGACCTTTTGGTCCGTGGCTTTATTTTCTACTTACTGTGGTCTCATGAATTTCAAATTCTAACATTGTTTTCTGTCTCTCTCTCAATCATTTGTTATATTATTAGTAGCATAAAATATTTATACCATATAATATTATACTACATACTAATATATATGCTATTATATTATATATCAATGCAATATCCATAATATAAATGTTATAATATATCTATAAATAATATACTATATGTCATAGATATATTATCATTATATTATAATACTCATAATATTAATGATATATATGAAATATATAATATAATATTATTATTGTATCATTATCAATGACATACTAAAATATAACTTTTAATATACAATGATATATAATACTAATTAGATATTGTAATAATAGTATATAATATTATCATATTAGAAATAATTATGTAATTATAAACAGATAAATATATATAATATAATAATATACATTATATTTTATTTAATAAATATAAAAAATAATTAGATAGTATAGTATACTACTATACTATACTATATATTATTATATTATATTGTAACATAATATAAATGCAGCTCATTGTAGGCAACAACCAAAATAACACTGAACATATAGATATTTGTTTCAACTTCTTGTTCAGTACTTTACATAAGTTGCAAATAGGAATGGTACTCTGATGTGTTCCACACCACTACTAAGAATTATAAGCAAATCATACCATAATAAAAAATACCTTTATGAAATATATAAAATACGTAATCATTTCACATTAAATCTAAGAAGTCTATCTATCTTTCATAGTTTTGTGAAATATATTCTTATGTATCTCACAAAGTCTGAAACTATGATCTGGGAAGAAAATAAAATTGTATTCATATAAAGAGCTACAGCTCCTAAAATAGTCTAAATTTGTAGAGCTACATCCTTACTATGTATTTCAAATATATTTACATTAAAAATGATACTCATTTTACTTTAAGGAATTACTTATGTTCCATTCACTCTGGAACTTAAAGCAGGAAATTATGAAGAAATTACTCTAGTGGGGTGGATACTTTCATTTTAGAGTAGTTACATGCTCTAAAATAGAAGTTTCTGTGGTTATTTACTCCTTGGACCAAGTTATGTGTGCATAGGAAGCTATTCCCTAATTTGAACCTGTCATAGGCCAAGGTGACAGTTCACTAATGATAATCTCTTGTTATTTAAAATTCACCTAATTTATTTTAGTGCCCATACCTTCCAAGTTCTCCATTTCTTAAAATTAAATCAATTTTCTCTCTTCTACCCTGATCATTCCAATCCACCAAAATGATTCTTTATGGAGGTGGTGAAGTAAGAGAGTTTTTCATGTTAACAGAATTTCATTTTTTCCTTTTCATAGAATTTTTCAGACTGAATCTTCTAAGAATTCTGGCTTCTTTTACAAAATGAGAAATGTTTGAATTATGGCAAGTTAATGACAATTAAGTTTAATGTTACCTTTGTCTGAAAACCTTTGCTTTAAAGCATTTCAAGATCTCAGATTTACAGAAGAATTCAAGTGACAATTTTAAGCACTGGGTCAAGGTATGAACCCATTTATGCCTGGTGTTACATTATTGGAACACTAAGCTTGTGGGAGTTATTTATATACTACGGCTCAAGGTTATCGTTAAGCTCAGTTTTTTTATTATTTATCCAGATGGCATAGAGATAGAGTGGATAGATAGATAGTTCATAGAGATGAACATATATGAATATTCAGACACTAATCAATTCATATTCGTATATTGATTCCATTATCTTGGCTTCAATATAAATATATATGTTTTTATATATTATGATAATCCACAAAAAAATAAATTTTCCACTAATAAGAATATTTAAAGTCTATTGCAATAATGCTTTACAAAAAGGTCATAAAAGTTTTGAGGCAATAATAATGTGTTGAGATTGATGCACAAATTTCGAAAGGGAAAGCTTTTAAGTGTGACAGCACTCATAATTTCTGCTATGTTTATAAAATTGATTTCATTCAAGACTTGATGATAGACATTTTAAGGACCCAGGGGTGCCTTCTGAAAGCTGTAATTCAACAGTGCCAGGCTAAAAGTACTCATCTGACTTGTCAAATACAACTTGCCCTGCTGTAATTGCTATCATTATGACATAAATCAGTATGACCAAAAACAGTTTACATTAGTTGGTTACATTTGGAAAGGACACAGGAATTATGGATAACAGCAGTAACTGTGAATATCCCTATAAAAACTTACATTATGGCTTCTTCCCCTATCCAATAAAATGGAAATGACTGGCTTTTGCATTTCAACTGTTATACAAAAGCAATTCCTGGCTGTTAGCAACCAGCTGGTAATGGCATTTTTCTATTGTGTGACATAATATAGTTTAATTTTAGAATAATAATTATGTTTTATGTCACTTTTCACCATTAGTTTTTCCCTCTGGCCCTCTTCAATCTAGGTAATTCTTATGTGAAAATCTACTTAAAATAATGGCTTACTATGTAAAACATAAATGTAATATTATTTACATGCTATAGAACATTAATCAATATTAATAATTATTAATTAACTATATTAATTGTTAATACAAAGTAACCTCATATTAGAAAAAAAATTGCCTTTTTTGAATTGATTTTGTTCTATGTAAATTTTACAATAATTATATTATTCCAAACACAGAAAGCTTTAGATGTCTTTGATATATTATGTCTTCCTTCATTTAATATTTGGCTTCAAATTCCAGGTCTGTCCTAGAACACAGGACCTAGCAATAGAGTTCACTGTTTTTGCCTCTACATATAACTTAAAATATCTGAGTCAGCTAGATAAAAATAATAATTTATTTTTAAAGTTTTATTTTATTTTTGATTTATACATAATAATTGTACATATTTATGGGTTACATTGTGATGTTTTGATATATGTATACATTTTGTAATGATTAATCAGGGTATTTAGCTTATCTATCATCTCCAACATTTATTATTCTTTGTGATGAAAACATTCAAAAATACTTTCTTCTAGTTATTTTGAAATATACAATACAATATTATATATTTCAGAATGCCGAAAGTTATTTATCCTATCTAAATGTAAACTTTGCACTTTTTGACCAATCTCTCTCCATCTTTCTCTTTCTAGACTCTAATAAACACTATTCTACTCTGAACTTCTGTGAAATCAACTATTTCAGATTGTGCAAATGAATGAGAACATGTCGCATTTGTCTTTCTACACCTGGCTTAGTTCATTTGACATAATGTCAGCCAGGTTCATCGGATTTTGGAAATCAAAGGATTTCTTTCATTTTTAAGGCTGAATGGTATTCCACTGTGTAAAAATACCACATTTTCAAAAATTGATTTATCCATGATGAACTCTTAGGTTGATTTCATATCTTGGCTATTGTGAATACTACTGGAATAAACATGAGAATGTAGATATTGCTTCGACATACTGATTTCATTTTCTTTGGATAAATAAAACTAGTAGTGGGATTGCCAGATTATATGCTAGTTTCATTTGTAATTTTTTGAGGTTCCTCCAGACTTTTTTTTTTTTCATAAAGTTTCTACTAATGTAAATTTCTACGAACACTGTAGAAGGGTACCTATTTCTCCTCATCCACATCCATGCCTATTAAAAAGACAGTCAATAGCATGTATTGTTACTTTGGTAATAGCCATCCTGAAAAGTGTGAGGGGATATATCATTGTGATTTTGATTTGCTTTTCCATGATGATTAGTAATGTTTTTTGTATACAAGCATACTTTGGAGGTATTGTGGATTCAGTTCTAGACAACTGCAATAAACCAAATATGGCAATAAAGTGAATCAACAATTTTTTTTGGTTTTCCAGTGAATATAAAACTTTTGTTTACGCTATATTGCACTCTATTAACTGTATGATAGCATTATGTCTTTAAAACTGTACATGCCATAATTTAAAAATACTTATTTGCTAAAACATGCTAATGATCATTTGAACCTTCAGTTAGTCATAATCTTTTTGCTGGTGGAGGATCTTGCCTCTATGTTGATGGCTTCTGACTGATCAGGGTGATGATTTCTGAAGTTGAGGTGGCTGTGGCAGTTTCTTAAAATAAGATAATAATGAAGTTTGCCAAATTTATTGACTCTTTCTTTCACAAAAAAATTCTTAGCATCTGATGCTGTTTGATGGCATTTTACTCACAGTAGAACTTCTTTCAAAATTGGAGTCAGTCTTCTCAAACCCCGCTGCTGCTTTATGAACTAAGACTATAGAATACTCTAAAACCTTTCTCATCATCTCAATAATGTTCACAGCATCTTCACCAAGAGTGGATTCCATCTCAAGATACATTTCTTTGCTTATCCATAAAAAGCAACTCTTCATTCATTCAATTTAGTTATGAGATTCCCATAATTCAGTCACATCTTCAGGCTTCACTTTTAGTTGTCTTGCTATTTTTATCACGTCTACAGTAACTTCCTACACTGATATCTTGAACCCCTCAAAGTCATCCATGAGGGTTGGAATCAACTTCCAAAATCCTGCTAATATCAATGTTTTAACTTCTTTCCATGAATCACCAGTGTTCTTAATGGTACCTAGAATGATAAATCCTTTCCAGAGTTTTTCAATTTACTTCATCCACATCCATCAGAAGAATTACTATCTGTGACAGTGATATCCTTAATGAAACATATTCAAAATTACTCCTTGATTCACGGACTGCAGAATGGATCTTGAGTTAACATATATAAAAACAGCATTAATCTCCTTGCATATCTTCATAACTGGAGCGCTGGGGTGACCAGGTTCACTGTTAGTGAGCAGTAATATTTTGAAAGGTATTCTTTTTTTCTGAGCAGTGGGTCTTGACAATGAACTTAAAATATTCAGTAAACCATGCTGTAAACAAACATGCTGTCACACAGGCTTTGTTCCATTTTTAGCTAATAGGTAGAGTAGATTTAGTATAATTCTTAAGGGTCCTAGAGTTTATGGAATGGCAAATCCACATTGGTTTAATCCTAAAGTCACCAGCTGCATTAACCTATAACAAGAGAGTCAGCCTGTCATTTGAAGCTTTGAAACCAGGCATTGAATTCACCTTTCTAGCTGTGAAAGTCTTAGATGGCATCTTTTTAAATATAAAGCTGTTTCATCTACATTGAATCTTTTGTTTAGTGGACCTACCTTCATTAAATATCTTAGGTAGAGCTTCTGGATAACTTGCTACAGATTTTATATCTGCACTTGCTGCTTCATCTTTCGTTTTTATGTTATAAAGACAGCTTCTTTCCTTAAACCTCATGAACCAACCTCTGTTGGTTTCAGACTTTTCTTCTGTAGCTTCCTCACTTTGCTCAGCCTTCAGAGAATTGAAGACTGTTAGGATCTTGCTCTGAATTAGGCTTTGACTTATGGAAATGTTGTAGCTGGTTTGATCTCCTACCCAAACCACTCAGACTTTCTCCATGTCATCAATAAGGCTGTTTTACTTTCTTATCATTCACATGTTCACTGAAGTAGCATTTTTGTTTTCCATCAAGAACTTTTCTTTGGCATTCACAGCTTGCCTAGCTGACACAAGATGCCTAGTATTTGGCCTTTTTTCCATTTTCAACAAGCCTTCCTCACTAAGCTTTATCATTCCTTGATTTTGATGTAAAGTGAAAACCGTGTGACTCTTCTTTTCACTCTTGAACACTTAGAGGACATTGCAGGGTTATTAATTGGCCTAATTTCAATATTGTTGTGTCTCAGAGAATAGGGAGGCCCAAGGAGAGATAGAGAGACAAAGAAGCACTCAATCGGTGGAGTAGTCAAAACACACAAAATATTTATTGAATAATTTTGTCATCCAATATGTATATGGTTAGTGGCACCCCAATACAATTACAACATTAACATTGAAGATCACTGATCACTATAACAGATAAAGCAATAATTTTTTAAAGTTTTAAATATTGTGAGAATTATCAAAATGTGACATAGAGATACAAAGTGAGTGCACCTTCTTGGAAAAAATGGTGTCCAAAGACTTGCTTATTGCAGAGCTAACAAGAAAATTCAATTAGTAAAAAATGCAATATCTGTGAAACGCAGTTAAACAAGGTGGGCCTCTACCTATTGGCCATTTGTATATCTTCTCTTGAGGAATGTATTTAGATCTTTTGTCCACTTTTTATCAGATAATGATGATGATGATGATGATGATGATGATTTTATTATTGAGTTGTTTGAGTTCCTTATATATTCTGGATTTTAACCCTCCATCAGATGCATGGTTTGAAAATATTTTTTCCATTCTGTGTGTTGCTCCACTTTGTTGATTATTTCCTCTGTCATGCAGAAGCTTTTTGGTTTGATTCCATTTGTCTATTTTTGCTTCTGTTACCTGTGCTTTTGAGTTCTTACCCAAAAATTTCTTGCCTAGAACAACGTTATGAAGCATTTCCCCTAAATTTTCTTCTAATACTTTTATTGTTTCAGGTCTCACATTTAAGTTTAATCCATTTTGAATTGATTTTTGCATAAGGTGAGAGGTGAGCATCTAGTTTCATTTTCTGCATGTGGATTACCAGTTCTCTTTCCCAGCACCATTTATTGGAGAGACTTTTTCCTTAGTGTATGTTCTTGGTGCCTTTGTTAAAAATCAGTTGGTTTTAAATGTGTGGATTTATCTCAGTTTTCTCTATTCTGTTCCATTGGTATGTGTGATTGTTTTTATGCCAGTGCTATGCTGTTTGGTTACTATAGCTTTATAGTGTATTTTGAAGTCAGGTAGTGTGCAACTTCCAGCTTTGTTCATTTTGCTCATGGTTTCTGTGTATAAAAACACAAGCTCAGGAAATGCACTGATGTTGGTATTGTCCCTATAAAGATCATACAGTTAGTCAAAGTTCTTTTCAAAGCATTATGAAAAACCAAGCTGCTTTTTTTTGTATTTTTTTTTCTATCCAGATGATATTTGTAGTTTTTCTTTTAATTTTTTTTTTAAGTTCCAGGGTAAATGTGCAAGATGTGCAGGTTTGTTACATAGGTAAACATGTGCCATAGTAGTTTGCTGCACCTATCAACTTTTTACTTATTTTTCTTCTACTGCTAATTTTGAGCTCAGTTAGTTTGGATTTTTTCTTGCTAATTCCTTAAGATACAATATTAGGTGGTCTATTTGAGATCTTTCTAATTTTTATTTATTGCTATAAACTCCCCTTTTTGAAGTGCTTTTGCTGTATCCCATAGGTTTTAGTATGTTGTGTTTCCATTTTTATCTATCTCAAAAAATTTTTAATTCCTTTTCTAATTTATTTATTTCACCATGTCATGCAGAAGTATGTTGTTTTGTTTCTATAAATTTTATAATTTCTAAAGCTCTTCCTTTTATTGGTTTCTAGTTTTATTCCAATATGGTCAGAGGAGGTATTTGATATAATCTTGATTTTACACTTGTGTAGATTTTCACCTTCCCTCTTTCAAGAGAGCATAAACTCTGGACTAGTGCCTGACTGTTTCCACTCATTGTCTGGGAACTTTAGGTGGTTGTTTTCACTGTATGTCCAAGCTTTATTGTGTGTGAGATGGGGAATGATGGGAAATCGTCCTGTAGTATCTTAGTCTTTTATACACAGAAGTTTGAGGAAGGCCAGGAAGATGTAAATGAATTCTTAGATATTTTACTGGCAAGAAGCCTACTTTAGAACAATATATTTCTTATTTCTCTCCCTGTAATACCTAACCATCATTGTCCATAATCAGTAAATATTTGCTGATAAATTCAATTGGATCAATAGATTTTAGAAGGGCAAAAGAGAGAAAAAAGGGTAATTAAACACTTTATGCCCCAATGTAATGTGTGGATATTCAAAATTTATCTGTATTGTTAATGTATCCTCTATCTCACTTTTTCTATGAAAACACATTGTAAGATATATTTCAGCAAGTCACTGATACCTTTGAGGGAAGTGAGCAGGCTCCAGAAAGTTTAAGAGAAATAAATAAAGTTTGAGAGAAAAGTAGAATAAAATGTGGGGTGAAATATGCTGTTCTGTAATTTATCTCCTCTGATCATGGACTATCTCATAATCATAAGTGTAAAGGCAGGTTTTGAATTTTTCTCGAGTCAGGCTAGCCTCTTTCATTGAGATTTTTAATAACTGTTCAGCACCTGCCTGCTGCATGATATTTTTCAATGCAGGATCCCATTGGATGAAGGAAATGATTTAACTATGCAGTGTCCTGGTCCTTTGGCAGTTGTTCCACAGCAGCTCTGCTGTGTGAGAGAATACAGAGACGTCTGATACTCTAACCACAAAGCTTGCACATTTAACTCTAGGAAAGTTTAGGGCCTCTGCTCTTAAACCATAAAGAATACTAAAAACAAAAGAAGCAATCCATCTTTAATCAATAAACTTAACTTCTAAGAATCCCTGTCATATTAGAAAGATTATAAAATGAACAGAAACTTTAAAATATTGAAACCATCATTCTCGGCAAACTATTGCAAGGACAAAAAACCAAACACCGCATGTTCTCACTCATAGGTGGGAATTGAACAATGAGAACACATGGACACAGGAAGGGGGACATCACATACAGGGGCCTGTTGTGGGATGGGGGGAGTGGGGAGAGATAGCATTAGGAGATATACCTAATGTTAAATGACGAGTTAATGGGTGCAGCACACCAACATGGCACATGTATACATATGTAACAAACCTGCACGTTGTGCACATGTACCCTAAAACTTAAAATATAATTTAAAAAAATAATAAAAAAAAGAAAAACTATTGAATGCATTTAAACAGTTCGGTTTTGTACTAGACTGCTACTGTTCAATTAAGTTCTGCAAGCTTTTTGTATCTTATAGTAAATAAACAGTAATGTTTTGCATACACTAGATAGTATTATAATTAAAAACATACGTTTAGTTTTTTCAGGGCCATGTTGAGAAAACACATTCCGCATAGATCATTTTCTAATTCCATCTCAGATTTTCACACTAAGCAAATAAGGAAGCTATAAAACACCTTTCAAAACACATTTTCTCACAGTCAGAAATAAAAATATTCATATTTTTTCTGCGGAAAATAAGTTTAACTCCAACTTCAATTGAATCAGTTTTTGAAAGCTTTTGTTCATGAAATAAGCACTCTAAAACTTGAAGATAAATCTTTGGACATATTTTAAGTTATCTAAATACAGATATTAAGTGGGCATTTGCAGTTGTTTCTTTCTGAATATATTTGGCATACTTAATGATAGTTAATAATAACCAGATACAAAGGAAGTATATTCATCATTAACAGTTAAGTCTACAGTCACGGAAAAAAAAAAATAATATTTATATTTTTTGAGACAGTGTCTTGCTCTGTCACCCAGGATGGAGTGCAGTGGTGTGATCTCGGCTCACTGCAACCTTCACCTCCGGGTTCAAGCAATCCTCCTACCTCAGCCTCCCTGGTCTCTGGGATTACAGGCATGCACCACCACAGCCAGTGAAGTTTTGTATTTTTAGTAGAGATGAGGTTTTGCCATGTTGACCAGGCTGGTTCTAAACTCCTGACCTCAAGCGATGCACCCTCCTCGGCCTCCCAAAGTGCTGAGATTATGGACGTGATAAGATAAATAAGATTTTAATTCAAACAGTATAGATACCAAAGCCTGTGTAATTTCTTTAAGTTCTTATTTATAATATGCTAATTTGAGCTTAAGATCCTTCACTAAAATAGATTTCATAATAAAATACAATTTTATTTGTACAAATATTAACTTTATACATGTGAATATCAATAGGCTACTAAATATGAATTTCTACTGTATATGCTTAATGAGTTTTTTGATTCTTTATGATAAAAATCCAATATTACCATGAAGCTTATTATGCAATAATTTATGAGTGATATAAATATGTAAATTAAAAATTAATTATTAGAATTGGAATATTAAGTACTATATTTTTAAAAACATTTTTAGATTTCAAGTTAGCTAAAATGTTAAAATCATATGGGTGAGCTCTAAAATAACAGAAATTAATTATTAAACTCCAAAATCATAAAGTGAAAAAAGGAATAAAAATATTTCCTTCAAAAAAGAAAACAAATACATTTAGGGAAAGGAAGACAAAGTAAAACCACATGTGAAAGAAAATGAAATGTGTAATATTATAGTGATTACATTTAATACAAATAACAAATTTCTAGATAAATACAAAGATTCTCAAATTGGTTTTTAAAAATTAATTCAGCTATATGTATTTGTAAGAGACACACCTCAAACATAAATGTACTGAAAGGTTGAAAATAAAACAATATAAAAATATTTTAACAAAAGAAAACTGGGATTGCTATGTTTGTATCAGACAGAACAGACTTCATATCAAAAAGCATTGTGTGATATTGAATGTCATTCTACATTGAGAAATGTTTTGATTCGATAAAGGAATGTAATAAATGTAAGCAGGTTTCTTTAGTAAGAGCCTAAAATGATAAAAGGAATTTTATAAAATTACAAGTAAATAAACTAATCCAGCATGTCAGTAAGGTTTCTCAGGTACCTTTATAAATAAGTAATAGAACAATCAAAAAATTTAATAAGAATATAAAGAATGGTAAGAATACTATTAACAAGATTGTCCTATGTAATTAGAAAATAGTCATTCATTCTGTTCAAGTATAAATGAAATGTTTACAGAAACTATATGAAACAAGTCAAAATGTTCAGTGAGTCCTATGGTAATATATTTTATCCTCAGGATTACCAATCCAACTCATTTACCAAGCGCTTCAGAAGGCTAAGAGTTTTGAATGGGGACCTGATGAAGACAGGGCTTTGTATCAGATGTAAGCTGAAGAATAAGATGCCCTGCTCCTCTCTTTGTAATCTCCCATATGTTTAATGGTGCTAGAAATAGATGTGGCAAATAAGAACTCTGTGTGAAGCCTCTGGCAAGCCCCAGAAGGAAAATCAAAGGATCGCAGAGCAAGTCATGCCTTCTACAGCAGAAAATTACTTGCCATTTGAAAAACTATTCATGGTTCGTTCCTGAGCCCTGGAGTGGCTCCCCAGCAGACATCAATTGACAATGCAACCAAAAATGTCTATCATATCCTATGTATTGCTATATCCAACAAATTCTAAAATAGTCACAGCAGTAATCTATCACCTGATAAAAAATGGTACATTTGAAATTGTGGCTAAGTAGGTGTAGAGGACACAAGTAAATTATCTGAACAAGTAGTTTAGAATCTCTTATCCTCCATCTTTGTTTCTTATATCTATTACATGGTTTGGCTCTGTGTTGCCACCCACATCTCAAATTGTAATCCCCATGTGTCAAGGGAGGAACCTGATGGGAGGTGATTAGATCATGGAGGTGGTTTTCCCACATATTGTTCTTATGATAGTAAGTGAGTTTTTTATGAGATCTGAGGGTTTAAAAATGTGTGGCAATTCCCCTCCTTTTTTTTGCTCTCTCCTGCCACCTAGTAAAGAAGGTGCTTGCTTCTCCGCCTTCCACCATGGTAGTAAGTTTCCTGAGGCCTCTCCAGTCATGCAGAACTGTGAGTCAACTAAACCTCATTTCTTTATAAATTACCCAGTCTCAGGTAGTTCTTTATAGCAGTGTGAAAACAAATGAATACAATTTCTGTTTAATATACTTGTAGTATAATACAGTCCTAATGATGTAAATGTTTTGGTATGTATCGAAATTTGCTTTGTAGCCTCTACAAAGTCAACTGTAATAATGCTGTGTGTACATATATTAAAATTCTTATTTTTTATATTTGCTAAATAACTTTAATGTTCCCAACTTCAGTATTGTTACTATATTATTTTTCTATTTATTCAATCATTCACCAAGCTAAGTGAGTTAGAAAATTTCCACTCTGTTGTGTCTGATGAATTTCTCTTTGTAGTTTGATTTCCCATTTTAACCAGCATTAACATATGTGCTACAGCTGTCTTATGGTTAAGGTTTGAATAGTACAGGTTTTATATCTTTTCACGTTAACATATTTGTGTCTTTGAATTCATAAATGCATCTCTAGAAAACCAATACTTATTTTTTTATCCAGTCTTGTTATCCTTGCCTTATAATTTGAGTTTCAACAAAGTAAACAGACAACCCACAGAATGGGAGAAAATTTTTGCAAACTATGCATCTGAAAAAAGTCGGCATATATAAGGAACCTAAACAAACTTATAAGAAACAAAACAAACAACCCCATTAAAAAGTGGGCAAAGGACATGAACAGACACTTCTGAAAAGAAAACATACATGTGGCCAACAATCATATGAAACAAAGCTCAACATCACAGATCACTAGAGAAATGCAAATCAAAGCCACAGTGAGATACCATCTCACACCAGTCAGAATAACTATTATTAAAAAGTCAAAAAATAACAGATGCTGACAAGGTTGTGGAGAAAAGGGAATGCTTATACACTGTTGGTGAGAGTGTCAGTTAGTTCAACCATTGTAGAAGACAGTGTGATAGTAGTACTCAAAGACCTAAAAACAGAACTACCACTAAATTCATCAATCCCATTACTGGGTATGTACCAAAAGGAACATAAAATGTTCTGTCATAAGCACATATGCACATGTATGTTCATTGCAGTACTATTCACAATAACAAAGACATGGAATCAACCTAAATGTCCATCAATGGTAGACTGGATAAAGAAAATTTAATGCATATACACCATAGAATACTGTGTAGCCATAAAAAGAATGATATCATGTCCTTTGCAGGAACACGGATTGAGCTGGGGCCGTTATCCTTAGCAAACTAGCAAAGGAACAGAAAACCAAATACCACGTGTTCTCACTTATAAGTGGGAGCTAAATTATGAGAAAACACGGATACATAGAGGGGAACAACACACACTGGGGCCTACAAGAGGGTGGGAGGAGGGAGAGGATCATGAAAAATAACTAATGGGTACTATGCTTAATACCTGGGTGATGAAATAATCTGTACCAGAAACCCCACATCACAAGTTTACCTATATAACAAACCTGCACATGTACCTCTGAACTTAAAAATAAAAGTTAATAAAATAAATAATTATTAAAAAATAAAATATTTATCTATGCCACAAAATAAAATTTAAAAAATATTATAACTTGGGTTTCCTCTGAAAGCTGGATGGTTCTAAGGCCGGTCCTAGAAGAATGGATTCCAGGACATTTGTTTCTTCAGTCACTTTTTAATCAAGTCTCATATGGCTGTGTCTGATGGATACAACCTAGTTCATACAAACGTGTGCCCCAACTGCTAGTAAAGAAGGGAAAGTGTTTCTGGCATCCATTTTGGGAAAGCACCGACAAGTGGCTCAAGAAATCCCCCCCAAAAAGATGAGTTTTCAAAGGTACCAGGGAAGCCAAAAGCCTGGCACACTTCCATGAGATAGTAATCAGCATATGAGTGGAAACTGAAGCTGGGGATTTAGGTGCCACTACCCAGGAAAAGTGGATAGTATAACTATTTTAACTATTTCCTTTACTTATTAATTGTAATTTAATTTGTTCCTCCTGTTTTTTTTTTATTTTTTATTTTTTTAGATGCAGTCTCACTCTGTTGCCAGACTGGAGTGCAGTGGTGCGATCTTGGCTCACTGCAATCTCCACCTCCTGGGTTCAAGTGATTCTCCTGCTTCAGCCTCCTGAGTAGCTGGGATTACAGGCATGCACCACCACACTCAGCTAATTTTTTTTTTGTTTCTGTATTTTTAGTAGAGACAGGGTTTCACAATGTTGGCCTGGATGGTCTCAATCTCCTGACCTCGTGATCCACTCGCCTCGGCCTCCCTAAGTGCTGGGAATACAGGCATGAGCCGCTGCCCCTGGCCTTCTTTTGTTATTTTTAAAAGAGATTTTGTATGTTATTTCTCAGGGTAAAGCAGAATATATAGCAATGTGTGGAGAAGACGTATATGTAAAGAGAGATTGTTTATAGAGTTGTAGCCCATGCAAAAACTAAGGCAAACATATATTTTACTTAGAATACTTTGGAAGTCTCTATGTTCATTAGAGCATTTCTACAAGAGGAGATAGAGTAAGACTCTATTTCTGGAAACACTGGGAACTAGAATAGGAATTGCAGTTATTACACTGTAAATTTCAGGAAAAGTTTCTCCTCACCTATTTGTTATTCCCTTTCTCAAAAATATTCCACATGTTTATAAAGTAAGGAATGGGATTTTACAAGCAGCAGGGAAGGAATTCTAAACAATGAAACTCAAAAAAGGGAGAGAAAAAAGCAGCAACAATAAAATTGGCTTACCATTTTGTCATTAGTTGAAGTAGTAATGTCTCAGATATGCCTATTAAGAGTTGGGGAAATAGTTAAACTTTTTGAAGCCTTCATTATTTTATTAATCTTGAAGATAAAATTGCAGTGAGAAGTTGGCATATTTACTTCTAATATGGAAAATATTCAAGGTATCCAAATAAAAAGGGGTTCCCCACCTCTGCAAGACTCTCTCCTACAGAGTCCTGTATACACGTTTTTTCTTCAAGAAAAAAGAGATATATGCACACACGTATCCAACGTAAGCATATACAATATGAGAGAAGTTTAAAATTCCCTAAATTTTTTGTGGTTCTCCTTTAATCTTTCATAGAAACTTCTGTAAATAAAGCAATTAAAAGGAAAATAAAAGTAAATTCCCGACTTGCAGAATTTATTTGGTTAATTTTAGTGATTTTTTTTGTTTGTTTTATTTCATTTTGTTTGTGTTGGTCCAGTTATTTCAAAGACCTCTGAGTTTCTTTATCACAAGGATTTTCTTCCAATAAAAAACCTTCTGATTGGCATGGTGTATTACCTCTTTGGATCTTTGTACCTATCCATCTATACTGTTAGGAATATCCCTGACCCTTAATCCCACCTATAAATATAACATCTTTCTTATATTAATTCCTATATATAGGAAATTTATGGTGAATTTAGATCCAAACATGGGCAGACACAGAAAGTGGATACTCATAGTTAATTACAATGGGGAACAGAAAGTAAATGAGGAAAGCAGCACAGACTTTTTCATATATATCTACTCATGTCTCTTAGGAAACAGAGTGGGGTCCTTGTTTTCTTGACCTCTTCACTACTGATAAAATGTTCTTCCATTTATGTCCACAGATTACCAAAGATTATACAACCTTGCCTAGCAAACTTATATATTTCCTTAGTATTGAAGCAGGAAATTTTCCCTGACTCCTTCGTGGGTGGGAATTGGAGCACACAGTTGCCAGCAGGGGCAAACTCCACTCATTTGACCTGCTGCGCTCAACCCCTCGTGGAAGGAAGCATATAGGTGAGCAGGTACAGAAGCCAGGGTGATGGCAGTAACAAATTCCACACTAGCCCCACAACAGTATCTAGGGGGGTGCCCGCAACCCCTAAAGCCCCAGAAGGAGTATTACAGTCAGTGCTTTTTTAGCTTTGTCATCTGTGTATGGCTTAAGTGTTAACAGCACAGTGGAGGGTCAGTGTGACAGCCTTTTGCACCTACATGCAAGTTCTTGTCCAGTGTCCAGGAGGAACGAGGTTGCATGAACAAATTGGATATGGCAAATATGGGGGACTTTATTGCTGATGAAAATGGCTCTCAGAGGGAAAGGGAGCTGAAAAGGGGAAGAGCTGGAAGGTAGAGCTACACCGTCATGCCATCCCTCTGAAGTCAAGTTGCTTCTCTTTGACATCCAACTGTAGTCTCCAACATCCAGCTGCTTCTCCTCTTCTCCTCTTTCTGCCAGTGGAGCCTGGAGTTTTTATGGGCACAGGATGTGCAGCAGGGTGGGCCATGGGTGGTTTTGGAAAAGGCAACATTTGATCAAGAAAACAGGAATGCATGTTCTCACTTTTGGCCATAGCTCCAGGATTGATGGTGGGGCCCTTGATGGGGACCCGCCCTCTTCTGCCCAGAATTTCCCTGCCTCCTGTCCCTATCAATATGTTTAATTTTCCACTGTCCAAAATGATTATTTCACTCTTTCTCTTCTGTGGACAATTCTACCTCTCAAACCCTCCTAGCTAGCAAATGGCTTTACCTCTTACTTTATTAAGAAAAAAGAGACACCGCTACTAGTAAGCACACATCTAGCAGCTCATATGCATCTCTGCATCTGTAACAGCTGTGCTTCTGTGCTATCTTGATGAGTGCAGGGCCTTTGCTCCTCTCAAAGGCCCACACATCCTCTCTAATTAGAATCCCATTTTTTCTCACAGTATCTCTCCTTCAATTATCTCCCTTATATCCTGCAACACTAATTTCTGTCTCTAGTGAATCATTCCGAATGGCAGCATATGAACTTACTAGCTCCTACCTTAGAAAAAAAAATTGTTTAAATGTTCTTCCATATCACATTTAGCTACCATTTCGATTTTTCAAAATGATTTTTTATTATGATGAATACAGGTAATTGAAATACCTTCTTCTGCAAGATTTAAGGGCATCTCTGCTGGTTTTCATTGACCAACTTTGCCTCCTTTGTCACATCCTCCTCTGCTCTATATGATATTGTTGGGGTGTGTCCAGACTTGTCCTGGGCTTCTTTTTCTTCAAACATGTTGTTGCTTCTAAGGGAGCCTATCTAATTCTCTTATTTTAAATGTTGGCCATGTGTCAATGAGCCCCAAATTATTCTCTGCAGTAATATCATATATATACCCACTATAATGTATCATTAGTAATTCTATATTATTGACACTTTAGCTGATGCTTCATGTGGATATATGCAAGCCAGATGGCTCCACCCATGCTTGTTCTGGAAAATGGAATGAAGAGGACGTGAGATGACTCTAGAGGGTAGAGCATGCCACTCCCATTAAAACTCTCAAATACACTTTCATCAATGTGTTATATTTTTTATAAAACTTCTCACTCGATACTTTTATTGAAGATCTAAGATATTTCTAACTTAACATGGCCAAATAAGAACTCTCTCCATCATCAACAAGCAGTATTCCTTCCTGCTCAATAAATACTATCACTTACATGCAGTGTTTTTAGCCAAATATCTATCAGTTGTTCTTGATTTTTCCTTTTCCTTTTCCTTTACCTTATTTGCATGGTAAAGACACCTGGTTAATTGAACTAGACTGCAGAAGAGCTTTATAAGCAGTTTTGGGCCAAACTAGAGGCAGGCATTAGGCTTAGATTAAAATCAGACTGACTAATACTGTTGGCCTCTTTTCCAGGCCATTCCCCTAGTATAAATCTTTGCAATACTGACATCATGATGTGAGGAAGTGTTAATAAATGAAGATTGCAAGGAATATTGCACTAAGTGGAGGAGAGTTCATTTCTTCCATTATAAGCTCATTCATTATAATATATGTATCATTGATAATTCAATATATTATTGCTACTTTCAGCTAATGCTTCATGTGAATGTATGTAAGCCAGATGGCTCTGCCCATGCTTGTTATGGAAAGTGGAATGAAGGGGGCCAGAGATCACTCTAGAGGGTAGAGCATGCCATTCCCATTACAATTCCCCAAATACACACATACACACACACACACACACACAAGCACATGCCACATCTAATATTTTAAATTCATATTTTAATAGTATTTGCTGTTTCTAGGTTTTTTTTTTGTGTTGGGCGGAGTAGTGGGAGAGTACATGTTGTCTCCACAATATTGCAATAAACTAAATATTATAATATGTTGGCTTTGATTATTCTGTGTCCTAAAATGTGCTTACTTTCTATTCTTTTTTTGTCCTTGTTTACATTTAAAATTATACAACTGTCAGTGTTGATTTATAAGATAGAATGTACATATAAACTGGATCTCTGTCTCAGAGTAAGGAGGTGGAAAGAAAACCAAGAAGTCTGAAAGTTGTATTTCTGCCTCTGTATAGCACCAACTACTTTAAAGAATGAAACTGTTTCCATGTCTTGGTTGTCTCATCTTTGCCTTAAGGCAAAGTGAAATAAAAAGGAAAGACATAAGTAAAATGTGTCAACATAAAGATTTGTATTAAGATTGCCATAGGAAAAGGCAACATTTGTTTTCCTATATGCCCTGACTCCAAGAAACCCAGAACTGTCCTAGTTCTTTAAAACCAGGTCAAATTTGGGGACATATTTCCATAGTAGAATGGAGAAGAGGGTGGAAGTCATGGGGACTTGCAGTGTCACACATAGGCATGTTTCATGTTCACCATCTTAGTAAAAATATGACAAAACCTTTGTATTTAACATTTGTTATGAACTTAGAAAATTCTTAAGTTCAGTGAATGAGGTAAAAAGAAAAAAAAGAAATGCATTTATTTATTTAGAACCAACTGTGACTCAAAGCATATTTTGTGGTTTGGTATATTTTATGAATTATTTGTGTTACCACTTTAATACAGTTGTCTAACATTGTACATGCTATTTAACTTCTTTGAGCTATGAATTCCTCATTGGTATGTACCCTTATTAATAGTTTCTACCCTGTAGGGTTATGGTGAGATTTAAATGTGATAACGTACAAGGAAGGCTGTGGACTCTTAGACTTCAAATATTTCCTGATGTAAAATAGGAAATATTAGTCTTTCATCATACTGAAATAAAGCAATTTGTAGACTTTTTAGACTTCATGTATTTTAAATGAG
Source organism: Pan troglodytes (assembly GCF_028858775.2). Lineage (NCBI taxonomy): Eukaryota > Metazoa > Chordata > Mammalia > Primates > Hominidae > Pan > Pan troglodytes. Next base: position 55,172,102 of record NC_072403.2, read on the forward strand.
AGCCATTCCAATTTCAATGTATTGTTTTTGTTTTCCTTATGTGATTTGTTCTTACATGCATTTCAATTTTCAAGTTTTTCAACCTCAGGAGATTAAAACTGTATGAAAAATTCTGTGAGACTAAAAGAGACAATGTCTTTTAGCTTATTTGCAGTAATCATCAATGAGCTATTTTGAGACCCAGTGTCATCTGTAAAAGCAAAAGTCAGAATACTCAAGAGTGGATGTATTTTTAATGCACTCTATGAATGATAATGATTGACTCAATATGCCAGAGGGGAAAGTAGAAATCTCAGCATTCCCTTCCTCATGTTGTTTATCTTTGACATTATCATGTTTACATAATTTTTAAAAGGAGAATGATAAACACTATTTTTTATTTTAAGAGTATAATACAACCAGTTGAAATGCTCAATATTTTTCAACTTTGGTATCACAGTGACACAAAGCTAAGAGTAATGATCTAGGAGTATTGCACAGATAACTGCTTGACTCTTATTTTCTCTGTCTCTATGAAAGCTAAATTTTATCTGCAAAGTAAGTGTAACATCATCAAATTATCTCTTCATATAAACGGTTCTTGAATAGTAAGCTTTGATAGGTATTCTAACAGCTGAATTTGGAAAAGATCTAAATCTCAACAATTTTGAGGAGCAACTGAGCAAATTACATGCTTCTGCTTATTTCATGTTATATTTCAGTGATTTAAATCTTGAATGAAATCTGATTTATATGCAAGCCATTTAGGTTCATACATTTTAATCTCAAATATTTCAAGATTTATGAAATACATACATATATATGTATAAAATATCAACTCATGACCAGATCTACAAAACTACTAACTTATATTTAAGTCAAGATAATATGTAATTCCTGTATAATCCCTATAAAAAAATGTGTCTATGTAACAAATATTTTTAAAATTCAATTAACTCTTCAGGAAAATATTGATGACTTTTAAATACTAAAACAGCTGCAACCAGAGTAGTTAACTTACTTCAATATACAAAGAAAGAATATGAACCTTCTGTTGGCCAATAAAAACTATTTCAGAAATTATCCCAGTTACAAGTTACTAAGAACTGAAAGTGACTTGGGTACTAAATTTTAAAACAAAAAAATTCATTTAAATTTTATTTTATATTTTTATTCCCCATCAGACTAACAGGAAGATTTATTTAAGTTTTGCACAGTACTGATCTGTTCAGGTTTTCTGTTTCTTCATGGTTCAATCCTGGTAAGTTGTATATCTCCAAGAATTTATCAATTTTTTTTCTAGTTTTTTGCTAGGTTTTCTAATTTGTTGGCATGTACTTGTTCATAGAATTGTCATGATCTTTTGTATTTCTGTGGTATCGGTTGTAATGTCTTTTTTATCACACCTATTTTATTCACAATAGCCAAGATATGGAAACAACATAAATGTCTATATACAGATGAATGAATAATGAAAATGTGATAGGTAGCTAGATAGACATGAACGGAATACTATTCAGCCATATAACTGAATGAAATTATGTCCTTTGTGGCAACATGGATAAACCTGGAGGATATTATGTTAAGTGAAATAAACCAGACACAGAAAGATAAATACATAGAACCTAAAACAGTTGATTTTATAGAAGTAGAGAGTAAAATAGTGCTTACCAGACTCTGGGGAGAATAGGCAGGAGGAGGTGACTGGGATAATGGATACAAAGTTACAGTTAGATAAGAAGAATTAAGTTTCAGTGTTCTGTTACACATTAGGGTGAGGTTTATTGGACAGTCATGGCAGACAGGAGGCAGGACTAAATTGCAGCTCTGACTCGGACAGACAGAGTAGGGTACAGAGGCTCACACTGTGAATATTAGTTCCACATCAACTGCAAAAATGAACCAGGAATCCTGAGAGGACCCACAGTCCCTCTGAAGGAAGTGGACTGCTCCTGCAGGACCCAGGAAACACCCCAAATACTCAGCCGCAACAAGACCTGCCCAAGGAGAGTCTGGGCTCAGACATGCCTAGCCCTTCCCCCACCTGATGGGCCTTCCTTATCCACCCGGGGAAGGTGAAGACAAAGGCCATATAATCTTGGGAGTTCTAGAGTCCCACCCACTGCCAGTTCCTCTCCATACTACCACAGCTGATGCTCTCTGGAAAGTGCCACCTCCCAGAAGGAGGCCAACCAGCACCAAAATAGAGCTTTAAATCATCAGAGCTAAGAACCCTCACAGAGTCCACTTGACTCCCTGGCCCCCTCCGCTGAACACGTGCTGGTATCCACCACTGAGAGACCCATAGATGGTTCACTTCACAGAACTCTGTACAGACAACCCCCAGTACCACCATGGAGCCAGGTAGAGTTGCTAGGTGGCTAGACCCAGAAGAGAGAATAAAAATACTGCAATTCAGCTCACAGGAAGGCACAGCCACAGGAAAATGAGGCGAGTACTACACCAAAGGAACACCCCATGGGACAAAAGAATCTGAATAGCCTTCAGCCCTAGACCTTCCCTCTGACAGAGCCCATCCAAATGAGAAGAAACCAGAAAAACAACTCTGGTAATACGATAAAGCAAGGCTCTTTAACACCCCCTCCCTCGCCCCACAAAAATCACACTGGCTCACCAGCAATGGAACGAAACCAAAAATAAATCCCTGATTTACCTAAGAAAGAACTCAGGAGGTTAGTTATTAAGCTAATCTGGGAGGCACCAGAGAAAGGTGAAATCCAGTGCAAGGAAATCCAAAAGTGATACAAGAATTAAATAGATAGCATGAATAAAAAACAATCAAAGCTTCAGGAAACAGCAGACACACATATGGAAATGCAAAATGCTCAGCAATATAATTGAACAAGTAGAAGAAATAAATTCAGAGCTCAAAGACAAGGTCTTTGAATTAACCCAATCCAACAAACACAAAGAAAAAAATAAGAAAATATGGACAAAGCCTCCAAGAAGTATGGGATTATGTTAGATGACCAAACCTAAGAATAATCAATGTTCCTGAGGAAGAAGAGAAATCTAAAAGTTCAGAAAACATATTTGAGGGAATGAATGAGGAAAACTTCCCCAGCCTTGCTAGAGATCTAGACATTCAAATACAAGAAGCACAAAGAACACCTGGGAAATTTATCACAAAAAGATCATCACCTAGGCACAGTGTCATCAGGTTGTCTAAAGTTAAGATGAAAGAAAGAATCTTGAGAGCAGTGAGACAAAAGCACCTGGTAACCTAAAAGGAAAACCTATCAGATTAACAGCAGATTTCTCAGCAGACACTCTACAAGCTATAAGGGATTGGGTCCCTATCTTCAGCCTCCTCAAACAAAGCAATTATCAGCCAAGAATTTTGTGTCCAGCGAAACTAAGTGTCATATATGAAGGAAAGATACACTTGTTTTCAGAAAAACAAATGCTGAGAGAATTCATCACTACCAAGCCACCACTACAAGAACTGCTAAAAGAAGCTCTAAATCTTGAAACAAATTCTGGAAACACATCAAAACAGAACCTTTTTTAAAGCATAAACCACACAGGACCTATACAACAAAAATACAAGTTAAAAAGCAAAAACAAAAAAACCAAGGTACACAGGCAACAAATAGCAGGATGAATGCAATGGTACCTCACATTTCAATACTAACATTGAATGTAAATGGCCTAAATGCTCCACTTAAAAGATACAGAACTGCAGAATGGATAAGAACTCACCATCCAACTATTTGCTGCCTTCAAGAAACTCACCTAACACATAAGGACTTACATAAACTTAAAGAAATGGGAAAAAGCATTCACACAAATGGACATGAAAAACGAGCAGGGGTAGCTATTCAGCTATTCAGACAAAAAAAAAACTTTAAAATAACAGCAGTTAAAAGAGACAAAGAGGGACATTATATAATGGAAAAAGGCATTGTCACAGATTAGAGTGACTATAGCAAATAACGTTATGGTGTATATTTCAAGATAGCCAGAAGAGATTATGTTACGTGTTGTCACTGCAGATAAATAATAAATGTTTAAAGTGATAAGTGTGATAATTACAACAATTTGATCATTATACTATGTATTCTGCATGGAAACATCACATTGTACCCCATAACATTGTGTCAGTTGTAAATTTAAAAATTAAATACAAAATAAAGTCAGAAACAACACATTAAAAAGAAGAAAGGAGTAAAACATGGCTACAGCTGGAGTTAGTTTATTCATTTGGTGACAGTTTAGACTTATTTTTCACTGCTTTGTAAATGATTTTCCCTTCCAATTGCCACTAAATAGAAAGTTAAAATATTATTATGCACATATGATGAAATCTTAGCAGGAAGGCTTCAGGAAATTAAACAAAAGCTGACATAACAATTTTCGATGAAAGACTAAATGCTCTTACTTTAACATTGGATGAAATAAAATATATTATAAAACTAAAAGCACAATTATTCACCAAGCCTTTTTATTACTGCATTACAAAAAAAAATTAAATTGGGAAAAATTAAATTAAAGGCTACAATTTTCTGTGTTTACTGAAAAGCCAGCTTTTCAGATGCTATAAATTTATTATCCTCAACAAAGAGCTTTAAGACTGAAAACTGATTGTTTTAAGATACGCTTTCATTTTTTATTAAAGCCCTCTGAAGAACAATCAAGAGAAAACATTTGTAATCTATGACTGATGGGTTGTACATTGTGAAAATAAACCCAGAAAGATTCATTACTTATTCAACACTGTCTAGAATATATAACTCTTTATGTCTTCTTATGCTTTATTTTTTGGCTAAAAATGGAAATAATAAAATTCACTGCATTGTGTATGCTGCGGAAAGGAATATTTAATATTCTCAGAGCATCGTGTGGCTGTACGGATGCATGAGATATTCCAGTTAGCAAAAAAAGTTGCTTTATGTTTCTGGCATGTGAATGACAAAGAGAAAATTGCTTCCTCTGCCAAAGAGAAAAATCTTAGAAAATAATAGAATTTAAAACCTCAGGATGTCATTAAAACTCTCTACTTATCAGAAGATGTCTAAGACTTTAGATTTCGGCAAAGCAATCATTTAGAACTATTCATCAGATAGTGACATCTCAAATCTCAGCTCCAACACACAGCTATGACTAAACATTTCAGGGGCTGCTGTGACTCCTTCTCCTTTGATAAGCTATAGTACCTATTTTTCATATCAGTCAAAGGCAGAAATGCAATTAAGAATATAGACTCAAGAGGAGTAGTCCCTAGGTTTGCCTTCTGCTCCAGAAACTCATAGCTGTAAGATATTTCTGTGCCTCTGTTCTTTCATATGTCAAATACAGGTATTAATATATTTACCTCAGAGTGTTGCTGAGGATTAAATTGGAAAAGTAACTGATGTATAGCAAATGCATTTAACAGAATTTAACCATTATTTTTAATCGTGATTTATCATCAATTTTCTTGTGCCAATTCTCTTATGTATTTGCATTTTTATGTTAAATCATCTCTCACATCCTGAAGACAAATATTTTCTTTCTTAACCACTTCAAGCTCAATACACATGGAGAATACTCAGCAAAACATTTTCTAAAAAAATACTCTTGGGTTTAGAAACCTTACTATGTTTGGTAAGGTTGTGTAAAAATAAAACTTTTTACACAAACAGGTTTACTATAAAATAGACTATGAAATGTTTCAAGGAATATGGTTTTCATACATAGTGAGGTAAACACTAGTTCCAAAATGCCAAGAGTTAAGAGAGGCAGGTCACAGAGCAAAGAAAACTGAGGGTGAGAATTTTTGCAAACTTTCGACTTTAAAATATAGCATATTTTTCTTTAACTCTCTACTTGGCCAAAAGTTCAGAGAAAGGAAACTTGAAGCAGAAAATAATGTGTTTATACTGATAAATTTCTATGTCAGGAACATTTTAATATTTTCTGGGAGAAAAATAAAGATAATTAATCAATCGCTTTTGAAAAACCTTTGAAGAAATTTATCCTGAATTTCTGGAAAGCGTTATGGTTGTGGATAAATATAAAGATATTTTCTTTTTAAGGTAAAAGATATACAGTCAGTTAAGTAGAAGGGCTGTAGAATTACCTCTAGCTTTGTTCATATAATTTTGTTTGAATTTTAGACAAACTATATTTAAAATTAGATGTAATATAGTTTTTATCTATTTCTTACATAATTATTATATAATCTTTAGATAATCCATATGATACAGTCCTCATGATAGAATCAGGAAATCACTTGGCTGCCATTTATAAAATTACCAGTTTAAAATAAGAGAGGGTTGAAAATTAGTTTCACAAATTTAAATTTGAATCTAAAGATAATAACATATTCTAAAATTTGAATGAATGAAACCAATTATACATTTGCAGTTTAAATGTAGATCTATTGTCTGAATGTTTATTTTCTTAATTATATCTATACAATAAATCATGGAAATGACTAAAGAAAATGGCTGTACTAATCATTTTACTTTCAAATTTGATCTTCTGCCTTTGGCTATACACATACCACTTACATTTTCACATCATAATTGTTTCAAATCATTAAAGAGGCATTGGATTTAAAAATTGATCCTAAAGAGATAGCAAAATAAACAAATATGTAAAGTTACCATTCTCCTTCTTTTAGGGTGAAAAATTTCATGTCCCAAACTCATTCCTTGAAGTTTATCAGTGGTAATTTCAGCATTTACAATTTTATACTTCATATTTTGTGAAATCTTTAAAATTGCCTTTGTTCTCGTTTTAGTGCAACCATTTGCATTGAGACATTATTGAATACTAGAATGGGAAAGAGATTAAAATATTCAAATAACATTAACAAATCATTGGTAATTTCAATACAACCAACATTGCCTTAAAAAAAAATCTCGTAATTTCAATACTTATGTCTTGGTTGTCTTTCAGAGTCGAGCAGGTATTTTTTTAAAAACTGTTTACTGCCCTCACCTTACTCTACTATATGCATGGGAGACAAAATTCTCCCATGTTTGTTTATTACAAGAAATCTAAACACCTCTCTATAGCACACCATAGAATGGCCCTATAATTATTTAATGATGTAATTTGATTAGAGCAAAAATTATGTTTTGTAAAGAATGCTTATTGATACTCTTATTAAAAATTCTTTTCTTTTTTTCTTTTCTTTTTTTTTTTTTTTTGACGGAGTCTCACCCTATTGCCCAGGCTGGAGTACAGTGGTGCAATCTCGGCTCACTGCAGGCTCTGCCTCCCAGGTTCACACCATTATCCTGCATCAGCCTCCCTGGTAGCTGGGACCACAGTCACCTGCCACCACACCCGGCTAATTTTTTTTTGTATTTTTTAGTAGAGAAGGGGTTTCCCCGTGTTAGCCAGGATGGTCTCTATCTCCTAACCTCGTGATCCACCCACCTTGGCCTCCCAAAGTGCTGGGATTACAGGCGTGAGCCACTGCGCCCCACCAAAAATTATATTTTTAGTGCTATCAGAGTATACCAGCAACTTAATTGAAGGAAATGGAAATTAGCTTTAAAATATTTTTCTCAGAAATGCATTCTTGTAGGTTTAGAAGGTACTCCTTATTCAAAATTCCTATATAAAATTTCAGACAATTGTATTCCAAGCAGAACTTTAGATACCTTAAGCAGTCTTCGTTATGAAAACAATTAAAAGTGCAAATAATTCAGCAAAAGGAACTGTCAATAGAGTAAACAGACAAGCTACACAATGGGAGAAAATATTTACAAATTCTGAATCTGACGAAAGTCTTAATATACAGAATCTATATGAAATTTGAACAAATCAACAAGCAAAAAACAATCCTGTTAAAAGTGAAGCAAAGAACATGGGTAGATACTTCTCAAAAGAACACACATAGGTGGGCCATAAACATAAGAAAAAATGCTTAACATCACTAATCATCAGAAAAATGCAAATCAAAACTACAATGAGATACCATCTCACACTAGTTAAAATGGCTTGTATCAAAAAAGTCAAAAAACAACAGACGTTGATGAGGCTGTGGAGAAAAGAGAATGCTTATAAATTGTTGGTGAGAATATAAATTAGTTCAGCCATCATGGAAAGAAGTTTGGAGATTTCTCAAATAACTAAAAAGAGAACTACCATTTGATCCAGCAATCCTATTACAGAATATACACCTAAAGGAAATTAAGGAGTTCTACCAAAAAGGCACATACATTCATATGTTCATCGCAGCACAATTCACAATAGCAGAGGTATGGAATCAACCTGGGTGCCCATGAACAGTGGACTGGATAAAGAAAATATTCATATACACCGTGGAATACTACACGAATACATAAAAAGGAATGAAATCATGTCTTTTGCAGCAATATGACTTCAGCTGGTGGCCATTATCCTAAGTCAATTAATGCAGAAACAGAAAACCAAACACCACATGTTCTCACTTATAAGTGAAAGTTAAACATTGGATACACATGGACATAAAGATGGGAACAATAGACACTGGGGACTCTAAGAGGTGGAAGAGACAGACAGGGGTAAGGGTTGGAAAACTACCTATTGGGTACTATGTTCACTACCTGGGCAATTGTAACCCAAACCTCAGCATCATGCAATATATCCATGTAACAAACTGCACATGTACCACTGAATCTAAAAAAAAAAAAGTTATTTTTCTAAATGTGAATAACTATTATAGCATCAAGAGTTTAAAAAAAAATGAAGTTTCTGTTTTGATGACCACATGTGACATGGGAGACCAAATATAAAGCCTGAGACCAACAGGTTCAAGATCTAATAAGATCTACAAATAAAGCTGGTAATTTTGGAAAAGAATAAAATAAACTAGAAATAAGTTGGCATATGGAAAGATACTCCAAATAAATTCAGTTTAGATTTAGACAGCAGAGTATACTGAGGGGTGGAGTCTCCCTTGAGCATCAGAAATCTTGCATGTTTGTGGCCTAAAATTATTTATATTACTTGTGCAGTCCTATCCATTTCAACCACAGAATTCATCGTAAAAGAGTTTAGAATGATTGTTTTATTTTGCTCCTCACCTAACAACAAACAAATAAACAACAACCCATAAGTTTTCTTCATTAAAAAGGATGTTGAATTAAAACTACTTAACACATTTTAAAAAGTCAATGTCCTTTGAAAAAACTTACCTTCTAAAGAAACTTTATAAAATGATAAAATTCCAAGGGACCACAATAAAATGTACATATAAAACATATAAGGAATCAGGGTATGAGGAAAAAAAAAACTTTCCAAAATAACTAACAACAGAATCAAATCTGCAAAAATTTAGCATTTAAATTACTATTCAAAGAATGCCAAGTAAATATGTCAAATATACTTAAAGAAATAAAACAAAACTATAAACATAAGTAAGGAATATGTAACTATAAAAATTGACCAAACATCTTTGAAAAATAATGACTAAAAATTAATATTTTATTTGAAACTAAAACGAATAGGATAAATGCCAGAGGGGAGAAAAATTGAAAGAAATTAATAAATAGGAAATTCAACCTGAAAGGATTGAGAGTGCAGTAAAGAAAAAAAAAACGTGGGATGGAAGAAAATGAAAGGGTACAAAATAGGGCAGATAGTATAAAATGTTCTAACATATGTTGAAGGTGAGTTCAAGAAAGTGATAATAAAGAAATTGAGAGATACAGAATCTGAATAGATAATAGTTAAGAATTTCTGAGAAGAGATGAAAGCACTGATTCAAGAAGTTGTCCAAGTGAAAACAATTTTTAAAATCCAATCTAGAATTCTATATCTAGAAAAAGTATTCTTCAAGAATTAGGGTGAAATAAAACTTTGTAGAGGTACAAAAACTGAGTTAGTGAACAAAAGACCCTCAGTAAAAGACAATGGTGGATGAAAGGGGTACGAATCAGCACCCTTAATTCCAGAAGGAATGTTGAGCAAAGAAACTAGGGCTTCTAGTTTCTGGCCTGACATGTAAAGAACTCAAAAGTCAGTCCTGCTCACAATAATAACAATAATAATAATAATAAATAATTTGGGGAAAAAAGAGAATATAAACAACCATTTTTAGATTGCCCAGGTTACTGGGCAAACAACTGTCCTGAAAGCTGGGGAGACGTGCGGATAAAGAGAATCACAGCTCACCAGAAGCAGAAAGAAACAGAAGCTGCTGCTAGAGCCAGCAGCTGGTAGGAACACTTAAAGAGTAACTGACTAATTGCTGGAGAAAAAGCATGGGCTATCTTGAGAGACAAAAATTGCAGGCACAGCCTCAGAGGACCCCACAAATTCATGACTTTCACATCCAGGAGCCCAAACTACATGCTCAGGGTAAAGATCAGAGAAAGATTCCTTTTGTGCTTCTGACAGGAGCAAGCAGAAAATAACAATTTTTAAACAGTCCCAGAGAGTTCTGTTCTCTTTAACAAACACCTACCCTCAAGGGAAACTATTTATCACTGACTGATTTGAGTTTTACTAAAGCCTAACTGATCTGGAAGATGACAAATACTGAACTCTAGTTTCTCTAGTCTTCCTATCTCATCTAAGAGAAAAAAAAAAAACTCAGAAGCTCTTGTGAAGATCCCAGCCTAGGATCCCAATAAAAGACTAAAACTTAATTACAGAATTAGAGGACATTTTCCCTCTCCCCACAATTTACCAGCACACCAATCAGGATCCCTTAAAATAACAGGGAATTACATCGTAAGAACTGCAAGGCTGAGACCCAATTTAAGAAGGGGTCTCTAAAGAAATTCAAAGACAACAGAGAAGAATAAAACAAAGACACTAGAGAAAACTTAAGCCTCTGGCACCTGTTATTACAGCAAACAGTAAACATAGCCTAACTCCTAGCCAGAGAAACATAAAACTTCACACTAACGACCTGTTTTCCTCAGTTGCTTATAGCTGATATGCCATGTCCATATTTCAACAGAATTTTTTTAAGGTTGCCTCTGAAATCAATCATGTCAGCTCAGATCTAGGTACTGGTGCCAACACTGTAGTGAGTGTACCTACATCCAAGGACCTGGGCATCATGGTAGTTTTGTGTGCCTCAGAGCCCAGGAACCCAGTCCACTGTCATTTTGAGTGCCTGCAACCTGAACACTAGCACTACTTCTGGGAGAAGTGTGCCTGGGCCCCAGAATTTGTGCTGTTATGGCTGCCTGTGTACCTGCACACCAGAGTTCACACAAACAAGTATCCCTGCAGCTATGACTTCCCCTGCAGGGGTTAAAAAAAAAAAAGGAGAACCACAGCAGCCTTTGCCACTTTTTCAATCAAGGCTTGCTACTGCCACTGCTACCACAGACACCTACAGTTTAGAGTGTTGAGGACACCTCAATCTTTGCCAATGCTGATATCAGCTGATGGAGCTATACATAAACTATGCCACAATGCCCTTTCTGAAACCAGACCTGCTGTATCCCACCTAGTTGGTGCCTTCACACTCACCTGCAGGTGAAAGTCTTTCTCTACCAAAGCCAGTATATAATGTCTCAAGGAAGTGACTGCTTTCTCAAAAGCTCATTCACCAACACAAAGCCACAAGAAACATAAAAAAGCAAGAAACATGACACCATCAAACACAATAATTTTCTGGAAACTTATGAACTGCCTGAAAAGAAATTCAAATAAATTATTTTAAGGAAGCTCGGTGGCATATAAGAGAACACAGACAACTCAACAATATTATTTTAAAAATGAAAAAAATTAGAAGCTCAAAAAAGAAATAGAATTATAAAAACTGAACTAAACAGAAATCCAGGAGCCAAAATATTCAATAAATAAAATGAAAATGTAATAGAGAGAGTCAACAGCAGAATAAATCAAGTAGAAAAAGAATCTGTAAACTCAAAGACAGGTCTTTTGAAATTACCTAGTCAGAGGAGAACAAAGAAAAAAAGAAATGGAAAGAGTAAAGAAAGCCTATCAGACTTATAGGACACCATTAACAGAGAATAGAGAAAAGGGCTGAAAGCTTATTTAAAGAAATAATAAATGAAAAATTCCCAAGAGATATGGACATCCGGTACATGAGCTCAAAAGTTCCCAAACAGGTGCAACTCAAAGAGAACTTCAAAAGACACATTATAATTAAGTTATTCAAGTCAAATACTAATAGACTATTTTAAAAACATTAAGAGAAAAGTAACTCACCACATACAACGAAATTTCCATAAAGCTATCAGCAAATTTCTCAGTAGAAACCTGCAGTGCAGGAGAAAATGGGATGATGTATTCAAAGTGCTGAAAGAATAAAACCTTTTTTTCTTTTTGAGCTGGAGTCTTGCTCTGTCACCCAGGCTGGAGTGCAGTGGTGTGATCTCGGCCCACTGCAAGCTCTGCCTCCTGGGTTCATGCCATTCTCAGCCTCCCGAGTTGCTACGCCTGGCTTTTTTTTGTTGTTTGTTTGTATTTTTGGTAGAGAAGGAATAAAACTTTTAACCAAGAATACTTTACCTGGGGCACCTGTGCTTCAGCAATAAAGGAGAGATGAAGACTTTCCCTGAAAAGTAAAACCTGAAAGAGTTTATCACCACTAGACCTGCCTTACAAAAAAATGCTAAAGGAAGTTCTTTAAGCTGAAACAAAAGGACAATAATTTGTAACAAAATATATACAATTGATTGGTAAAAGTAAGTATATACTTAAATTCAGAATACTTGAATACTGGAGTGGTGATGTGTAATCACCTTTAAATTTAGTATAAAGGTTAAAAAAAGTATTAAAAATAGCCTTAGCTACAGTATTTTGTTAATGGAAACATAATATTAAAAAGTAAGTTATGACATCAAAAATAGAAAATGTGGGGAAAGGGGAGTGAAAGATTCCTATGCAATTAAAGTTAAGGTGTTAGTCTATAGTAGACTGCCATAACAATATGATGCTTTCCAAAAGCCTCATGGTAACCAATAAGCAAAAACTTATGGTAGATACACAAGAGATAAAGAAAAAGCAATTAAAGCATACCACTAAAACAATGTTTAAATAACAAAGGGAGACAAGAGAGGAAAAAGAAAGAAAATTGGTATAAAACAGTCAGGGAACAATTAAGAAAACGGCAATAGTGGGTCTTTATCTATCAAGAATTACTTTAAATGTAAATGGATTAGAATGTCCAATCAGAAGACATAGAGTAGCTGAATGGATAAATAAAACAAGACCTAACTCTATGTTGCCAGTAAGAGACTTACTTTATCTTCAAGGACTCACATAGGTTGAACGTGAAGGAATGGAAAAAGATATTCCATACAAATGAAAACCAAAAAAGTGCTATACTTACAGGAGACAAAATAGACTTTAAGTAAAAAAATGTAACAAGAGACAAAAAGGGTCATTATATAATGATAAATGAGGTCAGTTCATCAAGATGATATAATAACTGTAAATATACATACACTCAATATCAAAGCCCATAAATATATAAAGCAAATATTAATAGATCTGAAGACAGAAATAGCAATACAGTTGTTATAATCAGAGACTTCAGTATCCCACTTTTAACAATGGACAGATCATTTAGATAGAAAATCAGCATGTAAACTTTGTACTTGAACAAGATTTTAAACCTAATATACCTAAAAGACATATACAGAATATCCATCAACAAGCATCAGAATACTCATCCTTCTCAAGAGCACACAAAGAATTCTCCAGGGCAGATCATGTGTTAGGCCACAAAACAAGTCTTAATAACTTAAAAAGACTGAAATCTGTCACATAAAGTATCTTTTCTGACCACAATGGTATGAAACTAGAAATTCATTACAGAGGAAAACTGGAAAATTCACAAATAGGGAGAAATTAAAGTACATAGTCCTGAACAACTGAGGAAAAAAATAAAAGAGAAACAAAAAATATCTTGAGACAATCAGAAATGGAGACACAAAATACCAGAACCAATGGAATGTAGCAACATAGTTCTAAGAGGGAATTTTGTAGTAATAGCTGCCTACATTAAGAAAAAAAAAAAAGATCTCAAATGAGGACCCTAACTATACACTTCAAGGAACTAGAGAAAGAAGAACAAACTGAGACCGGAGTTAGCAGAAGAAAATGACCAAGATCTGAGAAGAACTAAATGAGAGACATGAGAAATAATAGAAAAGTCAATAAAACTAAGAGTTGCTTTTTGAAGAAATAAACAAATTGACAAGCTTTTAGGTAGTCTAAGAAATGAAAAAGAAAGAGGACTCGAATAAATAAAATCAGAAATGAAGGAGGAGACATTACAACTGATACCATAGAAATACAAAGGATTATAAAAGGTTACTATAAGCAATATATTCCAATAAATTGGATAAACTAGAATAAATGGATAAATTTCTAGAAATGTACAACCTACCAAGATTGAATCAGAAATAGAAAATCTAAACTGAAAAATCTAAACCAAAAAAAAGTAAAGAGATTGAATCAATAATATAAAGTCTCTCATCAAATAAATGTCCAGGATCAGATTTTTAAAATAACTAAAACCAATCTTTCTCAAACGTTTCCAAAAAAATGAAGGAGAAGAAATACTTCTAAACTTATTTTACAAGGCGAGGGTTACCCTGATAACAAAGCCAAACTATGACACTACAGAAATGAAAATTACAGGCCAATACCCTTGACAAACATAGATGCAAAAATCTTCAACAAAATATAACTGACCCTCATATTTATGGGTTCTGCATTCATGGATTCAATCATAGATTGAAAATATTTGGGGGAAAAAGAATGAATGCATTAGTACTGAATGTGTACAGCTTTTTTTTCTTGTCATTTTCTCCTAAGCAATACAGAATAACAACTATTTACATAGTAATTACATTGTTTGAGATGTTTTAAATAATCTAGACATGATTTAAAGCATACAAACCAAAACATACAGGTCATCTGCACATATGTGTCATTTTATATAGATACTTGAGCATTCATGGATTTGGGTATTGACAGAAGATCCTGGAACCAATCCCCCATGGATACCAAGGGACAACTGTACTAGCAAGCCAAAGTCAACAGTACAAAATGCAAATCTTTTTGTGATAATAAAAAGACCCTCAACAAACTAGATGATATAGAAGGAATGTACCTCACCACAATAAAGGCCATATATGAGAAGCCCACAGCTAACATAATCAGTGGTGAAAATTTAAAAACTTTTCCTCTAAGATCAAGAACAGAGCAAAAATACCAACTCTTGCCGCTTCTATTTGGCATGGCCCTGGAAGTTTCAGCCAGATTAATTAGGCAAGAAAAGTTAAATAGAAGGCATTCAGTTTGGAAAGGAAGAAGTTGTCTCTGTTCATGCATGGCATGATCATATATACAGAAAATCCTTAAGTTTCAACCAAAAAAAAAACCTGTTAGAACCAATAAACAAATACAGTAAAGTTGCAGGATACATAATCAACATGCAAATGTCATAGCATTTCTATCTGCTAACAGTGAACTAACCAAAACCATCAAAAAACTCTCATTTACAATAACTACAAAAAAATGAAATTCTTAGAAATAAATTTAACCAAGGAGGTGAAACTGAAAAATAAAGTGTACACTGAAAACTATAAAACACTTATGAAAGAAGTTGAAGAAGACACAAATAAATGAAAAGATACCCCAGGTTCATGGAGTGGGATAATTAATATTACTAAAATCAATAATTTTATAATAAATCAATTATTAATTTGTTAATTAATATAAATTATAATTAATTATACTATACAAAAAATCTACAGATTTAATGCAATCCTTATCAAAATTCTAATAAAATTTTTCACAGAAATGGAAAAAAATTTGAAAATTTGTAGAGAGCCGCAAGACTCCAAATAGCCAAAGCAATGCTCAGAAAAAAGAACACAGCTGAAGGCATCACATTGTGTCCAGAATTGGTTCCTTCCTGTGTGTCCTTGGTCTTGCTGACTTCAAGAATGAAGCTGCAGACCCTCATGGTGAGTGTTACAGCTCTTAAAGATGGTGTGTCCGGAGTTTGTTCCTTCAGATGTTCAGATGTGTCTGGAATTTCTTCCTTGCCATGGGTTTGTGGTCTCGCTGACTTCTGGAGTGAAGCTGCAGACCTTTGCAGTGAGTGTTACAGCCCTTAAAGGTGGTGCATCTGGAGTTGTTTGTTCCTCCTGGTGGGTCTGTGGTCTTGCTGACTTCAGAAATTAAGCCGCAGACCCTCACGGTGAGTGTTACAGCTCATAAAGGTAGTGCAGACCCAAAGAGTGAGGAGCAGCAAGATTTATTGTGAAGAGTGAAAGAATAAAGCTTTCACAGTGTGGAAGTGGACCTGAGCGGATTGCCGCTGCTGGCTCAGGTGGCCAGCTTTTATTCCTTTATTTGGCTCCGCCCACATCCTGCTGATTGGTCCATTTTACAGAGAGCTGATTGGTCCATTTTACAGAGTGCTGATTGGTGTGTTTACAATCCTTTAGCTAGACACAGAGTGCTGATTGGCGCATTTTTACAGAGTGCTGATTGGAGCATTTAGAATCCTTTAGCTAGACACAGAACGCTGATTGGTTCGTTTACAATCCTCTAGCTAGAGAGAAAAGTTCTCCAAGTCCCCACTCGACCCAGGAAGTCCAGCTGGCTTCACATCTCAACTTTACCTGTCTTCAAAATATACAACAAAGCTATAGTAATCAAGACAGCATGGTACTGGCATAAAAACAGACAATAGATCAACATTGCAGAATAGAGTGTCCAGAAATAAATCCACACATTTAAAGTCAATTGATTTTCAATAAAGAGGACAAAAACATGCAATGGGGAAAGGACAGTCTCTTCTTGGTCTTGGGAAAACTGGCTATCCATATGCAGAAAAAAGAAATTATACTGTCATCTCACATCACATATAAAAATCAACTCAAAGTACAAAAGGACTTGAACATAAGACTTGAAACTGTAAAATTACTAGAAGAAAACATAAGAGAAATGCTTCATGGCATTGGTGTAGGTTATGATTTTTTTGGCTATAACTCCAAAAGCACAGAAAACAAAAGCAAAAAATAGATAAATGGAATTATATCAAACCAAAACACTTTTTCACAGCCAGTGAAACAATCAACAGAATGAAGAGATAACCTATGTAATGGGAGACTGTAGTTTCAAGCCATACATCTGATAAGGGTTAACACCCAAAATATACAAAGAACTCAAACAACTCAATGGCAAGTAAACAAATAACCAGATTTAAATATGAACCAAGGACCTAGATAGATATTCCTCAAAAGGAAACATACAATGGCCAACAAGTATATAAATAATTTTTTCAAAATCACTAATCATCAAGGAAATGCAAATTAAAACCACAATGAGATATCACCTTATACCTGTTAGAATGGCTATGAACAACAACATCATAAAAACCAAACGTAAGTGTTGGCAACAATGTGGAGAAACAGGAACTCTTGCACACTACTGTGAGAATGTAAATTAGTGCAGCCATTATGGAAAATAGTATAAAGATTTCTCAAGAAGTTAAAAATAGAACTACTATATAATCCAGCAATTCTACTACTGGGTATGTATCCAAAGAAAATAAAATTAGTAGATATCTGCACTCCCATGTTCACAGTAGCATTATTCACAACAGCCTAGACATGGAATCAACTTAAGTGTCCATCAATGGATGAATGGATAAAGAAAATGTGATGTATATATACTCAATGGATACTATCCAGTCTTTAAAAAGAAGGAAATGCTGCCATTTGCAACAACATGAATAGATCCACAGGACATTATGTTAAGTGAAATAAGCCAGGCACAGAAAAACCAACCTGCATGATCTTACTTACATGTAGAGTCTAAAAGTCAAATTCATAGAAGCAGAGAATAGAATAGTGGATACTAGAGTCTGGGATTAGGAGTAGGGATAGGGAGATGTTGGCTAAAGGACACAAAATCTATTATAAAGGAGTATAAGTTCAAGAAATCTATTGTACAATGTGGTGACTATAGTTAATAATATTTGTATCCTAGAAAATTGCTGAGAGAGCAGATTTGAAGTGTTCTTACTACAAATAAATATGAGATAGTTATATGCATATACGTAGTTAATACATATGTTAATTGGCTTGATTTAGCCATTCCAAATATATATACATTTCAAAACATCATGTTGTATACCATAAAAATATACAATTTTTAGTTGTCAATTAAAAATAAATAAGAAGGAAAAAGAACTGCATTGTCTTCAAGTACTTTCAATAACCAAATCTGATATAACAAATATTGCCTACTATGTGTTACCAAGGGTCCTGCTTTGATAAATAAATGTGACATTATAGTCATAAAAATTGGGAATTTAAACTATGGAAGTAGATAGGTTCATCCAACGTATATAGATAAAAATAACAAAGGAAAAATTTAAGGCAGAACTCTAATTTTAAGCCTGAATATAAGGACAAATAGTTGATTACCTCTAAATGTATATTTCTAGGCTTAACTATTTCCTCTGCTCCAACTGAAAACATTCATCTGGATTTCTGCAGGTGCATCAACTAAATTATTTCCCAAATTTAATTAATTATCTTACATGCCAAATAACTCCTCTTTCTCTGTGCTCTATTTCAGGGGTTGAAACCTCTATAGACACCCTTACCTAGGCTCCCTTGCCTCCCGACTTCCTGTTGGGCTTAATCAATAGGAGTATCTAAGAGGAAATCAAAATATGAGAAGAGAGAGGCTGAATATTTACTGACCTGCATCCCATTCTACTCAGAGTTTAATTCTGGCAGTGGCTGCTGCAACTTTAGCTCTTTCCTGCCTAGCAATTGTAACTGCCTTTCTTGTTGATAGTGTCTGGCTGCCTCACCTATGTCTTACTGGTTTCCTTCACCCTGGACGCACTTTTGTACGTAGCTTTTATTAAATTATTTCTAAGTAAACCGTTTTTAGGATGCCATCTGTTTCCTGCTGGGTCCTGACTGATACATCATCCATAAATTCCAGATGTACATCTTAGACAAATGCAAAGGTAGTCATGAGCATTTAATAAATAGAATCTAGCAGCCAATCTTCAAAAATAAAAACATAGTATTATTGAAAACAGGAAATTTTTCTAACTGGGGGGCATAAGTAATTTGGAAATTATCCTTGAATAAGCAAGTTCTCAGTGGCAAACTGTCATTTATATTCTCTTGATTTTTCCATACAAGCTTCAATAGAATAATGTTACCTAGTACCCTTATGTGGTCTGTTTAAGTAAAAGATAAAATAGTAAAACAGTCTCCTGATGTTCACAGTATTCTCATTTCATCTCTAAAAGATGTGCATCTTTGAATAGCAATTGTGAACACCAAGGTTATCTTCCATGGAGTTTTATTTCTTTTAAACAACTATCTCAATTTTTTATTCTTTATGTTGTTCGTTTCTCTTTCTCAGTGAGAAACCTCCGGTGCCATTTCTTTTTGAGAAATAATTTATTTCTAGTCTGCTGTCAGGACCTTATCAACTGTTGAGTGAAATCCATGCCTCCCATAAATCAACTTGATTTAAAATTCCCCTCTGTTTGCTTTCCTTTCTCTTTGCTTCTTTTCTTATTCTTTTTCTTATCTTCCTTTTTCCACTGTCTTATCTCCTTTTGACTATTCATGGAACGGGTACTTAGACTGGCCATAAACTTATGTGTTAAGGATAATTTTTCCAAGCTGAATTATATTAGCCATTCAGTGTGATATCCCCAAAGTTCTAAAAAGGCAGCACCTCAAAGTCTTGTTCACTAGCTCTATCAGTAGAAACATGATAGGTCAACTATGTAAAATCCTCAAGACTTCAGAGTGGCTTATTTCTATTCCTTTGGGAGTTGGAGATAATCGGAGCAGTTTTTGGAGATATAGGTAGATTGGCTCTGATTACCACCTGCCTGTAGGAAAATGGTAAAAAACCAGAATTGGACTGGCCTACTGCACTGACAACTAGTTCATAAAAACAGAAGAAACCTGGAGAAAGGCTGCAAACATTTAGAGAGCTCTGTTATCTTCCCTCTAAGAAGAAATATTTTTTCTGTTATTGGGCAGTATCCATTTTAAATGCACACATCTGAAAATCTAACATCGAATAGATAAGCATTCTACAAAAACTCACAATTCTTCTGTCAATTAAATATTGCAAAGGGACAGAATTGATCATTTTTATTGCCTAGGAATTTAACAGTAATGCAATATATGAGCCAATGAATTTGAGTGCTTTAGTTGAAGCCTTTACTGACGTGGTTATGCCTTTAGATCCACAGAAGAAATACACACCAGAGGATACCATCATACATTCCAGACTATTTGTAACAAAACCCTTTGCTGGTACCTACAGCTTTAATCATTAATTCTGTTAAAAGTGATTTTACTTCTAAGTTATTTCTCATTCCAAGATTTCAAAAGGCATTAGTATCAATGAGCAAGAGTCATATTTGTTGCATTTAATAATGGTTTCATATTGTTTCCTATTTTTTGAAGGATAATTTGTGATTTTCTCACCTAAACAAATTCATCTGTCTTATGTCTTCCTCATTTCCACTGCAACTTTGGAAATTATGACTGTAATGACATGAATCTTGTTAATAGTAATTTGAGGTTCTGGATACCCAGTACAGAAATCAATAGAAACAAAGTCTTCATTTCACCCTGCAGAAGCCCTCCTACCCCGGGCAGAGACTCAAGATGGAGCAGCCAATCTCCTGGGTTGATGTTAAAATCTTCCACTGTTGCTGGGGAGGCGGACATCCTTTCCCTGCATCTCAGTACCCTAAGGTCTGTTGCTCTGTGATAGCTCCACCATGATGTGGACTGACATTGGCATGGTTTTTGTTTATGTAATGACTTTTCCAAGACATTCATGTGATTTCTTCAAAAAGTTTGCCCATGTGCCATTTTTCTTTCCTTATCACCTACTTTATTCTAGCTGAGTGGTCTTGACAGTATAATGGGTTTTGTCACAAGTCCAAAAAATGACCTCTTAGTTTCTTAAATGATAAATGTACAATTCTTTTTATTGACTCTTCCAGTGTCCAGGCAAATAGGAGCTGTGGACACATCTACAAGGGCTGGACCAAAGATCAAAGCACAGTGGCTCTTTCAAGAATGCTGTTTTTACTTCCAATCAAGGAGTCATTCTGGATAGAAGTCTTCCTTATCCCATAGCCTCTGGTGATGATTAGCTAAGATAAAAATAAAACACTTAGCCCTTAACATATGGTAAATCTATAATAAATATTATTATCATTCCACATGTATAATTTACTCATTATAAATAGCTTGTTGTAAAGATAAGAATATTGGATTTAAATCAAGATTTTAACTCTGCTCCCTATGAAATAATATACAAACCACTTAACCTTGCTTTTTTCCACCCTGACTCTAATCAAGCTTCACCTACAGAAACATTTTAATAGTTTCCCCTGACATCACAGTAAAAGTCCAGATTCCTATGTATGGTGTATAGGACCCTTAACAATATGAGCCCTGATTTTCCATTTGTATACCCCTGTGACATATTACCACCAACCCATCATGCACTCTAAAATGCAAACTCCATGCTGTTTCATATCTATGACCCTCATGGCATCCCCCACTTAAAATGCCCTTTTACTTTCCTTTTCAAAATAAAATCTTAGTCACTAAGAACCAGTTGAAATATTCCATGACACTCTATTAGAATCCCCTAGTCGGTTAGTACCTCTAATATGCTCAAATATAATTCTAGGACATTTATATTTTAGTAACTATGTTGCTCTGGGCATGTTTATTTACCATTTATATCCCTACCAAAGTTAAGGTTTTCACTTCAGGGTAGAGATTTTATCTTGCCATTTTTATAACCTCAGCAACTGGTACTTTTTATAGCATAAAATCGTCCTAAACATTGGTAGGAGAAAAAAAGTGAGTAAATAAAATGCATTGTTCCAGGCCTCAAAACTCTCATTTGCAAAATCAGGAGGTTATAGCTATGATCATTTAGGTACACTCTATGATGTCACTTTCTTAATAGTTTTGTTTTAAAAGAGAAATGTTTCAATTTGATTATAATCCATACTTTACTCAACCTAAGTAGATTACTAACACACTATATTAATTTTTTTACATTCACAATGTTATTACTGCAGAACAAACAATATTGAGAACATTTTTAATAAAGGTGTTGATTGAAATAATATGACCCACAGACCTTCCACTTCAAAGTGGGATGAAGTAGTTTGTGACAAACTAACACTCTTGGGAAGAGTCTTAATTGTACCTGCAAATAAATCCAAGTACATTTTAAGAAGTCCTTAATTTCAAGGCACCATTGAGCAACAGAAGCAGTGAGTAATGGAGGATCTAAAATTACACAAAAGAAAAGCTTTAAAGAAATTATCTTAGGAACAGTTACCTTTTCCCTGTGGGCAGGCATTTGCCAGTTCTGAGAATGGGCTGGAATCTGAGATTCAGACTTAGCTAGGAATAGAACTGTGTGTAGGGGACATAAAACCCAACAAAGCTTTGGTGATCATGTGGAGCCAGAGTGACTTAACTGCAGAGTTGACAGATCTGAAGACATGACAGGCTTCTTGAGAAATCTGGTGAATGTTTAAACTATGCAGAACAAGAATTAAAGAATTGAGCTTGAACACCTCTGAGAAGCAGAATGGAAGCTTCCACAATCCCACAGGACTAAAACAAGACTTTCCAGGGAAATGAGCCCTAGTTACCATACCACATTATCAGTTGGATCCTGTGGAGGGCTGTGCTCTGAGAGCATGGAATGAAACAAACATAGATTGAGTCTTACTATAACCACAATCCTGCTTTAATTCAAGCCAGCCCCTGATTGAATTAAGGTGGTCAACCTCCCTTCTTTCTGCCAGAAGGATAGTGAATCCTCCCTGGTAGAAGATACCATCTAGATTCACTACAGTATTTTATACTTGTTGTTCAGCATTCAATCAAAAATTACCACCCAGCCAAAGAGCATGAATAGACATTTCTCAAAGGAAGGTATACAAATGGCCAAAAAAAAATATGAAAAAATGCTTCATATAACTAATTATCAGGGGAATGCAAATCAAAACCGCAATGTGATACCACCTTACTCTTGCAAGAATAACCATAATTAGAAAATCAAAAAAATAATAAATGTTGGCATGCATGTGGTAAAAATGCAACACTTTTACACTGCTTGTGGGAATGTAAATTAGTACAACCACTATGGAAAACAGTATGACTATTCCTTAAAGAAGTAAAAGTAGATCAACCATTCAAAGTAGCACGTCCACTACTGGGTATCTACCCAGAAGAAAAGAAGTCATTCTATAAAAGACACATGCACACACATGTTTATAGCAGCACAACTTGCAATTGCAAAAATATGGAACCAACCTAAGTCTTCATCAATCAACATGTAGTTAAAGAAAATGTGGTATATACACCCTATGGAATACTACTCAGCCATAAAAATAAACGAAATAATGCCTTTTGCAGGAACTTAGATGAAACTGGAGGCCATTATTCTAAGTGAAGTAACTCAGGAATGGAAACCAAATATTGCATGTTCTCAGTTATAGGTGAGAGCTAAGCTATGAGGGTGTGAAGTCGTAATAATGATATAATAGACTTTGGGAACTCAGGGGGAAATGGAGGCCGGGCGAGAGACAAAAGACTACATATTGGGTACAGTGTACTCTGCTCGGGTGCTCTGGGTACATGAAAACCTCAGAAATCACCACTAAAAACATATTCGTCTAACCAAAAACCACCTGTACCCCCAAAAGCTATTGAAATAAAAAATAAATAAATGTAGAAAAAATTACCACTCATGATTTAGAAAATACCAGATATATACCATATATAAAAGTGATTCATGTATTGGCACTAGCAGTCAAGGACTTTAATTATGATTGGTAATGCCAAGAATATAGAGACAAATATAGAGAAAATAGACAAAAAATGGACAATGTAAGAGAATTGAAATCTGTAAGAAAAAAGAAGTAGATGTTCTAAAGCTGATTTTAAAAATATATTGATTTAACAAATCAATGGATGAGATTAATAGCACATTAGATATAAGAAAGATTGGTGTTACCAAAAATTAATAATTAAAAAGTATTAAAATAAAAGACAGAAGTACAAAAATGAATAACACATAAAGTAATGTAAGCAATATGTGAAATAAAGAGAAAAGATCTAGCATACCTATAATTGGAGTTTCAGAATGAGAGGAAAAAGAGAATGAAGCAAACACAATATTTAATATAAAATGGCCAAGAATTTCCAAAAGCAGATGAAAGACACTGGCACAGGGATTCAAGAAATTCAGCAAAATGTAAGTTTAATACATAAATGTAATATGACTACAGAAAAAATAAAATTACATTGAAGATTTCTGTCTCCTCTCTTTCTTCCCTCTTTCTGTATTTTCTTATGTTTTTCACCAGATTATTTATATTTTTTATTTTAAAGTTACTCACATATTTTAATCCCACCAGACATTTTTCAATTTCAGTTTAAAGTTTGAAAGACTTTAAGGGTAAACAATCAAATGACCCTCAACATCCAATCAAATAGCTATTAACTAAAGCAATTACATTTTATGCCCAGTATTCTTTCAGAACACTTAGAAAGCTAAATTAATCAATATATAATAAGTGCTAACATTTTAATTCAAAACTTTTGGAGTAATCCAAGTTTATTAAGACAGTTTTGCAGCCCAGCTACTTATGATCTACAAGTTGGGGTAGGCTTCAGGGAAAAAGAAGGAGAGTGGCTAAGAAACTGCACTCCGCATTTGAAGTTGATAATTATGCTTACAGTTCTGAATATCTCTGTATTAGTTCATTTTCACACTGCTATAAAGAACTACCTGAGACTGGGTAATTCATTAAAAAAAAAAAAAAGAGAGCGAGAGAGGTTTAATTGACTCACAGTTCTGCATGGCTTGGGAGGCCTCAGGAAACTTACAATCATAGCAGAAGGCAAAGGGGAAGCAAGACACATCTTACATGATGGCAGGTGGGGCAGGGGCACAGTTGTCACACTTTCAAACCATCAAATCACGAGAGAACTCACTCACTATCATGAGAACAGCATGGGGGAAACTGCCCCCATGATCCAATCACCTCTCACCAGGTCCCTCCCTCAACACTTGGGGATTACAATTTGAGAAGAGATTTGGGTGGAGACACAAGGCCAAACCATATCAATCTCCTATGGGGACAATAGCAGAGAGCAGAGGAAAATCTCAGTGCTAAAGGAAGTGAGATTACTTCATAACATACCCTGATGATGAGAGGTTATATTGCGTCAACTTCTTAACTTATACATGTAACTGAGTGATGACACAAAGAAGCAAATGCCATTGAAAGAAAGTTTTTAATACTCACCATTTCCCCTGGTAATGAGAGGCATAGCATGCCAAACAGGCTACCCAAAGTCTGTCATATGCATGGGTAGGAAAGCAGACAAACAGAGGAACTGGGACTATACCTGTATGACAATCGTGGTATAAAGTAACTAGGTGGAAATGTTCCCTACTGGGAACTAAGAGGAAACAGGCAGGTCAGGGTTAGTGGTTGGGAGGATTGTAATACAACTTCTGCATGTCCATGAAAGCTAACTTGCAGGGAAGATGTAAACAATATTGGTTGTTAGTTTGGCCCTGTGATCCAGCAGGCTTATGGAGAGGTTAGGAATAATAGATGTCAAATAGTCAACACAGAATCTGAAAATATGATTAATACAGGAGGAAATGGCTCACATTCCAATGTTCACGATGCATGCTTTCTTACTTCTTCCTGATTTTGTCGGCTTCCTTGTGCATGCTATAAATAGAGAATAATGAGTTTGTCCTTAAAAGGAGAAAGGTTTCACAATATGTTCGTGGTGCTTTACTGATAAGGTCAGCCCTTTTTTTGTGTATGTATAGAACATTGTAGTTCTGGTATTAGTGACCTTCATTCTTTAATTCACTTATAAAGTATTTATTAAAACCTACTATGTGTTAGACATTGTGCTAGATGCCAGCAATACAACAGGCTCGTAACATCACTCCTGCTTTCAAAAAGCCTCCTATCTAGTGAGAATAGAGATAGGCATACAGGTGATTAGCTTATAGTTTGGTTAAGTGGTGAAACTTAGAAAAAGAAAAAAATAACTTGTAGAGGCCTTTGTAAAAGTACTTTATAAGAAGTGGTGGGGTTGGATCCACATTATTATGGACTAAATATTTGATGGTCATATAAAAGTAAAAAACTTAAAATTCAGATAGTTTTGGCTATACTCTCAATCACACACTGTGTATTTGTTTCCACAATATTGTTTATCAGTTGTAATCTCTTCTAATAGTGGTCTTGTTCATGCTAGTTTGAAGTCTTTCAAAAAGCTTACATATAATGAGCCAACTATAACACAATATGAATCATAAAATATGTAAAGTGAAAGTGCTACAGAAACACAAAAGATAGAACTATCGTATGACTATGTCTTTTGCTTAGGACTGTAAGAAATCATCCCATATTTTTTATGAGTTTTTTGCAAGTCTCTGCACTAGGAGGTGAATTGATAGATTTTATTTCATCCTTCATTCATTTTAACCAACTCACCTGAGTTGATATGTTTTGCAGTGCCTAGACCAGCTTGCTCTGCCTAATGAGCATGATTTTAGGTGGCCCTCACTGGTTATCAGAGGGACTTTCATTTTCAGCTCCAACATGTAAACAGTTTCAAAGTTGTCACTCCCATTATTACAATAAGAAA
Organism: Pan troglodytes; assembly: GCF_028858775.2. NCBI lineage: Eukaryota > Metazoa > Chordata > Mammalia > Primates > Hominidae > Pan > Pan troglodytes. The sequence goes on from NC_072403.2 coordinate 55,198,768, forward strand.
AAGGCTGAACAAACTTGAAATCAACAAATTTTCCCAGATGCATCAGAGAATTGAAGTAACAGGGCAAACCCCAGACTCTGGAGAGATTGCAGAATACAGAGATTCATAGCCAAATACAGGCAATCACAGCCAAGATCAATTTAACAGGAACAGAACTGTTAGGCCACAAACTGGTGTGAATACTTAAATAGTAATTTTGATGAATTGCTGGAGACTAGTGTGAGAGTGACAATTCCGAGAGTTTCAGTCCTAGAGCGACTCCCACATTTTCACAGGTTTTACCTAATGGAGTCTCACTCTGTAAAGATTTTTTTTGAAATCCTCATATTTATTGCAAAGGAAAGAATAAAGTAACCATTTTGAATAAAATCCCAGGGCATTTTCCATAAGAAAGTCCTACTCTCAGAAGGAAATCTTTACCAGGTCCATATCTGAACTGGGAGAAGGCCAATTACCCAACTCCAGCTCCATTTAGCCTTCCTACCTCATCTAAGGGATGGAAAGGAAGCTAAGAAATATTCCTGAAAGGCAACAGCCCAGGGATGGAGACACACAAAAAGACGGAGTCCCAATTACAGTATAATAGAACACTTACACACACACACACACACACACACACACACACACACCCCTTACCATCACATCAACAGGACTCCTGTATAATAACAATGAATACAACTAAAGGAACAGCAGATCCTAAATAAAGCTCAGATCCTAAATAAAAAGGAGTCTCTATGGAAACACAAAGACAACAGAGGATACAAAAACCAGGACTCTAGAGGAGTCTGACGCTCTGGCTCCTACAGTCACAGCAAATATTGAAAACAGCCTACCTTCTAGCCAGATAAACATAACTTCTTATGCCAAAGACCTATTTACCTCAGTTCTTATTACCTAATAATCATACCTGGCTTTCATAAAAAAATACAAGGCATGCTAAAAGGCAAAAAAAAGCACAATCTGAAGAAACAAAGCAAGCATCAGAACCAAACTCAGATATGACACAGAATTATCAGATAAGGATGTCAGAATTACTTTGATTCTTATATTAAGATCTCTAATGGAAAACATAAAAATAGATATGCAAGAACAGATGAATGATGTAAGCAGAGAGATGGAAACTCCATGAAAAAAAATGGAAAGAAAATTCTAGAGATCAAAAACCCTGTAACAGAAACAGAGAATGTCTTTGATATGCTCATTAAAAGACTGGACATGGCCTAGAAATGAATTAGAGAGCTTAACCTATTTCCCGTTTAGGAAAAAAAAAAAGTGCAGCTTGCTGCCAGCACTCATTTAATTTTACATAAACACGATCTTTGAGGCTGGAGCAGATCTGACTGATTTTCAATGTGAAAATAATGTATAAAAACTGTTTTTGGAGTTATTTCTAAACAGAACTTGTCTCTAATCCTAATATAACAGAAATGTATATGATGGTTACAGACAATTCTTGGAGCAAATGGAAACTGGGTTAAATATATGTCTATATAAACTTGCCATACTGGATATTATAATTGCATATCCTCAATCAGCAACACTAGTTCATGGGCCCAGACAAAGAACTTAAAAGAAATGAACTGGACACAGATTTAGTGGTGAGAGAAAAGAAGAAAAAGCAAAATTGGCAATTAAGGGTATAATAAGGTTAAAAATTTGGGAAATAATATAAGATTAAATCAAGTAGGGCCGAAATGGTATTTATATGAATAATTTGTAATAAAAGTTGAATGCACTAGGTAATTATACAAAATACTACTTCACTTCTTTGGAGAAATGAGCCTAAGCTAATCTTTCTTAGATGATAATGTCAAGGCATTACACTTTAGGCCATTGAAAAATATTCTGGATATATTATCGGTTGATGGCTAGGAAACATTTTTTAATTTATTTTAATTCTGTGACACGTTGTTTCTGGCAGAGGAAGAAATAAAGTAACCATTTCGAAAAAAATCCCAGAGCATTTTCCATAATGAAGTCCTACTCTGAGAAGGAAATCTTTACCAGATCCACATCTTTCTCTCTCTCTCTCTCTCTCTCTCTCTCTCTCTCTCTTTCTCCTCCCCCTCTTTCATTCTTTTTCCCTCTCACTTCTCTTTTTTCCTTTTTGCCCTCTCTCTCCCATCTACTCCCTACCACCAAAGAAATCAGGGGTTTACCTTCGTAAGACCATACCTCCTTTTCTCCTCTTGTACTTTACATTTGTTGGGCTTTCAAATACTCAAAAGCCCTATTTTCTAGTTCTTCACAGTTAACAATAAAATCTTAATTATACATATAAAGACACTAAGAAACAAAGAGATAAAAATAGCCTCTTTAAGATTATACAACTGTAAATAGAAAAGCTAGGACTCAAACCTAGGAGTCTTCATATAAAATTCATGTAATTTTTATCTTACTATGTTGCATTTCATATCTGCAGGGTTCCTCCTGCCACTTTATCATCCTCAGTATCATATACTAAATGTAGATTTCAATATGCATGACTAGTAGAAATGAATTTTTGGTTTTATGTTATGAAACTCCAATCAACCTGTATAGCATAGCTACCAAAGTCAAGCATTTCTTGCTATTTTGAAAAAGTTTATTTAAACTTTACTAAATACTGAGTTTAACCCAAAATCCTTCCTGTACACTAAGACAGCCTAGATGACTCCTCCTCAGTATAAAGGACTGGGCATGTTTAACATCGCTAGGACAATGCTATTTAGAGTTTAGGAGAAGCTAGTAGGACACTTTGACCTGGTGCCGTCCACCTTCCAAACACACTCAACTATTTCATATAGACAGAAATATAGTTTTAACCCTGAACTAGTGGCCACATCTTTTCTCTCCTGAGGCTGAATTATGGATCCCTCACATCTTATTTGAAACACGTTTTTACCACCCTTTGTTCTGCTCAATTCCTCACTTTCTCTATTAAACTATTTATTTCAGTTAAGTATATCACAATTTATGGGCTATATTTTTCAGTTCATCTTGACCCAGGGTCCTGGAGAGTTTCCCTTATTCATTATTATTTTATAAAACACTCACTATATTCTATACCCTGGGCTCAGTGCCGTGTAGAAAATACAAACAAAGCTCAGCTCTTGCCCAGAGAGGTCAAAATCTGCTAGAGAAAGTGGGCATATGCATAGATAATGCTAGTACTGGAATATAAATTTCCCAAGAGAAACAGAAGAAGAACTCAGAGCTTTTCCCCGAACGTTCTTATTTCCTTCACTTTAATATTTACTACCCTTGATGGTACCAAGCTTAATTTTACATGCAAACATGTTTGGCTATTTCAGCATCAGAAATTATTTAGTAAAAAATAACCATAAATAAAAACCAAGTGACATTTTCAGTATTTCACTTCTTAACCAGAATAATCTTCATCCACATAAGGATGTTACAGAGAGAAAGATACCATATAAACATCACATTTAAGCTTCAGAAATGGTTTCAATTAAAGAAATGCTATTATCTCCTAAGCCCAGCCATTTAAATTCTATCAGAGAGTCTTGGCATTGCTTTGCTTAATAAACACAGTTTCTAAAATAGTGCAAATTAATTGAGTGTATTTAGTTTATACATATGTTGCTGCAATAGAACTTCACAGTAATAAGTATAATTAACAAGAAAATAGCAGCAAGGCATAGAGAACCCTATAATTTCCAACCACTTGTTATTAGTACCCATAAGAAATACCTCAAAGTTCATTATCTCAAATTTTCATGAAACTAAGTGATTATAATTAAGAGCTCAACAGCTCCTCCATTTGTTTGTTAAACAGGGTCTCATGAGCCTCACTGAAAGAGGTATGATTTAAGAATGTTTTATTGGAAAAAATATCAGGCTGAGCAGATTTTTATACCCAAAGTGTTCAGAAAGCATACATACCATGTGCAAAATACAAATAAAAAACTAAAAAGACAATGGTGTTTTGCTAATTTTAACTTCATTAACTATTAACTGCTACTAATATCTAAGATGTTCCTCCCTTTGAAAAATATGAGTATTTTCAAAAGAGGTCTGGACTCAGCAAAATTTGTGCATTGCATATTATTTGAGTTAACACACAATGTTTATAAAACTGTTTGGAATATTAACGAAATAAAAATTCAAGGCTGAAATTCGGCTATAAGACAATGGCTTTATTGGAGATTCATGACTAATACTTTGAAATGTATATGGTTTTTCCTCATAACTCATCTTAGGTTTCAAATGTGTTGTGTTTCTTAGGGTTGCTCCTGGACTATTCCCATATTCAGTAGATGCCATTGCCTCCATATTGTGATTGCTGTTAAGCTAAAGACAAAACAGTCAAAGAAGGGACAGACCAGCAAGCAAAATATTCAGGAAAGTGCATGACTGGAAATCAGGGATGAGAAGCAAAGAGGTAAAAATAACCTTTAATTATAAGTTTATATACACACACAAACAAACATACATGCAACTGGTAAAATGAAAAACCAAGGCTCAAAGCCATAAAGCTGAATCCAAAATTCATATGACAGTCTCCTCAAGGATGGCTCCCAAAGATCTTTGCCAGTTAGGATTTGTAATCTTGTTTCATCCCTGCTCATATTGTGGCAAAGTTGGTCTTTGTGATCAATAGAATGTGGCAGAAATGACGGTATATCATTTCTGATAATAAGTGTTAAAAAAAAAAACACGGTCCCATCTTGGTTGCTCTCTTTCTCTCTCTCTCTCTCTCTCTCTCTCTCTCTCTCTCTCTCTCGGATTATTTACACTGAGAGAAGCCAACTGTCCTGTCATGAACAGCCCAGTAGAGAAGCCCATGTTGTAAGGAACCAAGGTCTTTAGCCAACAACAGCATAAATGATCTTAAAAACAAAGCAGATCCTCCCAGTCCAGCCAAGCCTTCAGATGACTTCAGCCCTGATCAGCAGCTTGACTGGAACCTCATCAGAAATTCTGAGCCAAAACTATGCAGTAGCCACTCCTGGATTTCTGACCTGCAGAAACTATGAGATAATAAATATCTATCACTTTAAACTTCTAAGTTAAGGGAAAATTTGTTATGCAGCAATATATAACAAATAAAATAACCATGGGCCAAATTTTAATAAAAAGCTCTAATAAATGTGCTGGGTGATGTTCATATTATATACTAATATTAGAAAAACAAGAGTTTTAAAGACAGAGCTAAGACTGGTCTCCAGGGTACTGAGCCACATGGGAAAACATGTGCAAGAACCAGTATTTGCAGCCTTAAATTCAAGCTGGGAAAGTGAATTTGTTAAGTGGATTCTGATTATAAGAAAATAGATCTAAGTTTTATGTTCATAGGAGATGAGGAATCAGGCATGGAGAGGTGTAGACTAATCCTTTTGGAATAGCATGATCTTGCCCTGCGTAGAAATCCAAGCTTATCTCACGCCAGGTCTCTCTCAGTTCATCCTGTTATAGTCACATTGGGTTTCTATTGTTTTTTAAGAAAGGCCAAGCCCATTCCTGTCTCAGGACATTTGAAAGACTCTACAACCAGCTCTTAGCATAACAATCCCCTTTCCCAACCACACTCTGTGAGTACATCCCCATGCTAGTATTCCTCTTCCAAAATTTATCACAATTGTTTGTATATTTATTTACTTGCTTCTTAACTGTTATTAAAAATTAATGAAGGCAGATATATTTTCCCTTCTGTTTACTTCTATATTCACTGAGCCTTGCATATTTCCTGGCATGTTGAAACTACTAGGAAAGTAACTGTGGAATCTTATAACAGGTGATTCCTTACAACCAAAGGTATAATAATTGCTAATCTCAAAAATGGGGGGTATTTGCCCTTGGCCTGCACTATAATACTTTATGGGAGCAAATGACGTTAGCAGGTAATGTGTTTCCCAAATTCTCCTGTGCTGAGGATTTCAAGGGAGTACTGTTTTCTCTAAGGTAAGGTAGTGGTTCTCAAATGGTAGTGTGTATCAAAATCACCTGAGGGGCTTGTTAAAACACAGATGACTAAACACCATCCCAGAGTTTCTGATTCACTTGGTCTGGCATGGAGTTCCATGAATTTCTATTGCTAACAATTTTCCCAGTGATGCTAATGCTGCTGGTGCAGTGATCACACTTGGAGAACCACTGATCCAAGGAACCTTCACCATACCCAGTAATATTTACATATGTTCTTTGTTACTCCCATACTTGTTAAAATGGAGATAAGCAAATAGTAACACCATTTACGCAGCCACAACTTATGCTTTCTTCTTGCTAAACCTGGAAAAATTAATGGATCTCTGAAAAAGGAAGATGTGGAAAAAATGTAACTAAGCCAGGAAAAAAATGTTCACAGGCTATCTCATCTCTCAGTAAAATAAATAAAACTCATATTCCAAGAAAGTAGCTTACATAGAATTGATATCATGCCTCTTGGAAATGCCAACAAAAGACATCTGTGAGTCATTACGTGACCAAATTTTGTGTGGGATTCGGAATTTGGGTAGACATATGTTACAGAAAATTCTACACATTTCTTTAAAACCTATATTTCTATGTCTTCTGTTCTAATCGTTATGGAGATTTTATTATTATTAAAATTTAGACATTATTCATCTTTAAGTCCTTGGTCCTTAACACATTTTTTTGTTTATTTAGTGGATTACTTGTTTTATATTTTAATTGATAAAATTGTATATTTTATAGGGTATAAAATTAAAGCAAAATTATAAATTTACAGTTATACTAAAACAGAAACACTGGGCACAGTAGAAGTGTGAGTAGGACCTCACACTTTGTTAACTAAAGTTAAACAAACTTTAACAAAGATAAAAGAATTGAAATCAAAATCAAAAAGGTATGTTCAGTGACCATTATATCAGTAATAAGCATAGTCTTAGACATGAACCACTAAGGATAATAGGGATAGTAATAATGTTAATCTTACACATGAACCATTCTGTAAATGCCCATTGTTATTATTTCTGGGGTCTCTAAGGAGAACCAATAAATAGTATACATTTTCCCTTTCCAAATTCTGAAAAAAAGAAAAAAGGGAATCTGGTGGAGGCCAAAATCACTGTAATAAATAATAAAAACAAAATTAGAGTGGAGAGCTTAATGTGAGCAAAAAAAAAAAGCCCTTCACACAAAAAGAACCTGCTTAGGTTAAGATTTACTGTATAGATGATTAGCGGATATTCACTCCTGGTTTAACCTTATCACAAACTTGCCAAAGATAAGCCACCCTTTTACACTGGAGTAGAGTAAGTAAAAAGATGGGAAGAAAAACAATGTTGCACCAATTCAGTCCCTTCAGCAAGAAACATGAGAAGAGAGAGGTATCCCCACCACTGATACTGCTACTAGTACTGTGCTTTTGAAAGTAATTCATCTCTTTATTTGAAGAGACATTTCTGTGTTTAAAGGTTAAAAAAATCTAGCCTCAGTAGTTGATACCATGATATTTGTTTCCCAAAAACTTCTTAGCATGCATTCAAGGTTCTTCATGATCTCATCCCCATTTATGTCCCCAATACCATGACTCATCCTTGCTGTGTTCCTTCCTCAGGACCCAATGTGTCCTCCCATTCCAGGTCTCCTCACCAAGGAACTATAGAAAAGCTTGATTGACCTTCCCCCGGCTGAAGTATCTGTATGAGCCTCACACTGCACAGTCCTACATTTCTTTAAAATAATAGATTTATACAAGTCCTCATGCCAGCTCCAATCTTGTGAGACTCAACCTCTATAGAAAGGTCCAGAAACCAGAAGTAGAATAGGTCTATCAACTATGGTTCTGCCACATTGTCCCACCACTCGAAGAGCTTACAATTTATTTAAAATATAAATCATGAAAAGTTGGCTAACAGTACTAGACTGTAACACCAATGCTTCTCTACTATTAATATTATACTGTGTAATGAAACATATTAATCTTATCAACATAAGGTCTGTTCCATGATATTAGCCCATTCTCCTATTTTAGAGTTTCCCACTTCTTATATCTTGTATATTGCAAATTATTTTATGGGTTCTGCTTCATAATATTGTTATAATTGCTTTCTGTAATTTCAACATAGTCTAGAACAAGATGAAAATTCATATTTTCATCAAGCTCACATGGAATATTCTCCAAGATATATTATCTTCTGGACAATAAAACAAACTTTAACAAAGATAAAAGAATTGAAATCAAAATCAAAAAGGTATGTTCAGTGACCATATTGAAACTAAACAAGAAAACAATACAGAAAGATATCAGAAACATTCTAAAATACTTGGAAATTTAAATAGAAAACAACTTCTAAATAACCTATGAGTCAAAGATAAAGTGTCTGGGAAAATAAGAAAGTATTTTAACTGTAAAATAAAATAAAAATAAAAATAAAAATAGCATATCAAAATGTGTGAGAAGGAGATAGAGAAGTACTAGAAATTTATAACATTAAAGATTCTAAACATTTAATAATTACAACATTAAATGTTTAGAACATTATAAATGTATCAAACAATCTAAAATTCCACATTAACAGACTAGAAAAAGAAGAACAAATTAAATCCAAGCAGTCAGAGCAATGATACTACTAGCAGTAGAAATAATAATCATAATAAATATTAGAGGGAAAATCAATGAAATAAAAAACATAAAACAGAGATCTGGTTCTTTGAAAAGACTAATAAAATTAAAAAGCTTCTAGCCAGAGTAAACAAAAAATAAAAAAATAAAAAGACACAAATTACCATTATCAGGAACAAAAAAAAAGACTATTGCTACATACCACATGGACATTAAAAGAATAATAAGGAATAAAAACTGTGAACAACACAATGCTGATAAATTCAGCAACTTAAAAGGAATGTACCCATTCCTTAAAAATTGCAAACTACCAAAATACATTTATGAAGAAATGGGTAACCTGAATTTTTCTATATCTATGAAATGAAATAAAATTGAATTAGTAATAAGGAAGTTTCCACAGGAAAATTTCAGGCCCAGACAGTTTTTAAAGGTAAGAAGGAAATAACACTAACACTACATAATATATTCCAGAAAACAGGAGACGGAACACTAGCCAACTCATTGGTCCAAGATTGCCCTGATACCAATATAAGACAAAGACATCATTAGGAAATAAAACTACAGACCAATATTGCTCATGAACATGTATGCAAAAAACCTCAACAGATATACAGTTGAATTCAGCAATAGAGAGAGGTTAAAATACTGTTGCAGGAAACAAGAGACCAGAGAGACCAGATGGGTGGAAAAGGAGGATTTTATTTAGGTGGCCACTGGCTCAGCAGATTAATATCCAGAGGCTGAGCAATTAACGAAGAGAGGGCTTGACTTTTATTCATGCAGCTGAAGCGGGGTGGCTTGCCACTGGCACGAAACTTGTAGGGCAGGGAAAGCGAGCTTACAGAAGCAGAACAAAGGCAGTTAATCAAACTGTGAAAGTTTCCTAACTCAGGCTTATGTATGACTCTTGCTATGCAGGCCAGGTGGCTGCTATCTAGGTTTGCTCAAGATGCCTGCACAGCCTTATCTCGTGTCCTTCACTAGGTGCCCAGATGGCTGCAATCTAAGCTTGCTCAAGCATGTCTCATGACCTCCACTGTGCTACTCAGATAAAAAACAGACTTACAGACACTAGTTACAGAAAACAGGAAACCATAAACTCATAAAAACTTGCAGAGCAGGGTACAATCTCACGGAGGGGGTTGGGATTCGAGGGGGAAGCTGCTCATACCAAAGGAAAGAGGGAAAATTTGTTTTTCTTCCCACATCTCCTGCTTCAATATCACAACCAAATAGGATATATCCTAGGAATACAAACCTAGTTCAACATTTGTAAATCAAATATGTAATTAACAAACTAACAAAGAAAAACCAATCATCAAAAAACAGACAAAGCATTTTACAAAAGTCAACATAATATTCTGGTTTCTCTTCAGATCGTATAAATCTTTTGCCTTTTACAGAAGTCAAAATTCATGAGAAAAAGTCTTAGCAGCTGGGGATAGAAGGCAACTTCCTTAACCTGATAAAGGAAATCTAAAATTAACTGCAGGTATTATATTTAATGCTGTAAGACTAAATGTTTTCTAAGACTGGAAATAAAGCAAGGATGTCTACCCTCAACCCTTCTAGTCATCATCATACTGAAAGTCCTCATCAGCACATTAAGGTAAGAAAAAGAAATAAAATCATGTATATTAAAGAGGAAACAATAAGCATCTTTTTTACATAAGAAATGATTTTCCAGGTCAAAAATTCAAAAGAAATTTTTTAAACTTCAAAAGTGAATGAGTATGTTTATCAATATCATAGGCTATAAGATCAGTATCCTAAAGTATCTAAGCTAAAAATCATAAACACAGAAAAAAGAATCAAAGATCTAAGTAAATGAAAATATATATAATTATCATTGATTAGAAATCTCAATATTGTTGAGATATCACATGTTCCCAAACTGAGCTGTAGATTCAATACAATCTCAACCAATATCCTAGTAGATTTCTCTGTAGATATATACAAGGTGATTATAAAATATATGGACAAGTAAAGAAACTAAAATACAAAAACAATTCTGAAAAAGAAGAGTACCGTAGGAAGACTACAACTACCTGATTTCAACACATACTAAAAAATTTCAGAAATCAAGACAAGGTGGCATTTGTGAAAAGAGAGACAGATAGATCAATGGAACTGAAGAGGTCCAGAAACTGACTACCTTTTAAAAAGTTACAAAAGTAATTCAGTAAAGAGAGAATAACCTATCATTCAACAAATGGTGCTGAAACAATTTGACATTCATAAGCAAGAAAAGAAAAAGAAAAATATCTTAACGTATACCTCACACCGTATATACAAAAATTAGCTCAAAATGGATCACAGGCATAAATCTACAAGTTTCATAGAAATATAAAACTTTTAGGAAAAGAATGTAGAGAAAATCTTTGTGGCCAAAGTATTTTTAAGTACAACATCAAAATACAATCCATGAAAGAAAAAAAATATATGCATTGACTATCATAAAAAATTAAAACATCTTATGCTGTGAACAACTCTGTTAAGAGCAGAGAAAAAGATGTCATAGGTTAGTAGGAAAATACATTTATGTCCATTACCTGACAAAGCACTTGTATCCAGAATATGTAAAGAGCTCTCAAAACTCAATAATAAGAAAACAATACATATTTTTTAAATGGGCAAAATATTAAAAAGCCACTTCAGAAAGGAAGATATGTGAAAGTCAAAAAATAAATACAAAGATGATCAATGTCATTAGTCATGAGAAAAATAAAAATGAAAATCACAAGATATCACTATACACACATTAGAATGCCTAAAATTAACAGCTAAAACATTATGATACCAAATTTTTGTGCAGATAAAGTGTGGTGAACTCTCAAGACATTGCTGGTATGAATGCAAAATGAAACATCCACTTTGTAAAGCAGTTTGGACATTTCTTTTGAGGTTAGACAAGAAAGTTCAGAATTTAGTGTCTAATTAAATGGTGAAAGAAAAAAAGGAAAACTAAGAAAGTAAAGACTCAAAGACATTTCAGTCACAAGTTGCTATTAAGATATAACAATAATACAGGAGTTTTTAAAACATTACTTTTAGGCAGCTAGAAAGAGTAAAAGAGTTCTGGGTGGAATTTTCCTTTAATAAAAAGCAGCCCCAAATCATTTCTTCTCTAACAGAAAGCAGCCTGGAGAGTCAGGCATAAATATGCAAACTAGAAGCTTTTATATGTAAATGTAGGCAGCTGTACCTGGAAGCTAGGTATACTCAAAATGGTGTTTTCCACTCTCTTTTCCTTGTCACCACATGTGCTAGTATTATGGCACCCACCAAGTAAAACCATGTGTTCAAGCATCATGGTGACTGCCAGGTAGAGGTCGCATTTGCATAATAATAACAAAGACTAGTGTGGGAGGGCCAGTCTTTACACGGGATATGTAAATGTACACCTGGTCAAACCAATCCCCTTGGCCCTATGTAAATTAATCACGACCTCCTCAAGCATCTGTACAAAATCGATTGCCTTCCACCCAAACCAGAGACCTTCTCTTGGGAGACCCACTTCTCAGCCTGAGGAAGCCCTTTCTGTCTCTCTTCTTTTTTGTCTATTAAACTTTCTGCTCCTAATTCCATTCCTCATGTGTGTCCATGTCCTGAATTATTTCTCAACAGAAACAAAGAACCAGGGTGTATACCCCAGACAATGAGCCATTTTAGCAAGATGTAATCGGAGAAACATGAACTCAAGTCCTGCAGACTCCCTCTTCCTTTAGGTGTCCTTGGCCACACTGTGCCTATGTTTTTATGTCTACAAAGTAGAACTAATACCACAAGCTCCAAGAATGTAGTAAGTTTCAAATAAGTTAATAAATTTTAAATACTTTCAGAGGGTTTTATAATCAAATATAGACTTATACTGCATATATGATTATATTGAAAAAGTTGAAACTCTCTCTAAGGAGAGTCAGTCTGTGCCGCTGAAATAAGAACGTGATTTATTTTAAAATGTACAGGGCACAAAATGGGTACAGATTTTGTTTTCTTCAGAAATATTACTTCATATCCATATCCAATGTTGTATGTTATCAACAACACCATTGGAGTAGTATAGAGGGATTCTTTGTCATGACATGTAATTACTTAATTCTATTCAATTTCATATTGTTTTTCTACCTGCCAACTTTTCTCTTTTGACTTAGTGTATGTGTGTGCATGTGAATGTCTGTGTGTTCATGTGTGTGTGTTTATATTTGAATGCATCTTCAGTCATGGTAATGCTACTGGAAAAAAATAAGCAGGGGAATTTTCTGTATACTATGACACTATGAAACTAAATATTCTTATACCTTCAATCTACCTATTGTGAAAATAAAACAAATTTTCTATATTTAGAGTGCAAAGTAAAATATAGTGGAAGAAATATAGTGCATAAAGTGGACGAAAAGAAAGAAATGTAGTATATATAGATCATGTCAGTGGCAAAGATGAAGGAACAGGAACACAGGGGATAGTTGATAAGTCAAGAGAAGAAAGACGTTTAGTCAAACAACAGAGCTTGTGAAAAAAATTATATCACATTAACAGACAGAAAACTTTGTTACATCTATTACACCTTTCTAACAATGTCTATGAATAACTAATGTGATAATTTTAAAGACTTTAAAATGCTGCATCAATTAGAAAATGTAAAAATAGATTGGACAAATAATCAGAGATGAATCATGAAGACGAATCTTTCCTTCAACCTCCAGATCTTATCCCCTTTGAAGATAACTTTATGGTGTGAAAACTGGGGCCCACAAATCACTAAGCTAAAGGGAAAAGTCAATGTGGGAACTACTTAGGGCAAACCTGCCTCCCTTTCTATTCAAAGCCACCCTCTGCTCACTGAGTTAAATCCATATCTGATTGCCTCCTTTGGAAAGGCTAACAGAAACTCAAAGGAATGCAACCATTTGTCTCTTATCTACCCATGACCTGGAAGGCCGTCCCCACTTCGAGTCTTCCTGCCTTGCTTTGAGTTGTCCCGCCTTTCCAGACTAAACCAATGTTCATCTTGCATATGTTGATTGTCTCATGAATGCCTAGCATATGTTGTTTGATGTCTCATGTCTCCCTAAAATGTAAAACCAAACTGTGCTCTGATCACCTTCGGCACATGTCGTCAGGACCTCCTGAAGTTGTGTCATGGGCATGTGTCCTCAACCTTGGCAAAATAAACTTTCTAAATTAACTGAGACCTGTCTCAGATTTTCAGGGTTCACAATGGTAACTGCTTTTCAGTTAGAAAACTTAAGCTGCAAGCTTTCTTCATCAGTGGTTCAGTTAATGTATGTTCTTTATCCTAAGTTTATTTGAAATGCAAAATTTCCTCCCCAAATGCTTTCTTTGTAATTTTATCTTAGCTAAAACAGTGTCCTCTTAGATGAAATTAATATTTTGTTTCTCATTTCACCGTAAGAAATAGCTATTTCTCATAATTAAGTCAGTTTCTTGATTTCAAGATTACTCTCATTTATCTAATCCTAAATTAGTTTAAAATTAATCACTACAAATAAAATGAAATTTAATTAAAAACCAATTTAACCACTTCTTGAAGAGCTAACTATTCATTAAAATCTCCAAGCTAGATTTCACACTATAATACAATAAAATTTTTGGTCAGTGACGCTCAAGTGATATTATACTTCAGTGTATCCAAAAAATAAAAAGTAAAAATTGGGCAGCAATGCACCTGCTTAATAATAAATATCATCGCTTCAAGGTATTTAATCTCTAAGTAAACAAGAGTGCAAATTATTTTAACTGATGAACATTTAAGTCCATGACCGATTGTAATATCCCATCCAAGTCCCTCTTTTATTTTTTTAGAAATGCTATGTATATTTTCACTATTAGGCAAGGTGATATAGTTTGGCTGTGTCCCACCCAAATCTCACCTTGAACTGTAATAATCCGTATGTGTCAAGGGTGGGGCCAGGTGGAGATAGTTGAACTATGGGAGTTGTTTCCCCCATTCTGTTCTCATGGTAGTGAATAAGTGTCATGAGATGTGATGGTTTTACAAATGGGAGTTCCCCTGCACAAGTTCTCTTGCCTGGCGCCATGTAAAACAAGCCTCATTAGCCTTCCACCATGATTATGAGAGATCCTTAGCCATGTGGAACTGTGAGTCCATTAAACCTCTTTTTCGTTATAAATTACCCAGTCTCAGGTATGTCTTTATTAACAGCATGAGAACAGACAAACACACAAGGTATTGGATATAAATAAGGTTTACCCTAAAGGAGTTTATAATCTGTTTGGGAGACATGACCTACACACGAAAATTCAGAAAGCAAGAGCAAAATTAAAATTAAAGAAATAGGAAAGGCAGTATTGTAAAATAAGTGGTAGAGAAAGAGTAAAAAGCTAAAAAGGGTAGAAGAGTTCTAGGTGGAATTTTCCTTTAATAAAAAGCAGCCCCAAACTATTTCTTCTCTAACAGAAAGCAGCCTGAAGAGTCAGGCATAAATATGCAAACTAGAAGCTTTTATATGTAAATGCTGGCAGCTGTACCTGAAAGCCAAGTACATTCAATATGGCGTTTCCCACTCTCTTCTCCTTTTCACCACGTGTGCCCGTGTCATGGCGGCCTCCAGATAATACCACACTGTGCATGCATCCTGGCAGAGCTCCAGGCAGTGGCACATTTGCATAATAAAAGACTAGGATGGGAGGGCCAGGCTTTTCCCAGGCTACGTAAATGGCATACCTGGTCAAACCAATCCCCCCGGCCCTAGTAAATCAATCACCACCTCCTCAAGCCTCTGTACAAAATCGACTGCATTCCATCCCAAACACATACATTTGAGTTCAAAGAAGAGATCCAACTGAGCTGGAGTGTCACAGGGACACCTGTGTTATGCCAGCGTTTGTGCTATATGCTGGGAACACAAAAGAATGAGACATATCCTTGTCTGCTAGGTGCTTGAAGTCTAGTTAATGAACTAGAAAATGTGACCAATACACCATATGAGCTGAATCTAAAAGTATACGTGTAATTTAAATATATATACAAAAGAGAGAGGCGCCTGTCAAACATAAAGAATGGGGAAGGAGAGTAGTGTTTTTGAACAACTATGGGCTCAGCACTTGACATATCTCACTTTCATCTCCACAATACTGCAAAGTCATTACTACTATTATCCCCTTTGTCTAATGAGAAGACAAGTTAAAACAAGTGAAAGAACTTGCCACAAATTATTCAGCTTATAAAGTGGCAGAGGTAAGATCATAATTTGAGCCTATCTGGCTACAAATCCCCTCTCACAGGTATAAATATTAAGAAGGGAGTCCTTCTCCACACGTTTTATGTGAGCAGAAAGTTTGTAGTCACCTCTCTTGGGTACAGGTCTGTGATTATAAAATCCCAAATCTCCTATATTACTTGTGTATTCATTTCTTTTAATTATTGTATAACAAATTACCATAAATTTAACATTTTAAAATACATTACTTGTTTATTTTATATACATTTTATTTATTTATATATTTTTTGAGATGGAGTCTTACATTGCTGGAGTGCAGTGGTGCGATATCAGCTCACTGCAACCTCCGCCTCCTGGATTCAAGTGATTCTCTTGCCTCGGCCTCCCAGGTACCTGGGATTATAGGCGGATGCCACAAGGGCCAGCTAATTTTTTAATATTTTTGTAGAGACAGGGTTTCACCACGTTGCCCAGGCTGGTCTTGAACTCCTGACCTCAAGTGATCCTCTTGCCTCAGCCTCCCAAAGTGCTGGGATTACAGGCATAAGCCACTGTGCCTGGCCCAACACTTTAAAATACTCCATTTATGTGAGTCAGGAGTCTGGGAACATAACTGGTTTCTTTGTTGAGAGTCTCACTGGCTGCAATCAATGTGTCAACCAGGCTACAATTTCATTTGAAATTAAGGGTACTCTTCCAAGTTCATGTGGTTGTTGGCAGAATTTAATTTCTTACAATTGTAGCACTGAGGCCCTCAGCTCCTAGAAGCTGCCTTTGGTTCCCTGCCACCTGGCATTCTCCATGGCAGTTCACATCTTAGCTGCTTGTTTCTTCAAGGTCAGCAGGAGAGTTTGTCACTCAGGGAAGGCCCAGTCATCTTGTCAAGGGTTTTCACCTGATCTCTCCGGTTAACCTCCCTTTTGATACTTCTAAACCACTGGTTTGGGGACCTTAACTATATATGCAAAATTTCTTTACCTTTGCAATATAACATAACCTAATCAAGTGGCTGACATGTCATCTCATTTGCCCTATTCTACTGATTAGCTGAAAGTCAAGGGCCTTGTTCACATTTAGGAGAAGGGGGTTAAACAACATTATAAATACTAAAAGGCAAGGATAATGGGAGCTCACCTTAGGGTCTGTCTGCCACACCTTCCTTCACAACTTTGTGCACGCTATCCTTCAGTGTTTCTCTGCAGAGTAAATACAGGAAGAAGAGCAATAAAGGATCATTCTGGATGTATAACTCCTGCTTGTCAACCTTTCACTAGGAAGTAGGTATGAGAGAAGGAAATAGGAAGCATTTACCAAGGGCAGATATCAGGTAACAACTATGTTTTAAGTCCTATACTTGCAACTTGGGCACTGAGCAGATCCCAGACATCATCTAATGAAGCTCTTATCACACAAGTACTGTAGCATATTAATTGAGCATCATTCGAAGCACCAGAGATTAGAATGCCACTAGACATAATGCTATGTGGATTCAAAAGCAGTAATGGTGAAAACAGTTTGAACTCCCTACGTCTACTAGAAGAGATAGCAAATGAGTAGCTGTTCTTTAGAAAACTAGTTTTATTATTAATGTTTTATGGGTTTTCCAGTGAAGACCAGAGAACTTGCTAGACAAATTCTAAAAGAGCTGTAACACTGGATAACTTGTTTTGATGGAGGCATGTGGGAGAGAACGATTGATTGATTTGGAAAGAAAATTCACACACTGGATGATCAAGTCATATGAAGCTTATATGTTTTAAATGATGTTTGAGTCTCTAGTGTGACTAATGAAGAGCCCTAGAGGATATTTTCCACCATTCACTGGCTCAGTGCATGTCTGTCACCACAGCTTAAGTGAATCCAAACAAACCAATGAGCCACTATATCATAATTATGGAAGCCCATTTCATGGCAACTCACAGACTTCATTCTAAAATGTGCAGCAAGATCCACCCAAGATTAAGGCTGGCTACATCCCAAGGCTGGCTACATCCAAAGATCAAGAAAAATTGAGTCAACAATGACTATGTGACATGTTTAACACAGGCCTGATCATCATTACTTTATACCCAAGACACTCAGTTTGCTCTATATTCATATCATGTATTTGCTCTGATAAATATCTCTAATACAGACAGCAGAGTGGTTGTTGACTTTCACTTTCAACATCAAAGAGTAAGTTCACCCTCCGAGGATAGGTCTGGTTGGCTTTCATCAGGATCAGATGTATTACTTAGGAAGCCACACATACCAAGGAATTCCAAGTACTCCACAAAGAGAATGCAAGCTGGAGGAATTAGTGCAATAACTAAACTACCTACTGAACTGGAACACACCCACAAACTTCAATTTCTCTCTCTAGTTACATATCTACTGTTGTAATAATGTTTTACACCAAAGAAAGCTTAATCTCTAACCCAGATGTTTTTACGCCACAAACATTAATTTTCAAATGTGCAGAGAATATTAGTCTCAAATACCCTACAGGCTTTGTTAAACCTAATTTAAAACCCTAAAATTACAACTTATTCAGAACTTCCCCCTTCAAGCCTTCCAGATATACCTAATACCCTGTCCAGTGGAATCCGCTTACTGAAGAATTAATAGGCTTATGAGACTTTGAAATAAAGTTTGCCATAGGGAGTCACACTGCTGACTTAGTTATTATGAAAAAAATGCTGTCTTTATATATTTCACTATTCCTCAAATACTCTTCTTGTAAATCACACTGAGCATCACTGGGTTTTATTAGGGAATGAGGATGTATTGCTAACCTCCAGGCATCATAGAAAATAACCACCTTTTCCCACCTAAATTCCTTCAATAAATCAACACAAAATTTTAAAATCTGAAAGCCATGCATTTTGTATTATGCCACAATCTTAGGCCAATTTTTTCGGGTGAGTTTTCTCTCAAAATCCTCTCTGGTACCTGAAGTTTTGTTATCATAGACTCATAACTTAAATCTTTTATCATGGTTAAAATGCAAATCTTTCCAGAAGAAACCACCTTGTTCTAATACTTCATTTTCTCAATGTTTTGTAGGAACAGAGACACGTTTCTGAAGGTAGGTGACAGGAGACAGCAGAAGGATAAAGGGTACAGAATGAGAAGAGGATTTATACCAGAGTTGTCACTTAAGTATATTTAGAGGTGGACTTTACAAATCCAAAGAAATTCATATTCATCATAATCACTGATACTTAAATTACAGTAAATGTATCATTGAGTTCATATTGTTTGAAATTAGCACTGAGGATGAACTAGAATCTAATGCAAATATACCCATGTATCAAGTGAATACCTAAAATCAAGTCAATTTGACTTCTCTTTATCTCAAATGTTTAAAAAAATCTGAGAAAAAAATATTCCAGAGAGATATATTGAAATATTAGAGATAGAGTTGCTGATTCATTAATTCATCGAGGTAACGTAACTAGGGGTTCACTAGAGCCATTCCTTGGAACATATGCACATCATATCAAAACCACAAATCAATTTTATTTTTTAAAAATCCATCAAAACTGCCATTTGTAGCAAGTGTTTTGAGCTAGAGGTATAAAAAAGTACTCCACATAGAGAATATTTATAATACTATATAAAATATTAAAACAATCTACCTTTTTGTCATGGATGAGTTTATTTAAAAATAGGGAATAACCTCAGAGGTAAGTAAGAGCAAAGAAAAATTTATTCTAGAGAACTATGCAGCACATTAAAGCAGGCATTTTCCCTAGGTTGGCATTTCAGAAGCCCCTGAATACAGGAGATAAATAAAGTCTAGAGACAAGCAAGATGGAAGATCAAAGTGAGCACCTCCACACAAAAGAAGGCTCCCTAAAGGGAAGGGCAATACCTTCAAAAGGTCTATTAGTTAAAAAAATGTTCCATAGGCCACGCACAGTGGCTCACACCTGCAATCCCAGCACTTTGGGAGGCCAAGGTGGGAGGATCATGAGGTCAGGAGATCGAGACCATCCTGGCTAACTTGGTGAAACCCCGTCTGTATTAAAAATACAAAAAATTAGCCGGGTGTGGTGGCACACGCCCGTAGTCCTAGCTACTCGGGAGGCTGAGGCAGGAGAATGGTGTGAACCTGGGAGGCAGAACTTGCAGTGAGCCTAGATCGCGCCACTGCACTCCAGCCTGGGGTGACAGAGTAAGACTCCGTCTCAAAAAAAAAAAAAAAAAAAAAAAAAGTTCCATAGAAGAAGATAAATATGGTTGCCTGTCTCGAACTTCGCTCTAAGCAGAGCTAGAAATATAAGAAGTTCTGCTGGCTAGTCCTTAATTCTGGGTCAAAGGAGGAAGCACTCTACAAACTATCTCCTCCATGGAACGTAGCTGGGGCCCAAGGCAGCCCAAAACATGGAAGTGGCAACAGAGAGAGTTCTAGAAACCCTCAAGTTCTCTCCTGAAGACTCGGAAAGGTTTCCTGACACTCAGAGAACGTGGAGGGAAATTTCCCCATTTGTCTCTATTTTTTTTTTCTTTTCTCTCATGCCCTAGCCTTCAGGTGATCTCACAGTAGTGGTATAAACGAGGAATATTGGCACCAGCAAGGTCCAAGAGGTACCTAAAATTTGAGGCAAGGGAAACTTTGTTTCCAATAGAGAAGTGGTGGTCTGAAGAGGATAGGTGCTTATTTTCTTTCTCAGTCTTCCTGTCACTTGACCCCAGAGATGAGCACAGTTGCAGAAAATGAGCTGCAGAGCAGAATACCTAAAACTTGAGTTTCAGTCCAGAGGACCAGAATGAGGAGTACCAGAAAATCCTTTAGGACACTAAGAAATGAAGGGAACTTTCTTAACCCGAGAAAGGGAATCTATTTTTAAAAAGAAAAAGTAATTACACTAAAATCACAAAAAATCATGGAGTGTTGAAAGTATCATATTTTAAATTTAAAAAGCTAGGTATGCCACCATCATCACTTGTCTTTCTTAAGATTAATAGCAGGTACATTGGTATTTGCCTTATTATTGTAACTATTATTATTGCTACTTAGTCTGTACATTGGTTGTGGATACTTTTATGCTTAATATATATTTTTTTCCAAAAGAGTGACAAGTATTATAAAGCAAACAAACAAAAATGTGTATTCATTACTGTATATATAAAGTCCATGTTGTAATTAGAGAAATACACTACATAGAAAATTTTAAAACAAGATTTCTAGCTCTACTGTTACTATGTGTCTTGCATGAGTCATTTAACACTTCAGACCATTTATTTATTTATTTATTTATTTATTTATTTATTTATTTATTTTTGAGATGGAGTCTCGCTCTGTCGCCCAGGCTGGAGTGCAGTGGCGTGATCTTGGCCCACTGTAACCTCCACCTCCCAGGTTCAAGCAATTCTCCTGTCTCAGCCTCCCAAGTAGGTGGGATTACAGGCACCCAACACTAATTCTTGTGTTTTTAGTAGAGATGGAGTTTCACCATGTTGGTCAGGCCAGTCTCGAACTCCTGACCTCAGATGATCCACTCACCTCAGCCTCCCAAATTGCTGGGATTACCGGCGTGAACCACCAGGCCCAGCCCATTGATTTATTTTCTAAAAAATTAACTGAGTCAGACTCAGTATCCTTTAAGAATGGTCACACACGCTATGATTCTTTTAAACTAACTGATGATCAGGCTCTAGGTTTTCAATCTAACTTGAATATTTCTGTGTAATTGTGGTACATTTTTTCATTCTGACAAGGAATGACAAAATGAAAATTATATAAAATTCAAATTTCAGTGTCCAGAGATAAAGTTTTATTTAACTAAGCAGTACTCATTGGTTTATGTATTCTCTATGGCTGCCGAGTTGAGTACGTGAAACAAAGACCTTATCTGGTACTCTCATTACTTTTCACTGCTATTCAATTCACAAATCACAATGACATAGTTATAACTTGACAGCTCTTCAAATAACATATATATCTCCATATTGCAACTTTATTTTTTATTATCACTGCATACCCATTCTGTGAAAACAAGAAAAGTGGGCTTTGCACTTAAAGGCAGAATCAAGTGTGGATATTGTTATCTTAGTTAACAAGAATTGTATTCGTTATATGATAACAATATAGCTGTGCTAAAAGATTATAATGTATGTTGATATTACCAGATTAAGCATTTATCACAATATTGATTGCTACAGAAAAGGAAATGTGTTCAGAGAAAGTAATCTTGTTTAGGACTATTAGCCTTTCTGCAAGAACAGTTGTTCAAAGAGTTGAGGACTTTAGGAGAAAAATCAAATAATTTTTTTAAAGAAAAATGATTTAGAGTGCTTTTCCTTGGTTGTTGACAAATTGAGGGATATTACTAACACAGTTGGCCTGCTGTATCCATGGGTTCTACATCAATGAATTCAACTAACGGCCATTGAAAATATTTGGAAAGAACGGTAGAAAAATAGCAGGCTGGGCGCGGTGGCTCACACCTGTAATCCCAGCACTTTAGGAGGCCAAAGTGGGTGGGTCACCTGAGGTCAGGAGTTTGAGACCAGCCTGCCCAACATGGCAAAACCCCGTCTGTACTAAAAATACAAAAAATTAGCCAGGCATGGTGGCAGTGCCTGTAATCCCAGCTACTCAGGAGACTGAGGCGGGAGAATCTCATGAACCCGGGAGGTGGAGGTTGCAGTAAGCCGATATCATGCCATTGCACTCCAGCATGGGCAACGAGAGTGAAACTCCTTCTCAAAAAAAAAAAAAAAAGAAAAGAAAAAAATAAAGCAATACATAGGCTGAGGGAGGGGGTTCCACCCTGAAACCAGTCTCACAGAAAACCACAGCACAGGTATCTTCCATGGCTCTTAGCTACACTGAGGGCTGAGGTAGATGACAGTGTGCATTTGATGTGAGAGTCAAGAGCCCAGCACAGGGGTGTGATGGGGACCCAGACTGCATTCCTGCCTGTCTTGGACATAAAGCTAGCACATCCCACTTACCTCCAGCAGACATCATCATATTTCACCAGGAGCTCCTGAGCCACTCCCATCAGGATTAGTTCCTGTGCTCATCACTGGAATATTCATGGGCAAGCCAGGTGATCCAGGCCTGCCCAGCTGTGTCACCAGAATGCACCACACAGTAAACAAAGATCTAGTACATACCCATCTGCTTTTGCCATAGCTGGCTCTTACCTGTTAGTGTCATCTACTGACCTGTAAGTATAACTGCAAAATCTGATATAAAACTATGACAGAAGTGCACAGGGCAATAGAAGCAAAGCCAAAAGACTCTACCCAACATGCTCTACAGTCACACCAGCAAGCGAGGGGAAAAACCCCCATCCAAATGAAAGTAAATTCAAAAATAAGAATCACAACCTCTGAAAGATAAGCAGGAACCAGCCAAGAACTCCAGCAACATGAAGAAACAGAATGTTGTGACACACCCCCAAAAGAACCACACTAACTCCCTAGCAATGGATTCTAACCAAAATGAAACATTTTAAATGACAGACATAGAATTCAAAACATAGATTATAAGGAAGCTCAATGACATCCAAGGGAAAGTTGAAAACCAACATAAACCAGAAAAACAATTCTTGGGTTGTTTTTCACACATATCTTTAAAAACATATCAACAACAGAGAGAATTTCTGGAAATAAAAAGTTCATGGACACAATTTCAAAATGCAATTGAAAGCTTTAACAAAAGACTAGACCAAGCAGAAGAAATAATTTAAGACCTTGAAGACCAGTCTTTTGAAAAAACCCAGTCAGAAAAGATAAAGGAAAAAGAATTTTTAAAAATGACAAAGCTTTTGAGAAACACAACATTTTATAAGGCAACCAAACTTGTAATTCATAGCCATTCCTGAAGGAGAAAAAGAAAAAGTAAGAAGTTTAGAAAATAATTACTTAAGAAAATAATTCAGGAAAATTTCCTGGATCTTGCTAAAGATGTAGATATGCAGATATACAAAATCCAGAGAATATCTTGGAGATACTATGCAAGATGAACATTACCAAGTTATATACTCACCAGGCTATCTAAGGTTAACGTGAAAGAGCAAATCCTAAAAGTAGCCAGAGAAAAACACCAAATCAGCTATAAAAGAAATCCCATCAGACTAATATTAGAGTTTTCAGCAGAAACTTTTGGAGCCAGAAGAGATTGAAGCCCTATTTTTACCTGCCCAAAGAAAAGAAAAAGCCAGCCAACAGTATATCCTATCAAAATAAGCTTCATAAATGAAGGAGAAAAAAGTATTTCTCAGAGAAGGAGATGTTAAGAGAATTCAACACCACTATACCAGTCCTACAAGAAATGCTCAAAGGAGTTTTAACATGGAAATGAAAGGAAAATACTCACCAATATCAAAGCACACATAATAGAAAGCTCACAGATTCTATAGGTAATTACAATTGAGATTCCAAGGCAAGTAGCTAACAAACTATGACAAGAACAAAACCCCACATATCAACATTAACCTTGAATACAAATGGCTTAAATTCTCCACTTAAAAGACTTAGACTAGCAAATTGGATAAAACATACGATCCCACCATCTGTTACCTACAGGAGATCCACCTTATAGCTAAGGACACTTACAGGCTCAAAGTAAAGAGGTGGAAAAAGATATATCATGTAAATGGAAAACAAGTGAGTAGAAATAGCCATTCTCATATCTGATATCAGATCTCATATCTGATATGAGAAACAGACTTTAAACCGCAACTGTAAAATAAAGACAGGGGAATTATATAACAATAAAGGGTTCAATAAAACAAAAAATTATAACTATGTAAAATATATGCACCCAACATTGAAGCACCCAGATTCTTACCATAAATACTTCTAGACCTAGGAAAACATATTACCAGGAATGCAATAATAGTAGGGGGCTTCAACATCCCACTGACACCACTAGACATATCATCAAAGCAGAAAATCAACAAAGAAACTCTGGACTGAAACTAGACTGTAGGCCCAATATACCTAATAGACATTTACAGAACATTCTACCCAACAACTACAGAAAATACATTCTTCTGATCTGATCATGGAACATTCTCCAAAATCAACCATATGCTTGACCTTATATAAAGCAAGTCTCAATAAATTCAAAAACTTGAAAGTATATCAAATACTTTTTAGAACACAATGGAATAAAATTAGAAATGAATACCAAGAGGAATTCTCAGAACTACACAAGTGCACGGAAACTAAGCAACTTACTCTTGAACAACTTTTGGATAAACAATAAAATGAAAGTTGAATTCAAAATTTTTTTGAAATGAAGGAAAATAGAGGCACAATGTGCCAAATCCTAAGGGATACAGCAAAAGCAACTCTAAGAGGAAAGTTTATAGCACAAAATGCCTACATCAAGCAGGTGGAAAGACTTCAAATTAACAACACAATGTCATACTTCAAGGAACTAAAAAAACAAGAACATACCTAACCTAAAGCTAGCAGAAAAAAAGAAATAACAAAGATCAGAGCAGAAATAAATGAAATTGTGACCAAAAAAAAGAAAAAGGATCAATGAAATGAAAAGCTGATTTTTTGAAAGGTTAAACAAAACTGACAGTGCTACTTAGATTAACCAAGAAAAAAAAAAAGAGACGATTCAAATAAGCACAGTCAGACTTGACAAAGATGATGTTACAACTGATACCATAGAAATATGAAAGGTCATTGGTGATTACTATGAACACCTTTATGCACACAAATTAGAAAACCTGGAGGAAACGAGTGAATTTCTGGAACAATATATTATCCCCATATTGAACCAGTATGAAACAGAAATCCTGAAAAGACCAGTAATGAATTATGAAATCAAATCAGTAATAAAAAAAACTTCCAAAAAATTAAACTCCAGGACAATATGAATTCACAGCCAAATTTTACCAGATGTGCAAAGAAGAGGTAATACCAATCTTACTTAAACTATTTCCAAAAATCAAGAAGGGGCCCTTTTCTAACTCATTCTATAAATACAGTATCACCCTGATACCAAAATCAGGCAAGGGAACACACACACAAAAACAATTCCAGCCCAATATCCCTGATGAAATATGCAAAAATCCTTAACAAAATATTGGCAAACAAAATTTAACAGCACATCAAAAAGATAATTTCTTATGATCAAGTGGGCTTTATTCTAGAGAAGCAATGATGGTTCAACATATGCAAATCAATAAATGTGATTCATCACATAAACAGAAACTAAGAACAAAAACCATATAATCATCCCAATGGATCCAGAAAAAGCATTTAATAAAATCAACATCCCTTCCTGATAAAAAAAAAAACTCAACAAACAAGACATCAAAGAAACATACCTCAAAATAATAACAACCATATATGACAGTCTTACAGCCCCCATTATACAGAATAAAGAAAAGTTGAAAATGTTTTGCCTAAGAACTGAACCATCACCACTACTATTCAATATAGCACTGGAAGTCCTAGTCAGAGCAATCAGGCAAGAGAAAAAAAAAAAAGCTTCCAAAATGAAAGAGAGGAAATAAAATTATCTATTTGCTGACAACATGATCATACATCTAGGAAAAAAAAAAAAAAAAAACCCTAAAGCTTTCTCTGAAAGACTCCTAGATTTGATAAACAGCTTCAGGAAAGTTTCAGGATACAAAATTAATGTACAAAAGTCAGTAGTATTTTTATATAACAGTAACATTGGAGCTGCGAACCAAATCAAGAATACAATCCCATTTCTAATAGCCACAAAAAATGTGAGAATACTTTTAACCAAAAAATGAATGATCTCTGCAGGGAGAACTATGAAATATTGATGAAAGAAATGGTAGATAACACAACAAATGGAGAAACATCCCATGGAATGGATTAGAAGAATCAATATCATTAATATGACCATGCCACTCAAAGCATTCTAGAGATTCAAAGCAATTTTTATCAAAATACCAACAACATTCTTTATAGAATTAGAAAAAAAATCCTAAAATTCATATGGAACAAGAACAACAAAAAGCCTGAATAGCCAAGGCAATCCTAAGCAGAAAGAACAAATCCAGAGGCATCATGCTGACTGATGTCAAATTATTCTACAAGGCTATAGTAACTAAAACAGCATGGTACTGGCAGAAAAGTAGACACATAGATCAATGGAACAAAGTAGAGAACCCATAAATAAAGCCAAATACCTGCAAACAACTGATCTTTAACAAAAGTGACAAAAATAAACAATGGAGGAAAGACACTCAGTTCCATAAATGGTGCTTGGAAAATTGGTTGGCCAAGTGCAGAAGAATGAAACTGGACCCCTATCTCTCACCATATACAAAACTATCTCAAGATAGATAAAAGACTTAAATGTAACACCTGAAACTATAAAAATTCTGGACAAAACTCTAGGAAAAACTCTTCTGGACATTAGCCTAGGCAAATAATTTACAATGAAGGACCCAGAAGCAAAGGCAAAAACAACAACAACAACAAAAATACAAATGGGACTTAATTAAACTAAAAAGCTTCCATGCTGCAAAAGAAATAATCAACAGAGTAAACGGACAACATATAGAACAGGAGAAAATACATGCAACTTATGCCTCCAGTGAAGGACTAATATCCAGTATCTATAAGGAACTCAAACAACTCAACAAGAAAAAGCAAACGACCAAACTAAAAACTAGGCAAAAGACATGAACGGGCATTTCTCTAAAGAAGAAACACAAGTGGCCAACAAACACATGCAAAAAGGTTCAACATCACTAATCACCAGGGAAATGCAAGTTAAAACCACTCTGAGATATCTTACACCAGTCAAAATGGTCATTATGAAAAAAGAAGTAAAAGACACACACATGCACAACAGATGACATGGATGAGAAGAAAAAGTAATTCCACTGTTGGTGGGAATGTAAATTAGTTCAGCCTCTAGGGAAAACAACATGTAGATATCTGAAATAACTACAAATGGAACTACATTCAATCCAACAATCCTACTATGGAGTGTCTACCCAAAGAAAAAGAAATCATTATATAAAAAAGACACCTGCACTAGTATGTTTATCGCAGCACTACTCAAAGTAGCAAACCAATAAAACTAACGTATGTCCATCCACAGTGGATTGGATAAAAAAAAATGTTGTATATATACACCGTGGAATACTATGCAGCCATTAAAAAATAATAGTCATGTCCTTTGCAGCAACAAAGGAGAAAGCTATTCTCCCAAGTGAATAACTCAGAAAAAGAAAATCAAATATCTCATATTCTCACTTGTAAGCAGGAGCTAAACAGTGGGAATATATGAACATAGAGGTGGAAATAATAGACTCTGGAGACACCAAAAGTTTGGGGGGATGGGGTAGGAGGGGGTTAAGAGTTGAAAAGTTACCTATTAAGTACAATGGTCATTATTTGGGTGATGGATACACTAGAAACACAAACCTCACCCTTATACTATATATCTATGTAACAAACCTGCAAAATACCCCCTGAATCCCAAGCAAAGTAATTTTTTAAAGTAACAATACAACAATAAAAAATAACACAAATAACAAACAATTTAGTATAGAATATATTTAGAAACTTTAAAATAAACTAAAAAATAACACAAATAAAAAATTATTATAGAATATATTTATAAACTTTAACATAGCATTTACATTGTGTTAGGTATTATAAGTAGTCTAGAGATGATTTAAAGTACATGGAAGGTGGTTCAGTGAAATGGCTCATACCTGTAATCCCAGCACTTTGGGAGGCCAAAGGGAGGATCATTTGAGATCTGGAATTTGAGACCAGCCTGGGCAAGACTCCATCTCTACAAAAAAAAATTAAAAATTAGCCAGACTGGTATACATACCTGTAGTTCCATCTACTTGAGAGGCTGGGGTGAGAGGATTGCTTTTGCCCATGAGTTTGAGGTTGCAGTAAGCTATGATTATACCACTTCACTCCAGCCTGGGTAACAGAGTGAGACTCTATCTCTAAAAAATAATAATAAAGTAAAATAAAATAAAAAATAAAACAAAGTATACAGGAAGATTTCCATAGGTTATATACAAATACTATACCATTGTTTATAGGGGACTTCAGCATCCTTGAATTTTGATATCCAAGGGGATCCTGTTATCAAACCCCTGCAGGCACCAAGGGACCACTTTATCACTCAGTTGTTTAAAGTGTCAATGCTGAATGTGAATCAACTAAAAAATTAAGTTCACTGAATAAGCTGAGTGGAAAAACACCAAGTAAGAACATTATAAAAGAATTTAAGAAGAACATTAATTTAGCGCAAATTAAAGGGGAATCTGATAATATTTCCAAATTTATAGTGGTAAATTATGTTTAGAGCTAAAAGTGTTCACTTGGACAAATTAAAAAGTTATAAAAATGTAAGATGTTTAAAGCCAATGGTTATTCATTGAATTCAACAGCAAGTACATTCCAGAAAACATTTGGCTTTTTCATGTAGTGTTAACAGTGAACTTCATCACTTTTGAGAACTTGACAATCACCAGTTTCCAAGAATTTTTGTCAGAAATAGAAGTTAAATATCCTAACATGCCCTAACATACAACATCTTGGTGGCTTAAAATTTTATTGCATATTTAGTTCAAGCAGAGAATGAATTTCTTTATAAGTGAAAAGAAATCCCTTCAACTACTATTATGGAACACTGAATGGCTTTGGAATTTAGTTTTCACTACAGATTTATTTTTCTTAATGAATTAAACCTAAAATTTCAAGCCAAAACAACATGTATGCAAAACTTATGGCAAAGTTATTTCAATGACAACTAAATGTCGTTGGAATCACGTGTAATGTTAAGCTACTTTGTATACTTACGATGCTATCAGATTTTAAAAAGCGAGAAATCCATTCTCATACAAAGTTGTAGTGGGTATATTTTACAAGATCAAACTACAGTTCCAGCAGTGTCTTGGGAACCTCTATATAAATGCAAAGGAAATATCTGTATTTCAGAACCCACTTGACTGAGCAATTGCAGACCTTCCACTTAACCTTCGATTAGAAATGATAAATCTGCAATAAAATGACATGCTAAATGGTAAATATCGAGAGAAAAATCTAATAGAAATATATAACTGCCTCTCAAGCATTGAATATGCTCAGTTAAAATCATATGCTCATAGATTTATATCAGTATTTGGCAGTAACTATTTGTCTAAAAAGACATTTTCAAAGATGAAATAAACCAACTCTTATTACATATTATCATGAACAGATGAATATTTTTAATCAATTTTGAAATATGAACCACTAATTTTGAACATCAAATAAGTGAAATAATATGTGCCCCCCAAAATAAAATAAAATTTTGCTCTTTTTCTTATTCAATTACATTACAAAATATGTACTCAGTTATATTATTTTTTAATTTCATCAATAAAAATAGACATTTGTTTTCTCTCTTGTTATATTAGTTATTTAATATCCTTAGATTATCTAATATTCTTGATTTAGTCTCCTGGCCTACAAAACTTTTAATATTACTATCTGACTCTTTTTTTTCTGATTAAACTTAGTTTTAACAGGTCTCAAAATTCTGTGACAGGTTTTTGGTTGTTTTCATTAAAAAGTACTGATTTTAGGGTGTCTGTAATCTCAGCTAATCGGGAGACTGAGGCAAGAGAATTGCTTGAACCCTGGAGGCGAGGTTGCAGTGAGCCGAGATCATGCCACTGCCTGGGTGACTGTGTGAGACTCTGTCTCCAAAAAAAAAAAAAAAAAAAGCACTGATTTTAAAAACTAATAACTTAAAACTACCACATATTAAAAAAAAAAAAAATGGATCCGCAAAACATTCTCCTTTCCCTCTGAAGCTTTTCTGATGCATTGTTATCATTAACCAATCTTTTACTGTTAAACTTAAATGACCAATTGAAACAAAAAGTTCTGAGATCATTCTTTTACTGATTAAGATTGGGGTGGTAGGTATTAGGGATAATATTCATTTAGCCTTCTGAGGCTTCTGGGTAGACTTGATGACTTTGCCAGCTTCAGAAGCTTTCTTGTCCACTGCTTTGATGACACCAGTAGTAACTGTCTATCTCATATCATGAACAGGAAAACGACCCAGAAAAGAATAGTCAGAGAGGCTGTCAACACACATGGGCTTGTCAGGAACCATATCAACAATGGCAGCATCATCAGATTTCAAGAATTTAGGGCCATCTTCCAGCTTATTACCAGATTAGTATTCAATCTTTTCCTTCAGCTCAGCAGACGTGCAAACAATGTGAGCTGTGTGGCAATCCAGTACAGGGACATAGCCACCAGTGATTTGGTCTGGCTGGTTCAGGATAATCACCTGAGCAGTGAATCCAGCTGCTTCCATTTGCAGGTCATTTTTGCTGCCACCAGCAACATTGTCACAACAAATATCTTTGACAGACACATTTTTGACATTGAAGCCCATATTGTCCCCAGAAAAGGCTTCACTCAAAAGATTCATGTTGCATTTTAGCAGACTTTACTTCAGTTGTAACATTGACTGGAGCAAAGATGACCACCATGCTGGGCTTGAGAACATGTCTCCACTCGGCCCACAGGGACAATATCAATACAACCAATTTTGTAGACATCCTGGAGAGGCAGATAGAAGGGCTTGTTAGTTGGAAGAGTTGATCGTCCAGAGCTTGAGGCAGTGTGGTTCCACTGGCACTGACATCTTTCAGGTGACTCTCCATCCCTTGAAACAAGACATGTGAGCACTTGGTTCTCATATTAGTCAGGGTTCTCTAGATGGACAGGACTAATAGAATAGATGTTTATGTGGTTTGTCTGTGTCCTCACCCAAATCTCATCTTGAATTCTCACATGTTGTGGGTGGGACCTGGTGGGAGGTGGTTGAATCATGGGGGTGGGTCTTTCCCATGCTGTTCTCGTGATGGTGAGTAGGTCTCATGAGATCTGATGGTTTTATAAGGGGGAGTTTTCCTGCACAAGCTCTCTTTCTTTGCCTGCTGCCATCAATGTAAGACGTGGCTTGCTCCTCCTTGCCTTCCACCATGATTGTAAGGCCTCCCAGTCACTTGGAACTATAAATCCATTAAAACTCTTTCTTTTGTAAATTTCCCAGTCTTGGGTATATCTTTACCAGTGGTGTGAAAATGGACTAATATAGATGTATATGAAAGGGAGTTTATTAAGGAGTATTGTCTCACACAATCACAGGGTGAAGTTCCACAAAATGCCATCTGCAAGCTGAGGAGCAAGGAAGCCAATTCAAGTCCCAAAACCTCAAAAGTAGGAGAGCTAACAGTGCAGCCTTCAGTCTGTGACTGAAGGCCCAGGAGCCCCTGCAAACCACTGGTGTAGGTACAAGATTCCAAAAGCTAAAGAACTTGGAGTCTGATGTTAGAGAACAGGAAGCATCAATTATGGGGGAAAGATGGAGGCCAGAAGACTTAGCCAGTCTAGTCCTTTCACGTTTCTCTGCCTGCTTTTATTCTAGCCACACTGGCAGCTGATAAGATGGTGCCCACCCAGATTGAGGGTGGGTCTGCTTCTCCCAGTCCCTTGATTCAAATGTTAATCTCTTTTAGCAACATCCTTAGGGACACACAATACATTGCATCCTTCAATCCAATCAAGTTGACACTCAATATTAACCATCGCAGTTCCAGCACGTTATTAACATTCCAACCAGAAATTAGCACAAATGCTACTATGTCAAGTTTGTAGCCAGTCTTCTTAATATAAGTGCTGACTTCCTTAATGATCTCCTCATATCTCTCCTGGCTATAGGGTGGCTCAGCGAAATCCATTTTATTAAAGCCAAGAATTGTTTCACACCCACAGTGTAACCAAGAAGGGCATGATCACAGGTTGGCTCATCCTTGGAGACAGCAGCTTTGAATTTGCCTGAGATCCTCCTGTAATCATGTTTTTGATAAAGTCTCTGTTTCCTGGGGTGTCAATGACAGTGACATAGTAGTTGCTGATCTCAAAATTCCACAAGGAGATTTCAATGGTGATATCACATTCATGCTCAGCTTTCAGTTTATCCAAGACCCAGACACCTTTAAGGGAACACTTTCGCACCTCAGCAGCCTCCTTCTAAAATTTTTAAATGGTTCTTTTGTTGATGCAATCACATTTGGGGATCAGATGGCCAGTAGTCATGGACTTTCCCAGATCTATGTGTCCAATAACAATAAAGCTGTTATGAATCTCTTCCTTTGCATTTTGGCTTTTAGGGGTGGTTTTAGCAGCATGTGTTCTGGAGGCAAACATGTTGTGGAAAAGCTACTATCTAATTCTTCATGGAAAAAGTTTGCCAACTTTTAAACTGAATTATAAATTCCCAACATATCATGCATAGAATTTACTTGTAACCCCTTTTTCACATGTTTTATCAACTCATCTTGCTATGTTCTCCTCACCAGTGAACTATAACATGATATCATCCATGTAATTGATAAACATGATCCTCAGAAGTATGGCAAAATGATTACATTCCTTAGACAGTACAATTAGCAGAGGTGGAAAGTTGCTATAACCCTAAGGCAGGATGAAGAAAGCATACTGCTGTACTAATAAAGTAAAAGTAAAATGTTTATTAACTCAGAGAAAAAATTCACATGAAGTCACATAGACACCATCAGCTATATTTACTTTGTTTTCCAAATATACCACATGTGAAAGAGCATCTGCAATTGTAGCCATCTCCTGATAAAGTGTATTTTAATCTACTGTCCTACAAGATTTTCCTATCTTCTGTACAGGTCAAATTGTCAATTTAAGTGGGTATATAAAAATATTATTTTTACATGCATCTTTTAAGACGTTGATGGTGCCACTAATCTCTCTGGTTCCCTCCAGGGAACAGATATTGACTTTGATGTACTTTTTGAGTAAAAATAGAATATTCTAGGAGCTGGCCATTTTTTTACTGTAAGAGCCTTTACTAGTTCAAGAGGCAATGTGGTGATGCTGTTGCTGAATATATTTATTCCTGATATGAACTCAGCAGCTAAGTAAATAACCACAGAAACTTTTTTCCAGATCTACTAGGCCCACTGTAAAATGTAGATTGGGTCCAAAACTCCATTTACCTGAATAATTTAATTTCCTCACTTTTCTTTGATTGGTAGTCCTCAATGGCATTCTGAAACTGTTCATCAGCTTTCTATGTTCAGAAAAAAATGATACATATATACATATATGTATAAAAGCCTGGGTCTATCACTTTACCCAGTCCAATATTACTTTGGCTACAGGTTTGCAGAAGGACAAGAGAAATATTTGAAATATGTATATGTATATGTATATGTATATGTATATGTATATATGTATATGCAATGGGTCTTCCCCAAGTGTTCCTGGCTACTCTCCCATTAGAGAACTTTGTAGACTCCTCATCTTTTTCAGTCCTGGATATTGCATGATCGATTAACTATCTTCAAAGTTTGGTTAAATTCAAACCATTCTGATTTCTTGGGTCATATCTTATCTTGGTAACCATGCTCACTTAGTCAGTAGTAATTAAGTTAACTTCTTTATTGAAATCAGGAGTTCATTTTATTGGCAGCTTCTCCTACCTTTCTCTTCTTTTTAAGTCTAGAAAAATACAGTCACTACAGAATTATTTAAGAAAGGTAGTGCCTTCCTTGTCAATTTATCTCTTAGTGTTTTGATTAAAAAAAAACAAAAACAAAAAAACCTGTGGGCCTTTTCTTTCTAAATATTTAGATTACTTCCTCTATCTTATACATAATAATTTCTAGAATCCCAAGCTTCATTCAATACAGGCTCCCATTTAGTCTAGTTTTAGTCAACAATCCAAGCTTCTCTCAGCTACTCAAGCACAGGATATAACATTTTTTAAGAGCTCCAAATTAATAAATTTAGCCGTGTTTTCCTCTCCCTGGTAAAGTACCCTCAGTGTCTATTGCACCACAAGTTTTCCAGATTTGGGCTGATATAAGTTTTTAAAGTTTTACAAAGTTTTTAATGTGTAACCCTTCCCTCTGAGGTTTAAATTTATAATTGTAGGGCATTCTGACTCTAGTTATAGAAGAGGACAGTGAGAGGTGACTGGGATCAGAAATGAGAATTTGCATCTGCCTGCAAGATAATAAGCTCACGAATTTAATGCAGAGTCTTTGAAACCAGTGAAACCAGGTCATGAAACCAATGAAGAGGGATCGATTCTATTGATATGAAAAGTTCTGGGAAATTTTGGAGTTTGAGGCACTGAGATATATTTGAAGTCTCCAAAATGCCATATTCCATGTCATAATATTCTATTTTTTCCAAATAAATCCTAACTTTCAGAAGAAACACACTGAGACTGTAAACCTGGTCTATGTTAAAATTCCAGAAATAAAAAAATCAGATTCTAAACCTGAGAAATATCTACATAAACCCAGTGGCTATAAGAAATTATTTTAGGAATAGTCATAGAAAATCTCTGGTGCCTTGAGTATAGAATTTAAAGCTCTGATTCTATCGCTTACACTCCAATAGAGGTTTCTGGAACTACCTCACTCTATAGTCCTTGTATAACTTATGCCCATTGTGATATGCTAGAGCAACCATCATTTGATCTGTTCTCAATATTTTAATGATTGGAGTCATGGATTTAAAATGTTTCCTGTCTAATGTTAACCTGCTCCTCACTGCCTTCTTATCTAACTAGATCAAATAATAAATCTCTTATCACAAACTTGAGGTCTGTTGCTTGTAATGTCTTTTGGTATCAAGTACTTTATTGACTCACTGTAACAGAAAACGCTCTGGCTATTTTAAACAGCAAAGAGTTTTGTACCAGGAATAGGGTGTTTTCAAAATTATTGGTAGAATTAAAGAACTTCTCTATGGTGTACTTCCAGAAATACTTCCAGGACCATACTGTAAAACCAGCCCACCAAGGGCACTCCTATTTCCACCACAATCAGGCATCCTTTGTTCCAGCTTCTGAATTCAAGATCCCACAATCTTGCTATAACTGAAGGTCAGAAAACTACCCCCACAATCATTTATTCAATGAATATTTATGAAATCCCTACTAGGAAGAGCCTCTACTGTGGGGGTTGCTTGGTAGACAGAAAGCAGAAGAAGATATGAGATTATGGTATGAAAGGCACCCAAAAATAATGTGAGAGTACTAAGTTAGGACAGAAAGGGGTTAGAGAAACACTGAATACAAACTTTATAAAATGTTTGATTTTGTTAAGGAAAAACTTATTTTCCGAGTACCTGGTTTACATGGCAGAAAATTGACAAACCATTAAATGAGAATGCTTCTAATTCTTAGATAAATATAATCCCATCAATTTATTTCATAGTGACATTTCATTTTTTCATAAAGTTGCTAGTAGAATTTTTTGATCAGACAATATGGCAAATAGAAAAAAACAAAACATTAGTTTTTATTTTGTTGTGCTTCTTCACAAGCATTTACTCATGCTCCCATTTTTTTTTCACCAAGTAGAAAATGCATGTATACACAAACATTGCACCGAGAATCTGGAATTCTAAAACCAAAGCAAAGAATTAATATAACTGAATAAGTCTAGAAAAACAAACACGGCAATCAGAAAGAATTAAAAACCCACTCAACTTACCCAACAAGGTTAGCACCAAGGGCAAGGGCATTTTTTTACACTGCATATCTGTCTATGTGTGTTAATTATCTCAATGGCTATTTCAATCAATTATTTTCTTTTGACAATGAAGATTACCCCCAGCAAAACGTCTTAGTTGACAAGTTACTTGGATGACCTTAATTACAACATCTATTGGATCATAAATGAATTTAAAAGATATTAAGGGAGGGAGAAACCAAGTGGTAAATTTTATTTAATTTTCTGGGTTAATTTTAAGTTCCCTGGAAAACGTGATTTTCTAGGTTATTTCTTTTTGTTCAAAACTTTACAGTGTAAAAATGCTGTTTCCAAATATTAATCTTTCTCTTCAGCTTAATACTTTGCCATTCAATATCCTGAAATGACTAAAAAAAAGTCTGGGTGAATTTAGATTGCTTATTAAGCACAATGTAAATCAAAATTCAACTAAAATGTCTTTTTTCTACCTTTATCCCCTGCTACAGTTTATAGTGTGCTACCATTCTTCTGTACTTTTAAATAACACTTGGCTTAACAATAACAAAACAACAACAAATACATTCTAATGCATTAGTTAAAAAAAAAGAAAAATGTCCAACTGTCCACATGGTAATCTACTGCTAAATATCCATCTAGACACATCAAAAACTTTTCTACTTGATTAATAGAAATGAGCCAATTTTAAAATTCGATAATTTCAGTTACTACATTTTGCTGATTTTTTTTGTAAATAAGAAATCAATAACACACTCATTTTTTAATTTGAGAGTGTCATAAGCTTTCATTTGACTTTTTTACATTTTTGTCTGACAGAAGAAGTTGATGGTGGCAGTAAACAAATATTGAACTTCTTTTCAAGTTGTTCTATTCCTAGATGACTCTTTTTCAATGAAATTTAGCCACCTGGGAAGTTTGTTCTTTGTAACTTTCCTCTGTAGGAAGAGCATGCCTGTGAAATTCAGCAAGAAATTAAGTCATAAGAAGAGCAAGTAATTCCACTGCTAATGAAGCCAGAGATATCACTTTTGTGACTGAACTACAGGGGAATTAAAATTGCCCTCACCAAGCTGAATTTTATCAGTTACAAAAAATTGTAATTTTAAAAAAATAGCCATGCAACATATATGGTAAAGATAATTTCTCTGGTTTAAAGAATGATTTTATTCGCATGACATTAATCAAAAGGTGAGTTTTCAAGGTTATCTAATAAGGAATCATTCTTAACATAATAATTTGTTCATTTTAAATCACTATTACACATTTGGCAGTTCTGTTAAGGAGATAATTTGGCAACCTCTTCATTGAAAGTGGCTCCTCTCATAAAAATGGGCACCTAGAGAGATATTTACACATACTCTAACTCTGCCTATATGCAAAAAATTACTGTAGAAAACTGCATCACCCACTTTTTGGTGTTTAAGTAGACAATGATGTAAGTCCATAAAATCTAGCAATGGTGGGCATAGTTTGAGGAAGAAAGGTGAAATAGTAGTGATGTACTTAGAAGCAAAAATCCATTTTGTCAGAACCACTATTGCCTACCTAATATCTATACTCCCTTTCATTTTTACAGACTTTATACATACTCTCAATATGCCAACTAAAATCAACATTTATCAGCCTCTCTTGCATCTATGTGGCCATGTGTATTAGTCTGTTTTCACACTACTATAAAGATACTACCTGGGACTGGGTAACTTATTTAAAAAAGAGGTTTAGCTGACTAACTGGCACAGTTCTGCATGGCTAGGGAAGCCTCAGGAAACTTACAGTCATAGCAGAAGGTGAAGGGGAACCAAGTCATGTCTTAAATGGCAGCAGGCACAAGAGAGAGCAGAGGGGAAGCACCAGGCACTTATCAAACAACCAGATCTCATGAAAATTCACTCACTATCACAAGAAGAGCATGGGGGGGATCACCCCATGATCCAATCCCCTCCCACCAGGTCCCTACCTCAACGTGGGGATTACAATTCCAGATGAGATTTGGGTTGGGACACAGAGCCAAGCCAAATTATTCCACCCTGACCCTCCCAAATCTCATGTCATTTTCACATATCAAAACCAATCATGCCTTCCCAGCAGTCCCCCAAGTCTTAACTCATTCCAGCACCTTAACTGAAAAGTCCAAGTCCAAAGTCTCATGTAAGACAAGTCAAGTCCCTTCCACCTATAAGCCTGTAAAATAAAAAACAAGTCATTTACTTTGAAGATACAATGGGGGTACAGGCATTGGGTAAATGTTCCTATTCCAATTGGGAGAAATGGGACAAAACAAAAGGTTTACCGGCCCCATGCAAGTCCAAAACCTAGCAAAGCAGTCATTAAATCTTAAAGCTCTGAAATAACCTCTTTTGAGTCCATATCTCACATGCAGGGAATGCTGATGCAAAAGGTGGGCTCCCATGGCCTTGGGCAGCTTCGCCTATGTGGCTTTTCAGGATACAGCACCTAAAGCTGCTTTCACAGGCTGGTGTTGAATGCCTGTGGCTTTTCCAGGGCACACTGCAAACTGTCAGTGAACCTACCATTCTGGGGTCTGGAGGATGGTGGCCCTCTTCTCACAGCTTCACTAGGCTGTGCCCCAGTAAGTACTCTGCATAGGGTCTCCAACACCACATTTCCCTTCTGCACTGCCCTGGCAGAGGTTCTCCGTGAGGGACCTCTGCAGAAGACTTCTGCCTGGACATCCAGGCATTTCCATACCTCCTCTGAAATCTAGTTGGAGGCTCCCAAAGCTCAACTTTTGTCTTCTATGCACTCGCGGGCCCAACACCATGTGGAAGCTACCAAGCCTTTGGGCTTGCACCTTATGAAGTGATAGCTTGAGCTGTACTGTGTCACCTTTTAGCCATGGCTTGAGCTGGAGGGCCTGGAACACAGGACACCAAGTCCTGAGGCTCACAGAGCAGTGAGGCCCTGTGCCTGGCCCACAAAAACATTTTTTCCTCCTAGGCCTCCAGGCCTGTGATGGGAGGGGCTGCTGTGAAGATTTCTGACATGCCTTGGAGACATTTTCCCCATTGTCTTGGCTATTAACATTTGGTTCATCACTTATGCAAATTTCTATAGCCAACTTGAATTTCTCTTCAGAAAATGGGGTTTTTCTTTTCTACCACATGGCCAGGCTGCACATTTTCCAAACTTTTATATTCTGCTTCCCGTTTAAACATAAGTTCCTCATCTCCATCTGAGACCACCTCAGCCTGGATTTCATTGTCCATAACACTATCAGCATTTTGGTCAAAACCATTCCACAAATCTCTAGGAAGTTCCAAACTTTCCTACATCTTCCTGTCTTCTTCCGAGCCCTCCAAACTGTTCCAGCCTCTGCCTGTTACCCAGTTCCAAAGTAACTTCCACATTTTCATGTTATCTTTATAGCAGTACCCCACTTTGGTACCAATTCTCTGTATTAGTCAATTTCCACACTGCTATAAAGATACTACCTGAGCCTGGGTAATTTATAAAGAAGAGGCTTTATTGACTTAACAGTTCTGCATGGCTGAGGAGGCCACAGGAAACTTACAATTATGGCAGAAGGCAAAGGGGAAGCAAGACATATCTTACATGGCAACAGGCAAGAAAGAGAGCTCAGGGGACACACCAGACACTTACCAAACAACCAGATCTCGTGAAAACTCACTGACTATCATGAGAACAGCATGAGAGAAACCTCCCCCATGACCCAATCCCCTCCCACCATGTCCCTCCCTTGACACTTGGGGGTTACAATTCAGATTACAATTCCAGATGAGATATGGGTAGGGACACAGTGCCAAACCATATCACCATGTGACACATTGTTGCTCAATGAGATATAAGCCACATTCTACTCAGGGTTCCTGGAAATGTTTTGTATTACTAAAACAAAATTTTCATGCTCTTTCTTGTTTCTTCAGTTTTCTTTATGCCTGCAATGTGGTCTGGAATTGTAGCAACTATCATAAAACCATCAGAATAAAAGCCACATACCAAGAGGATAAAGCTATAGGAAGACTAAGATATGGATGTTCTCATTGGACTGCCATCTTAGACCTGGACTACTTGCCTCAAAAAATTCTTACATTATGTAAAAACAAATTCCTTTTTGTTTAAGCCACTGTAGCTAGAATTTTGTAACAT
Source organism: Pan troglodytes (assembly GCF_028858775.2). Taxonomy (NCBI): domain Eukaryota; kingdom Metazoa; phylum Chordata; class Mammalia; order Primates; family Hominidae; genus Pan; species Pan troglodytes. The sequence continues at coordinate 55,239,165 of NC_072403.2, forward strand.
CATGCCAAATGATAAGTGATAACCATCCCTCATGTAATTCAAAAAACTATAACAAACACCTTGAATGTGGACAACTACTCATGCAGGCATCCATCATGCATCTTACATCCTGTTGGTGGAAGAAAAGTCTTTATATAAAAATATTATGAACTTCTGAAATAGTACTATGCTCTGATTCTTGTGGAAAATCTTATAAAATCCTTTATCTAATAAATAATGTAGCCTGCCCCTTCCTCTGGGAGCTCTGTGCTAAACACCCGTAATGGTAAGCTAGATAAAGAAAATGTGCTAAACATACAGCATGGAATACTATGCAGCCATAAAAAAGAATGATAGAGCTGGAGGCCACTTCCTCAGCAAACTAACACAGGAACAGACAACTAAATACTGCTTGCTCTCGTTTATAAGTGGGAACTAAATGATGAGAACACATGGGCACATTGAGGGAAACAACACACACTATGGCCTTTCAAAATGTGGAGGGTGGGGCCGGGCGCGGTGGCTCATGCCTGTAATCCCAGCACTTTGGGAGGCCGAGGCAGGCGGATCATGAAGTCAGGAGATAGAGACCATCCTGGCTTACACGGTGAAACCCCATCTCTACTAAAAAAATACAAAAAATTAGCCAGGCGTGGTGGTGGGTGCCTGTAGTCCCAGCTACTCGGGAGACTGAGGAAGGAGAATGGTGTGAACCCAGGAGGTGGGGCTTACAGTGAGCCAAGATCACACCACTGCATTCCAGCCTGGGCAACAGTGCAAGACTCCATATCGGAAAAAAAAAAAAAATCTGGAGGGTGGGAGGAGGGAGAGGATCAGGAAAAATAATTCATGGGTACTAGGCTTAATACCTGGGTGATAAAATAATCATGAAACAAGTTTACCTGTGTAACAAACCTGCATCTCTGAACTTAAAAGTTAAATAAATAAATACAATAGTATAAGTTAATACAGAGTGAGAATGCCTCCCATGAGCTCCCTAAGGTGCACCATGTGCAATGAACATTTCCAGGACTTTATGCCTGGAATGTGATCTGGAACTGTAGCAACCATCATAAAACACCCTCATACAGAAAATTTTTGGCTCCAATACAGAGTCAAAGAAAGAAAGGAACATCCTTAAAAAGCATCTTAAATAGTGGTAGCTGACATTCCTTTCACTCTTTTTCATAAAATCCTTCTTCAGTTAATTTTTTAATCTTTCTTCATACACATGTGACAATTGTCTGGATCTCAGAAGCTCTGAGAGTCTGTCCTAACACTAATAATGCAAATGCTTGTCTGAAGTCCTGGGAATGTTCATCATGGATGATGACAGCTAAAAGGTAAATAGCTCAACTTTCCAAGTAGCCAGATGGATATTTATGATCTCTAATTCTCAGTCAGATTGGAATCAACATTTCTTACTGCATTGGCGGCAACCTCCCTTAAGTCATGTTTAAAACTTCTCTTGTTTTTTTTGCCAACTCTGGAAAACAAGTCCTTACAAATTATGTTACAATTCATAAATAAAAGGCTATTCATTTATAGGTAGCCACATGTCTTTTGAGCCATTAGATCAGCCTTACTCAAATTTGAGACACATCTGTCCATAATCAATCAAATTATCAAATATACTTGTTATTTGTTAACTTGAAATGGAATAATACAAACAAAGAAATGAACCTCTTAGGGAATATTTAAGAGTTATTCTTATCTGTGGGAGTTTTGTTTTGATAATTTTTTTTGAGATAGGGTCTGGCTCTGTTGCCCAGGCTGGACTGCAGTGGCACAATCTCAGCTCACTGCAACCTCCACCTCCTGGGCTCAAGCGATCCTACCTCAGCCTCCCAAGTAGCTGGGATTACAGGTGCGTGCCACCACAGCTGGCTAATTTTTGTATTTTAGTAGAGATGGGGCTTCACCATGTTGGCCAGGCTGGTCTTGAACCCCTGGCCTTAAGTGATCTGCCTGCATTGACCTCCAAAGGTGATGGGATTACAGGCATGAGCCACCATACCCAGCCTGCTTTGGTAACTCTAAAAGCAAAAAACAGTACAATTTAAGCAGAAGCCTCAGTTGATTCTACAGGGAGCTCTTTATTTGGGGGCTTTCAAAGTGAAATTACATTAAGGTGAGGGGTGGGGCTTTACCTCTACATTTACTAGTAATTGAATGTGGTCTGCCCCTGGACAGGGAAGCCATCCTTGAGTGAGTCAGTTCTTATCATTCAGGGTAATTCTAAGAGAAGGAAACAGCCATGATTTATCAGTGGTGGCCAACATGACCAGTAGTTGAGGGAATGAGGCCCCAAACCTGAAGGAAAATCTGGAAAGAGTGCCTTGGAGACCCCTCTAGTCAGTTGTAGACCTCTGATAAACATTTGTATGGGATATAGATCTCATCACACTCTCTATACCCTTACTATATACCCCTCATCCCTTGTAAAGTTTACAATATTTGTTCTTTCCATATTCTTGACCATTTGAGCAATATATTAGCCTCTGTTCTTAAATCTGTAGATTTGTATCTCAGGTCTTCTTCCCACTTGAAGTAAATGACCAAAGGCACAATCTAAAGTGCTATTTAAAGGATTTCCTCACTACTTCCTGGATCAACTCTGCTAATATACAATACAGTTACAGATAAAAACTAGTCCTACTTCAAAGATATGAGTGGAGGGAGAAGCAATGAAGCAGTAGAAAGTAGTATCATGACAGTTTGAGTCATCTGCTTTTATTTTTCTACCTTCTGGATTTGCTCAGATCCAATCACATATGCACCATTTCCACTTTACACTGGAATACTGCTGTGCATGTTGAGCTCTATAGGTCTGTCAAACAGATAACCACCATTTTAATATGGACATGATCACCTGACTTTTTAGCCTGCCAGAAGCTGCTTTTTAGTTGGTTGGAGGGGATAGGAGAGAGGTTAGGAGATTCTCCAAACTTGCAGAAGATGATGATAATGATGATCCATATCAAACAATATGAGTGGTAAAAGGAGAGATTTGTCATGTGAAACAATGTGTCAGATTGAAAGCATGGGTATAAAGTTGTTTTGAATGCAGTCCTCATGAATCTTTCACAGAAGACCAGTTCCCACTGAGAAGTCCATTCTTTCAGAAGGCTGCATAGAAAGTGGAGAGGGAAAATGGAGCAGTTGCATAGGGAGTCAGAACCACTGTGGTTATCCACAGGGAAGAGAAAGAAAGAAACAAAAAAAATTGTTTTAATCTTTTCCTATCCAGTAACATTTATTAAGAGCTATGTGCTGGCCCAGTGCTGGGTGCCGTACACATTCTATCTCATCTAATGCACACAACAAACCAGTTTTTATTAGTTGACCAGAAGTCATCCACAAATGGCTGAGATGAATTGGCAACACAGACCCACCCACTGACTTTGAAGTTAACACTGCCCCTACAGGTGACTCTCCCATCCAATTTTACCAATTTTATGATTTTTATCCACAGGTAAAATATTTTTTAATCATAAAAGACATTCTGTGAGAATTCTTGTTATTATCCAGTTATCTAGGCAAATCTAGAAAGAAGCCTGGGGAGCTCATTAAAGTAGATATGCTGAGATGGAGAAAATTAAATTTTATCCCTTACTTCCTCTGGCTAAGAAAATTTTTAAGGCTCCTCAACAGGGAAAGAATTGGGGTGCAAAGCAGGAAAATGTATTCATTGAGATCAGTAACTTGTCCAGCTGTTCCTCATACTTATGGCTTTCAAATATGTCAATGATATAGTTTGGACTAGGTTTGGGAACAATAGAGAGGGAATGTTCTAGGCTGGGAAAACATTCATGCATTGAAAGTAATTTTTTTCAAATAATCTACAAAACAGTCCTACTTTTCAATGTTTTGAATGAATTGAATTCAATCAATTCATAAGACAGAACACCATCATTTGAAACATTATATTATGTTTCTACAAAACAAAAAGGAATAGAATTTTTAAAAACTCATCAGTTTCATGGAATTTTACTGGAAAGGTAATTAATCCATTTTCTTAGTTAATATGCTGGATCTGTACAAAGCATTATACAGAGTAAGTATTATTAAAGTGTTTGTTTCTTTTATTTCATTTTATTTTTGAGACTGAGTCTTGCTCTGTCGCCCAGGCTGGAGTGCAGTGGTGCAATCTCTGCACACTGCAACCTCGGCCTCCTGGGTTCAAGCAATTCTCCTGCCTCAGGCTCCCAAGTAGCTAGGATTACAGGGGCACACCACCATGCCCAGCTAATTTTTGTATTCTTTTAGTACAGACAGGGTTTCACCATGTTGGCCAGGCTGGTCTCTAACTCCTGACCTAGTGATCCGCCCTCCTTGGCCTCCCAAAGTGCTGGGATTACAGGTGTGAGCTACCGCACCTGGCCATTTGTTTCATTATTGAACATGCAATTTAATTGAAGCATAATAGATCCCTTTAAATATGTATTATTTTTCCTCTATTATGTTGATTGACTGCTCTAGGAGTAAGAAAAAATTTACCACATTCTAAGATGTCAGCAAGTGAAATTCCAACCTCGCAATTCTTAACAAGGAATTTTCATATTTGTGGGTGTAGCAGCCTGATTCAGAGACAAAGCCCACCTTCTGTATATGAGATGTTGGATGGACAGCCAATTATAATGATTTAAGGACAATGAACAATTGGGACCAGTTATCTTCTTCTTGAGACTCTTTACTTCCGTGAGTTCCAGCTGATGGACTCCAGCCCAGGTCTATATTGCATTTGGCTGTGGTGGTATTTGGATTCGAATTTGAATGTCTCCATACCAGGCAAGCCCTCTCTACTTTGGCACAATACCTACCACTTTTTATTTTTTGTATATCCTGATCCAAACAATGATACTACCTATTGAATTATAAAAGCAGTCAATTTTGTACAGAAGATGCTTCCGATTTCAGAGCCCTCTGTTAAAAGTTTAAAGATAATTATATTTAGTTTGTCAAGTGTGCAGAAAATGTACAAGCTATCCTTGTACATTTTAGCTAATAAAAAGTCTTCTTGTAAAGGAATAGAATTTGGTTATAATAGCTGTCAAATTTTTAAAATTTGTACTTTGAAGCTGTAATTCTAATTCCAGAAACTTTTTTCTAAAAAATTACTCATACAGATCCAAAAACTTTTGTGTGCAAGAATATGTTTGGCTGCATCACCCAAAATAAAAAAACCTTGTAAACAATCTAGATGTGCATTTATACAACAGTGGTTATAGAAATCATGATATAATCAGTATATATGTAACAATATCTCACACATCACATATATACTATATATGAATTCATGTATCATATGTATTAACATTAATGAATTTATATATTCACATATCATATGTATATGAATGACATGTGTACATAAAATAGATGAATAATGACTATACATACTGGCAGGGAAAGTGTTCAAGTCATACTGTTAAGTAAAAAAGCAAGTTGCAAATTGCTGCATATAGTATGAAACCATTTTAGAGAAAATAAAGTGTGTGTGCACATGTATGAAATTTATGTCTTAATGCATAACAATGCAATAATAAGTATTTTTAGGAAATTGAGATAATGATTTTCCACTCACAATTATAAAATAATGTATATAATTATGCATTTTATTATATATTTTTAACATATATAATTCTAAGCTGCTTGAATTATAATGAGAAAAATTTGTTAGATGACTTATAATACAGTCAAAGAAGGGGAAAAGTTCTCGATTAAAATAAAAACAATCCTTGAGAAAATACAATATAATTCATTAATAAGCAAGTATTTTAACATGCTTCTTAGGCCCTACTCTTTGTGCCCTTGGCCTAAAACACTCTCCATAAATTATTATGAATGCCTGTTTCCCCAAATAGCTATTATCTGCTAATTCTTCAGCTCTCTCTCAGATACTATCTTCTTATGAAAGTCTTCCCTAACCAACCCAGTCATATGTTCTCACAGAAATCATATTGTTCCATAGCACATGTGATGGTTAATACTGAGTGTCAACTTGATGAGACTGAAGGATGCAAACTATTAATCCTGTGTGTGTCTGTGAGGGTGCTGCCAAAGGAGATTAACATTTGAGTCAGTGGGCTGGGGAAGGCAGACCTACACTTAATCTGGATGGACACCATCTAATCAACTGCCAGCGATTATAAAGCAGGCAGAAAATGTGAAAGCCTCCCAGCCTACATCTTTTTCCCATGCTGGATGCTTCCTACCCTTGAACATCAGACTCCAAGTTCTTCAGTTTTGGAACTTGGACTGGTTCTCCTTGCTCCTCAGCCTGCAGCAGGCCTATTGTGGGAACTTGTGATCATGTGAGTTAATACTTAATAAAATCATTAAATACCTAAGAAACTCTTTTATTCCATTAATTCTGTCCTTCTGGAGAACTCTGACTAATACAGTACACATGATGGTTTATAATTATATACTTATATATTCATTTAGGAAATTATTTATTTTATATACAATTCCTAGACTAAGCTATGAGCTCCATGAGGTCAGATATCCTATCTGTTTTTCTCACTATTAAATTACAGACACCTGAAACAGTGTCAGGTCATGATAGATACTCAAAATATATTTATTGAATGAAGAAATCATGAGTGAGTTTATTATTTAGTTGCATTTTTGAAAGTTCAGGATAAGTCTGTTTTTTTTAAAAGTCACATACAATGGATAAGGGAAAAATAGGCCTTGAAAAAAAGGATGGAGAGGAAGCCTAACAATTTCAACTAGTTTACAATCTCACAGGCCTTGACAAGTTAACTCTTACAGCTAATTAAAATTACACCTGTGTATAGAGAGTAGGCATTCATTCATTCATTCATTCAGTTTGTTCATTAATATTAATCTGCTAAGCTTTCATTCCCTTTATAAAGAGAAAGTCTTAGATTCAATGTGATGTTTCCTCTTTAATTCATAATCAGCTACCTAAGAATATTTTAAAAGGCCTCTTTTTTCAACTTTTAAAACCAAGCATTTCAGTTCTTATGAGCTTCATTCAAATTCTTGCCTTATTTTTTTCCCGCTAATAGCTCTACTCAATCCAAAGGTATTTTACTCAGTATATCTCAGATTTTATTTTCCCAATTTCCTTCTTTTCATGCTGTTTATTTGAAGATTTTTTTAAAATTTTCAAACTGACTTTTTATTGCTATTTTTCTGGCCTCAGTTCTCTATTTGATGTTTTTAAAGAGTTGTGTCGCTAGATAGTAGTTAAATACTTACCAATTTTTCTACTTAATCTCAGAAAATCTGCTGCCATTTTATAATAAATACAATACCATGCCACTCATGGAAGGTCAATGCATGAGTGTCGGGTAATGTCACTTGACTTCTTTGAGACAGGATCCCCCACTTACTCACACCACCCTCCCATTAAAAACTAACCGTACATCTGGAATGTTAGCCAGCTTTCCTTAATAGAGAGGATGTGGCCTAAGGGCCTTTATTCACAAAATTAGTTTGTGCCTGATGCTCTGAATTATGCTGTTTTAATAATTTGCTAGAAACATGATCAATAAGAAGTATTCATTTTCTGTTACCCTGTAGGTAAATTCTTTGCCAGTATTAATATTTTCTTTGACAGATTGCTGAACTCATAATGATGGTATTGCATACTTGCAAAGCTCTTTATGATCTGCAAAATAATTTCACATTTCACTGTGTCATAGCTTTTCACCTCTGATTCTAGTTAGATAATTCAATTATATAAAATAGTCACCTGATGAGGGACTCCTGTTAAGCATTATACCAACACTTCAGACACTGTCAAAAGAAATATATGTAGTCTCTTCATTTGCAAATCATTGAAAGCTTGAAAGTGGTGTATTAGAAACAAAGACTGTTATAAAATTGTAGGATATCACAACTTCATGCAATTTAAAAAAACAGCGAGTTCCAACCATGATCAAAAAGGATGGATTTATATTTGTCTGGAAATTAAGAAAAATGGCTAAAGAAATGTCAATCTGACTGCCTTGCTTGTTGGCTGTAGCCCTTGCTATCTTGAATTATATTTGCGATTACTAAATATAATTCTTGCCTAATATCCTACTTCCACTTGAATATACTCTCTTGCTTGAACAATCATGTCAATCCTTAATATCTCTTTAATATTTCAATCCCAGCTTTCTCATTTGTCTCTTAATGCCCAGTGATGCATGATATGGCACAAGGTTGCAGTACTGGTAATATTTTTTTCAGAAAATCATCCTTCCTTTATCATCTGTTGACACTTTTGTTGAGCCATTTAAATGTGCCCAGCATTCTGCTTGACTGCTAAGGTTATACAGTTGACACCCTTAAGGAGTTTACAGTAATTCACTTTGCAATCTATACATAATTAATTAGACATTTTTCATCAATTAAAAACATACAAGAATTTTAAAAATATATAATATTCTTGCAGTCTTTATTGCATGAAAGAAACAAGTACTATCCCTTAAATTAGATATGCGTAACCTATGAAGATATCAGATTAGCCAGTTTACTAGGTGTGCAATAAATAAAATCCCAATGTATCTATTCTTGATTGTTGAAAAAAGATCTGAAGATATAGAAAAGTAAAGTTTCTATGACAGAACACATCATAGACCAGCATTGGAAACACACTAAAAATAATATTAATCAATTGTCAGTCATAAGATTGTCAGAAGCCTGACATAATTGTTCTTCCTCAGAGAGAAAAATGTGCAGAGACTTAGAGAAAAAAAATTCATTAGAATAATCTGTTCACCTTGATTGAAAGTTGATAAATGTATTTGGTAATTTCAAACAGATTGTGAATTTTAAAAATCTATGCTAGAACTCATTTTTAGAAATTTGTAAAATTAGGAAGGAATTGAGGAGAAAACTCTTATCAAAAAATTGCAAATTGTGGCTTTATCCAGCCTGTCAATGTTAGACCGGATAAATTAAATGTAGTACATATACACTATGGAATACTATGCAGCCATAAAAAGGAACAAGATCATGCCCTTTGCAGGGACATGGATGGAGCTGGAACCCATTTTCCTCAGCAAACTAACTCAGGAACAGAAAACCAAATACAACATCTTCTCACTTATAAGTGGGAGATGAATAATGAGAACACATGGATACATTGAGGGGAGCAACACGCACTGGGGCCTGTGGAAGGGTGGAGCATTAAGAAGAATAGCTAATGGATGCTGGGCTTTATACCTAGGTGATGAGATGATCTGTGCAGCTAATCGCAATGGCACATGTTTACCTATGTAACAAACCTGCACATCCTGCACATGTGCCCCTGAAATTAAAAGTTGGAAATCCAAAAAGGCCAATTTTTAAGATTCTAGGACAAAAAGAGGTTACTTATTTATTTAGATATTACAGATGCAATATTCTTCCTTGGGTTTTGTATATAGAAGCAATTTTTCTTGAGCAAAATTATACAAATGACCATTCTTCATAACTGAAAACAGTGAAAGTATCTTGTGGGCATCAGACCTTCCAGTGCAGAGGATGATTAAAGTTGAGATAATCGGTTAAGAAACATGCCATTTCCAGCTCCTTCTTCTTTCATTGAGGAGAGAAGGAGTGGGAGGAAGACTCCAGATTGATGAACAATTAATTTTAGTCTATTAATTTTCTACAAGGAAAATGACTAAGATTCACTTTATGGAAATTTAAAATGCATGCAATTTGGACATCATACTGTAAAACATCACCAAGGAATATAGCTAAAGATTAGAAATGTTGCTGAAATGGAGCAGCCCTGAAATGATTTGGGAGAAGCTATTTTATTAAACTCTTTTCTAGCTTAATGAATTTCAGTCTCAGTACTTTCTAGTCCATGCTTTTTCAAACTGCTGTACATGGAGCATTCGTTTCTGAGTGATTTTAAAATGTATTGTGCAAGTAAAAAGAATTCTAGGAGAAATATATTGGAAACCTTTGGGTTATACAAAGTTAAATTCATTTCTTCAGGACCTTGTGAAGTCTCTAATGTACTACATGTGTTCTGCCTCCTGAGAAAGAGATATAATGAACATTGTCTTTCAGACACATTTGACTGTAGTAAGCTTTTCTTAAGATGACTGCTCCCAAATGCATGCATGAGAACAATTACTTTTAGTGAATGATATGAAACAACTGACTATATTTTTGCACTTTCACTCTTACTGTCACATTATTCCTAAAGGACAGATAGTTGTGCAAGAAGAATATTGAATCCAAACAGGTTGTTAGAAATCACGTAGTAGTGGCCAGTAGCAGTGGCTCACACCTGTAATCCCACCACTTTGGGAGGCCAAGGTGGGTGGATCACCTGAGGTCAGGAGTTTGAGACCAGCCTGGCCAACATAGTGAAACCCCATCTCTACTAAAAATACAAAAATTAGCCGGGCATGGTGGCGTGTGTCTGTAATCCCAGCTACTTGGGAGGCTGAGGCAGGAGAATCACTTGAACCTAGGAGGCGTAGGTTGCAGTGGGCCAAGATCACGCCACTGCACTCCAGCCTGGGTGACAGAGTAAGATGGCATCTCAAAAAAAAAAAAGAAGAAGAAAAAAGAAATCATGTAGAAGTGAAAGTCAACACAGCTGCAAAGTTTAGAAAGATGTCTTCCAATATGAAAGAAAATATCTTCTTTAAGAAAAAATAATTTCAATACTAAACAAGTACTTACAAAAAATAGAGGAGAATAAAATACTTCCAAACTAATTTTTTAAGCCAGAATATTCCTTATAACAAACACTGGAAAGAGCATTACAAGAAGAGAAAATGAATACTAATGTCTCATAATAAATATTAGCAGTAAACTCGAACAATGTTCAATCATGACCAGATAGGGTTACTTATAAGAAAGTAGAGTTGGTTTAGTATTTAAAAATCAACCACGCAAATTCCCATATTAACAGAATAAAGATTAAAATAGTATATATAAACAGATGTGAAAATTTTTTTATTAAATTTAAAATCCATTCATAATTTTTACAGAGAACTTTCAAACTAGGAACACAATAAGACTTCCTTAATCTGATTTTTTCTTTTAATTTTTTTCTTTTAATTGAGACAGTCTTGCTCTGTTGCCCAGGCTAGAGTGCAGTGGCGCAAGTTCAGCTCACCACAACCTCTGTCTTCTGGGTGCAAGCGATTCTCATGTCTCAGCCTCCCAAGTATGCTGGGATTGGAGGTGTGCTCCACCTCACCTGGCTAATTTTTGTATTTTTAGCACAGATGGGTTTTCACCATGTTGACCTGATTGGTCTCAAACTCTTGGCCTCAAGCCGTCTACTTGCCTTGGCCTCCCATCGTGCCAGGATTACAGGTGTGAGCCTCCATGCCTGGCCCTTAATCTGATTTTTTAGAAAAGTTTAGGTCAGGTGTGATACCAGGCACCTGTAGTCCTAGCTACTTGAGAAGCTGAGGCAGGAGAATCCCTTGAGAGGCTGAGGCAATATAATCACTTGAGGCAAGGAGGTCAAGCATTGATCACACCACTGCACTCCAACCTGGGTGAAAAAGGGTGAACCTGTCTCTATTTTTTTAAAGAAAAAGTCTACAAATAACGTACAGCTAACATTAGACTCTCTGCAAAAAATATTGAAATACCTCTAGGATCAAAAATAAGACAAGGATGTCCACTTTCACCACTTTTCATTCAATGAATTGCTGGAGGTCTTAGCCAATTCAATAAAGCAAAAAATAACAATAATAAAAAACACATATAAAAGTTCAAAATCAAAATTCTTGAAGGATTTCTAGTAGAAATATTTAAATTAATTATTAAATTTATATGAAAAGTGGGGCTGGGTGTGGTGATTCATGCCTGTAATCCCAACACTTTGGGAGTCTGAGGCCAGCAGATCGCTTGATGCCAGGAGTTCGGGACCAGCCTGGCCAACAGATGGGAAAAAACCCGTCTCTACTAAAAATATAAAAATTAGACAGGTGTGGAGGCGCTTGCCTATAATTCCAGCTGCTCAGGAAGCTGAGGCAGGAGAATCGCTTGAACCCGGGAGGTGAAGGTTGCAGTGAGCCAAGATCACACCACCGCACTCCAGCCTGGGTGACAGAGTGAGATGCTGTCTCAAAAAAAAAAAAAAAAAAGTATATATATGTGAAAAGCATATGACACAAAATAGTCAAACAATTTCAAGGAAAAAAACCAACTTGCAGGACTACAATTTCTAGATTTTAATATTTACTCTGAAGCCACAGTATACAATAGAGTATAGTACTAGCAAAATGATTCTATAAATCAATGATATTGGCAAAATTACATTTTTCATGCCTTAATAAAACAGGATGAAAGTTCAGAAATAGACTTACACACATATATAATCAATCATTAACAAAGGTTCCAAAGCAATTCAATGGATAAAGGATATCTTTTAAACAAATACTGCTACAACAATTGGACAATCATATGCAAAAAGAGAAACCTCAATTCATATCTCATGAGGTATAAAAAATGGAACATAGATCTAAACTGGTAAACCTATAGAAGAAACCACAGAAGAAAAATTGTGACCTGCAATAAGCTAAGTTTTGTTAGAGAGAACACAAAAAACTAGAACCATAAAATAAAAAATTATAAATTGGGCTTCATCAAAATTAAAAACTTTCACTCTTGAGAGAGGCATTATTAAGAAATAAAAAAGACAATCCCTAGACTAGGAAAAAATATTTGTAAGATGTATATCAGATATATGACTGTTAAATATATATATATATAAGCAATTATCAAAATGTAATAAGAAGACATCTCCATAAATATATGGGGAAATAATTTTAACAGAAACCTCACAAAAGAAAACATATGAATAGCAATCAAGCACATGAAAAGATGTATAATGTCAGCATCAGTGGTCATTAAGTAAATATAAACGCAAATTAAAACCACATAAATATGCTGCCACATACTTATTAAAACTGAAAATACCAAGTACTGACAAAGATGCAGAGCAACTGGAATATTGCTGGGAGGAATGTAACGCAATTCAGCCATGAAAAATGGTTTGGTAGTTTCTTATTTTTTAAATTTAATTTTATTTTATTTTAAGTTCCTGGAGACATATGCAGGACATGCAGGTTTGTTACATAGGTAAATGTGTGCCATGGTGGTTTGCTGCACCTATCAACCCATCACCTAGGTATTAAGCCCCACATCCATTAACTCTTTATCCTGATGATCTCCCTTCCGCAACTCCCCAACAGAGGCCCCAGTGTATGTTGGTCTCCTCCCTATGTCCGTGTGTTCTCACTGTTTAGCTCCCACTTATAAGTGAAAACATGCGGTGTTTCGTTTTCTGTTCCTGCGTTAGTTTGCTAAGCATAATGACTTCCAGCTTCATCCATGTCCCTGCAAAGGGCATGATCTCATTCCTTTTTGTGACTGCATGGTATTCCGTGGTGTATATGTACCACATTTTCTTTATCCAGTCTATCATTGATGGGCATTTGGGTTGTTTCCATTTCTTTGCTATTGTGAATAGTGCTAAAATGAACATACGTGTGCAAGTATCTTTATAAGAAAATGATTTATATTCCTTTGGGTATATACCCAGTAAAGGGATTTCTGGGACAAATGGTACTTCTGCCTGTAGGTCTTTGAGGAATCGCCACATTGTCTTCCACAATGATTGAACTAATTTACACTCCCACCAATGGTGTAAAAGCATTCTTTTTTTTTCTTTTTTCTTTTTTTTTTTTTTTTTTTTTGAGGCGGAGTCCAGCTCTGTTGCCCAGGCTAGAGTGCAGTGGTGCGATCTCGGCTCACTGCAAGCTCCACCTCTGGGGTTCACGCCATTCTCCTGCCTCAGCCTCCCGAGTAGCTGGGACTACAGGGGCCCACCACCACGCCCAGCTAATTTTGTTGTATTTTTAGTAGAGACGGGGTTTCACTGTGTTAGCCAGGATGGTCTTGATCTCCTGACCTCGTGATCCGCCTGCCTCCGCCTCCCAATGTGCTGGGATTACAGGCGTGAGCCACCGCACACAGCCGTAAAAGCATTCTTATTTATCCTTCGCCATACCAGCATCTGTTCTTTCTTGACTTTTTAATAATCGCCATTCTGACTGGCATGAGATGGTATTTCATTGTGGTTTTGATTTTCATTTCTCTAATGATCAGTAATGTTGAGCTTTTTATATATGTTTGTTGGCCATATAAGCGTTTTCTTTTGAGAAGTGTCTGCTCGTGTCCTTTGTCCATTTTTTAATGGGGTTGTTTATTTTCTCTTGTAAATTTGTTTAAGTCCCTTGTAGATTCTGAATATTAGACCTTTGTTAGATGGGTAGATTGCCAAATTTTTTTCCCATTCTGTAGGATGTCTGTTCACTCTGATGATAGCTTCTTTTGCTGTGCAGAAGCTCTTTAATTAGATCCCATTTGTCAATGTTTACTTTTTTTGCAACTGCTTTTGATATTTTCATCATGAAATCTTTCCTCATGCCTGTGTCCTGAATGGTATTGCCTATATTTTCTTCCAAGGTTTTTGTAGTTTTGGGTTTTATATTTAAGTCTTTAATCCATCCTGAGTTAATTTTTGTATAAGGTGTAAGGAAGGGGTCAAGTTGCAATTTTCTGCCTATGGCTAGTCAATTTTCCAAGCACCATTTATTAAATAGAAAATTATTTCCCCATTGCTTGTTTTTGTCAGGTTTGTCAAAGATCAGACAATTGTAGATGTGCAGTCTTATTTCTGAGACCTCTATTCTGTTCCATTGGTCTATGTGTCTGCTTTTGTACCAGTACCATGCTGTTTTGGTTACTGTAGCCTTGTAGTATGGTTAGAAGTTGGGTAGCATGAAGCCTCCAGCTTTCTTCTTTTTGCTTAGGATTGTGTTGGTTATACGGGCTCTTTTTTGTCTCCATTTGAATTTTAAAGTAGTTTTTTCTAATTCTGTGAGGAATGTCAACGGAAGTTTAATGGAAATAGCATTGAATCTATAGATTACTTTGGGTGGCAAGGCCATTTTCACAGTATCGATTCTTCCTATCCATGAGGATGAATTGTTTTTCCGTTTGTTTGTGTCCTCTCTGATTTCCTTGAGCAGTGGTAGTTTCTTATAAAATCAAATTTGCACTCTTGATGCAATTCAGAAATTTCACCTTTCAGTATGTAACTAGGAGAAATAAAGACATGAACCTATACATGAATGTTTGGAGCAGCTTTACTTCTAATTCCTAAAAGCTGAAAATAACCAAAATGTTCATTAGTTGATGAATGGATGAGCAAATTGATATGCATACCACATACCGGAATATTACTTAAAGATAAAAAAGAACAAACTATGAATATATGCAACAAAATTACGAATCTCAAAGATATTATCCTAATTGAAAAAATCAGTCTCTAAAGCTACATATTATGTGATTCCAGTTATATGGTGTTCTTGCAAAGACAAAACTATGAAGATAAAAATCAGATTAGTGGTTGCCAGACCTAAGAATGAAGGGACAGCGTTAAACAAGGGGTGACAGAAATGTTTCATTTTCTGGTGGTGGTGGTTAAATGACTGCATAGTCTGTCAAAATACATAAGACTGTTCACCTAAGAAGGGCGAGTCATTCCTTATTTGAATGATACCTCAATAAAGAAACAAAAAACGAAAGATCTGCCTTATTAGCCAAAGTGCCGGCATTAAATGGAAATTCTCATAAAGTGGGATTCTCATAACCAAAGCAGACTTATCTTTATGACGTTAAGGATAATTTTTAATGAATATGAGGAAAAGAAGGAAACTATAACAGTAAAGGCAGAATTAAAATTTTGTAGTGGAGACTATAAAGAACATAACTGATATGTTAGAAAATGAAATGTGCTATTTGGAAATCAAAATTTAGAAATTCTCACAGAATAATGAAAATGAACAGCTATGAAAAACATATGAAGGAGAGAGTGATACAGAAGACTGAAAATGTAGACTTAACCTTAGAAATATCGTATTTCTGTGGAAGAAGAGAAATAAGGGTCAAAAATATGAATAAACTTGTATATACAGATAGAACAGCATAAGTATGTATAAACCAAAGTGTTCACTGTGCTCCAGGAAGCTCATTGTACAACTACCCCAAACACAAATGTATACATAGTCTGGGGGAAAATATTGCTGCAAAGATAAAAAGGGAAAATTCTGCAAGGTTTAACTTAATTTTTTTAAAGCAATTTGAAAGTCCTTTGCAATCTTAAATGACAGATGATAATGATGAAACAGTACTGACTCGGATCATTTAAATGAAATAAAAAGATGGGTAAAAAATCTTCTAAATTTTGGTAATTTGGGTAATCTTACTCTTACCTGTCTTATACAGAAATGATTTTGTGTATAGTAAGAAGCCTATTTACCTTTTGAAATCTATCATATAAAATAATTAATTAGTGTTGGCAAAGTCTAGAGGAGCTTTTGTTATTATTTGTATCATTAAACACGGTATTATGGGCTGAATTATCCTCTCCACCCCTGCCAAAATTCATATGATGAATTTCTAACCCCCCAGTGCTTTAGAATGTGACTATATTTGGGAGAGGGTCTTCACAGAGGTAATTAAGTTAAAATGAGGTCATTAAGTTGGGCTCTAATCCAATTCAGTCGGTATCCTTAAAAGAAGAGGAGATTAGATATACAGGGGGAAGACCTAGTAAAGACACAGGGAGAAGACGATCATCAACAAAGCAAGGAGTGAGACTTCAGAAGATGTCAATCCTGCCAACACCTTGACCTTCGACTTCTGGTCTCCAGAACTATGATAAAATACATTTCTGCAGTTTAAGCCACCCCGTTGTGGTACTTTGTTATGACAGCTCTAGCAAAAGAATACACATAGTAAGAGATTATGTTTGGACTGACAAATGAAATATGCTTTAAAATTTGTTTTCTGGTTTTGAGGAAGTAGCTTAAGCCAAAGAGAAACAAAGCCATGATTTGCTTTTTAGTTACAGTGTAGCCAAACATCATCTAATTGAGTTTTTGAATATGTGGTCTAAACTGGGAAAAGATTAAGCTTACTTATGAGTCAACATCCTTATTCTTTTGTATTTTGTTTGCATTCTTCTCTTGGCAAATAATGATATGCTTTTGCTTTTCAGAAAAGTGTACATGGATTTTGGGAGGTGGGAGGGTTAACTTTGCATATTGGGGCGTATTTATTACCTTCATATGTGAAAGAAATAGTCCAAGTTCATTCTGGAGTTAGTGGTAAGAAAGAAAGCATTGCACAACATCCCAGATGTTTCTGCGACAGTTGGGAATTCCTAATGTGGCTCTGACTTCTATGTGGGAATCAAAGAGGTTTCAGTGACTTTCTTTGCTTGCTATTTCTAGTCTTCAAAGGCCCTTTGAGTTATGTACTATACAATAGAATATTCTCTTTGACATTAAAACTTTGATCCATCAGTATTTTCAACCAAAATATATTATACCCCCTCTGAGTACAGTGCAGAGAAACAAAATAAATAAATAAATAAATAAATAAAAGGACCAGATTCTGGCTTTCAAAGAAATTCCTAATCCAAACACAGAAAAGTCTGGCAGGATCCTTCATCAGTAAGGTAATGGCAAGCCGAAGAGAAACCCAAGCGAGGAAGAATGGAAATAGAGGAAGCAAGGAAGATCCTCTTCCATCTTCCACTACCAGAGAGAGAGAGAACAAGCCTAGTATCTCAGATCTTGCTCGTATGTTTCCTACCTATTCATGTTTAGCAGAACACAAGCCAAACAGCAAGAATGGAAAGAGGAATGTGAATCCTTTGTCCCCAGTGATACCCTTTGCTTTGTGCTGAACCTGCAAAAGAAACACGCCGTGGAGCATCTGGGAAAACAGCACCGGAAACATTCAACTCCACCACAAGACCTTTGCACAGAATAAGACACCCTTCTCTCCAACCCACTCTCAATGAGAATCTCAGTGAATTCATTGAAAGTGAACACATAAAATGGGAAATTGACGATTCTGAGCCATCATTCCACTTTATCCTCAATTGTTCCTCTAAACCACCTCCTTTCTTAACTTACCTGTGATGTATTTATGAAAACAATAATGACATATGCGGTTGAGAAAAAATTGATTTATTAACAATAAGACATGCTAGAGAAACATATGTAACCGTATTGTCTCAATGAATTATAGCATCACTAATTCTGAGAATAAGATCATTTTGAATTGAGGAAAAGCTGATTTATATGATGCTTTAAAGAAAAGTATAATTATACTTAAGTTCATACAGCAGTTGGGACTAAGTAATATTGTTTATACAATACTTCTCAGTTTTTATAGATCTTTCAATAACCCTATTATGAAAGAATTATTGTATTCTCTCTTCACAGTTGACAAAACTAAGACTCAAAGACTAAATGACTTGCCCCAGGGTACTCACATAATAAATATTGTTCATATTTTTGAGACTATATTAAGAGTGGTCAAATGGAAGTTTTTCAGTGCCCCTCAATTCTGAGAAGGGTAAATTAATACTCAGATTATAAAATATGTGTTTAAGATATATACATATATATAATGTTTTGAAATAGTCTGCCTAAAAGACATGAAAATTATTTTCTCTCAAGAATCTAAACTATGCTTTTCTAAGCGTGTATGTGTGATACTAATTTTCTTTTTAAAAAGTTTTTTTAATATACTATGAAAAATAAAACTTCGGCCCTGTTTCTGCCTGAATTAGTGTAGACTTTCAGCTAATTGAGTCAGTTAATGACTTTTTTAAACTGTACATTAAAGAGGTAACATTCTTTTCACTGTGTTCTGTTTTAAGTGCCATAGTATTAAAAAGGGCAAGGGATTGGGAGAACGAAGTTCAACCTCGTTCTATATTTAATTTTTTTTCTACAAGGGTCCAGCAATACAGCAGATGTTAAAAGTGACATTTATAGTTCAGGGAACCAAGTGATACACTGCTATCATAGGGAGTTACAGCCAAATCCAGGGAGGGGGTATAGAAAGAGAGAGCACATACTAAATTCTGCTGGGGTGCCTTGAAAAGGGAAACAGGTGGAGGAGCCAAGATGGCCGAATAGGAAAAGCTCCGGTCTACAGCTCCCAGCGTGAGTGACGCAGAAGACGGGTGATTTCTGTATTTCCATCTGAGGTACCGGGTTCATCTCACTAGGGAGTGCCAGACAGTGGGCACAGGTCAGTGGGTGAATGCACCGTGTGCGAGCCGAAGCAGGGTGAGGCATTGCCTCACTCAGGAAGTGCAAGGGGTCAGGGAGTTCCCTTTCCTAGTCAAAGAAAGTGGTGACAGATGGCACCTGGAAAATCGGGTTACTCCCACCCAAATACTGCGCTTTTCCGACGGGCTTAAAAAACGGCGCACCAGGAGATTATATCCCGCAATGGCTCAGAGTGTCCTACACCCATGGAGTCTCGCTGATTGCTAGCACAGCAGTCTGAGATCAAACTGCAAGGCAGCAGTGAGGCTGGGGGAGGGGCACCCGCCATTGCCCAGGCTTGCTTAGGTAAACAAAGCAGCCGGGAAGCTCAAACTGGGTGGAGCCCACCACAGCTCAAGGAGGCCTGCCTGCCTCTGTAGGCTCCACCTCTGGGGGCAGGGCACAGACAAACAAAAAGACAGCAGTAACCTCTGCAGACTTAAATGTCGCTGTCTGACACCTTTGAAGAGAGCAGTGGTTCTCCCAGCACGCAGCTGGAGATCTGAGAACGGGCAGACTGCCTCCTCAAGTGGGTCCCTCACCCCTGACCCCCGAGCAGCCTAACTGGGAGGCACCCCCCAGCAGGGGCACACTGACACCTCACACAGCCTGGTACTCCAACAGACCTGCAGCTGAGGGTCCTGTCTGTTAGAAGGAAAACCAACAAACAGAAAGGACATCCACACCAAAAACCCATCTGTACATCACCATCATCAAAGACCAAAAGTAGATAAAACCACAAAGATGGGAAAAAACAGAGCAGAAAAACTGGAAACTCTAAAAAGCAGAGCACCTCTCCTCCTCCAAAGGAACGCAGTTCCTCACCAGCAACGGAACAAAGCTAGACGGAGAATGACTTCGACGAGCTGAGAGAAGAAGACTTCAGACGATCAAATTGCTCCGAGCTATGGAAGGACATTCAAACCAAAGGCAAAGAAGTTGAAAACTTTGAAAAAAATTTAGAAGAATGTATAACTAGAATAACCAATACAGAGAAGTCCTTAAAGGAGCTGATGGAGGGGAAAACCAAGGCTCGAGAACTACGTGAAGAATGCAGAAGCCTCAGGAGCCGATGCCTCATTTTATGAGGCCAGCATTGTCCTGATACCAAAGCCTGGCAGAGACACAACCAAAAAAGAGAATTTTAGACCAATATCCTTGATGAACACTGATGCAAAAATCCTCAATAAAATACTGGCAAACCGAATCCAGCAGCACATCAAAAAGCTTATCCACCATGATCAAGTGGGCTTCATCCCTGGGATGCAAGGCTGGTTCAATATATGCAAATCAATAAATGTAATCCAGCATATAAACAGAACCAAAGACAAAAACCACATGATTATCTCAATAGATGCAGAAAAGGCCTTTGACAAAATTCAACAACCCTTCATGCTAAAAACTCTCAATAAATTAGGTATTGATGGGACACATTTCAAAATAATAAGAGCTATCTATGACAAACTCACAGCCAATATCATACTGAATGGGCAGAAACTGGAAGCATTCCCTTTGAAAACTGGCACAAGACAGGGATGCCCTCTCTCACCACTCCTATTCAACATACTGTTGGAAATTCTGGCCAGGGCAATTAGGCAGGAGAAGGAAATAAAGGGTATTCAATTAGGAAAAGAGGAAGTCAAATTGTCCATGTTTGCAGATGACATGATTGTATATCTAGAAAACCCCATTGTCTCAGCCTGAAATCTCCTTAAGCTGACAAGCAACTTCAGCAAAGTCTCAGGATACAAAATCAATGCCCAAAAATCACAAGCATTCATATACACCAACAACAGACAAACAGAGAGCCAAATCATGAGTGAACTCCCATTCACAATTGCTTCAAAAAGAATAAAATACCTAGGAATCCAACTTACAAGGGATGTGAAGGACCTCTTCAAGGAGAACTACAAACCACTGCTCAAGGAAATAAAAGAGGATACAAAGAAATGGAAGAACATTCCATGCTCGTGGGTAGGAAGAATCAATATCGTGAAAATGGCCATACTGCCCAAGGTAATTTACAGATTCAATGCCATCCCCATCAAGCTACCAATGACTTTCTTCACAGAATTGGAAAACACTACTTTAAAGTTCATATGGAACCAAAAAAGAGCCCACATCGCCAAGTCAATCCTAAGCCAAAAGAACAAAGCTGGAGGCATCACACCACCTGACTTCAAACTATACTACAAGGCTACAGTAACCAAAACAGCATGGTACTGGTACCAAAACAGAGAGATAGATCAATGGAACAGAACAGAGCCCTCAGAAATAACGCCGCATATCTACAACTATCTAATCTTTGACAAACCTGAGAAAAACAAGAAATGGGGAAAAGATTCCCTATTTAATAAATGGTGCTGGGAAAACTGACTAGCCATATGTAGAAAGCTGAAACTGGATCCCTTCCTTACACCTTATACAAAAATCAATTCAAGATGGATTAAAGACTTAAACATTAGACCTAAAAACATAAAAACCCTAGAAGAAAACCTAGGCATTACCATTCAGGACATAGGCATGGGCAAGGACTTCATGTCTAAAACACCAAAAGCAATGGCAACAAAAGCCAAAATTGACAAATGGGATCTAATTAAACTAAACAGCTTCTGCACAGCAAAAGAAACTACCATCAGAGTGAACAGGCAACCTACAGAATGGGAGAAAATTTTCACAACCTACTCATCTGACAAAGGGCTAATATCCAGAATCTACAATGAACTCAAACAAATTTACAAGAAAAAAACAAACAACCCCATCAAAAAGTGGGTGAAGGACATGAACAGACACTTCTCAAAAGAAGACATATATGCAGCCAAAAAACACATGAAAAAATGCTCACCATCACTGGCCATCAGAGAAATGCAAATCAAAAGCACAATGAGATACCATCTCACACCAGTTAGAATGGCAATCATTAAAAAGTCAGGAAACAACAGGTGCTGGAGAGGATGTGGAGAAATAAGAACACTTTTACACTGTTGGTGGGACTGTAAGCTAGTTCAACCATTGTGGAAGTCAGTGTGGCGATTCCTCAGGGATCTAGAACTAGAAATACCATTTGACCCAGCCATCCCATTACTGGGTATATACCCAAAGGACTATAAATCATGCTGCTATAAAGACACATGCACACGTATGTTTACTGCGGCATTATTCACAATAGCAAAGACTTGGAACCAACCCAAATGTCCAAGAATGATAGATTGGATTAAGAAAATGTGGCACATATACACCATGGAATACTATGCAGCCATAAAAAAGATGAGTTCATGTCCTTTGTAGGGACATGGATGAAATTGGAAATCATCATTCTCAGTAAACTATCGCAAGAACAAAAAACCAAACACCGCATATTCTCACTCATAGGTGGGAATTGAACAATGAGAACACATGGACACAGGAAGGGGAACATCACACTCTAGGGACTGTTGTGGGGTGGGGGGAGGGGGGAGGGATAGCAATGGGCGATATACCTAATGCTAGATGACGAGTTAGTGGGTGCAGTGCACCAGCATGGCACATGTATACATACGTAACTAACCTGCACGATATGCACATGTACCCTAAAACTTAAAGTATAATAATAATTAAAAAAAAAAGAAAAGGGAAACAGAAGCACAAAAGGGGATGCAAAAAAAAATAGTTTAAAATTGAAAGCAATTCATAGTCTATTGTTGAGGAAACAAGCAAAGTCACAAAAAGTAATATTTAATGTGAACCCATTTATTTACAAATGCATCATATATAGACATAGATATGACATATCTATGTAAATACAGCAGAGAAAAATATCAATACTACAAGATGTCAACAGTGCTTAGAGTATGATTTTCTTTTGTCTTTTTGATTATCTGTAATTTCTGAAGCTTATAAATACATATAACTTTTGAAATGTTTAAGTTTATGTTTAGATAATTTTGGATAGTCTAATGAAACATGACACGTGTATATAGGCTTGCACTGTGTGTGTAACTCCAGTAACACACTTCACATTACACTAGTCAACACTTGTCATCTGTCTTCTTCACTAAACTCTGAGCTCCTTGAGATCAGGACAGGGTCTTGTACTTCCAGATACTAAATTCCTAAAAAAGGAAAAAGAATGAAATTAATGTATATGTATATTGTCAAACTAAATTCCTATAACAACATCGTAATCATTATCATCTCCATTTTACAGATGAAAAAATTAAAGCTTAGAGATATTAAGTAACTTAGCTAATGTCCTTCCATTAAGAACTGATAAGAGCTTAGATTCAGACACACATCTGCCTGAGCCCAAACTGATATTAGTCTTAAGTGTTGATGTGAGTTAAATGGAAGAAAGGAAGCAAGAAGCGCGAGCCATGCAGACCTAGGAAATGTTTAAAGTTTGAATGTAAAGCAAGTGAATAGAATATAAAATAAAATATACATTAAGCAATTATTTAAAATATGTATATAAAATACACATAAATGTTCTCCCTCACTGGTACATCCCTCACTGGTTCAATTAAGAAAGTTGTAGAAGAGATTTCTGCCCTGAGAGGAGATGCTGTTAGGTGATACCATGGCCTATCCAACTTGTTTCTCCTCCAATATTTTATTAGGATCAGTCTCCCAATTTTTTTAATGACGGCCTCAGGTGATTTTAGGAACAAACTTGTTTATTTCCTTTGGCATGTTCTTCATTTGGTGGCAATGCATCCTGGGGTCACATAAATAAAAACAGCAGTTAGAGGAAGTTTAGCAGAAGTGAAAGGACAAATGAAAAACAAGAGAAAGGCTCTTTGTTGCAATGCATCAGCAAAATTCAGTCCCACAGGTTTCGTGGAGTGTTTTTTAATAATTGAAAGTTATGCCAAAAGTAGTGTCTCTGGGACTTTATATTTAACTATTATGATACCTTTAATTAAAGAAGATATACCCATAGGTAAATGCTTAGGGCATACTAAGAAAATAGGACAGGCTCAGGTTATCTAAAAGTGTAGAGGATGTAGTTGATTTCCTCTCTGAGGTTCATATTTAGAATAAGCTTGATAAAACCAGTGACCAAATAACTTAAGAATATAGATGTAAATGAGAGAGGTCTAACAAGGAGTGTAATTTAGAGCTGCCAGCTACCTACCTTGTCCAAGTAACACATTTTTTTTTTTTTTTTTTAGATGGAGTCTCACTCTGTTGCCCAGGCTGGAGTTCAGTGGCACGATCTCGGCTCACTGCAACCTCCGCCTTCCGGGTTCAAACGATTCTCCTGCCTCAGCTTCCTGAGTAGCTGGGACTACAGGCGCACACCACCATGCCCAGCTACATTTTTTTGTATTTTTAGTAGAGACAGGGTTTCACCATGTTGGCCAGAATGGTTTTGATCTCCTGACCTTGTGATCCACCCACCTCAGCCTCTCAAAGTGCTGGGATTACAGGCGTGAGACACCATGCCCAGCCCACACATTCTGAATTTGTCCCTGACTATAGGGTAAATCCTAAGGCATGAAGGTTGGGCTAAAAAATGGAAAATTCAGGTTGTTCATTCTTTGAATGTTTCTCAGGCACATGACCAAAGAAAGTTGCTCCATTCAGAAAGTGGAACTTGATTTTTCTCCTAGATTATGAGTCACATGGACACTAATATTAGAAGTAATACATAGAGTATTTAATAAATAAAAATGTCATTATGTAATAACTGTAAAGTTTTGACATTCCAGAATGATATGGTTTGGCTGTGTCCCCACTCAAATCTCATCTTGAATTGTAGCTCCCATAATCCACATGTGTTGTAGGAGGGATCTGATGAGAGGTAATTGAATCATGGGGGCAGGTTTTTCCTGTGCTGTTCTCTTAATAGTGAATAAGTCTCATGAGATCTGATGGTTTTATAAAGAGCAGATCCCCTGCACACGCTCTTGCCTGCCACCATGTAAGACATGCCTTTGCTCCTCCTTTGCCTTCTGCCATGATTGTGAGGCTTCCCCAGCAAGGTCAAATTATGAGTCCATTAAACCTCTTTTTCTTTATAAACTTCCCAGTTCAGGTATTTCTTCATAGCAGTATGAAAATGGACTAATACACAGAATAAAACAAATATCTTGGATTCTTATAATATAAATTTGTAGAAAATAGAAAATCTTTTTACCTATTTTATTTTTTACTGAATCTCTCAATTCTTATTTAGAAACTTAAAGCTTATAATCCTTATAAGTAGCACAAAATAAATACAGTCATGCACCACATAACCACATTTTGATTAAGGACATTTTGGTCAATGATAGAACACATATACAATGATGTTCCCATAAGATTATAAGACCATTGTTTTCCTATACCTTCTGTATGTTTAGATAGTTTAGATACACAAACACTTACCATTGTGTTACAATTGCCAACAGTATTCAATACAGCACTATGCTGTACAGGTTTGCAGCCTAGGACCAATAGATTAGACCATATAGCCTAGGTTTGTGGTAGGCTGTACTATCTAGGTTTGTGTAAGTGCACTCCATGATGATCACACAATGGCGAAATCACCTAACAATGTATTTCTTAGGTATTCCTGTTGTTATGCAATGCATGACTGTATGTCTGACAGAACTTTGTCATTATCAAGTTCGAAAAGTTCTGGCAGAATGAGACAAAGAAAGACAATCTTTTCCTGAGAAGTGTTTTTGGGAAATCATAATAAAGGATTAACTACATTGATATTCCAGATACTGTTCAGGGTTCCGGATATACAAAGATAAATAAATAGCTCCTGATCACAAAGAATGCATTGTCTGTGAGGAATGTGGACCTATAAATAGATAATTATAATATTATGAAGTAGGTGCACTAATGGAGACCTGCACATGTGCTATGTGTGCACCAAGGAGTGACCCCTAACTTAGACTGTCGCATAATGAAAGGGCTTCCTAAGTATCTATTTGAGCTGAGATCAAGAATATGTGTAGGTATTAACCTGACATAAGGGTAAGGATGGTGTAGAGTAGAGCAGGGAAGGACATGACTGGCAGAAGGGGCAATACAGGCAAGAGTAACTCACTGATAAAGCACAGTGGGAAACTCTAAAAAGCTCTAAATTGCTAGATTATACATTATAAAGCAGAGACTTAAGTGATATGGGTCTACTCAAATGCCCATCAATGAGTAGAAAAAGAAAATATGATTGATATATATATGTATTAGAATACTACTCAGCCATAAAAAGGAGTAAAATAATGGCATTCGCAGCAAGCTGAATGGAGTTGGAGACTATTATTCCAAGTAAAGTAATTCAGGAATGAAAAACCAAACATCATGTTCTCACTCATACATGGGAGCCAAGCTGTGAGGATGCAAAGGCATACAAATGATATAAAACATCGGACTTTGAGGACTAGGAGGAAGGGTGGGAGGATGGTGAGGGATAAAAGACTACAGATTGGGTACAATGTATACTGCTTGGGTGATGGGTGCACCAAAATCTCAGAAATCACCACTAAAGAACTTATTAATGTAACCAAACACTACATGTTCCCCAAAAACCTATTGAAATAAAAAATTAAAAATTTAAGCAGACAATAAAACAAAATAAAGAGATATGGGACTACAGAGTTAGGTAGAGAACAGATAATAGAAAAGAATATTTACCACATAAAAAATTTATCCTTGAGGAGTTATTGAAGGATTTAAAGCAATCACATGGTATCATCACACCCAAATTTGAAATGGATCACTTTGGTGGTCACTTGGAAAGTGTATGTGCAGAGTAAGTAAGGGCTGCGGCTTGAATGAGAAACATAGGGAGAAAGGACATTTTTTTTTAAGTGAAAAAAGAAGAACTCACACAAAAGTGTAAAGGAAATAGGCAAAGAAGTATCAATAGAAGCAACAGACTGTTGTGTTATGATTGTCAAAGAAGTGAAATGTCCTTTTGAGAAGTCAAAAGAGAACAAAAGCAGCAAATGAACAAGATCAATCCAAGAAGACAATTCCTGAAAGATATCTGATAGAATTATAATTAGGAAATCATTAATGCCTTTAATCTTTACTAAGAGCAGTTTCCTTTTAGCAGTAAGAGCAAGAAACTAGAGTGTCATGGTTCATGGAGAAAAAGAGGGATAAGGAACAGCTAGTGATAGAATGAACATTTAGAGAAGGTGGTGTAAGAAGGGGAGAATTATTGGATGACAGAGAATGGATCTCTCAGCAAGGGCATAGATGAAGGCGAGTGAAGCAAGCCAGTCAAGAGAGAAAGATTAAGATACAGAAAATAGAGAGAAGACAATGGCTCAGGGGAAGTGTAAGAAGATGAGATCTTAAAAGTAGAAGAGTTGAAGGGGCAACCAAGCCTCCAGAAATAGAATTAAGGAGCCACACATTTATATCATCAATGTGAAAGTAAGAATTTGAGTAAAGTAAAATAAGGCTTAGAGCCCCATGTTTGTTTGTTTGTTTGTTTGTTTGAGTTGAAGTCTCACTCTTGTCCCCCAGCTGGAGTACAATGGCGTGATCTCAGCTCACTGCAACCTCCACCTCACGGGTTCAAGCGATTCTCCTGCCATAGCCTCCCAAGTAGCTGGGATTACAGGCACCTGCCACCATGCCTGGCTAATTTTTGTATTTTTAATGGAGACGGGGTTTCACCATGTTGGCCGGGCTGGTCTTGAACTCCTGACCTCAGGTAATCTGCCTGCCTCGGCCTCCCAAAGTGCTGGGATTATAGGCGGGAGCCACCGTGCCCAGCCTAGAGCCCCAATTTCTTAATGAAGAGGTGACACAAGTATAAGGATTGGCCTGATGCCAAAAGACAACTTTGGTTTGTTTGTATTGTCTATTCTTTATAGAACAAAATATTAGACTGGTACAATACATTTATGTTAACAATTTCAAACAGCATCTGGATAATCAGTCTCTTACCGCTAATCTAACCACAACTTACATCCTAAGTGTCTGAATATGCAACTTCTCTTCTCTGGGGAAACATGCTCATCAAATTCAATACAAATTCGTGCCTTCATCACTGGATCTTTGTGAATGCCCAGCACACCTGTGCAGTCATCTTCTGTATTAAAGCTTGACATGCTGTCAGTAAGTCTTGTGACAAAGGGGAATGTCAGGTTTTCCCTCCTCGAGGGTACTGTTAGAAAGAACAGCTTGTTCTTGTTTAATTAGCATTGATTTTCTTGAAACTGGCTATTACCCTTAAGTCTCAATTTTTTTTAATTCCTTGAGATGAAATAACACTTCATTTGTTAAGTCTTATAAAAGCAGCATTCTTTCTAATGTCTTTGGCTAATTGAAGATTTTGCTACTTGTTTATATCTCATTTATTTTGTGTTTAGGTCTGAGCATTTTTCTCATTATCAGAAATCTTTAATGTATGATATCAATTCATAATGGAGACAAAAGTGTAGTATTAATAAAATCTAGAGTTCCTCAAACCAGTGAGTCCATATATCACGTCATACTCATCCTCTTTTTTTTTCTAATAATGATTATATCACATTACACCAACCACCACCATACATACCACCATGGAAATGAATGAATTAAACACATGATAAAATGTGCCACTTCTAATCTGAACATTCTTTTTCCATGGATGCACCAACCTCTCACTGCTCTGTTTGGAGCCCAGTGCTGTATATACCAACTGCTACATTCAAAAGACAGTCCAACTAAACCTCACTTCACAGTGGCACAGGGTTAGTCTTTGAGGAGTCATTGAGAAGCCTGAAAGATTATTTGATTTTGGATGCTTTATTAAGAAATCTAGTAATAAGCAATGTTCACATACCTTTCCTACCCCAAAATTATGTCTTTTGGAAGATGTGTATACTCGTTTGAGATCTATTTTTCTGTGTTCCAGGCACTGCCCTAAAGGATTTGAAATATTCATGCAATCTATCTTCACAACAGCCCTGTTATGTTTATTAGTCACATTTTCAAGAAAAACAAACTAAAAAGGTTTAGAAATTTATGTAAATATCCATAACTAATTAGTGGCAAAGGAAGACCCTCGGAGTCCAGATAACCAGCTAACTAAAGAAAGAGCCAAACATAAAACTCAAGTTCCTGGCCGGTAGTCTTGTGTCACCACAGTAGGCAACCACAGTGGGCAAAAATAAACATCCAATTCCCTAATAGACTTATAAATTTGAAATCTCTAAAGAGCATTTGTGGCATTGATTGATACTGACATTTTCAATACTGAGGCTGCACTATCTTTCTTCTCTGGAGACTGAATGCTCTGAAGTTTGAAAATGATCAACCACAGAGTGTCTGGGGAACCTGAGTGATTATGCCCAAAACTGTGCTGTTCCAAGATCTCTCGGTGATAAGCATTCATGCCCACTCTGCTGACAAATATAAATTCTTCCCCTTTTCGGGGTTTTCACTTCCAGAATATTTTCAATCACTTCACCTGCGGAACACTTATTCCCCAGCAGCATTGGCTGTGGCTTATGGTACCTTCCCTCCAAGAGTCCTCCGTGTGTTTTTCTCATAGAATCAGAGTTGCAGTTCCTCTGCACCAATATCTGCTGTTGCTCTGCTGATCTCAGGTCACTGAATACATTGCTTACTGACCTTCTCAGAGCCTGGTCATTTCCCTACCAATAGTCTTCAGCTATTGATACCTGTTCCTATCTCTTGTTTCCTCTCTCTTTCTTTCTCTCTCCAGCCATAGAAAACTTCACAGCAGAGCTTGTGGACTCCTGAATAAATCAGCTTTTTATTACGATTTGCCGCTCCCATGGGCAAGGGGAAGTGATGTACAAAGTACGATAGGTGCTAGGATGTTCTAACACAGTCATACCAGTCTCTACAGAAGCAATGCCTCATATACCAGGTGCCATTTTCAATTATAGTGGCTTTTATGGTGATTTTTTTTCTCATTTACCTTATAATTTGTTTTTGCATTCTAACTACATTTGAGCCCCTTATCACTTAGGAACATTTCACATATGAAATAAATAATTACATAAATAAGTGTGACAACCTTCATCAGTCAAACAAAAAAGGTGATTTAATTGCTCCTGTCAGATATCTGACTTCAGGCACCAGTTTATCTGGAATTCCAAAAACATCTTCTGGAATTTACCACTCGATTCTCCTTCCACAGATTTGACCCATTCTAGGGTTCTACCTTATGTCTCCACCCAGCAACTCCGGGGTCTTCCCCTCTAGCTGCAGCAGTTCTACGCTGCTTCTCTCAATATCAGAAGAATCTCATCTTCACCATTTCAAATAAAATTTTTTAGACTTACATTGATTGGACTCTTTTAAATCAATTACTCTTCCATAGCCAATTAGTGTAACTATGGAGAGGGCTATCCTGATTTGTTTAAACCAATCAGAATCCGTTCCTGAAACTGTAAGTTTGAGGACCAGGGCCAGGGGCTGAGGAGTTTTTCCCCAAAAGAAACCTGGGATATTACTACCAAGAAGCACAAGAAAAATGAATGGCAGACAACAAAGTGTCAACTGCAGAGTCCCAACTGTCCTTAGGCACAATTGTACCTGTCAAACTCCACTCCTAATGGAAAGCATTGCCTAACTCAGTACATCAACTAATGGAGTCTTGGCTTCAGCCCTGTAACCACTCTTTGTTGCAATTCTAATTTTAAAATGTAGGTGTGAAACTTGTCCTTCTTTTAGTTGTCCATGATAGCCACATGTATATATTTCAGTCTGAGGTCAGTTAAATTCCTATATCCTTGATACCGACACTATTCTAGGTTACCACTATTAACTGCTTATTTGAAAGTTTGTATTTAGTGGTGATGAGACACTTTTCTATTTTATAACCAATACTTTAAAATTTGTAAACGCAAGTGCATCTGGCCTAGAAAGAAATGAGGTTCCGAAATTCATGTATACATATATTCCCTGGACCTATCAGTGCCTCAAAGATCAAACTAATACTACCAGGGACACAGGGCATTGTGCCAGAGCATTAAAATAGTGACTCATGGTCGGTCCTTCCACTCTCACTCTTGGCACCATAAAAATCCCTCATACAAAAGAATGATTGGCATGAACAACACAGAGGGTTTTCTCTGAATATTTCATAAATTATCCATCAAATCTCCAGATCAAGTCTGATAAACTTCTTTGATAGCAACTGAACATTACATCTGAGTATAATATTTCCTCACCTCAGCCTGCTCACATTTCATCTCTGTTCATCAGCTTCAATTCATAAATTCATAAATCTCACATAAGACTAAATTAGTTTAGGCATGCCCTAAATTACCAACAAGTGCCTCCCAATAACATACTCATCTGAATCCAATATCAAAGAAGCTGCATGTTTCCTACTCAATTTATCAAAAAGCATATCACACAACATCCTTAGTTCTATTTACATAAAATCTCAGCCAACATTTTAAATCTTATATAATTACAAAGAAAACAAAATGGTATAGTGGAGAGAAGAAGTTTTAGCATCAGATAGACCTGAGTCTTCCGAATACAAAGTCTGTATTTTGCATGTTGGGGTGAGAAAGTTTTTCAACTTATCCCAGTTTCTATAACTACAAAATGGTGATAATTAAAACATACCTCTTTAAGTGGTTGTGAGTATTAAATGGGGTCACAAACAAAACAGACCTAACCACATGTTCAATGAATGTTGGTTCCCTTACAGTCCCCTCAGATGGGTACCTGCTGTCCTCTACATCAACAATGATTAGTCATGTTGACATTGTGTACCCTTGATTTTATTTGATGAAAATGGCCTTCAGCTCTGGTGCTGCTCCCCAAAATATGTAACTTCAGTTTAATCATGAGGAAAACATCAGACAAATCTCAGTTGAGGAACATTCTAAAAGATATCTGTATAGTAGTCCTCAAAGGTGTCAAGCTCATCAAAAATAAGGAAAGTCCAAGAAAATCTCATAGCCAAAAGGAGCCTAAAGAGAAAAGGGCATTATGTAAAAAAAAAAAAAAACAAACGAAATGTGAATACAGATTTTAGTTAATAATTATGTATCAATATTGGTCCATTAATTGTAAAAAATGTACCATACTAATGTAAGGTGTTAACAATAGGGGAAATAGGAGAACTCTCTGTACCATCATTTCAATTTTCCTATAAATCTAAGACATAAAATAAAAATTGTACTTAAAATGTCCTTTGCAGCAACATGGATGCAGCCATTATCCTCAGTGAATTAATTCAGGAACAGACCAAATATCTAATGCTGTCACTTGTATGTGGGAGCTAAGCATTGAGCACACATGGACGTAAAGAGGGAACAACAGACACTGGGGCCTTTGATGAGGGAGGGTTGGACGAGGGTGAGGATCAAAAAACTACCTAACTGGTATTTTGATGGCTACCTGGGTGACAAAATCATTTGTACACCAGACCCCAGTGACATGCAATTTACCCATGTGACAAACCTTTACATGTACCACCTGAACCTAAAATAAAAGTTGAAAAAAAATTATAAATAAATAAGAAAACTGCAAGTTTAAAACAAGGGATTAAGCAATTCCTCTGGAGTCACCTCCGTTCTCAACCATACTGCTTCTTCTTTCTTTTTCTTTCTCCAAACTTAAGTGCTCAGAGTATTGCACTTTAGAAGATACAGGATTAAAATATGAGTTTCTTACGGCCCATGGACAAGAATCCATGGAGGAAGGGCATGCTAAATTCACACGAAAGAAGAGGCAGGGTGTCCATTAGGGAGGATCAGTATTCAGTAAAGCTCTAAATAGCTACTATAACAAGTGCCAGGTACTGAAATAGGTACTTGACATACGTTATCTTGTTATGTTTGTTCTTCCAGCACATATATTGATATAGATATTGTTATCATAATTTGCAGATGAGGTTTAGTTTATCATGATCCCACAGCTAGCAGGAATCAGAGTTAAGCTCCGTACTCCAAATTCTAGAGTCTTAAACACTGTTTATACTGCCCCCCGAAATCACAGTGAAATGATAAATTTGTCCTCAGTGGACTTCCACTTCCGTTTTTATATATGTCTCTGTCTTTAGGTGTCTAGCAAGAACTGATGCCTCCTAAGCCACAAAGCCATACCTCCTATTTTCTTCAGAAAAATGTGAGTGGGAGAGTATGAAAAGGAGAAAGGGAAAGGGGAACGTAAAATAACTAAAATTCGCTGAGCAGCTACTGTACACCAAGACACTTACTAGATACTTTACCTACTTTAATTAATTAAGCCTTCACGATCTCTTTCTTTATGAGAAATTAATGTCTATTTTTAGGCACATGGTTAGTGCTTTTACCATAGCTGTCATGAAGGGAAATTTTTTTTTTTATAGATTCAGGAGGTACATGTGCACTTTTGTTACATGAATATATTGAGTAGCAGTGAGGTCTGATTTATTGATGCAACCATCACCTAATAGTGTACATTGTATCTATTAAGTAATTTCCCATTCCTCACCCACTTCCCACCTGCCCACATTCCAAATCTCCAGTATCTATTATTCCACTCTGCATGTTTGTGTGTACATACTGTTTAGCTCCCATTTATAAAGTGAGAACATGTGGTATTTGACTGTATGTTTCTGAGTTATTTCACTTAAGATAATGGCTTCCAGTTCCATCTGTGTTGCTGCGAAGATGTGATTTCATTCTTTTTTATGGTTGAGTAGCATTCTATCATATATATAAAATATTTATATATTTATATTATATATATATTCAGCACTAAATACTGAAATATGTAGTATTCCATGATATACATAGTGTATCACTATACATATAGTGTGTGTATACACACTCATCCCCGACATTTTCTCTATCTAGTCATCTGTTAATGGACATTTAGGTTAATTTCATATCTTTGATATTGTAAATAGGGCTGTGATAAGCATATCAGTGTATCAGTGTAGATATCTTTTTAATATAATGATTTCTTTCCTTTGGGTAGATACCCAGTAGTGGGATTGCTGGACTGAATGGTAGTTCTGGTTTTAGTTTTTTGAGAAACCTCTATACTGTTTTTGATAGAAGTTGTACTAATTTACTTTCACACCAACAGTGAAAAAGAAATAATAGTATTTCTTGACTTTCTAATAATAGCCATTCTAACTGGTTTAAGATAATATCACATTGTGGTTTTAATTTGCATTTCTCTGGTGATCAGTGATGTTGGCTATTTTTTCACATGCTTATTGACCATTTTTATGTATTCTTTAGAAAATTTCTATTCATGTGTTTTGTCCACTTTTTAATGGGGT
The DNA here is from genome assembly GCF_028858775.2 of Pan troglodytes. Lineage (NCBI taxonomy): Eukaryota > Metazoa > Chordata > Mammalia > Primates > Hominidae > Pan > Pan troglodytes. Next base: position 55,273,458 of record NC_072403.2, read on the forward strand.
TATTTGTTTTTTTCTTGTTGACTTATTTGAGTTCCCTGTAGATTCTGGATATTAGTCCTTTGTCAGATGCATAGTTTGCAAATATTTTCTCTCACCATATTGGTTTTTTGTTCACTCTGTTGATTATTTCTTTTGCTCTGCAGAAGCTTTATGGTTTAAGTCCTACTTGTCTATGTTTGTTTTTGTTGCAGTTGCTTTTGAGGTCTTAGTCATGAATTCTTTGCCTAGGCCAGAAGAGTTTTTCTGAGGTTTTCTTCTAGGAATTCTATAGTTTCGGTTTCCACATTTAAGTCCATAATCCATCCTAATGGGATTAAATGGAGTTGATTTTTTTAATATGGTGAGAAACATGGGTCCCACTTTTATTCTTCTGCATATAGCTGTCCAATTTTCCCAGCACCATTTATTGAAGAGGCTGTCCCTTCCCTAGTGTAAGTTTGTGTCAATTTTGCTGAAGATTAGTTGGCCATAGGTGTAAGTCTTTATTTCTGGGTTCTCTATTCTGTTCCATTGATTTATGTGTTTATCCTTGTACCAGTACCATGCTGTTTTGGTTACTATAGCCTTGTAGTATAATTTGAAGTCAGATACTGTGGTGCCTCCAGCTTTGTTCTTTTTACTTAGAATTGCTTTGGTTATTTGGGCTCTTTTTTGATTCTATAAGAATTGTAGCTTTTTCTTTCTAATTCTGTGAAAAATGATACTGGTGTTTTGATAGGAATTGCATTGAATCTGTAGATTATTTTGGGCAGTATGGTCATTTTAATGATATTGCCTCTTCTAATTCATGAGCGTGGGATATTTTCCCATTTCTTTGTGTCATCTATGATTTTTTAATCTATGTTTTATAGTTTTTCTTGTAGAGATATTTCACTTCATTAGTCATTTAGTTATGTGTCATCTATCTCTCATCCATACACCAAGGAAACCCTATGTTATAGGTGCCAATAATGATGTCTAAAATAAATTAGATAAAACAAAAGTGTTTCAAATTAAGTGGAGAAAACCTGACTACAGTTTTACATGTTACTTTTCCCAGGAATATTTGCACTTTAAAAGAGCATAACTAGAACATATAGGTACTATGAACAAGTCTAGAGATCTAATGTACAACATGAGGATTATGGTTAATAAATTTGTATTGGGGATTTTTGTTAAATATGTAGATTTTAACTGTTCTTGTCATAAAAAAGTAACCATATGAGATGATGTATATGTTAATCTGCTTCACTATGGTAATCATTTTACTATCTACATTTATCCCATAATATCATGTTGTAAGCCTCAAATATACATGACAAAATTTATTTTTAAAATAATAAAAATGCTTTAAAAGATAAAACATTAAACAGCATCACTGGAGAGCTATTACTGAAATCCCAAAAAATGGTTCTTACTGGTGGTGTTAGAATCACTAATGATAAGCTAATGAAGTTTCACAGAGTTCAAAGACCTTAAAATCTCATTTCATAAATACACTCCTCCTATTAGCCTAAACATGAACTTGGATCTGTTTGCAAAAAATTTTCAATAACCTTAAAAGGGTTTGCACAGTCTCCCACTTCGCTATTCTGTGCCTCAGGATGTGACAATGCCTATAAATCCCACAATTTGTCCTCAGAGGGTGTCTTGATCAACATCTCTCTGCTGCCACTGGCACACTCCTGGCTCAGTCATGACCCCATTCCCCTATTCCAGCTTGTTGACTAAATCCTCATCTGATGTCTCTCCACAAAAATTCAGAAGCATTTTCTCAGATAAATATTTATTCAATCATTTTAAATTAATTTCCAAGAAAAATGTGGGATTTACTTTAAAATGTAAGAGTACATTTCTCTTGCATTTCCCCTGTAATCAAAGAGTGAGATCATCCACTTGCATAGCACACTTGGAGACAGGCTGAATGTTGAGTAACATTATCCTGTCACAAATAGAGTAACGTGTTCAATTATCAGTGATGCCTCGCCCTCAATAGAGTGTAAGCTGAAGAGTAACCAGGAGAGATCCTCGGTTCCAGGGCTGGTAGTTTTGTGACCTAAACTCAAAAGCTAATTCTGCTTGGCACAGTGTAGAGTTTCCTGCTCCCTCCCTGCTGCTCTAGAAAGGCAGGGCTGTGTTAAATCATGGTGCTTAAGGTAATCAATTCACAAGCATGGATGAGCACCTCAATTCTGAGGAGCTCTCACTGTGCTGGAAGAGCTAGGGTTTGGCACTTAACCTCCTTCTGACTCAGCTTCCAAATTCCATGCAGGGATTTGTGAGGCCTTTACACTTGCTTTGCCAGTACACTTGTGTGTATGTGTCAAGAGTTGAAAGATGGTATGAACAGGAAGAATTAACACAGAAGCATGAGAACGGAGTAGGGCGAAAAGTGACTTCTGACTTTCCTGAGCTGGGTTGTTACCATGTTCACCCAGCAGAAGGCACTGGCTTTAAGAAGAAAAATAGAGAAGAAGGCTCTTCAGCACTTAAAATATATCACACCAAAAATCACCAAACGTGCTCCCAATGGCATCTGTAACTTAGGTAGTAAACCTCTCACCTTGCCTACATTGTTAGCCCAAAGACACCAAAGAGGCTGCACATCAAAGTGAAAATGCAAAGCTGGGAATGATTCAATTTACTTTATAAAATAAAAAATCCTGCTGCCCTTTCATGAAATTATACTGTGTGCTTATAAATATGAATGTAAATGTATAACATAAAACATGAATGTTTGTATGGAATATTGTAATGAACATTTGTCATTTTTGGATGTCTAGCAAATAACCATTTTTCCTGTTTGAGAAGAAACCTAAATCCTAAAGTAAAGGTGAGATTCAGGCTCCATTTCTTACTACCTAAAAAACAAGAAAGACTGTGTTCTTCAGCCCTCTGGCAGCTAGCAGTGGGTATCAGGCATAGAATCAACCAATAGATGCCCCAACTGAGATTTTGAACATCGGAACCTTCAAACCTTGAGAGAATGATACAAGTTTAGAGAAAATTAAGACTTTAATAAAATACCAACAGAATCAGCCACAATATATAAAAAAATTTTACACCATGACCAAGTAGTTTAAATTTGAAAATAAGTGTAATACATCATATCAGTAGAATAAAGGACAAAATCCACATGATCATCTAACTAGATTCAGGAAAAAAAAGCATTTTACAAAATCTAAAATTCCTTCATGACAAAACACTCAATAAACTAGGAATAGTATACAACTTTCTCAATCTGATAAATAACACCTATAAAAACTAAGCTAACATCATACTTATGGAGAAAGACTGAATGCTTTTCCCTAAGACTAGGAAGAAGACAAAAGTGTTTATTCTTGCCACTTTTATTCAACATTGTATTGGCAGTCCTAGCCAGGATAATTTGCAAGATAATGAAAGGTAACCAGACTGAAAAGGAATGACTAAAATTATCTCCATTTTCAAGTATCATTATCTTGCATATAGAGAATCTAGAAAAAAATCACTAAAAAATTAATTTGAACGAATACATTCATTCAGCATGTTTATGGACTACAAGAAAATAAATTTTATTTCGATACACTAGCAATGAACAATCTGAAAATGAAATTAAGAAAATAATTGACTTACAATAACATCAGAAAGAATTAAACACTGAGGAATAAATTTAATGTAAGGGCAAAATATATACCTTAAAAACTACAGAGATATTGTTGAAATAAATAAAGAAAAAATTAGTGTTTACTCAGAGCAGCTATGATAAAGTTGAGACTCAAGCAATAGCATAGGGTCTAAGGATAAGATGATGGTGGCAATAGGGACTGATGTCCTGGAAACCACATCCAGTGACAATGGAGCCAGCAGCAGCATCAGCAAACTTTTCACAGGGTGAAATTTTGGCTGTGACATCATTCCAAATTTTGGTCCACCTCCATGTCTACCTCTTCAGCCATCCCTTAAGTTCAGAAAACTATGTATTGTCCTGTCAATAAATTCCATTTAGTCAGAGTTGTTTGCTTTGTTTTTTGTAACCCAGACCCAGACTTCTATAGGTATCACTGCTCAGTTTTCTCCTTCTTCTAACGACTTGGCTTATTTCCATTTTGTTAGAAAAGGAAAAGTTCTTATAATTTCCAAAAAATATTTTTATCAATTTATACGTACCCATTGGTTTCCAAATGTTTAACTCATTTCCACAATAACCTTATAATTTAGTATAACTTTGTAAAGTACATATTATGAACCCTATTTTAATATGTGAGAAAACTCAAGTTAAAAGAAGTTACATGATTCCTTAAAAGGAGGTAGACTCCAGATGGAAATCCAGATCTACTGAGTATAGATCCCAGGCAATATCTACTGTAGTAAGCTGTTTCCTTGATTTTCTGGCCTCAAAGCACAGAAAGCATATTAGATTGCCTCTTCCTAAGGAGAATGACATCTCCCAAAGTTTTATTTTCTTTTGTTTTTGTTTTTCAGTTGTTTGTTTGTTTTTATAGTAAGAACACTTAATATATGGTTTGCAAATATTTTCCTTTTGAACCTGAGATCTACCCTCCTAACATTTTGAAGTACATAATACAGCATTGTTAGCTATAGGGACTATGTCATATGGCATATCTTTATAATCTGCTTATCTGACGTAAGAGAAACTTTATACTAATGGAACAACTCCCCATTTCCTCCACCCCTCTGGTCTGGGAAACCACTATTATATTCTCTACCTCTATGAGTTTAACTATTATAGACATCACACATAAGCGGAATCATGCAATATTTGTCCATCTGTGAGTGGCCTATTTCCCTTAACATAGTGTGCTCCAGGTTTATTATGTTGTGCAAATGGCAGGATATTCTTCTTTTTTAATAGTGAATAATATCTTATTGTATGTATATACCACATTCTTAAAATCCATTCATCTGTCTATGGGCACTTGTGTTGCTTTTTTATCTTGGCTATTTTGAAGAACACTGCAAGGAACATGGGAGTGCAGATATATCATGGTGAACCTGATTTCAGTTTTTTTGCATATATATCCAGAAGTAGGATTCTTGATTTATTTATATGATAGTTCTATTTTTAACTGTTTTGAGGAAACTCCACACTGTTTTTTGTAGCTGATGCACCATTTTACATTCTCACCAATAATGTGCAAGGGTTCCAATTTCTTCACATCCTCACTAACACTTATCTTTTGTTTTATATATATATATAAAAGGTATTCTAACAGGCATGGATAATATCTCATTATAATTTTATATTAATTGCTCTAATGATCAATAATGTTGAGCATCTCATATACCTGTTGGCTGTTTGTATGTCAATAGAAGAAATTTCTGTTCCTGTCCTTGCCTATTTTTTTATTCTTTTGTGTTTTTATAATCCTTGCCTATGATTTAGATAGATAGATTATAATATAATATATATATGGCATTTAGTGACAGGAATTCCTTACATTTCCTTACATATTTTGGAAATTAACTCCTTATCTGATATATGGTTCACAGATATTTTCCTTTTGATTTCCTTGTAGCTATCACAGCTTTTCTGAAAAATCCAGGAGTGCCGCCATGTACTTCTGATGCTGACCTCTCCTGGCCATTTGTGGTATAGCAGCTCCTTCAACGTAGCACACAATATTGAGGCAGCTGTCATCTGTTCACTGTTACAGATGAGCTGAAATGACCAGAGGCGCCTGAGAGGCTAACACTGCTAGGATGCAAGGCCAATAATTCTAAATTCCCTTTACACAACTCTTGCCGTTATCCAAATCCAAGTTTGTAATAGGTGGGGACTCCTAAGAGCTCTCTCACCACTCAGCCTGAGGCAACAGATTCCTCTGTTGTGGATACCTTTAGACTCAGGGAGTTTTCCCAAACTCGGTTTCCATCATTGATTCGAATTCTCTCATTCTCATCTGTGTTTCCTGGTTTCACACCTTTCTTTGCCTAATTTAACAATGTGCCTCGCTTTGATAATTATGTCTCCACACTAGATAATAAGGATATTAAATTTGGTAGCAATATCAATTCAGAGAGAAGAAAAGTTGAACCCTTTCACATCTGAAATTCCATCTTTCACTTTAGGGAACTTTTAAAGTAAGGAGCTCTGTCCTAATATCTGAAATGATAATCCAGCTGCAGTTGAAAACAAAGCCTTCATTTTGGTCGGGTACCGTGGACAATAATGACACTACTAAGAAATTTCTTGGGTCATAAATTTTTTTAAGCCACTGACAACCAGCCCAGTCCAATTACTTGATAGGTGCATTTGTCAGTCATTCAAGCTCTATTTTCTCTTCATACTAAGAGTTAACTGCTGGATAGGATATAATCAGAAAGCACAGCTTTAACATGAAGATTATCCAACGTATTTGTACCATTTATATTATGGTTGTAGCCTGATAAACCATTTTAGATGGATTACTTGGGTGACACAGATTCTTTTTTTTTTTTTTTTTTTTGACAGAGTCTCGCTCTGTCGCCCAGGCTGGAGTGCAGTGGTGCTCTCAGCTCACTGCAACCTCGGCCTCCCGGGTTCACACCATTCTCCTGCCTCAGCCTCCCGAGTAGCTGGGACTACAGGCACCTGCTACCACGCCCAGCTAATTTTTTGTATTTTTAGCAGAGACGGAGTTTCACCATGTTAGCCAGGATGGTCTCGATCTTCTGATCTCGTGATCCTCCCACCTTGGCCTCCCAAAGTGCTGAGATTACAGGCGTGAGCCACCGCGCCCGGTCGACACAGGTTCTTAATAATAGGCTTGGAATTTTTCCAAGGGAAATTTCCTTAAAAAGCATACATATGATTTTGAGCATTTCTGAGTATAAATGTGGTCAATCCTATTGAAATTAAATTATAATATAGGCCATTAAATAATGTAATTTGATACATTGACCTCAGACATGAGAAAGAGAAATGAGGGAGACATTAGCACAATGATGGGAGTATGAGAGCTATTTACCCAAGAGGTTATGAAGGTTTGCATTGTTACCAGTCGCAGAGTCACAGTTAGAAGCTGTCCTCCATCACAGTTTTCATTTGTATTGACTCTTTTCATCTTGCCTATAGTATTTCTGCTTTCAATTTAAGTCTTGTTTATTTCAGGCCTTGCGTCTGTGGCATCCTGATAATGACACGGTCATATAATCTTAACAATCAATGTGTCTATGTTTTCTTGGAGTGTAATTTCTTTGCCTTTGCAAGGAGTTGATGAATATTAGTACCCATTTTACAAAAACATGAGAAGAAAATAAGTACAATTATAATCAAACAGGGAGTACTTAAGAATCTAATCTTGGCCTTGACACTGTGAAGGATATAATAGAAGTAGAATCCTTTGGGGTACAAGGAACAGAATATGCAGCTTAAAAGTGGTTTAATTGATAAGAACAGTTATTTTCTTTTATAACAAAAGTTCTGGAGGCGAAGTAGTTTCAGGGTGTAGGTAGTAGTTCAACAACAGAACAAGAGCCCATGTTCCTTACACCTTTCCACTCTGCCACACATAGATAACTGGCACTCATTTTTGGCTTTTCTCTTGGGGTGGCAAGATTACCATCATGGTCCCTGGCAACCACAGCAAGACAGAAAACAGAAAATTTTATTTTCATGCATTTAAAAAAAACAGGAAGCAAAATTTATCCCAGAAATCACACAGCGGGTTTCCACTCAGGACTCCTTGGCCAAAATTGAGTCCACTGCCCAGGTTCTAGCTGCAAGTGATACAGGAGAAAGAATATTAGACATATTTAGCCCCTACTGCGGGACCAATATTCTGCTGGCAAAGAAGTACAAAGGAGCATGTAGGGTGCAGACAGCTGGTAGATGATTAGTAGGCAAAATCTGCCACACAGTAAAAGGTATATTTTACTCTCAAGAGGCATACAATTTACTATTACTAATAACACCATGTTGTATGATAATTGACAATTCATAAAGCACTTTCAAATAAATTATCTGACTTAATCTTTACATTATCTTGCAAAGTAAATTACCCTTTTCATATTTTTTAACAAGAAAAGTTAATATTGGTAACGAAAAAGACTAGCAATGTAGCACAAATGAAGCTTTCTTCAACTTTGTAAGTCTAGTAGTATACAAATTTAGAAATCACAGACATCGATTAGAACTAGAGTGGACATTTAAGACTGGAGACTGAGTCAAGAAAACCACGTGCTACACAGCAGAATCACCACCAAAAATTAGCTTATCATCGAGGAGGACATTAGCAAACAAGAAAAAATTAGCACCAAATGAGCACCTAAATTCAAAGACAGGGGCTATAAATGCAAGATCAGCCAAGAAGTTTAGTCCCACAGAATTTATTGGGCACCTACTTTGTGCAAGAGTTAGCCTGTGGAGAAAGTCAGGCTAAATTAGACTTAGTCTTTGCCCTCAAAGAGCACAGTCTAATACAACACCAATTAATAAATGCTCTAATAGGAATATGAATCCCAGTATTCCATGGGCACATGGACAAAGATGGAAAAATACAGGCAGATTTTAGAGAGGAGGTGGCATGTCACTTAACAGTAAAGAAAGGATTGAGATGAGAAGAGAGTGCATTACAGGCGGAGGCAAACGTATTAGCAAAAGCAGTAATATTGAGTGTGTGTTTAGAAGGGTAAAGAAGGGAGCCTAACAGAGCAGGTAGAATGTTGGGATAGGTGGGAATCGATGAGTGAGAAAGGATGAAGAACGGCATCTGAAGTGCAAGTGTTTGAGAAGTGTCCATTCATGCCCTTTGCCCATTTTTTAACGGGGCTGTTTTTTACTTGTCAATTTAAGTTCCTTATAGATTCTGGACATTAGATCTTTGTTGGGTACATAGTTTGCAAATAATTTTTCCCATTCTTTAGGTTACTCTGTCAATAGTTTCTTTTGCTGTGCAGAAGCTTTTTAGTTTAATTAGGTCCCATTGGTCAATTTTTGCTTTTGTTGCAATTGATTTTGGAGCCCTCATCATAAAATCTTTGCCTGGACTGACGTCCAGAATAGTATTTCCTAGGTTTTCTTCTAGGGTATTTATAGTTTTAGGTTTCACACTTCAGTCTTTAATCCATCTTGAGATTATTTTTGTATGTTGCAAAAAGTAGGGGTCCAGTTTCAATCTTCTGCATATGACTAGCCAACAGGCATATGAAAAAAATGCTCATTATCACTAATCACTAGAGAAATGCAAATCAAAACCATGATGAGTCATCATCTCGCCCTAATCAGAATGGCCATTACTAAAAAGTCAAAAAATAGCAGATGTTGGCTAGGTTGCAGAGAAAAGAGAATGCTTATACACTGCTGATGAGGATGTAAATTAATTCAGCCAATGTGGAAAGCAGTCTAGAGGTTTCTTAAAGAACTTAAAATAGAACTACAATTTATTTGACACAGCAACGTCATTATTGGGTATATACCCAAAGCAATATGAATTGTTCTACCATAAAGACACATGCACACATATATATTCATCACAGCACTATTCACAATAGCAAAGACTCAACCTAGATGCCCATCAGTGGTAGGCTGGATAAAGAAAATATAATACATATACACCACAGAATACTATGCAGTCATGAAAAATAATGAGATGATGGCCTTTACAGCAACATGGATGGAGCTGGAAGCCATTATTGTATGTGAATTAATGGAGGAGCAGAAAACCAAATACCACATGTTCTCACTTATAAGTAGGAGCTAAACATTGTGTACAGATAGACACAAAGAAGGAAACAATAAACATTGGCACCTACTTGAGGGTGGAGGGTGGGAGGATGGTGAGGATTGAAAAACTGCCTATTAGTTATTTTCTCATTACCTGAGTGACAAAATTATCTGTACACAAAATCCCCACTACATGCAATTTACCCATGTAGCAAACCTGCATATGTACCCCTTGAACCTAAAAAAAAAAAAAAAAACTTTTTTAAAAGAAAGACCTTTATAATGGACCACTTTCACTTAATGAATAGTAAATGTGTTTTCTTTTCTTTATGGAAAAAAATAAGTAAAGTGCAAGTATAAGCAAAACAAGGAGGCAAGGAGGCCGGCATGTGACAGGGAGCTTGGATGGCATCGTGAATGCCTGAGGGCCACATGGAGGAGCTGTGGGAATGAGACTGAATGGGCCTTAAGGGGCTAGGTAATGGGGGAAAGAGGAGATCCACATATAAGTAAGTGAGCATTCATAAGACACAGTAGTTCTGAGTGGAGAAATGTCATGATCAAAGTATCATCCAAAAATAATGAACCTGGCTGAAAGATGCAGCTTGTGCTGGGAAGGGTGAGTCCAGATGTGAGAGGCCATGGCAATGGTCACTATGACACAATGCCTAAGAGCAAAGATGGTAAAAGGACTGGAAATTGGATAGATGTGTGCCTCTGATAAATATGTCAGAAGAAAAAAAAAAGACAAAATCAGATGACAAAAGAAATATGGGGGATTAAAGAAAAATGAAAGAAATTTCCAAATATTCTAGCCTGACATACTAAAACAATGTTGATGTCGCTAAGAGAAATGAGAGCAGTGAGATAAATAATTTGTTTGGAAGGTAAAATAATGTCTGGTTTGAGATACAGTGATTTTTTGGAACTGGTAATTTGAAATGGAAATTGGAATCCAAAGTGGAAATGTTGGATAGGCTCTTACATTAATATTAATGGAGTAAGATTAGAACTAGAATTTTGGAGTGTTAGCCATAAAAAATCAGACTTGAAAAATAGCAAATATGACATTGATCTTGCAGGAGAGTAGAATATTAGGAATGTCAGTGTGGAGGTGCTGGTAGATGTTTTAGACAAAGATCAACTCACTAAAATAAGAGTGAGATTATCAGTAGGAATTCCAAAAATGCAGCTATCTAAAAGCAAAAATTAGTCAGAGTGTTTAATATTTCATAGGTTCCTGCACTTCTCCCCCTTATCCCTTTCCCCCAAGCCACCTCCTGTAAAAGGCCTTTTCTGGCCAATCTAATGTTTTTGTCTCCACACCCTCATCCCAGTGCCACCTATTAACATTCTGTCTGCTGTCTGCCACATTGGACTATAAAACTGCTTTGGTCAACATTTAGTACAACTTAGTGCTATAAAACTGACACATAACATATTCATTAAACACATACAGGAAGAATGAGAGAGTAGAAAGAGGAAGGAACAAAGGGTGAGAAGGAGAGACAGAGGGAGGGAGGAAAGAAGGAATGAAGGAAAATTACATAAAAATATTGTATATGTGCTATGTCCAATTGGTTACACATCTGTTATGTGTTAATGCATAACATATGGTATATAAATATTTGGTGAGTAATTGAATAAAGAAACCAGAGAAATGAAGAATAAATTACAACAAAATAGATACATGTTATATAACATTTTACTAAACTCAGAAGTAATACATCAAATCATAGCCATATTTTCTGAGGCTGCAATAAAAAGTAAATGAATGAAAAACTGTTTTTCATTTTTACCTTATCTCAAAATCAGTGTCACAATACCTCTGTTTTTCTCAATGAGAAAAATCATAGTGCCATGCCCTCCATCCGATCTTCAAACCACTAAGAAGTTTTCAGTGATTTTGAAAAGTGAACATTTTCCACAGTGTCACCATCCTAGCTTCTTGTGCATGTGTCATCATAAACTTAAGTTAGTAATATTCTTGAAAGTAAGTTGCCCAGACATCCAACCAAGTCCTATGGATGAAGACGGTGGGGGAAATTCCACAGAACAAAACACACAAAAGAGGCAGACAAATAGAGACATTTACATGTGTGAAACATTTGCATGTATCATACCTAACTTTCCTGAGAGCTGATGCCCATGACTGGGACTCAGCTGGCCTTCAGTCAATTCTGTCATTTTACTTAGAAAATGAGCCTCTCTTCTTGTGTTTACCTTCTGAATGATGCACTCTGACTCTGGAGCTTTGGTCTCGCTTACAAAGTAAAAATTCCAGCACATGGTCAAAATATCCCAAGTAAATCATCCTGGTGTTTTGCAAAATTCTTGACCAAATATTGGGAAGACTAGATCATTTCCTTTTGTCAGTCTTATTTGTTCATTTATTCATTCATTTATTTTTACTGATTCTTTCTATGAGGCAGGCAGTGAAAGTTACAGAACTCTAAAAGCTAAATGCCGTATCAAAGGGTGTTTCCAAAACAATCCCTTTTTGTTTCCAACTCAAGGTAATGTCAAGGAATAATCATATGTTACTTGCACTGGTTTTTCAGGCCTCCATAGGTGAGATTTTTCTTTCAGCTCAAAGGTCTGGGTAGCAGAGACTATCTACCTTAGCAGAGAAATGGACACAGATAAAGCCACCTGAGGAAAACCTCCAAGGATGTGGCCTGTCACTGCTCAGCACACTCACTCTTCCATAAAAATATGATGATGCTGACACACTATTACAACTTTTCCTTTCAAATTTGGGACACCAAGAAGAGGCTTCTTTTATTCTTTAATAGAAAAATGAATATTAATGCTGAAAAGTACTAAACCGACAATTTCAATTCTGGGAATGAATTTGAATAAACATTCATATAGGTGCATACCTTGATATAACCCAAATGCTCATCAATAGGAGAATGATTACATAACTGTAGTTCTGAAATATAAAGAATGTGCAAAGAATGGGGTAGATTAATACACACTGACCTAGGACATATTAAATTTTTATAACACAATTTCTAGAACTACACATATAGAATTATGCCATTTAGATAAAACAACGTCAAAACATTTGAAGTATGTGTTAATGATGCACGTATAACATTTTATGGTGAATATATCTAGAGACTGGGATGAAGGAGGGTTTTCACATTTGTTCTATACACTTTCATATTTTTTCACATCATAGAAAGTGTGTAATCATCTGTCACCTGTATAATTTGAAAGACAAATTCTCTGTCTATATGTAAGTGGTGGCATATGGGACTGACCCACAAGGGCCATGTTCAGGAGTCAGGCTTGTTGGAACTCAGGTGAACCTGAAACAGAAGAGGGAGATGAAAGGGAAGCAAGGGAGAATTTATCAGGCTGGACAGATGACACTGAAGTGAATTCTAGCACCAGTGTGTGCAGAAACTTGATTTTGTCCTGTTTAACCCTGCAAGCTGAATAAGAGCAGCTGAGAGTCTAATCATTTCTTCACCACAACTTGGCTATAAAACTTTGAGGAAGTCATTTCACCTTCTCAGTGTCAGTTTTTCCATCTGTTAGAAGAGGAAAGTGTAGAACGTCAACTATGGAGAAAGATCACATAGTAAAGTTGAATTCGTGGGAGCTGTGCTAGTCACATTTAAGGTCATTGACTTTATCTAATTTAGTAGCACCCAATCCACATTACCCTGAAAAAACAACTAGAACTTCCTCCTTTCTAAAATTGTTCATAGTATCCTGGCCTTTCACAGTGCTTTCATCAGTTTCTTGTGTCTCCTCTTCCCCTATCTCCTGAGGGACTACTACCAATTCCATTTAGGCAACTGAATCAGTGAATAAATGCTTTATTCTTTTTTTGCCTCTAAACAGGAAATAATTTTTAGTTTGGGATAAAGGGCTTTTGGTCTAAGTCATCTGGAGCAGGTAGCAAGAGAGGGCAGCAGCTGAGCAGTCCTTTTGTACCAGAGGCAAATGGGCAGTTGAGGTGATGGGTATCATAATTACTCTGATTTGATCATTACACATTGTATGCTTGTATAAAATATCACACTTACCCCATAAGCATGTACAACAATTATGTACTGATAAAAATTAAAAATTAATAAAAAGAAAAAGCTAAATTGAGCAGAAGTAGCAAAAATGGCGAAGGGGCAAGTGTCTCTGGCTTCTGCTGAAATAGCCTGGCTGAGGCCATGGATGCTTCTCAGAGAGAGCATGGGAGTTGCATGAGAATGAAGCTGTCATCTACGGAAATGGAGCAGACTTTGGTGATATCCCTGGTATAAATTCTTGTCTCCACCACTTGACTGAAAAGCCCATTTCTCATTGGGAACCATGACACGTTCTTTTTAGGGTGATTGCGATAGTTAAATGTGAAGTGGCCAGCACAGTCTGTGCAGATGTCACTTGTCTTACCTCTGATCCGATTCATCCTGTTTCCTCCACACCTTTCCTTTCCTTTTTAACTGAGGACTTCATCTTTACAGGATACCACAGTCTTTTATTCAGCTTTCTTCTCCCTCCGTATTGGATATTCATTGCTAATGGAAATTTATACTCTTACCACAGAACTATTTTGATGCCCAGATCATTTGACATGAACACTAACCAATCAGTGTGCCTTCTTTTTAATGCTCCAAGTACTTTTGGTAAGAACATTTGTTAGGACAACCACATTCCATGGTTTCAGGTAAATCCCTTGGAAGACAATAATGAGCAGGTCAGGAGAGTCCTTGGCTTCCATTTGGTTAGATTTTTTTTTCCTCTATAATCCTTTATTTCCCCTATTCAGATCAAGGGTTTATTATGACCCAGTTCTCATGTTCTTAATAACCATGGAAATCAACACGTCAAGATATAAGGTCCATCCAGAGTTTAGCATAAAATATATTTATTAAACCCTAAATCTGGTTTGGTTCTTCTTCTGTGTTTGGTTTTCTTTTAATCTATACTTTTAGGGAATGCTGAGTGAATTTGTTCCAGAAAGTCCTTATGAAAAAGATGCAAGTAGAAAAGTAGAGAGGAAAATGACAGGGAATTTCATGGAAAATAGACAAAGAAAGATTTCTCTTTACATAATGTCATGTAAGAGCTTAGGAGTTGCCCCTATGTTCACTATTTTTTAATAAAATTAACTTGACCTGCTTTCACAAAGGAACTTCTAGTCTTAAACATTTGGAATGTGCTCAGTTGAATAAACTCTCAAACAATTTCTTTTTCCTACTTAAAGTTATTCTGAGATATACAACATTCAGTGGAAATTTTATAAGAGAGGTCAAAAGCAGAAATAATTTCTAAAAGGGTGAAGGAATATTACTGACATTGTCTGACCTTCAAGCAAATAAAGCAAATCTGCATTTGTGATCCTATGAACTATGCCATGAACATGGCATTTTCAAAAAATATTTTATGGGCCAGTCCTCCAAGGGTTATTTAGCATCTCATGCAACAATGAGAACTTATCATATAGAAAAGTGAAAATTGTTGCTGTGATGTGTGCAGTTGATAGAGAATAGAAATAGCCTTCTCAGTAGCTAATAAAATGCCATCTGGAAACACCTTTCAACACTGATGTTACATTTTATTTTTTTAATGCACCAGAGACTGCATGGAAAATTAGGTTTTGTGAAAGCTAGCAAAGTGGCATGGCCATTGCCTTTCCTTGGGAATTTGTCATTTATATTTATTATATTGTTTCTAAACTGACAAGGTGACTTAAATTAAATCTATTTGCAGGACTTACTTTGAATGTGCTGCTGTAGATTTCTATATATCACAAATCCACACCTTGAAAACTGACTAAATAAATATCACACCTTACTTACTAGTGTCCTCTGATATCTTTGGTAGTCAATGTAAAATAGAAGGTCAGGTTTTGTTTTCCTTCCAGTCTTAATGGAGTAAAAAATTTTGCCCATTGTATTATTAGATAACTCATACATTTGTTTTCTCTCTCCCTAAGGGAAGTAAAATGAGCATGTCTTCAGTTTACTCTGTCTGAGACACACATTCATGCAAAGAGCATTTAAGGCAAGTATTAAGGTATTAAGAAACCTGAGGCTAAGCAGGACAAATAAAAAAAAAACTTGCCCAGAATCCAACAGCTGGGAAGGGGCTGAAATAGAGCTACAACCCAGGTCAGCCTATTGCCCAAGTCCATGTTCTTTCCAAAACTCAGTATGTTCACAGAATTCAGCTGAGATACAAAGTCCTAGATGTACAATGATAAAAGCCTACAGAGGAAACTTGATCAATGCGACAGAAAGAAAGAGAAATGTGTTTTCAAACTGAAGTCAGAATCTTAGAAATGGAAGGCATTATACCCGTCAATATAGATTACATGATTAGATTACTTCCACATCATCTGCACACACACACATGTGCACATGCGCAAGCACACACACACACACACACAAATATTCACATGCATCTGTGTTAAAAATACTCCAATTATTGAGTACAAATAAACTGACAGAGGAAATGTGTCTATACGAAGAGGTATGCATGCAGCATTTCTTAGCACCCTGCTTTCTTTCCACTCTTGATTACCTATGGAGTGCAGAGTTCCTACTGACATTATCCTAGGAAGTATACTATCACACATATATTGATATTTCCTGATTCTTGAATTAAATTTGACCTCAGTTTTCCATATTTGCATGGAAGATAAACAGTAGGGTAGTAGAGTGAATGACAGCCTACGTTGCACACAAGTAAGTAAAAAATATTTTTGCTGCCAATTTCCTACTGTTTAGGAAAACCCATTGCAAGAACGTGCCTTAACATCATTTCCTCTTCCCTATCCCTTTCCTCATTCCATTACTCACACAAATCCCCTTTTCACATTATCACCTCCTATATAATCTCTCCTAGATCAAAATGTATGTGTGTAAATGACCTAATATGGAAGATCTGTTAACATCTCTATCACAGCTATTTAGTTTACTCTGAGTTCTAACTGAAATTAAAGATGTGGTCTACTGTTAAAGAAATGTCCAGCACAATGTAGGATGCAGGAAATTATTTTGAGGCAGCATCTCTGAAATCATATGAGTTGATTTTTTGTTGTTGTTCTACAATTTATCGTCCCACTGAATAGTGACTTTGAAGAGTTTCAGAAATTTTAAACGAGTAAAACTGCTATTTAATATCATGTCTATTATGGTAATCTCAAGCAGTCACATCTTCAGAAAAACAATAGAGGAAAGGTATTTCACATACTGTTTTTACTCTGCTCGAGAATGGTTCATACGCACAGATTGACTAACAATTGGATGTTTAAAGAACCCTTAGCTGGATTCTTAGCAAATGGAAGTGTAGAATTATCCCAAATGCCTTCTATAGTAAAGTATGACATTTGGGAGGATAAAAGAAAATCATTTTGAATTTTGGCACAAAAAAATTCTTTCTTTTCCTGGATTATTCACCTTATGATCAAAATAAATCTTAGTCAAAGAGCTTAGTTCTTTGGGAGAAGTAGCTTTCTGTGCCAAATAGGAAGTGATTAAATTTTCTCACCTAAAAAAGGCGGTAAACACAGGTTATCTCAATTATTTGGCCTATTGCAAACATCGTCTCTATGATCCACTTTATATTAATGATGCTGTCAATCTAGATACATATAAGGCATGTCTGAAAAGTTTTACTCCCCCAAATCATAAAATCGTTTGCCAGTAGTCTAGTTATCAGATTCTTTCGTGACCAATAACGTATTTAGTACAACCACCCCGGGTCTGAGTAAGGGTTTTACAAAATGGATTGAAAGTAAGGGGCCTATTGTGAGCTAACTTATGCTTTTAATAAGCAATCCTAAAGGATTTCAAAGCAGATCAACCATATGCCGTGACTTAGGAATTATCTCTCTAATCACAGAGGCCTTGGCCAATCCTAGGCAAAAAAGAAATGCAACTAGAAGTTAGTAAGCTAATTCAGTTTTTTAAAAAAGATATCACAGTAACATGTTAATAAATGATAAAATTCATAACCTATATTTTCAATCTTATCTCCTTTTATGAATTTCATGCTCTGTCCATTTAATCCCTGTCATTATTTAGGCTCCATATATTGTCTGTTTTTGAAGGTTTTATTTCTCTCACAGAAGAAAATTAGGAACCTGTTTTATCTTCTCCTCAAGGAAAAGAATCACGTGGTAAGCAAAGTTTTGTTTTCAAGGGTTAGACGTGAGACTGTTACAAAGTATAATAATAATTTCTATAGCAAACATTTATTGTGGTTTTTACCACATGGTGCACAGTTCCAAAAAGTTACATGCATTGTCTCATTTAATTCTTGTAACAAACATTTGAGCTCTATTATTATCCCTTTTTTAAGACAAAAAACTGCAGCACAAAATATGCAGGACTACAACAGTGTATGTCAACAAAGTAAATGGCTGTCTCTGGAGTTGGACAGTGTATGACCCATGCACAATTAGCAATGGCCCTTGCAGTTAATGTTTTTAGAATTAAATTTAAATGTTCTGGCCCGGCACAGTGGCTCAAGCCTACAGTCCCAGCACTTTGGGAGGCTGAGAGGGATGGATCACTTAAGCTCAGGAGTTCAAGACCAGCCTGGCCAACATGGTGAAACCCTGTCTCTACTAAAAATGCAAAAATTTGCCAGGCCTGGTGGTGTGTGCCTGAAATTCCAGCTACTCGGGAAGCTGAGGCACAAGAACTGCTCGAACCCAGGAAGCAGAGGTTGTAGTGAGCTCAGATCATACCATTGCACTCCAGCCTAGCTGACAGAGCAAGACACCATCTCAAAAAAAAAAAAATTAAATGTTCAACTTAATATTAAGCTTTCTCAGTGTATTTGCAATTTTTTCAAATAATATTTTTATAGGCATAGGTACCCTAAACCAATGAGAATATGTTACAGGCAAAGAGGGCCATCTGCCTACTGTCCTTCAATTCTTGATGTCTAGATAACCATCTTATTCTGTCTGACAAAAAATTGCCACTAATATTGCTCTGATGACCATATGGTCTGATGAGAATGACAAAACTAAAATAAAGGCAATAGGACAGAATGCCTAAAGTCAAGTCAAGATGGTTCAGAAAACCTGAGAATGTCATCAGTGTGGCTCTACTTTTCTACCCCCTTAAGCAAGCTCAGGGCTCAGCTTTCCATTCAGAGAAGGAATTGAACAGCAAAAATGTCTCTTTACTAAAGAGACATATAGCGTTTACTGGGCATGTGTAGCTCTGCAAAATCACAGGAAAATCTTTGTTTTTATTTTCTAAAAGTAATAGCATATTAAAATTTGGCAAATGATAGTCAACCAATAAAAGTATATGGTATCATGAATTCATAGCATTTGTCTGAATTAATATTTTGCCCATGGTTTCAGAATCAAAAGGGTATTGGAATAATCCTGCCAGAAGTTATTAAATTCTGCCTTTCCCTGTTTTTCAGGACTTCAGGGGAATTATGGTAAATAGTAAAAAGAGGTCAGTATAACAATAAGAGGTTTGAATGTAAATGGAGGAAACAGTTCATGGAGAATTAGTAACTTAAAAAGGAGTCTGTGTGAGTTAGGGATGGATTCACAGAATATAATTCAGTATTAATCTCATATTATTCTAGTATGACATGTAGCACAGTTCATAAACAATTATCAACATTTAATTTTATTGACCACAGATCAGAATCACAAAGGGTGACCTTAGGAGCATCTAAGTAAATTATTAAACAGACATGATTTTTCTCAGAGTGTTTATAGCACCTAAGGGTTTCTTGGATGGGCATCATTTCAAATACAGTGTCAGGAAAATAGAATAATCCTGAACTTAGGGAGACACCTACAGGTACAGTAGAAAAAAAAATAATAAAACGAGGATCTGAGAACCAGAAAACAATAGCATTGTGTTTAATTAGGAAAACCAAAATAGTTCTTCCTTGAAAACATTTTTGAATGCTTAGAGCATTTTTCATAATGATAAGCACAACATATACAAGGATATCTTAACAGCAAATATATGGTTTTTCAATTTTATCTCTCAACTTTAGGCTACTTCTAAAATCAAACTTTGTCTAATGGCCTAAAAGATGACCCACAGTTCTTTGAAAGTGAGTTAGGATTTACTAATTGGTAGAAATAACATTAGTTGTCATCATTGTCATTATCATCACCATCATCTTCATTATCATTTTTACTGAGTGTCTACCAAGCAGCAATAAGTATATTTAGATATTAATCACTTTGGTAAGTTTTTTCTTCAGTTAAAATAAAAATATTTCTGGTAGAATAAACATATTTTGCATTAATAGACATTTTCACCATAACATATATGGTTTTATTAGATTCATTTTTAAGAATAGGTTTTTGACTAGTATGAAGTGCAGAGGAGTTTAAGGATGAGAATGGAGTGTGGCAGTGACATGCGGCATAATTTTGTTAGCAAATAGACAGATCTAGAGCTTTTTAAAAGCTTCTCCCCTCACCACCCACCCCCCATTATATGAATTCCCATTCTGTGAGATGAAAATCAAAGGAAGGAGTAATCATCCAAATTTTTTTGTTGTTTTCTGTTACTTTAATTTAAATCTCCAGTTTCATGCAGGTTTTGCTCAGAAAGGACACCTCTCCAAAGCTCTGCTTCACTTCCTGTACTTAAAATATTTATACAATAGTTAAATTTTCATTACGTTACAGGAAGAGAATTTTCATGCCTTCAGTGCCCCCTAAACACATCATTCTGGTGCTCTTCTGATGCTGGAAAAGCTCAGAGAGCTCTAGTATGGACACAAATTATCACTGAGAAAAAATTCCCATCATTTTACCTTTTCCTGATTTTGACATTATACCAGTGTATTCAGTCATGAAATCACTGAACATCAAAAGAGGTCCACAGAAAACAACCAAAATGGGTGAGGGGATATAGCAGATTCCACACAGCAATACTTAAGGATCTAGAGACTTTTTTAAAAAAGATAAAATCTAGTTTCTGTCAAGCCAATCTTCCAAAATAAAATCATATCCTCTCCATTTCTGATGTCTCTCATCAGCACCTAAGCAGATAAGCTTAGATACTTTGAATTCTCTATTATATCACTATAACAGCCTTTTAATTCTTTTCTCCGTCATTGCCCACATAAAAAGCCATATTCTATCTGCTGTGCTGAAACAATCAGATTATTTCTCTGGTTAAAACTCTTATATGGCTCTCTATAATCTTCAGGATAACAATCCAAATTTCTTAAGGCCATAAGCCTCTAAATAATCTGTTCTCCACCTACCTGCTTGGTTTCACACCTTAACATTCATTATTTCTATAAAATAATAATAATAGGAACACTAATACAATAATAACAATAACTAATATTTACAAAGCCTGTATTATGTGCCAACCATTGTCCTAAATATATTGTTTTTATTTTGATAAAATATTTATATAACATACAATTAATCATATTAACCATATTTCAGTGTAGAGTTCTGTGGACTTAAGTGCATTCCCATTGACCTGCAACCATCACTGACATCCATCTCCAGAACTCTTTTTCTCTTGCAAAACTGAAACTCGGTAGCCACTAAAGAATAACTTCCCCTTTTCCCCTCCCCTCCCAGCTCCAGGCGACCACCATTCTACTTTTTTCTCTGTGAATTTGGAAACTATAGAAACCTCATACAATTGGAATCATACAGTACTTGTTTTTTTTTTTTTTTTAAACTGGCTCATTTCGTTTAGCAAAATGTCTTCAGGGACGCATGTGCATATTGTAGCATGTGTCAAATTTTCTTCCTTGTTAAGGCTGAATAATATTCATTGTAAGTATATACCACATTTTATCATGGACACTTGGGTTGTTTCTACCTTTTGGTTATTATGAGTAATGCTGCTATGTGCTATGAACATTTGTGTCTTTGTTAACAAATTACCATCAACTGCATGGCTTAAACAACAGGCATTTATTTCTGTTATTCCAGAACAGGCAGTTCTGGAGGCTGGGAAGTAGAAGATCGAGATGCTAACCAGTTCAGCTCCTGGTAAGGATTCTCTTGAAGATGGCTGCCTTTGTACTGTATCTTCACCTGACCAGGAAAACTCTGGTCTCTTCTTACAAGGGCACTAATTCCATCATGAGGATCCCATCCTCATGACGGCATCCAAACCTAATTACCTCCCAAAGATCCTACCTCCAAATACCATTACACTAGGGGTAAGCACTTCAAAATAAAAGTTTGGGTAGTCACAAACATTCAGTTCATAGCAATTAGTGTATAAATCTGTTTGAGTCCTGCTTTAACTTCTTTTGAGTATATATCCAGAAATGGAATTACTGGATCATGCGACATCAGAACTTTAAAAATGGCACTAGGACAACAAGGTCAGGAGTTCGAGACCAGCCTGGCCAACATGATGAAACCCCCGTCTCTACCAAAAATATTAAAAATTAGCTGGGTGTGGTGGCACATACCTGTAATCCCAGCTACTAGGGAGGCTGAGGCAAGAGAATTGTTTGAACCCGGGAGGTGGAGGTTGCAGTGAGCCAAGATCACGCCACTGCACTCCAGCCTGGGCAACAGAGTGAGACCCTATCTCCAAAAAAAAAAAAAAAAAAGAAAAAAGAAAAAGAAAGGCACTAAATTAGCCCTACTGTAAAGGCTGTTCTTGACCCAGACTAACAGAGCTTAAAAGCAAGCATGGAAAAAATAAAAATGAACTGCAAGTAGTTTAACTTTCTGCAAGGACATAGTTCAATACTCTTTGAAGGAACGCAACTGATATGGTTTGGCGCTGTGTCCCCACTCAAATCTCATCTTGAATTGTAATCCCCACTTATTGGCGGGACCTGCTGGAAGGTGACTGGATCTTGGGGGTGATTTCCCCCATGCTGTACTCATGATAGGGAATGAGTTCTCATGAGATCCGATGGTTTAAAAATGTGGCACTTCCTCTCTTTCTCTCTGCCCTGCTGCCATGGAAGACATGCCTTGCTTTCCCTTCACTTTCTGCCATGACTGTAAGCTTCCTGAGGCCTCCCTAGCTATGCAGAACTGTAAGTCAATTAAACCTCTTCTCTTTATAAATTACCCAGTCTCAGGTAGTTCTTTCTAGCCATGTGAAAATGGACTAACACAGCAAACTAACACAAAACTTACAATATGTCATCTAATGATCAATTACCGGGTCTACAAAAAAGCAACATAACCCACAACCAGAAAGAAAAAAAAATGAATGCATACTCCAAAATGACAGAAATAATAGAATTGTCATGCAAAAACCTTAGCATAGCTAATATATTACAAATATGTTCAAAAATGTAAAGAAAAATGCGACAAATAAGAGAAATAGAAAGCTACAAAAAAAAAAATCCCAAATGTAACTTCTAGAGTTGAGAAACACAGTATCCAAATGAAAAATATGTCACTATTGTTAGGCGAACAGCCTCCTCACTTTTACTTAGGAAACATATGATACAGAATTTTTGAATGACTTAACTAGCACTCTATTATCAGAAGACTATTAATTGGAAACATATTTTCTGGATTATCCAGTCTGGAGTTCTTTTTTTCTATATTTTATATATATTTTCTATATGTTTTTCAACAACACTTTGTGCAAGACTTTGAAAGAGTCCAAGGCTCAACAAATGAACTTCCCTTCTCCAGATTAGCTTTTTGATAGAACACTGCACATAGATAAGATGTGATGCCACTAGCCTACTTATAATATTGCTAGAAATACTTTGTTTGCCTTCCCTGTAGTTGTGGAACTCCATCTGTTATAGCCAGAAGTTCCACTTGAGTCTATTTACTCCTGACTCATTTGGGAAGAAGAGTCAATGGTGTCTATAATCAGAGCAGTCTTTACAGTAAAGGAAAAGTAGTGCCTGCTTTGTATAACAATTACTGTTAGTTGTTACAGTCTTGGAAAAGTCTTACATATTTACTAATCCCAGTTGACATATTCATTAATAACAGAAGCAGCTCTGAGAATAATTTTTTTAAGACTGGTTTTGAGAAAGTACATCCTCAGATACCTTTGATGCAAATGTTTGATTCAATACAAAAGTGATTCTTCTTCAAATTTTTTGTCACCAACTATATATGTACTGACTCTAAATTTTGGACCTTTCTGCAGAATAATGAATAGCAAATATGGGTAGTTATAAATCTTGATAATGTGGTTTTCCTCAGATATGAATATGAAAACTGCTGAGTCTGGAGCCAGCAAACCAGGCTCTAGACATGCTATAAATATCATGTCATGTTGGTTAAATCTTCCTTTCTCTGCATCAGTTGCCTATACATAAAGTGAGGGGATATGATGATTTTGTAATGTGTAATGTGTCAATTTAGCTAGAATGAACTACAGTCTCCAAAATTCCCTTTCTAGTATATCTCCAGTTAGGATGAGATACAACGGATAAGATATTCCCTCTCTTTTGTGGATTGGAGAATGGAAAGGAGACAATCCTTCTGTAGCACACACACAAACACATTCCCCCAGTTGATCAAACACTAATCTCTGAATAATGCTGGAAAGAAATTTTGTAGATATAATTAAAGCCCCTAAACAATTGGCTTTAATCAAAAGAGAGATTATCCTGAGCAAGCCATCTGACTTAATCAGATAAAAGCTCACTAGATAAATAAAATGTGGCACACATACACCATGGAATACTATGCAGCCATAATAAAGAATGAGTTCATGTCCTTTGCAGGGACATGGATAAAGCTGGAAACCATCATTCTCAGCAAACTAACACAGGAACAGCAAACCAAACACCACATGTTCTCACTCCTAAGTGAGAGTTGAACACGTGGACACAGGGAGGGGAACATCACATACAGTGGCCTGTTGGGGAGTTGGGGGGCAAGGCAAGGGAGAACATCAGGACAAATACCTAATGCATGCAGGGCTTAAAAAACTTAGATGATGGGTTGATGGGTGCAGCAAACCGCCATGCCACATGTATATCTATGTAACAAATCTGCATGTCCTGCACATGCATCCTAGAACTTAAAGTACAATTTAAAAATACAAAATAAAAATAATAAAAAGGGTTTGAACCTTTCCTGAGCCCAGACTCCAGTCGTTGAATCAACAATTGCTCTCCCTTCCGTCTATTATCTTCCTTCCTGACTGGTTCCCTGAAGAAAACAAGCTTCAGCTTATGCCTGTGGGGTTCCAGCCGGCTCATAAACACACACACACACACACACACACACACTCACACACACGTCTCCTACTGATTCTTCTTCTCTGAACCCTGATTGGTAAGAGTTTAAGTTAGTTAATGCCTGAGTTCCCTATTTCTTCAGTTCAGGTGTGGATATGTGTATGTGGTGTGTTTCTCACAGATGAATTCTTGATTCTTCATTAGCCTATAAACAAAGCAAAGATATCTAGATCACACTGGCTATGAATGCAAAATCTTCTTCCTATCTCTGTCAGTTGCCTCACTGGCATCATGCATCATAAATATAATCTTATCAAAGATGAAATAACTGTAACTAAGATTGGGCACTATTAGATTGATGAAGTGCTCACCTGTGAAACAACACATATCAGTAAGTTAAATTGCTTTGTGCAGTATGTTTTGGTTGTGCTGGAATCTTCTATTTTGAATCACATGTTTTCGATGAAAGGAAATGAGGAAAGTAGTTGTCTTCCTGATCCATTAATTATTTTCTTGTACTATTTGGTGAATATCGGATAGCTTATCTGTATAAAATATCTATCCACTTTTTTAATATACTTGGTTATTTTCCTGATCATTTCCAAAAGTCAGCTCATTGTTGGGCATACAAGTTTTCATCCAAAAATAAGGACAGTAATAAAGGTCGGATGAAATTTCTTTTGGAATCTTTTGGAATCTAAATAACACTAAAGTGTTTAAGTTTTAACACTTTCTCGATTTAATAATAATGAGAAAATTTAATCTTAGAGTCAGGCCAGATTTCATTTCTATGAGTTATGCCACTGGATATTTCAGAAAATAGGTTTTCAATAGTAAGGTTATTGGAGCCAGTACTTCTGACTTCGGGTAAACACACACACACAAACACACACACACACACACACACACACACACACAATGGATGTGAAATTTGGTAGCAAGTGGCTGCTATTCTTCCTCCCAAAGTAGTCTACTCAAAAGATACTGTCAAGAGCTGTAAATTCCTCAAGGATGAGTTTATTTCACATGTCACCCAGCACGCAACTGAACACATCACACAAACCAAATACTTACTAAATTAGTGTGCATTGCTTTACAAGGAAAAGTCAATAAAATGGCATAGTGAATATATCATTGGACTTGAAGTCAGTGTTCATCTGAAAATGGGAACAATAATCATGACAATACCATTCAGATAATCATATTCTGAAAATTAAATACATTGTATTACAATGAGTTTGTAAATTCTACAGTAATGTATCTATAATACTTTCCAAAAGACTGCTCTCTGATCTAATACAATAGAAATTTATTAAAAAAGATAATTATTTATGTTATATTCATGTTAACATGAATATATATATCATGGTAACAATAAAGAACAACTTTCCTTTTTTATTTAAATTTTTTTTATTTTACATTCTGGGGAACATGTGCAGGATGTGCAGATTTGTTAAACAGGTAAATGGCAACTTTCCTTCTTTAGTGAGCAAATCTTTCAGTAAGCAAAGTACAGGTGTTCTCTGTGATATTTTTATTTTTGCAATTTAAGTTTAAGGAGCAAATCTATGCAAGGTAGCATCTTTCTAGATCTGGAAAGTTGAATTCTTTCTGTATCACAGACCTACACTCACAGTTGACATCACCATTCTAGACAAAGCCATAACTACAACCTAAGCACTTTTATTTAAAGGAATGTTCATAAACATCCACTCTCCTTGGTCTTGAGCCAAGCCCAGAAATAACAAGGTCAGATGGTCATGATCAGGAAGAAAGTAAACTCAGACTTGAAGAAATATACTGTCAAATTCCCTACATTCCAACCTGCTGTGCTTGATTTTAATACTTCTTTTATTAAGGTGATTCTGGTAGAATTTGGCTGAGGACTCCTCCCAAAATCTCTTTTGCCACGTAAATACACTCCACTAGTTTTTCAAGATAGGTTTTTATTAATATATGGATCTTATTTTCTGGTGCTCAAGACAATGTAATGCTAAACTGACAAATGGGAATAGTCAGAGTTTTTTTAGGTACAGTTTAATTCTTAATATAAAAAGTAAACAGATTTATAAGAAACATTCTAATAAATACATCACCATGATTTTTAAAAATAATACCATTGTCCAGAGTTCTTGATAAAGTATTGTTATAGAGAGTTTTTAGGGATTTTTTTTTTTTTTATTTTTGAAGTGAAACTGTATGTACATACTTATAGCATGACACCAGGCCTATAAGTAAGGTATTTTAAAGTAAAGCCTTCAAGGAAAGTACAAATCAGGTATTGAAATTAAATTGAAGACATAGCTTTACTCTCTTCTTTGATCATAACTAAAATAATATTTTAGACAAAAGCTAAAACAGAAAGAGGATATTATACAGATTGCTGCTTCTTTTCCAAACACTTCTCAATATCATCAAGCACCTGAACGGCAGCCTTTGGAATTCGAGTCCCGGGACCAAATACATTGGAAACACCAACTTCAAACAGAAATTCATAATCCTGTTGAAAGAATGTGTTTAATTAATAAGAGCCACTATTTCCATTTTCACGGAAATAAAACCCTATCCTTTCTTCTTTGTCACTCAATTACCCAAAACCTTCTCAATTGGTATACTACTGGCATTTGGGGCTAAAAAATTCTTCCTTGATTGGAAGTGCTACTAATAGTCATCAGCACCAGCCTCCCAGCCCAAGTTATTTAAAAAACAAAACACTCCGCCCATTTTCTAAATGCCTCTATGTGTTGCTTGTGGTAGGAAGCTGGATATCCTGACTGAGAACTTCTGAGCCTTAAGCCATAATTTTCTCTCACCTAAATTTTCACTAGTTGTCATTATGTGTGTTAAATTTAGTATGATGTGATAAGTTTGAGCTTAAAAAACTATTTTCTCCTAGGTATTTTGTCTGCAGTTAGTGAATGATGGCACTTTGAATTTGGACAACTGATAGATTTTCTATAAATGAAAATAAGCCCATTTTTTTTTCATTCTCTGTTGCTGTTGATGTTTTTTTAGTTTATTTATTTGTTTTATTTATTTATTTATTTTTGAGATGGAGTCTCGCTCTGTTGCCCAGGCTGGAGTGCAGTGGCGCTATCTCGGCTCACTGCAAGCTCCGCCTCCCGGGTTCACGCCATTCTCCTGCCTCAGCCTCCCGAGTAGCTGTGACTACAGGCGCCCGCCACCATGCCCGGCTAATTTTTTGTATTTTTAGTAGACACGGGGTTTCAC
The DNA here is from genome assembly GCF_028858775.2 of Pan troglodytes. Lineage (NCBI taxonomy): Eukaryota > Metazoa > Chordata > Mammalia > Primates > Hominidae > Pan > Pan troglodytes. The sequence continues at coordinate 55,301,434 of NC_072403.2, forward strand.
CACGTTAGCCAGGATGGTCTCGATCTCCTGACCTCGTGATCCGCCCACCTCAGCCTCCCAAAGTGCTGGGATTACAGGCATGAGCCACCGTGCCTGGCCTTTTTAGTTTATTTTAACAGTCAAAGTATGAGTGAAAAGATATCAAGGGCACAAATAATACTGCAGGATTTAGGCTGTTATAACATCTGAACATTTGTAGCTGCAATATCGATTGATGTTAGTATGTGCTACAAGAACCTGATCATTATGCAGTAGGGTGATCATATATGACAGGACAGTCTGATTTTTGTTTATTGTTGCAGCATCCTTTTTAAGAGCACCCATTTCTATTCTCAAGTGATAAATTATATGGTCATGCTAATTACTCCCCAACTACTACTTTTCTGTCTCTATTATATACTTGTAATATTCTTATAATACTATAATATTGCAACAGAACTTAACACATCTCATTGAACTTGTCTCCTTCTAGTCTGTGAAATTCTGAGAGTAGAGATCATGTCCAATCTGTTTCCCCAGTACTTGACACATAAAAGTGCTCAAAACATGTCATTGTTCTTGAGTAGATGATACAGAGTTTAAGAGCTCATAAGGGAACTGAATGAAACATGTAATAATAATCATCTCTAAATTGGAGATGTCAGATTAATAGGTTTTGTACTTCTCTCCTTCCTAAAAATCCCATGTACCATTTGTCCTGACATCTGAGTTATGGATTTAGAATGGAGGATTCAACTGGAAGAGAACTGCAAGATGTTGCAACTGAAAAAAGGGTATGTGACTTATCTAACTCTTTCTTACATAAGCCTTGTAAAATATACCTTTGTGAGGGGGTTGTATACAGATATTTTTTGTACTATTTTTATTTTTGCAACTTATCTGTTAGTTTGAAATTATTTCCAAATAAAAATATATGTTTGAATGTCCTCCACTTAGCTGGGCCAGGGATAGCACAGTGCCTGCTTCATGATGGAAGCAGGCATTGTGAGTCTACTCAACTTGCTGAAAAAACTTGGAGGCGACTGCTGCTAAGAGAGTTAGAAAATGCTGATCGTAGTAACATACTGATGAGGAGAGACCACGTTTATTCATTTAATCAGACTGCAGAAACTGTTAAGCTCCACATGGCAGAAGCTGTATCTGTTTGATTAGCCACTAGATATTAGTGCCTTCTAATTTAAAACTAAGTGACCTTTAATTGAATAATAGCAACATTTTACATATTCACTGCAAACAAATAGTGAGAAAATACAAGGGTGTTAACTGCTATAATTATATAATACCCATATTCACACAAAAGTATAACACAGAAAATGGTCCTTATCCTTAGTTGTTAAATTCATGGGAAAAATCACATGGCAAACACCTAAAGATGTTCTAAGTAATTTAAATATCCAGAGAATTAATACAACTTATTTGAAATATAATTCTTGAAAATGTCAGCTCACTTATATAACAGGCATTTTTTTTCTCTCAACATGAATTCCAATTCAAATGTTTTCTACTGGCTAATTATTTTGGTCCTTACATTTTAATATCATGCCTAGGTATCACAGACTCTAAAACTGCAACGCTGATAGAAGCATTCTGTAGACAGACTGCAATAAAGAATAACTACCCTTTATTTTCTCAAATAATGACCTATTTTATGAACATAATAGGCAAGCATATTAACAAAAAGAATTTTGTGTTGATTATATCATATTAAATAATGTGTTGTTGGAAAGAAAATAAATATGTAGTTTGTTCAGTAGCCCCACTTTATTACGAATCTCACAACTTTATTCATATGAATTTTCTCCTTTCACAAGTAGTATATGAATGTACTATTCTATATTCTGAGTATTAATGGAGGAAAAAAAAACTGTAGAGCTGGAAACAAGGTCACATTTTACTGATGGATTCCTGCTATAGTGATGGGGCCTTTGCAGCTAGCATCTATGAGTCATTTACTTACGACAGCTTCATATACAGTTCTTCTAACTTGACATTTTTTCCATTCTCAGTAAAAAAGAAAATCTTGATATAATTGAGAACTGGATTGGAAACAGAACCTATTTGTATTTTAAATAACTATTTTAACTGGCCAGGAATTTCATATGTGGAAGGTGTCTCCCTACCTCATTAATAAATTAACTGATATCATTGTAGGTAACATCTGTTTCTCCTCTACTAAGAGGACTCACAGTTTTGTTCATGTATTCACCTCCTCCCCATTCAGCCTATAATTTTCAAGACAAGCTGATTCCATTTATGTCTGCAATAGGATATTTTTGGCTCCCGAAATACCAAGCCCTAATCAGATTAGCTTAAATAATAAAGGGTTTTTATAGGACCATGTAAATGATATAGCTCTGAGGTAAGATAACATTTAGGGATGGGACCATCCTGGAGGAAAAGCACAAGGTAGCTCCTTCTAAATAGAAGCAAGCAAACTAAAAGACTCATTCCACCCCCCAGGACAAGGAGTACTCACTATATCTCTGGCTAGGTTTTGATATATTCACTGTGTATTTACTACCACTGTTCTCTACTCCACTTATGAGTTTTATTACTTTTATCCTGTTCCTTCTCCATAACTGTTTATTGAGAATGAAGGTAAACATCTAGCATAGGTTACTGGTTTGCAAGGAGGTAGTTCTCTCATTGAAGCTTTGTAAAGTGTTAAGTTAAATTATACATAATAAATTGCAATATAACTTGAATGCAAAACAACACTGTCCACTTTTAGACCTTGTAGAATTTATTTAGTGAAATCACCAGGAAATAATATGTTCCTAAATCTACAAGTTTATCTTTAGAACCACAAATAAGCTATCATTACTCAAGATTCCCATCACAGTACTAGAAAAATAGAGATGAAAAATACCTGAGGTGGTATCACCCCTCCACACATGACAAGAATATCTGGCCGTCCAAGGGAGTTAAGTTCTTTGATGAGTTCAGGAACTAGGGTTTTATGACCAGCAGCGAGGGTGCTTACGCCCACAGCATGCACATCTGCATCCACAGCCTGCTGGGCCACTTCACGAGGAGTCTAAACAGTCAGAAAGTAAAGATAAATCATTGTTTATTACTAGATAATGACTATAAAAACCCTGGAAGACAATCTAGGCAATACCATTCAGAACATACTAATGGGCAAAGACTTCATGATGAAGATGCCAAAAGCAATTACAACAAAAGCAAAAATTGACAAATGAGATATAATTAAACTAAAAAGCATCTGCACTGAAAAGGATACTATCAACACAGTAAACAGATAACCTACAGAAAGGGAGAAAACTTTTGCAAACTGTGAATCTGACAAAGGTCTAATACCTGCATCTATAAAAAACTTAAACAAATTTACAAAAAAAAAACATTAAAAAGCAGGCAAAAGACATGAACAGACGCTTTCCAAAAAAGACATACATGTGGCCAACAATCGTATTTTTAAAAAGCTCCAAATCACTGATTGTTAGAGAAATGCAAATAAAAACCCCAATGAGACACCATTTCACACCAGTCAGAATGGCTATTATTAAAAAGTCAAAAAATAACAGATGCTAGCAAGGTTGTGGAGAAAATGGAACGTTTATACAGTGTTGGTGAGAGTGTAAATTAGTTCAACCACTGTAGACGACAGTGTGGTGATTCCGCACAGACCTCAAAACAGAAATACCTCCCAACCCAGCAATCCCATTACCGTACATATACCCAAATGAACAGAAATCTTTCTATTATAAAAACACATGCTTGCAGCTGGGCGTGGTGGTTCATGCCTGTAATTCTAGCACTTTGGGAGGCAGAGGCGGGTGGATCACTTGAGGTCATGAGTTCGAGACCAGCCTGGCCAACATGGTGAAACCCATCTCTACTAAAAATACAAAAATTGGCCAGGCATGGTGGCACGTGCCTGTAGTACCAGATACCCATATGGCTGAGGCAGAAGACTCACTTGAACCCAGGAGGTGGAGGTTGTAGTGAGCCAAGATCATACCACTGCACTCCAGCATGGATGAAAGAGCAAGACTCTGTTTCAAAAAAAAAAAAAAATACATTCACATGTATGTTCATTGTAGCACTATTCACCACAGCAAAGACATGGAATCAACCTAAATGCCCATCAGTGATAGACTGGATAAAGAAAATGTGATACACACACACTAAAGAATACTATGCAGCCAGAAAAAAAGAATGAGATCGTGTCCTTTGCAGGAACATGGATGAAGCTGGAAGCCATTACCCTTAGCAAACTAATACAGGAACAGAAAACCAAATACCACATGTTCTTTCTTATAATTGGGAGCTAAATTATGAGAACACATGGACACAAACAAGGCAAAGAGGGAAACAACACACACTGGGGCCTATCAGAGGGTAGAGGAGCAGGAGGAGGGAGGTCAGAAAAACAACTAATGGGTACTAGGCTTAACAACACAAGTTTACCTATATAACAAATCTACACATGTACCCCTGAACTTAAAATAAAAGTTAAAAAAACAAACAAAAAATAATATTTTTTTGAATACTAAAAGAATGTTTCCTCAAATGTTGGGGGTCTTCCTAATGTAATGCCTATAGATAACAGAAACTTTTAAATTTAATATTCATCGTTACATTATTTCCTTCAGAGAACTTTGTTCTGATTATTTACATTTTTCATCAAATTTTCTGAAAACAATAACTCAATCCCTAATTTTTAGTGTTTGCTGATTTTTATGTTGTGAATATTCCAACCATAGCCAATTTCACCCTATTAACATGACATTACTAAATGCAAAGCAGAAAAAAAGACGCACAATAGCCACACAATTATACAGTATCACTACCATATAGATAAAATAGATGGAAATAACCTAAAAAGCAGATAATAAAATATATAAGTATAGGGAGTGATAAGTTTTTAGTACTTATCATTTTTGGTTTTAGGCAATAGTAAAAGGTCTACTCTCTAAAATCTACAAGGAACTTAAACAAATGAGACACCATTTCACACCATGAAAAACAACTGGCTTTTGAAATTCTTAAAAATTTAATTCCTGGAGGCCTCATTATTCCTTAGTGGTTCTAGCAATCCTGCCTACATATCTGTAAGCAGTCCCTCCATTAAATTTTCTTCAAAATCCTAGCTGAGATTTGGTTTCTCTTGAGATCCTGACATTGCCCTAGTTAAGGTCTTCGTTGTTTCTCATTGTTTTTCTTCACCGTACTGCTTGAATCTAGTTGCAGCTCTCCTCCATCCACTTCAGAGAGTGATTTTACTAGAAAGTGAATGGCACTGTGCTTCTGAAACAAACATAAGTTTTAAGGATCAACAAATATAAGTTTCTGGGTTTCTTGTAACAAGTGAGGTGCCCTCTTTGTCCATATTTTAGTTATAGTAATTTTATACTATAGTTATAGTACAGTATAAAGTTATAGTAATTTAGTTATAGTAATTTTCATACTATGTACGAAATAGTAAATAATTTACATAGTAAATTTCATACGATGTAATTACAAGTAAGTAAATCTCTCTTTGTTAGGAGATTGTAACCTCCTTGAGGACAAAATTGTATCCTACTCAACTCAGAGCCTAGCATCTGGTAGATGATCAATACATACGTACTAGAGAAGGCTTTTCATATAAAATTATTACAATGTACTTTCTAGTCAAATTTTTTTGTATTATCATTCTATGGAAAATGTCAGTGTAATTTATCTCCTGCAAACTATTCTCCTGTCTAAGTCTAATATTCTGTGACTAAGTAACATATTAGTAGAGAGTTAAAAAAAAACAACAAAAATAAACGAAAATAACCTTACTTATGTATTCTGTGACTAAGTAACATATTAGTAGAGAGTTAAAAAAAAACAACAAAAATAAACGAAAATAACCTTACTTATGAATTGAGTTTATATTGCTATTTGATTTCTTTTTCAAAACACTTTTCACCAATCCCATGTGGGCTATCTTTCCCACAAAATATTAGTCAAATCTCAATAAAGAGTACAATAAGATCTTTGAAAGTAATCTTCATAGTTCCAGAGGCATAATCAGTTTTAGTTCTGAACTGACACTTTTAAAAGTCTGAAAGATTAATTATATTTTATTTTTATTTCTATCATAATTAATTGGACTATATGTGTTATGGTTAATACTCCGTGTCAACTTGGTTGAAGGATACAAAGTATTGACCCTGAGTGTGTCTGTGAGGGTGTTGTCAAAGGAGATTAACATTTGAATCAGTGGGCTAGGAAAGGGCTAGACCCACCCTTAATCTGGGTGGGCACCATCTAATCAGCTGCCAGGCGTGGCTAGAATATAAGCAGGCAAAAAAATGTGAATAGAGAGACTGACCTAACCTCCAAGCCTACATCTTTCTCCCGTGGTGGATGCTTCCTGCCCTTGAACATTGGACTCCAAATACTTCAGTTTGGGAACTCGGACTGGCTCTCCTTGCTCCTCAGCCTGCAGAAGACCTATTGTGGGACCTTGTGATCATGTGAGTTAACACTTAATAAACTCCCCCTTACATATATATATATAAAGGCTGAGGGAGAGAAGGCAGGGTGGCAGGAGTGGAGACCATGGGCATTTGAGCTACTTTCTCATGTAACTTACTTGTGCCTTCAGGACCTGCTCAAGCTGGACCACATATATACCACTTCCATTTGATGATGGAATGCTGCTGTGCAAGACCCACTTTATAGTTAGATGGGTCAGAAAGCACCCAGTTCATGATAGGCAGTTCTGGTCGCATGGTGACTTGATGACCCATAGTCAAACATTCAGTTTCCACCAAAGCCCAGTAACAGGCCAAGAGCTGTCTCTCAAAAGGAGAGTAGTTATCTGCAGAAGATGGCAGGGCCTTCCTCCAAAATCCTAGAGGCCTCTGCTGTGACTCACCTATGGGGGCCTGCCAAAGGCTCCAAACATCATTGCTATCTGCCACTGACACCTCAAGCACCATTGGATCTGCTGGGTCATATGGCCCAAGTGGCAGAGTAGCTTGCACAGCAGCCTGGACCTGTTGCAGAGCCTTCTCCTATTCTGGACCCCACTCAAAACTGGCAGTCTTTCGGGTCACTCGATAAATAGGCCAGAGTAACACAGAGTAACACATTCCAAATGAGGAATGAGTTGCTTCCAAAAATCCAAATAGGCCCACTAGGCATTGTTCCTCTTTCTTGGTTTTAGTAGGAGACAAATTCATTAATTTATCCTTCTAAGATTATCCTTAGAAGGAATATCTCAACAGGTCCCACACCACTGGACCCCTTACTGAGGGAGAAGGTCCCTGAATTTTAGTCAGATTTATTTCCCATCCTCTGGCATGCAACTGTCTCACCAATAAGTCCAGTTTGTTTGCTACTTCTTGCTCACTGGATTTAATCAGCATAATGTCATCAATTAATGGACCAGTGTGATATCTTGCAGAAGTGAAAAGTGATCAAGGTCTCTCCGAATAAGATTATGACAAAGCCAGAGAGTTAATAAACCCCTGCAGTAGGACAGTAAAGGTATATTGCTGGCCTTGCCAGCTGAAGGCAAATTGCTTCTGGTGGGCCTTATGGGCAGGAATGGAGAGAAAGGCATTTGCCAAGTCAGTGGCTACATACCAGTTACCAGGAGATGTATTAATTTGCTCAATGTCTGTCATCATTTTACTACATTTTCTAAATGTAAGTGACTAGTAAATACTTTTGAAATTCCCCCCAACAGTTTTTAGTACCTGGAAAAGAGGGCCTATGTCCACATCAAAACCAAGATCAGCAAATCCTGTAGCAATAACTTTTGCTCCTCTGTCATGGCCATCTTGTCCCATTTTTGCTACAAGAAGACGAGGTCTGCGACCTTCACGTTCCATGAATTTATGAACCCTGAAAAACATTTAAAAATATATCAGTAGTTAGATATTAATTTTCCAAAGGTAAGATATAAAAACTAATTTATTCACAGCAAATCTTTCAAGTTTATTTAAAAGCACCTAATTTGTTTACTTGTATTTTGGGTTGGTTTCTTTTTTCCAATTTTTATTTTACATTCAGGGGTTAATGTGCAGGTTTGTTACATAGTTAAACACGTGCCATGGTAAACAGCTGCATAGATCACCCCATCACCTAGGTATTAAGCCCAGCATCCATTAGCTATTCTTTGTGATGATCTCCCTACTCTCGTCCATATTTTGTTAATGCATCTATTTTACATTGAGAGCTCCATTAAAGCCATCTCCCCCTTAGAGGAAAGTCTGAAAGATGGCACAGACTGTAAGCACATAACACTGAGAACATCACGGTGAACTAAGACAAAAAATGACAACCTCCCACCTTCGTGAGCCAGGGTACAGAGTACAACATGCAGAAAGATTGAAATATAAACTAAAAAGTGACTTCATGGTCATTTATACATATATGTGATAGACTGGCTGCTTTGAATTGTCCATATCTCATCTACCCTTCATAAGTGTGAATTCTCCCAAGGTAACAGCAATATGGTTTCTTATCATGCTATATAAATCAAAATGCTTGCTTGCTCCACTGACAAATTTACTTCCAACACAAAAAAGCACTTATCTTTGTTAAAAGAAAAAAGTTCCATTTTGATGACTTTCACCTTGGCTGTTTTGATATTTATCTAGTGTACAAGTATGGAAATTCAGTTTTTAATTGGAAGCTTGTTACAGAGGTTGGAAAGACCAATCATCAAAAAGCTAGTTTTTACACTTGAGAAATATGATCACATTAATATATATTTCCAAGTCATGCTGTGGAAATAAATGTTAGTTATTATCAGTTCAATAAATACTGATTGTAATGTATGCATAGATGCCAACTAAATGTTTACTTTCAATTACAAAAATTAAGATTTTATAATTATTCAACCAATGAAAAATGTAAACAACTTCAAAAAATATGAAACTCTACCATAGTAAGCAGATTGAAATATAAATACCTGGAGGATATGAAGCAATATCATTGTTAGTTAAACATCTGTTTGACATGAGAAACTCCTGAAGGGGACTATGGTGAAAGTTCAAAATAGTATTAATTATATGAAAATTAATATTAGTTTCAATATTTGATATTTATTATTAAATATTATCATGTACCTATTAAAATGATAGTATAGATATATAATATGTATCATGATATATTTCTAATTATATATTATATGTAATGAATAAATTATGTACTCTATTATATGTTATATAGTCTATATAATTAATATTTAATTTACTATTTATTATTATAAAATTCAAAAATTTTCTCAGTTGTATGTAAGGAAATTTAGCTCCCAGTAGATTCAAGGGGATTGTGCTAACAGAAAAGATGAAATTCTGGCCTAAGAAACCTTACATATTACCTCTTGATAGCAGATGTTATCTCTTTACTTTCTCCAAATTCCTGGCGATATGCTCCACTCACCATTCGATCATTCGCTTTATGTTCACCAAATACCTTTTTCAGGGCATCTGTGATTTCTCCCACTGTACATCTGAAACATGAAATGGTGGTTCCATTAACTTCATTATTTTGTGATAAAGATATCTGTTTACCATAATATTCAATATAATTAAACATTTTATTACATAAGTAAACGACTGTAAAAATGTAAAATAAGAATTTTTTAATGCATTATGAAAGCATCTCTTCTGAAAATACTTAAGAAAAATTTATTCTGGATGCCTTTATGCATCCAATTCTCTTTTCAACATTTGTCAACCAAGAAATGACTGAATGACCTAATAATTATATATATAGACAAGTACCTGAAGGTTGCTGAATAATTCACCACTTAACACAAATGGATAAACAGCAACACTCCCATAAATATTTTTTGATAAGAAGTAAATCTTTTAGCATATTCCATCCATTTGTTCACTAACTCATCCAACATTAGCTGTGTGCCTAATATGTGCCAGATATTACTATATCTCTATATCTACTATAGCGATACAGTAATAAATGAGACCAAAGAAAAAGTACTTGTTCTTATAGACATTAACATCTGTAACATCTAGTCAGAGGATGCAGATGATAAACAACTAAATAAATAAACTAGTAAGACAATTTCATAAGGTAATAAGTACTACAAAGACACTAAACCACACAAAGATGGAATGGGCTGTCTGGAAGAACCATTTTAAAGTTATTGAAGATGTGAAGATATGACTTTTGAACTAAGATATAAATTATAAAAAGGGGGATCCCAAGGGAACATAAAACAGTAAGAGTGTTTGAAAAAGGAAACACTAAAAGCAAAGGCTCTGAGATGTAGGAAAATATGTTTTATGTTCTAAAAAGAGAAAGAAGGGCATTAGGAACACGGCATAGTGAGGAAAGTGGTATAAGATGAGGTCAGAGAGATGGGCAAGAGTCACATCTAGCACATCTTGCAGACTATCGGAAGATTAGGTTTGAATGTAAAAGGAATGGGCAACCATCAAAGGACTTTAATAAAAGTCATCTAATTTTTTTAATGAAATTAGTAGTAGAAAAAAACAGCACATACTAGTTATACTATACCTTAACCAGTTAAAGCAACATATTTTTTTAAAACTTCATTATATTAAGAAATAAACACTTAAAAGCAAAAGTAATCATTTAATGATACTGCCATATATTGGGAGAAAATTTTCCATGGGTCACTTGCTTTTCTGCACATCCTGTGGAGCAAAGCACTGACAGCTCTTTATTCTGGACTATCTTTTCAAAGATGTCTGTATAGTGAATCGCCTTAGAAGACAGAAATATTGGCTACCTCCAGAGGAAAGAGTAGGTTTGCTTTCTGTCCAATATAATAATGTCTTCCTCTAGAAAAATGGAGGACATGCTTATTACCCATTACAAAAGATTCCAAATCCCTAAGCTCAGGCTTCCTCTCCTTGAATGTAACCCAATGCACTGTACATGAGGTATCATCTAGCAGTCCTTTTCACATCACTCACATCAATTGGGCATCAAAGGAACTAGCCCAAAACCTGCTGATGTTATGGCTATTAATATTGTAGTAACAAACTGTCATTAGGTTCTGATCCAGGGATCTCATATCATCAACCAACACCCCACTATATAGGATAACTTGTTAGCTTGCAAGAAGGGTAATATTTCAGACTCCTTCTGGTTCTTAATATAATAAATTTATTTATATATTGATACATATAATGAGATAATTTTTAAATAACAACAAATAGAAAAATAATAAAAATTAACACATTAAGTGCCATATTCTGTTCCAGGAACTATTTTTAATGATTTAATGTCTTCTCACAAAAATCCTATTAGGTAGTAAGTACAAAAAACTTTACCTTGCCAAATATCGTGTCTATGGGAACACAGAAGCAGATACAACATGAGATTAGATTCTGTTTTTCACTCAGCCTTTTTTAAATGCAGGATGACAAAAGTTAGGAGACAAAGGAGCATGTTAAGGGTTACAAAGGCAAAACATCTCAAGAAGGAAGAGGTGGTCAATAATGTTAAATACTGTAGAGAATTCAAGATAAGGACTAAAAATTATCCACAATATCAGACAAAGAGGAGGTCTCTAGTGAACTTAGTAAGAGCAATTATATTACAGTAGAAAATCAAATGCAGTAGACCAAAATGTCAAAAGGAGATAAAAGACTAGTAACAATTAATAAGTATTCTACTCCTAAAGGAACACATGGCTCCAATAACAAGGGAAGAAGGACTGGGAAGGGGGTGTGGGGAAGTTGGTTGCTCTTCCAGTTGCTTCATGGTTAAAACTAATTCAAAAGCAATGGGATGACAAGTTTTTCCTATAAATTCTCAGATTAATGTTCCCCTCCCCACCCCACAGCCATTTTAACTGGTAAAATAGCAAGGTAATAGGCATAAACCTGGTGATATACTTGAGAGTCCAACACATTTCAACCTGCGAATCAGTGAAATGGATTCATTTCAATAGTTTCAAAATTCCTCAGCCACAGTAAAATACACAATTATTAATACAGTTCACTCAAAACATGAATGTTTTAAATATAGAAATTTTAAAATGATAAGAATTAAATTTACGATGGATGCCATTATTTTCTTTTGGGCTCACATGGTTTACAGGATCAACCTTTTATTTAACTATACTCTGAAAAGCTAAACTGGTCAACTTTTAGTCTTTGGAAACCTCCAAACTTATATATCTTTACCTTGCCCGAGATGCCTCCACTGCAAGAGCCAGGATATTTCCATCTCCGCTAGCAGCACATTCGGTTAGTGCAGCAAGACAACGTTCAGCCAAAGCTTGATCCCTGCTGGATTTGATCTATGGAAAAAGTCAAGGAAAGGGACAATTTACATGAAGAGAGAATAAAACAGAGATCAAGAGATTAGACTCTGATGCATAGCATATGGCATTTTTTCCATAATCCTAACTCCAAATGTAAGAGGAAAAAATTGAAAAGAATAATATATAACCTAGGAATTTTATTCATTCAATTCATTCATTCACTCAGGATTTCCTAAAATAATATTACATTTGGTATAATCCTAACAAATCAGAAACATGAAGGGCAATAATAGTGCTGACCTTCCCAAGTAGCACATGTTACTTAGGCTTTTCTAAAGTACCAAGACATTGTAAACAAGTGGGTCTTTCATATGAAGTATTTTGAAGGAACACTAAAGATTAATAGTGACAAGAAAAAAAATCAAAACTTAGAGAATATTTTAGTTATATTTTAAGTTTCCTTTAGATAAATAACAATGTATTGATAATAATATGCATATTGCTATACTTTTATTTAAAAATAATCTCGAGAGAGAAAGAGGGACTAAGAAAAAGATATACAATGAAAAGCACAGTAAAAAACGTTTTCCCTGGGTCCTAACTCTGCTCTGCCAATAATTTGTCAAAATAAAGTTGCATAAATCCATTTTTTTACAAATTGTACCACCTGTAAAAGAGTCTAAAATATACTGCTCAAGATGCCACTAGTATTATATAGCATATATAAGCAGAGGTACAGAAAATTTATAGTCATCCCTCAGTATCTGTGAGTGATTGGTTTCATGACCCACTGCCCACCCTATCCACAGATACCAAAATTCAGGGATGTTCAAGGCCCTTATATAAAATGATGTAGTATTTGCATATAACCTATGTACATTTTCTTGTATACTTTAAATCATCTCTAGATTACTTATAATTCCTAATACAATGTAAATACTACATAAATAGTTGTTATACTGTATGGTTTAGGAAATAACAAGAAAAAAGTCTGTACATATTCAGTACAGACATATCCATTCTTTTTTTCTCAAATATCTTCAATTCATTTTTGGTTAAATCTATAGATGTGGAACCCACAGATATGGAGGTCCAACTATATTTAGAGCAAGAAAAAACTCAACTCCAAATTCTCCATAAAAATGCCCATTTTTCTTTATCTTTTATTGGAGAAAGAAACAATAAACACATACAATTTAAGAGAAAAATAAAGTAAATCGAGTAAATAACGAAGTGATTTGGCACAAGGTAGTAGGGTGCTATTGTAGATATTGGATCACTGTAAGCTTCTTAGATAAGGTGACATTTGAGCAAAGACCTAAGAAGTACACCTTTTCTGGTTTACTAGAAAATTAGTCATCCTTAGATTAGGTAGTTTGCTATAATTATCTCAACAACAGATTACTAAAATTCAGGGAGTGAAAACAGATGCTAAAATTAATTAGGGCTGACGGTTACAGAAAAATAATTTAATATAAAATTACTGTTGAGATAGTTCACATTTTTAAAAAAATTACCACCACAGGTAAAATATTGTTAAAACCATAGGTAAAAGGAAAGCGTAAGAAAATATAAACTTGAGTTCATTACTAAAGAGAGCTCAGAGTATTGCAGCAGAAATATATTTTGCTATAAAAATATCTGATTCTAGCTATGAAAATTAATTTTTATAATAGAAGAACTTTGATTTGGTCATGGTCCTAAGAAAGTTCAAAACTAGGAAAAAGTTACATCAGAATATCCATTTCTCCTAAACTGGCTCTAGAGTAAAAAAGCCTGCATTCAAATCCCAGCTTTGTCACTTATACTATAAACTTGAGCAACTAAATGAGACTCTCCAATCATTAGTTCCCTCATCTGTAAATGGAAATAAAAATAGTAACTACCTGTTAAATAAAATAATACACAAAAACAACAATTCAAGAAAAGGATTTAGTACAGTATGGGTACACAGTAAGTGCTCAATAAATGTTAACTATTATTGCTATATTGTCATTAATGAATTTCTCTCTGTTGCCCAAAATAAGGCTTATCATTATTTATGATAAATGAAATCGTTCAGGCTATGAAGATATAAAGTTAATAACCTAAAGTATAACAGAAAAGAAAGGGTTTTCCAAAAATAAATACTATTAGATTTTTATAGATTGAACTAAAAAAAAAAGCCATACATTAAACAATCTCAGGAAAAGTAAACAAAGAAAAACCATTAAATGTGTAAGCTTCCTACCTTGGAAACAGCAGTACTTACAAATGCCAAAGATTAAGAGGCCAAAGTAGCTTCATACAACAAAAATATATAGGTTACAACAGTGACAATTAATTTGATTTATCTATTTTAGTATTTCATATGCTCTGGATCAACTCAGTGACAAACTAAAAATAAGAAGGGAATACGATACTCTAGTTTCAATCAAAATAAATAAAGGTTATTGTAAACTGTACCTTACTAAAGCACTACCAAATATAGTTGAATTTTAAAAATCAAAAAGCAAGTAATTATTTCAAAGTAGTATCAGATGCCATCATTCTGGTGAAAGAAATTACAATAAGAAGGCCTGGGTTCAAATAATAACTCTAAACTTTATTTTGTTTTTAATTTTTAGTAAGGTACATAATCATCTAAGCCTTGGTTTTAATCTATAAATTATGGAAGGTATTATTATTGTAGTGTGGTTTTTAATAACAACTTATAAGTTTCACAGAGGTAGATATCATGGTTTAAAACAAGTTTTTGGTGTCAACAGACTAAGACTGAGTCCTGGTTGTCTAATTATTTATCCTGAGCAAGTTTCTCAATGCCTTATCTTTAGTTCCCTTACATTTGAAATGATGGAAATTAATACACACCTCATGCTGTTGTAAGGATTAATTTAAGCAGGACAGTTTAAGAGCTTAGCCAGAGCCCAGAACACATAAAATACTTAAAAAAATAAAAATAAAAAAAGCAAGCTATTAATACCTTCTTAAGTTTTTCAATCTGCCTGTTTCGCACTGAAGTATTATCAATTGCCAGAACTTCTACAGCGTCTTCTTTTTCCAACTGGTACTTATTTACTCCAACAATTACTTCAGAACCTGGTAATTTCCCAAAGAAAAATTTTATTCACAAATAATTACCTAATTGTAATGCTCTGGTTATGATGTATTTTCCTTATAAATTTAATATCTTTAAGTAGTATTCTTAATTCTTAATGCAACTTCAATATAGATCAGCAAATCCCAATCTGAGAAGGCGGTGTGAGAGGGAAGTAGAGGTATATGTCAGAGTCTCTGTAAGGAAGGACTTTCATTATTCTACCAAACTATTAATATACACTTTCCCACGGTTTCTAATAAATCTTTTAACACTTCAAAATAACAATCAGAGAAGCTGCCATCTAAGATTTATAAGGTAGAGAATGAATACCCAGTAGCTTTTCTAATATTTTTTTGAATTCAGCCAGTCACTTTTAAACAAAAAAAGAACCCTTCTATAATCTATTAGTAAATCAAAATTACAAAGATACTTCCTTACATGATAAAGAATATATTTTACCTCAAACTACCAGATTATTACCCTTACATAAAACTTCCCACAACCCCTACCCCTGGTTATACTCCTTCATATTTCCTTCATAGCACTGATCATGATCTATAATTCTTTATTTACTTGTTCATTTTCCTCTCTTTTACTTGAATGTAAGATTTGTGTGCATAGAGGTCATAGAGGTCATGTCTGTCCTGTTCACAGTTGTATGCCCAGACATAGCAAGTGCCTCAAACAAAATAAACTAAAAAAGTATTCATTGAATGAATGAATACTCCAATGCAGAGAACACTGTGATCATCAACAGTGTCATCTTCAAAATGTTAATGACATCTACCCACAAACATGTACATATATACAATGGTTAGACATCCACACACACTTTGTACATATGCTTGCCTGTGTGCATCCATGTATGTGAAAATACATATATAGATAGATACAAGTATATGAGAAAAAATTTACCCAAGTTCCATTTTTCATTATTTTTGTTTTGTTAACTATACATGTTATCTTCAAACAGAAATGAATTTCTTTTTAACTACTGGATTTCATATATGAACTTTCTCACTATCTTACCAGAATCTATTCTAGCTTGTCTTCGGGCAGCACATTCTTCAATTCGAAGTTTAGGTATTCCCTCAGCTACAGCTTTGGCCATTCCACCCATTTCTTCAATTTCATTAATGAGCTAAAAAGAAAAACATTAACAAAACTAAAAGAGAATATTAAAAATGTGTGTAAACTATATAAATTTGTTATGAGTGTTATATAATTACTAATATTAATAAAATTATAAACTAAACGTTAATGTTTCATAAGAACAGAATTAAATAAACATCAAAGGCATTAATTAGAATTTGTGTGTTTATAGTTACTTGAAAAGACAACTAACAAGTATATTCCAAAAAACACAAAACCTCTTAAGTCTTGGGAGAAAATTAAAGCAACATCAATTCTCTAATCTTTATTTTTAGGTACATAAAGTTTTCATAATTACATAAAGTCTGTAAGAAAAATATATTTTAAAATGCAATTTACTTTTGATTTGAGCTGCAGAGAAACAATGTAACCTCATCTTTAATGAAATCAGGAAACATTTAAACCTTCAATCATAGCTTCATATATGAAGGCAGAAAACAGACAGTGGAATGATATATGACTTAGCAGAAAGGATCAAGGTCAAACTGCTTTTCCCTGATGAATTCAAGAAAGAAGAATCTATATTGGATTCTACGTAAGTGTAAAATGAGAAGCTAAAAAGAAGAAGACAGTTTGAGAGTCTGCAACCACCCCTCTCTCATTCTGTCAGGAGAACCAAAGTTTACTGTCTACAGAAAATGAACTCGAGACGCAATGAATTATCAAATACCAAATACAGACAGAAGTAAGGGTAAGATGTCTTACTGAAATAAAAGCCTGTACTCTGACTAAAGACTAAAAACAAAAAGCACAGAGAGAAAACAGAGACAATACAGGATGTAAAAGAAAACTTCCGAAAATATCATGAATTCAGAATATAAATGGATTCTGTACTAATGAAACAAATGAAGATGACATTAATTATAAGGGGGAAATTAGAAAACAAAAATGAGCTCTACGAATCAAAAATATAATACATGAATGTAAAAATAAGTAGAAATATAAAGTTGACAAATCTTTAAGAACACAGAAAAAAAAGGCAAACAGATATACTATAGAAAAGATAAGAACAGGCAGGGAGCAGTGGCTCATGCCTGTAATCCCAGCTCTTTGGGAGGCCAAGGTGAGTGGATCACGAGGTCAGGAGTTTGAGACCAGCCTGACCAACATGGTGAACCCCCGTCTCCATTAAAAATGCAAAAATTATCCGGGTGTGGTGGTGTGTGCCTGTAATCCCAGCTACTCAGGAGGCTGAGACAGGAGAATCGCTTGAACTAGGGAGTCAAAAGTTGCAGTAAGCCGAGATCACGCCACTGCACTCCAGCCTGGTGACAGAGTAGGACTCTGTCTTAAAAAAAAAAAAAAAAAAGATAAGAACATCAGCACATCAGGATATTATTTAAGGAGGTCCGTAGCTTATGACTAGGAGTTCTAGAAAGAGAACCCATATGAAAATGACAAGAAAAATACTGTCAAAGAAATAATACAAGAAAATTTCCTAGAGCTATAAAAATATTTTTTTAAAAAGGTGAGATGAAAAAGACCCAATAAAGGTTCAGTACCATGTAGGAAAAAATACACCAAGTTATACATCAATACAAAAAATAAAGAAGAGGTCCCAATACTTTCAGAAAGAAAGATCCTGAATGAGAATGGCATCAAATTTCTGATCAGAAATATTGAAAGCCAGAATAAAAATCTAGAATAAAAAACAGATCAATGCTTATAAACTTGCTTATGAATTTCCTGAATGGAAATAATGTCAAGCTTAGTCAGGCTATTAATCAATTATAAAAATAGAATAAAGACATTCCCAAACAGGAAAAGTTTCAAATAATTTATCTCCCATGCACCATTTTTAGCAGGTTTCTATGAGATGTACTTCCAAATAACCAAGAGATAGACATGGGATTCAAGATTCAGAATTAAACAGAGGAGAAATGAAAATATATTCCTACTATAATGGCAAAGAGGAGTCAAAGAACAGCAATAGTGAGCAGAAATAGAGAAAAAACAATTTAAGTCAAATGAGAACATTAGAAGAATTCAGAAAAGATTACATTGAGATATAATTATATTGGTAGTAAGGGAGGAGAAAAAGTAGGGGTATGAATCAGCCAAAATCTAAACTACCCTACTAGGAAAGCAATAGATAGTGTCTAAGGTCTCATGTGTAATGTCTACAGTTGATAAAATTACAAGAAACAGTATACATGTGATTTTAAACTATGCAGATAAAAACAAAAATAAGCAAAGAAGTATGTATCTTACTCCAGAAAGCAGGAAAAAACAAGTGGATGATCAAAAACTGCTGTTCTTTGTATGAGCTTTTTAATACTAGCTGTCTTTTTAATTCTTTTAATAAAATACTTTAATAGAAATGTATTTTTAAATGGATTGTTTTGAAAACTATAAAATCAAATCTGAATTTTTTTTGCAAACATCGTTTAAATTATTATATAAATCTGTAAGTGATTTGATTTATAAATTTAAAATCTATAAATCTTGACTTGTAAGTTTTAAAATCTATAAATCTTTACAAATCTGTAAATTCTGAAAACAAAGTTGCAAAGTGGAAAAACTTACCTTTAAAGCAGCATCATAAACATCATTTGTGAGACATTCCATCATGTAAGAACCTCCCCAAGGATCAGCCACTTTGGGAATCCCAGATTCTTCTTGAATGATGATTTGTGTGTTCCTGGCAATTCGAGCACTTTTCACAGTTGGCAAACCCAAAGCTTCATCAAAAGAATTTGTGTGCAAAGACTGAGTCCCTCCAAATACTGCTGCCATTGCTTCTATTGCAGTACGGACAATATTATTGTAGGGATCCTAAAATATTTGATAAAAAACAAAAACTCAAAGAAACAGGTGATAGATATTGCAACTATAAACAGCAACATGATTAAACAGCAACTGCTGCATATTTTCTATGTCAATTTCCATATTAAGCTTCAGAATAGCAAATAAATTCAGACAAATTAGTTTAGAAGCCAAAATTAGAAGAGTCAGAGTTCAGTGTTTAGTGCCTCTTATAATCCTCTGAAATATCAGATATTGTTGTGCTTACTTTTATATTGCCTAAATACTTTTCTATAAGTATATCAACAATGCATTCTTTTTCTACTTAAGATTATATAGTCCTTCATTTCATAATTCACTCTTTGCTGATTATTTTTTCTACCTCACAGTATCTACCACAATGATGTGTACAAAACAGGCACTGAATAAATGTTAATAAAATAGATGAACAATGAACTGAGATATCGGAAATTTGAGTTCTAGTTTATTTCATGCCTAATTGTGATTTGGGCAAGTCATTGGATCTCTCTGAACTTCAGTTTCTTTAGCTGAAAAAATAAGCAGGTTAAAATAAAAATGATTATTAAAGTTCCTTCCAACCCTAAAAATCTCTTATTTCTCCATGTATTTATTTATTTATTTTTATTTTATTTATTTATTTATTTTGAGACGGAGTCTCGCTCTGTCACCCAGGCTGGAGTGCAGTGGCGCAATCTCGGCTCACTGTAAGCTCTGCCTCCCGGGTTCACTCCAATCTCTTGCCTCAGCCTCCTGAGTAGCTGGGACTATAGGCGCCTGCCACCACACCCGGCTAATTTTTTTGTATTTTTAGTAGAGACGGGGTTTCACCGTGTTAGCCAGGATGGTCTTGATCTCCGGACCTTGTGATCTGCCCGCCTTGGCCTCCCAAAGTGCTGGGATTTACAGGCGTGAGCCACTGTGCCAGGTCTATTTCTCCATTTATAAGAACCTGAAGTTTTATTTCATACAGAGTATAATAGTTATTATTCAACATTTAAATGTATAAAAGCAATGTAACTTTGCACATATAATTTTTAAATGTACCAAAATAATTTCATATGTAAAGAGAACATGTATAAAAACAAGGCCATAACTATACAATTTTTAAGAGAACAAATTAAATTACCCAAGTAAAAATAGTCTTTAAACAGTCTGCTTGCATGCTTGCTTAAATACATAACTTTAACACATAAAATATGTATGTATATATAATTAATTTTAAATAGGCAGTTTTATGTTAAGAATTATAACTCTTACAATTATATGAGAGTACTAACTTATGACTTTTGCTTCTTTCTCATCATCAAATTCTGTTTTCTTTCTTTTTTTTTTTTTTTTTTTTTTTTGAGACGTAGTTGTGCTCTTGTTGCCCAGGCTGGAGTGCAGTGGCGTCATCTTGGCTCACTGCAACCTCCGACTCCCAGGTTCAAGTGATTCTCCTACCTCAGCTTCCCAAGTAGCTGGGATTATAGGCATGCACCACCACGCCCAACTAATTTTGTATTTTTAGTAGAGGTAGGGTTTTGCCAGGTTGGCCAGGCTGGGTGCCTCGGCCTCCCAAAATGTTGGAATTACTGGTGTGAGCCAACTCGCCCAGCCTTGTTTACTTTTACAAGTGTTTCAGCACTACAGGGAAGCTAGGAAGTAAGTGATTTTATATTGTTAACCACCAGAGGGAGACAATTTTTATTTATTTATTTATTATATTATGTATAATTACAAACCTAAGTATACATTATGCTTCAGAATATTTATCATTTCAAATATTAACAGATAGCTTCTTAAATCTATTTCCTGCTTGTGCCACATTGCTCAGAAAAAATATATATACATGACTTTATTAAAATTCTACATTTTAAATTATATACATACCTGCTCAGTAAGTGACCATCCAGATGTCTGACAATGTGCTCTTAGAAGAAGAGATTTTGAGTTTTTAGGCTGAAACATTTTCTCTATTAAGTGAGCCCAGAGTCTTCTACCAGCTCTCATCTTTGCTATTTCCATATAGAAATTCATTCCAATTCCCCAGAAGAAAGACAACCTAAAATAGTAACATTAGGTCCAGAATTTAATTAAAGTTAACAATATAGAGCAGAAAATAAAACTAATTGTATCACACACTAGAAAATCAAGGTCTATATTTTAATTTCGAAGAACTTAATTTGAATTAAGATCAGTACATGTATATTTATGTAACTTTAAACCTAACATAAAATTACAGTTTTATGCATATGGAAGAAATTTTGTTTCAGGTAAGAATTATTCACTTTGTAATTGGTTTTCTTAATGAAAGAATCTCTTCCTATGCCCTTCATTAAATAAAGATTCAATTTAATTAAAAAATGTATATTTTAGGAATACTCAATATGTAAGACAGGAGTCACCTATGAATGAAATAAAACAGCAAATTTGCTTTGTTTAGCCAGAAAAGTGTTTTGTAAAAGAATGATTGTGCATTGGTCTAGGCATATACTTCTCCAATTTGTGCCCTTCACCTCTCCCTTTTATCTTATATTCTGTGCTGATTTAAACATTTAGGTTACTTGCCTGTCTCTAAAGGCACAAAGCTTGCAAATCTACTTCTGACACATTTTTGGAAGTTCTTTTTTTGAGACAGAGTCTTGTTCTATTGCACAGGCTGGAGTGCAACGAAGCAATGTCGGGTCACTGCAACCTCCACTTCCCAGGTTCAAGCGATTCTTGTGCCTCACCCTCCCAAGTAGCTGGAATTACAGACAAGCACAACCATGCCCAGCTAATTTTTGTATTTTTAATAGAGACTGGGTTTCGCCATGTTGGCCAGACTGGTCTTGAATTCCTGGCCTCATGTCCGCCTCGGTCACCCGAAGCACTGGGATTACAGGCATGAGCCACCACACCCAGCCTTGAAAGAAGTTCTTAACACAGCAGTTTTCAAATATTTTGATCTCAGGTTCCCTTTTTACTCTTAAAACTTACTGAAAATTCCAAAAAATTTATTTCTTTATTTGTATAATATCTATCAATATTTTATTTACTAGTTCATTCAAAAGTAACAATAAGGAAGGGCACAGAGGCTACTGCCTAGAATCTCAGCACTTTAGGAGGCCAAGGCAGGAGGATAGCTTGAGCCCAGGAGTTTGATACCAGCTGGGCAACACAGGGAAACCCCATCTCTACAAGCAAACTTAAAAATTAGCCAGGTATGGTGGCACACACCTGTAGTCACAGCTACTTGGGAGCCTGAGGTGGGAGGAACCCTTAAGCCTGGCAGGCTGAGGCTGCAATGAGCAGTGATCATGCCATTGCACTCCAGCATGTGCAACAGAGCAAGATCCTATCTCAATAATCATCAAATCAAATCAAAATAAACACACAACATGTTAACATTAGTAACATTTCTTATGAAAAATAAGTATGCTTCTTAAAATATATATATATAATAAAAGCATCATTGTTTTACATTTTTGCAAATCTCTTCAATGTATGGCTTAAGAGAAAACAGCTGGAGTCTCATATCTGTTTCTGCAATCTGTTGCAGTATCACATATCGTGTAGCTTCTGAAAAACATCACTATAAATTCTTGAGAAAATGAAAGTGAAAAAGGCAAATAAAGCTCTAATATAAGCATAAAAACAGTTTTGATCTCAAATACCCCAGAAAGAGTCTTAGCAATGCCCAGCTGTTCTTAGACCACACTTTGGGAACTGCTGTCACAGTAAGTACACAAATCCCCGGTACAAAGGAGCATTTCAGTAGTCTATAAACACTAAAGGCAGAAGCTATGTTTTCTACATGTTGTATTGTCAGCATATAGGCTAGTGTTTGGCACAGCAAAGCTTAGCAAGTGATTGCTGTACTGATTGAACCACTGAATGACTTTCGACTTCCAAATTTAAATATTTCATAAACTTCATTTAAGTTTTCCCATATTTTTCATACAACATTATTAAGAAACTGTTGTGAAACAAATGTTTCAACAGCACAGTGGATCCCAAAACATTACATTAGATAGTGCAACAGAAAAAATAATAATAATAGATGAATTCTGTATTCTAAAATGGAAAAATTAGAAAAAACTGTCTCAACATTATGTTTACATTTTAATGTAATTTGTTAAAACGTGCAACTTAATTGTGTTCTCTAAATAGCTGGAGACAAGATATTCCTCGAATTTACAAAGAAGTACAGCCAAATTTAATTCTATTTTTTATTAGAAATATTGGCCTTTTCTCTCATTATCACTCAGATAAAATATAAGAAAATCTAAATCTAGCCTGACATTTATATTTATAAATTCATTTTATCAATATACAAAATGGTCCTATGCATTTCTTGATGTTGAAACAATATCTAGGTTTAATTTACTCACCTTGGTGCAAATTCATCAATTGTCAGGCCAGCCTGGAGTCCAGTTCTAGAGTACTCCAATCCATCTGCTAAAGTATAGGCCAGCTCCAGAATGGCATCAGCCCCTGCTTCCTGCATATGGTATCCACTAATTGAAATTGAATTAAATTTTGGCATGTGCTACATAAAAAAAAAAAATTGTAACAGTGAATAAGTAAAAATATTAAAAGGTTCTATTAAATCCACTTTCTAAGCATAAATATTATTTTAAAATGATGTTAAACTCAAATAAACTTAGTAGTTCATAATGTTAACAAAATATTTAATGCTTATTTGTTACATTTAATTTGCTTTCCAATTTAAATGGTTTGTCCATGAACCATCATCAGGACTGTACCTACTTTATTTTTCTGGTGGACAAGAATTTATACTAACCATTCTGAAAGTTTAAATTGTGGAATTAGCTAGCTGAGGTTAGGAATGTAACCTTTGGCCTGAGAACTAAATGAGGCATTTTTAATTCCAAACCAATGACGTGGACCTCATAAGAGGTTGTAGACCCAAACCTTGGGTTAATCTGCTTAAAATGCATAAATTTATTATTATTTACTAGTTATTACTTTTCTAATTTGAATGAAGGCATCAAACATGAATAAGTCCACAGTAGGAAAAAAATAAAATGATTTGATTCTTAGTACTATATGTTGAAACAAAATGGGATAAAATGCATGGCTTTAAAAATCAAATATTTCAGTTTGATTTACTGTGACATTTAATACTAAGCATATCCCAGACAGGTTCTTTCCACCACAATCACTACAAAAACTGTATTTCCACTATTCCCCTAAAATTTCATGTTAGGTAGAGTACATCACACATATCCTGCACAGCCAAGAAAAACTATCTTTACCAAGAGTTAACCAAACATAAAATGCTTGCTACGCAATGCTTGCTAGAGTTTGGAGATAACAGTAATTACAAGGGTTGATAGAGATAAAAAGGGTTGATGATGATTTTCTCTGTGCCATGAAATAATGATCTAACTTTAACGTAGGTAAGGAGAAGGAGCGCATTGCTGGTAAGAAGCAAAGTGTGAATAATGGGGGGAAATATAAACAAATTGCTCACAGGAAAATGAAGGAGGAAAATGTGTCCCTATGGAAGGACTTTTCCCATCATTCTTATTGGGAAAGATAAGCCTAATTCAGGGGTGAATATTAGGGACCTCCTTGAGGTTGCAGATATGAGTGATAAGTGATATCTTCCAATTCAGCTTTTAGCAGAAATAAAGCTGATATTCCAATCCTCATTTGTCTGATACCAGTGTCTACTTCACAACTGCATCTGAATTTCGGAGGGAAATTTAAAAATGTAAGTAGAAGACCTCCCTGAATCTAACAATTATCAGAGTTAAATTTTAGGAATAAAGAAAACACAGTAAAGATCTGTTGCCCAGATTCCTGCAAGTAATGATAGAACATAAAATTAGTACATTAAAAACAAAAAGTAACAATAACAAAACATTCTAAATTTATATTACTCAGACTAAATTTTTAAATTCAGTTATAGCATGTTGTAAAAATTCCTACATTCAAGGAACTATAGAAAAATCTATAATAACCACAAAGTATACCTTTGCTGTATATTCAAAGATGTCAGCAATAATTTTCATGGATGGTTCTGGAGGAAAAATGTATGTATTTCGAACCATAAATTCCTTTAGTATATCATTTTGGATGGTACCAGTAAGTTTCTCTTTAGGTACACCTTGTTCTTCTCCAGTTACTATAAAATTTGCAAGAACTGGAATAACTGCTCCATTCATAGTCATGGAAACTGACATTTTTTCTAAAGGAATTCCATCAAAAAGAATTTTGGTATCTTCCACAGTGTCAATAGCAACTCCAGCCATTCCAACATCACCACGAACTCGAGGGTTGTCTGAATCATAGCCACGATGTGTTGCCAGATCAAAGGCAACTGATAATCCCTGCTGACCAGCTAAATATATAAAGAAAAATAATGTAAGATTCAAGAGTCTGGAATCAAGGTAAAATGATTTACTTTAACACTACTAAAAATGTTGATTCATCTCATAACAGTACACTTTTATAACAACTATTTTTATGCTCATACATGTCAAAACCAGCTTAAATAAAGATACTTCACTTCTTAAGAGAGTCAGTGGTTTCCCTTGTGCCAAAATGCACAAATTTAGTTCCAGACCTCACTAAAGGAAAGAATGGAAGAAACAACAAATCTCAATCATCTCGTGTCTATCTGAAGATATGGTACTTGATTGAAATATTTCTAAAATTCATGAAAAGATCTGGCTGTTCATATATGGCAAAAATAACTTAGCATTTGTATGCTTGCTTACTATTTTGTTCTTTTATCTAATATGGTCACAAAGGATTCCTGGCTATTCAAATATTCTGGAAAACAGAATTATGACCATCGTACAAAATTTTTAAATAACTAAAATAGTCTATACTAAATGTAAGTTCAACCTTCCATGGGCAATACAAACTTATAAATCTACAAGTTTAGTATTCAAACAGTACAATTTTATTACAGCTCAGAAAGAAGAAATAATAGTTAAGATAATTTTCAGTGAATGAATGCCAGGTTGCCCTGAATATGTTTGTACCACGTTATCACATTTACACTTTCTTTGGGCATCATCTAAACTATCTTCCTCTCCAACCGCTATCCCAACAATGTTAATTGAACATTTTTCAAAGGCAAAGCTAATGTCTTCTTTTCTTCATGCAACTTTACCTCACCTAATTCCTTTTAAACAACGTGCATGTGTTGTTTTCTTTCAAAAATTTAGCACCTTATTCTAATTCACTTATCTTTTTGACCACAGAAGTTAAAAAAATCCACTTTTTTCAGAGTATAGTCTTTAACTACAAAATTATAGAGTGAATATCATCTTTACAGAGATTAACCCCCCAAAAATAAAAAACTAGGAGGTATATGACTTATCATAAATATTATGTCTTACATTAAAATCTCACCCTTAATGTTGTCCTTATAGAACTTATTGCTTTCTTCCACAGTACTAAAACCAGCATACTGGCGGATGGTCCAGGGCCTAAAGGTATACATGGTAGGATATGGTCCACGTGTGAATGGCTTCACTCCTGGAAGTTCTTCAGGTAAGTCCATAGTATCTCTCTTGGAATACAAGGGTTTTATAGAGATCCCTTCCGGGGTGTGCCATATTAGGTCTTCTGGGTTTTTGCCTTTCAGCTGCTTTTTAGCCAGGGCAGCCCATTCTGGGTGAAGGGGCTGTTGCTGGTGTAGAAGTCGTTGCCGTATGAGCCTGGAGCCTGATGATTCTTTTACCTGCCTCAGGTAATGAGGTGAAAGTAAAAAAAGCTGATTCTTAGCTCTTAACATGGTGGAGCATGGAAACACCCAATAGAAATAAGAACTGACCTAGAAAAAGAAACATAGAGTAAAAACATTTAGAAGAGGGGGTGGGAAATAGGAGCTACTCATAAGAAAGGAACAGAAAAGAAAGAGGATGTATTAGTCTGATTTCATTTCTTCCCCTTTTCTGCTTCCTGCACCTGATATTTTATAACTTTGGCCCCTCTTCTTCACAATTACTATCAGTCCTGTAGTTCCAGTCTTTTTCCTCAGTAGCCTCTTAGCTGGTCTTACTGACCAGTCTTACCCCCCTTGTACTCCATTCTATACGAATCCCTTCCATACAATGACATCAATGTAAATATGACTATGTCACACCCCTCATGGAATTTTTCAAAGACTCTGTATCATGTGGAAGATATACTACAGCCTCCTAATTAATTTTTTCATTGAAAGTGCTTTTATTAAATATCAGTTTATGACCGACATTATGTTGGGTAATGGAGAAAAAAGTGATGAATAAGACAAACAGGCATTCAAGGCCTTCATGAACTGGTCTCTGTTTCCCCCTCAGACCCATCTCTGTCTTTGTCCTCTTTATGCATTTTGTGCACTAGAAATACTGGATTACCTACAGTTGGCTGCACATATGTCAAAGTTTTCTGAATTTGCTCTTGCTCTTCCTTCTGCCTAAAATGTTCTTCTCTGGCTAATTCAGCTAAGGCATTATCTCCAATTTGCAGCGTTTCTATGTGCCAGTAACATAGAAGGCTATAAAGACATCACAGAGAGTAGCAATTTTAATCTTTACAATACCCCTAAGAGGTAGGTACTATTATTATCCTTATTTTACAGATTAGGAAACTGAGGCACAGAAGAGCCAGCATTGATTGGTAACCTATGCAGCCTGTTTCAAAGTCCTTGCATTTAACTAATACGCTCACAACTCATCCCAGAACCCATAAGGTGAGCTAAATGGCCTCTTCAGTAATCTACTTCTGTGCTAGTTTATAAACTGCTCCAACATTAGAGCTGCATATTCTGGATAACTAGCATAGACTTTTATACTAGGTTGCTGGCTTCAGCGTCATCATTTTCCAGATGTAGAAACTGAGGCTCAGAGAAATAAAGTCGCTTGATCAAAATCCCACCTCACAAAGCCGTAAACTGTTTACCTGAATTACTAAAACTTGTCAGAGTCATACAGCCTAAACATATAGAGCCCATTGTTTAAAAAGATATTGAGATACAAACATTAATATATTCACTATACTATGTGTTTTATACTGGATAAGGCAACAAGTAAAGGGAGTTTCAAGTTTTATTTTCCATACCACTTCTTACCTATCAGTTTAGTAAAGCTTAAATGAAATCAATACTCAACACTTATTATGGGGTCGTTAAACAAGAGACATAAACCACTGGTGACAGTATTAACTATTTTAACTACTTTGGAAAGTAAATTGTCAATATACATGAAATGCTTCAGAAATGTTTATGCCATTCCACTGAGGAATATTACTCCTGGGAAAGCTTCTGTAGTAATATATAAAATAGATGTTTCCTATAGTTTTATTTGTAATAGAGAAAACTTAGGAAAATCATAAGTATCTGATAACATATGAATAAGTGAATTACAGCATATACAAATGATAGAATTTCATGTAGTTATTAAAATATGTTTAGAAAGCTGGCAAAACTAATCTTTGATGTTAGAAGTCAGAAGAATGGTTACTTAATGGTTGCTAGAATACAACAGGAGCAAGAGAGGGGCTTTTGGGGGTAATGGTCTTGATCTGATTGCCACTTACCTAGATATATTCTGTTTGTGGAAATTCATCAAATTATACAGTTATGTTTTATGCAGTTTCTGTAAATATATGTATAAGTAAAAAGTTAAAAATGTGTTATGCATAGTTTCCCAAAAAAAGAGAAACAAACTCAAAAAGTAGTAAGTAAAAGACTCAAGACACATAATTGTAAGTGCAATAGGTTCAACTATGTAAAAAGTACATAGAACAAAGTCTAAATGGAAACATAACAAAAAAGAGGCTGGGCATGGTGGTTCACGCCTGGAACCCCGGCACTTCAGGAGGCCGAGGCAGGTGGATCATTTGAGGTCAGGGGTTCAAGACCAGCCTGGCCAACACGGTGAAACCCAGTCTCTACTAAAAATACAAAAATTAGCTGGGCATGGTGGCGCACACCAGCAATCCCAGGTACTCAGGAGGCTGAGGCAGGAAAATCACTTCAACCCGGGAAGCAGAGGTTGCAGTGAGCAGAGATCGTGCCACTGCACTCCAACCTGGGCAACAGAGAGAGACCCCGTCTCAAAACAAAACAAAAAAACCTTCCATTTTTTAATACTAGCACGATTTTTATTCTTTAAATCCATGGGGTCCTTGTCATCCATCTTTTTGCAAGCCATCCACTACATTTACTAGCTTAAAAGGTGGATGAAAAAATAATGAAGCTACAACTAAACTGTTTCAATAGTAATCCTGTAAAAGGTAATTTGAAAACCACCTGAGACTAAACTGTTGGCAGGAAATATCACACTCATTTCACGTGGGCTTTCCTAAATCTGAACAACTAATAGGAAAGAGCCCCGTTTAAGTGACTTCCTGAAAATCACATGTGAATTGGTGGAGGC
Source organism: Pan troglodytes (assembly GCF_028858775.2). NCBI lineage: Eukaryota > Metazoa > Chordata > Mammalia > Primates > Hominidae > Pan > Pan troglodytes. The sequence goes on from NC_072403.2 coordinate 55,331,012, forward strand.
TGGAAACAGACACCATTTTTAGATAAAAACACAACTACTGCGGATGGCAATACGACCTCTGAATTTTCTCAGAAGACCATCAAGAGAGGCCTCAAGCATTCAAAGAAGCAACATGCAAAGCAAATATGTTACTGACAACTAAAATGAGTTAAAGAGCAATGATTAATCCCACCCCCACACCTCAAAAACAGATCAGTGAGAAAAAGATTTCTTGAACCAATAAGTTTCAAGCTTTGGCTGCTGACGTATGATTGCACATTAATACTTCAAGAAGGTACTTTGATGTTCAACCAGTTGGGTTTGGAGATGGAAACATAGGGCATGAAAATTATATTTGATATTAGCATAAGTACATCATTAAACACAAAATTATATTGGGAGAAAATCATCAAGTGGTTTAAAACTTTACACACATACGTTATCCAGGGCTTCGAGCTTCCCTAAGGCCACCTTCTTTCTAGATAAAACTGAGAACGAGTTAGTAATGTAAGCTTTTATGTCAATTTAGACCTGTCTTTTGTATTCTACCTCTCACTCTTAACACTGTTTACACTCTTAATCCTGTTTACACACAGAAAATCACTTTTAGTCCCGAAAACTCTTAGAAAGACCCTGACAATAACATAACCCACAACCTAGAAGGGAGGCAGCCATGAAGCAGGTGCATCCCTTTGGAACCATACAAAAAGTGACCTCTGCCAACGGGAACAGTTCAGGGTGCTTAAGTGGCCAAAGAAGATACCGACATGGCCCCTAAAGTATTAAAAGCACCTTCTTTCCAGAAGTACCTCCGAATTGCCAGGGACTTCGCCCAAAACGAGAGGTTGGTCGAAGTGAAAATCTAAACCTAAGGAGAAGGCAGAGAGTGGGATCCCGTCACAGTAGGAAGGTAAAGAAGACAGAAGTAAAGGACAGAGCGGGAGAGAAAGGACAAAAGTTCAAAATACAGGGGTAGAGGAGGGACAGGAGCCAGAAGAATGGAGCGATCTGAAAGGTGTACGTCCTACTCACTGGTAGGCCTGTTTTGGACTCCGCTGTGGGAGAGGGCGGCTGCACTTCTGCGTCCCCCGCCTCACCTGTCAGACATCCACACAGCCAGGCCTCCCCGCCCTCACCAAGCCCACACAAACCGCTCCACCGCTAGCGTCAGCCGGAAGACTCTGGGGGCGTAGGCCGACACCGCCCTCCCTCCAGCCAATCTAATAGCGCTCTCATGGGCGCATTCCTGATGACGTTTAGGGGTAGGGTTAGATGCCCATTTCCGCGTTCTTCCCGCCCACTTCCGGGTCTCCTCTGTTTACGAATGTTTGGGCGCGAATTACTCTAAGCGCGGCTCCCAGAAAGGTGCAAGAAGAATCAGTGGTGAGTCGTGATATCCTTAACCGGCTGGGTGGATCTAAAGTTCAGGGATGAGTTTTAAAGCCAACGTGTTTGTGGCAGACTCCGCAGTTTGCATTTGAGGATAGCGAGGGGGGATTGCTCACGGGGAAATGCCCGATGTCCTAAAAGGTCTGCCCTTAGGATCCTGAGATTGAGATGTTTGATTGGGGGGAGGGAGCAAAGCCATGAGTACTTCCTCCCTATTTCTCCCGAATCATCCTCATGGCTCATCCTCATTGCTAAATTTCTCCCGCGGGCACTAGTGAAGTCAAGTGCAGCCTTGGACATTAGTGTCTGTGTTTCTCCAGGAGTCCTACTCACTCTTGTGCCCACATAGAGGTCTAAATTGAGATAATTGAGTCCCATGAGTATCAACAAGCTGGTAAGGAAAACAAGACAACCTAGAATGCCTCCCTCTCTCCTAAAGCATATAGTCTGGCGGCAAACTACTGTACCAGCCTTATTTCTTTTCACTTCTCCTATACACATTAAAAGCCTCGCTGGATTTTCCTGTGCCTGAACACGCCAGGTTTTTTGTTTTTTGTTTTTTTTTCCGAGCTTTCCTGCTGTCCGAGTTTTACTGTTTTCCCTTGGATGCTTCATTTTTCTACTTTTTGGCTAAATATTTCAAAATGTTATTAGACTAATACTTTTTCTATGAATAATGTACAAACATACTTCCGAGATATTGCGGGGTCGGTTCCAGACCAATAAAGCCTGTCACACGAATTTTTTGGTTTCCCAGTGCATATAACAGTTGTATTTATGCTGTATTGTAACCTATTAAGTGTGCAATAGCATTATGTGTAAAAAAAAATTACATGCTGTAATTTTAAAATATTTTATTGCTAAAAAATGCTACCAATCATCTCAGCCTTCAGCAAGTCCTAATCTTTTTGCTGGTGGAGGGTCTTGCTTGATGTTGATGGCTGTTGACCAATCAGGGTGATGGTTGCTGAAGATTGGAGTTGCTGTGGCAGTTTCTTAAAATAACAAAATAATGAATTTTGTACAGCAGTTGACTCTTCCATTCACTAAAGATTTCTCTGTAGCATGCGATGCTGTTTGAAAGCATTTTACCCACTGTAGAACTTCTTTCAAAATTAGAGTAAATCCTCTTAACCCCTACCATTGCTTTAGCAACTAAGGTTTTGTTATATTCTGAATTCTTTGTTGATATTTCAAGAATATTCACAGCATCTTCACCAGGAGTAGATTTCATCTCAAGAACTTCGCTCATTCATAAGAAGCAACTTCTTTTCCACTAGTTTTATCATGAGATTGCAGCAATTCAGGTACATCTTCAGGCTCCACTATTTCTCTTGCTATTGCCACCAGATCTTTCATCACTTCCTCCACTGAAGTCTTGAACAAAGTCATGACCTTTACAAAGTCATCCATGAGGGTTGGAATCAACTTTTTTCAAACTTCTGTTAATGTTGATATTTTGACCTCCTCCCATGAATCATGAATGTTCTTACTAGCATTTGGGATGGTGAATCATTTCCAGAAGTTTTCAATTTATTTTGCCCAGATCCATCAGAGGAATCACTGTCTAGGGCAGCTATAGCTTTACAAAATGTATTTCTTAAATAATATAACTTGAAAGTCAAAATTATTCTTTGATTCATGGGCTGCAGAATGGATGTTGTGTTAGCAGACATGAAAACAGCATTAATCTCCTTGTACATCTCTATCAGAGCTCTTGGGTGACCAAGTACGTGGTCATTGAGCAGTATTATTTTGAAAGGAATCTTTTTGTGAGCTGTAGGTCTCAAAGATGGGCTTAAAATACTCAGTAAACCGTGCTGTAAACAGATGTGCTGTCACTCATGCTTTGTTCTTCCATTTCCAGAGCACAGACAGAGAAGATTTAAAAGAATAAGAGCTCTAGGATATTTCAGAATGGTCAATGAGCATTGGCTTCAAGTTACCACCCATATTAGCCCCTACAAGAGAGTCAGCCTGTCTTTTGAAGCTTTGAAGCCAGGCAATGACTTCTTTCTAGATATGAAAGTCCTAGACAGTATCTTCCAATAGAAGGCTGTTTTGTCTTCATTGAAAATCTGTTGTTTAGTGTAGCCCCTTCATCAATTATCTTACCTAGAACTGGATAACTTGCTGCAGCTTCTGCATCAGCACTTGCTGCTTCACTTTGTACTTTCATGTTATGCAGATAGCTTATTTCCTTAAACCTCAGGAACCAAGCTCTGCTAGCTTCAAGCTCTTTTGCTACAACTTTCTCACCTCTCTCAGCTTTCATAGAATTGAAGTGAGTTAAGACATTGCCATGAATTCATCTTTGGTTTAAGGGCGTGTTGTGGCTAGTTTGATCTTCAATCTCAGGCCACTCAAACTTTCTCCCTATCAGTAATAAGGCTGTTTTTTGCTTTCTTATCATTCATGTCTTCACTGGAATAGCACTTTAAATTTCATTCAAGAACTTTTCCTTTGCATTCACAGCTTGGCTAACTGGTGTAGTTTCCAGCCTATCTTGGCTTTTGACATGCCTACCTCACCTTGCTTAAACATTTCTAGCTTTTAATTTAAAGTGAGAGAGGTGTGATTTTTGCTTTCACTTGAACACTTAGAGGCCATTGTAGGGTTATTAAATGGCCTAATTTCAATACCACTGTGTCTCAGGGAATAGGGAGGCCTAAGGAGAGGGAGAGAGGCAGGGAACAGCCAGTTGGTGGAGCAGTCAGAACACACGCAACATTTACCTATTAAGTTCTCTGTCTGATATTGGCATGGTTCATAGTGCCCCAAAACAATTACAGAGTAACATCAATCACCATAACAGATATAATAATGAAAAGGTTTGAAATACTGTGAGAGTTATCAAAATATGACACAGAAACATGAAGAGTGAGCACAATCTGTTGGAAAAATGGCATCAATATAGTTGTTCAGTGCAGGCTTGCCACAAACCTTTAGTTTGTAAGACAACAACAACAAAATACAGTGTCTGCGAGGCTCAATAAAGTGATACACAATAAAAAGAGTTATGCCTGTACATTCTTACCCATAGCACAAACCAGTTTAAGACAGTCATTCGCTCACTTGCCTCTTTATAACATTTATAAATATACATAGTAATTATTTTCATATCTGTCTCTACCTGTGCACTATCACTAAGCTGTGGTTTCCCTTGGATCTAAGAATGGGACAAAATACCTATTCATTTTTATATGCACTGTGAGTAGCCCAGAAGTGATAGAAACAATGTCTTTTGTTTATTGGATTCTTACTATGTCTCAAATACTGTTCTAGGTGGTTTATATATTCTTTGTTAAATCATTTTTGCTTTACAAAAGGCTTTAATGTTAGTACTTTTATTAATCATTTTACTAATGGGGAAAATGAGTTAATTTACTTGCCCAAAGATATACAGTTAATTAAGTGGCAGGGCTAGATCTGGAGCTTGAACAATTTACCCTCGTTGCAGGACTGCTCTTAACCATTATGGTAGTGTTCTCAACCTGGGTTGATTTTGACCCAGGAGACATTTGGCAATGTCTGGAAACAATTTTGATTGGCTCTACTCAGGGGTTGGAAGTATTCTAGCATCTGACGGTCTACGTAGACCCAAGCATGCTGCTAAACATCCTACAATACACACCACAGTCTCCACAACAAAGAATGATCCATCTAAAATGTTAATAGTGCTGAGGTTGAGAAACTTTGTGCTGTAGTCTAGTGCCTCAAGGAGGTTTCATTGTTAACAGTACTTCTCAAACTCTGTTAGACCAGTTTTGCTTTTTATTTCTAATCAGTCCTAACTGATACTTTTGTAAAATGCAATTAAAAATCAATTATTAGTCAAACTCCCTTGTGGTATAATACCAGGAGTGAACTCTGATGTAAACAATGGATTTTGGGTAATATGATGTGTCAACAATTACAGCAAATGTACCAGTTTGGTGTGTGATGTTAATACTAGAGGTTGCAGGGAATGGGGAAGGGCAGGGATTATATAAGAAGTTTCTGTATGTTTTGCTCAATTTTCTGTAAACCTAAAACTGTTCTGAAAAAAGTCTTTTTTTAAAAAATACTAATTACTAGAAAATGATACGGCGAAGACAAGGCTAATTATTTTATGATAAGGTTCAATGTGCATAAAATTACTCTATCAAATTGCTATAAAAGTTCCTAAATGGTTACCTTCAATTTCCACACTTGAAAGGATTATGGCAAACAGTTTGAATGAGATTTGGAGTAGCGCTAAATTACATGTTATTTTAATAAAGAATATCAAGAAGAAAATGATTAATGGACCCAAGCTATAAATAAGTACCAAATGAGACAGAGCAAAAGAGCCACAGACTTAGAGAGAAATGAAGTAGAATAGTTAGGAAGATTTTGAAAAGAAGGTGGCTCATGATCTGAGAGGGTGGGCAGAGACAGAAGAGAGCTGCTCAGGTAGAAAGTTCAGTGTATGTTTGGGAGGCAGAATTACTCAAAGTGTGTTCAGGAAATCATCAAATCTAGCTAGAGAAGGAGATTTGATTAAGGAGTAGTAGGAGAGAAGTATGAAAAGGTAGGCAGAGTTAGGTTGTTAAGGACTAAAAATGGCATGGTAAAGAGTTTGAATGTTACACAGAACGTATTGGGGTAAATTTTTTACTCACTTAATTTGTTCCAAAATTTGGGATTGGGAGGGACTAGGCAGGGCTTGCTCATGTCTTGTCCACGCAGTGTGGGCTGCAGCATATTGACTTAGGTACATGTACCAGACTGGCAAGTTGGTGCTGGCTCTTGGCTGGAAGCTCAGCTAAGACTTTCCTGGGGTTTCAGTTCCTCTCAGTGTTGGCCTTCCTCCTATGGTGGTGGCTGGGTTATAAGAGCAAGTGTTGGCCGGGCTCAGTGGCTCACGCCTGTAATCTCAGCGCTTTGGGAGGCTGAGGCAGGAGGATCACTTGAGGTCAGGAGTTCGAGACCGGCCTGAACAACATGGTGAAACGCCGTCTCTACTAAAAATGCAGAAAATTAGCTGGGCGTGGTGGCGGGTGCCTGTAGTCCCAACTACTCGGAAGGCTGAGGCAGGAGAATCGCTTAAACCTGGGAGGCAGAGGTTGCAGCAGTGAGCCGAGATCGCACCACTGCACTCCAGCCCAAGCGACAGTGCAAGACTTCTCAAAAAAAAAAAGCAAGTGTTTCTAAGCAAGAAGAAGTCAAAGTTGCCAGTCTCTTCATGTCTAAGCCAGTAAGCTAGAACAGAATCACTTCTACTATATTCTACTGCTCAAACAGCTTCAGAGACTGCCAAGATTTAAGACAAGGGAACATAGACCTTACTGCTCATTAACAATCGTGAGAAGGAATGTGTACCATTTTTAATCTAAAATCTCGGCTGTTACTTGTCCCTTCACCTGGATGCTCTTATTCAGTGAACAACTTGAAATATTGTACATGTCAGCCCTTCCAGGAGAGATCTACAAGTGAAATTCTGTCATGTGGATGGGTTTTTAAGTAGGGGAAGTATAAGGGTGTAGATGTAAAGTTGAGGTAATTAGGCATTTTAGAAATTGAACACAAGATAGAGAATGAGTGTTTGGTAAGGTATCACATTGTTCAAGAGCAGGATAAAGTGATATTTTGACTTCCACTGCTTTTTGTAACTGGTGTGATATGTGGTTGCTAAATGTAGTTTGTGATCTTTCTGTTAATTCTTTCCCAATTTTTTTTCCAGTCTTGGGTGGAGGGGAGTTTGAAGCTTTTAACGTTTGAGAGGATAGATTTATCATTGTCTTTCTCTAAATCTGCACATATATTTAAACTGTATCAGTATAATAATTCTGAATGTTTAGAAAATAAATGATGAATAATGTATCTGTATATCTAGCTATGGCTAATATGTGTATATGTTTATATGTGTATATATATATTTTCTAGGCATATATAGCTAATATGTGCATATACATATTTCCTTGTATACTGCACCTAACTTCTATCCACTTCTTATGGTGTAATGCAAGAATAAGTATTTCATTCTTCTGTTCCTTTTATCAGAAATGAGTTTGGTAATAAAAGAGGGAAAATTACTCTAAATTTTATCAACATCCCCATTTCCAATCCCATGTCTGTTTTGTAATTTGCGGGAGGGCAGGGTATTCAGTACATTTCTGTACTCTTGTTAAAATGCACATAGCCCAGATAGGATTGCAGTTTAAATTCTTAATAGTGTCAGACTAACACATGAATTTCCACATAGATTGATGGTATAATCCTAAAAAGTGTCTCCTTCCATTTTTGGCAAAAATTGGGTAATGGTAAATTTATTACTTAAAATAACAAGACCTAGGCTTTACTCCTTGAACTGACATTATCTGTGACTATTTTATATTTCTATTTCCTTGGACTTAAACATGGAGAGGATGTTATCATACGATAGAGTATAAAATAAGAGATACAAAAGCATTTTTAAATGATTTTCTAAAATCCATACAAATGGAAGTTAATTTCTAGGAATGAAATTGAATTAGATATCCTTATTCTGATAAGAGTGAAAATTATTTCTTTTAAAAAATGCTTGTTTAAAAGCATACAATACTATCCGCAAACTTTTATTATGATTTTTCTTTAAAAAAAAAAAGAGAATGTGGAACATTTATAGGATAGTTTTTTAAACAAAACATTGTGCAAGGCTTTAGCTTTTTTTGCATTATTTTCATCTTTACAGATTTTTTTTTTTTTTTTTGAAGCACTGTGTTTAGATCAAGATGTCTGGTAAAGCAAATGCTTCCAAGAAAAATGCTCAACAGTTAAAAAGAAATCCAAAGAGAAAAAAGGATAATGAGGAAGTTGTGTTGTCAGAGAATAAGGTAATGAAAATATCAGGTTTCTCATTTAGAAATCTTTGACTGTGGCCAAGCACTATGGCTCATGCCTGTAATCCCAGCACTTTGGGAGGCTGAGGTGGGTGGATCATGAGGTCAGGAGATCGAAACCATCCTGGCTAACACGATGAAACCCCGTCTCTACTTAAAAAAAAAAAAAAAAAAAAAATACAAAAAATTAGCCAGGCGTGGTGGTGCGCACCTGTAATCTCAGCTACTCGGGAGGACGTTGAAGCAGCAGAATTGCTTGAACCCGGGAGGCAGAGGTTGCAGTGAACCGAGTTTGTGCCACTGCACTCCAGCCTGGGCGAAAAGAGTGAGACTCCGTCTCAAAAAAAAAAAAAAGTTTCAGGTTTTACCCTACTCATTAGGCAATGCCTATATTTGTTTTGGAGGTAAAGTATATAACATTATTTCATAGGCAAAGTGAGTAATAATTCATTTAAAACATTCTTTGACACTGTATAAAATTCTGTTATTATCATTGTCAAGAATTGCTTTAGTATGTCCTCTCTGTGATAAATATACACCATTTTTCTTTAGAAGTAGCAACATACATTTTTTCTATGTACTAGAAATTATATGAATACTCTTTGACATATATAAAAATCTATTGTAAAAGCAGGATCCTTTTATCTGATGTTTAATTCTGTTTATGTTTATGCATGTGTTTTTCCCTCTAGGTTAGAAACACAGTGAAAAGAAATAAAAATCATCTGAAAGATCTGTCTTCTGAAGGTATTTCTTTTCTATTACCTTGTTTAACTGCTTCTACATCAAGATATATCTACATTCGTGAAAAAAAGTTCAGCATCTTGTTTATGAGTTCTGCAAAAGATAGTAATAAACAACTACATTTGCATTTTTGTAAGAACATGTAGTAGTGGTTAGTTATTTTGGTCAACTGAAATTTTACTTAGCACCTCTGACAAAATACTGTAGAGGCTTCAATGCCACTGAGTTGATAGGAAATAGAGAAAATCAAAGTGGCCCACAGCCTGAATTATTAGTGATCTGTGATATAAATACAAACGTACTAATTTTTCTTCAAGACAAATATGCTTTCTGTTCTGTATAGATTAGTTTGGAACCATTATTATAAGTTTGTTTGGAGCAAACTAGTTTAGAGTAGTTGCCTTTGCTTAAACATCACTGTTTCATGGAAGGATTCTCTACGTCTCCTCAGCCAACACTAGGTTAGGTCCTCTGGTTTTATACTGCCATAGTGTACAATACTTTTTTTTCCTTTTGTATGCTTTACACACCTATAATTTGTTCAATATCCCTTCTCTCCAACACTCATTTTCATGAGATCCAGTACTATTTCTTCTTTTTTTTAATACCTAATAAGTAGAACAGTACCAACAGCATAGTTGACACTATCTATTTGTGGTTTCATTAGTCTGTTTTGTTCCAGTTGCCATCCAACATTTGGAAAATAGTTTCCTGGTCCTCTCAATGAAATGTTTAAAGAATTTAGGCCATTTCTGAGAATGAAACTTTTCATAATTAAAGTTTGATTCTTCATTTAAAATTATTTCTATTATCACTTGGTAGTATATCTGTTAACTTATCAATAGAAAGCATATTCATATTCAACACCTGGGATGTTACAGCTGTGTGATAAAAAGTAAATTAAACAGTTTATACAGCTTTATAATATTTTGTTCTGATAATTTCATAAGCTTTTTTAGATGAAAACATTCCGTTTTTAAGCAAAAACACGTAAAACATCTAGATTGATCAGAGCCTCTTCTATTACTAACGACAGGACAAACAAAGCACACTAACCTAAAACACGTAAAGATAGCAGCCAGCAAGAGAAAAACCTGGCAACCTCTGTCAAAGAGTACCAGAGACCATTTGCAAACTATGATGGAATCAGTAATAATGTGAGTATAAAATTTTTCCATTTCATTCTTTTGGTTCCCATTTAGGTGTTTCCTATGGATATTATTCTTTTAAATATTGCCATCTATTTTAAGGTAATAGAGTATATTTCTATTTCGGAAGAAGATAAAATTAATGTGACGGTATTTGCCTTCAGCAGAAAAGTCTTTGTTAATTTTAGAAACCTGAAATTCCATCGGTGAAATAAAAGCAAGTGTTTGTGGCCTGACACTTGCTATCAATAAAATTTTAATTTTTGTCAATAGAGATTCTTTAGGAAGAAGCTGAGTTCAAAGTGATACATTACATAGAAGCTACCACACTGGAGGGGATACAGAGAAAATAAGACAGAATTCTGCCATTGTGGAGCAAATTCTATCAGAAGAGCCAGGCATATAACTTATTACAATACAGTGTGGCAAAATATATATATAAGAAGAATTTTTTCATTGTACTTCTGTTTAAAGTGTCTTTAATATGAAAGGAAAAGTGATTGATTTTGCCTGGCTAGTGGGGAGGGGCACTTGAGAGAAATCAGAGAGAAAAAGTACAAAGAGTATATGATTTGTGCATCAGACTACTATTTATTCCATCTTTTTTTCTTTTCTAGGACAATTTTGAGTAACAGTATTAAAGAAAAAGAAGAAATACAATACCATCTCAACTTCCTGAAGAAAAGGTAATACTATTGCATAATTAAAATGATTAAAACATAATTTTTAAAAACCTGACTTCTTTCTATGTTGCCAAATAGACACTTGTGGAATGTAAGTTTTTCTTTTTTTTTAAAGAAGGTGAACAACTTGGAAGTATGTTTTCTCTTTTTTCTAAACTGCTGCTCCACATGTTTCTCAAATAAGTTTCAGGGGAACTTACAAAAAAAACCCTGAAAATCACGAAATTCTGTTTCCACAGTTCACTCTTCCATATCAGAATTTGAAAACAGTTTTGTCAACTTGAACTCCCTTCAACTTCATTTTTAATCATTTGAAGTTAATAGTTCACCACTCTTATCTATCTGATATTTACCCTATTGCTGTGTTTTTCCACTTCATATTGTCTTAAATTATTTGCATGAGCAACAAGTATAATTTTCTAAGATATTATTGCTCTTCATCTTATGGTAAATCACCAATGGGGATTTCTTCTCAGGAGTTCTTAAAAGGCACACCACTGCCTGTGATTTTCAATAATTACTTTTCTCTAGTATTTACACAACTTTTTCTTTTTATAAGAAACTAAGCTTCATAAGTGAAGGAGAAATAAAATCCTTTACAGACAAGCAAATGCTGCGAGATTTTGTCACCACCAGGCCTGCCCTAAAAGAGCTTCTGAAGGAAGCACTAAACATGGAAAGGAAAAACCGGTACCTGCCACTGCAAAAACATGCCAAATTGTAAAGACCATCGATGCTAGGAAGAAACTGCATCAACTAACGAGCAAAATAACCAGCTAATATCATAATGACAGGATCAAATTCACATATAACAATATTAACCTTAAATGTAAATGGGCTAAATGCTCCAGTTAAAAGACACAGACTGGCAAATTGGATAGAGTCAAAACCCATCAGTGTGCTGTATTCAGGAGACCCATCTCGTGCAGAGATACGCATAGGCTTAAAATACAGGGATGGAGAAAGATCTACCAAGCAAATGGAAAACAAAAAAAGGCAGGGGTTGCAATCCTAGTCTCTGATAAAACAGACTTTAAACCAACAAAGATCAAAAGAGACAAAGAAGACCGTTAATAATGGTAAAGGGATCAATTCAATAAGAAGAGCTAACTGTCCTAAACATATATGCACCTAATACAGGAGCATCCAGATTCATAAAGCAAGTCCTTAGAGACCTACAAAGAGACTTAGGCTCCCACATAATAATAATGGGAGACTTTAACACCCCACTGTCAACATTAGACAGACCAATGAGACAGAAAATTAACAAGGATATACAGTAATTGAACTCAGCTCAGCACCAAGCAGACCTAATAGACATCTACAGAACTCTCCACCCCAATCAACAGAATATATATTCTAAGCACCACATTGCACTTATTCCAAAATTGACCACATAGTTGGAAGTGAAGCACTCCTCAGCAAATGCAAAAGAACAGAAATGATAACAAACTGTCTCTCAGACCACAGTGCAATCAAACTAGAACTCAGGATTAAGAAACTCACTCAAAACCGCTCAACTACATGGAAACTGAACAACCTGCTCCTGAATGACTACTGGGTACATAACGAAATGAAGGCAGAAATAAAGATGTTCTTTGAAACCAACGAGAACAAAGACACAACATACCAGAATCTCTGGGACACATTTAAAGCAGTGTGTAGAGGGAAATTTATAGAACTAAATGCCCACAAGAGAAAGCAGGAAAAATTGACACCCTAACATCACAATTAAAAGAACTAGAGAAGCGAGAGCAAACACTTTCAAAAGCTAGCAGAAAGCAAGAAATAACTAAGATCAGAGCAGAACTAAAGGAGATAGAGACACAAAAAACCCTTCAAAAAATCAGTGAATCCAGGAGCTGATTTTTTGAAAAGATCAACAAAATTGATAGACCACTAGCAAGACTAATAAGAAAAGAGAGAAGAATCAAATAGATGCAATAAAAAATGATAAAAGGGATATCACCACTGATCCCACAGAGATACAAACTACCATCAGAGAATACTATAAACACCTCTACGCAAATAAAATAGAAAATCTAGAAGAAATGGATAAATTCCTGGACACATACACCTCCCAAGACTAAACCGGGAAGAAGCTGAATCCCTGAATAGACCAATAACAGGCTCTGAAATGGAGGCAATACTTAATAGCCTACCAACCAAAAAAAGTCCAGGACCAGACAGATTCACAGCCGAATTCTACCAGAGGTACAAGGAGGAGATGGAACCATTCCTTCTGAAACTATTCCAATCAATAGAAAAAGAGGGAATCCTCCCTAACTCATTTTATGAGGATAGCATCATCCTGGTATCAAAGCCTGGCAGAGACACAACAAAAAAAAAGGGAATTTTAGACCGATATCCCTGATGAACATTGATGCAGAAATCCTCAATAAAATACTGGCAAACCGAATCCAGCAGCACATCAAAAAGCTTATCCACCATGATCAAGTGGGCTTCATCCCTGGGATGCAAGGCTGGTTCAACATCAATAAACGTAATCCAGCATATAAACCGAACCAAAGACAAAAACCACATGATTATCTCAATAGATGCAGAAAAGGCCTTTGACAAAATTCAACCCTTCATGCTAAAAACTCTCAATAAATTAGGTATTGAGGGGATGTATCTGAAAATAATAAGAGCTTTTTATGACAAATCCACAGCCAATGTCATACTGAATGGGCAAAAACTGGAAGCATTCCCTTTGAAAACTGGCACAAGACAGGGATGCCCTCTCTCACCAATCCTATTCAACATAGTGTTGGAAGTTCTGGCCAGGGCAATCAGGCAGGAGAAAGAAATAAAGGGTATTCAATTAGGAAAAGAGGAAGTCAAATTGTCCCTGTTTGCAGATGACATGATTGTATATCTAGAAAACCCCATTGTCCCAGCCCAAAATCTCCTTAAGCTGATAAGCAACTTCAGCAAAATCTCAGGATACAAAATCAATGTGCAAAAATCACAAGCATTCTTATACACCAATAACAGACAGAGAGCCAAATCATGAGTGAACTCCCATTCACAATTGCTTCAAAGAGAATAAAATACCTAGGAATCCACCTTACAAGGGACGTGAAGGACCTCTTCAAGGAGAACTACAAACCACTGCTCAACAAAATAAAAGAGGACACAAACAAATGGAAGAACATTCCATGCTCATGGATGGGAAGAATCAATATCGTGAAAATGGCCATACTGCCCAAGGTAATTTATAGATTCAATGCCATCCCCATCAAGCTACCAATGACTTTCTTCACAGAATTGGAAAAAAAAACTAAAGTTCATATGGAACCAAAAAAGGGCCCGCATTGCCAAGGCAATCCTAGGCAAAAAGAACAAAGCTGGAGGCATCACACTACCTGACTTCAAACTATACTAAAAGGCTATAGTAAACAAAACACCATGGTACTTGTACCAAAACAGAGATAGAGACCAATGGAACAGAACAGAGCCCTCAGAAATAATACCACACATCTACAACCATCTGATCTTTGACAAACCTGACAAAAACAAGCAATGGGGAAAGGATTCCTATTTAATAAATGGTGCTGGGAAAACTGGCTAGCCATATGTAGAAAGCTGAAACTGGATCCCTTCCTTACACCTTATACAAAAATTAATTCAAGATGGATTAAAGACTTAAATGTTAGACCTAAAACCATAAAAACCCTAGAAGAAAACATAGGCAATACCATTCAGGACATAGGCATGGGCAAGGGTTTCATGTCCGAAACACCAAAAGCAATGGCAACAAAAGCCAAAATTGACAAATGGGATCTAATTAAACTAAAGAGCTTCTGCACATCAAAAGAAACTACCATCAGAGTGAACAGGCATCCTACAGAATGGGAGAAAATTTTTGCAATCTACTCATCTGACAAAGGGCTAATATCCAGAATCTACAATGAACTCAAACAAATTTACAAGAAAAAAACAACCCCATCACAAAGTGGGCAAAGGATATGAACAGACACTTCTCAAAGGAAGACATTTATGCAGCCAACAGACACATGAAAAAATGTTCATCATCACTGGCCATCAGAGAAACGCAAATCAAAACCACAATGAGATACCATCTCACACCAGTTAGAATGGTGATCATTAAAAAGTCAGGAAACAACAGGTGCTGGAGAGGATGTGGAGAAATAGAAACACTTTTACACTGTTGGTGGGACTGTAAACTAGTTCAACCATTGTGGAAGACAGTGTGGTGATTCCTCAAGGATCTAGAACTAGAAATACCATTTGACCTAGCCATCCCATTACTGGGTATATACTCAAAGGATTATAAGTCATGCTACTATAAAGACACATGAACATGTATGTTTACTGCGGCACTATTCACAATAGCAAAGACTTGGAACCAACCCAAATGTCCATCAGTGATAGACTGGATTAAGAAAATGTGGCACATATACACCATGGAATACTATGCAGCCATAAGAAAGGATGAGTTCATGTCCTTTGTAGGGACATGGATGAAGCTGGAAACCATCATTCTCAGCAAACTATCACAAGGACGAAAAACCAAACACCGCATATTCTCACTCATAGGTGTGAATTGAACAATGAGAACACCTAGGCACAGGAAGGGTATCATCACACACCGGGGCCTGTCATGGGGTGAGGGGAGGGGGAGGGATAGCATTAGGAGATATACGTAATGCTAAATGAGTTAATGGGTGCAGCACACCACATGGCACATGTATACATATGTAACAAACCTGCACAGTTGTGCACATGTACCCTAGAACTTAAAGTATAATAAAAAAAAAAAAAAAAAGAAAATGTTCTCCTCCTCAGTTTCAAGTTTGCCTAGAAATATTTGTGACCTATTTTAAGGAATTCTTTTGAGTACAAATTCCATTTAGTTTTTCTTTAAATATAATTTTCAACCCATAATAGCCAAGTAGAAAGAGTGAATCAGATGGGTTGGGTCGGGGTGGGAGTTTGCTGAGAAAGGTTTAACAAATTAAAAACTGCTAGAAGCAGGCTTGTAAATTGCTTAACGGTATAGCAGCCTATTATTAAAGAAGGAAGAAGATATTAAAAAGATAATAAGCTGATACAAGTATAATGAAAATGTAGCTGTTTAGGATCTTTTTAATATAGAACAAATATTAATGTTTAGTTTATGAATGTGACTATTACATAATAGTTGCTGTTCATAGTGATCACCTTGGTTCATTGGAAAAGATTATATTCAACAGATAGGCAGTCTCTTTGTCATGTAACAGCTATGGAGTACATACATTTCAAGGCCTGATGATTTCCTCCTTATTTTTACTTTCACAGCTTGCTTTCTTTAGTTCCTGAAGTCACCATACCCAAGATACAGTTACTTCTACCAATACAACAAAGTACAACATTAGCAAACTGATCCTAATTGGAACTCTAAATACATTTTTCTGTAGCAGTGTTTCTCAAAGTATATTTGAAACACTTATTCCTACAGATATTCTATGGATAAAAGTAACCTATGGTGAATTATATTTGGGTACCTTAGCATGTAAGAAGCCCTGCAGTAAATAAATCTATTTCATTTTCTTTAAGCTAGCATCTCCCAAATTGCTATTTCTGGGAACTCATTTTCATATAAATCTATTTCATTTTCTTTAGCCTAGCATCTCCCAAATTGATATTTCTGGGAAGTCATTTTCATATATTAGTCTCATCTCTGCTTTTGACTAAATGTTAGCTTCATTATTTTCATTTTTTAGTTTTCAGTTCTTACTAGATTACAGCTATAGTCATAGGCAGCTTCCTGTGTATATCATTTTAGCCTGGCGAAGAAAGAGGAAAAAGACGATTCTTACCCCTTAGCTTCAGTTACAAATTCTAGGAGATGGTTTCTGATTTGCTGAGCTTAGGTGATATGCACCTATTCTTGGCGTGATTTTGTGACAAGAGCTACCATGGATATGATTGATATAGACTGGATTATATACCTAGCCCCATGATTACACAGACAAGTTTGCTAGGCAAACAAAACTATTCGCCATTACAATTCTAAAGGAACATACTTCCAGAAAGTCTGCCCTATAGAAACAATGTTATAAGTGGTGTTTAAATGTTGCTGATATAATAGTATATATTCAAGCCATGGTTTTAGTTTCTAAGAGTTAGTGAGACTCTTGGAAATCTAACTGCTATTTAGAACATTTGGAGCAGTGAATGACCCTTCCACATAATTGGTTTAATAAACATATAGAAGAAACTTCATAAATAAAATATTTTTGTTAAGAAAATAAAAAACTTATTCCTCTTAGGAAAGCTTAGGCAGATAGTTTGTGTTTAAATGTGATAGCCTAATGATTTTTCTAAATAACTAGAGTTTAACAGTTTAATGAGAATTACGATTTGTGGAGTTTTTGCTGCCTACTTTTTTCTTTACAAAAATTAAAATTTTATTTGCAAACAATGCATTGAACAAAGGTCTGTATCAAGACTCTATTAGAAACTTAAATTAGCAAGCAAAAAACCAACAATCCTATTAAAAAGTGGGCAAAGGACATGAACAGACACTTTTCAAAAGAAAACATACATGTGGCCAACAAACATGAAAAAAATGCTCTCAACATCACTAATTACTAGAGAAATGCAAATGAAAACCACAATGAGATACCATCTTAAACCAGTCAGAATGACTGTTATTAAAAAGTCAAAAAGTAACAGATGCTGGGAGGTTGCCAAGAAAAGGGAATGCTTATAAACTTCTAGTGGGAATGTAAATTAGTTCAACCATTGTGGAAAGCAGTTTGGCAGATTCTCAACTTAAAACAGAACTACCATCCAACCCAGCAATCCCATTAGTGGGTATATACCTGAAGGAATATAAATTGTTATAAAGACACATGCACACTTATGTTCACCACAGAACTATTCACAATTGCAAAGACATAGAATCAACCTAAAGGCCTATCAGTGGTAGATTAGATAAAGAAAATGTGGTACATATAAAACTTGGAATGCTATGCAGCCATAAAAGAATGAGATCATGTCCTTTGCAGCAACATGGTTGGAGCTAGAGGTCATTATCCTAAGCAAACTAACACAGGAACAGAAAACCACATAGTGCATTTTCTCACAAGTGGGAGCTAAACATTGAATATATATGGACACAAAGAAGGGGACAAAGATACCAGGGCCTACTTGAGGGAGGAGAGTGAGGGTTGAGAAACTACCTATCAGGTACTATGCTTATTACCTGGGTGAAAAAATAATCTGTACACCAAAGCCCCACAACATTTGCCTACATAACCTGCATATGTATTCCTGAATCTAAAATAAAAGATTTTTTTTTTAATTAAGATTTTTAACAAGATCCCAAAAGTGGGATAGTGGGTTCCACTATTGTTCAGATTTCTTCAAATCTTAAGTAGTAGAACTTTTTAGAGCCCAAAGATACTGCTGTTATAAAAGGAATCAAATTTAGCTTTTCCTCCTCATAAAATTCAAGATCCAAATCTGGGAAAGCTATTTTGCAGTCTGCCAGATGTGACGATAGAAATAGATGTTTCTACTGGTGATCAAATCAACTCAAATTTGTAAAAGAATTTTTTAACTTTAATATTAAATACCATTCATGTTTATAGTATTTTTGAGCAATGCACTTTGATCTTAGTGTTTTATTTGCCTTAAACTCTATAGAACTCAGTTTTCTTTGAAGTCATTTAGAATAACTAATGTAAATCTTCTCTATTTTTGATCACATTCTCTAAAATAATTGAGATTTGGGGTCCAGGGTCATAGTTAAGACTTCTAGACTAGTGTTCTGTCTCTCAACCAACAATTCACAATGTATAATAGACTCGTGTCGTGTAATAGTCTAGAAAACATCTGGATGATAGAAGAAAATTTTGGTTTTAAAATGTATATAAATTGTCAAATGTGTAAGATAGAAAATTTTCTTTTAGTAAAGTAGCCCCAGTGTCCCTTAATTTGAGGTAAATCTTAATAAATTGAAAGGCTAAATGATTTGTCAGGGCTTTTAGAGGGGGAGACTTACTGGCAATGTTACCCAGTGGTAATAAAAGAATATTGTACCCTTAAGAATATGAGGACAAGAAAAAATGAGGACTGTTTTAAAATAATAATAGTACTCAAAAATAAACAAAATAATTGTTTTTATTTTATCCTTAAGATTTCTACAACTGTGTGAAACTCTGAAAGTCCCTCCCAAAAAGATGGAAGATTTAACTAATGTACCAAGTCTACTGAATATGGAAAGGGCACGAGACAAAGCTAATGAAGAAGGTCTGGCATTACTACAGGTATGAAATTTGAATAGGGAATCCATAATTAGAGAGTTAGGGAAAGGGAAAAAGACCAAAGTTTTTAAAATTATCATGATGTTCTTCCAGTAGTGAATACTAGATCTTGAACCAGGTTTTTTCATTAAATTGTTTTTTTGTTGTTGTTTTCATTAAAGCAAAAATTTGTCTGAACTTGGCACCTCTAAAGTTGAAGTATTTCTAATATATTTGTGGTTAAGTAGTGTGTCCGGAATTGGTGGGTTCTTGGTCTCACTGACTTCAAGAATGAAGCCGCAGACCCTCGTGGTGAGTGTTACAGTTCTTAAAGGTGGCGTGTCTGGAATTTGTTCCTCCTGGTGGGTTTCTGGTCTCACTGGCTCAGGAGTGAAGCTGCAGACCTTCGCAGTGAGTGTTACAGCTCATAAAGGCAGCGTGGACCCAAAGAGTGAGCAGTAGCAAGATTTATTGCAAAGAGCAAAAGAACAAAGCTTCCACAGCGTGGAAGGGGACCCAAGCGGGTTGCCACTGCTGGCTCAGGCAGCCTGCTTTTATTCTCTTAACTGGCCCCACCCACATCCTGCTGATTGGTACAGCCGAGTGGTCTGTTTTGACAGGGTGCTGATTGGTGTATTTACAATCCCTGGGCTAGACACAAAGGTTCTCCACGTCCCCACCAGAGTAGCTAGATACAGAGTGTAGATTGGTGCATTCACAAACCCTGAGCTAGACACAGGGTGCTGATTGGTGTGTTTACAAACCTTGAGCTAGATACAGAGTGCCGATGGGTGCATTTACAATCCCTTAGCTAGACATAAAGGTTCTCCAAGTCCCCACCAGACTCAGGAGCCCAGCTGGCTTCACCCAGTGGATCCCACACTGGGGCTGCAGGTGGAGCTGCCTGCCAGTCCTGTGCCGTGCGCCCGCACTCCTCAGCCCTTGGGTGGTTGATGGGACTGGGCACTGTGGAGCAGGGGGCGGCGCTCGTTGGGGAGGCTCCTGCTGCACAGGAACCCTCGGAGGGGGGAGGCTCAGGCATTGCGGGCTGCAGGTCCCAAGCCCTGCCCCACGGGGAGGCAGCTAAGGCCCGGCGAGAAATCGAGCAGCGCCAGTGGGCCGGCACTGCTGGGGGACCCGGTACACCCTCTGCAGCCACTGGCCCAGGTGCTAAGCCCCTCATTGCCCAGGGCTGGCAGGGCCAGCCAGCTGCTCCAAGTGTGGGGCCTGCCAAACCCACGCCTACCCGGAACTACAGCTGACCTGCAAGCACCGGGCGCAGCCCCGGTTCCCACTCACGCCTCTCCCTCCACACCTCCCTGCAAGCTGAGGGAGCCAGCTCCAGCCTTGGCCATCCCAGAAAGGGGCTCCCACAGTGCAGCAGTGGGCTGAAGGGCTCCTCAAGTGCCGCCAAAGTGGGAGCCCAGGCAGAGGAGGCGCCGGGAGTGAGCGAGGGCTGCAAGGGCTGCCAGCACACTGTCACCTGTCAGTAGCAGTCCTATTTTTTCATCAGATTTTAACTGAACTATCTTAGTATTTTTAATTATCAATTTAGAGGAGCTTATCACTAAATACTGTGGAATTTTAAAATGTGGAAATTTTTCTGACCTGTATATGGCAAGAAAACACAATTATCATTAGAGTTAATATGTACTGGGGACTTCCTACACTCCAGACACTGTTCTAAGCACTTTATAGTTGTATCCCTTAATCCTCACAATGACTTAGAGTTTGACCTAAATTATTCTATTTTTATAAATGTGATAAAAAGACATAATGCTATTTCTAACTGAGCCTTAGACAAGTTGCTTAAAGTTGAGATGCTAACTTTGTCATTCTGACAGTAGCACATGATTCTTGATCACTGTGTTGTATGGCATCCTGTGGAAGATAATAGGAGATAACCTTATCTATCATGGTTAACTTCCAGCTTTTAATGAATGGATATCCAAACAACTAAGACAAAGCAACCTTGAGGAGCTTATTAGATAATTATAAAAACTAACACATATCGGACCATGTATCTCTTAGACATTTTGAAGTAGTTTGTAGATGTGGTGCATAGATTTTAGTTGCAATTTATTAAGTACAAGGTGGTAGTAGTTTCTGAAGGAATATATTCCCCAAATTTATAATAATTCAAAGGTAACAATTCATTCCCATTTTTCCATAGAATTGAGAATAAAGTTGAAGGAACAATTTCTGAGCACAAATCTATATGTATTTTTAGTTAATAGGGTGGCATTTTTTGGTGGCTGCCTCACTTTATTCAAACTGTGATATTACATTTTATTTCCATCCCAAGGTTCCTACTTTTTTAGGGCATCTTTTCAGTATTGGCACTAGCTTCATCACCTAAACACTTAGATGACGTTTATTTAGGTTATTTTAAAAGGTTTGAGAGTATAATCATGGAGAATTTTAACATTTAGTATTTATGCACATCAGTTAAGGGTGTTCTGAAGTCATAAATGATAGTGTGATTTTTATGCTACTGGTAAGCATTTCTGGCCTCCAGCTGAAATTTGACCTCCATGGGACATAAGCATAATTACAATCTATAATTTGCTTGTTAGTCACTCAGAAGAAGCACTGCTGGCATTTGGGGCAGGAGAGTTCTCCATTGGCATAAGAAGATCTTTGGACTAGCAGCTTGTAAACTCTATCTGTATTCATTAGTTTTCTCCTCTGTGCCTTAGAACCATTGCTTTTTCTCACTGCAGCCTAGAATCATTGCTGGTGATGATCTTCCAAAACCTGTAATAGTAACAGAAATTTTATTCATTTAACATTTTCATCGTGCTCTCACTCAGTAATGGTGCTGGGGAAACAACAATGGTGAACACCATCTCGGAGATTCTGGGAGGATGGCATTAGAACAGCTGAAGCATAATTTTTTAGACTCCCTTGATCTTGTCATAAAAATGGAGCCATAGGATTTCAGAATCAGAGTTAGCATAAGAAAATATGACAATAAAGACCAAAAATAACATTCCTGATACACCGAAAGCATACCAAAAAGACACGTGCCTAGAACAGATAAACATTAACCTAATTTATCAAGTGAACTGAAATAAATTCAGAAAAAATGATAGAAAGTATAGGGGAAAAATTATAAATCGGAATTAGAAATACTGATAAATGAAAGTAGAGAATTCAGGAATGAATGAGACATAAAAGAGAAAACCTTTCAGATATGTAGACTAAATTAGAAGAAACACTAAAGCAAATAAACAACAGATAATGCTTATGGTAAATAGAAGATAAAGAGAAAATTTTCAGAATCATAAAAACATTTTTAAAAGGAATTGAGAAAAAAAACCTCAAAGAAGATACCATATGAGTATGGTAGTAATACCCAAAGATAACCAAAGCAATGGAACAAAATAAATTTTATAATGAGAAATTTTAATCCTTGTTATATTTAACCCTTTTGTTCATTCAGTGCTGTTATACATTCCCTTTGTAGTGGGTTGAATCTAGGAAAAGGGTCTTGTCCGATATAATTAAGGATCTCAAGATGAAATCATCCTGTATCGTCATGGGTACGTCCTAAATCCAATGACAAGTGTTCTTATAAAAGACAAGAGAAGGCACAAAGACAAAGAAAAAGCCACGTGAAACACAAGAGAAGGCATAAATAAAAAGCCACATGAAAGCAAAGGCAGAAACTAGAGCAATGCAGCTACAAAGAATGCTGACAGCTACCAAAAGCTGAAAAAGACAAGAAACCATTCTCCCCTCTTGTCTTCAGAGGGATTGTGGCCCTGCCAACACCTTGATTTTGTACTTCTGTCCTCCAGAACCATGACAGAATGAATTTCTGTTATTTTAAGCCAAGTAGGTGGTACAGCAGCCACGGGAAACTAATATATGTGGTTTGCTTTATATTTATATTGGACAGCACTCTGTTAGATCCAACAACAAATTCACAGAAAACACAGGGCTGAGGAACCAGTTAAACTTCACCAGGGAATACAGTTCACAAAATTTAGCCCATGGGAAATTCCACAGAGTAAACTATCCAATCTCCACAAATAAATTGAAATGGAAGCCTCCTATGGATGAAAAGAGACTTAGACATATCAACCAGTCACAACCAGTTTGGAACCTGATTAAAACAAAATGTAAAAAAAAACTCCAATTTATGAGAAAATTGAAAATGTGAACACTAACCATATGTTTGATATTAAGGAATTTATTGAGATTTTTTTAAAGTGTAGTAATGATATTGTACTCTTATGTATCTTTAAATCCTTTAGAGCTGTATACTGAAATATTTATAGATAAAATGATAGGATATCTAGGATTTGAAATAGCACAGGGGAAGCAGGAGAAGCAGATGGAGTTAAAGGTGTGACAGGATGGCCATGGGCCAGGCGTGGTGGCTCACGCCTGTAATCCCAGCACTTTTGGAGGCTGAGGCTGGTGGATAACCAGAGGTCAGGAGTTCAAGACCAGCCTGGCCAACATGGTGAAACCCTGTCTTTACTTATAATACAGAAAAAAAAATTATCTGGGCATAGTGGCAGGTGCCTGTAGTCCCAGCTACTTGGGAGGCTGAGGCAGGAGAATCACTTGAACCCGGGAGGCAGAGGTTGCAGTGAGCCAAGATAGTGCCATTGCACTCTAGCCTGGGCAACAAGAGCAAAACTCCATCTCAAAAAAAAAACAAAAAAAAAAGATGGTCCTGAGTTGATAATTGAAACTGGCCAATATGTATACGGGTGTTCATGATAACATTCTCTCTTACTGTATGTGTTTGAAATTTACTATAATAAAAAATAAAAACAGAGTCTGTTCCTCCATGGAGTTTAGATTCAAGTGAATAGAGCTCACAGTCCCAAAATCTTAGGCATTCAGGGAACAGCACATTCCCAGTAAGGGGCCAGACAACATTTTAGCCTTTTTGGACCACATATGGTTGACTGTTTTGTTGCATATCCTTTTGTTTTGTTGAGGTTTTGACCAATCTTTTAAAATGTACAAACAATTCACAGTTCTTGAACTGTACAAAAACATCCCATGGGCAATTGCTGACCCCTGCAGCTACCCTTTCTAAAAAAAAAAAAAAAAAAAAAAAAAAGTCATTTAGAAGCCAAAATATATTTCTTGAGGAAGACTACTCTCCTAGCAACAGTTCTGCATCCAGTATTTGGAAAAGACATAGATATAGCATCAACTTTATTGCTGAACAAGATTTAAGAGTTATTACTTATGTATATTTTCTATGTGGCTTATTTACTTGTTCCCCAAAGCATACAGGCAATGTTATCATTGACTGTTGCTAGGACCATATTTGAAAGCAGTGCCACGTTTAATACCCTTTAGAAACCCGGAGGCTTGCTAATTTTAATTTTATACTCAGCCTGCACACAACACATCCTTGATGTGTTGTCCCCATACTTGTTTTATTCATTTCTTATTTTCTTTTCATCTTCCTCTCTAAATTATGTATTCCTTTAATGTGGGAAACTGTTACTCTTTTTTTTATTCTCCCTGCTCTAATGCCCAACATTACTTCCTTTTGACAAATTAAAATAGCAGGCTCTTAAGTGTTCCTAAATAAATGAAAACAATTCAGAATTTCTCCACTACATGAAGTTTTATGCTGCTTAAGGAAGGTTGCTGTATTTGTTGTCATCAGTTCTGGGCTCTGCTAGATTTACACTTGGATCTTCCAGGATCTCTGACCCTACCAGCATTGATATGTTTTGAGGAAGTGTTCATGTACATCTCCTTATTCCAGGGAAATTAGATATCCTTATAACACATTAATACCTTGACATACCAGCTTTCCAAGAAGTCTCTTTTTTGAAAGAAACAAAAGTAAATTCACCAGTTGCTTCTAAAAATGTTTTAAATATATATGGTGTTTTTAAAAATGTGTATGTATAACAATATCTATTAGGATTTAATATAATAATGTGTTTAAGTTAAAATTTTTTTTTCTCTTTCTGACTCAGGAAGAAATAGATAAAATGGTAGAGACCACAGAGTTAATGACTGGGAATATTCAGAGCCTAAAGAACAAAATTAAGATTCTGGCAAGTGAGGTGGAAGAAGAAGAGGAGAGAGTAAAACAGGTAATTATTTTAAACTGTATTATTGGAATTTGGATATAATTTTTAATGGTTAAATTATGCCAAGACAACTTTCGAGTATAATCTGATTAGAGAAATCAGCTTTTTGAAATAATCTGTAGCTTTCTTCTACTTTAGATGCATCAAATAAATAGTAGTGGAGTACTCTCTCTTCCGGAACTTTCTCAGAAAACTCTCAAAGCACCCACACTTCAGGTAAGTGCCTATTTACCATATTGATTACAGGCATACTTTAGAGATGTTGCAAATTTGGATTCAGACCACAGCAAAAAAGCAAATACTGCAATAACGCCGCAAGTCACACAAATGTTTTGGTTTCCCACTGCATATGAAAGTTATGTTTACACTATACTGTAGTCTAGTAAACGTGAAAAAGCATTCTTTCTTTTTTTTTTTTTAAAAAGGGACATACCTTAATTTAGAAAACGCTTTACTGCTAAAAAATGTTAACAATCATCTGCACCTTCAGCAGGTCGTAATCTTTTTGCCAGTGGAGGGTCTTACCTCAATGTTGATGGCTGCTGACTGATAGCGTGGTGATTACTGAAGGTTGGGATGCAATGTGGCAATTTCTTAAAATAAGAAAACAATGAAATTTGCCACATCAGTTGATTCTTCCTTTCACGAAAGATTTCCCTGTAGCATGTGATGCTGTTTCATAGCATTTTACCCACAGTAGAACCTCCTTCAAAATTGGAGTCAGTTCTCTCATTCCTTGTCACAGCTTTGTCAGCTAAGTTTTTGTCATATTCTATATCCTTCATTGATATTTCAACTATGTTCATAACATCTTCATCATGAATAGATTCCATCTCAAGAAACCACTTTCTTTGCTCATCCATAAGAAGTAACTCCTCGTCCATCCAATTTTTATCATGAGATTGCAGCAATTCAGGTACATCTTCAGGCTCCACTTCTAATTCTGGTTCTCTTGCTGTTTCCACCACATCTTCAGTCACTTCCTCCACTAAAGTCTTGAACTTCTCAAAGTCATCCATGAGGATTCAAAATTGAATCCATTTTTTCTAAACTCCTGTTATTGGTATTTTGACTTCCTCTTGTGAATCATGAATGCTCTTACTGACATCTAGAATGATAAATTTATTTTAATATGTTTACAATTTATTTTGCCCAGATCCATCAGAGAAATCACTACCTAGGGCAGCTATAGCCTTATGAAATGTATTTCTTAAGTGATAAGACTTGAAAATCGAAATGACTCTTTGATTCAGAGGCTGCAGAACAGATGTGTTAGCAGATGTGAAAACAACATTAATCTCCTTGTATATCTTCATCAGAGCTCTTGGGTAACTGTGAACATTTTCAATGAGCAGTAATATTTTCAAAGGAATCTTCTTTTCTGAGCAGTAGCTCTTAACAGTGGGCTTAAAATATTCAGTAAGCCATGCTCTAAACAGTTGTACTGTCATCCAGGCTTTGTTGTTCCATTTACAGAGCACAGACAACGCAGATGTAGTTGATTTAGTAGAATTAAGGACCCTGGGATTTTCAGAATGATCAGTGAGCATTGGCTTCAACTTCATGTCACCAGCTGCATTAGCCCCTAACAAGAGCCTAACAAAAGCATCTCCTTTAAAGCTTTGAAGCCAGGCATTGCCTTCTCTTTTCCAACTATCAAAGTCCTAGAGATAGCATCTTCTTCCAATAGAATGCTGTTTTATTTACATTGAAAATATGTTGTTTACTATAGCCACCTTCACCAGTGATCTTAGCTAGCTAGGTCTTCTGGGTAACTAGCTGTAATTTTTCTATCAGCACTTGCTGCTTCACCTTGCACTTTTTATGTTATAAACACAGCTTCTTTCCTTAAACCTTATGAACTAACTTCGGCTAGCTTCAAACTTTTCTTCTGCAACTTCCTCACCTCTGTCAGCCTTCATAGACTTGAAAACAGTTAGGGCCTTGCTGTGGATTAGGATTTGGTTTAAGGGAATGTCGTGGCTGGTTTGATCTTCCATCCAGACCACTCAGACTTCCCATATCAACAATAAGGCTGTTTTGCTTTCTCATTACTCATGTATTCACTGAAGTAGCACTTTAAATTTTCTTCAAGAACTTTTCCTTTGCATTCACAACTTGGGCGTTTGGCACAAGAGGCCTAGCTTTTGGTTTGCGTGGCTTTTGATAGGCCTTCCTCACTAAACTTAGTAATCTCTAGTTTTTTATTTAAAGTAAGAGACATGATTCTTCTTTTCACCTGAACACTTAGAGGCCATTGTAGCATTATTAACTGGCCTAATTTCAATATCGTTGTGTCACAGGGAATAGGGAGGCCCAAGGAGAGGGAAAGAAACTGGGAAATAAATGGCCGGTTGGTGGAGCCGTCAGAAAACATAACAATTACCAATTCAGTTCACTGTTTGATATGGTTGCAGTTATGGCACCCAGAACAATTACAGCAGTTCCATCAAAGAACACTGGGCATAGATCACCATAACAGATACCGTAATAATTTTTAAAGTTTGAGCTATTACAAGAATTACCAAAATGTGATGTAGAGATACAAAGTGAGCATGTGCTTTTGGAAAAATGGTGCTGATAGACCTCCTTTGCACAGAGTTGCCACAAACCTTCAGTTTGTAAAAAATGCAGTGTCTGGGAACACGGTAAAATGAGGCATCCTGGTATATCATAGACCAATTATACATTACATATATGAAAACATTATGTCCTATTTCGTTCTTTAAACAAATGGAACCTGATATAAACTGTTTGGCAAATTACTTTTCTCATTTGACTGTATAGTTTGAACATCTTGTCAGTCACGTAGATCTCTCATTTTTGTTGATAGCTATGTAACATTCTGTTGCATGGAGGTCATATAATTTGTAAATTACTGATGGAAATACATAATTTTTTTAATACAGGTAAGACTGGGTACACCCTTGTACATATGTCTTTACTGATTTGTGTAGTCATAATTGTAGGATACATTTCTAGAAGTAAATACTGACAGTTTGGTTTTTTTAATGCTTCTAACAATAGCATATAACTCCTTATAAAATAGTACTGTCTTACTTGTAGTAAACTATTTCTTCCAAGGGCTCTAGTAGACATTGTAGTGTAAATGTTTGTAGCATTGGAAAGTCTTCATGTTTTCTCAAGAAGTAATTTGAAATTTTCCTATTGGCTGGGCACAGTGGCTCACACCTGTAATCCCAGCACTTTGGGAGGCCAAGGCAGGCGGATTGCCTGAGGTCAGGAGTTCGAGAACAGCCTGACCAACATGGAGAAACCCCATCTCTACTAAAAATACAAAATTAGCCAGGTGTGGTGGCGCATGCCTGTAATCCCAGCTATTCGGGAGGCTGAGGCAGGAGAATTGCTTGAACCTGGGAGCTGGAGGTTGCAGTGAGCCAGGATTGCGCCATTGTACTCCAGCCTGGGCAAGAAGAGCGAAACTCCACCTCAAAAAAACAAAAACAAACAAACAAAAAAATCCTAGCATTTACCAGTGGTGAAAGGAGCAGGATGGGGAGAGGGAGAGATAGATTTGAAAGAAGAATGGCGATTCGTTGACAATTATTGAAGTTGGATGATAGATACTTAAGGTTTATTTTACTGTTCTCTCTAACATACATTTGAGATTTCTCATAATAAAATGTTAACAACTACATTTAATACTATCTTTCCCACAGAAAGAAATTTTGGCGCTAATTCCAAACCAGAATGCTCTTCTAAGGGACTTGGATATTCTTCATAATTCATCACAGATGAAGAGCATGTCAACCTTCATTGAAGAAGCCTATAAGAAACTGGATGCATCTTAAAGAGTGTTTTTTTTTTAGATTGTTCCATATTAATTTAATGTTCGTGAATTTGTAAAACTGTTAACCTATGATTATATGTACAGAGGCTAAGGCTTCTGCAGGATTTATTATCTCCTGATATGCACTTTAAAATTAGTCTTTGTAGTTCTATCATTAGCATCTAATGTAGTTCTGAAGACTGTTTTTAGCAGTTGCCAAATCTAGGAAACTAACATTTATATTGCTGTATCTATAAGTATTTGCCTAAAACCATAAAATAGGAATTGCCTTAAGGATCTAATAGTTTATAATGCCTGAATGGAACTCATTTATTGGTTAACAGCTCATATCAGGAGCTGTGATAAGTAAGTGTTCACATACACTGTCTAGTGCATAAAAACCTTAGTGTTTGCTATCATTCATTCTGTAGCCAATGGCTTACAGTTTCTGTCTGGTCATCTGGAACTTGAAAAATCCTCAAATGCCTTCACTCTTTTACCTAACTCCCTAGTCTTTTTGGGAAGTAGTTAAGATATGCCTGCTGTCTTTAACTTTGGAGGTAGTATCAAAATTTTACTTCTTTGGTTGTTTAGTGAATTAATGTTGAATATTTTCTACTGTCATCAAAACATATTCCCAAAAAGTATTAAAAAGGAACCTTAGCACATTTATTTTATTAAAACAAGAAAACCTAAAATGTATAAACCTTTTATTATTATGATAATAAGCTTATATATGTGAATAAGTTATAACCTGGTGTATAAAAAATTATTTCTAACAAACTACAGTATACTGTCTTGGGTTTTTTTTTTTTTTTAGTCTGTAAAATAAAATGACTGCAATTACTTTTTTATGTGACCTATAATATCAGTTAATTTGGGAGATGCCATAATTCTGTTAACACCCTTCAGGCAGAGACCACTGGGAACAAACCTGTAGTTAAACAAGTTGGGTTTTCAGTGTAGTGAGGAGATCACACATGAGGACCCTGGGGCAGCTCAAGAAAAGGGTCACAAGCAATATCCTCATAGGAATCATGGTAAAGAAGGCCTATTAATAGATTTTGGAGGAAAATAAAATCTCAAAGAAAAACCCGGCAAAGTGACTAAAAGTAAAGATTATTACAAAATGTCTTAAAAACCCTTCACTTGGAAACTTAAAGCTTCATGTTTTTAGAATGAGTAGTAGAGCCCTAACTCAGTGATTTTTAACACTAATGTTATAGTAGCTTTTGGTGGGGGGGAGGAGGAATTATGTATGCCGTTTCTCTCAGAGCATCTGTTTAACAGATAACTGATAGTTAACTGGGATTTTAACTTACCATTGTTGCTGAGTGATATAGTTCTTCACCCTGTGTGAACTGGCCATACTACTCTTGTAGCTTTGAAGAGTTTATAATCTAACTTTAAGAGATCTACAATATCTTCTGGTAGGTAGCATCCAATCCAAAACATACACAGTATTTTCTTTAAATAAGACTGCATTTTGGTGTACTCTTTGGAAAGAATTTAAGAATTAATTACAGATCTGTTATGGTTTGCCTAGGGTTTATTTGGCCCCACCAACCTCATGTTGAAATTTGATCCCCAACATTGGAAGCGGGGCCTGGTGGGAGTTGTTTAGATCATGGCGTGGATCGCTCATGAATGGCGTGGTGCCATAGATGCTGGTGCCATGCTTCTTGTACAGCCTGCAGAAACATGAGCCAAATCTCTTCATTAATAAATTACCCAGCCTTAGATATTCCTTTATAGCAACACTAAACATACTAAGAAAATTGGTATTCAGGAGTGAGGCATTGCTCTAAAGATGCCTGAAAATGTGGGAGTAGCTTTTGAACTGGGTAATAGGCAGAGGTTGGAAGAGTTTGGAGGGTTCAGGAGAAGACAGGGAAGACAAGGGAAAGTGTAGAACTTCTTAGAGATTGGTTAAGTAGTTGTGGACCAAAATGCTTATAGAAAAAGAGACAGCAAAGGTCATACTGAGGAAGCCTTAGATGGAAATGATGAACTTACAAGTTACTGAAGCAAAAGTCACACTTGTTACACCGTAGCAAAGAACTTGTCTGCATTGTGTCCATGCTCTAGGGCTTTATGGAAGGCTTCATTTAAGAGATGGCCTAGGGTTTCTAGGGAAAAGAAATTTCTAACCAGCAAAGTGCTCAGGCTGCTGCATGGTTACTTCTAACTGCTTACAGTAGAGACCAGAGGAAAATTGGAAAATGTGCAGCCTTGCCTCGTGTTAGAGAAGGAAAGAAGAGTGTTTTTAGGAGAGGAATCTAAGAGTATGACCAAGCAGCAGCAATAGTTTGCTAAAGAGATGAGCATGACTAAAAAGGGCCAGGTGCTAATAAGACTATGGAAAAAATGTCTCAAAGCTATTTCAGAAATCTTTTCCACCCCTCCCATCACAGATTAAGAAGTTTAGAATGAAAGAATGGCTTTTTGATGGGGCACAGGTGATACTGCTCCCCACACCCCAGCGGCACCAGCTCAAAGGGCCTCAGGCTGCTGCTCTGAAGGTGTACCCAGTAAGCCTTGGAGACTTCCATGTGGTGTTAAGTCTGCAAGCATGCAGAATGCAAGAGTAGTGGAGACTTGGCAGCTTCCACTTACATTTGAGAGGATGTATTAGAAAGCCTGGGTGCCCAGAAAGAAGGCTGCCACAGGGTCTGAGAGCCTCTACTAGAGAAGTGCCTAGTGGAGCAGATGGAGCAGGGGCACCACTCTCCGACCTCTGAATGGTAGAGCCACCAACAGCTTACAATCTCAGCCTGGAAGAACTGCAGGTATTGGATTCCAACCCACGAGAGCAGCTACGTGGGCTGCACCCAGCAAAGCCATGGGGATGGGGATGCCTGAGGCTCTGGAACCCACCCCTTGAACCAGTGTTCTCAGGATGCGGGACATGGAGTCAAAGCAGATTATTTTGGAGCTTTAATATTTAATATCTGTCCTGATAGGTTTGGGACTCACATGGGGCCTATTACCCCTTTCTTCTGGCCTATTCCTCCCTTTTGGAATGGGAATGTCTGCACCACCACTGTATCTTGGAAGTAAATAACTTGTTTTTTTATTTTACAGGTTCACAGTTGTAAGGAACTTGCCTTGAGTCTCAAATGAGACTTTAGACTTTTGAGTTGATGCTGGAACAAGTTAAGACTTTGGGGGATGGAATAATTGTATTTTGCAATGCGAGAAAGACATGAGATTTGTTTTTCATGCCACCAAATCTTATGTTGAAATTTGATGCCCAATATTGGAGGTGGGGCCAGATGGGAGAAATTTGGGAACAGATCCCCCATGAATGGCTTGGTGACATTCTCCCAGGAGTAAATAAGTTCTTTTGGTTCCCATGAGAACTGCTTGTTAAAAAGCCTAGCATCTCCCCATCTCTTTCTTGTTTTCTCTCTCACCACATGATCTGCAAATGCCAGCTCCCCTTCACATTCCACCATGAGTAGAAGCAGCCTGAGTCCCTGGCCAGAAGCAGATGCTGGCACTGTGCTTTTTGTGCAGCCTACAGAACGATGAGCCAAATAAATCTCTTTTGTTTATAAAATACCCAGCCTCAGGTATTCCTTTATGGCAACACTAAAGAGACCCAAGACAAGATCCAAATAAAATTAAACTGCCGGGCGCAGTGGCTCACACCTGTAATCTCAGCACTTTGGGAGGCTGAGGCGGGCAGATCACCTGAGGTCAGGAGTTCGAGACCAGCCTGGCCAACATGGTGAAACCCCGTCTCTACTAAAAATACCAAAATTAGCCGGGCGCAGTGGCGGGCTCCTCTAATCAGGAGGCTGAGGCAGGAGACTCGCGTGAACCCGGGAGGCAGAGATTGCAGTTAGCCCAGATAGCGACACTACACTCCAGCCTAGGTGACAGAGTGAGACTCCATCTCAAAAAAATAAAAATAAAGAAATAAATAAACTTTGACTATACATGGTCCCAATAATTCAAATAACAGTCCTCCTCTGTAGTGTCCTCAGCCATCTAAGTTCTCCCATGCACAGCCCATGCCAACTATGATACATCTCTTCTCTAGTGACTGATAAATGCCAATGCCAGAAACTTAAACAATAACAAAAAAAATACACTTTTGAGATAGAGGATATATTGTATTAAAATGTAGCATATGATAAAGATGGCATTTCAAATGAAATACAGAAAAATATTTATTAATAAATGGTCTTCATAAAACTGGCTAACTACATAATGGAGGGTGAGAGGATGTTTAATATTCCTACTTTATGCCTAAATACATTCCCAGTAAATAAAGTTAAATATAAAAATAGAAGCTAAAAAGAAAGAAATGAACAGTGGATGTCAGGGTAGCAAATGCCCTATTATGCATATAAGCAAAAGTAAAATCATGAAAGATTATTACATAATATTTTGAACTTTTTGAAATAAGATTTTTAAAAATACAAAACCGGCCGGGCATGGCAGTTCATGCCTGTAATCCCAGCACTTTGGGAGGCCGAGGTGGGTGGATCACCTGAGGTCAGGAGTTCGAGACCAGCCTGGCCAACATGGTGAAACCCCGTCTCTACTAAAAATACAAAAATTAGCCGGGCATGATGGTGCATGCCTGTAATCCCAGCTACTCAGGAGGCTGGGGCAGGAGAATCGCTTGACCCTGGGAGGCAGAGGTTGTAGTGAGATGAGATCGTGCCACTGCACTCCAGCTTGGGCAACAGAGTGAGACTGTCTCAAAAAATAAAAAATAAAAATAAAACAAAATCAAGCCAAAGACACATCACAAATAGGAAAATATCTACAATATAAATAAAACAAAGAAATAAAACTTTTTTAAATAAAGAGCTCTGAAATATCATTAACAAATAGGTTAAATACAAATAGGAAAATGGGCAATTCTCAAAGGAAAACATCCATAAGTATTTGAAAGATGATCAACCTTAACTTCACCATTTAAATGCAAATTAAAACATATTTTCACCTATCAAATTGACAAAGACGGGAAAAAGCTGAAAGAAAATTGCTGAACATACTGAAAAATGGGCACCGAATACTTGTGCTAAAGGAAGGTGAATTGGTAGAACTGTTTTGAGAGGCAGACTTTACAGATATGTTGCAGAAACTTAGTGTAATGTCGGCCACTTAAAATTCTTACTTTATATGAGCCCTTTGATTTTCCCCAACTCCCAGTTGGGCATATGTTCAACAAACAGGCTTTGTTTAAATATGAGCCACCTGCACTGGAACCTAAAATTAAAGGATTTACTTTTGTTTATTTGGTTGGATAGAATTTCTTGGCATTCCCTGTTTACCAAAAATATGCAGTTGCACCTGTCAAAATTAGTATTTGAATTATACGGGTTGGCTTAGTTTCTAAACATAAGTCTAAATCCTCTCATGTTTCATTCATTGTTAAGAAATATTTAGCTTTGAGAGAGAGAAGGGAAAGAAGGCAAGCAAAAGCAGAGAGAAATTTTAATTTCTCAGTTGGGTTTTATTATGTCAAAAAGTGAGCTATTT
Organism: Pan troglodytes; assembly: GCF_028858775.2. NCBI lineage: Eukaryota > Metazoa > Chordata > Mammalia > Primates > Hominidae > Pan > Pan troglodytes. Next base: position 55,365,430 of record NC_072403.2, read on the forward strand.
TTGTTTTCTAATTCGCAATTTTGGTTAAGAGTTGTTACTAAATGTGTTTCTTCACAACTAAGCCACCATAGAACCAATTTTTCTTGACTTAGGTGTTTGCTGTCTTATTAAAGTAGCCTCTGTTCTTATCAGGGCTGTGAAGTTGCTTTAGCAACCATCTCCAAAATTGGATATAGTAGTTGTTAAAACTAGACAAAGAAGAAGATAAAAGAGGGACATTTTCTGAATTCATTAGAACTACAATAGAGCACATTTTTAAAATTAAGTTGTTCATTTTTTTAAATACTTTAAGTTCTAGGGTACATGTGCACAATGTGCAGGTTTGTTACATATGTATACATTTTTAAACTAATAGAAATAAATGTGCCTTAGCCAATTTTGCCCCATTTCTACCCCCTAGAGTTGTCCTTAAAATTACCGTAAGTTTTCAAATAGTACAACAGGGATATAAGACAGTAATAGCAATGAGAAAAATGGCTGACATTTATTGAGTGCTTGCTACATGCCAGGTACTAGTCCAATCCCATTACCTATATACATGTCAATGTTTAATCTTAATGACAACCCTATGGGAATTAAACCTCATAACATTCATTATTATCTCCATCCTGCAGGTGAAGAAACTGCAGCACAGGAAGGCTAAATAACTTGAGATCACACAGATAGTAAATGATAGAACAAGGAAGTGAAAAAATAATTGAACCTCTTCTTAGGAGTTTTCTGATAAACTACAAGTAGAAGGGGCTAGTGAATCTCATGAGTAACCCCTATTACAGCAAAGTACAATCTGATGTATTTTTCTGAGTAAAGTGATAATATGTATTGCGGATTTGTTCACCTGGGTTTTCAGAAGACAATTCCTTTAAATTAATCTTACATTGGGAATCTCCTTTTTTCCTCCTTTTTCCATTAATCTCAGAGTTAAAAGTTTGCCTTAGCCTAATATATATAAATATCTCAAATTTAATTACCTTCAACCATACTTTCCAGGAAAAGGAATGTTTTGCCTTTTTATTATTTTTTTCTTCAGGCAAAAATTAGTTCCAATTAGTTCTGATGTTTTATAAAAAACAAAGAGCTCAAATTTCTGTTTTAAATGCACTTGGAAATAAGACGTAATCTAAATTTGGGGGGACTTTTACATGTCTCAGAGTTTATAAATAACCAGACCCCAAACTTTTTAAAGTTTCCCCTAGAATATTGCACTTACTGTCTAAAGGAGTTCCTGTTTTGCAAATAAAAAAAAGCTTAACTTTTAAAAAATCTATTTTACTCAGTTAATATTTAGAAAACTGTATTTATATAGGCTCCTTAGGGCCAAGAGTAGGTATACTTTGTTCTCAGTAACATCTTTTAAAAAAGAAGTTATCAATGTATACAGCAAGATCAAAAACTCTTATTTTGACATCTAGTAATTGACATCTAATACAATTTCTCCACTGCTGTCAACTACTAGCTGCCCATTGTATTACAAAGCTCAGTGTCCTCTAGTGAAGAATGCCCTACCTTACCATTTTATGAGACCTAAATGTGGTAAACAGAATCCTCCCATTTAACCACATTCAAACTGAAGCACTCTGCATATGCCGTTGAGACATTTGTGTTGCATATTATTTCAAGATGTAGATATTGAGTGCTGAGATGTCCAAGTAAATACTTACATGGTGGTTAAAATTGCAGTCTTTTGAAAGAAGTGAGTAAACTCTGAATGACTTTTCATTTAAAAGAATAGGCTGAAGTAATTAAAATTCTTGAAATTACTCTCATGTACTTATGTATCCTCTGTAGAGATTACCCCCTTTCAGCCTTGGAAGTTTAGGGCAGCAAAATCATTTTCTTCAGAATATATAAAAAAATAACTAAAGGGTCAATACCTTTATATTACTTTCTTATCGTACTACCATTTGCCTGGGTTTCTCTTCTTTTTATTCTCCTTCATGAGATACTGATTAATAGACAGGTTTTATGGCTAGAAAATACCTATCTCTAAATCAAGATTAGTATTCATTGGCTTTTACACCATAAGGCTAAATGTGATAAAAAGGAAGAGATGGAGTGGAAATGCCTGTGCTCTATGTGAGATGATTTTCACCTGATCAACATCATAAACTCCTCCCCCTCTACAGGTGTGGGCACTTTTTTTTTCTCTCTCCCTCCTGTTTCCACTAAGGGCTAATTAGGGAGGTAGCCTTGAAGAATAAACTTACCATTTATATAAAAGGGCTACTGGACTGATACACAGCTGAAAACCCTCAGTTCTGGACTGAACTCCCAGCAGGTAAACATTTATTCATTAATATAATACATTTCAAGTCATAGTTTATAATTGCAGAAAGGGATGGGAAAAATAGAGAAGAGATGAAATCCAACCTTATACAGAACGAATACATTGTAATTAGGTTTCAAGGAAAGATATATTTTGTTTTGTTTCTTGGAGTGTTTTTGTTTGGGGTTTTTTTAACTCCTAAATTTTGATATGAGGAAAATTTTTACTCTTAAATTTTGATATGAGGAAAATAAGTATTACCAAGTATAAATTTGTTTGCATTGTGATATGGGCACAACTAGAGCAACCTCTCTGAACAAAAATCCTAACATATGAAAAATAATTACTAGCATTGGATTCCAAGTGCTTAAAAAAAGTATTTCCTCATTAACAAATGCCCACCATTATATTGTAAATATTGTATTACATTACAAAAACAGAGATCTTATGTTTTATTGCTTATAAGACTTAAAAGTCTCCCAGGAGAGTGTCATGCTTTCATTGTTATGATAAATATTAATGAATAAAATATTTTAGATGCTTGCTCTGTGCTTATAAACACTCAAATGCCCCCAAAGAAACTTCAGTTTCTAAAACTTACATGAGCATAATTCTTTTTCTTGACAAATACTTTCAAACAGTGAGTCTATTGGTTATTATTTGGTTAAAGGAGTTACCAACCTTTAACTTCCAATTCCAGAACATACTGATTATGGACAGTACTAATCAAGTGGTAAGGATATGACATTCTGCTCTTGTAGCTTTCAGAGTTAATCGTCATTATGACTCTCTAACATGTTACAAAAATGTGTAGAAAATATTTTCTGCATCAATGAGAATTTCTGCTCTACCTTGTGGCATTAAAAAAATTTCTATTTAATGAAAGATCCTTATGAAATGAATCACTGTTTACTGAAAGGGTATTGTCAAATGTAGATTAATTGTAATGTCCTCTCTGCATGAACCCATGGGGGAATGTCTCTGATTTTAGTTTGTCACCCTGAGTAATTTGTGAGTTGCAAGAGTATAGTCTAGAAGGGTAAGTTGAAGCCAATTAAGTAGAGGTTTTGCTATTAAGAAGCTGGAGGCCAGGCAGGGTGGCTCACACCTGTAATCCCAGCACTTTGGGGGGCCAAGGCAGGTGGATCACATGAGGTCAGGAGTTTGAGATCAGCCTAGCCAACATGGTGAAACCCCCCATCTCTACTAAAAATATTTAAAAAACTAGCCAGGCGTTGGTGGTGTGTATCGCGGGAGCTGGCCAGCAGCCCGCAATGCAACGGGGCTCTCTCTTTGTTCCTAGGTGGATTGGCAGGTCGAGAAATAAGAGACTCACACAAGATAGTGAAAGCAGGTCCCGCGGTGCCGCCAATGCACTGACTATACCAGCATTTATTATTAAGTTTAGTGAGGGCGGGGGTAGGTTAGTGAGGGATTTAGGGTCATTTGATTATGAGGTGAGATGGTCACATGGGGATGAAGTAATTCTTTAACATAATATCTGTATGCAGAAGTACAGTATACAGAGATAAGAATTTACAATATAGTGTGTGCATCAGTAATTTCTAACAGAGCCTTAAAACAGAAACACAGTCTTTCCATAACCTATGATTAGCAGGATATTAATCAGCAGTAACAGTTGCAGCAAAAGCTGGTTACAAACAATCCATAGAAACAGGATGTGAAGCTAGACAACTGGTTAGACCAGAAATCCTCAGAAGGAAATATGTCTTAACCCTAAAGAGGCCTAGAAGAGCTGTGGCAAGATGAGCGTGTTATAGCCCTATCTTATCCATATGGACAGGCACCCCTCATTCGTCCATTTATAGGCTATCCACAAGGGTCGCATTCCATTCCCAGAGCTATGAACATCTGCTTTTCTGGGATAGGAATCTTGGTGATGTGAAACCTCCCTGAATGCACATCCATTCATAGGCTGTCTGCAGGGGGAAGCACATCACGTGCTATTGGCTCATTCTGGCAGTCCAACCTGGCATTGTCTTTACACAATCCTGCATGCAATTTTGTATTTACAATAATCAGGAGCATTTCATCTTTTGTTCCATAGCAATAGTTTCAGGGGGTCTGCCTACAGGTGTGTGATTGTAATCCCAGCTACTCAGTAGGCTGAGACAGGAGAATTGCTTGAACCTGGGAGGTGGAGGTTGCAGTGAGCCAAGATCATGCCACTGCACTCCAACCTGGGCAACAGAGCGAGACTGTGTCAAAAATAATAATAATAATAAATTAATAATAAATAAAAATAAGCTAGAGTATTGGACTTTAGAGATGGCATAAGTGAAAAAACAAGTAAATGTTAGAAGAAAGAGTGTAAGGAGGATAATTTTCTGGGCAAACTGAATCATGAAACTAATCATATTTGTTTCTCTTTATGTTAGAAAGTTTAGTGTCAAAAGTGGCCTCTCACCTGCTGCAAGTACAATTGATTCTCATTGTGGTAGTTATTTTCAATAAAATACCAGACACTGACTTAGTCAATACTGAAACATTGTTCCAAGTAGAAATACAGTTAGGTTCCTGTCAGCCTCTGGTTATGGTATTTTCATCAGCAGGTCAATAGTAACCTTGTTTTATATGTGTTTTGTTGAAAGACACATTAATATATACTGTTGATTCAAGAGCATTGTAACTCATGTCCAAACGAAACTTACCTAACACGTGTATTTCCTCCATTATTCACATCACAGCATTTTTGCACTTAGAAACACCAGTACAACCAATAAGTGCTATGCTTTTGGTCAATTTTTAAACAGCAAAATCAACACAAAGCACAAAAACTTGAAAAACTTAGCACTAAACAGACCATGAAAAGGGCACTTGTTTACAATATGAGAACAAACAAGAAGACAGAGCATTCCCTGTTCAACCTTAGCTGGAAACATGTGAGTTAGGAAACCCAGTTCTTTTTGCTGCTCTATGCATGACTGCAAATGACTGTAAAAGTGCCACGAGTATTGAATTGGGAATTACAAATAAATTTTAGCAAGCAGGTAAATTTTCAAATATGAAATTCATGATTAAGGATGATCAATTGTATACATAGGATTATGTTCCATGCTCCATACTTTGCATATTAACCTCACTTTTGACTCCATATTACTTTGTCCCTCTATTTCTCCTTTGCCAAATTTTAATTTAAACTTATTTTTCTTGATATATTTTATGTATTTTCTTTCTCTTTCTTTGTTTCTTTGTTTCTTTCTTTCTTTCTCTTTCTTTCCTTCCTTCCTTTATTTTTTTTAATTTAATTTATTTTTTTTTTTTGACGGAGTTTTGCACTTGTTGCCCAGGCTGGAGTGCAATGGCATGATCTTGGCTCACCACAACCTCGCAACCTCCGCCTCCCAGGTTCAAGCGATTCTCCTGCCTCAGCCTCCCTAGTAGCTGGGATTACAGGCATGTGCCACCACACCTGGCTAATTTTGTATTTTTAGTAGAGACGGGGTTTCTCCATGTTGGTCAGGCTGGTCTCGAACTCCTGACCTCAGGTGATCCACCTGCCTCGGCCTTCCAAAGTGCTGGGATTACAGGCATGAGCCACCACGCCCAGCCTAAGTAGTTTCATAAATGGCTTTAGATCCTTCAGGGAACAAACCAGGTAATAAAGGAGCAAATTATCAACAAATATTCTAATTCCTACTCTTTTCATTAGCTACTTCAGTATTCAGGCATAAAAAGATCTCTAGACATCAAACCTAATTAAGAGGTTCACATTCCACTGCCCTTTGAAATAATTTTGTTTCGTTTTCTATCAGGATATATTGAATTAGAATAAATAAATGTATTTCAAATAAGTATCTATTACAAAGTTAAAATTGTATTTAGAGATGACACAAATGAGTGAAAAGTTAAGCAGATGAAAAAGTGAAGAGATGATGGCTGTACTTCTTTCTTTGCCATCCTGAAGTCTGGAAACTAGATCTTTTCAAAGTTTCTAATATTGGTCCAGACTGGGATTCAAAAGCCTCATAATGTTCGGGTGCTGCCCTGGCCCCTGCAATCTCTTCTGACTCCTGCAGAGAGCACAGACACCTCAAGTGTACCACTCAGTGAACTAGAGCCCACAGGGCTTGATCATATGCTTTCCAGAGGTTCAGGATCACATAAACCTCATGATAGAATTTTACAGGAGATTTTAGGTAGATTACAATTGAATATTCAGGGTATCTTGTAATCACAGGGGTATGCCACATAGAGAAATTGAGTAGAATTTTCTTTACCTGGAAAATATGTTGTAAAGGAATAATCCCAGCTCTCCACCACAACCCCAGAGGCACCATGTTCTCCTGTCTAGCTGAGTTCTCTTTGCCATCCTAGTGCCTGTCTGCCAGATGTAAGTTGATAAGCTCTGCTACACTGAATGTAGCAAATATTTTTTTTCTTTAATTCAGTCCATCCCTGATTGGAATGCCAGAAAAAGTTTTCTTGGGAACAAAGCAGGCGAGGTGAAGCCCCCAAATCTAAAAAAAATTCTAATTGCATGAGAACAGATGACTTTGCATACATTACATTTAGGCCCTTCTTTTTTCTTTAATTTTATCAGGCTAAAATGAGTGTCAGCCTTTGACCACTTCTGATTCTTCATCTTCAGTCTAGGTATTTCTCTCCAGTTTTTCCTCATAACGACCCGACCCACTCAAGTCTTTCTCTAGTCTTTGCCCCACATTGTGAAAAAGATGTTTTCCAACTTAGCTCGAGGTTCTTACCCTGAGCTTCATATTTTCCATTCATCAACTATTTAGAATGTCCCTACTGTGTGCCAGGTCCTTTGGCAGGTGCTGTGGATACAGTGGAGCACAAAGAAGGCATCGGTCCTACCTTCATACAGCTTATAGGTTACTCAGGATGGATTTAGATCAAATAAAACACAAATAAATACAAAATTACAACTGTTATACATGCTCTGAAGACAGAGTTTAGAGTACAATCAATGTATATAATAGACTTAACCAAGGATAGATACTCACATCTGTTTGGGATTAGGTCATTAACACTTCCCATGTATTCTCCGGTTTACCCAACCCAGTGCCTCCCCATCTTCCCTTTTCCCTCTTCAGGGTGAGCAATGGCAGTCAGAATTATACCCAATGAAAATAGAATTACAAGAAAACTCCTAAATAGATCCAAATATTAACAGGCAAAAATTAAATGCCTACCTTCAAGTTTCTAATTAGGTGTGGAGTTGCAAGAGCTCTGGAAAAGATGTTGGTGCTAAACTGTTCTACCAAATTACTGATACTGGAGAAAATGTTGAAGAGTTGCTTTCCTGAATCACTCAAGGTACCATAAAATTAATAATTTTATTTTATTTCTTTATTGTGTTAATCTGTAAAATAATCTCAAACTTGTGGCTATTTTCCTTTTTTTATGATAATAAGACTCTCTAGGAGCACTTGTTAAACATACAGCTTCCCAGCTCCCTCCTGCTAGAGACGGATTGAATAGACTGTGGATAAGGCCCAGGGAATTATACTTTTCTTTTTTTTTTCCTTTCTTTTTTTTTTTTTTTAACTTTAAGTTCTGGGATGCATGTGCTGAATGTGCAGATTTGTTACATAAGTATACATGTGCCATGGTGGTTTGCTGCACCTATCAACCCATCATCTAGGTTTTAAGCCCTACATGCATTAGGTATTTGTCCTAATGCTCTCCCTCCCCTTTCCTCTCACCCCCTGGAAACTACACTTTTCATAGTCACTTGGATGACTCCTAAGGAAATTTAGGTAATTTCTAGATTATTTCTAAATAAATTTGAGTTCTAAAGTATTTTAAATAGCAGAAGGGTATGGACTAGGTGGCACTGCAGTTGAGAACATAATCTAGTTAAAATAATAGAACTGAGGTTTAGATCTTGTTATAAATGCAGTGAAATTGCCTTTAAGAGCTGAATTTCTTGAGCAAGGAGACTGCCCTATGCCTGGTTTTCAAATGTGAGTGGCATGCAAATCACCCATGAGATACATAACAAATAAGAATTTGTGAACACAGAGACTTGCATTTTTACCAAAGACCCTATTTAATCCTTATGTACATTAAAATTTGAACAAAAGTGATCTAGAAGGAGTCCTCTAATGCACTATACTGTGTGAATTAAATCTGGCCACCTTGCCTTATTGATCATGCTTAAACTGTATGTGGTAACGAAAATGTGAATAATAATTTGGACTCATTTGGCTAAAAAATAAAATGTACCAAATTGACAATCCGACCCAAATTTTCCCAAGATCAATGCTGACACTGAAGTGAATTAATGGAATGAAATGGTAGGCTACTTTGCTTTAATAATATGTCCAAATAATTATTTTGCCAGAGATAATGAAAAAAATTTCAGTGACCTTTACAGGATAATAAAAGGTGTTAGAGAATTAAAATATTAAAGAAAATACAGTTTCGTTTATTTACACTTCCTCCAGTTTTTGGAGTTTTTGGCTATGGATTTTGTAACCTCAGCTTAGTTTTTAAGTGATTAAATATCCTTCCAAAGTTCCTTCATAAGTTCTCATCTCATTCCCCCAGCACATTGACATCCTTCTAGCCACACCCCCTCAACTCAACATTCACCCTTTGAATAAATAGCTATTGGAAGAGTTTGTATTTAACCAGTGTCAAATATTTCAGTTAGTTCCAAATCCTATACAAATAAGTTACGTTTTTTCTTTCTGAATCTGAATATTGAAAGGGTTTTTGCCTTTTAAGATGCTGAGCATTCCAATCATATTTAGGTTACATTCTTGAGTAAGAATGTATAGTTTCCTCATGTGAAACTATATTAATAAACATTACTCTGTATATGCAAGATGAGCAGCCACATAATTTAATGATTAACAGAACAAACATGACCCTTCCAGGTTACTTTAGATCTTGAATTTTCACTAAAGGTGATCCATGTTACACAATAATATAAGCCGAACCCAATTTGGAAAGACTCCTTCTATGAGGATATGTGAATGAGGTCCAGATTGGGTAATATAGAAGAAAGTTGTACAATTCTAGGCATTGAAGAAAATGAGTGATTTAGATTACCATAGTGATAAAGTCAGGTGCGGTAGCAAGCTTGTAGTCCCATCTACTCGGAAAGCAGAAGCAGTAGGTTCATTTGAGCCCAGGAGTTCAAGGCCAGCAAGGTCCCATTTCTTTAAAAAAGTTGTTTTTAATTAAACAAAAAAGTGATAAGGGAGGTAAATGTAGGTTCCAATGTCCTTATAAACAAAACAAAGCAAAACAAAGTCCATTGAAATCTAACACATGCTAGCTACAAAGTGCACACAATTTAATTATGTAGCTCAATAAATTTTCATAAAGCAAATGCCTACATAACATCCACTACTACAGAGAAAGAAAATTACTTTTGACGTCACTCCTTCCCACCTGCAATGCCCCTTTCCAACCACTACCTCTCCCTGTTCCCTAAAAGTGACCACTATCCTGACTTCCAAAGCCATAATTTAGTTTTGCCTGTTTTGAATGTAACATAAATTGGATCACACAGTTAAGTATCTTTTTCGTATCTAACTTCTTTTGCTCAACATTATGTTTGTGAAATTAATTTCATTGCTATTTTGTAATCTACAGTACCAATGTGCCACAATGTACGTATTCATTTCACTGTTGATGAACAGGAATGGTGGTAAAAAGGATTCCTATAGTTCAGCAGTCTTTGTTACCACCAACTTTGTCCAACCTCTACAAGCATACATGTGACATACGCAAGCTATTTTGTAGGACAGTCATCTTTCTTAGTAGAGAAAAATATGTGGCTGCATATGGTGGCTCACTATTCAATTTCAATACTTTGGAAGGCCAAGGTGGGAGGATCACTTGAACCCAGGAGTTGGAGACCAGCCTGGGCAACATAATGAGACCCCATCTCTACAAAAAAAATTTTTTAATTATCCAGGTGTGGTGGTGCTTGCCTTAGTCCCAGCTACTCAGAAGGCTGGGGTGGGAGAATTGTTTGAACCCAGGAGGCGGAGGTTGCAGTGAGCAGAGATCGCGCCACTGAACTCCAGCCTGGGTGACAGAGCGAGACTGAGGAGTTCAAGGCTGCAGTGATCTCTGATTGCCCCACAACACTCCAGCCTGGATGACAGAGTGAGATACTGTCGCAAAATAATAATAATAATAAGAGAAGGGCAAACTTTAAAGAAAGAAAAGAAAAAATGTGAAAGGCCACAGAAAGAATTATAACATTATTCCAGTTTGGTTGAGTCACCAAGCATTCAATCATCTATGTCAGGCTCCATGGACATAATAATGAATGAGACATTGTTATAGCCCTCAGGGAATGCTTATAGAGCCTTGCTCCATCAAATCTAAAGTGCAGTTTTTGTTTGTTTGTTTGTTTTAATTTGAGTTGGTGTCACCCTCTAATGATGTCTAATTGTAATTTAGGGTTGAAGAAGTAGTTGCATTTCACAGATTATTTTCAAGTAGTATACTGGGCTTGAAAAGAAGCTGAGCATCAAAATTATTTGCAGAAATTTTTAAATATGCATGAACCCTAAGTGCATATGTTATCCTGATTCATTCAGCAAGTATTTACTGCTGACCTATGTGCCAAGTACCCACGTAGTAAGCCTATGAATTTGGTACCTCTCACTGCTATCCTATAAAAAACTAGGTTTGGAAAGAGTTTTTATGGGATTTCATAGACTTTTTACAAGTTTTCAAGTGCACTGATAAAATAATAGAAAAATTAATATATGTGTCTATTATGTGTCTGAATGTATGTATATATATATTTATAATTTCCCCTCTCGTGGACATGATTACACAGTAGAACAAGAGGTAAAGAAGATAATATGTGGGTGAAACAGCTAATAGTATGATTGGCTTGTCTCTGGGTTATCTGACTCAGGTTTATGGAGCGGTGATGAACATAAATCGTGGGAACCCCTTTCAAAAGGAAGTGGTGTTGGATTCATGGCCGGATTTCAAAGCTGTTATCACCCGACGACAAAGAGAGGTACAGTTTTGAAAGGTAAAAAGTTTAAAAATAATAAGAATTGGAAAGAAAAAGTAGGTAATGGTATTTTATAATCATAGTAGCCATTTACATTAGCTTACAACACTATCTGTTTCACCATTCATTTCTTTTCTTTCTTTCTTTCCCTTCCTTCCTTCCCTCCCTCCCTCCCTCCCCTCCCTCTCTCCCTCCCTCCCTCTCTCCCTCCCTCTCTCTCTCCCTCTCTCTCCCTCTCTCTCTCTCTCTCATTCTGTCACCCAGACTGGAGTGCAGTGGCATGATCTCAGCTCATTGTAATCTCCACTTCCCAGGTTGAACCGATTCTCCTGCCTCCGCCTCCTGAGTAGTTGGGATTATAGGCACCCACCACCATGCCTGGCTAATTTTTGTATTTTTAGTAGACACTTTAGTAGAGATGGGATTTCACCATGTTGGCCAGGCTGATCTCGAACTCCTGACCTCAGGTGATCCGTCTACCTCGGGCTCCCAAAGTGCTGGGATTACAGGCATGAGTCACTATGCCCAGCCTCAGCATTAGTTTCTAATTTGACTGGCTTCAGAGTGTCAGGAACTTGAAAAACCTCTAGTCCAAACATGTTCAATAAAGTGGTTCCTTAGTGTCTCATGATCTCTAGAAGGATGAAGCACAAATGGCTAACTTATAGATACTAGCTTTTTCCCTGGGTGAATGATTCCTTATGACTGATGACTTTGGTCATGTGGGTATTTGGAAGAAGAGTGAAGACAACATCTGCCCCATTCTGCCCCGAGACCAAGCAGAAGCTCATGTGGCCAAAGAGGTACCGTCCTGACCACATTAGGAAGATTCTGAGAGTTGTAATTCTTGGAGGTGAATCCACTGAGTTATATACCCTCTTTATTTTTATAGATAAACAAAATCCTAGAAAAATGTGAAATAGATGTCTTAAAACCTTCCTAGCCAGATGTGGTGGCTCGTGCCTGTAGTCCCACCTACTTGAGAGGCTGAGGCAGGGGGTTTGCTTGAGCCCCGGGGTCCAAGACTACAGTCAGCTATGATTTCACCACTGCACTCCAGCCTGGGCAACAAAGCAAGACCCTGTTGCTAAAAAATAAAAAATAATTTTTAAAATTTTTAAACAAAACAAAACCTTTCCTAATCCCAGAAGAAAGAATCAAGAAAAAATCAGCTGGGTGCGGTGGCTCATGCCTGTAATGCCAACACTTTGGGAGGCCTAGGCAGGTGGATCATGAGGTCAGGAGATCAAGACCATCCTGGCCAACACGGTGAAACCCCATCTCTACTAAAAATACAAAAAATAGCTGGGTGTGGTGGCGTGCACCTGTAATCCCAGCTACTTAGGAGGCTGAAGCAGGAGAATCACTTGAACTGGCTCACTGCAATCTCCGCCTCCCCAGTTCAAGTGATTCTCCTGCACTCCAGCCTTGCAACAGAGTGAGACTCCATCTAAAAAAAATAAAATAAAATAAAGAAGAAAAGAAAGAAAGAAAAAGAAAAACTCTTTCCTAATCCCAGAAGAAAGAATCAAGCAAAAGCTACACAACTTCATTTTCCCCTCACTACAGCATATTAGCCCCATTCCCATTTAGCCATTGCTTTATAGGGGGCTAATTTTGTTAGCCACCTATAAAAATTAGCTAGACATGTCCAGCTAACGGTATCTAATCTACCTAAGATTTGGATTATCCAGATAATACGTTTATGTTTTTGTGATTATGTCTTCTGTCCTAGGCTGAGACAGATAACCTTGATCATTATACTAATGCCTATGCTGTGTTCTACAAGGATGTCAGGGCTTATCGACAGCTATTGGAAGAATGTGATGTTTTTAACTGGGACCAAGTTTTTCAAATACAAGGTGAGGTCAAGTGCAAGACTTATATTACACAGTCTTTTTTTTCCTCCTTAGCGTATATCCAGATAGATATAGATATTTCATATATATGAAAATATATAGATTATCTATACACACATGTATGTATAAATACATACACATACATTTTATGCATTTACCATTTCTATATTCTAGTGTTGTAAGAACACTCATTTGTCACTTCTAATGAGGCATGCATGGCCTTCAGGGTAAAAAGAGACCATTTAAATGGAGCTGTTCTTAGGTGACATGTTTTTTCTACTATTACTGTAATATGGATGGATATCAGTGAGAATCAGAGAATATTTTTCCTTATTGGTTTTAATCCTTTTCTATCACATTTTTAAAATAACTATAATTTAGGTCTTAGCCAATAGGTAGGCCTTTTATTTTTTCTGAAGCAGATGATTCTAGAAAGAAATAATCAATTGATCTGCATAAAATGTCCTCAAATGACTGTTTTTTTTCTGAGTCAAGGTCTTGCTCTGCAACCTAGGCTGGATGCAGTGGTGTGATCATAGCTCACTGCAGCCTTGAACTCCTGGGCTCAAGGATCCTCTCTCCTCAGCTTCCTGAGTAGCTAGGACTACAGGTGGCACCATACAGGGCCCTTTGTTGTTGTTGTTGTTGTTGCTGTTGTTGTTGTTGTTGTTGAGACAGGATCTCACCATATTGACTAAGCTGCTAAAGTGATTTTATACAGAAAGAGTTTATATGAGCTGTGAGGAGAGAACGGCATGGCCATCAGGGCTTGGGGCAGAACTTTATGCCAGGAGAGAAGAAGATTAAGGGTTTCTGATAGTTTAGATGAATAGTTTCCGCGTCAGTGTACACTTACTCTTCCAAATTTTCATAATGATTAGGTGTTGGCACAGGCAATAATGTTGTTGTTTATGATTGTTCCAGTGAAATGAGTTCCTTGATCATTTAACAGGAAAGTAGGGAACCTCATATTGGAACTCTAAAGTCTAGTATTTTTTTTTCAACTACAGAAAGCTGAGGTCCTCCAATAAGGAAAAGCTTCTATCCACCTGGAAAATTTACAAATAATGATTAACACATGGTCATAACCCAAAGACTTCAGATGTCATATAAAATTTATTCGTAGTCAGGCGCGGTGGCTCACACCTGTAATCCCAGCACTTTGGGAGGCCGAGGTGGGTAGATCGCGAGGTCAGGAGATTGAGACCATTCTGGCTAACACGGTGAAACCCCGTCTCTACTAAAAATACAAAAAAATTAGCCGGGCGTGGTGGTGGGCGCCTGTAGTCCCAGCTACTCAGGAGGCTGAGGCAGGAGAATGGCGTGAACCCAGGAGGTGGAGCTTGCAGTGAGCCGAGATCGCGCCACTGCACTCCAGCCTGGGCGACAGAGCGAGACTCCATCTCAAAAAAAAAAAAAAAAAAAAATTATTCGTAAATGCGCAAAAAGACCTTATGCAGGAAGCTCTAAACTATCTCTCACCTTTACAGATTTGCCCCAGTCACGCTGGTTAGAAATGAGACATGATTCTATCACTTCCACAGCCAATTTAGAAAAAAATGTTCTGACCGGTGTTACTTTAACATGGAAATGAATAAATTTCCTCATTGGTGTGAAAAATCATGGTAATAATTGGATGGATCTTGGTGCTAGAGGCCTATTATCACTAAATCACCTCAATCCATCATTATATAGAAAAAAGTTATATAATTTCCAATATCCTTTTCAGAAGGCTGAGCTGATAGTTGTGAGTAAGTTATAGTCATCTAAATTGACCCAATCATTCTTTCTGAAGGTTTGGTGGGGACAAATGTGAATTAGTATCACCTAATATAGCTGGAGTAGTAACGGTCCCTCATTTAGCACATAAGTCAGCCTGGACATTACCTTCGGCTTCTCCTGTGGTCTTTTGACTACAGACTTCTGTGGTAATAGCTGTAATGTTCTTGGAATACTGAATACCTTCTAAGAAGTCATTGGTATGTTTACTATTCTTAATTGGAGTGTCCAAAAAGGTCATAAATCCTCTCTGTTTCCATAACACAATTCAAAAAGCCTACCTACTGGCCATATACATGATCAACATTTGCCACAGTGCAGGCTCCAGTCACAGATACTAGTTTGGCTACTGGGTAGATCAAGCATTAGGTGGTGGAGCTGCTTCAGGACTTGATGTCCAGAGGAATGACATATCCTGCATAGGAATGCCTTTGTCATTTTTAATCTGAGAGCCATTAATGAACAATATTAAATCATGTTTAACCCAACAAGCTACCCAGAGTAGCTAAACCCCTTTAGTTTGCCATATGAAAGCAGGAAGTGAAAAAGTATACAGCTACCCACACAGGCCAGGCTCTTCTGCTCACTACTGGTTGCACTGACGTGAAAAAGATTATCTACATGTGTACTAACCTGAGAGTTTCAGAAGCCTGCTTATTGGTAACTAGTCTAATAAATGTCCTGAATTCTGGCTTATCCAGTTAGCCACTCTTCTCATAGAAGGTAGGTAGAAAGAGGCAGAGCAAGATGGGAAGTTCCTTCCACTTGTGGGAAAGGAGAAAATCATTTGTTAAAAGTCGTAACTTGTAAAGAAGACAAAAGGACATGATCAAGAACACCATGAAGAGGCAATCAACAAAATCCAAGACTGTGAAAACTGCACAGCAAACACCTCGGTGTTTTAAACAAATAAACTGAAAGAATCAAAGAGTAGGGGTAGGGATTGAAGGAAAACAGGTAGATTAAAAAATTTGAGACCAAAATTAAACTATAGTGTGTTTAAGAACACACACTTGAAAAGTAGGCACTGCCTCCTTTTTTCTCATAGTCTTTTGAATTACTTAGATGGAATTCAGTATTATAATATGAGATACTAGCCACAGCATCTGTAATTTTAATAACATTAACTCAAAAGCCTACTTATCTTTTCTGAGGCTTAACTCCCTGAGGGAGGAGCCAAGGCTCCGATACCACACTGTGTTCAATACACCTTCCCACTCACGCATTCTTCAAGAAGTCCCAGGCCCACACTGAAGAGCCTTACCAGAGGGGAAGAAACAAGCCATTAGTCATGGGAAGAGGGGAAGTCAGTTTGCAGAGAATTCAATCCAACAGGACACAGGCTGTAAAGGACGGAGTAGATGGGGATTTGGAAAGGTGGAGAAAGGAATCATACTATAACCTCTCTAAGAACAAAGACCAGGAAGGGCCAGGCATGGTGGATTATGCCTGTAATCCAAGCGCTTTGGGAGACCAAGGCAGGAGGATCACTTGAGGCCAGGAGTTTGAGACCAACCTGGACTTATAGGGAGACCCCATCTCTACAAAAACAAAACAAAACAAAAACTTAAAAAATAAATCAGCCAAGTGGTGGCACGCACTCAGGAGGCTGAAAGAGGGGGATTATTTGAGCCCAGGAGTTCATGGTTATAGTAAGCTATGATCATTCCACTGCACTCTAACCTGGGCAAGCGAGTAAGACCCTGTTTCTAAATAAAATAAAGAATAGAAACCATACCATTTTTGTGTACCACTATGAACATTGTCTAGTACAGTACTTTATATATATACAACACCTACTGAATCAAGATTTATCAAATAACTATGACAAGTGGAATCTGGGTGAGGTAAGTTCAGGGTAAATCTCACCAACACTGAGTTACACCTTGCGTTCTGTAATGGCGAGGTGTAATAGAGAGTCTTTGACGTTGGTTTGCCACGCCAAACAAATCTAAGCTCTTGTATACTTCATAGACTTTTAGAGCTCTAAAATGTCATCCTTTATTTCGTGGAGCTTAAGGTTAGTCCGAGAGTCCAAAGTATCAATATTCTCCCAAGAAATTCTAAAGTCCCGTGAGATATTCCCATCATATGTTTCTATGAAGATCGTGATGAGTGGTCCCAATGGGCAACATCATGGGAATTTGAAACTCCTACAAAAATTTGAAACTTAGACAAAAGCTGTAATAATTTAGATGTAAATATACAGTGGTTAGGATAATACAAGGTGGCAAACTGCTAGTATTGATAATTCTCAGTATAAAATTACTGCAACAAATTTCCTTTTTGCTTTTTCAACTAAAATGCCCACATATTAAATTATGTCTTTCTATACACAGGGCTGCAAAGTGAGTTATATGATGTTTCCAAAGCGGTTGCCAATTCAAAGCAGTTGAATGTAAAGCTAACTTCCTTCAAGGCTGTTCATTTTTCTCCTGTTTCAACTCTGCCAGATACCAGTTTCCTGTATGTAAACCAAGTTTTTGCATTTGGGGCAGGACTTACTGCTATAGAAGTACACGTAGCAGTAACTGGAGTACTTAGTATCACTATGGAATATCCAGGCACTTTGGATTTCAACCATTGAGCACAAACGGGGGTGTGTGTGAGTGTGTGTGTGTGTTTACTCTTCTCCTCTCTCCTGTGCTTGACTGCTCATAATTTCATTGAAAATCAAATCAGTATATTTGTCCATAGTTATAAATGAACTCACAATTCCTGTGTTTTCATAGTATCCATGGAAAAAGCATTCCTTGGTGTCCTTATCCCTCAAATAATTCTAAATAATTTATACTGTCTGAGTCCAAAGTTGTTATTGATTTTGCTGTTTCAGGGATGGGGGTATATAGCTGACTTATGTTGCACTCTTATGTGTCAGGGACTACATATCTTAAATATATTATCCCATTAGTTCTTTCCACAACCCTGTGAAGTAGGACTATTATTATTGCCCCTCCTACCCCCACACACCTTTTTAAACAGAGATGAAGTAACACACAAGGGTAAATTATAGAGCCAAGAAAGAATCCCAAGTCCAACTCCAGATGCAATCTTTCAAAACACTGATTAGTTTGTATCTGCATTTATTCTTCTTTTGGAGTCCCTGCTCTGTCATTTACTAATTACCTTTCTGAGTCTCAATTTCTTCTGAATTCGTTCCTTTAAGTGTTTTTTAAATTAATATCATTTTAAATCAACAAATAATAATTGTACACATTCACGGGGTACAATGTGATGTCTTGATAAATGTATATACTGTAGAATGATTAAACCAAGCCAGTTAATATTAAAAAAATTGTTATAATATTTTCCTGACACGTTGTTTTGCAAGAGACTGAAGCAAGATAATTAAAAATCACCCACCTCAATGAATGTTAATTTTCTTTACTCCTACAGTGAATGTTGAAGAAATTGTTGAGCAAAACAGCACTAAACCTTAAGAATGTACATTTTAAGTCACAGGAAAGCAACTGGATTTTCTTTTATTGTATTTCTAATTATGAAAATTTCAAACACACATAAATGTTTAAAGGATAGTATAAAGAACCTCCCACCAATATATAGCTGACCTTATTTAATTCATACAACTATTTATTCTTTCCACTTCCTGGATTATTTTGAAGAAAATGTCCCAGACATTATCCTTAAATATTTTAATATGTAACTCTAAAAAATGAGTCTTAAAAAAAAACACCCACTATACGGATATTACTCCTGTGTCCGAGGTCCCCAAGAACACCCACAGGTTCTATGGTTCACTATGTTGACATACAGGACTCAGCAAATATACTCATGGCTATGATTGATTACAATGAAGAGATAAAATGCAAAATCAACAAAGGGAAAGGGAGCATTGGGTAAAGTCCAGAGGAAGACAGGCACAAGCTTCCAAGAGTTCTCTCTCAGTGGAGTCACGCAGAATGTGCTCAGTCCCTAAGCAATGACCTGTAATGATATGTGTAAAATGTTTCAAACTCCTGGCCTCAAGCAATCCTCCTGTCAGGGCCTCCCCAGATGATGGGATTACAGGCATGAGCCACTGTGCTCTGCTAAAAGTTGTCTACCACGGAAACTTATTATTAGACACTCAGTGCCCAGGATTTTATTGGCAGCATCCTCTGCCTAGCACAGACCGATTTCCTAGACTCGCAGAAGGAAAGCCAATGTTCAGCAAAACCCACACTGTTTGCACAACTTAATCACAGTGAGCCATTTATGTGAGTCCTGGAAATGGTAGCCCCCCTCCAGATCCACATTCCCAGACACCAACCAAGGGTCAATCTTGCAGTTAGGACTTTTTAAGGGCGATGGCCTCAAGCCTTCTATGTTAGTCTTTTCTGCACATTTCCTTAAAGTAAAATAACAGTATTCATATTTCTGATATTGTCGTAATATTTTTAAGTTTGTTTTGAATCAACATCTAAACAAGGTTCATACATAGACCTCTTTAATACATCTGAAGTTTCCTTTGACTTATAAGTTCCCCTTCATCTTTATTTTTTGCATTACTTTTCTGTTGAAGAAACCAGGTTATTTGTTCTTTGAAGCATCCCATAATCTGTTTACTATTGTATGCCTGAGGTGTTATTTAAAAATTTCCTCTGTCCAGTCAAGCCTTTTGAAATGGGGTTTTAACTTGATCTCTTTTGCATACAGTTAGACATTTTGTCTTTTTTTTTTTTTCTTAACTTCCCACACAACACTGATGCAAACAATTTGCCTTTAACACCTAAGTCATTACTCAACTGCGTGAACTCTATTTTGAACACCCAGCCCTTTGGAAACAAGGTCAGAGTCTCTAACACAACTACTCCTGAAACACTTGCCTTAGCAATGATTTTATTTGCAGTGATATTTCTGCCTGAAGCTTCTTTGCCCTTGCTTTAAAGTTCATTTTCAAAAACTCAATTGAAAATTCCATTAGGCCAGCTAATTTTTTCCCCCTGCTTAGTGGATACATGACTGGCCCAGTTCCATAGCTGATAATATGCCTGAAATGTGCAATAACACTACACACCTCTAATTAAAAGAAAACACAAATTTTTACTTTATAAAAATGATGACAAGAACATTATCTCTCACCGGTCACTGGGGATAGTCTTATGATATTAATAGCTTTAAGACTGAGAGCAAATTCTGAGGCACTGTCAGCCTCACAGGCTTTCAACTAAGTAATCCATTTCAGTTTTGAGAAATTGCAGCAATTGTTTTTCTTTATCTTAATATCAGGGGCTTTATATAGTAAATTAATAAAAACTTTCATACCATTAGAATAAATACAGTGAAAGCTAGTGGCCTATACAAATACTGCCAATGGAAAAGTTGAAGGTTGGTACTATTTAACCTAGAAAACAGCAGGCCTAGGAGACAGTTTTAAAGAACAAATATGGCCAGGTGCAGTGGCTCACACCTGTAATCCCAGCACTTGCTGAGGCGGGTGGATCACCCTGAGGTCAGGAATTCGAGACCAGCCTGGCCAACATGGCAAAACCCCAGCTCTACTGAAAATAAAAAAATTAGCTGGGCATGTTGGCACGCGCCTGTCATCCCAGCTACTTGGGAGGCTGAGGCAGGAGAATCGCTTGAACTCAGGGGGCAGAGGTTGCAGTGAGCCACTGCACTCCAGCCTGGGCAACAATGCGAGACTCCCTCTCAAAAAAAAAAAAAAAAAGAACAAACATTTCTAAAGCATGCACATATGCTTGGCATATTAAGAGATTTTGTTTCTTTTTTTGGCCGTGGATGCATAACCACAGAAGTTCTCTTCTAAAACATTTTTTTTTTTTAATTGAGCAAAAGATTAGGGCTTCAAGAATCTGGACTTACCAAGGCCTCAGAGAGGATTTCAGCAGAGTCAGGACTAAATAAAAGCAATTCTGAGGGTTTTTGTTGTTGTTGTTGTTGTTGACAGAAAGTGTTAAAAGAAAAACTTTAGACAGATTAAATTTAGCAACGTTGGTCTGGGTGCAGTGGCTCACACCTGTAATAATCCCAACACTTTGGGAGGTCTAGGATGGTGGATCACTGGAGTGCAGGAGTTGGAGGCCAGCCTGGCCAAAATGGTGAAACCTTGTCTCTACTAAAAATACAAAAATTAGCCAGGCGTGGTGGCACACCTGTAATCCCACACACACGTGGGGCTGAGATACGAGAATCGCTTGAACCGGGGAGGTGGAGGTTGCAGTGAGCCGAGATTGCACCACCGCAACTCCAAACTGAGAGAGCAAGGCTCTCAAAAAAAAAAAAAAAATTC
Organism: Pan troglodytes; assembly: GCF_028858775.2. Taxonomy (NCBI): domain Eukaryota; kingdom Metazoa; phylum Chordata; class Mammalia; order Primates; family Hominidae; genus Pan; species Pan troglodytes. Next base: position 55,386,570 of record NC_072403.2, read on the forward strand.
AGCAACGTTTATTTGAGCAAAGAGCAGTTCATGAATCTGGCAGCACTCAGAATGAGAAGTTCAGAGTTATACCCACCAGTGGGAGATTTTATACGCCAGACACAGAAGCAAAGTAGGTAAATCCTCTGACTGGCAACAGTTAGGTATATTTGGGCATGGTCTGCTCACTTACCTGCCTGTGATTGGCTTGTATAACAAACTCAGCTGTGCATTATAGTCCTAGGGTTGGTTTTGTGTCAAGTTAGGTTGCAGTTCAACACACGGGGACTCAAGGTATGGAGGGAGCTGCAGGCCAAACTTAATTTATTTAACAACAGAAACACTTTCCTTAACCTGTGCTGAAGGCAAAAGCAAGTGAACATAAAATTAGAAGCAACGACTTAAATTTGAGGTAATAAGTGTTTTGTCTTCTCAGAAATAAAACCCGGAAAGGTGTTGGTAAATCGGGAATGGTGGATTCTAACTCACTGAAAATCTTAGGTGCCCTCTCAGGGATGGTTTCTCAGTTTGAACCAATATGAAAAGAGTAGTTATAGGTCGGGCATGGTGGCTCACGCCTATAATCTCAGCTCTTTGGGAGGCCGAGAGGGGTGAATCACGAGATCAGGAGTTCGAGAACAGCCTGGCCAACATTGTGAAATCCCGTCTCTACTAAAAATACAAAAATTAGCTGGGATGGTGACGGGTGCCTGTAATCCCAGCTACTTGGGAGGCTGAGGCAGGAGAATTGCTTGAACCCGGGAGGCAGAGGTTGCAGTGAGCAGAGATCACGCCACTGCACTCCAGCCTGGGCGACAGAGCAAGACTGTGTCTCGAAAAAAAAAAATGTGTAGTTATGTATAACCACATGAGTCAGAGGTCCTATTTGTTTTTGTGTCATTCTGGTCTAGCAAGGGGCCTTCCCCACGACTAACCTACCTGAGTGTTGCCGATGCGGATCTACTCAACCGGACTTGGTCCCGGGGAGGCAATGAACAATGTCTCCGGTACATCGCCAACCTCATCTCCTGCTTCCCTAGTGTGTGTGTCCGGGATGAGAAGGGAAACCCGGTCTCCTGGTCCATCACAGACCAGTTTGCCACCATGTGCCATGGCTACACCCTGCCAGAAAATCGCAGGAAAGGTTACAGCCGGCTGGTGGCCCTCACGCTGGCCAGGAAGTTGCAAAGCCGGGGATTCCCCTCTCAGGGCAACGTCCTGGATGACAACACGGCGTCTATAAGCCTCCTGAAGAGTCTCCACGCTGAGTTCTTGCCTTGTCGCTTCCACAGGCTTATTCTCACCCCTGCGACTTTCTCTGGCCTGCCTCACCTCTAGCCCAGTAAAAAACTGCAGTGGTTTTATTACTTTCCCTGAGCATACACACACTCTTGGCTGCCAACGAGGGGAGAGTTAAAATGGGAATCAGGAGACTCTTGAGTTGTTGGAAAGGGTCTGGAGAATATATACAGGATCCACTTGAGAAGCCTTAATTTTTCGTATCTCAGGTTTCTCCGGTAAATAGCTGTGGGGGTGAAGAGTAGCTGTGGCTGAAGACTGAGGACGATTGTCCTCCTGTAGGATCCACTATAGGAGAATAGGTTCTAAAGCCAGCAGTTTTAGTGTACTAGGAGAAATTACTGCATGAGAACAAATGATTTAACAGAGGACCACGTGACTACTGCTTTTTGATTGCTGCTTGGACCTCTGCTCTGTATTCTTAAAGCCACACCGCTTCCCTACTGCCATCATATTCCCTGTCCCCACTGCTATGTCTCATCAACCTCTGTTCCTAACACCTCTGCCACCAAGTTCTCTGTAGAGTAACCTCCTTTTTCCCCTTTAATTACTTGCTCTTTACTTCTGCCTAGGACTCTAGCCTATAGTTCACTGCCCTGGGAATGTTCAAATGTAGTGGTTCTTACATTTTAGTGTTTATCAGAATCACCCAGAGGGCAGGTTGCAACACACATCACTATGCCTCTCCTTCTAGGAGGTAGGGCCCAAAAATTTGCATTTCTAACAGCTTCCCACTGCTTATTTGCCTTGGATGAATGACAATATGGGCATTTTGATGCTATAAACAAATGCTGTTACCATAGGACTAGACTTTACCTATAATCTATTTCAGCCCCCTTATTTATAGTCTACTTTCCCATATAAAACTAAGATTCATATATAGGGGTGTTTGGGGGTATGCAAATGAATATATAACATATATGCATACACATATACACATTCTATTCATTTCTTCTACAGGTATAGGTATATACTCATAGAATTTTGATAAGATAATAAATTTTAACCCTTTGATTACATATGAAAAATTTGAGGACCAGAGAAAATAAATGACTTTTTCAAGATTATATTCTTTATAATCAGTACTGGAGGCAAAGCCAGAGTGCTGCCATTTTAATTCCAATCTGTTATTTTCACTAAATCATGTATCCTTTTTTATAATGAAAATTAAAATGCTTACATAATTAAAATATTAATTTTAGTTTTCTTTTATTCTTGTCATTATTTCTTAATTTGGGTTCTGATTGCTTGTGTATGTATACCTTTCAAGGGCAGTAAAGAAAGAGCTAAGCATCACCAGCTGTGTTCTCTATTTATAATAAAAGCAGGCACTAACACAATAGTTAGATTTGCCTTGTCTTGATAATGTTGACTTAGCTATATAGAAAATATTGGTTTCTTATCCCCAAGGAGGTCACAAAATTCTGACTACAAAGATAAGGGAAAATCCAACTTTCAGGCATTCATTCTGAGAAAAGGAAGCAAACTGGCTGAAGTAAAGCACATTTTAATTAAAAAAATAGGACTCAGTAAGAGTAAATATATGCTTAGTTCATCCTGAGCCCACGGTTCCCTGGAAACTTATCTAGCCTTGGATCCAGAGGGGAAAGCACCAAGTAACCAGAGTCCATAAACCTCTTAGGAGAATATGCCGTAAGGACGCTAATTATGTTTAGCATCGCTTAAGCATGAGTTAATCCTGCTTGATATATAGCAATATTATTATAGCCTTATTTTCTTCCTAATGATAATTTGCCTGACATTTAACGTTTAACTATGTGCTAATAATTGTACCAAATATGAGATGTATATAACTTAATCCTGGTGAGGGATAAGGTATTGCTTTGTTGTGGAATTCTTGCTTAGAGGTGTTATGAGTCACCAAAGTCATGCAGGCTCTAAGTGGCCAAATCATGATCAGAACATGGGTTTGTTGGATTGCAAAGCCTATACTACTAGTCATTATGCTAATTGACCTCTTAAGCAGCTTGGAACAGTTTGTAAATAATTATTCCCTTATCTCGTTACATTCTGAATTTTCTACCTTCACCCGCACCTCCAAAACAGACCCCATATTTGAAAGATTTTTGTTCCTACCAAATTGCTCTTATACTATTTTCTTACTTTCATCTTCCAGCTAACTATGTTGGATATAATTGCTCAACTTTTAACACTGTTTCTGACCCTTTTAAGGCATGTGCAGAGAAAGTCTGGAGTAAGGAGAGGACAAGGAGAAGAGAAAAACTCAAGAAGTAGAAACGGGGCCAGGCATGGGGGCTCACACCTGTAATTCCAGCACTTTGGAAGGCCAAGGCAGATGGATCACTTGAGACCAGGAGTTAGAGAACATCCTGGCCAACATGGCAAAAACCCATCTCTATTAAAAATACAAAAATTAGTTGGGCATGATGGCACATGCCTGTAAGCCCAGCTGCTTGGGTGGCTGAGGCATGAGAATCACTTGAATCCAGGAAGCAGAGGTTGCAGTGAGCCAAGATAGTGCCACTGCACTCCAGCCTGGGCAACAGAGCCAGACTGTGTCTCAACAAAAAGAAGTAGGAAGAGGCTTGATTAACATAGGTTTTATTTGTTAATTCAAGGAAATTCTTCAATGTAATATAAAAACCAAAAAAAAAAAGCCTTAAGCAGCGCATTAATCTGTTTGGAAATTAGTTGGGAGGCTATAAGCTAAGCAAAAGGTGGTGGTAGCTTGGATCTGAATGCTAGCAATGATAATGGTGAAAAGTGAACAGTTACTTAAACTATTTAAAAGGAAGAGTTGTCAGAACTTAATAATTTAGTGGCTGTAGGGTATGCTGAGAGAGAAATGTCAAGGATGACTACTGGGCTTCTACGTTGTGAAAGCCACAGCTGGTGGTAGTTTTCACTGAGATCAGAAACCCTGGAAAAATCTCAGATCTGGAGCAATTTGTAGCAGGGAAAATTGTTTGTTCAGTTTTGGGATGTTGAGTTTTGAAACATGCAAGTGATGGAACCAAGTTGGATATTTGAGTCTAAATCTCAGAGAATTTATTTGGGATAGATGTATTGACTTAGAAGTATATAGATGATAACAGAAGCCATGAATTTAGCTGAGGTTGTCTAGGACTGAACCTTAAATGCATCAACTATTTAAGGCAAGGGAAAAGAAAGGCTCTGGAATAGGAGAAGGAGCAGCCAGAAGATAGGAGGAAAGCCAGGAGATGACTCCCATGGAAGAGAAAGAAGAAAAATTTAAAAATGGAGGGATGGTCAATGGTGTCAAATTATGCTGAGAGGTCAAGAATACATTAGGAATGAAACATCTTCATTCCATATTTCACTCTCAAATATTTTAAACATATGTACCAAAAAGAAGCCAGAAACTGCATATTGCATAATCCTGTTTCTATAAAGTTTAAAACCAGGCAAAATGAATCTATATCTGTAGAAGTCAGGAAGTAATTACCCTTCAGAAGGATAGTAAGTAAAACTGGACATGAAATGGCTTCTGGATTTCCAGTAATATTCTGATTCTTGACTTGGGTGGGTTACAAAGGTGTGTTCACTTTGTAACACTTTGTTACACAGCTGTGTTCCACTTGGTAACACAAGTATGTTCCCTCCAGCCCTGACTTAGCCAGGCCCTTCCCTGCTGGGCTCAGTCTTTCCATAGGCAAATCTGCATGACTAACCACCTCCTCCTCGCCCCCTGTGAGTCAGGGCCTAGAGCATATGATTATCAAGCTATATAATTATGATATATCTACTTTTCTGTATGCATGTTGTACTGCAACAAGGAATATTCGTTAATAGAAAACAGGCCTGAAATCTGGGAAAAAAATGCATATTTCCATTACATAAAAATCCCACTTTTTAAAATTTATATTGGTATAATATAAAAGTATGCAAAGATTTGTATAAAAGGATGTTTATTACAGCATTGTGTGTAAAGGTGAAAAAACCTAAATATTTTAAGTAATTCACTGGTTAAATATAGTACAAGCATTCAATGAAATTTTATGGAGTACTAGAAAACTAGGTTTGGTGATACAGAAAAGATGTACATAATAACACTAAATGCAAAAACAATTACAGAAAATATGTGTAATCCATTTGAAATTCAACTGTGAAGGTAAAGAGGGAGCAAGTATGTAGGTAAATAGTTTTGAAGACAGTTTAATAGGTTTTATTAAAGGTAAAAGTTGGTAAATGGTGGCACGTATTTTATGGTGTGGCTATGGTTAGATATAATGATAAAGGGAGTCAGTACAGGCAACATGCTCAGCTTCCTGAGACGTGTGTTTCTCTGTTTGGGATAAATCTTGACTAGGTTTTGTAAGCATCTGTATATTTTAGCAAGAATGAGTATTCAGTCTGCCTAAGATTCACTGAAGAGACACAGAGGGGAATAACTGAGAATTCAAACTGCTCAAACTTTGGGAGCAAGAGAGGGAAGTGCAATTGTGGGGAACATTTATACAGCCTCTAAAATAGAATCTCATTTAATAATACAAGATTTGATTCTGTTAATTTTGCATTTTTTTAGTCACTATGCTTTGTTCAGTTATTTGAATTTTCAGAAAGAACATGAGATAAATATATATTAGATTTCCTTACGCTGTCCTTGATACACCTCAAATTTTGTATCCTTTTTCTAACCTCAATAAATACTAGGGGCAAGGAAAAAATGACAATGAAAGTAAAAGGTAGCAGATGGAGTAACAAAACATGGGGTACAAATATTATTTCTTCCTTCTTGCCTGAAATGGTTGGATTAAAATTATTTGTTTCAGTGGGGAAAATGAAGATAGTAGAAACATAAAATACAGATTTTTTTTCTACATCAGTGTGGCTAGTTAACATTTCCTAAGCTTCTCATAGCCCAGGGTTCTCAATCCAAGCTCCAACAATAAAACCTAATCGTTAATAACACTTTGCTTTTTCTGATCTTGGCCCTGAAGGATGGAATAAAAGAAGGAAGATAGTCATTCCTACTGTCTCCTTTTTCCTTACCCCCTCCTACCTCAGTAGTTCTAGTGTCATATGTGTTCCCAGGACTGTCCCAATTTTGTTCACCACTTGAGGAAATTTTTTCCTTGAGACAACTTGTTCACTTCTTAATCTTGCTCTAGTGACTTAAAAAATTACAAAACGCATAGCTAATGTCTGAATTTTCCTCTTACTAATTTATGTGCAATTTTCCCTTCCACCAACAGGTGTATGTGTTTCCAAGGCAAAATATGCTTTAGGTTTTAAACACTGTTTGTTACAAGACATTGCTTATGATAGGACTATGAGACATTCAGTTAATACTATGTAGTTATTGCAGTGAACACTGGATGTCAGATTTTACTTCTAGATTATTTCCCAATAGAGGGCGCACTTGAATTGTTTCTAAACATTTCATTAGAATTTTTGCCACATTTTGAACTATTTCCTTTCAGCAGATTCCTATAAGCTTAACTACTACATCAAAGGATATGAACATTTTTAAATCTAAACATATAATGTGTAACATTTGTTTCAAATGATTGTGCCAACCTATCCCATTTGACCTCACTGTCCCAGAGCTGAGTAGTTCTTTTTTCTTTTTCTTTCTTTCTTTGTTGTTGTTGTTGTTGTTGTTGTTGTTGGTTTGTTTCTTTTTTAAGGCAGAATCTCGCTCTGTCGCCAGGCTGGAGTACAGTGGCGCGATCTTGGCTCACTGCAATCTCCACCTCCCGGGTTCAAGCAATTCTCCTGCCTCAGCCTCCCAAGTAGCTGGGATTACAGGCATGCACCACCACACCCAGCTGATTTTTGTAGTTTTAGTAAAGACGGGGTTTCACCATGTTGGTCAGGATAGTCTCGATCTCCTGACCTCGTGATCCACTCGCCTCGGCCTGCCAAAGTGCTGGGATTACAGGCGTGAGCCACCACACCTGGCCAAGCAATTGTTTTACATTCTAAGTGATGGATAACAAGATCTTGCTAATTTGATTGGGAGGGGAGCACTTACGTTTACTGGAATTTATGGGTCTTCGATTTTTAGCAAGATTATTGTCATCATTTTTAATACTCTTTTGCAATGATACAAATTATTTCTGTATACCTGCTAGATTCTTGCTGTATTTTTAAACCATTAACTACAAGAGACTGTTTACCTATTGAGAATATAAGGCCCTTTGTTATTTGCTGCAAAAATTTCAGACTTTTATTCATGTAATAGACTAATATTCATGTAATAGAATATTAGATATGATGCTTTTAAATCTTTTAAATATTTGACATTTCTATTCTATCAATCTTTTACTTTTATTTTTACATTGCTTTATTTTAAAATTTAAAAAGTTATTTTAAAATGTCATGAAATAAATCTTTATTACAAAAATTGAAATTGAACAGTATATAACTACATATATATAAAGTATACAGTGAGTTTCTAGTCTCTCATCTCTCATGCCTGCTACTTTCCAAGAATAACAATTGTTAATAGTTTATATATCCATCCAGAATTCTCTCCATATGTGTTTGTGTGTGCATATTACATAATAAAAACACATAAATATACTTTGTCACTTATAAAGTGGAATCGCATCATATATTGCTTTGCAACTTAGTTTTCAACTCAATAATATAGCTTGAGTATCTTTTCATGTTAGTTCATACAGATGTTTCTTATTTTATTTTAGATTCAGGAGCTACATATGCTTGTTTGTTACATGGGTATATTGCATACTGGGGAGGATTGAGCTTCCAATGTACCCAAAACCCAAATAGTGAACATTTTATCTGATAGGTAAATTTTCAACATTATCCCTCCTCACATTCTCCCCACTTTTGGATCCCCATATCAGTTTTTCTTTCTTTTCCTTTTTTTTTTTTTTTTTTTTTTTTTGAAACAGAGTCTTGCTCTGGCGCCAGGCTGGAGTGCAGTAGCACGATCTCAGCTCACTGCAACCTCCGCCTCCCGGATTCTCCTGCCTCAGCCTCCCGAGTAGCTGGAATTACAGGCATGTGCCACCATGCCCGGCTAATTTTGTATTTTTAGTAGAGACAGGGTTTCACCATGTTGGCCAGGATGGTCTGGAACTACTGAGCTCATGATCCGCCCACCTCAGCCTCCCAAAGTGCTGGGATTACAGTCATGAGCCATTGCCCCCTGCCTCTTTTTTTAATGATTATGCTAAAAAATGTATTCCACTCAAGATTCAGTGACTTGTCTTGTTCTAAAAATCTAATTGTTTGATTTTTTTCCTTTTCATTATTATATGTAAATTTAGTGGTTTGAAGTTTTGTGTTTAATTAAATACATAAGAAATGTATTTTGGTTTGTGATGTGAACTGGTCTAATTTTATTTATTAACTATTAAGAAGTTTTCCAAGCAATATTCATAAATAAGAGACATGAGCCTTTTTAATAGCAATGACTTAAGTATTAACATATGTGTTCAAGTCACAAATGAGTTCATCATAATTAGTTCTTACCTATTTATTAAAAGATATCCAAGGTCTTATACTGAAGCGGTTCTACTTTGCCTTACTTGCTGGTTTTATTGGTAAAAGTAGAAAAATGATGTTTCTTTTAAAGTGTTCCATTATTTGTGGAAATATCTTCTTTTGAATAGGACACTCAACATTATGTTTATCTTTATTATATGTCAATTGTATGGGGAAAATACAAGTTTTTTTAATTTTTGATTTTCTGGGGCTAGATAAGTTTATTCTAGAGTTCACATGTAAAATAAATAGGTAAGAGTAGCAATACAAAGTCTGAAACAGCAAGATAAAAGAATAGGTTAACCTCACCAATATTAAAATACACTATAAACCTTCTATAATTTTAAACAATGTAGAATGGTACATGATTATGCAGAACAGTAAGACAGAAAAAAAGTTCAGAAATAACAACAAATAGCTAGGAAAGTTTAGAGAAAGATAAAAGTGTAATCTCAAATCACCTGGGTAAAAATGCGATTTTAAATAAATGATAATGAGACAACTGTACAGTAATTTGAAAAAAGTAAAATAAAATTGGATCCATAACTCGCACTCTATACCACAATGAATTCCAAATTAATCCAAGGTATAAAAAAATTTAAAAGCACAAGGTGGCTCATACCTGCAATCCCAGCATTTTGAGAAGCTGAGGCAGGAGGATTGCCTAAGCTCAGGAGTTCAAGACTAACCTGGGAAACATAGTTAGACTCTAGTCTCTACAAAAAAAAAATTGTTTTAAAAAATTAGCCAGGTATGGTGGTGTGTGCCTGTAGTCCTAGCTACTCGGGGGGCTGAGGCAAGAAGATTGCTTGAGCCTGGAAGGGAAAAGCTGCAGTGATCCGTGATTGTGCCACTGCACTCCAGCCTGGGCAACAGAGCAAGACCTTGTCTAAAATAAAAATAAAAATAAAAAATAAATAAACAAATACTTTAAAAAAGAAGTCACACATTTACTAGAAGAAAACATGGGTTTGTTTTATTATAACCTAGATATGAGGTTATAATATCTAGGTTATAACAAAAACTACAAACCAAAACAAATTTAGAAGCAATAAAAGAAAAAAATTAAGCTCAGTACATTGAGTAGAAATGTATGGTGCATGTATGTAATTGTTCAATTGCAAAACAGCATAGCTACAGCAACAATACAAATGACAAACTAAGAGCAACAATTAGCAACTTATGTCAGAGATAAAGTGCTATTTTCTACAACATGTAAACAGTCCCAAAAATTGAGAGATGAAAAATATTTAAAACCGAACAGAAAAATGGGCAAGTGACATAGTTAATTCACAGAAAAATATAAACAAAGTGGCTGCAAATCATATGAAAAGATGCTTAAATTCACTCAACAGAAAAATGCTATTTAAACTATAATGAGATACGATTTCTGATCTATCAGATGGCCACAGTCAAAAATATTGAAAATTAAATACTGATGAATTGTGGAAAATTGGCCTATATATACATTGGTACTGAGCACATAAAGTATTACATTTCCAGTGAGGGGAATTTAGTAATAGCTAATAAAGTACGTATGCATTTACTCAGGCAATTCAACGTCTAGGAATTTACCCTGAGATTTCCCCCGTGAATATAAAACAAATGTTTGCACAAAGTAATTCATGCTGATATATTATTTGTAGTTGCAACGTTTGGAAACAACCTAAATTCCCAAGGTTAATAATCTAGTTGAATAGATTATGATACGTGCACACAATGGAGCACTATTCTCCATGATATTTTTAAGTATGAAAAAAACCTAGGTGCACAAGAATAAGAAACACGTACATCAACATAGATCTCTACTTATTTTGAAAATAGCAACTCAAAAAAATTAAATCAGAAACTTTTAACAAAAAATGACCTATAAATAATGGAGATTGGACTAAGGACACACTCCCTTGAATATATCCCTTTTACATAGTTTTGAACAAGGTATAAACCTGTGATTAAAAATAATATCAGGCTGGGTGCAGTGGCTCACGCCTGTAATCCCAGCACTTTAGGAGGCCAAGGAGGAATGATTGCTTGAGCCCAGGAGTTTGAGACCCACCTGGGCAACATAGTGGGACTCTGTCTCTAAAAAAAATTAAAACAGAAAAACAAAAAAATAAAAATAATATCTACTCCCTAGTTCTATCCACTGAAAAGACCTACAACTACTCCTGAGAAACAATGACCATTCCTAGTATCCAGATCTTTGTTTCTAATACATGTTAGGAGGAGTAAGACTTTTGATAAAAAGTCTACTTCTAGGTCCCTGGCAAGGAAAGATCATCTTGGGCAAGAAAGTAACAAAGTGGGGGCCGGGGCGCAGTGGCTCAAGCCTGTAATCCTAACACTTTGGAAGGCTGAGGCACGTGGATGACCTGAGGTCATGAGTTCGAGACCAGACAAGCCAACATGATGAAACTCTGTCTCTACTAAAAATACAAAAATTAGTTGGGCATGGTGGCACACGTCTGTAATCCCAACTACTCAGGAGGCTGAGGCAGGAGAATCGCTTGAACCTGGGAGGCAGAGGTTGCAGTGAGCTGTGATCGCATCACCGCACTCCAGCCTGAGTGATAGAGGGAGACTGTGTCTAAAAAAAAAAAAAAAAAGAAAAGAAAAAGAAAAAAAGTAAAGAAAGAAAGTAATGAAGTGTGTGGACTAAATGTGATCTTGTCAAAAGTAAACAAAACTGGTGTAACAGAACTCTAACTTGCCAAATTTCGTATAATTTGAGCATCAAAAATAACAACAATGGCAATGAATAACAGACTGATTTTTAAAAAATACTTATGTCCACAATGATATAAAAGCAGGGGTAGGATAGGTAGCAAGCAAAAAACTTCTTTTCTTTTATAATTTGGAGACGGGTTTTTGCTCTGTCGCTGGGGCTGGAGTGCAAGGACACAATCACAGCTCATGGCAGCCTCAACCTCCCAGGCTCAAGTGATCCTCCCATCTGAACCTCCAAAGTAGCTGAGAGTATAGGCACTGCCACTACTCCCTGGTTAACTTCTGTATTTTTAGTACAGATGGGGTTTCTCCATGTTGCCCAGGCTGGTCTCAAACTCCTAGGCTCAAGCCATCTGCTCACCTTGGCCTCTCAAAGTGCTGGGATTATAGGCGTGAGCCACAGCACCGGGCCCAACAGCTCTTCTTTATAGAAGAATATCTACTAAGAAATGAAGAAGGAATGACAAAATTAGAAAATTCCCATTTCAAAGAACTCAGTTTAATAATTGATTCAGGAAAGGATTATCAATGGATGGTTAAGTCAGTGCATGAGTGGCTATTGGGAAACAGGATAACATAGTGTCAAACTCTAATCTCACAGGTTATTTATTAATTGCAAAGGGTAAAATGTACCTTTATAATGGGATATCTAGTAATTATCATCTTAAACAAGTATTCAAATTAGCATTAGTAGTGGTAGAACAACCTAATACCATGAGTCTTCTGATATGATGCAATGAGAAGTGCCATATGTTGCCTATGTAGAATTCTTGTCTAAAGTGTTTAAGCAGAATCTAATCAGAAAAATTCAAAAGGTGGAACATTCTATTAGACAATTGGCCTGAACTCATAAAAATAGTCAATGTCATAAAAAATTGAATGCTTCCTTCATCCTAGATTATAGGGAACTAAGGATTCTTAACCAACTGTAATTTATAAACCTGCAGGAGAATAAAATCTAAAATACACTTTTTGGGGACCACTGTAAAAAATTAAATATGGACTCCATATTAAATGATATTATTGGATTAGTGTTAACTTTCTTACGTATAATATGGTAGTGGTTACATAGAAATTTATTTTTTTAATTCATCCTTGAGTATTTAATGGTAAACGTGGCATCTGTAATAATTTCAAATTGTTCTTAGTGAAGGGATGTATACATGGTTGTATGTGTAAGAGAGGGTGGGAGATGGGGAGAGATGTGAAATAAAGTATTTTAATGATAAAATATTAATAATTAATGAATCCAGATCAATGTTATAGAACTATTTATTATATCATTATTTGAACTATTGTTATGTTTGAGCCAAACTAAAGCTATTGATAAAAAGTAGCAGATTAATATGTACAAAAGACTGAAATAGAAGTCATCACAAATGTAATATAAAATAGTACACTAAAAATGGTATTTTATTTTTAGTTTTCCTTGACTAAGGAGTTCTTCTTTCTCTATCTCTTCATCATTAACCTTATGACTACTAATTATTAATAAATATTGACTTTTTAATGTTTTATTCTATTCAAAAACCTTAAACACAGACATAAAAGAAAAAGTGTTAGCAGTAGATGATAGAAACCTAAGAAGGAAAAAATGCAGTAGAACAAAGATGAATCACAGAGGAAAGAGGAAGCAAAGCTCCAAAGAGAAAAGAAATAGTAAGATAAATACGATAGAAATAAGGAGGAAAGTGACAAATTAATTAATTCAACAATTGTGTCAGGCTGAGTGCTGTGGCTCATGCTTATAATCCTAGCGATTTGGGGAGGCTGAGTTGGGAGGATCACTTGAAGCCAGGAGTTTGAGACCAGCCTGAGCAACACAGTGAGACCCATCTCTACAACAAATAATAATAATAATTAATAATAATAATGAGAAAGAGAAAATAAACAATTGTATCAGGCACTCTTCTAGGTATTAGAGATAGAGTGATAATGGTTAAACTGCAGTGAACAAAAGAAACAAAAATCCCCACTTTCGTTCTAGGAAAAAAAAGGCCTACCTAGGCACTATTCTAGGGGCTTTACATTTATTATCTCACTTTATGAGATTTGTACTCTTCTTCACCTACTTTTTCATGTGATGAAACTAAGGCAAAGAGAAGATAAGTATCCTGCCCATGATTACGCAACTAGCATGTAGCAGAGGTAGGAATTGCATCTAGGGAGTTTGGCTCTACCATTCACTATTGAATTCTGCACTACACCACATTAGGAAGTAAGGAAGGGATTGTGCTGTGGTTTCAATGTGTCCCCCAGAAAGTATGTGTTGGAAATGTAATTCCCAATGCAACAGTGTTGGGAGGTGTGGCCTAAGAAGAGATGATCAGGCCATGAGGGCTCTGCCTTCATGAAAGGATGAATATTCTTATTGAGGAAGTGGGTTTATTATTAAAGAGGAAGTTTGGCCCCCTGCACTCTCCTCTTTCTTGCCCTTCTACTTTTTCCTGTCGGCTGATGCAGCAAGAAGGCCCTTGCCAGATACTGGCCCCTCAGTCTTAGACTTTCCAGCCTCCAAACCATGAGCCAATAGATTTCTATTAATTGTATATTGCCTATTCTGTGCTGTTCTGTTGTGGCAGCACAAAATGGAAAAATGGATTAGGAAGGATTACATAAAAACTAAAATAAATAAATAAATAATAAAAATAAATAAATAAAAATGGAGGAGGAGGGGAGAGTGAGAAATTACAGAGAAAGAGTAAAACAGATGTAAATCACAGCCAGAGGAAAAGATTGCTATCAGTATTTAACTGAGAGAGGGCTAATTCCATGGTTTTCTTAATAAAATTATAGTATAGAAAATAAGAAAATAGCTTGTTCAGTGGCTCATGCCTGCAATCCCAAAACTTTGGGAGACTGTGGTAGAAGGATTGCTTGAGGCCAGGACTTTGAGACCAGCCGGGACAATATAGGAACATTTTATCACTACAACAAATTACCTGGGTGTCATGGCTCACACCTGTATTCCCAGCTACACAGGAGGCTGAGGCAGGAACACTTGAGCCTGCAAGGCCAAGGCTGCAGTGAGCGTGACAGTGCCACTGCACTGCAGCCTGGGCAACAGAGTGAGACCCTGTCTTTTTTTTCATTTTTTTTCATTTTTTTTTTTAAAAGGGACCGGGCACGGTGGCTCATGCCTGTAATCCCAGCACTTTGGGAGGCTGAGGTGGGTGGGACACAAGGTCAAGAGATCAAGACCATCCTGGCCAACATGGTGAAACTCCATCTCTACTAAAATACAAAAATTAGCTGGGCCTGGTGGCATGTGCCTATAGTCCCAGCTACTCAGGAGGCTGAGACAGGAGAACTGCTTGAACTCGGGAGGCGGAGGTTGCAGTGAGCCAAGATCATGCCATTGCACTCCAGCCTGACAACAGAGCAAGACTCTGTCTCAAGAGAAAAAAAAAAAAAAGGAAAAAGGAAAAAGAAAGAAAACAAGCAAATAATACAAGTTTATCCTTAACAAAGAGGTAAAGAAAGAAGGAGGAGTAGAAGTAAGGAGCAGAATTGATTAATGACCAACTCAATGACCACAACTCAGCCTGCCTTGCCATTTTTCCCAAGCCTTGCCCTTGAGGGGTGAATTATGAAGTATATACAAGATAATGAAGGATTATTACTAACAGTTTCTTTGACTTCATGGACATTCCAGATCAACTTGTTTGCAAACTTGCCAAACAACAGACAGTATTTTCCACCCACCCACTCTTTGCTTTGTTGATATAACATAGCACATTTGTATGTCTTCACATGGAGCTAAATATTTGGAAAATGAAGCCTCTGTGGATATAATATATTATTGAAGATTCCTCCAGTTGTTATAACCTAATTTGATCTTGTACATTGATTATGTAATAATATAATTGGAGGAAAAATTGCCTTGATCTTTTAAAAATTTTTAAATTATTATCTAATCCAGGTTTGATATTGATTGTGACCTTTTCTTTATAACTATAATGAGTGATTGTTTTATTTGAAATATTTAATATTAACTGATATTGAGTCAAAGATTAAATTCTGTCTATTGGAGAGGTAAACTTTTGTTTGTGCTCAAGATGGATATGGGCTAAAGAACATTGGTTTTTTATTATCATCATTAAATGCTGACTCAGTTACTGGTGATGCAATTTCCTGTTTAGTAATTTGCTTATTCAAACTCAGTCAGAGAGCCTCATCTTAAAGCTTGTTCTCTGACAGGAGAGAATGATGATGAATATACTTTAAAACTTTGGATAATGTAGGCAGCTGACACGGAATTACACTTTTAAAATCCCATTAAAGCAACAACTAATCAGAGTACTACATGAGTCATCCTTTGCAGTTATCTAGCTAACCTCATATTCTTTGTCTTTTAACTTGCAATTTCAAAATGTCTTGCCAACATCATTTAGGAGTTGCCACATCTCTTTGGAATGAAAGTGCTTTTGAGAGAGAAAAAAAGAGAGAGAGAGAAAGTCTCAGGGCCACATGCTAAGTAAACTTTAAGCCTCTTTTATCTTTTCCCAGGAAAAAAGAAAGATATTAGTCACTCAAAATTTAAGCTGAAGAAACCTTTTTAAAACAATTACTTCACTTTCCATTTAATCTCAGACCACTGGGGATATTTACAGTATTTCCACTCTCCCTCTTTTCCTTTTTCCCCCTAAATTTGTAACTTCCAACATTTTCTCTTCTACCCAAAAATTACGAGTCTGATTCTCATTATCTAGCTTAAGTCCTTGACTTCTACACCTTTCCCTGAGGACCTCATCAAAAACTATGCTTTGGGTCCACAATTCTAAAGAACAATGAACTTTAAAAATTAAATTTTAAAATTTGTTTACAGGTTTTATAGTTTACAAAGAGTTATCAGAAGAATTGTTTCATCTGAACTCCATAATAACACTGGGAAGAAAGCAAGGCTGGTATTCTTTATACCTCAGAGATGAGAACATAGGGAGACTTGCCAAGGTAACATGACCCATTCAAGTCTCCTGACTCAGTCCAGAAAAACAGCCAGGTGTTTTTCTTTGCATAGGCTGTGTTATCCAGGTCATGAAAACCTTAGTTATAAGAGGAAATATGATTAAGATCTCATTTTAAAGGCTTGCTGTTTTTAATGTCGGTCCATAATCAGGTTAAATTTTGTTTATTTAGAGTAATCTCACTCTATCCTCAAACCTGTGCTTTGTGTTCATTTAGGCTGTTTGTTTATTCTTTTTATTAATATTTATTCACCTTCAACCATATATAATAACCGTTTAGGGTAGGATTATGAAGCTCTTTTATGCCATGTCTAAAAGTTTGACTTTATTTTTGTAGCTTCAGGGGTTGAAGAAGAGATAGAAAAGAAAAAATATTTTACGGCTAAGCACTGTGGCTCATGCCTGTAATCCCAGCACTTTGGGAGGCTGAGGCAGGTGGATCTCCTGAGCTCAGGAGTTAGAGATCAGCCTGGCCAACATGGTGAAACCCCATCTCTTCTAACGATACAAAAATTAGCCAGGCATGGCAGTGCCTTCCTGTAATCCCAGCTACTCAGGAGGCTGGGGCAGGAGAATCGCTTGAACCTGGGAGGCGGAGGTTGCAGTGAGCTGAGATCATGTCACTGCACTCCAGCCTGGGTGACAGAGTGAGACTCCATCTCAAAAATAAATAAATAAATGAATAAATAAATAAATAAATAATTTGTAAGTGGGATCTACAGCACTTGGCTTAATATTAGATATACGGGATACAGATAACCTCTGAGAGAAAGGGAAGATCGTACAGTTTCCAGTTATGTAATTTTTGAGAATAAGGAATGCAGAAAGAGAAGACAAATTTAAGTAATGATAAATTCAATTTTAGAGATTTTGGATTTAGAGTGACTGCAGAACCCTCAGAAAAGAGTCCAGTAGAAAACTCAGTGAAACATTTTTCGCTATATTAGACTGTGATAAGAAACAATCCCAAAATTTCATTGGTTTTCAACGACAAAAGTTTACTTCATGCTCAAAATACATATCAGCTGCTGCAGCTTCACGATTCTACTCAGCTTTGTTCTGTGTGTTGTCTTCATTCTGGGATTATGGCCAAGATAGCAGCCGTGATATGGGGCATTCCCAGAGCCAACCTTGCAATGACTCTTTAAACTTCTGCTCAGATGCATCCAATGTCACATCTGCTTACATCCTATACGCTGCAGCAAGTCACATGACCAATGTCAACATCAGTGGAATGGGCAAGTGTATTTCTATAGAGGAAGCATTGCAAATCACATAAAAAACAAGCTCATAAGTATGATCCTCCTTCAGGAAGAGGAAGTAAATAATTGGAGACAATAATATAATCTACCACAAGTCTAGTCTAGAGGTAAGCGGCATGGTCTAGAATAGAAATATAAATTGGAGAATCATCAGTGTACAGGTTGCAGTTGAAGCTACGGAGATAGTTAAAATCATGGAGAGTATTTTAGATTTATGATAAAAGAAATATCAAGAACAAAATTGCTCTATTCATATGCCTCCATTGCATCATAGCTTAAAATGTTGCTTTGTTCAGAATACCCTATTTGTCACTTCCATATCCAAATTCTACTTCTAATATATTGTACGGATTTGTTGTTCAGCTGAGTGCTTTTCCATTATAGAAGCCAAAGAGGTCCCCCAAATTTTTTTGACTATATCTTTTCTTTTATTGTCCTGTATTATCAAAGGGTAAGCAGGTGGTATAAACTCAGCCAAGTGGATACCTCTGAGTGGGATTTTGTTTCCTAAATGCCTCAAAGACAAGTGAGAGAGTTCAAGTTTATTTATTGGGCATGGTGGTTTATGCCTGTAATCGCAGGACTCTGGGAGGCTGAGGCAGGTAGATCACTTGGGCCTAGGAGTTTGAGACCATCCTGGCCAACATGGCAAATCCCTGTCTATGAAAAACACAAAAATTAGCTGGGCATGGTGATGTGCACTTTAGACACAGCTATTAGGGAGGCTGAGGTGGGAGGATTGCTTGAGCTGGGGAGGTCGAGGCTGCAGTGAGCCACGATAGCATCACTGTACTCCAGCCTGGACAACAGAGCAAAACCCTGTCTCAAAAAAAAAAAAAAAAAAAAAAAAAAAAAAAAAAAAGAGTTTATTCAGCCTAGTGATGGAATCTGCTTCCACTGCAGAGACTTCTCCTGCAATATTATCTGCAAGAACTTTCCTTTTTACCTATGTTAAAGTCTGCTACATCTGCTTCCCCAACAAACCTGTGAGCTACTAATATCCTCATGTTAGTTAAGTCTATTTTCCTTAACTTAAGTAGAGTTGGTATATTAGCTCAGGCTGCTCCATAATAAAATACCATAGATTGCATGGCTTAAACAGCAGAAATTTATTTTCTCACAGTTTTTGGAGACTGGCAGTCTGAGAGCAAAGGGTCAGCATGGTTTGGGATTTTCTTCCTTGAGAACAATCTCTCTTCCCCTCTTCTAAGGTCACAGTCCTGTGGGATTAAAGTCACTACTCTTATTACCTCATTTAACCTTATTATCACATTAAAAAAACCCTAGCTCCTGATACATTCACACTGAGGGGCAGAGTTTCAACCTAGGAACTTTGGGGGGTTATCATTCAGTACATAGCCTTTGGTTTCTGTAGCTTCCAACTAAAGTATCCAAACCATACAGACAGAATTTCCCTGTTTCCAAGAAGCCTGTCTCAACTACTCTAGCTCTCACCACTTTCTTTCCTTTACTAAATTTCATTACTTTGAATTCCCTTTAGTAAATTGTGGTCCCAAATATACATGTTGTTCTTAATTTTTCCTTATTTAATAACCTTAAAGGTAATCTAATTTGGTGGTTGTCAGACTTGGTGGCATATTAGAATCATCTGAGCAGATTTTTAAAATGCCAGTGTCCTAAGGTCCACTCCCCGCCAATTACATCCAAACCGCTCAGAGGAAGCCAAATAACATTTTTGTTTACAAATATTCCCCTAGGTGATTTCGGTGCACAGCCAAATGTGAAAATTACTGAAGTAATTCAATCTTATTTACAAGTTGGAAAATGTGGCTGTTTTATGTCTATTAGTTTTATTCCCCCAACCTGATTATAAACTCTAGTTACAGAAATTTTTGCATTTACTTAACAAGAATAATGTAGTTATATAGGATGGGTGCATATCTAGCAAACAATTAATGAGCTTCTTTATGCAAAGAAGGTTTATTATCCATTTTTTTTTTTTTTGAGGTAGAGTCTCGCTTTGTTGCCAAGGCTGGAGTGCAATGGTGTCATCTCAGCTCGCTGCAACCTCCGCCTCCCAGGTTCAAGTGATTCTCATGCCTCAGCCTCCCGAGTAGCTGCTGGGACTCCCAGTGTGCACCACCATACCTGGCTAATTTTTTTGTATTTTTTAGCAGAGATGCAGTTTCACCATGTTGGCCAGGTCGATCTCCAACTCTTGGTCTCAAGTGATCTGCCCACCTCGGCCTCCCAAAGTGTTGGGATTACAGGCGTGAGCCATCACACTTGGCCTATGAAATGGTCCTTAATCTTAGTTACACGTTGATCATTTCAGATGGCGTGGTGCAAAAAATGGTCTTGCCTGCACCCCCTCATTCAGTCTGATCGAATAGTATCAGGTGAGGCCTGAACTTCATGTACAACCACAGTTGAGAACAACCACTAATCTATTTCTTGATGAAATTGATATGTGAGTGAGCACAACCTGTCATAACATGGCAGGCTCATTTATCTCTAAAGATGAAAAATATTATCTGAATATATTTATTTATCAACTGACCTAATAAGAGTAAGTGGGCCTAAGAGTCTTTGCTGAAAGACTCTTGTCTGAATTGTGAATTCTGTTGCCAAAAGCACTAATGGACAACTAATCTGCCAATATTGTATAGACTCATAGAGTGTCACATTAACTCTACAACCAGATACAGAAACAAAAACTGTAGCTAATATGCTCAAATAGAAGAGTTCTTCTTTGTCCTTCTACTTGCTACAACTCTGTATTTCCCACTTAAAAGTAAAATCCTATTAATGTATTGTTTTATTTGATTGATATATGTATTCAATTGATGCATTGCTGCATTTCTTAATCAGCCACTTCAAGCTGATTGTAACCAAGTAACCACAAATCCATTCCTGCTCCAATGTGTCCCCCTCACTTTCTACCCACAATGTATGTATCTACTTCATTTGGGAGTACAACATTATATGCTTTCTAAATTGACAAGTTTTACATTTTAGTAAACAAAGACCAGCAGGAACACTCCTGTACTAAAGAAAAATAAGTTAGGTTTATTTTTCTTGCTTCAGCAGCTAAGAATGCACCCTTGAGTAATCATGGGATAATTCACTAAGTGGATTTGGGAGAGGCTTTGTATAGGATTTGGACTAGAGATGATAGTCCTAAATAAGATTTAAGGAAGCAGGAGCCAGTGCTGCATTAGATGTTGTCAAGAACTGGGATCAACTCCGTGATAGGGTACCTTGGTGACTTTTATCTAGGAGAGGATTAAAGTAGATGTAGACCAGAAGTATCATTAGTAAAGGATTGATAGTCACTTCTGTTAGCTATAAGAGGGGGATGTTTAATCTTCCTTATGGTTTTTAGTGTTCTTGTCTGTCTTGTTCCAAACATGGTCACAGAGTGGTTTTATATAAACGATGCTTCTTGATAATGTTCAGTTGGGATCACCATGGCCTGGCCACCTGAAGGGCCACTTTTTGCTTTCTCAGAAGTTAAAAACTGTTGAATAGACAAGTTTTTAAACTCAAGAATGTTATATCTGATTGGGGAAAAAAAAGCTATGAAATATTGCTACAGTTGTAAATTAAAGGCAGAGGTCTGCAAGTGGAGAGTAAACCTTCAAAAGGCAGAATTGCTCGAATGACTGAGAGTGTCGTAAGTATGTAAAATAAGTTCTAGTTCTAATAGGCAAAATAAGAGGGACTGGTCTTTGGTTAGATTGGGCTATTAATTAAAGTCTTCTTCTTTTGGCCCTACCAGGGCAGAGCATGTGCTGATGATCCCCAATAATTTTACAGATCCCAGAAATATAAATTTCTTTATTACCCCTCATTGGCCTGCATATTTGCAGCTATAATGGGCACATCAGAGAGGAAGTAAATGGGTTCACTTTAGTGTCCTCTATCAGTCTTTTAGGCACTTTGAGATATTAAAGCACAACAGACACCACTATCCTTGAGGCAAGCTGCCTGTTTTTCTGGTTGATATTCTTTTTAGACTTTACCTTTTTGAAGATTGATTTATTTAGCGTTTCCCCTTCATGTTCTTTCATGCATTAATACATAACTTCTTGACATCTAGAAATTCAAGTGCAATATGACAAATGAGTCTGCTTCATTCTTCAGCAAATAACTTTTCCTCTTTTCTCATCCCCCTACTCTAATATCTCATGCAATCCACAATGGCAAGAAAACTATTTGAAAGCAATAAATGTTGTGGTTTACATTATATTTCCCTTAAAATACAGATACCTTATTGGAATTCTCCCCATATTCTTCAAGGAAAGAAAATATAGTATTCTTGTTGCAACTCTAAATAAGCAAAAAAGTGTTAGAGTTTATCTATACATATTTTTGGAAATGCTTCTCATAATGTCCATAAACCACTAGGTTAGAATTACTGAGGGATTTGCTAAAAATCTGTATCCTAATCTCTACCCCAAACCTATAAGAACAGAATCTTTGTAAGGAGGGTAAGACTTGCGCTTCAGGTAATTTTCATGTATATTAAGGTTAATTGATTATCTCCTAGTTCTGAACAGAGGATTGATGTATGTTACTGCATATATAAGAATAAAAACTTTAGGCCGGATGTGGTGGCTCATGCCTGTAATCCCAGCACTTTGGGAGGCCAAGGTGGGTGGATCATCTGAGGTCAGGAGTTTGAGACTAGCCTGGCCAACATGGTAAAAGTCCGTCTCTACAAAAAATACAAAATTAGCCAGGTGTGGTGGCACATACCTGTAATCCCAGCTTACTCAGGGGGCTGAGGCAGGAGAATTGCTTGAACCTTGGAGGTGGAGGTTGCAGTGAGCTGAGATGGTGCCATTGTACTCCAGCCTGGGCAACAAGAGTGAAACTCTGTCTCAAATAAATAAATAAATAAATAAATAATAAAATCTTTAAGAGGATAAGCAATTTGGCTTGTTCCTCCAGATGTCTCTATCACCTAGAAGACTAGCATATAGTTAGTAATTAGTGGTTATGTAAATGAATAGAAAAGAACATGAAGTCACAGGCTTAAAATATGAAGGTAATTTAGAGGTCATTTTGGAGCAAGCATTTAAATAAGTTAGAATCTTGGCTCCACTGTTTATTGGTGTTTGACCTTGGGCACACACTTAACCTCTTTGTGCTTCAAAGATTTCAAGGGGACCAAAGAAATATTACTACTTTCACAGTTTATTGTGAAGAATAAATGTGTTTAAATATATAGAGTGCTTAGAACAATTCTTGGCTAAGACACTCAAAAATTTGAGCTCATTGTGATTGAGGAGAAACCAGCCCAGGTCAGGCATGTATATTTTTTGGTTGTTTTTGTTGTTGAAGAGACAGAGGTCTCACCATATGGTGCAGGCCAGATTCCAACTCCTAGGCTCAAGACACCCTCCCACCTCAATCTCCCAAGCAGCTGGGATTACCAGTAGGCGCCGCTGTGCCCACTAAGGTCAGGCTTCTAATCACCCAGGTCTGACCCAGATTTTCTCACTCCTCCTCTATCACTTTATTTCTTTATATGATTTGGCAGATATCAAAAGTCCTCCCTTTCCAAATATCTCACTATACTACTTTGTTTTTTACATATGGGCAGAATTTTTCACCATTGCACTCATTTTTCTAAATCAGGCAGGATTTAGATTTCTCTTTCTTTCCTTTCTTTCTTTTTTCTTTTTTTTTTTTTTTGACAGATTCTTGCTCTAACACCCACACTAGAGAGCAGTGGTATGATCTTGGCTCACTGCAACCTCCCCCTCTCCCGTTCAAGCGATTTCGTGCCTCAGCATCCCAAGTAGCTGGGATTACTTACATGTGTGTACCACCATGCCTGACTAATTTTTGTACTTTTTGTAGAGACTGTGTTTCACCATGCTGACCAGGCTGGTCTCAAACTCCTGGCATCAAGTGATCCACCGGCCTCAGACTTCCAAAATGATGGGGCTACAGGTGTGAACCACCACACCCAGTCATCAGTGGGTTTTTTAATGAAACAAACAGCTAAGGATGAACTGGAAACCACAAACTGAGCTCTTTTTCTGTGACCTAGCCTCCCCGGTTAACCTTAGGCAAAGAGTAGTGGTCAGCGGGCCTGCCTATGGGTAAATTCTAAAAGCCTCGCCAGAGACACTTAACTTTTTTTAACCCCTGTGGTTAAAGAGGACGGGTGGGTGCAGAGGGAATTTTATAAACGACACAAACACAAACAATTTTAAGTCCTGAAAAAATTCATTTGGATGTTTGTTTTGCTTCTGTTTTATAGCTTGTTTTAAATCAAAGACTACACCTTCCTGAGACAAGCGTTGATTACACACAAAATGAAGACTGGCCAGGGCCGTGGCTCAAGCCAGTAATCCCAGAATTTTGGGAGGCCCAGGTGGGTGTGTGGGTAGGGTGGGGGATCCTGGGTATCTCATAAGCCCAGGAGTTCCAGACCAGCCTGGGCAATATAGGAGAGCCCCACACCTACCATCTCTTAGAAAAATAAAAATAAATAAATAAATAAATAAATAAATAAATAAATAAATAAAAGCCGGGCATGGGGGTGCGCGCCTGTAGTCCCGGCTACTTGAGGGGCTGAGGTGGGAGCCTGGAAAGTCGAGGCTG
Source organism: Pan troglodytes (assembly GCF_028858775.2). Lineage (NCBI taxonomy): Eukaryota > Metazoa > Chordata > Mammalia > Primates > Hominidae > Pan > Pan troglodytes. The sequence continues at coordinate 55,410,847 of NC_072403.2, forward strand.
CGCCACTGCACTCTATCCTGAGCTACAGAGCGAGACCATATCTAATGTGGGGGGGTGGGGTAAGAGGAAGGGGGAGCGGGGAGAGGGAGAGAGAAAGAGAGCGGGAAAAAAGAAGGAGGAGGAAGAGGAGGAGGAGGACACAGGTGTGACCATTGTCCTCCAGAGCTACAGATTCTGGCAAAGAAGAAGGACAAAGAAACCAAAACCAGTTTCTCCAAGGCTTCAGCTTTTCAGTCTGACCCTTTGATCTACATTCCATTATTTTGGCAGCATGGTGGGAGTGGATTCGGAATGGACAAAAACCCTTTTCAGAATTAGATCAGCTAATTAAAATGCACACAAACTTCTTTGTTCCTTCACCTCAAGGAGCGTCCTTGGAAAGCAAACATACTTCGGGGCATTTCAGTGGGGGCGCAGTGCGAGGGTGTCCTTTGCGCCTCAGCTCCGGAGAAAAACGAAAGGTGGGTGGGAAACGAGGATAGAGGTGAAAAGTAAGAGGGGACTGAATCAGCTAATGACAAAGGGAGCAGGGCTCCGGACAGGGGTAGGAGGAAGAAGAGGAGTGACTGGGGCTTGTGTCAAGCTTCTTCTGAATGGCTAGACAGCCGCCAGGTGGGAGAGGCGGAGGGTGAAGAGGCGGGTTCCGCACGCGGTTAGCCTGGGGCTGATCTAGTCTTCAGCTTTCACCGGCTGGGAGTCCGGAGCTGCAGCAGAGGCCACACCCAGGGCTTGGTGGTCCCGCGCTTTCCGGAGCTCAGCAGGCGCTTGCTGCTTGAACCGGTCAAAGAAGGAACGAATGAATGACCCTTTTGCCAGGATGGAGACCCGGGGGCCTCAGGGAGCGGCGAATCCCATGGACTCCTCCCGCAGCCTGGGGGACCTCGGGCCTTTTCCGCGGGAGGTAGGGCGCGGGGCTCCGCTAGCTCCGGGCTCCCGGAATCCCGCGACGGCAGGGGCGAGCCGAAGCCAGGGCGGCGGCCACAAGGACAGATCGGCAGATCGGGCCCTCGGACCTCGGGCTGGGGAGGAATTGGACCGTGAGTCCTGGGTCAGAGAGAAAGTGCTCTTTCTCCTGCACCCAGAGAGGTGGTTAGGGACTCGAGGGGACCCTGCACGGGAAGAGGTGGCCGGTGCAGAGGACCTTCCTCATGCGGGTGGAGAGGACCACGGCGAGGAGCCCAACTACCCTTCTGTCTTTCAACGAGAAAAGCGAATTTCTGGCAGGCGTGTAGCCCCGCCGCGGGACGCAGCAGACCCACCCAAATACGTGCTTGTGCGGGTGGAGGATTATCAGGTAACACAAGAAGTGTTGCAGACCTCCTGGGCCAAGGGTCGCATGACCACGAGGACTGAGGAGCACTTCGTGACCGCGCTCACTTTTCGCAGCAGTAGAGAGGGACAGCCTGGGGAACGCTGGGGCCCTGCTGAATCCCGGGCTCTCCAGGCACTAACAGGGGCACCCCGCGTCCACGCCGCGGAGAGGAGGGTTTCACCGTCTCCAGGGACTTGGCTCGAGGAAATTAAACTCTAATGAGTAGCCCGAGAAATGTTCCGGGATGGTGGATGAGCGATCATCCTTAAAAGAAAATGCTATTCTGGGAGCTCCAACCTGCAATTAACCTACAGAAGGAACCTTTTGAGAGGCTGGTGCAGCGCTTCGGGGAGGCAGATTAAGAACTGTAAGCAGCATAATACCTCCTTTGTGGCTTGAATTCCTTCGCTGTCTGGGGACCTAAGTCATTCAGAAGAGGGGGAGAAAAGATATTTTCAGATTGGCAGAATGTGGGAGTTTTGAAATGAGAAAACCTGTTGTTAATTTGCATTTTGGAATAACTCTCAATTGATCTCTTTTCTGTCCCCCCCCCCTCTTGTTTCTCTTTAGGACCTAGAAACAGAAGTGAAGTTTGAAGTCTGCTCTCTGCAAAGAGGGTGGGAGTGGGTGGAGAAGAGGCTTGTTTTAAAAGCCAAAAACAGAAAGTAAAAAGAAATGGGAAAGTAAAACCAAAGCAGCAAGTGACTCTCTTCTGATGTGCACTTTTCATTTTTCTCCCCCACATTTCAGTGTTAGAAAGAAAAAGAGAGGAGCTAGGGAAAGAAGGAGTTGGGGACAGAAGACTAAGATTTCAACATGAAATTCCATTTTCAAAGGCTTTACCGCAAACAATAGCTAATTTAGTCCTGTAAACATGCATTTATCATACATTTTAATTTTAATATTAAAAATACTGCATGTAAATGTTCTGATCTAAAGGTAGATAGCAATATGTAGTTTGCCATAAAATGAATGCATGTCTTATTCTTTTCCATAGTTCTTCATTAATGAGACTTGTAGTCAATAATAGATTGAAAATATCATTCTCCTTGTGTAGTTAAAAAAAATCTCCTCTGGTAATACTGAAACAACTAATTTTTCTTATTTTGTTTGTTCCTCTTTATTATTAAATACTATCTGAATTAACTCTTTAGTAGTTGGCCTGGTTGAAGCTCTGTGAGGAGCAAAGCAGCCCTCTCCAGGTGAACTGCTTGACTTTACCACCTGAAGGAGTATTTACTGCAAGAATTAACAAAGCAGGTAGGACTCTGGCTTTTGATGAGCAAATGGTTGAAAAGTGCCTCCTTCCCCAGTCTTCCCTTTTGCCTTCATTTTTAGTTTAGAGCTTGAAGTGTTCTCAAAAGATCATCTGATCTACCTCTTGCCTCCTGGCAGGCCAGATAGATAAGATGCCCCTGTTTTACTCATGAGCCAACCTAGGCCTAGAGGTCTTGTAGCATGTCTGAGTCACACAGCTAGTAATTGCATATGCTTACTAAGTGGATGAAAAATGTGATAATCTCCCTCCTAAAGGTTTGGGGCGGCCTTTAGAGGATTTATTTGACCCTTACTTAGGGGTCAAAAGATGCCTGAGGATATCCTAGGTTTTCTTTCTTTTTCTATTTTTTTCTTTTTTTTGAGACAGAGTTTCTCTCTTGTTGCCCAGATTGCAGTGCAATGGCACGATCTTGGCTCACCACAACCTCTACCTCCAGGGTTCAAGCGATTCTCCTACCTCAGCCTCCTCAGTAGCTGGGATTACAGGCATGTGCCATCACCCCGGCTAATTCTGTATTTTTAGTAGAGATGGGGTTTCTCCATGTTGGCCAGGCTGGTCTTGAACTCCCAACCTCAGGTGATCCTCCTGCCTCCGCCTCCCAAAGTGCTGGGATTACAGGTATGAGCCACCATGCCTGGCCAATATCTTAGGTTTTCTAACTCATGTTTATGAGAAGTACTAGAATCACCTTAATGTTCCTGAATTCCGCAAGGCCTCTTGGCTGGAGAATCATCACTAGCAGTTCTTAGGCCTGTGAGACCCTCACTTGGGAGAGGAATTCAGCATCTGAGCTCATCTGTGTTCAAAATTGCTTGACAGGTAGAAAAGATTCATCCCTTAAAATGAATCTCTTTTCCTTAACAACCCTCCCTGACTCCAGTGGGAGATTAACTTGCTTGGCATGTAAGTTTCAGACCTGAGCTTATTAATTTGGTTGAATCATCACATGTCCCAGGTGACTAATCATTGAATATAGAGAACAAAAAAAGTCTCTTTCACAATAACCAAAAATGGTAAGTAGCATCACTCAGCTGCCTTCTCTGGAGGCAATTTCTGGTGTTCAGCTGCTTGGGTTCAAAACTGGCTCTACCTCTTTATTAACTTGTGTCCTTGGGCAAGTTGCCTTATCTCTGTGTGCCTCTGTATCCTGATTTGTTAAGTGGGGACAATAAATAGTATCAACTTCATAGAGGGTTTTTTTTTCTTTTTTAGGGTTAAGTTAAATGAAAATACTTAGAACCCTGCCTGTCATACAATAAATCCTCAAAGTTAGTTACATTTTTTATTATTAGCATGGTTATTATTTAGTTCACTTTTCATCCTAACTAGGCTTTAGTCTTTTGTTTAGTAACAAAGAGCAGAAATTGTATAACACAAGAAAGCTAATGAAAGTCAAACCGGTGGTTTTTAATAAGACTCTTCTCTACTCCTGAAAGAAAGGACTTATTTCCAGCTTTTCCTAACCTTTAATGGATCAGTAAGTATATTTCTTAAATTCTTTAGAAATGACCTTCACATCTTCTGTAGGGACTCATGGTAAAGCTCAAAGGACTAAGGTACACTATGCTTAACAGTCACTGAAAAGAGTTTACATACCGCCTAGTTCTGGGCAGATGGGAGCTTTGAATACTTTCTTTGACCTGTCAGGTTACTTTGTTTTCCCTCTGGGATTTTAAATCTGATGCCCTGTTGTCTAGAAAAGCAGAATAGACACAATTTGTTTTCATTTTGTCTTTCAGCCAAAAATGTATTTAGTCAAGTTAGCTTAACTCCTTTAAACCAAATATGTTTGAGTTAATTTTGTTTTGTTTTTGAGACAGAGTCTTGCTCTGTCGCCCAGGCTGGAGTGCAGTGGCACAATCTCTGCTCACTCCAAGCTCCGCCTCCCACGTTCACACCATTCTCCTGCCTCAGCCTCCCGAGTAGCTGGGACTACATGCGCCCACCACCATGCCTGGCTAGTTTTTTTGTATTTTTAGTAGAGACAGGGTTTCACCGTGTTAGCCAGGATGGTCTCGATCTCCTTGACCTTGTGATCCGCCCGCCTCGGCCTCCCAAAGGGCTGGGATTACAGGCGTGAGCCACCACGCCCGGCCTGTTTGAGTTAATTTTAAGTGAATTTTTTTTTTCCTTTTCTCACTGTTTCAAGCAATGAAAATTTATTTTTAAAGTGCTTACTCAACTTCCCTATTAACTGCCTAGAACATGTTTATAGATTTCATTTAATATAGAGTTCCTTTTCATTGGAAACAAAAAGCAGTAAGTCGAAATACTGTTGAATTTGCTTCACAGGTGTTCCTAATCCAAGCAGAACCCCGTTATTTGAAGAGCCTGAGAAATCTTATCCCGTTTACAAATGTCCTGGGAGTGCATCCAAAGTGAAACTTGGGCATCCTCAATACTAAGAAATCTCTGAGAATGACTGAGTCTTGGTTCTTTGATCTTACCTCTACTCCTCTGAAAAACATGATTATCTAAAATTGTGTTAGGTGGATGAACCGCATCAAAGACTTCCAGAAGCCACTCCAGTGACCATAAGATAAATGTCAGAATCGCATAACCCCCGGGATCAGGCAAGTGTTATCCTCTCTTAAAACTCTTTGTTTACAACCATGATCTCCTTTTGGGAATCATTACATTTGACTTGCTGCTTATTTTTGTTGGATGTTACCAGTGCTTGGTGATAAAACTTGATGTGGCTCTTTGCTTTGAAAAAGAAAAAAACTTTCTATTTAAAGAAACAGTTGTATACACTGCATAAAAATTGGGAAACTATTATGAAGAAAAAGAAGATATAATAAAGGAAACAAAAATTTACAGATGACCCCAAATCTCTTTTAATATTTGGCAAGTTTCAAGCATGAATTTTTTGTTTTGTTTTGTTTTTGTTTTATAGAGACAGCACCTTGCTATGTTGCCCAGGCTAGTCTTTTTTTTTTTTTTTTTTGAGACGGAGCCTCGCTCTGTTGCCCAGGCTGGAGTGCAGTAGCGCGATCTTCGCTCACTGCAAGCTCTGCCTCCCGGGTTCATGCCATTCTCCTGCCTCAGCCTCCCGAGCAGCTGGGACTACAGGCGCTCGCCATCACGCCCGGCTAATTTTTTGTATTTTTAGGAGAGATGGGGTTTCACCATGTTAGCCAGGATGGTCTCGATCTCCTGATCTCGTGATCTGTCCACCTCAGCCTCCCAAAGTGCTGTGATACAGGCGTGAGCCACCGCGCACCTGGCGTGCCCAGGCTAGTATTAAAATCCTGGACTCAAGCAATCCTCCTGCCTTGGCCTCCCAACATGCTGGGCTTATAGGCATCAGCCACCATGCCTGGCCAAGTGTGGTTTTATTTTATTGTATTTTCATGTGAAATACCTACATATATACATACATCTTTCTAAGCATAAACTATATAAAGTAGTATTAATGTAACCTCTGTATATTTTCTGAATATTATCTGTATATAAACAAACATATACTGATGCTACTCAAGATGGGCGTTCTGTGAAACGGCAGCGTGGGCATCTCCAAGAAGGTTTTTAGAAAAGTAGTATCTCAGGCCCCATTCCAGATCTGTTGAATCAGAATTCGCATTTTGTCAAGATCATTGGATGATTCACATTAAAGTTTGAGAAACACTGACATATTCTCATATATTTAGTTCTGTATCCTATTTTGTTACTTACCAAAACTGAAAAGTTTTTTTATTCTGTATTCCCAATTAATTGTTAACAATGCCATGAAGATAATAATTCATAGAGTTTTGAACACAGTTAAAGATTACAGGAAGGTGAAAGATAGAGGATATGAATGGGTAAATTGGCGAAGAGATCTCTATGAAGCTTTATAGTGTCTTTTTTAAAGAGCCTTATTATTTGAAAGTTTGTCCTAATGAACCATTGACTCATCATTGAATTTCAAACTATTTCAGAAATATGGCTATTTTGTTGTCTAGGTATATGAAATAATACATTATGAAAAACTCCTGTAAAGGTGAAAAAGCAGGAAGTCATTAACACATTGCACAATTGCAACTCTGCAGGCTGAGTCAGAACTTGTCAGCCACTTGTGATGAATTGAGAGGGGTGGGGAAAAGGTGGAGCCAGAATTTGAATCAACTGATTCAGATAAGTAAACAAAGGGCTGTGACTCTTGAACACCATGACATCTCTATAACTGCAGTCAGTACTTTGCTCTGTAATTAGGGAGGGCAAATCTGTGAATTTACTTCTCTAGATGAAGATAAAGTCCAGATTACTTTGGAGAGAGTAAGGAGTTATGATTGGTTTTCAGGCATTATGCAGCCAATAGTCACAAACAAAACATTAAGACTTGGTTATCTTCAAAGCAAGGAACTAACCAAATTCAAACTTACATTTCTAACCTTAAAACAGAACAAGAGGCCAAGCGCGGTGGCTCACGCCTGTAATCCCAGCAGTTTGGGAGGCCAAAGCAGGTGGATCACCTGAGGTCAGGAGTTCAAGACCAGCCTGACCAACATGGAGAAACCCCATCTCTACTAAAAATACAGAATTAGCCGAGGTGATGGTGCATGCCCATAATCCCAGCTACTCAGGAGGCTGAGGCAGGAGAATCGCTTGAACCCGGGAGGAGGAGGTTGCAGTGAGCTGCGATCGCGCCATTGCACTCCAGCCTGGGCAACAAGAGCAAAACTCCATCTCAAAATAATAATAATAATTAATAAATAAACAGAACAAGAGTATTTTGAGGAGACTGCAGCCCTCCCCAAAATAGAACAAACAGAGGCTGTGTTTGCAGAGCTTGCTATAATAAGAGAGTCAGCCAACATCATTTGTGCTTGGCAGGAAAGCGAAGGCAGGTAGGGCAATAGGAAAGCTTTGTAGTGGCCAAGATGATCTTACCCATTCCTCAGCTTGACTAAATTTTAGATAAGCTTCTTCTTGACTTAGGTCCCTGACTTTCCTTTTCTTAGAGCATTTACTTTAGAAGACTTTCAATTGTAAATTATTTCTCTGCCCCTTTGAAGTGTAAATCTAAGAAACATCCAGGTATGTCTTTCTTGAGGACCTAGGAGCCATTACTCTGAAGTGTAATCACCGAAAACAAACAAACAAACAAACAAAACTCAGAGGTCTCTAACTATGAGTCTCTGTGGGAGGGTGGAAGCCCAGCTTCTCAAAGTGCCAATCAGCAAACATAGATGACATAATCACATTGACCAATGTCCCATTTAACATTGTCTCGTAGTTTTTCTCTAGCTCACCTTAATGCTTAAAACATTCCCACCTTTTGTTTCAAAGGAATTAAGTTCAATCTCTCTCCCCTAATGCAATAGTTCTTGTTTTTTTTTGTTTGTTTTTTGAGACAGTCTCACTGTGTTGTCCAGGCTGGAGGGCAGTGGCTCAATCTTGACTTACTGCAACCTCCGCCTCCCGGGTTCAAGCGATTTTCCTGCCTGAGCCTCCTGAGTAGCTGAGACTACAAGTGCATGCCATTACACTCAAATATGTTTTATTTTTTCACCTTTGTTTTTTTTTTTTTAGTAGAGACGAGTTTTGGGCATGTTGGCCAGGCTGGTCTCAAACTTCTGGCCTCAATGATCCACTTGCCTTGGCCTCCCAAAGTGCTCGGATAACAGGTGTGAGCCACCATGCCCGGCCTCTAATGCAATAGTCTTGAATAAAGTTTTCCTTGCTGTTTAACTCTGTCCCATGCAATTACTCTTCAACAATAGTGGAAAAAGAAAGGCTTTAGTTATGTTCTGCTTGGAGCCTATTGGCATGGGGGGAGCTGGAGGCAGGTGATCTAGGACAACGTCTTACATGATTAGTTTAGGGATTTCTCAGGTAGGCCCTGAGTTGGAAAAAAAAAAAGAGAGAGAGAGAGAGAGAGAAGCTGGCAGTCACTGACCAAGTCCTGACCTTTTGAGCTGATTGCTCCAGAGGCTGTGTTTTGACTTCCCAGGTTGTGACTTCCTTGTCACAAAACTTGTAGGTTGGAATTCTGTAATAAATGGTATCAACCTCATAAGTTTTTTCAAGGATTAAGGTGAATAAAAAATTCTTAGAACAGTGTCTGGCATATAATAAATACTCAAAATTAACTATTATTATTATAATTAGTATTAGTGGTAGTGGTAGTGTGTTCAGTTTACTTTTCATATTTTTTTTGAGGGGGGGTGTTGGAGTCTCGCTCTGTTGCCCAGGCTGGAGTGCAGTGGCACGATCTTGGCTCACTGTAAGCTCCGCCTCCTGGGTCCACGCGATTCTCCTGCCTCAGCCTCCCGAGTAGCTGGGACTACAGGTGCCCGCCACCATGCCTGGCTAATTTTTTGTATTTTTAGTAGAGACGGGGTTTCACTGTGTTAGCCAGGATGGTCTCAATCTCCTGAACTCGTGATCCACCTGCCTCGGCCTCCCAAAGTGGTGGGATTACAGACATGAGCCACCATGCCCAGCCTTCAGTTTACTCTTCAATCTAATTAGGCTTTAGTCTTTAATGACAAAGAGCAGAAGACATACAGCACACACAAAACAATCAAATCCAAACCAGTGGTTTTTACTAAGACTCTTTTCTGTCTTTTTTCATATTTTACCATATATGATCTGGTCATTGTCCATATATATATATATATATATATATTCAGTGTTTCATTTATGTTAGACCAATCCTAAAGACAGAGTTAGAAACTGAAAAACCCAGTCATAAAATTCTGGAAGATTTAGTCACAGATTTCTTTTATGGAGATAATCACATTATACTTGTTTATTAGAAACATCCAGAATGCAGCCTTGCAAGTAGCTTTTTTCTGGAAGTGAAATATGCTTTGGCATAGTTTAATCCTGTTGACATCCAAAATGCTATGTAATGGATTAGTGCTACTTACTGAAAGCAAAGTCAAGTCTGCATAAGTCCACCTAGGCATGGGGTATTATCTAGTGGTCACTGGGGTTATAGCATACATAAGCATTACCTTTAGACTGCGTGACTTGTTCCTGGCCCAAACCCCTGAGTGTTAAATTTGCTTTGTGTGACCATTGGACCATCCTTAGGCCATTTTCTACCTTCAAAACATCTTGTGACTTTGAGCTTATTTGGAAAGGCCATGAGGTCCCTGGAAAAGTGGGCACAATTGGGTATCTTGAATTCAGCTTACTTGGAAGAGGAAAAAGGAGGCATAAGGGGTACCACATAATTTTTAACAAAGCTAGAGAACTTTCAGGGAGAACTTCAGAATGCAGTCAGCTTCTGTAAGGATTCTCTAACTGGTGTCCCTGTGTCAGGAAAAGCCCTAAGCCAACCTATGGACTTTCCAATCCAGCCTCAATGTTATCCCAGGCTCCTGAGGTTATAGGGTTTATCCTACAGTCTTTCTATCCTAACTGGGTGGAATAACGTACAAAGTTACAAATGAAATAACCTTATATTAGAAATTGATCAGGCTGGGTGCGGTGGCTCATGCCTTTAATCCCAACACTTTGGGAGGCTGAGGTGGGTGGATCACCTGAGGTCTGGAGTTCGAAACCAGCCTGACTAACATGGTGAAACCCTGTCTCTACTAAAGATACAAAAAATTAGCCAGATGCGGTGGTGCACACCTGTAATCCCAGCTACTTGGGTGGCTGAGGCAGAAGAATAGCTTGAACTCAGGAGGCAGAGGTTGCAGTGAGCCGAGATTGCGCCACCGCATTCCAGCCTGGGTGACAGAGTGAGACTCCATCTCAAAAAAAAAAAGAAAAGAAAGAGATAGGTCATTTTTCTCCCTGTTTGGGATTCTGTTGGAGTGGAAGAAGGGATTCTCTGACCTATATATTCAGTGGCATGCTAAGGACCAGGCAATGGGTGGGGTTTGCTCAGGAGAGAACAATAAGCAGTGCATCGTCATTAGAGATTTTAAAACAATGATAAAGCCAGACTAAAAGTCTTTCTGCTTTCTTTTTTTAGCCTGTTGCTCAGGCTGGAGTGCAATGGCACGATCTGAGCTCACTGCAACCATCTGCCTCCCGGGTTCAAGCTATTCTCCTGCCTCAGCCTCCTGAGTAGCTGGGATTACAGGCGACTGCAACCACACCCAGCTAATTTTTGTACTTTTAGTAGAGATGGGGTTTTGCCATGTTGGCCAGGCTGGTCTCGAACTCTTGACCTCAGGTGATCTGCCTGCCTCAGCCTCCCAAAGTGCTGGGATTACAGGCTTGAGCCACCGAGCCTGGCCTCTGCTTTTTATTACTGTCATGTAGTTAGTGATAAAATGCTTCTATCTGAAAAAAAATTTGTTGTTCTAAATTCTAAAAAATTCTCGTGATTATTGCTTAAATTTTAATAAAGCAGATGTGATTTTCAAATTACCACATTTTTATTTTTCTTTATTTTTTTCTGTGTGGAAGGTCATTGAAAAGCCTCTATGTTGTCCTCCTAATATCTCTGTCTCTCCATCACCGTCTCTCTCTCTCTCTCTCTCTGTCTCACACATAAACTCAACTAAATGCATTCATTGTGAGAGTAAATTTTTTTTTTTTTTTGAGAGAGAGTCTTGCTCTGTCGCCCAGGCTGGAGTTAAGTGGCACGATATCAGCTCACTGCAACCTCTGCCTCCTGGGTTCAAGCGATTCTTGTGCCTCAGCCTACCAGGTAGCTGAGATTACGGGTGCGTGCTGCCAAACCTGGCTAATTCTTGTATTTTTAGTAGAGACGGAGTTTTTACTATGTTGGCCAGGCTGGTCTCGAACTCCTGACCTCAGGTGATCCCCCTGCCTTGGCCTCCCAAAGTGCTGGGATTACAGGCATGAGCCACCGCGCCTGGCCAGGTTCAGAATCTTTAGAGCTCGCTTTGAGTGTACCTTGTGTCTTCAATCCTTATATATAAATACCTGCATTTCGAGAACAGATTTAACACAAACAATACCACAGCAATTGTGGTGTCTGAGGAAGAGCACTTGAGTTACTTCTATCTTGCCATTATATATGACTTATTTATGTGTAACATTTAAAATAAGAAAACAGCAAAATGTATTATTTTTGATGTGTTAATTTATTTCACAGCTGAGCTGTTTTACTGGATTTGAGTGAATGTCTTTAATTAAAACTTATTCTTTTTTAAAAAATAGAGATGGAGTCTTGCTCTGTCACCCAGCCTGGAATGTAGTGGCATCATTGTAACTCACTGCAGCCTGAAACTCCTTGGCTTAAGTGATCCTCCCACCTCAGCCTCCCAAGTAGCTGGAACTATAGGCACAAGCTACCATGCCTGGCTATTCTTTTTTGTTGTTAATTTTTTTTTAAACTAAGGAATGAAGAAAATAAAACATTACATGACTGGTACAATTTAGTTGTCTTGATTGTTTCTTGATATCATTTGGATCTGTGTCTCTACCCAAATCTCATGTTGAATTATAATCCCCAATGTTAGAGGTGGGGCTTGGTGGGAGGTGATTGGATCATGGGGGTGGTTTCCCATGAATGGCTTAGCACCATCCCCTTAGTGCTGCTCTTGTAGTGAGTGAGTGCTCACAAGATCCAGCTCACAAGATTTAAACTTGATTGTTTAAATGTGCGTAGCACCTCCCTTCTCTCTTGCTCCTGCTCCCACCATGTAAGACAGCCTGCTCCCACTTTGTCTTCCACCATGATTGAAAGCTTCCTGAGGCTTCCCCAGAAGCAGAAGCCGCTATACTTCCTGTACAGCTTGCAGAAACATGAGCCAGTTAAAACTCTTTTCTTTATAAATTACCCATTCTCAGGTATTTCTTTATAGCAGTCTGAGAATGGACTAATACATTTCTTTTGCAGACATTTCAGTTTTATTAAAATTTCCTTATTAACTTGACATTTACATGAAATATTATTATCAGACTAACCAAAAGAGCAAAGTTATTATTTGTCTTACTTTATGATTATTACTAAAATTTATTTTCTCATATTAATGTAAAAATTGACCACTTCTGATGGCAGATACACTAAGTACGTCACTGCCAATATATAGTCATAGAGTCCTAAATACGGAAGGAAGATAGGGTTGCAACTAAAATTAGATTTTTTTTTTTTTTTTTTTTTTAGACAGTGTCTCACTCTGTCACCCAGGCTGGAGTGCAGTGGCACGATCTCAGCTCACTGCAACCTCTGCCCCCTGGGCTCAAGTGATCCTCCCACCTTAATCTCCCAAGTAGCTGGTACTACAGGCTTGCACCACCATGCCTGGCTAATTTTTGTAGTTTTAGTAGAGACAGGGTTTCACCATGTTGGCCAGGCTGGTGTCAAAGTCCTGACCTCAGGTAATCTGCCCACCTCAGCCTCCTGAGTAACTGGGACCACAGGTGTGTGCCACCACACCCAGCTACTTTATTTTTTTTTTTTTTTTTGTATTTTTAATAGTGATGGGGGTCTCACCATGTTGCCAGGCTAGATTTCTTGATCTTTAATTAAAGCTGTTTCTATTCCCTGCAAGAGAAAGTAGTCCACTATTTCAGGGGTCTCCACCCACCAGGCCACAGACTGGTATTGGTATGTGGCCTGTTAGGAATGAGGCCACACAGCAGGAGGTGAGCAGCAGCAGGCAAGTGAGCAAGCTTCATCTGTATTTACAGCTGCTCCCCATCACTCACATTACTGCCTGAGCTCTGCCTCCTGTCAGATCAGCAGCGGCACTGGATTCTCATCTAGGAGCATGAACCCTATTGTGAACTGCGCATGCAAGGGATCTAGGCTGCGTGCTCCTTATGAGAATCTAACGCCTGATGATCTGAGGTGGAGCTGAGGCAGTGATGCTAGCACTGGGAACAGCTGCAAATACAGATTAGCATTAGCAGAGTGGGTTGACTGCACAGAGACCATAATAAATCAGTTGCTTGCAGACTCGTATCAAAACCCTATCAGTGAGTGGTAAGTGAAAATTAACCTGCATTTGGTAGCAGGCTTTATAGTGGCAAGTGAGTTGTACTTCAATTGTACAGCTGCATCTGGTGGCCTTAAGTTTGTTTGAAACAACTTCAAATCTCTGTATGTTCTGGATGAAAGTCAAGGTGGAATATCCTAAGATTCCCATAAAAGAAAGCACTGAAAAGCCTGCTTCCATTTTCAGTATCTTATCTTTGTGAAGCAGGGTTTTCTGCAGTGGCTGCAACCAAAATGAGATTACAGAGTAACCTGGACATATGGAACACACTTTCAATGTCACTGTCTCCCATCGCCCCCAGATGGGACTATTACAGGAAACAAGCTCAGGGCTCCCACTGATTCCACCTTATGGTGAGTTGTATAATTATTTTCTTATGTAATACAATGTAATAATAAGAGAAATAAAGTGCACAATAAATGTAATGTGCTTGAATCACCCCAAAACCATCTTCCTCCCCACCCCTGGTTCATGGAAAAATTGTCTTCCATGAAACCAGTCCCTGGTGCCAAAAAGGTTGTGGACTGCAGAATTAATTTTGACTTTGGATTAAGAATTAACTGATATGTTATTGAACACCATTTGTGAACTAAGTGTAATTCAGAAAATGGAACTACCCCTTAAATGTGTTCAAACAATGAACTAAGATTAGCAGCTTCCATTTTTTAAATTATGTACAGTTTCATTTAGTTCAACTGGGAAGTCAGGGAACCAGAGTATTTTCCAATGGACTTACCTAATTCACACTGTATGCCTGTACCAAAACATCTCATGTACCCTATAAATATATACACCTACTACATACTCACAAAAATTAAAAATACAAAGTACAAAAAAATTAAATACTTTATAGAAAATACTGGTTGGGGATGACCAAGATCACCTAATGTTCCTCTCAGCTTAACTGAACTTTAAAGTTTTTTTGGGAAAATTTTTGTTTGTAAATTCTTTCTCTTCTCCTTTGAGATGTAAATCTATCAAAAAGTTTGCTAGTTTTACAATCCAGAAATGTCTTTCTCAAGGGCTTAGGAACCATCTTTTTGAAAAGTAGTAATCAAGGGATAAAGCCCCCCTAACTCCCAGTCTCTGTGGAAGGGTAGGAGCCTGATTTGAACGTGAACCAATTAGCAAGCACAGATAACCTTATCACAGGGGGAAATATTTGTAAATTTAGGAGTAACACAATGTTGTGGGCACATCCTACTGATGAAACTCTCCCTAACCTCCTTCAGTACTTTTTCATAGCTCACCCCACTGCTTTAAACCTTTCTGCTCTTTTTTTCAGCAGAGTTGCATTTAGACAATTCTGGCCTCTCTCCTCTGTTGCAATAGCCTTAAATAAAGTCTTCTTTGTTTAACTTTATCTAGTGCAATTTTTCCTTTGACAAAAATCAGCTAACAGCAGGGGAGAAGGATTTATGTTGATGATGGGGAAGTATTTGATTTCATAAAGGCTAAAGATGCTTTGTGTATCAGTTGTGTATCAAGCAACTGACAATGATTTCTTTATGGTGCTGATAGGAGTCCCTTGCTCATGCCTTCGCTGGGACTTCAGAGCACTGAAAACAGGGACGTGGGGGTCTTCAAGTTCCAACTTTGCTAAAAAAAAAGAGTGAATACTTTTTTGTTGTTGTTGAGACAGAGTCTCACCCTGTCACCCAGGCTGGAGTGCATTGGCACAATCTCAGCTCACTGCAACCTCTGCCTCCCTGCTTCAAGCAATTCTCATGCCTCAGCCTCCAGGGTAGCTGGGATTACAGGTGTGTATGACCAAGCCTGGCTAATTTTTATTTTTATTTTATTTTTGTATTTTTAGTAGAGATGGGGTCTTGCTATGTTGCCCAGGAAGGTCTTGAACTCCTGGACTCAAGTGATCTGCCCGCCTTGGCCTCCCAAAGTGCTGGGATTACATGCGTGAACCACTGTGCCCAGCCAGGAGTGAATACTTTTGATCTCAGCAAGCTGGCTGTATGCCCAAACAATTCTCTGTTATTAACCATTGTTTTTTAGTTATTCACAGAGTAAAACCATTGCCTCATGTTTAGTATGATGTGATCCTCACTTAAGAGTTGAATTTTCTTTATTGCAGTTTTTTTCATTGCCATTTTGATGATGTCCATGATCTCAGGACAAAGTGTTATAAAGTACCTTCCCCTCACAAACACATATCAATTATAACTACTGATTGGTGACAGAAGGACCAGTTTCATGTTTGAAAGACAAAACCCTAAAGCTCTAAGTGAAGGTTCTATTTGTGAAATGTTTTATTTATTTGTTGGATGGAGGATGGCAGTAAGGATGTTTCCACTACAGCAATTAGCATAGGAACTCATTCTGATGTGACATGAGAATGCTCTGTGATGGTGCAGCTGACCACCTAAATAATCTCAAACCGCTTGGCAGAATACTGTGGCCGGCGAAGTGCAGGAAGGAGAAATTCATGCTATGGACAAGATAACAGTGAGAACTGAGGCTCCGGCGCATATGCAGAGCCTAGGCCTGGGCAGAGCATAGGTCTTATGAGGCACTGGTCAAGTGGTGAAGCCAACGTCCAGGCTTAGGTCCAGGTCCAGATGGGAGACTCCAGGGAGTGGCTGGAAGGTGAACTTTGCAGGAGGCTGGTGAAAAACAGGAAAAGCTTCTTCCTGCGAATGACTCACCAGCACACATCCGGCGACCTGGACACAGACGTGCTGGGGGGTTATAAAACATATTGGCACAAAAATCTGAAAAACAATCTAGATAAAGACAAAAACAGTCCACGTGTGATTTCTTCTATTTTGGAATGTGTAGATCACTCACTTAACTTTCCCTGAGCTTCATGAGCTCTGCCTTCCAGTTTAAGCCCTGGAAATACATAACGAAGCACAAAAGCCAGCTTTGCTTTATGAGCTCCATGGAAAAGACACACAATAAAATGTTCATATTTTAATGTGAAAAATGTTAATGACAAGTAAAGCCAAGTGTGTCAGGGGGACATAGTAAAGGGGCCTAATGTGGCTTGGAGAGTCAGGGAGGACTCGTGCTTTGTACAAGGGCTTTGTATCTAAACTCTCATACAAAGGGTGAGAAGTTGGCCAGGCAAAGATGGGGAATTTGTGGAAGGGGTCATGATAGATTTGAGGGCTGGAAGAAATTTCACTCTGGCTAGGGCATAGAGCACGAACTAGGTTCTCAGACCTGAAGCCAGAGGAATGAGTAGAAACTACATCACAGGACCTTGGAAACCAACGTTAAGAAGCTGCCAAAGCACCTTGAGGAGAAAGACTTGATTAGTATTATTTTGAAACATGAATTATTTTGGAAATGTCAAGGTGTCTGAGAAGTGGAATGAGTTAAATTTGAGGAAGGAAGCATTCTAGGTAAGTTTTTATTAAAACAACTGTGGTCTTAACGATTATACATATGTATTTCTTAAGACATTGTGTTGAGAATGGTATTTTTTTTCAGCTTAAGTTTAATGAGCTTTGTGGTTGTTTTACAGAGCAAAGATAGCCTACTGCACTGAAATGTAGTATTATTAAAAGTTTCTACTTCCAGTCCTTCAGAAGGCCCAACCAGGTCTTTTCATTCCTGCTCCCATAGTCTGTAAATCCTAAACTTGCTGCTTGCTGCTTGTCAGTAAAATGTTGCATATAATTTAGTTAGATTTCATGTTTTTGTTTCTTTAATTTACAAGGTAAGTGTGATAAGTGTACTGAAGACTTCAAAGCTCAGAAAAATATTTAAAAGCAGATACATTGACCAGGCGCAGTGGCTCACCCCTGTCATCCCAACACTTTGGGAGGCTGAGGCAGGTGGATCACTTGAGGTCAGGAGTTTGAGACCAGCCTGGCCAACATGGTAAAACCCTGTCTCTACTAAAAGTACAAAATTAGCCGGGCATGGTGGTATGCACCTGTAATCCCAGGTACTCCAGAGGCTGAGGCAGGAGAATCGCTTAGAACCTGGGAGGCGGAGGTTGCAGAGAGCCAAGATCACGCCACTGCACTCCAGCCTGGGTGACACAGGGAGACTCTGTCTCAAAAAAAAAAAAAAAAAAAAAAAAAAATTAGCATTATTTATATAGGACTTCCAGCAAATAGATTAAGTCCAAGAATGAGAAACATTTTCTCACTACGTCTGATAACAAAGCAAGCTTTTTGGGAGGTGAAAGGCTGCGGATAGTGCCTGGAAATGCTTGTTAAATAAGAGCTAACAATTCAATTCACAAATGTATGTTTCATAGCAACAAGATTGATATGTTTAATGTCAATGTCGCTTGAGCTTGGCTCTGAGATTTGCTCTCAAGGGGTTTGCTGTGTGATAGGTGAATCTTACAGTAAATAGGTAGTTTTTTGTTGTTGTTGTTGTTGTTGTTTGTTTGTTTGTTTTGGAGACAGTCTCACTTTTTCACCCAGGCTGGAGTGCAGTGGCACAATCTCAGCTCACTGCAACCTCCGCCTCCCTGGTTCAAGCAATTTTTGTGCCTCAGCCTCCTGAGTAGCTGGGACTACTGGCATGAGCCACCACCCCCCACTAATTTTTTGAATTTTAGTAGAGACAGGGTTTCACCGTGTTGCCCAGGCTGGTCTTGAACTCCTGAACTCAAGCAACTTGCCTGCCTTAGCCTCCCAAAGTGCTAGGATTACAGATGTGAGCCACTGTGCCCGGTTAAATAGTTAAATTACTGATAAATAATTTTTATCAGTATTACAAGATAGAGTGCTGGGGTTGCCCATGGAAGGAATGCCTAATCTAGCTTTTGGGTTAGATTTTCCCACTTGCCCAGAAATAAATGCATGATTGAGCGGTGTCATCCAACTGGATGATAAATAAAGCAGCTTAAGGTGTATATTATGTACCCTATGTTTAGGCCTTATTCAGTTTTATGGCAGGAGTCTAGCTATCCAATAAGATAAATCACATATTATTATTGTTTATTCTTGAGAGTAAGGGAAGACAGTAGGATTATCTCATTTACTTTTTTAATTAATTACTTTTTTTTTTGAAATGCAGTTCTGCTCTTGTCACCCAGGCTGGAGTGTAAAGGCACAATCTTGGCTCACTGCAATCTCTGCCTCCCAGGTTCAAGCGATTCTCCGGCCTCAGCCTCCCAAGTAGCTGGGATTACAGATGCCTGCCACCATACCCAGCTAATTTTTGTATTTTTGGTAGAGACAGGGTTTCGCCATGTTGGCTAAGCTGGTCTCGAACTCCTGACCTCAGGTGATCCGTCTGCCTCGCAAAATTTCTATCTGAATGCAGTAAGTAATAAATGTTAAGGAAATAATTGAAGAAAAGAGTGCCTTAAACACTAGAGGAATATGAAGATTTGAAGAGATTGTGGCATTCATGATTGAAACACTGAATTAGTTTTATAATATTAATTTTTCTCACTGTAACAGTTTAACGATGGTTGTATTTTAAGAATATTTCCAGCTGGGTGTGGTGGCTCACATCTGTAATCCCAGCACTTTGGAAGGCCAATGTGGGTAGATCACCTGAGCCCAGGAGTTTGAGACCAGCCTGGGCAACATGGTGTAACCCTTTCTCTACTAAAAATACAAAAATTAACTGGGCATGGTGCCGTGCACCTGTAATCCAAGCTACTTGGGAGGCTGAACTGGGAGGATCGCTTGAGCCTAGGAGGTCGAGGCTGCAGTGAACTGTAATCACGCCACTGCACTCCAGCCTAGGCAACAGAGAAGACCCTGTCAAAAAAAAAAAAAAAAAAGGAATATATATGCATTTTTGCCTAAAATAAAAATAGTATTATTACTGGATTTTCTGGATTAAAACAGAAAAAAAAAAGGTCAAGTATAACTAGGGAAGTTTAGAATTCCTGAAGTAAACAGCAAAATCCTTTGAGAATAAGCCAGTCTGAAAATCTGGACTATTGTTACTTGTCTCTTAGTGCAAAGAAACCTCCAGGTCCAGTAGTGTAAGAAACCAGGAAGAGCTTATATACAATATTGATTAGAGCTCAAGAGACAAAGTAAAAGAATTGTTGTTCACAGTGAAAAGGGAGTGTTAAGAAAAACATAATTCCTTCCCTCCAAATACTAACAGCAGTAAGTCCAAGAGTCTGGAAAAGAGTCTGAAAAAAAAAAAAACTTTATGCATGAAAAAATTATTGCTCCATGTCTTCTTTTACAAAATGATGGATCAGTGTCAGATGTTGTTAACGTGTGCTCCAGAGACCATTGTTTATGTTTCTAGGCTCTTTTTCTTTTGTTTTTTAGAAAAAACAAAATGTTGTTTTGAAATGTTGAGAGACATTGAGTTTATAACACTGCAAATTATATGCAGATTGTTTTTCATTTTTTAAAATTCTTGTTCCAGGTGTGATATTACATTTTTTACTTGAAAGTCATTAATCCAGGTAATATTTTCTCATGTATCCTCTTGTGTGTGTGTGTGTGTGTGTAAAAATCAGGAGACTGAATTGTACTGTGTATCTTTTATTACTTAGTTACCAGTAGGTGAAGAAAGACTATTCTTGGGTGGCTGCTGTTTATCCATCACTGAGTGGATATCTGGAGTGAATGCTAAGCCATTGTTTGTATAAGCAGAAAGGCCAAAATCACAAACTGCTTGTGGTGCAGCTTTGCTGTGACTCTGCTAGGAACAGAGAATTTATTTCAAGTTCTTAGGCTTCAGACATTTATGGAACAAATTCATTTCGTTCTCTGAATTTCAAAATTAACACTAGTGGAAATCTCTTTGCTCCCACCTACCTTCCCCAAAGAAATCCTAAAAACAAAGCAAAACAACAACAACAAAAAACTTCTATTTACACATATTAAGGCAGAACTTTTTTGGTTGGGGTAAAGTTGCTGCCCATTGTCTTTCTGCTGCTTAACTTTCTCCTCAAACTCCTGAGGTTCTACCCTAGCCTCAGCCACAAGCAGTCTTCAAAGATCCCTTAGAAAATGTTGCTTTAGTGCCTAATGTCCCATAGCCAATTTAGAACCAGTTCTGAAGTTTAGTGCCGTATGGAAAAGTACAAAACCTTAGCACAGTCTTAAGTCTCTCCAGATTTTTCAAACCGCCTTTCTCAAGTAAGATACATTACCCACTGAAAGGGCAGGAAGACTTCTCTCTTGATAAACTTTTCCTTAGAGTTGAGGAAATGCTCAGGATTAAAAGTGTCTGGTTTTTCCCACTGTGCTTGATCTCGAGCTACTGAAGCCAGCAAGATGATAACCTCAGTGCCCTAGAAATAAAAATGTTCGTATTAGTAACAGAGATTAAATTTCTTCCGAAAAAGGTCACTCTCTAAAGACATATCATGATCTTGGTTGGCAATTATTCAGAAGCAGGGTGTTCTGGAAGGAAATGGAAGAAGGGGAAGCCGAACAGTGGCAGGTGGACTTGAGGCTTAGTGTGGAGTATTTGCTTTCCTAACCACATGTTTATTCATGTGCTTACTAAAAAACTCAAGCCTTGGACTCAGAACTGGGAACAAATTCTTACTTAACCATGTAGTGGCTATGTGATAACAGCATATCATTTAACTTTTGATAAACCCCACTTTCTATATTTGTATAATGAGAGTTAAATAGTCTTCATTTGAGACTGAGCCTTAGAGGAAAGGGTACATGTGAAAGAAACTGGCACAGTTCCTGGAAGGTTTGGGGGCTCTGTGAAGGTTGGCTTTTATCTCCGGTGACTATGATAGTGGACATTAAATCAAACAAGCCCATCCAAACATTCTCAAAAACATTCTCAAAAACAAGTTTCCCTGCTTCCAGAGCTTGCTGCATACTGGGAAACAACTTTCTACAAAAGAGAAAGTAATTTTAATTGTGATGTGGGAAAGGATATTCTGAGAACTAAAATAAATAAAATAAAATAATGATAAAAAACAAAATCTCTCCCCCAAATTAAGAACAATATTCTCTACTTCATTTTGGTTCATTACAGTTGCCTCTTTTTAAATTTTATTTATTTATTTATTTATTTATTTATTTATTTATTTATTTATTTATTTTGAGACAGAGCCTAACTCTGTTGCCCAGGCTGGAATGCAGTGGCACGATCTCAGCTCACTGCAACCTCTGCCTCCCATGTTCGAGTGATCCTCGTGCCTCAGCCTTCTAAGTAGTTGGGACTACAGGTGTGCGCCACCACACTCAGCTACTTTTTTTTTTTCAGTATTTTTAATATCATAAAGAGATGGGGTTCACCACGTTGGCCATGCTGGTCTCGAACTCCTGGCCTCAAGTGATCCACCCACCTCGGCCTCCCAAAGTGCTGGTATTACAGGTATGAGCCGCCATGCCTGGCCCTACAGTGGCCTCTTTAAGAAGGCTTTATAGTACTATCGTGGTGATTAGCTGTTTTACAACATGAATCTGTATAGTTTTTCAAATTACAAAAAGCAAACAACTGCTTTAAAATGTTCTGTTTTAAAACTTTAGGCTGGGTGTGATGGTGCACACCAGTAGTCCCAGCTACTCATGAAGCTAAGGCATGAGGATCGCTCAAGTCCAGAAGTTCCAAGGCTAGCCTGGGGCAACATAGCGTGACCCTATGTTTAAAAATAATAATAAAATAAAAAACTATCTATCTATCTGTCTATTTATCTATGAGTGATTATTTGTATCCTGATATTGCACAGACTTTCTCCTCCTCATAGCAACTGTGCTAGTTGTTTCCATTTCACAAAAAAGATGATTGAGGCCAGGCATGGTGGCTCACACCTGTAATCCCAGCCCTTTGGAAAGCCGAGGCGGGTAGATCACCTGAGGTCAAGAGTTTGAGACCAGCCTGGCCAACATGGTGAAACCCCATTTCTACTAAAAATACAAAAAATAGCCAAGCGTGGTGGTATGCATCTGTAATCCCAGCTATTTGGGAGTCTGAGGCAGGAGAATCACTTGACTGGGAGGCAGAGGTTGTAGTGAGCCGAGATCCTGCCACTGCACTCCAGCCTGGGCAACAGAGTGAGACTGCATCTCAAAAACAAAACAAAACAAACAAACAAAAAAACAAATAAAAAAAGAGATGATTGTGTCTCAGTCTCTGTAGCAAATAAGTGAGACCCCCTAAATCTTCCTTCTCCTTCCTTCCTTCCCTCCTTCCTTCCTTCCTCCCTTCCTTCCTTCCTCCCTTCCTTCCTCCCTTGACAGGGTCTTGCTCTGTCACTCAGGCTGGAGGGTAGTGGTGCAATCATGGCTTATTGTAGCCTCAAACTCCTGAGCTCAAACAATCCTCTTGCTTCAATCTCTTGAGTAGCTGAGACTACAAATGCATTCCACCACATCTGGCTATATTTAAAATTATTTTTGTAGAGACAAGGTCTTGCTATGTTGCCCAGGCTGGTCTTGAACACCTAAGCTCAAGCGATCCTCCTGCCTTGACCTCCCAAAGTGCTGGGATTATAGGCGTAAGCCACCATACCTGGCCCCCTTTCTAATACAATGCTCAACCTAGCTCACAGCAAGGTAAATGGCTGGAACTACAATCCTGCCACTATTACTGTTTCTATGGTCTTTAAAAATTCTTTTGACATAGTTTATATTTGTTTTCTATTTCATTGCTAATCTCATTCATTCAGTCCAACAGTGTTTAATGTGTGCCCAGAAGAGAAGCTCAAAGATGGAGGTAGTCTTTTTGTCCCCACAGAAGAGGAAGTGATAGTGAGGGGAGAGGCCCACATAACCAGTGATTTTGTGGATTCATGCAGAGGTGGGACCAGAAGCAATGAGGAAACTAGGTATCAAGAAAAAAAAATTAGCACTATGGGTATACCATGTAACTTTATGCCAATTTCTGCCTTCAGTTAGGAAATATCTACACATAATTCCTCAGTTTACCAGGGGAAATCAGAGGGGTGCATCTGGGTATCTCAATGTTAGGAAGCAGAGGGCATGAGAGTATCTCTGTGAGAGGACGGAAGTGAAGCCTGGAGGTAACCCTAGTGAGAGGACTGTGTGGGGAAAGCACAGCCTCTGAGAGGAGCACACCTTACCTGGGACTCTGGCTCCCTACAGACCAACCTTGCATTCCTGACACTTGCTGGAACTCCCTGAACCCCAGTTTTCCCAACTATAACATAAAATGTCATACTGTCTTATAAAGTTTCACAGAATAATTATCATCCTTAATTATCCACTAATTCATCCAATAATTATCACACATGCATACACAGACATTCAGTTACCTTTTGTTGAATGATAGGGAAGGAAGCAGAGAGAGGGAAAGAAGAAGGAAGGGAGGAAGGGAGGAAGAGGGGAGGGAGGGAAAGGCAGGCTGGGATTGTCTTTGACAGTTTATCTCAGTGCTTCTGTGACTGTAAGCATCAGAAGTTCTCTCCCCTTACCTCCCCTTCTTAAGCCTTACCTTTGGAATGCAGTAATTTTTAAATATATTTGTGGTTGTTGCATGGGATAAGCTTGTGGGCAGAATGTTAGCAAATCTTTGTACTTCATAAATGACAGCATCTGTGTGTGTCATTTGAGTTCGGTGTGCAAGTCAAGGTTGGGCCGATACCACAACTTTGGTGATCTCATTGTGGACCTTTTCTGGTTAAAATGGAATTAAACTGTTTAGAATCTGGGCTGGGAGTGGGTGTTGGAACAGTCTTCCCCATTTTCTTTACTTGTGGAAATTAAACCCAGTGTTCTTCCAATTTTGGTTCATTTTTTCCCTGCACTGCTTCCACCCCTCGGCCTCTATTCCTAAGGCTCTTCCGGGAACCTGCACGTTGTGGTGCCTTCAGAGCATCTTAGGATGCTTAAAGAGCAAAATCTACTTTCCTATATTGAAGGGAAACTAAAGATACAGACTATCCTCAAGGTACAGATTACAGGTTACCCTCTGTGATTATAAAATTCTGCATTTATCCAGTCCAAGAGATTTCTGGTTTCTCTCTTTCAGACAAATCTCAGAATCTTAGGAGACTTACTCTGGACTTCAGGATATCTCATCACGAGCAAAATTCCCCAGTGCAATGTGGAGGCTGTGGTCTCTGTACCTGTCGTGAACAGATTATTAACAAATGTCACCAACTTTTTATCACTGAAATAGTCAGCAAATGTGTCATTCTCCTGAAAGAGTAAAATGAACCACCAATGAAATAATTTTGTAATGGATAACCATAACAAGTGCATTATCATTGATTTAAAAAACAAAGCATTATGTTTTCTCATCAATTGAGTGGAGTTTTTTAATTATACAAATATTGTGAAGAATTTTAGGATAAAGCACATTCCAGAATATACAATTCTAAAAATGAGCAAGGCTGTTTGCCACTTGGAAGGTTGGAAATTAGTTTTAATTGAATGATTAGAATATTGCCAGCACTGTTTCTTAAACAAATTTTAATTAAATAATTTTTCTCAGGTTTGCCAATTTAAATGTTTCTCAAGGCTAAGAAAAAAATATTAATTCTAAAAACTAACACATGTGAGATCTTCTGTATGTTTTGTTTTTTTTCAGAAAGTGATATAAAATGTGGTGGGGAATATTCAAGAATGTAAAATGTAATGAATAGCATTATTTGGAGTGTACAAATTACCAGTAACTTGAGTAAAGTAATCGTTCTTCAAAAGAAATGTTTTTCCTTCAGATGCTATTAAACCAAATGATAAACAATAGGCTATGGAAACCTCTAAAGAAAAAAACATGAGCTCCTGCTGTGTGACCAAAAAGGCATCAGTGAAATTTCTTGGATCATTTTTGTCAAGTTTATGATGGTGATCTAGAAAGGCCATCCTTATAAAAGAAAACAACTCATCTCTATTTCTGAGTATGGTCTTATGACTTTTTAGGAGAAACCCCAAAACAAGAAACATATTGAAAAGCTAAAAGAATAATTTAAAAAAGTAATTAAATATACATATGTACAACTTGTGACAATACAAAGAACATTATTTCTGAAAGGATTATAGAAATAGCACCTTGAATTTTACCTCAACTAGTAGGTTGGAGCAAAACTGCAATTACTTTTGCACCAACCTAATAACAGTGGCAGACTGAACTAGATGAGATTTCCTCAATTTTTGGAATTAACTAACCTACAATGAATACTGATATGGCTTACACTAAGTTCTATGTACCCAGAGTATTTTGTATGTTAATCCTGTGGCAATAGCTCTAATTAGAGGCTAGATGGGGCATGAAAATAATATTGGCTTTATGTTAGGAGCTATAAATCCAAGTGTTTTTCTTACAAAATCCTGGGTGATTGCGGGTGAACAATCAAACTATTTTAGTTGTACATAACACAATAATCTTACCACTACTGTCTTCTGTAAGATCACAAAAACTAAAAAGTTTATAATAGACTTACTATTCACAGGTCCTATAGAGCAGCACTACTTAATCTAATATTCACTGATTATTAAAAAGTTCAGGAAGGACTTTATTGTTTGCTAAATTTTGTGTTTGTTAATATATTCAGTTTTGGGGAGATAGGGTCTATATACTTAGTCGTATTTAGTCATATTCTCAAAGGAGTTCATGAGCCTTCAAATGACTTAATAAACCAACATAAAATGTCCTATCTAAAATTAAACAGTATAATTGTCTGTTTCAGGGTTGCCAAGCACCTGTATTTAGAGTAAGTCTATATTCACAGTAACAGAGCCTAAATTATTACAAAGTGAAGTAATATGGTTGTCAGTGATGCTATTCAAAATGAAATCTATTTGAGAAGGCTCTTTTTTCCTAGATTCTAGAAGACAGTGACTTTATCACTCACAATGATAAAATATTGAATTTTAGCACTATTGTGAAATTCTATAGCTCAGAATAAATACTAAAATTTTATTTAGCACTTATGGTTTTTTGTATTTGGTAGTTGTCAGGGATCAGAAAATAATACCCCGAAATGAAGGCCTCAGAAGCAGCCTCAGAAGCATAAGTTTTTCTCTGACCCTCTCCTATCAGTCCCCTTCTCTCTTGAGCCTAGCCATAGAAACTAGAACCCCTTTTCCCCAAAGCCAGAGCACCTCAGGATGTTTGAAGAGCAAAATCTACTTTTGTGTGTGTGTGTGCCCTGTCACTCATGCTGGAGTGCAGTGGTATGATCTCGGGTTTGAGCGATTCTCGTGTCTCAGCCTACAGGTGTGCACCACCACGCCCAGCTAATTTTTGTATTTTTAGTAGAGACATGGTTTTGCCATGTAGGCCAGGCTGGTTTCGAACTCCTGACCTCAGGTGATCCACCCACCTTGGCCTCCCAAAGTGCTGGGATTATAGGCGTGAGCCACCACACCCGGCCCAAAATCTACTTTTGGTGGGAGAATTATCAGATGTGTTAACCAAACAAGCCCTAAACCTAAAAATATTACTCAAATTTTCCCTCCGCCTTTCTGTGTAAAAGCTAGCCATAAAGAAATTATCTGACTCATCTTGTTTGACTGTAGGTCATAAGACTCCCATTCTAGAGAGGGTCCTGCCCATACCCAAGAGGAAGGAATGCTGCTCAGAGAGGCCAAGAGGAGTCTAGACAGGCCTGTTGGGTTTCCTCACTCTGTCTGTTAGCATTAGAACACACTCTTATTGTATCTCTCTAATAATTATTGAACAAAATCATAAAAATGGACAATTTCTCCTGTGTCTTTGGGTCTTCTTTCTGAAGGCACCAGTGTATACATGTTTTTGCCTTTTCTCCACAAAATCTAGTTTTTTAGGGTTGATTTTTCAGCAAACCTTCAGAGAGCAAAAGGGAAATTTTCCCTTGGCCCATACATAAATCGTACTTTTTACTTCATAAAATTCACTCTCCTCAGTGAATTCTATTGAGTGTTCCTTGTTCACTCATTGCTTTTACCACATTCTGTGCTTAACTAGCAGTATAGGTAGAAGGTAGGTAGCCAGAATTATAAGAACTTACACGTGATATTGGTGGGATTCACAATCCCTGTATCATAATTTACTTGATGTACTATTTTATGAGGGGAGAATTAGCAGATGTGTTAGCCAAACAAGCATACCACTTCTGTGTACTCAGAATGTTCCAAACAAGCATACATTTATGAAAGAGCAATTCTCTAATGCTTTTTCATAGTCACTTTTAACAATCAAGTGTACCTCAGAGAAATTAAAAGTGAATAGCAATGATACAGTTACTGCAATTCTAAGACCTCCAATGAATTTCACATTTTCACCAGTCAAGGCTAAGAGTCTCAGGAACTGGGAGTCTTGAAGTCAAACTATTTTCCAAGCAACACTAACACAATGATCTTAGCAACAGAAGCATTCATTATTGTTTTGATTTCAAAAGGCTTTCTTATGAGATAACTCATTAATCAAGTTAGGAATATTAACATATACAGTATTAAACCAGTTCTAGACTGATTGGGACATATTGTCAAGGAAAGGATTTTATAAAAGAAAGGGATTATTGATGACTATAATTTTCAAGGAGAGATGAGACTTGAACAGGCCTTGAAAAATACCCAGAATTTGTTCAAAAGATTGCCACGAGGAAAACTAAAACTATATGTCAAAGGAAAGCTGCATTTGGTTTAGCTAAAGAAACAAAAATGTGCCAGATGAGGGCATTTTAGTGCCTGTGTAGTGTGTGTGACTGTATGCAGCTTGTGTGTGTGAGTGTGTGTGTGTGTGTGCATGCATACACGTGTGTTTGGGGGCGGATGGGTAATGCATAATATCTGGGAAAATGTCACTTCAAACTAATAGGCTGCATTCAAGTTTAAAATAGGACATCTAGAGGATTGAAATGGTTTCATTTAAAAAAACTTCATCCAGGGCAGCTCCCTGTTTTAATTTCCCCTGTTACTGCATCGTGTTTTTCTCAGCATCATTAAAGACTGTTTAGATTACTTAACATATCAGTGAATGGGGATACATTTGTAAGTGAAGAGCATTGTAGTTGCTAAGATTTACTCTTAAAATCATCACCTGGGCGGTCACAGTGGCTCACACCTGTAATTCCAGCACTTTGGGAGGCCAAGGCATGTAGACAATTTGAGGTCAGGAGTTCGAGACCAGCCTGACCAACATGGCAAAACCCCATGTCTACTAAAAATACAAAAAATTAGCTGGGTGTGGTAGCACATGCCTGTAATCCCAGCTACTCTGGAGGCTAAACAGGAGAATCACTTTAACCTGGAAGGCCAAGGTTGCAGTGAGCTGAGATCATACCACTGCACTCCAGCCTGGATGACAAGCATTGAATTCTATCTCAAAAAAAAAAAAAGTCATCGCCCACCTTAAATGTAGAGGCTGAAAGCCTAGGGGAAGTCTAATGGAGAATACCTTTTCTTTTTCAATACAAATGGGAGAGCTTGGGGAAAGCTGTGTAAACCAAGCCCTGAGGAATTAATGTGCATTAGGAGTTTAACACTGGGGGAGGAATAGTCGTTTTTGTGTATGTAATTCCTCCAAACTGCCAAGACCCACTCTTTCTAAACATACAGGTACTGCTAATTTAACACATGAGTTATTGAGTCCTTTGTTTCTCATTTCCATGTATTTCCAGGTTGTCTAGCTTTGGTCATTTCACTTCATATTAATTCTTGCATCAAATTAGCTCATTTTGAATAAGGAATGAGCTCAGTTTAATGAGGAAATGAGTAAAACTCTTGACATGAAAAACGAGATTTTTAGATTGTTCCTCCCATATATTGCTGAACATAATATGGCATTTGATATAGTTTGGTTGTGTTCCCACCCAAATCTCGTCTTGAATTGTAGTTCCCATAATCCCCATGTGTCGTGAGAGGGACTCAGTGGGAGGGAATTGAATCATGAGGGTGGTTTCCCCCATGTTATTTTTGTGATAGTAAGTTCTCATGATATCTCAGGGTTTTATAGGGGGCTTCCCCCTTTACTCTGCTCTCATTCTTCTCTCTCCTGCTGCCTTGTGAGGAAGGATGTGTTTGCTTCCCCTTCCAACATTATTGTAAGTTTCCGGAGGCCTCCCCAGCCATGCTGAACTGTGAGTCAATTAAACCTCTTTCATTTATAAATTACCCAGTCTCAGGTCTTGGGTGTGTCTTCATAGCAGCATGAGAATGGACTAATGCAGAATTAATTCCATTTATTATGGAAAAGGATCAGAAACACACTCATTACTGAAGAATTGTTCTAGATTAAAGGAGGGAAAAGAAACATGACAACTGAATGCAATCATAATTTAAGATTTCCTTTTGTTCTTAAGAATACTATTGGGACAATGGCAAAATCTGCATAAGATCTGCAGATTAGATGATAATATGTTAATGCTGATTTTCTGATTTTTGAGAATTGTATTGTGTTTATGTAGGAGGATGTTTTTACTTATTGTTAAGAAATATTAAAGCATATAGGAATAAAGGCAAAGTATTTATTCAAAGTACTCTCAAAGAGTTCAGAAAAAATAATATAGATTACATAGGTAGATACATAGACCAAGAGTGAGAGAGAGAGTGAGAAAGAGAGAGAGAGAACATGTACAAATGTAAAATGCTGATGTAGAGGATATTGGAGAAGAGTAGAATGGTAGTAGGGGATTATTTGTATATTCTTGGAATTTTTCTATAAGTCTGAAATTATTATCTTGACAAAATAAACAATTAAATATATCTTTTGTTGACTTCTTTCTGATGAAAAATAAGACATGGTTTTATTTACCCTACACACCTCTGTGAAACTCAAAGTTCTGTATGAGATTCTGTCATTCCTCTATAATCGTGTCTTCTATGATCCACTCACCCATTCCAAAATTTCGTAAGGTGGTCAAGCTGAACCGTCTCATAGTTTTCCAGGTTTCCCCATGAGAGAAGGTAATTCCTTATAATGAAGGAAATGTCCTTAAATTATTACTTCTAAGCTTTTTAAAATTTAATTTTTAAGTACAAGTAAAAATTAAAAATAAGAGGTAGATTCTCCCTGTTGAAAATGAAAGAAGAAACTTCTCCCTCTCTCCTTTCTTTACTTAGAGATTTTACTTTAAGAAACTTTGCAAGTACTTTCTCTTCTCTTTGAAATGTTCATAAATCCTTTTGAAAACAAGATAGTTTTTTTATCAGCTTTATGACCCAAGAATGCCTTTCTCAGGGACTTGGGGACAATCTTTTTGAAATATAAACATCAAAGGAGATAGCACCCTATCTCTCAGTTTCCATGTGAGGTTAGGAGCCTAACTTCAGTGGGTACTTCCTCAAGTTGCAAAACTACCTCTTGTCACAAAGAGATGATAAATTTATTTTTCCTTTTTATAAAGCCAATTAACATAAATGATCATCCCAATTGCCAGGTGAATCTAGAATAAATGGTGTGACAAATAGTGCGGTCAAGTCCTCTTATTTAAGGACTAGTTTTTGTTTATCTTGAGAACATGTATCTAATGGGTTGCATCTGATTGGCTATATGAAAGGGTGAGATTTCTTTGTGTTTTTGCAGTCTTTTAGTGGATAGTGATATACATTATTCTGGTTTAGTGCTTCTTCAATAATGAAAGTGTTTTCTCTCTGTATTACTCTTGTGGAGAAGATTTCTGGGTTGGGAGAAGATTTTGTTTTTATTTACATTTTCTCAACACATTCGATAAAAAATTCTTGATTACCTGCTATATGCTTATATTGTGCTAGTTGCAGTTAATCAGTTGATGAACAATAGCAAAGAAAGTAATTTTTGCCAGGGAAAAATGCAGTCTAGCAGATATAAGATTACCCAAGTAAAAACTTAGAAATAAATAATTACCAAGAAGTATAGTCAAATTTCTACATCAGTGCTATACATACTAATATCTAGAGAAACATTGTTATAGCACATAGATGCTCAATAAATATTTATTGAATTAACAGATATGTGAATCTGTGCATAGTTAAAGGAAATAAAAATGATCACTCAAGCAAAGTTTCTCAGAAAAGTTAGAGCAGATGCTAACACTTTATAGAAAAATAAGGAAAGAGAGTGTTGCTAAGGTTGTTAACATATTTTCATGATGAAATTTGTGGTGAAAGTGACATTATTCCTTCTGTGTTAGTCCTAACCCCAGATCTTCTTTCATTTGCATTTTCCCACATTTTTCTATAGAGTTACAAAAGACATGGGAGGATGTTTTAAATTTGATTGGTAACCAGAAATAGAAAACTAGAATAGACTAAGGCAACTTAGGTGTTAGAAATGGGATAATATGGTCTCAACATGAAGGAATAGAAACTCCAGAGTTGCTGTTGCCACCTCATGTCAGGTCAGGCCTTACTTTGAAAGGATACCAATGAAGGATTAGGTTCTGCTCTCACTGAATTATTAGATTAGTATAGTATTACTCTGTGAATCATGTATTACATAAAACTCATTCATAACAAATATGTAACTCTTCAGACTATCTCATCTTTATATTTAAAATTTTACATTTTAGAATACAGTATTAGGACATTAAGGGCCCACAGAAGTCACTATCTTTCAGAGAATAAAATATTCATGTAATCACGGAGAACATTAGTTTAGTATCATGAAGATTTGAACTTCTTTTAAATATTGGCGAAGAAGCCCTCAATATATTTAAGATTTTTTGATTATCCTCATTATTGGTTGTATTTTATACTTCTTTGCATACCTGGTAATCTTTGATTTGCCATCAGACATTGTGAATTAAACTTTGTCAGGTACTGAGTATTTTTATATTTATATAACTATTCTGGCACTTTATTCTACAATGACATTAAATTATTTGGAAACAGTTTAATTTGGGTCTTGTTTTTTATGATTTGGTAGTCATGTTCA
The DNA here is from genome assembly GCF_028858775.2 of Pan troglodytes. Taxonomy (NCBI): domain Eukaryota; kingdom Metazoa; phylum Chordata; class Mammalia; order Primates; family Hominidae; genus Pan; species Pan troglodytes. Next base: position 55,442,969 of record NC_072403.2, read on the forward strand.
GAAATGTCTTAGTCTTGGGCTAATTTTTTTTTTTTTTTTTGAGACGCAGAGTCTTCCTCTGTTTCACAGGCTGGAGTGCACAGGCACCATCACTGCTTACTGCAACCTTGACCTTCGGTGCTCAAACAATCCTCCTACCTCAGCCTCGTGAGTAGCTGAGACTATAGGCATGTGCCACCATGCTCGGCTAATTTTAAAATCTATTGCAGAGATGAGGTGTCACTATGTTGCCTAGGATGGTCTCAAATTCCTAGCCTCAAGCGATCCTCCCACCTCAACCTCCCAAAGTGTTGGGATTACAGGCATGAGCCACCATGCTTGGCCATCTTGGGCTATTTTTCACCTCTGAGACAAGACCTTTCTGAGTATTTTACACAATACCCCATGAATTATGAATTTTTCATCTGGGTGGTGGTTACAGGCACTATTATTTCCTGCCCTGTTAAATATCAGGCACTAATCCCTCTAATTCTTTTTGGTAGTGCTTTCCCTGGCCTCAGGTAGTTCTTTCCACATGCATACACTAATTAGCATTTTGCTGAATACTTGAGGGACTCTTATTCATAAGGGTCAGAAGGGTTCTTTCTGTGTACAGTTCTCTCTGGTTATCTGTTTTGCACACTTCAACTGTACTGTCTCCCTGGATTCAAAGTAATGCATTCTCAGCTCAGGAATCTGCTGGGCTGCCACTTCCTGCACCACAACCTAAAAACTCTCATAAGGCAGTAAGTTGAGAAAATAGTAGACCTTACCTCATTTGTTTCACATCTTTCATGGATAACTGTGCTTTGTTACCTGATATCCAATGTCTTGCCATATATTATTTTCCTATTTTTGTTTGTTGGTTTGGTTCAAGTGGGAGGGTAAGTTTGGTTCCTACAAATACATTTTAGCCAGATGTGGAAGTTGGAAGGCCTGTAAAATATATTACGTGAAAATATAAATGATAGGCAAAAGAGTGTATAGTTTGATCTCAATTACACAAAGGAAATCAAACATTTGTTGGTTTATGTATACTTTTTAAGGATCTAACTAAACTGTAGTCGTAGCAACATCTGTTAGGGAAGAAAAGGGCATCAGTCTGGTGGTAAAGGAAAGGGAAGCTATCACTTGTCATTTTGAAAAATAATTAATACTATTAGAATTTTTGCCATATACTTGCCATATATGTGTATTATTTTCATAATTTAAACAATTGGAAATTAAAAAAATCATCTCAGAGTTAAGGAAGCTGTGAAGAAAACTTGTTTGTTTTTTGTTTCTAGTTCATGCTAAGTTAAGAACTTGCTTGTGTTTGTGTGTGTGTGTATGTGTGTGTGACTGTGAAATATGGCAGGTCAGGGGTGGGGTGTTAATTCTGGGGAGAAGTTTAATTTGTCATGCCTGCAAATTAATGGAGCATGGAGAGTAATCCTTGAGACATATAGTTTTGATAACATACAATTTTATTGTTTATATTAACATACTACTTATGAGTTTATCACATACTTGCTTATTATAAGTACTTCTGTGTATGTACAGAATAAACACAATAAGCCTATGAGATTAGGCATTGTTACCATCATCCTTGGTGAGAAAATGGAAATAAGTAAACTTTCTAAGGTTACATAACAAGTAAAAGACAGAGTTGGGATCCAATCTAGGCAGCCTGCCTCCAGAATCTACACTTTGATCACAACATTTTACTCTTTTCATAGTTGTTTAAGTGTCCTTCATGACAACCATTTTATCTTGAATTTAAGTGATAATCACTTAAGGTGCTATGACTAGAATTGGCTGCAATGTCAGGATGTAAAATGAGCAGTAACTGGCCATGAACTTCAGTGTCTGAAGGTCCAACCCAAGAGACTGATTCTGCAGGCAAAAATGGATTTTAAAACTATTCTAGGGCCTGGTAACCATGGCACCATTATATAAGTTTCTAAATAGGCAGGGGAAATTAAAGCAAGAAGCAATAGGCTAAATATACATAAACCTGGTAACATGCAAGATTGGAAACAGGAGGCAGTTGGGAGAGCCTGGAGAATTCCTTAGGTCAGACAGAGTATACATTAGTTTACTGAGTCTGTCAAAACGAAGTGCTACAGATTGACTGGCTTAAACAACAGAAATTTGTTTTATCTTAAGTCTGCAGGCGAGAAGTTCAAGGTTGAGATGTCCACATTGTTGGATTCTTCTGAAGCCCTCTCTTCTTGGCTTATCCATGGTCCCCTTCTCCATGTCATCAAACGGGTCATTTTTCTGTGTGTGCTTCTATCCTAATTGTCTCTTCTTGTAAGGATATCAGTCATATCAGGTTAGGACCCAGACATATGACCACATATAACCTTAATTACCTTTTAAAGACTCTGTCCCCAAATACAATTACAGGAATATTCTGAGTACTAGGTGTTAAGATGTCAGTATATGAATTTTGGGGGAATGCAATTCAGCTCATAACAGGATGGTTACTGAAAATTAAGGCAGGCAGGTAGAGAATGATGGAGGTCACAAACCTGTTTGGGCACCAACCACTGAGCCAACATTTTTTGGGCTGAAGTTGAGAAAGAAGATGGTTTATTATTCTAATTGGCCTTTTTCATACTTTTTTCCTCATAGAAAGGTATGTGAAAGTGATCTCAAAATTCTGTTTGCACTTTCTTTTCATATTTTAAAACTATGCCTTAATACTAATTACACAATTTTGATTTATATTAATATATGCAGTGCTTGATTATAGACATATATCAATCACAACTGCTTCTGCAACCTTAGATGTTACAAACATAACCTACTGCCTGGATTCTTGAAGTATGATCCCAAATTTTTTTCCCTTAATCCCAAAATATTACACCATGGTAATTAATATCTAGACCTAGGAAGGGCCTGATTCAGCATCATAACTAAAACAATGTGGCCTTTGGCACCAAAAAGATCTGAATTGGAATTCAATTTTGCCCCTTTTATTATGTTGCTTGTAGCAAGCTACTTAAACTCTATATGACTCAATATGTAGTATTACTCATCTAGGGAATTTATCAATACTTACGTAAATACATGTTTATATATATATATATATATCTGATTTCTTGGCCAGTTGTCCATATTTGTTAATGATTGGGCATGTTTTCTGTAATTATAGGGCATTAGATGACCAAAATTCCAACTTAAAAGCTGGGCAATTTGATCTCCAAAATTTGACCTACTTTGGTAGATTTGCGGATAGAAATTATTAGGTAAATAGTTGATTCTCCCTCTCTCTCTCTCTCTCTTTTAATCAGAGTCTCATTCTGTCACCCAAGCTGGAGTGCAGTGGTGCCATCTTAGCTCACTGAAACCTCCGCCTCCCAGGTTCAAGCTATTCTCCTGTCTCAGCCTCCCAAGTAGCTGGGATTATAGGCACTCGCCACCACGCCTGGCTAATTTTAGTATTTTTAGTAGAGGTGGGGTTTCACCGTGTTGGTCAGGCTGGTCTTGAACTTCTCACCTCAAGTGATCTGCCCACCTCAGTGTCCCAAAGTGCTGGGAATACAGGTGTGAGCCTCCATACCCCTCCAATATTTGGTTCTTTATAAAATGTGCTATTATTATTATTAATCTCTTTCTCACTACATCCAAGAGTATCAGCCATGATTCTGTAATTGTTTTACTTAAGAAGTAACTTCAGTATACCATCTATTGGACACCAGAATACCAAACTTTCTCAAGCATATTTCTTGGGGGTTACATATAATTGGAATCTGGGTTATAAAGTTATCTGTAAATACAGAAAAATATGCCCATTATTCCCCAAATTGGTGATCTTGACTCCTGTATATTTTATTTAACTCTGATAAAACCCCTAGATGAGTAAAGTATAGTCTCACATCATCTCCTGCATAGGCAGATGTGATTTTGTGAAATATTTATTTGGTCTTCATCCCTATCTCCTGGTATACAACTCCTAAATCCCTTGGAATTTCCAAAGTAATCAGTGTCCTTTTGTATGTTAATGAATTGACTGGTGGCTGGCAGTCCCTGGGTAGCTTCAGAAGGAGGTATGGTCACAGGAAAGACCAAGGCTATGACTAAAGGGTTGGAACTTTCAACTCCACCTCACAACCTCCATGGAGGGAGAAGGGCTGAAGGTTAAGCTGATCACAAATGGCCAATACTTAATCAATTTTGCCTATATAATGAAGCTTGCGTAAAAACAGAAACCAACTGGGCTGTTTGTTTGTTTTGTTTTTGAGACAGGGTCTTGCTCTGTTGTCCAGGCAATCATGGCCCACTGCAACCTCAACCTGCTGGGCTCAAGTGATCCTCCTGCCTCAGCCTCCTAAGTAGCTGGGACTACAAGCGCACACCACCACAGTTGGCCAATTTTGTATTTATTATTTTGTGGAGATGGGAGTCTCACTTTGTTGCCCAGGCTTGTCCCAAACTCCTAGGCTCGAACAATCCTCCTGCTTCAGCCTCCTAAAGTGCTGCATTACAGATGTGAACCAGTGTGCCTGGCCTTGAATTGGACTTAGCTTCCAGATAGCTGAACACGTGGAGGCTCCTGGAGGGTGGCATGCCCAAGAATGTGTGGAAGATTTGCTCCCCTTCTCCCATACCTTGCCTTATGCATCTCTGCATCTGTGTCCTTGTAATATCCTTTATAATGACCCAGTAAACATAAGTGAGTGTTTCCCTGAGTGCTGTGAGCTACTCTAACAAAGTAATCAAACCCAAGGATGAGGTCATGGGAACCTCAATTTGTGGTCAAAAGCAAAGGTAAAACAACCTGGGGCTTGTGATTGGCACTGGAATGGAGGGCAGTCTTATGGAACTGAGCCTTCAATCTGGACATAACACTATCTCCATGTTGACAGTGCCAGAATTGAACTGAATTAGAGTAAACCCAATTGATCTCTGTTGCAGAATTGAGTGGTTGCTGGTGGGGAGAAATCCTCACACACTTCTTGATGACCAGAGGTCACAGGACTCTTCTGTATTGATTGGTGTGGTGTGAGAACAGAGAAAAAACTTCTTCTTTTTTTTCTTTTCAGCATACTCTCTTAAATTGTATAATACATAGCTTAAAGTTGTTCTTAGAAACAAAGACAGGTAAAGCCTTGTTATAAATAAAGTTTCGGTGCTGCAAAAGAAATAGTACTTGAATATAAAATTTTCTTTTTAGTTCTCAGCAAGGCAAGTTACTTCTATAGAAAGGTGTGCCCTTACAGATGGAGCAATGGTGAGCCACACTAGGACAAGGGAGGGGAAGGGGTTCTTATCCCTGACGCAACATGGCCCCTGCTGCTGTGTCGTTCCCCTATTGGCTAGGGTTAGACTGCACAGGCTAAACTAATTCCAATTGGCTAATTTAAAGAGAATGACAGGGTGAGTGTTTTGGCGGGAAAAATTGTTATGACAGAACAGGTAATCGGAATGAGTCAGGGTTGAGTAGGTAATCGGAATGAGTCAGGATGGAGCAGGTAATCAAAAAAGGTTGCTTTACGAGGAAGTTAAGTTTAAAAGTAGAAGGCAAAGAATTGAACATGCTGACATACTGATTCTTTGAAAAGAAATTCAGAACTTATATCTAACAGCCTGAAAACAAATCAGTTTTCACACCACTATCTGTAATTACAGTCAATAATTATAAACTAATCACTCAGATTTAAATTTAAATCAAAAATGACAAAAATGTTAAGAAATAGGTCATTCTCTGAGTTGAGTTTAAAATTTTTAACCAGATCATCCAATCAATGTAAATATTATTGCCTTAAATGACTTTAGAATAGGTAAGGCACAAACATGCCAAAAACATTCTTAGAGGGCCTGCTAGTTGACTTAGGCCTCAGGGTTCTTCCTCAGGAAGAGAGGCTTGATGTTCTATGCTCAGGCCTGAGATTACAAGGGTGTGGAAAGAGTAAGATGGGAGTAAGGGGAGACAGTATTTTCCTGACAGCTGGGCAATAACAAAGAAGAAAAAAAAGAAGAAGTAGAAATGAAAGAAAGAGATGCTTTCTAGTGCAATGAAAGAGGAAAAAGAAGAGAGAAAAGAAGAATGTTAAAAAAAAAAATGAGGTTGAGTGTGGTGGCTCATGCCTGTAATTCCAGTACTTTGTGAGATTGAGGCAGGAGGATCACTCAAGCCCAGGAGTTTGAGACCAGCCCATGCAACATAATGAGACCTGATTAAAAAACAAAACAACAACAACAAAAAACCCCAAAAAACAACTTTACAAATTGGCCAGGCTTGGTGGTGTCTGTAGTCCCAGCTACTTGGGAAGTTGAGGTGGGAACACGTCTTGAGCCTGGGCCGGGGTGACAGAAGGAGACCCTGTCTCAAATAAATAAATAAATAGGATAAAAAGGAAAAAATGAGAAAAGACATAAAGAAAGTTCTGTATTCACAGATAGCCATACCATATGTCGGGGCTCAGAAACAAATACCCTAAAATGAAGACTACAGCAGCAGCCTCAGAAACAATAGTTTTTCTCTGAAGTTCTCCAGGCCTCCTGCCTCTCAGTCCCATTCTCCTCTGAGATTGGGACTCCTCTGAGATTCTAGTGGAGTCCCAATCTCTCTTCCCCAAAGAAACAAGAACGCCTTTTCCCGAATGCCAGCCATAAAACCTAAAATTATTCCGTGTAAAAACTAGCCATAATGAAATTATCTGACCTACCTTGTTTGACTGTAGGTCATAAGACCTCCATTTCAGAAAGGGTCCTGCCTCATACTCAGAAGAAAGGAACGCTACATAGAGAAACCAAGAAAAATCTAGACGGACAGGCCTTGATGGGTGATACCGTTTGGACGTTTGTTCCCCAGGTCTCATGTTGAAATATAATCCCCAATGTTGGAGATGAGGCCTGGTGGGAGGTGTTTGGGTCTTGGGGGCAGATCCGTCATGAATAGCTTGGTGCTATCCTATGATACTTGTGAGATCTGGTTGTTTAAAACTGTGTGGTCCCTCCCCCCTCTCCCTCTTGCTCCTGTTCTCACCATATGATGTGTCTGCTCCCCTTTCACCTTCTGCCAGGAGTAAAACCCCCCCAGGCCTCACAAGAAGCTGAGCAGATGCCGGTGCCATGATTGTGAGCCTGCAGAACCACAAATCAATTAAACCTCCTTTATTGATAAATTACCCAGTCTCAGTTATTTCTTTATGGTGATGCAAGAACAGACTAACACACTGGGTTTTCCCACTTAGTCTGTAAGCATTAGATCATGCCTTTTTTGTCCAATCATATTTCTTCATGGCCGTCAATACTTTGTTAAACCTAAGCATAAAAATGGAAATTTCCCCTGTAGCTTGCCACCAGCAACATAATAAAAGGTGCGAACTTGAATTCAAATTCAGATCTTTTTAGTGTCAAAGGCCACATTCTTTTAGAATGTTGGGTCTTCATTCTGAGGGCTCCAGTGTATACATGTTCAACAAATTTGTATGCCTTTTCTCCTATTAATTAATCTGTTCCATGTCAGTGATTATTTTTTTAGCAGGCTTTTAGAGAGCCAAGGGCCTTGGCATCCACACACATATATGGTATCTTTAGGTTCATGAATATTCGCCACACATACATACACACATTCATCCTAAAATCACCCCAGAGTCTTTCAAACAAATGGGTGGGAGTATGTCTGGATCTTCACATTCGTTTTTGAATTTTACCATATTTTTCTTGCCACATTCTTCTTTAGTGTGAATATTAACTTAAATTAATTTATATATAAATATGCCCCATAATCTATATAGCTTCAACATTCAGTAGAATCTGTCAGATAAAAAATAAATCCAACATAGTAAGGAGAGGCTTTAACTCCAAAGGATTATTGGCAGGGAGGAAAAGGGACTATTGCAACAGAGTAGGAGAGACTCTTGAAATATGGAAAATGCTAAGACCATAGGTCTATTATTGTCTTAAGGGTTTGGAGAGGTATAAACAAGGCCAGAAAGAACTGGCTTTGGAGAAGCGGCATAAAAGAGTGGCATGATTGGAGAGAAGATCAGAGAATATTTCACTATGGGGCAGTATATTCTCAGGAGAGGTTCTATGCTGGTTAGGCTGAGGGTGAGCCAAAGTTCAGCAGCCTGTGGGGAGGAAAGAAGCTTAACCAATTTGGTTAACGTGCATTTTTGTTCAATTGATAAGTAAAAACAAGTAGTTCAGCTAAGCATTTATGCAGTAAAGCATAGAAATTTGGAGGGTCTGTGCTTGGCCTTGTCATAGGTAAACAAGGGGGTATCTGTGAGTCTTGTCTGAGTCATGTAGGGAAGGGTGCTTTCTTGCAGTAAGCCATTTTCTGGAACACAAAAGGGTGTGTGTATGGTGGCAGAGGGAATCCCTTTAACCTTCACCATTTTCTAAGAGCACAAGGCTCAGGTAAATTAAACAGTGTCAAATCTCCGCTATTTAGTATTTGGAGTGTTAATTGAAAAACTTGTTTAAAATGGGAAAAAGGATTTAGTGAACAAAGATCCACACATATGCATTTATTCAAAAACCTTGTATTATAAGACATCTTGGTGTGTTTTACCACGGGATAGACAGCTTGGCTTAATTCCAGGAGTTTAGTAAAATGCATGTCAGTAAAAAAAACAAAAAACTTTTGTGTGCTGGTTAAAAAAATGATAAGACCATTTTGCCTGATTTTGCTCACTTCAGACACATGAATTTTTAATATCATTGTGTATAAACATATGATGATATCTGAAGGGAATATATTACCCTGGATTTTTGAAGATGTCTAATGGGCTTGAACAGAGTGACTGAACCTACAAATCATAATGCAAAATTTTACAATTCATTATGTGCATGAATGGTCAATACACTAAAAGGAATGCATTTTGTGATCTGATATAAATTCTTATTTCTTTTTTTTTTTCTTTCTTTCTTTTTTTTTGGTGGTGGGGGGACTGTGGGCAGAATCTTGCTATGTCACCCAGGCTGGAGTGCAATGGCGCAATCTCAGGTCACTGCAACCTCCGCCTCCTGGGTTCAAGCGATTCTGCTGCCTCAGCCTCCGGAGTAGCTGGGATTACAGGCCTGGCTAATTTTTATATTTTTAGTAGAGACAGGGTTTCACCATGTTGGGCAGGCTGGTCTCAAACTCCTGACTTTGTGATCCACCCACCTAGGCCTCCCAAAGTGTTGGGATTATGGGCGTGAGCCGCTGTGTCCGGCCTAAGTTCTCATTCCTAGCTCACTAAAAAACTAGTGATTTTAAACAAACAAACAAACAAACAAAGTGTTTCTAGGAGACTAGTTTTGGATTGAACTAGATTCTTTGTAGGTCGGATCCTAGAGATCCTCCTATGTCTCCCAATTGTTTCTTCTTACACTATTTTGCTTTAGGATATTTTGCCCTGAGATTTTAAATTTAGTCTTCATTAATTAAATAAATAATTTAATTCACTTATTCAAAGAATAGTGGAGAGGTGTGCATCAATGAATGTGTGTTTTGTTTTTCTCTATTATAAACTAAATCCTGACTGTTTGCTGGTGAAGTCAACAAACAGACAACCAGGATGTAGTGGAGCATCATAACAGCTCACTGCTTATGTGCTCTGGTCCCTACATACTTTTCCTCCCTCCTTGGCAGCATTTTATCTGTAAAAGAAGTATGTTCTATATGTTTTTATCATGGACATGCAGAACTCACTTTGAACTGAAAAATCACTTTCTGCTTGAAATCAAGGATAAAATGAATTTCCTTAACGCATAACACATTAAACATCCACAATTATTAAACCACCACTTTATGGAGCAATACTTTTTAGTCATTTTATGCCCCATTTTGTGTATATTCCACTGGAATTTTGGAAGAAAGATGGCTAGGAATTTGTCCCCAGCTCACTCCTTCAAGAAGAGTAAAAGACTCTTCCAAAGTAAAATAGAGCTAATTCCGTAATGCAAGTCCAGGAAATAGAATTCTCCCAGAGTGATAGTTCACTCTTATTCCTCTGCCCAAAATGGCAACTCTCTTTCTTGCTCTTCTTCTCTCATTTTTTCTTTTAATGAACATTCAGTTACATAGCCATTGAGTTGGGTAGAACAAGGTAGGTGTCCACACCTGGTGATGAGGGGATGTGATGTTGAGATCACGACATGTTGGAGCCTGAGCAGTGTGAGGATTGTGTGCATGTAAAAGGGCTGCTCCTTGGGGAGAATAAGAGCCAAGAGGCGTGAGAAGGGTGACCACAGGGAAGAGTGGTCTGGTGTGCATTGTCATAGCCTTGTGCAGGGTGAAGTGGCATACACACAGGGGAAACCCTGGTTATGGAGCCTGATTGTGGGTGGTGTGGAAGCCATCTGCATGGAGAATGGGGCAACAGTAGCGATAAGAGATTGGCTACATACAGGAGCTTGATCAATTAAGTAATTATAGTAAGGATGATAGGAATCTGATTTGTCACTGTTGGAGAAAGGAGCTCCAAATACAGAAAATGAGAAAACCAGAATGAATCTTTGAGTGTTGGGTTAGAATTAGACATTTTGTGCAAAATTATAGGTTTTGTTTTTTTGTTTTTGTTTTTTTTTTTTTTGAGACAAGGTCTTGCTCTGTAATCTGGCCTGTTGTACAGTGGCATGAACATGGCTCACTGCAGCCTCAAACTCTCAGAATCCAGAGATCCTCCCACTTCAGCCTCCTGAGCAGCTGGGACCACAGCCACACCCCACCATGCTTGGCTAATTCATTTATTTTTGTAGAGATGGGGTCTTGTCATGTTGCCCAGGCTGAGCTCAAGCAATCCTCCTGTCTTGGCCTCCCAAAGTATTAGGATTACAGGTGTGAGCCACCATGCAGGGCAACAAACCTATGATTTTGGATAGAATCAGTTCTTTTATAACATGACATGCTGATTACTTAAAATTGTTGTGCCATGCAGAATTATACAATAAAACCCACAGGGCTTATGATAAAATAATATTCAAGCACAAAACTCAAATACTTCATTACTGGCACACACACAAAAGATTGAAACTTAAAAATGATAGTACAGTTTACACATGTGAAGTGGGTAAGAAGTACATAAATATTATACTAAATATGTCATTTTACCTTGAAAAGGACCTGAAGTTTGATTGTGGAAGTGGGGAACAGAAGAATTGCAACTTATGCAATGGTGGAAGAGGTTTACTTTAAATCAGACAGAAAGCTGTGACATTAGATGAGACGGGTATAGCTCATAGCACATGAGATGAACTGAGGTAATATAGAGATTTGTGCATGTGTGTATGTGCATATTTTGTGTCCAGGCTTGGTTCAGCTGGATGCAGTTTTCTGTTTTCATCTTGTGTTTCTTGTAAACAAAATAATGCATAAGCAAACACAAAATATATGCTATGCTTAATTTGTTCCTTAATATGTCAATTGTACTGAAACAGATTCACATTTTCAAAACAAGCATTATAGCAGAACTCATTGAATATTAAAATATATAGATAGATATAGAAATAATTGTAGATGCACATATATGCCTTCAGAGACATTTACATTCCCTATCTCTCCAACTGAGAAGGCTGGAGAAAGGCAACATCCCAATAGCAATGAGCACACCTAGCTTGCAGATCTCAGACTGTAAATACAACTAAAAGAAATCAGAGGCCAGGTGCGGTGGCTCATGGCTGTAATCCCAGCACTTTGGGAGGCTGAGACAGGTGGATCATCTGAGATCAGGAGTTCGAGACCAGCCTGACAAACATGGTGAAATCCTGTCTCTACTAAATACAAAAAATTAGCCAGGCTTGGTGGCAGGTGCCTGTAATCGCAAGTACTCGGCAGGCTGAGACAGGGGAATCGCTTGAACCCGGGAGGTAGAGGTTGCAGTGAGCCGAGATTGCACCATTGCATTCCAGCCTGGGCAACAAGAGCAAAATTTTGTCTCAAAAACAAACAAAGAACAAACAAACAAACAAACAAACAAACAAACAAAGAAATTAGGAATTGAGAAAAGAGCTAGAACAGGAAAAGGATAAGATGAGCACATCTCAGAAAGACATAGGAACCAGCATGAATAGACTTGCACTGGCAAATCTGGGACAATTTCACCGTCACAACAAATGTTTTTATAATGTATTGTAAATAATTTAATAAAATTAAAAAATCATGAATCTATAGGGATATAAGTTAATAAATGAATGCATTGAAAGATTAAGGAGGAATGGGACATTGACATAGGGATGTGGAAGATTTCATATTGCTTTCACACAAAATAAAAGAATTATAAAGATAAAAACAAGAAACTTTAAAGCGGAGAAACACGCTCTCCATCAATGATTGAAGTGAATAATCATTAATAATGGAACAAGTTCAAAAAGAATTCCACCTGGTAGGATGCAATTCAGTATATAGGCTCACTTTTGTGATATTGCTCTTAAAGTTGTATAACCTAAATCTAATCATGGGGAAACATCAGCAAAACCCAGAGTGGAGACCTTCTATGAAATAACTGCCTACACTCTTCAAAAGTGTCAAGGTCATGAAAGTCAGAGAAACACCAAGGAACTGTTCCAGACTGAAGGACTAAAGAGGCAAGAAACTAGGTATAAAGTGGAATCCTGAACTAGATCATTTTGCTATAATGGAAATCATGAAAACATTTGGCAAAACTTGAATGGGATATCAGGATCCGATGGTTGTTATAGACTGAATTGTGTGTCCCACCCCATCCTCAAAATAACTCTGCAGAGTAGGTATTATCTTTTTTATAACTGAATAAAGAGGCTCAGAGAGAAAGTATTTTGTCTAAAGATACTTAAATAGTAAAAGATTAAGAAGGGATTAAATTCAAGGCCAAAAGAAGGGAGAATGACTTTGTTCAAAAGAAGATTTGATATAATTTATATATATATAAATTATATCATTAAATATATATATATATATATATATTTTTGAGATGGAGTCTTGCTCTGTTGCCCAGGGTGGAGTGCAATGGCATGATCTCGGCTCACTGCAATCTCTGCCTCCTGGATTCATGTGATTATCCTGCCTCAGCCTCCTGAGTAGCTGGGATTACAGGTGCATGGCACCACGCCTGGCTAATTTTTGTATTTTTGGTAGAGGAGGGGTATTACCATGTTGGCCAGGCTGGTCTCGAACTGCTGACCTCAGGTGATCTGCCCGCCTCGGCCTCCCAAAGTGCTGGGATTACAGGTGTGAGCCACTGAGCCCAGCTTGATGGAATTATACTTTCTATCAAATTAATTCTTGAAAGTGTCTGTCTGGTTAACAAAGCTAGGGTGCACTATAACTGCTCTCATTTATGTTAGATGAAGCTGGAATACATACTATTCTGAGAGATTTTCAATGGACACACATCAAAATAAGGCCAATATAAAAGCCAAAATTATTAGTTAGAAAAGACTAGATTTTATACTCCTAAAATAGAAGGGAACTTAGGTCTGGAGTTGGACAGGGATAGAGGTAGGTGGCTCAGGAAGTAAAGTGAAGAGTGGAGAGATCTGATAGTTCATGGGGTTGCTAACTCCTCCCATTTGCTAATCTCCCCAACTGACCTACTCCACGTTAGCACTCACACTCACACACAAATAACTTCTACCTTCAAAAAGAGAAGAAGAAATTGATTGAGCAGACTTTCAATCTTTCATTTCATGAGCAGGGTGGTCTCCAGGGAAAAGAGTATCGGTTTTATTTTCAGTAGAATTCGTTATTAATCCAGTCTCTGCTTAGCTGTATGCTTTCTTTATGTCATTTTGAATTTTTTTCTGGCAAGTTTTCCTTGAGTGGCTGAATTTGATTTAGGTTCTTGTCTCCTCCTATGTATACTACTCTGTGTTTGCTACCATAATAGAACCTGTCAGTATAGACACTTTAGTATGTCACTGATACACCAGCTATATTCTAGGGTGTCTATATCTATATCTATATCTATCTATATATATATCTCATTTATTCAATAATAATTCATTGAGCACTGGCTAAGTTTGACTCTATAAATACAAACCCATATAAGATAAAGCTCTTGATATATATCCTAGAGATATATATCTCGGATATATATATATATATATATATATCTCGGATATATATATATATATCTCGGATATATATATCTCGGATATATATATATATATCTCGGATATATATATATCTCGGATATATATATATCTTGGATATATATATATCTAGGATATATATATATCTCTTGGATATATATATATATCTAGGAGATATATATATATCTCTTGGATATATATATATATCTAGGAGATATATATATATCTCTAGGATATATATCCTGGATATATATATATATCTAGGAGATATATATATATCTTGGATATATATATATCTAGGATATATATATATCTCTCTTGGATATATATATCTAGGATATATATATATATCTTTGATATATATATATATCTTGGATATATATATATCTAGGATATATATATATCTCTTGGAATATATATATATTCTAGGATATATATATATATCTAGGATATATATATATCTATATATATATATCTCTCTAAGATATATATATATATCCTAGACATATATATATCCTAGATATATATATATCTAGGACATATATCTAGGATATATATATATCTAGGATATATATATATATCTAGGATATATATATATCTAGGATATATATATATATCTAGGATATATATATATCCTGGATATATGTATATCTAGGATATATATATATCTAGGATATATGTATATCTAGGATATATATATATCTAGGATATATGTATATATCTAGGATATATCAAGAGCTTTATCTTATATGACTTTGTATTTATAAAGTCAAACTTAGCCAGTGCTCAATGAATCATTATTGAATAAATGAGTAACCAGATAAATTTTAAAAAGGGTCCCTTTGCTTCTTTGAGGCTGATTGCCTTGGTTTGTTCAAGTCATTCAATTACTTATCAATTCATCCACTAAACAAGCTTCCCTAAAACATGTGCTCTATTGAAGAGGTGAGGGTTACAAAGAAATAAATGAATTGTGTCTGCTCTTAAAAGAGCAGACTTTAAATGAAACATGTAACATTATCGAGTTGTAAAATACATGGAGTGACATCTTTATAGCTTATTTAAGTGGGGAGATGGGAGCTTCAATGTGTCCCTCTTAACCTTGTCCACAATTAAAGTATAGGACCTCTCCTGAGCTGAGCATTAACCAGGACTGAAGGATGTGAAACCTTTAGATTCTGGGAAGACACCAACGACAAAACCTACAGAGAACTTCCCTCCTGTATGTTGGAGGAAAGTCTGGAGGCAGTTGTAGAGTCATGGGCTAAGGATGTGGGTACGGCTGGTTTGCAGAGATTTGTGAATTCCCAGTGGATCATGATGTAGCTTCTCAGTTGAGTGTTCCTGAAATGACAGTGGGTCTTTCTGGTACCCCATAGGTGGCAGGAGGGCTTAGCAGATACATTGAGCTACTTTTAGCCCTGATTCTAAGATAATGCAAAGCTTTAGCAGCTGAAAAAACAAATGAACAAAGAGATTTCCTTTGGGTGCCAATCCAGGGAAGTTCTATTTTGGCATCTGGCAAAACTTTAATCCATTCAGCCAGAGATTACTGTCTCTTCCTTCATTTTTAAGATTTTTGTCACCCAAGGTATCTCAGCAGCTGGAATTTAACCCTCAGTGAATAAACAAAAAGTAAAAGGACAATCCACCTAATGCTTCCAGCACTCAAAGTGAAGAGAATCAAGAAAACACACAAAGTAAGTGGCTTCTAACAAAATGCAGCTACTAGAAAAGTCTGCCCACAATTTTCCTCAGCAGAGTTCTCTTGTCTTGTGCAAGAAATGGGTTACAGACTATGGAAAAAAGGGTTGGGGAAGCCTGAAGATTTCAGCTTTCACCAAACTGTCTGAAATTGCAGTTAGTAATTATGAGTCAATCTTTCAGATTTGGATAACAACAAAGAATAACAAAAACTTCCTGGAATTGATCATGTAAGTACAACTCGAGATTTCTAATCAAATCAACCAATTATCATAAATAGAGTATTAGTTAAAATCCTAGATGTTTGTGTGTGTGTGTGTGTGTGTGTGTGTGTGTGTGTGAAGAGATAAAGTATGAAGTTATTTAAGTTTTGCAGACAGATTTTGAACTTGAACAAAAATAGCACCCATCTCCAATAAACAAAATTATAAAAGTAAGGAAATTCAAGCATAGCACATGTACGTGCATGCACGTGTGAACACACACACACAGATTTGCTGGACCTACAAAAATGGACCATGATTTACAACAATGAAACAAACAAAAATAAATTGAAGAAATAGATGAATGGAACCAATGAAATAAAGATCGGGAAGATCTTGGATAAGAGACCGAGCAGACTTTCCATATGAATAACAAGAGTGCCAGAAAAAGAAAAAATTAACAGTTGAAGAAGACAAAGCTACTAAATAGTAGAAAAAAATGTAACTGAACAGAAGACTCAAGTATTACAATTAAAATGCTTCACTAAATTCCAGGCAAGATAGATAAAAAACATATTATTCTACTGTGAAAAGAAGACCACTATCTCAGAATTTGAAAAATAAGGCTTTATTACTTATAAGAACTGCCTTGCAGGAAGGCAGGAGAGAGTGTTTACAAGCCAGGGAGTGATGATGATCATGAGCCAGTTCCTTGGCACATCAAAATGATAGACTTACTTATATTCCTGAGTATACCCAAGACCCTCCAAGATTTGCTTTATGATCAGCAGTGAGGGGAGGGGGTCTCATTACCCTGGTAATGAAAATGATTCTTTTTAAGGATCAGAAGGGAGAGAAGAGTGGACTTTATAAATGAGCACACTCCAAAACACCTGTTTGAAAGAAGTTCTGATGTGTGTTTAAAAGAAGTCAACTAGGGGGCAGTTCCAAGATGGCCGAATAGG
The DNA here is from genome assembly GCF_028858775.2 of Pan troglodytes. Taxonomy (NCBI): domain Eukaryota; kingdom Metazoa; phylum Chordata; class Mammalia; order Primates; family Hominidae; genus Pan; species Pan troglodytes. Next base: position 55,459,818 of record NC_072403.2, read on the forward strand.
AACAGCTCCAGTCTACAGCTCCCAGCATGAGCAATGCAGAAGACGGGTGATTTCTGCATTTCCAACTGAGGTACCGGGTTCATCTCACTGGGGCTTGTTCGACAGTGGGTGCAGGACACTGGGTGCAGTGCACCAAGTATGAGCTGAAGCAGGGTGAGGCATCGCCTCACCTGGGAAGTGCAAAGCGTCAGGGATTTCCGTTTCCTAGCCAAGCAAAGCTGTGTCAGATGGCACCTGGAAAATCAGGTCACTCCCACCCTAATACTGTGCTTTTCCAATGGTCTTAGCAAACGGCACACCAGGAGATTATATTGTGCACCTGGCTCAGAGGGTCCTATGCCCATGGAGCCTCGCTCATTGCTAGCACAGCAGTAGGAGATTGAACTGCAAGGAGGCAGTGAGGCTGGGGGAGGGGCACCCGCCATTGCTGAGGCTTGAGTAGGTAAACAAAGTGGCCAGGAAGCTCGAACTGGGAGGAGCCCACTGCAGCTCAAGGAGGCCTGCCTCCCTCTGTAGACTCCACCTCTGGGGGCAGGTCATAGCTGAATAAAAGGCAGCAGAAACCTCTGCAGACTTAAATGTCCCTGCCTGATAGTTTTGAAAAGAGTAGTGGTTCTCCCAGAATGGAGTTTGAGATCTGAGAAGGGACAGACTGCCTCCTGAAGTGTGTCCCTGACCCCCAAGTAGCCTAACTGGGAGGCACTCCCCAGTAGGGGCAGACTGACACCCACACGGCCGGGTAGCCCTCTGGGACAAAACTTCCAGAGGAATGATCAGGCAGCAACATTTGCTGTTCAGCAGTATTCACTGTTCTGCAGCCTCCGCTGCTGATACCCAGGAAAACAGGGTCTGGAGTGGACCTTCAGCAAACTCCAACAGACCTGCAGCTCAAAGTCCTGACTGTTAGAAGGAAAACTAACAAACAGAAAGGACATCCACACCAAAACCCCATCTGTACGTCACCATCATCAAAGACCAAAGGTAGATAAAACCACAAAGATGGGGAAAAAACAGAACAGAAAAACAGAAAATTCTATAAATCAGAGTGCCTCTCCTCCTCCAAAGGAACGCAGTTCCTCACCAGCAACGGAACAAAGCTGGATGGAGAATAACTTTGACGAGTTGAGAGAAGGCTTCAGACGATCAAACTTCTCTGAGCTAAAGGAGGAAGTTTGAACCCATCTCAAAGAAACTAAAAACCTTGAAAAAAGATTAGACGAATGGCTAACTATAATAACCAATGCAGAGAAGTCCTTAAGGGACCTGATGGAGCTGAAAACCATGGCATGAGAACTATGTGACGAATGCACAGGCTTCAGTAGCCGATTCGATCAACTGGAAGAAAGGGTATCAGTGATTGAAGATCAAATGAATGAAATGAAGTAAGAAGAGAAGTTTAGAGAAAAAAGAGTAAAAAGAAATGAACAAAGCCTCCAAGAAATATGGGACTATGTGAAAAGACCAAATCTACGTCTGATTGGTGTACCTGAAAGTGACGGGGAGAATGGAACCAAGTTGGAAAACACTCTGCAGGATATTATCCAGGAGAACTTCCCCAACCTAGCAAGGCAGGCCAACATTCAAATTCGGGAAATACAGAGAACTCCACAAAGATACTCCTCGAAAAGAGCAACTCCAAGACACATAATTGTCAGATTCACCAAAGTTGAAATGAAGGAAAAAACGTTAAGGGCAGGCAGAGAGAAAGGCCGGGTTACCCACAAAGGGAAGACCATCAGACTAACAGCAGATCTCTTGGCAGAAACTGCCAGAAGAGAGTGCGGGCCAATATTCAACATTCTTAAAGAAAAGAATTTTCAACCCAGAATTTCATATCCAGCCAAATTAAGCCTCATAAGTGAAAGAGAAATAAAATCCTTTACAGACGAACAAACGCTGGGAGATTTTGTCACCACCAGGCCTGCCCTAAAAGAGCTCCTGAAGGAAGCACTAAACATGGAAAAGAACAACTGGTACAAGCCACTGCAAAACCGTGCCAAATTGTAAAGACCATCAATGCTAGGAAGAAACTGCATCAACTAATGAGCAAAACAACCAGCTAACATCATAATGACAGGATCGAATTCACACATAACAATATTAACCTTAAATGTAAGTGGGTTAAATACTCCAATTAAAAGACACAGACTGGCAAATTGGATAAAGAGTCAATACCCATCAGTGTGCTCTATTCAGGAAACCCATCTCATGTGCAGAGACACAAATAGGCTCAAAATAAAGCGATGAAGAAAGATCTACCAAGCAAATGGAAAACAAAAAAAGGCAGGGGTTGCAATCCTAGTCTCTGATAAAACAGACTTCAAACCAACAAAGATCAAAAGAGACAAAGAAGGCCATTACATAATGGTAAAGAGATTAATTCAACAAGAAGATCTAACTATCCTACATATATATGCACCCAATACAGGAGCACCCAGATTCATAAAGCAAGTCCTTAGAGACCTACAAAGAGACTTAGACTCCCACACATTAATAATGGGAGACTTTAACACCCCACTGTCAACATTAGACAGATCAACGAGACAGAAAGTTAACAAGGATATCCAGGAATTGAACTCAGCTCTGCACCAAGTGGACCTAATAGACATCTACAGAACTCTCCACCCCAAATCAACAGAATATACATTCTTCTCAGCACCACAGCACAACTATTCCAAAATTGACAACATAGTTGGAAGTAAAGCACTCCTCAGCAAATGTAAAAGAACAGAAATCACAACAAACTGTCTCTCAGACCACAGTGCAATCAAACTAGAACTCAGGATTAAGAAACTCACTCAAAATTGCACAAATACATGGAAACTGAACAACCTGCTCCTGCGTGACTCCTGCATGGGTACATAACAAAATGAAGGCAGAAATAAAGATGTTCTTTGAAACCAATGAGAACAAAGACACAACATACCAGAATCTCTGGGACACATTTAAAGCAGTATGTAGAGGGAAATTTATAGCACTAAATGCCCACAAGAGAAAGCAGGAAAGATCTAAAATTGACACACTAACATCACAATTTAAAGAACTAGAGAAGCAAGAGCAAACACATTCAAAAGTTAGCAGAAGGCAAGAAATAACTAAGATCAGAGCAGAACTGAAGGAGATGAGACATGAAAAGTCCTTCAAAAAATCAATGAATCCAGGAGCTGGTTTTTCGACAAGATCAACAAAATTGATAGACCGCTAGCAAGACTAATAAAGAAGAAAAGAGAGAAGAATCAAATAGATGCAATAAAAAATGATAAAGGGGATATCACCACCAATCCCACAGAAATACAAACTACCATCAGAGAATACTATAAACACCTCTATGCAAATAAACTAGAAAATCTAGAAGAAATGGATAAATTCCTTGACACATACACCATCCCAAGACTACACCAGGAAGAAGTTGAATCTCTGAATAGACAAATAACAGGCTCTGAAATTGAGGCAATAATTGATAGCTTACCAACCAAAAAAAGTCCAGGACCAGATGGATTCACAGCCGAATTCTACCAGAGGTACAAGGAGGAACTGGTACCATTCCTTCTGAAACTATTCCAATCAATAGAAAAAGAGGGAATCCTCCCTAACTCATTTTATGAGGCTAGCATCAACCTGATACCAAAGCCTGGCAGAGACACAACAAAAAAAGAGAATTTTAGACCAATATCCCTGATGAACATTGATGCAAAAATCCTCAATAAAATACTGGCAAATCCAGTCCAGCAGCATATCAAAAAGCTTATCCACCATGATTAAGTGGGCTTCATCCCTGGGATGCAAGGCTGGTTCAACATATGCAAATCAGTAAACGTAATCCAGCATGTAAACAGAACCTACGACAAAAACCACATGATTATCTCAGTAGATGAAGAAAAGGCCTTTGACAAAATTCAACAGCCTTTCATGCTAAAAACTCTCAATAAATTAGGTATTGATGGGACATATCTAAAAATAATAGGAGCTATTTATGACAAACCCACAGCCAATATCATACTGAATGGACAAAAACTGGAAGCATTCCCTCTGAAAACTGGCACAAGACAGGGATGCCCTCTCTCACCACTCCTATTCAAAATAGTGTTGGAAGTTCTGGCCAGGTCAATCAGGCAGGAGAAAGAAATAAAGGGTATTCAATTAGGAAAAGAGGAAGTCAAATTGTCCCTGTTTGCAGATGACATGATTGTATATCTAGAATACCCCATCGTCTCAGCCGAAAATCTCCTTAAGCTGACAAGCAACTTCAGCAAAGTCTCAGGATACAAAATCAATGTGCAAAAATCAAAAGCATTCTTATACACCAATAACAGACAAACAGAGAGCCAAATCATGAGTGAACTCCCATTCACAATTGCTACAGAGAGAATGAAATACCTAGGAATCCAACTTACAAGGGATGTGAAGGACCTCTTCAAGGAGAACTACAAACCACTGCTCAGAGAAATAAAAGAGGATACAAACAAACGGAAGAACATTCCACGCTCATGGGTAGGAATAATCAATATCGTGAAAATCCCATACTGCCCAAGGTGATTTTTAGATTCAATGCCATCCCCATCAAGCTACCAATGACTTTCTTCACAGAACTCGAAAAAAACACTTTGAAGTTCATATGGAACCAAAAGGAGCCCCTATTGCCAAGTCAATCATAAGCAAAAAGAACAAAGCTGGAGGCATCACACTACCTGACTTCAAACTATACTACAAGGCTATAGTAACCAAAACAGCATGGTACTTGTACCAAAACAGAGATATAGACCAACGGAACAGAAAAGAGCCCTCAGAAATAATACCACACATCTACAACCATCTGATCTTTGACAAACCTGACAAAAGCAAGAAATGGGGAAAGGATTCCCTATTTAATAAATGGTGCTGGGAAAACTGGCTAGCCATATGTAGAAAGCTGAAACTTGATCCCTTCCTTACACCTTACACAAAAATTAATTCAAGATGGATTAAAGACTTAAATGTTAGACCTAAAACCATAAAAACCCTAGAAGAAAACCTAGGCAATACCATTCAGGACATAGGCATGGGCAAGCACTTCATGTCTAAAACACCAAAAGCAATGGCAACAAAAGCCAAAATTGACAAATGGGATCTAACTAAACTAAAGAGCTTCTGCACAGCAAAAGAAACTACCATCAGAATGAACAGGCAACCTACAGAATGGGAGAAAATTTTTGCAATCTACTCATCTGACAAAGGGCTAATATCCAGAATCTACAAAGAACTTAAACAAATTTACAAGAAAAAAACAAATAACCCCATCAACAAGTGGGCAAAGGATATGAACAGACACTTCTCAAAAGAAGACATTTATGCAGCCAACAGACCCATGAAAAAATGCTCATCATCACTGGTCATCAGAGAAAGGCAAATCAAAACCACAGTGAGATACCATCTCACACCAGTTAGAATGGTGATCATTAAAAAGTCAGGGAAGAACAGGTGCTGGAGAGGATGTGGAGAAATAGGAACACTTTTACACTGTTGGTGGGACTGTAAACTAGTTCAACCGTTGTGGAAGACAGTGTGGCGATTCCTCAGGGATCTAGAACTAGAAATACCATTTGACCCAGCCATCCTATTACTGGGTATATGCCCAAAGGATTGTAAATCATGCTGCTATAAAGACACATGCACATGTATGTTTACTGCACCACTATTGACAATAGCAAAGACTTGGAACCAACCCAAATGTCCATCAATGATAGACTGGATTAAGAAAATGTGGCACATATATACCGTGGAATACTATGCAGCCATAAAAATGGATGAGTTCATGTCCTTTGTAGGGACATGGATGAAGCTGGAAACCATCATTCTCAGCAAACTATTGCAAGGACAAAACACCAAACATCGCATGTTCTCACTCATAGTTGGGAATTGAACAATGAGAACACTTGGACACAGGAAGGGGAACATCACACACTGGGGCCTGTTGTTTGGTGGGGGGAGGGGGGAGGGATAGCATTAGGAGATATACCTAATGTAAATGACGAGTTAATGGGTGCAGCACACCAACAAGTCACATGTGTACATATGTAACAAACCTGCACGTTGTGCACATGTACCCTAGAACTTAAAGTATAATAAGAATTATATATATGAAATAAAATAAAATAAAAGAAGTCAACTATGTCAAGTAATATACATGAATAACATATAAATTATATAATTTTTTTCAAGGAATAAAATATTAAATAATCCACTCAGTTATAATTTTTAAGTTCATTCAGAAGCTGGTGTTCTGTTAATTATGGTAGGGCTGATTTCCTTGTTGATACCTAGATACATCTTGGGACAATTTCAGGACTCCAAGGCTAGAAGAAAAATCTTTAAAAGCTTCCAGATAGAAAAAATAAGTTATTTGATTTTCTTAAAAATGATTTTTTGACGATGTCAGTTATCTTTTCTAAAATTTAACTTTTTACAACATTCTATAATGAGACATTAACTTGATTTTTTAAAAATAGCAAATACATGATAAATATTTAAATTGAGTGTGGACTAAATATGAAGTGTGTGTGTGTGCACGTGTGTGCTTGTTACTGACATGAATTCCAACTACCAAAGAAAGGAGAGTCAATGACTGGTGTTTTATTTTATAACAATATTTAATTATTGGACATTTTATGCAAAATAGACTTTGATCAGATAGCATTTGAGCTCGTTGCAAATAGTCAACATGCAAAAGGAATTAAGAATAATATTCACGCAAGGATACAACATTACTAACTAGACTATTTTTAAAATAAAAAGCACTACCTAAAATCATCATATTACTACTTTACACACATGCATTTCTTTAATTATTTTTTTAAATAGATTTCTCACATCTATTCTTGCTTCATGGGTTTCAGTTTTATAATTTTTGGGATTGAAGACATAGTGTCTACATTAAGAAACTGACATGTTTACTCTGTATTTACTCACTGCCAAAAGTATTTTGGGAATCCTGGAGAAGATCTATTTGATTATCTGTTTTATGAGTTACATCCCCCCAATTAATCATTGAAGAGCAAGAGACAGCATCAGACATAAGGACATTTTTACACTGGCCATTTGGGACTTAGGATCTATTCACTCTGGTCCATACTCTCTTTGGTTACTCCCTTTTTGTTTATTTGGACTTGATTCTGGATAATGGGAAAGGAAGCTGGAGAGCAGGAATGGTGTTTAGACTTCAGGTTCCAGCTGGCTGTGGTCACCATGTCCATGGAACTGATTGTCAAGTTATCTCGCCTTAGGGACCTTTAAAAAAACAAGTTTGAGGGCAGTTAATAGTTTATTTCACTGTTCTTGTCAGAAATTAGTATTGAAACAAAAATATTTTTGGTAATTATTATTCAAGCTTGGAAAGAACTGGGAATAAAAATTGTTTGAGTTGAAGAAAAATAAAAGAATAAAACATTTATCTCACCCACCCTGACTACATTCCCGCTTTTCCAAACTCATTCTCTCTGAAATTTTGCTGAAAACACCCAAACATCTATCCCTCTCAAGCTTTGCAGGAAATAATTTGGGAAAAAGTATCAATAGAGTAAAGAGAAACTGGAGGATAGAAAGAGGCTGATGTTTTGTTATTCATAGGACCTCTTGATGTGTACTCACTCAAATTCTTCAACCTTATATATTTCACTTGCTTTTGACTACTTTTACCTATAGCATAGTTTAAAATTATGTTAAATTTCTTTTGTTTTTTGTTTTTAACCAAATAAACCTGTGGACTATATATGGTATAAAATCTCACACTATTTCTGAGAATTCATATTATTTTTACGAATAGCTTTTTATGGCTCTCAGAGGAGTGAAACAACATTTACTAACTAAATTCTTTTCTTTCTTTCTTTCTGTCTTTCTGTCTGTCTTTCTTTCTTTCTCTTTCCTTCTGCTTTAGAAAATACCATAACTTCTGATTTTATCTGGCTGGGCACATCATCTCAATTTCTCTCTATAAATAGGTAGTTCATTCAGTTTCTTTTCATTTATTTATTTTTTCTTTTACACTTGACATCCCATTGAAAGAAAAATTTTAAATTTATTATTTATAATTTTTGTAGAGAGTTGCCCAGGCTGGACCCAAACTCCTGGCATCAAACAATCCTCCAGCCTCAGCCTCCCAAAGTGCTGAGATTACATGTGTGAGCTACCTACCATGCCAGGCTAACTCAATTTCATCACACCTATGCACACAAATATCTAGGCTTGAAGTGAGTAAAGCTTTCACTAATGGAGTCATCGTTCACATTCTTGTTTAGAATACTGTACAGTACCTTCCAATAAACAGAATCATCATAGCAGTTCTGGTCAGATGGCTGTCCCCAGAGAGGCAACTTTAGAATTAAACCTGTGACGGTAGAGGGAAAATGAGTCATGTTGTGACGCTGAAGAGGAAAATCTACTTGCATAGTAGTTTATATACTATTATAAAATCATCCCCTTTAAATGACATAATTACTTTACTGCCAGAAGTTTAGAACATTTTTGAATTTAGCAATTGACTTGCTCATTAATTATCTATTGTAAATAATCTGAGAGCATAAGATACAGGGAAGTGTTCACTTTTTATGCTGACCTGTCATCAGACCTCCAACAACTGCTGTTCCGATAGAGGAACCCAGTGCAGCTGCCTGCATGGCCATAGACCTAAGGAAGCAAACAAAAAAGAATCAGTGTCTTTCCTGGATCTCAGCCAAAGAGTCTCGCTCACTGAGGGTGTGGATGACTGCCATCTTCAGGCCAGAGTGTAACATTACACAGCAGCAAATTAAGCATTTGTTACAATTTTTCTTTCATATTCTTATTTTCTTTGAAACTCTTGAGCAGTGTTAGAAAATTCTGAGATACACCTTAAAGAAGAGAATCATCTTTTAATGTAAACTTTGGAAATAAGACTTTCCTTAGGGAGGGTTTAGCACTCTCAAAAAATTGATACCTGATCTGATTCATTTAATAAATATTGAGTATCCACTCTCTGTCAGTTTCTTTTCTAGGAACAGAGGATAGAGTAATACATAAAACAACATGAGCTACTAAAGCTAATTTCAGCATATATTGTAGAGAGAGCTCATTGAAGATATTCAAGTATATCTCTATATGTCATCTTAGAAGTCATTGCCTTAAACTGAAATTAGTAAAAAATACTTTGTAATTTTGAGAATGAAAGAATGTGATAAAAGGCCATTGAAGTGCATAAAGGTGTTATATGAATGACAAATGACCTAGGAATGTGGGGATCTTCTTAGCACAGCAGCTTACTCATAGCAGACAATAAAGAGTTGTTGAAAGACTGAATGAGTGACTCCAATGAATAAAACAATTGGAAAATGACAGTTTTTTGGTCTTCCAGTCTCATCATCCAAGGGAGAGGATGCACTAAACTCCGATTCCTTTTTTTTTCTCCTTAAATGAAGGGTTTACATATTTTAATATATAAAAAAACTGCACAAGTAACATATCATTGTGAAAGCATTAGAAACTGCAGATAAAAAGAAGCAGAAAAGTTTAATATCCCTCAGATTGTATCAGAATAAAAATGTAAATTAAAAACATGAATTTTTATAAAAATGCAATCTTACTATATTACTTATTTTCACATTAAATATGTTTTAGGGATCCATTTATGTGAGTCAGTGTAGATCTGGACCATAGTTTGAATTGTGCAAAGTATTGGTTGCTTCCAGTGTTTCATATTTTTAAAAATGCTGTGAGAACATCTCCTCTGAACATGCTTATGAACTTGTCTGATTATTTTCCTAATATAAAACCTATCTAGAAATGAGAATATTAGCAAAAGGCTACATATACCTCTTTTTTTTGAGACGGAGTCTCGCTCTGTTGCCAGGCTAGAGTGAAGTGAGGTGATCTCAGCTCACTGCTATCTCCTCCCCGCGTTCAAGCAATTCTCCTGACTCAGCCTCGCAAGTAGCTGGGATTATAGGCACCCACCACCATGCTGGGTACTTTTTGTGTTTTTAGTAGAGATGGGGTTTCACCATATTGTCCAGGCTGGTCTCAAACTCCTGACCTCAGATGATCCACCTGCCTCGGCCTCCCAAAGTGCTAGGATTACAGGCTTGAGCCACCGTGTCTGGTCTATATACTTCTTAAGAACTTTTCCAAATAGAAAATTGTACAATTTATATTCCAATTTTTTACTTTAGCCATTATTCAGTATTATTATTATTATTAATTCATTCATGCTTTATCACTTTGATAAGTGAAAAACTGGTAGCTTGTTTTAATTTGCATTTCTTTGATTATGAGTGAAGTTGAGTATTTTATATATACTTATTTGATTTTATTCTTTTGTAAATTTCCTGTTAATTTTACAGGAATTTGCCAAGATCTTTTACAAGGTCTTAAAAGATATTTTTGATAACAAGTGTTCTGTGATCAAATAAACTTGGAAAACACTGACTTATACAAAATTAACAGCATTACTAGAGTTATGCTGCTATAATTTGCAAAAACATCCCTTAAGAATATTAACTTTTCCTTGTTCTATGCTTACCAAAAACCTAATTTGCATTTTAATATTCTGAATAGACACATGTAAGTAGTTTGGTTCTCAGGCAGTATTTTATTTGGTGTGAGATATGTAAATTTTACCGAAATGAATGCACCTTCAAGGCTTGCCCCCCTTCCCCTCTTCTGATATTCCTCTGCCTCCTACCCCCACCAAAGAATAAATTGAGATGTTTCTAAACCTGCATTCCCAAGGACCAGACCCTCAACCATGAGACTTAACCAATGTCTGACCAACCAATGAGGCCTCCCCTTTAAGAGCCAGATAGACTTGTTTTATTGCATCTGTGAAACTGGTCTAGCATGATGCTCAAGAATTCTTAATCATAGGCACCTCTTAGGGTGTTTGCACAGTGTATGCACACTCCAACACTGAGGAGTTGAGCTCATTCACACATGCTTTTATCATGCTTAATTTGCATTAAAATATTTTAGTGTTTGATCTCTACAGTCTCAGGAACTGAAAAAGATGTGCATATTCTGGAGCTGTCTTCTAAATTTGCAAAAAGGGTTAAAAAATACAGAAGAAATGTGTCAACTGTACACATGAAGAAGGAAGCAAACTACTTAGTAGGAAATATGATTAAATGCATTTTTCAAGTATTTATTACTATTGATCTCAACAGGGTTAAATTTTAATCTGCTAAAACTGAAGATAAGATTTTTCTTTTTAAATTATGCACCTCTAGTTAGTCGTCATTCAGACATTTCTAGAGACACATTTCCCTCTTCTTCATGCTTTCAATTGGATTTAAAAATTGAGCATTCTGCTATGCAGCCATAAAAAAAAAATGAGTTAATGTCCTTTCCAGGGACATGGATGAAGCTGGAAACCATCATTCTCAGCACACTAACACAGGAACAGAAAACCAAACACCGCATGTTCTCACTTATAAGTGGGAGTTGAACAGTGAGAACACATGGACACAGGGAGGAGAACATCACACAGCCGGACCTGTTGTGGGGTGGGGTACAAGGGGAGGGAGAGCATTAGGACAAATACCTAATGCACACGGGGCTTAAAACCTAGATGACTGGCTGATGGGTGCAGCAAACCACCAAGATACATGTATACCTATGTAATAAACCTGCACATTCTGCACATGTACCCAGAACTTAAAGTACACACAATTTAAAAAAATTAAGCATTCTGATTTCTCTTTATTTACTCTGCGTGATCTGGACTCTATGATCTTCTCAGCTTTTTCACATGGATGACATTCATACCAAATTGTTCCAATATTGTGGCATCCCTTCCATTCTCTGGGGTTTGCTTGATAGTTGTTTTTCCTCTTGTCATTTAAGTAAACATTTATACCCAACTTAGGGAAGAATCTACGTCTGATAGAACTAGAAGGGATTTTGGAGAATAAACACTCCAATCTTCTTATTTTACAGAGGAGAAGACTGAAAACCAGAAATGCTGAGTGATACCTCAGAGGTCACATAACTAGTTAGTAGCAGAGTTGGGGCCATATACCAGTGTTGTTGATTCTGCAGAACCAACTGCTTTCTGTATTACTCCAACTCATCCTTCTTTGTGTGGATTGGATGGAACTGACTGTTCAGCTCATCATATGTGCCTCCTCCTCCATTTTGGAGAGATCAAGAAAAAGACTAAGCCTTCTATAATCTGACTGTGATTATCAAATTTCCCTGTCTGCTAGGAGACAGTTGTTTCTGGTAAAGACATTTAAAATAACATTGTTAATGTTTTAAAATTAACAATTTCAGTTAAGATGCCTCTTCCAATATAATTTTATTCTAATGATCTTCTCTCACGTGCGTCTCTTTGGCTCCAGTAAAGACAATACAAACCATGGCCAGAACAGCTAAAATGAAAACTCTCCCATTTCTCAGAGTGAGAGAAAACATGGGACCACAGGGGCTGAAAAACCCATTCTTTTACTCACGTGTTGGAGGCGCCCATTGCTACTGCCACAATGCCTGCAAGGCCTCCCACTACACCAGGTAAGCCGTGGAGGTTATGGACCCCACATGTATCATGGATCCTCAGTTTAGTAGTAAAAAGTGGCTAAAATTATAAAAGGAGGAAGGTTTATTATTTAGTTAAACATATAGAACTCTAGAACTGAAACAGAGCTATAGCTGGGCTCTATTCTTCCATGGAGAAGAAGTATTTTATAAATAATTTTTTATGTATATTTAAGGTATACAACATGATGTTATGAGATATATATAGAGAGAAAAAGGTCACTATAGTGAAGAATATTCACGTCTCCAACATCTTACATAGTTACTTTTTTTTTGTTTTTTTTCTGGTGAGAGTAGCTAAAAATCTCCTCATTTAGAATAAATTCTATGTACAGATAGGCAGTACAATTTTACTACCTATAATGCTCATGCTGTGCATTAGCGCTCTAGGCATATTCCTCCTGTATTTCTGCTACTTTGCATTCTCTGAACTACATCTCCCCATTTCCTTCTCCACCCAGAAGAAATTTTATGTAGAGCAAGCACAGTTCTCCATCCATATCTGAAGTCCACTTAAAGTTAAAGGATTTGAATATATAGTTGTGGCAAAACTGCCCATTTCAGTCTTTAGTGGATGGGTTTGAAGGGAGTCATTTCACATCCTACTCCTTCTCACCTACTGATGACATCCTAAATCTCTCTCTCTTTTTTTTTTTGTTTTGAGATGGAGTCTCACTCCATTGCCCAGGCTGGAGGGTAATGGTGCCATCTCGGCTCACTGCAACCTCCGCCTCCCAGGTTCAAGTGATTCTCCTGCCTTAGCCTCCCCAGTAGCTGGGATTACAGGTACCCGCCACCATGCCCAGCTAATTTTTGTATTTTTTTTTTTTTAGTAGAGACGGGGGTTTCACCATGTTGTCCAGGCTGGTCTCGAACTCCTGACCTCAGGTGATCTGCCTGCCTCAGCCTCCCAAAGTGCTGGGATTATAGCTGTGAGCCACCATGGTTGGCCGACATCCTAAATCTCTTAAAAGAGCAGAGTCCTTAATTACATAAGACAAATAATAACAACAACTTCAATGTAACAGTCCCAAAGGAAAGTAATGCCCATGTACTTAACATTTAATTCAAACTAAATTATAAATAATTGATACTGGATTCTTTCCTGTTACACAGAAGTCAGGGTACAGTAGAACCACTGAACCACTGAAATGGGAGTGGTATTTCCAAAAAGAAGGCAAATGGCCTCCAAATAATAATGTTTATAAAATAAAACTTAGTAGCTTTTTTCTGCTGGTGGGACATGTGAGAAAAATGGTGCAGATTCAGAGTTTGACTCAGAATATCTGCTGTACTTACAGTCAGGAACTTGTATCCAAGCACAGAGACCATTCCTGCAATGCTCCCAATAATCATAGAACCAAATGGGTGAATTGCCATATCCGCACAAGTGCCCACAGCAACTCCTCCAGCAAGGGTGGCATTCTGAATGTGAACCTGTGTGAGCGGCAGAAACATAAATGAGGTGAGCTGGATGATGGAGAATTCAGAAGGATCAGAGGATTCTAGAGTTCAAGAGACCCACATCACATTCTTCAGTTGAAAGGGCTATTGGTTCTTTTTTAAAAAGAGGGTTGTTTGGATTTATAGAAGGCCTTTCTTTCAAGAAGTTGACATTTGGTAGCTTTCTTGCCGGTCCCTTGGTAGTGAATGAGTAATCAGCTTAACTCTTTAAGGCCAGTGGTGGAAGGCATTTGAGAAAATCAAAAGATGTTGTAGTGGGAGGGTAGGAGTGTTTAGAGCAAATATTCTCGCAATGTTTTGTCTATTTATGCAGTTTTCGGAACACGTTTGTGGTTATCATGAACCAAAAGATGACTATGGCCACCGTGTGTTTTGTAGTCTATGATATTCTAATATTCAAAGAGGAAATGTAGAGACATTGAAATGTACACATTACATATGAAAGACAATAGTTTTTGCAAACGTCACTGGATTGAGGACATTTGAGGATGAAGGAAAGAGGAATTGATTTTTTTTTTTTTTTTCCGAGATGGAGTCTTGCTCTGTCTCCCAGGCTGGAGTGCAGTGGCGCGATCTTGGCTCACTGCAACCTCCACCTCCTGGGTTCAAGTGATTCTCCTGCCTCAGCCTCTCTAGTAGCTGGGATTACAGGTGCACGCCACCATGTCCAGCTAATTTTTGCATTTTTAGTAGAGATGGGGTTTCGCCATGTTGGCCAGGCTGTTCTGGAATGCCTGACCTCAGGTGATCCACCCACCTTGGCCTCCCAAAGCACTGGGATTACAGGCATGAACCACTGTGCCCGGACAGGAATCAATTTTTGTTTAGCAGAATTTCTCAGAAAAATTGCAGTCTGGCTGTTCTGTCTGAGAAGCAGAGGTCATCAGTACTTTTAAAAGAGAAACACTGAACTGTGCGATTTTTCCTTTTCATTGTTTTTAATGACGTCTCATGAGACAATTTGTGGAGAAATAAGATATATGTCCTCAGCTATGCTTAAAAAATAAATTACAATAGCATTTTCCTCCCCACTCCACCCCACCTGCCCCACCCAGCTAGAAGGGTAGACTGGCTGATCTGAGGGTTACTCCTTTACTGGTGTTTCTCTAGCTCATAGGCAAGAAACTCAAGAGACCAATTTGGGGGAATTTTAAAAATATTTTATTTTGAACTAATTGCAGACACATAAAAGTTGTAAAAATGCTACAGAATGTTTCCATATGTCCCTCATCCAGTTTCTCAAATAAGATATTAATCTTACATAACCATGGAATCGAAATTAGCATTGATAAAATACTATTAAAGACATTTGAATTTCACCATTATTCCTACTGAAATTTTTTCTAGTATCCTATTGAAGATCCCACATTGCATTTAGTTGTTATTTCTTTGAGAGGAATGTTTGCAGTTGGGAGAATAGAATCAGTGTGCATCATCCCACTCTCTTTTTCTGCTGTTTGATAAATCTTGTTTCTAAGAAATCTTTTCTCAGAACTTGGGAGCAGTTAACTCTATTATTAAAGAAATATACCTCAAATCAAAGATTTTTACAAGACTACCTTCATTCTCTACTAGACTGTAAATTCCTTGAGAACATTTTTTAATCTTCCAGGATAAAAATTTTTTTTTCTTTTTTCTTTCTTTGTGAGATGGAGTTTCACTCTTGTTGCCTAGTCTGGAGTGCAATGGCATAATCTCGGCTCACTGCAACCTCCACCTCCCAGGTTCAAGTGATTCTCCTGCCTCAGCCTCCCGAGTAGCTGGGATGACAGGTGTCTGCCACCACGCCTGGCTAATTTTTTTTTTTTTTTTGTATTTTTAGTAGTCACAGGGTTTCTCCATGTTGGCCAGGCTTGTCTTGAACTCTTGACCTCAGGTAATCCCCCTGTCTAGGCCTCCCAAAGTGCTGGGATTACAGGCATGAGCCACTGCGCCCAGCCCAGGGTACAGATTTGACGAATAAGTGAATTAATGAATAAATGTTGCTGTTTTTAAAACATTGTACAAGGTCTGCTTCTGATTTGTCTTGAGAGTTCAGCAGTGATGCAGAAATTACCTACTACTTATCTGAGCAATTGTCAGTGTTGTGATGCAAAATTTCCATGAGGGCTAAGGCAGCACTTACCATGTTGAGCTTGCCTCGGTGCTCCACTAGGCTGGAGAAGGCAAAGGCTGTGAGCACACAGGCAGCGAGAGAGAAGTATGTGTTTACAATGGCCCTGCCCTGTTTTTCTCCAGGTTCAGCAATGGCCGAGTTAAAGCTGGGCCAAAACATCCACAGAAAGAGAGTCCCTGTAGTGAACCAAAAGAGGGGATATTAGTTCTGAATATGGAAGACAGTCCAGAGGATGCAGTTTGCTTTATTTATTTATTTATTTATTTATTTATTTATTTTTGAGATGGAGTGTCCCTCTGTCGCCCAGGCTGGAGTGCAGTGGCTTGATCTCTGCCCACTGCAACTTCCACCTCCCAGGTTCAAGCAATTCTTCTGCTTCAGCCTCCTGAGTAGCTGGGATTACAGGTGCGGGCTACCATGCCCACCTAATTTTTTTTTTTGTATTTTTAGTAGAGACGGGGTTTCAGCATGTTGGTCAGGCTGGTCTCGAACTCCTGACCTTGTGATCCACCCGCCTCGGCCTCCCAAAGTGCTGGGATTACAGGCGTGAGCCACCACGCCCAGCCTGGAGGATGTAGTTTCCTTTGGCCACTGACAATGTCTCTGTTTAGTCTTGATTATCTACAGTTAAGAGAAAAGAGGAGAATTGAGCCAGCATAAAGTAGTATGCAAAATTAAATTTTTTCAAAATTTAATTGAATTTATTATTATTATTATTATTTTTTAGAGATGGAGTCTCACTATGTTACCCAGGCTGGACTCAAACTCCTGGGCTCAAGTAATCCCACCTCAGCCTCCTGAGTAGCTGAGGCTACAGTCGTTCACTACCATGCCTGGCTTGGATGTTCTTTTTGAGCATCTCACACCCGTGTTGAAGTTAACCTTCTCTGGTGCCTTTTCAAATAGATAAGATTCAAGCAACTTTATCCACACTCACCAATCATTGCAAACAAGTCTGAGTAGTATGCAGACTCTTCATTTTCATGCCCCTTTCTCAGTCCAGATCGATACAAGATGCCTGCTACAGCCAAGCCAAAGTAGGCCCCAAAGGCATGGATCGTCATTGATGCTCCAATGTCAGAGGCCTGAGGGACAAAATAGCATTCATATAAATAGAGGTGAACCTGAGACTCATTTATGGGAGGCAAGTCCATGAAAGAATTGCATTGTTGGTTAAACAACTTAAAAAAATTAAAGAGGGACAGAAAGATTGTGTCAGAGAATGGGGGGTAAAACAGGGAGTGAAACAGAAATAGCACAGAATTTGGAGCCATACAGAACTGACTTTCAATCCTAGGTCAGTTACTTCCTTGCAATGTTAGACAAATTATTAAACATCTCTGATCTAAGAGTTCTGTAAAATGGGGAAATATTACCCACTCTCAACAGAGTTTGTGGTGAGACTTAGATAAGAACATATTTCTAAAGTGCTAGTTCCCTGGTGGGCACACAGGACATGTGAGGTTACTTCTCTAGGTGATGGAGATTTTGAGTGAAATATGTATTGCTCAGCCTGGCGTGGTGGTGCACCTCTTGTAGTCCCAGCTACTGGGGAGGCTGAGGCAGGAGAATGACTTGAGCCTAGGAGTTTGAGGTTACAGTGAGCTATGATTGTCACATTGCACTCCAGCCTAGGTGACAAAGCAAGAACTAATCTCAAACCAAAAAAAAAAAAAAAAAAAAAAGATACTGCTTGCGATACAAAACGAAGATGATATGTTCACTTGAAATTGCAGTTAAAGCTCACTTAATTGTAACTCAAGACTTGAAACTTCAAAAAACCAGAGTTTTTACCCATATTTTTTAAATTCTGCTCTACGATGACATGAAAACCAGCTGAGGTCCCAGATTCATTTCAAGAGATTTAGATTCCTCTTTAGGATATGATGTGGATTTGACCCAGTTTTCTACATTTCTTTCCTCTAGAGGGAATACTCAAAGGGTCAAATTGTACTTATAGACAGTAAGATGACACACATCTATTTATGAAAGATTTTCAAATTTAAGTAAAAAGGGTCTCCTAGTTGTTGTTCCTTTGTTTACTAGACATAGACAGACCCAGTCCCCTTGAAGATCCACACTTGGTTGTAATGAGTCAAATATCTTCCCAGCATATATGATCTATCTAGCAATCTTTAGCCTCCCAGCAACACTTAGTCCCTTCCCAGCTGGGAAACCTTGCCTTGCTTCACCAGGTGGCTTCAGGAAGATGGGAGGTGGCTATTAATCATGCTTGGACTTTCCAAATACCATGTGAGTCTGTGCCTATCTTGAAACGCTCACATATTTGTAGGCAAAATAACCTTCTCTGTTTTTCCCTTTGGAACCATCAAATAAGTCTTCATTCAGCTAGCACACAGAGTTTACAGAGTCTTTATTAATCTGACCCACTTACTTTGGTGGTTTCATCTGGTATCGCTCAAGTCCTTTCACCTTACTCTAGAAGTTTTCTTTTAGTTCCTCATCACCAATTCAAGACTGGTTGTTGTTACCTTGGCTTAAAGAACTTTTCTCCCCATTAGTTACTTGAAAACTTCTAGGTATCTTTTAGGTCCAGCGTAACTGTCACTTACTCAGGGAACCCCTCCTTGATTCTACAATCTAATCTTCCAGTTACACTTTCTCATAGACCTACCCTACATATTTTTCATAGCATGTATTGCAATTTATAATAACATTTGTGTGTTTGTGTCTTTGGGTGGGTGGATGAATGTGTAATTCTTTATTTGGTTTCTGTCTCTCCCACTAGAGTGTAAGCTCTATAAAAACAGGAACTTTCATATTTTGTTTGTCATTGAGTCCCCAACATCTAGAAAGTTATCAAAAATATTTGCAGTTGAATTAATGTTAATAGAAATATAAACAAAGTAACAAAGTACTAGAGTGCCCCTAAATGTTCTTTCTTTATTTATTATTCCTGGGGGGAATCAATGAAATATTTGTGGAGAAGAAAGTTTGACTGAGGCCTTAACAAAAACCACTACAAGGTTTTATATGGGGCTATTCACCTAGTAGTAAAAATATAAAAAAGGAATTCATCATTGATAGGCAAAAGAAGAGTTGAGGAATTAGAAAAATCTGGAGGTGAATTCAGACTCTCACAAGCCATTCAGCATCTGTGATAATCAGTTTTTATGGTGTATACATGATAATAAAAATAATACGTACAATGCAGTGTTGTTGTGAAGATGAAATAAGATAATGTTTACAAAACTCCTAGTTTACAGTAGGCACTCAGTAAATGATGGTTATTGTTACTATTTGCTACGGTATCACTCTCACCAAGATTTGCTCCCATATACCGTAGACACCCATTGTTTTTTTGTAGCCAGAACTGATGCCCAAAGCTAGGAAAGTATAAATTTTCTAACTCTTACCTTAAATATTTCACTAACCAGGTATTCATTGTGGGCAAAGAAAACAATTTCTAAAATTGTCATGATCAGCATTTGGGTGGGGCTCGTTTTTCCCAGGACAGCTCCAAAAGATATCAGAACTGTGGCTGCACTGAAGTCTGCATTTATCATGCTGAAGGGAAACAAGAATAAATTGAAGAGTAATGCACACCCAACATAAAACTGACCAAAGTGCAATCCCATCTCCCACCAGGCACATCCAGTGCTTCCCAGGCTTACTCATCATCTCCCACTTCCTTACTCCTCCTCTTTTTGACCAGACACTCTTTAATTGCTCTAATGTATATATTTTAACTCACCTTTTATCTCATTTAGGGTTTTCCTTTATATTCGTTGATCTAATAAGTGAATTATTTCCTGGGGTGTGTGTTTACTATTGCACAACAAGAATACATGTTTACATTTTAGAAACAATCTGAAAAATAACTAATGGGAAATTTTTGCTCCCTGTAGCTGAGATGGAAGGAATAATACTTTTATGGAAGAGAGTTTCTCATATCCTCAAAGCCAAACCAGAGAGGTTACAGACATGAATGTATTATCCAGCTCAGTAGAGGAAGGCATTGATTCAGATTTTTGAATTTAAACAATTTTCTGTTGCATAAGGGAGGCAATTTGCCAGCCAGTACAGTAAATGTCAGGGGACTACCAGAGAAACGATTGATTTGAAAATGAAATGGCTGATAAATAAAGAATTGTCTTAGTCTGCTTGGACTGCTATAACAAAATACCATAAACTGGGTTGCTTATAAATAACCGAAATCTATTTCTTATGGTTCTGGAGGCTGGGAAGCCCAAGATCAAGATGCTGACAGACTTGGTGTCTGATGAGGGCTCCCTTTCTGGTTGGTAGATGGTGCCTTCCAGCTGTGTTCTCACACAGTGGAAGGGGTCAGGAGTCTCCTGTGGACCTCTTTCACAAGGACACTGATCCCATTCATAAACGCTCTGCCTTCATGACCTGGTCACCTCCCCAGTCCCCCACCTCTTAATATCATCATGTTGGAGGTTAAGAGTGTAATATATGAATTCTGGAGGATGCAAACATTCAGCCCATAGTAAGGATGCTCACTTTTTGATTCCAATGTTAAATTTCTGTCCCTGGCTTTGCAGGATTCCCTGTACAATAGTGCCCCACTGGAGGCCCAAAGCAGCAATGAGTAGGTTGATACCCACACTGCTGAAGCCATATTTCTTCAGGAAGGTCATGAGGAAGCCAAACCCAACAAATATCATAACATGTACGTCTTGGAACACTGGAAAAGAGGAAAGGAAAAAAATATCTGCATTAGGAGAGCATGAAGAAAGTACTGCATCATAGTATACCCCACTTATTAAGTGCTACCACCTTTGTATAACACACTAGGAAAAGACAGCATTTAACTGGGAAGCAAAAGTCTTGTTCCAATGCCAGCTTGACTACTTACTAACCAAGAGACTTTGGCAAGTTATTCAGTGTTGGAGCTTTTTATTGGGAAGACTATGCACTATTACAACAGTGTGTCTTTCATCCTGTCCCTGAGGAATTCTACATTGTTTTCCACCTGAGGACAGCCTTACAAAGCACAGAGCAAGCATCACCCCTTCTTGAAGACTTTCCCAATACTCTCAGGAAACAGAATTATTTTCTGTTTTCATTTACATAGCTTTGTGTATATACTTTAGCTTTATCATTGTCATGCTATATCAGCATTTATTTAGCATTTGTCACACTGTAATAGTCAATAAGGTGTCCATCTCCTGCACTAGATTGTGAACTTCTTGATTGAAGGGGTTTGGAACCATTCATACTTGGCTCTCTTTAACTTGGCATAATAGCTTGCATGTCAGAGAAGAAGTAGTACGTTTCTTTGATGGATGAGTCTCCATTTATCAAATATGTATAATAGCACCAGCCACGAAAATCTTACCAGATCATTATTTGGGTCAAATGGGATAATTTCTTTGTTAGCACTTTATGAACCATGAAGCATTAATAAACATAAAGGCTGTATCCTCTTGAGTAACAAATATTCAACTTGGTGTCTGGGGATATGGGCTCAGGTACCTGAGTTCAATCACATGACTGTGTGACCCTGGGCAAGTCACTTACTCTCTATGAGCTTCAGTGTTTTCATCTGCAACATTGTAAAGGCCCTATTTCACAGAATAATCCAAGTGGGATCACCTGTGTAGGAGGATTTGCATACGGTAAAGTATTATGCCAATAAAACATATGATCAAATGCAAGATAGTGAAAACATGAGCTCTTCCTTCAAGAAACTAACAGTTAAGTTGGTAAGACATATATATGGATAAACCATATATGAGATTGACATTTTTGCATTGGAAATAGTCCTTCGATCTGAAGGAAGGATCTGGGCAGTACATAACAGCATCCACTACAGTGGACAAACCTGAATGGGGTACCATAGTTTCTCTCTCTCTCTTTTTTTTTGTGGGGGAGACAGAGTCTCGCTCTGTCTCCCAGGATGGAGTGCAGTGGCATGAATTCGGCTCACTGCAACCTCCGCCTCCCAGGTTCAAGCAATTCTCCTGCCTCAGCCTCCCAAGTAGCTGGGATTACGGGTGCATGCCACCATGCCCGGCTAATCTTTGTATTTTTGTAGAGATGAGATTTCACCATGTTGGCCAGGCTGGTCTCAAACTCCTGACCTCAGGTGATCTGCCCGCCTCGGCCTCCCAAATTGCTGGGATTACAGGTGTGACCCACCATGCCCGGCCCCATAGTCTCTTTTTAATTAAACATCACCATTGTGGCCAGAGGTTTAAGTGGAAATAGGTATGAGGGAGGATGTGCCTGGAAAATATGTCCCAGAAGAAACCAACATTAAAAGTCCATTAATTTGCCCAAAGGATGAAGTCAGGATTTGAACTCCAACCTGACTTTCCTGATTTCTCCATTCATTGAGCACTGTAGGGGTATAAAATAACCGAAGCAGAGCTCTGGCTTCCGAGGCACACAGAGACGTTACTGCTTCTTGGCTCCTCTCTACTTCTGTTCTGCCATCAGGCTCAGGGGCTAGTATGTTGAGGGTAAGAGACTGTGGTACACTACTCAGGCTTGTCTACTGCAGTGGATGCTGAGATGCGCTGCCCAGATGCCCCCTTCAGATCAAAAGACTTATTCCTCTCATTTTCCCTGGCGGTCAGGAGTGCCGCCAGATGAAACCCTAAGCTCTCAATTCTCTCTGGAAGATGCTCTTCTTTTGCTCAAGATCATAGCTCTTCCTTCGGGTAGTCTGGACACAATAACTGATTCACATGAGCAACTGCTTGTCTCAGAAAAGGACCACCTAAAACTGGATAATCCTAGCTTCAGAGCCTCCTGCAGGGTCAGCTGAGGCCTTCTCCTTCTCTGCCCAAATTCTTTTCCCTCAGGTGTTGATCCTTAAGGTGTTGATTCCCATCCCATACCTACCCAGGGTACCCTAGAACTGAGATTTTACCTGACTCGCTGATGGGCATTTGTCAATTAATATCAACCTGTTTCCCTTTTTGCTTTTTGAAGTAGAGATAATCACATGTATTCATTTTTCTTTACACATTGATTTGTCACCCACCATTTAATTTTTGTAGGTAAAAATTTGATCTAGATCATAGAATAAATTGGACAGGAACTTAGGGGATATGCATGATTCTTAGTATGGTTTTAGTAAACCTTTATGGGACTCGGTTATCTTTTAAGGAATACTTGGATTACATGATGTCTAAAGTGTCTTAGCTCTACAATTTATTTTATTTTGCATTTAGGTCAGGACACTGAGACACAGAGAAGTTAGGTTACTTGTTTATAGTCACAAACTAGAATAAAAATAAGGACTCAGTTTTTTTCATTTTGTTCATTTTTTTTTAATGACACAAAGTTTTTTCTAACATTTTTTTTTTTTCTTAGAGCACTCTGGTTCTGCCTGTAATTTATTGGTTTTAAATTGTGCAGTTACCAACTGATATGGTTTGGCTCTGTGTCTCCACCCAAATCTCATCTTGTAGCTCCCATAATTCCCATGTGTTGTGGGAGGGACCTGGTAGGAGATGACTGAATAATGCAGGCAGGTCCTTCCCGTGCTGTTCTCTGACAGTGAGTGGGTGTCACAAGATCTGATGGTTTTTTTTTTTTTTTTTTTTTTTTTTAGACAGAGTCTCATTCTTGTCCCTCAGGCTGGAGTGCAGTTGTGCGATCTTGGCTCACTGCAAGCTCCGCCTCCCGGGCTCAAGTGATTCTCCTGTCTCAGCCTCTGAAGTAGCTGGGGTTACAGGTATGGGCCACCATTGCCGGACTTGGTACTTTTAGTGGGGACAGGGTTTCACCATGTTGGTCAGGCTGGTCTCGAACTCCTGACCTTGTGATCCACCCTCCTTGGCTTCCTAAAGTGCTGGATTACAGGCGTGAGCCACCGCGCCTGGCAATCTGATGGTTTTAAAAGCAGGAGTTTCTCTGCACAAGCTCTCTCTTTGCCTCCTGACACACCATGACACCCAAGAGGTGACTTGCTCCTCCTTGCCTTCCACCATGATTATGAGGCCTCCCCAGCCATGTGGAACTGTAAGTCAAATAAACTTCTTTCGTTCGTAAATTGCCAGTCTCGGGTACGTTTTTATCAGCAGTGTGAAAACGAACTAATACACCAACTAATTCAAGAAATTGTTTTATCTAATTTCATAATTTCTGTTAGTGGAACAATTATTCTGCAGATTTCACCCCGCTTCCCCTTTGATGGAAAACCAGACTTTTTTTTTTTTTTTTTTGAGACGGAGTCTCGCTGTGTCGCCCAGGCCGGACTGCAGTGGCGCTATCTCGGCTCACTGCAAGCTCCGCCTCCCGGGTTCACGCCATTCTCCTGCCTCAGCCACCCGAGTAGCTGGGACTACAGGCGTCCGCCACTACGCCTGGCTAATTTTTTTGTATTTTTAGTAGAGACGGGGTTTCACCGTGTTAGCCAGGATGGTCTCGATCTCCTGACCTCGTGATCCGCCCGCCTCAGCCTCCCAAAGTGCTGGGACTACAGGCGTGAGCCACCGCGCCCGGCCATTGAGACATTTTATATTGGGGTAAAGAAATTTCATATATTAACTGTGCTTCACTATTTTTCCCTCTTCTGATGTAATTCTTGTTACTGCTTTTCGCCACAAGGGGGCTTAAGAACCTCATTTATTATTTAAATTAATAAGAGCTTAAAGGTTGTGGAGGCTCTTGACAGATAATGATTCCGTGTGAAATATAAGAATAAAAAGGTTTATAAACAACTAGGATTATTGCATTATCATTTATCCTGCTTTAAGAGTTTGTGGGTGGGGACCAGGGAGAGGGCCACAACTATAGTTGTGTGGTGCAAGGCTCTGCCACTAAAGGAATACAGTGCCCATTTTATAGAAGAAAAGGAATTTCTTTAGGGGTTCGCACTTTGGAGAAATCTTCCAACAGGTTTTAAGGATTGTCAAGTCTTGTCTAAATCAGAGATTCTCAACAAGAGGTAATATTAACCCCCAGAGTACATTTGACAATGTCTGGAGACATTTGTGGTTGTTGCAACTTGAGGAGGTAGAGTGGTGCCGCTGATGTCCTGAGGGTACAGACTAGGGATGCTGCCAAACTTCCTGTGGTGAATAGGACAGCTTCCCACAAGGAAGTATTGGGCTCAAAGTGGTAAGGGTGCTGCTGTGGAGAAACCCTCATCTAAATCAACTATGCTTTTAAGGATTCATAGTAAGCAGTGTAAAACTTTCATTTTCTTTAAACGTTTTAGACCAAAACAGAAAATGCTGGCTTGATTTACTTAAAAATTTCTGCCCAGCAGCACAGCAAATTTTGCACTCTGTTTTGGGCCAAGATAGCAGGGGGGAGGGAACCAGGTGCCTACATTTTCCTTGCTCCCTTCTCCCATTCCTTGCTGCCCCCTGAAATCATAGCAACTCAGTGTTTTTATTTCAAGCATTTTCCTGAAAGTTGTTAACAGAAAATAAAAGAGAATAGTGAAAAGTATAAAAGCGAAGAAATCTCAAGGCATTAGAATCCTACACTGTTCTTAGCGTTCCCATCCTCCTGGCTGTGATAAGTTGTGTCTCTCACATTTATTTATTTATTACTTATTATTTTTATTAATTAATTTATTTATTTTGAGATGGAGTCTCACTCTGTCTTGCCTAGGCTGGAGTACAGTGGCTCAATCTCGGCTCACTGCAGCCTCTGCCTCCTGGGTTCAAGCGATTCTCCTGTCTCAGCCTCCCGAGTAGCTGGGACTACAGGCGTGTGCCACCACACCTGGTTAATTTTGTATTTTCAGTACAGACAGGGTTTCACCATGTTGGCCAGGTTGGTCTCGAACTCCTGACCTCAGGTGATCCACCAGCCTCGGCCTCCCAAAGTGCTGGGATTACAGGCATGAGCCACTGTGCCTGGCATCTTTCACATTTAGAGAGGCATCACACTGATCAAAGACATTGTGTTAGCTCTATGCTAGCTAGTAGTTTATATTCCATTCTAATTGTTTACTAGCTGTGTGTCTTTGGATAACCAGTGATTTCCTCATCTGTAAAATGGGACTAATACTTCATAGGCTCCATGAGGGCATGTGTTTTATTTACCTCCTCATGTCTCCAGTATCTGGTACAGAGTGCATGTGAAATATATCCAGAATAAACATGTAAACTGTGGTGTACATCTAACATCTAACACACTTTTATGTTTTGATATTTGTGTATATTAAGGACTATCACATGAAGGATCAATCTTCAGGGAGACCACAATATTTAGCCGTTTTCAAATAGCCAAACCTGTTTCTTTGCTATTAGTTGATGACATGCATAAAACCCCCCATATTATCAGTTGTGTAAAAAACAATTTTATCTCTATGTGTAAATATGTGTTTGTCTGTATATATCTTTATATATTTTAAGCTCACAGTGCCTTATCTTGGAAAACATCAGCAATTGCTTTGAATTCTACAATTTTTGTTTAGAATACAGGGATATAAGATCACTCATCTGATGTTTTCACTGAGTGAACTCATTTTCCCACAAAGAATATATTCTCACCCTTTAAAAGTTGACTAATGTTAGTGAAGACCAAGAAATATTTTGGCAAATCTGTTGGAGACAATCAATCCATGTAGACAAATGTGGCCTAAATTCCTACCTGATAAACAATGCTGCCTATAGAATGTAGTGGTTAAAACACAGGTTTTGGAGGCAGACAATCTGGGTTGGAATCTGACTAAGCTCTTTCATTTACTAAACATTTGACCTTGGGCAAATTGCTTAATCTTTTTAAACCTCAACTTTACCATAGGTATTTCTTCTTAACATGTGTATTCCAAGGGTAGTTTTGAGGATTAGAAAATAAATACACGATAAGTTCACACAGTGCCTATGACAAATTAAGCATCATTATAATCAGTGGTTTTATTATAATTTAAAATTTGTTCTACTTTTCTGCTAAAAATAAATTTGGATTTGAGGTTGGTAACCAGAACCTGACAGGATACAATTTCACCATCATCATCACCATCACCACCACCATCAGCAGCAGCAGCATCCTCAGCATCATCTCATTCATTAGTAGAGTTTAATTTATGTTGTTAATTTTGTTCTATTCTACTTTTATATCTTGCAATAGGATATCTTGCAAGCCCTAATGTGTTACTCTGTTCTCACAGTTCTAATAAAGACATACCCAGGACTGGGTAGTCTGTAGAGGAAAAAGGTTTAATTGGCTCACAGTTCCACAAGGCTGGGGAGGCCTCACAATCATGGTGAAAGGCAAAGGAGGAGCAAAGTCATGTCTTACATGGCGGCAGGCAACAGAGCTTGTGTAGGACAACTCCCCTTTATAAAACCATCAGCTCTCAAGAGACTTATTCACTATCATGGGAACAGCACAGGAAAGACTGGCCCCCATGTTTCAATTACCTCCCACTGGTTCCCTCCCACAACACATGGGAATTATGAGAACTACAATTCAAGATGAGATTTGAGTGGGAACACAGACAAACCATCTCATTTCGCTCCAGCCCCTCCAAAACCTCATGTTCTTGCATTTCAAAACCAATCATGCCTTCCCAACCGTCCCCCAAAGTCTTAACTCATTACAGAATTAACTCAAAAGTCCACAGTTTCATCTGAGACAAGGCAAGTCCCTTCCACCTGTGAGTCTGTAAAATGAAATACAAATTAGTTACTTCCTAGACACAGTGGGGTTATAGGCATTGGGTAAATACTCCCATTCCAAATGGGAGAAATTGGCAAAAACAAAGTGGCTACAGGCCCCATGCAAGCCTGAAATCCAATGGGCAGTCCTTAAATCTTAAATTTCCAAAATGAACTCCTTTGCTTCCATGTCTCACATCCAGGTCACACTGATGTAAGAGGTGGGCTCCCATGGCCTTGGGCAGCTCTGCCTCTGTGGCTTTTCAGGGTACAGCCCCCTTTCCAGGCTACTTTCACAGCTAGAGTTGAGTGTCTGTGGCTTTTCCAGGGGCACGGTGCAAGCTGTCAGTGGATCTACCATTCTGGGGTCTGGAGGATGGTGGCCCTCTTCTCAGCTCCACTACACAGTGCTTTAGTAGTGACTCTGTGTTTGGGCTTGCACCCCACATTTCCCTTCTGCACTGCCCTAGCAGAGGTTCTCCATGACGGCTCTTCCCCTGCAGCAAGTTTCTGTCTGGATATCCAGGCACTTCCATACATCCTGTGAAATGTAGGCAGAAGTTCCCAAACCTCAATTCTTGACTTCTGTGCTCCCACAGTCCCAATACCACATGTAAACTGCCAGGACTTGGGGCTTGCACCCGCTGAAGAAACAGCCAGAGCTGTACATTGACCCCTTTTAGCCATGACTGGAGCTAAAGCAGCTGGGATACAGAGCACCATGTCGTGAGGTTGCATAGAGCAGGGAAGCCCTGGGCCTGGCCCATGAAGCCATTTTTCCCTCTTAGGCCTCCTGGCCTGTAATGGGAGGGATGGCCATGAGGGTCTCTGACATGCCCTGGAGACATTTTCCACATTGTCTTGGTGATGAGGGAACATTTGGCTCCTGGTTACTTAGGCAAATTTCTGCAGCTGTCTTAAATTTCTCCCCAAGAAATGGGTTTTTGTTTTCTACTGCATCATCAGGCCAAAAATTTTCTAAACTTTTATGCTCTGTCACCTCTCGAATGCTTTGCTGCTAAGAAATTTCTTCTGCCGGATACCCTAAATCATCTCTCTCAAGTTCAAAGTTCTGCAGATCTTCAGGGGAGGGGCAAAACTATGCCAGCCTCTTTGTATAGCAAGAGTGACCTTTACTCCAGTTCCCAACAAGTTCCCCATCTCACTATCACCATTTTGGTCTAAGCCATCTAACAAGTCTCAAGAACTTCCAAACTTTCCCACACCTTCGTGTCTTCCTCTGAGCCCTCCAAACTGTTTCAACCTCTGCTTGTTACCCAGTTCCAAAGTTGCTTTCACATTTTCGGGTATCTTCACAGCAGCATCCCACTCTACCTGTACCAATTTACTGCATTAATCTGTTCTCACACTGCTAATGAAAACATACCTGAGACTGCATAATTCATAAAGGAAAGGTTTAATTGACTCACAGTTCCACATGGCTGGGGAGGCCTCACAATCGTGGTGGAAGGCGAATGAGGAGCAAACTCATGTCTTACATAGTGGCAGTTGAGAGAGCTGGTGCAGGAGAACTCCCCTTTATAAAACCATCAGATCTTGTGAGACTTCCTATCACAAGAACAGCACAGGAAAGACTTGCCCTCATGATTCAATTACCTCCCACTGGGTCCCTCCCACGACGTGGAAATTATGGGAACTACAATTCAAGATGAGATTTGGTTGGGGACACAGCCAAACCATATCACTTAATAACTCAACATGTTAAAATGTAACTGATTATTCTAACACTCTCTACCACACAAAAGAAACAAAATGAAACAAAACTCTCCTTTTCCTCTATTTCCTATATAGATATGTATATATGCCAGCTGCTTGGAATGATGTCTGCTCCACCTCACACCCAACACTTTGTGTGTGTGTGTGAGACACACACACACACACACACACAGAGAGAGAGAGAGAGAGAGAGAGAGAGACAGGGTCTTGCTCTGTTGCCCAGGCTGGAGTGCAGTGGCATGAACATAACTCACTACAGCCTTGACCTGCTCCTGCCTCCTCCTCCTGATTAGCTGGGATTACAGGTGCACACTACCACACTCAGCTAATTTTTTATTTTCTGTTTTGTAGCGACAGGGTCTCACTATGTTTTCCATGCTGATCTCAAACTCCTGGGCCCCGGTGATCTTCTTGCTTCAGCCTCCCAAAGTGCAGGTGTGTCCGGAATTGGTGGGTTCTTGGTCTCACTGACTTCAATAATGAAGCCGCGGACCCTCGCGGTGAGTGTTACAGCTCTTAAGGTGGCGCCTCTGGAGTTTGTTTCTGCTGATGTTCCGATGCGTTTGGAGTTTCTTCCTTCTGGTGGGTTCGTGGTCTCGCTGGCTCAGGAGTGAAGCTGCAGACCTTCGCGGTGAGTATTACAGCTCTTAAGGTGGTGCGTCTGGAGTTGTTCGTTTCCCCCGGTGGGCTCGTGGTCTCGCTGGCTTCAGGAGTGAAGCTGCAGACCTTCGCGGTGAGTGTTCCAGCTCATAAAAGCAGTGTGGACCCAAACAGTGAGCAGTAGCAAGACTTATTGCAAAAAGCAAAAGAACAAAGCTTCCACATTGTGGAAGGGGGCCCAAGCGGGTTGCCACTGCTGGCTCCGGCCGCCTGCATTTATTCTCTTCTCTGGCCCCACCCACATCCTAATGATTGGTAGAGCCAAGTGGTCTGTTTTGACAGGGCGCTGATTGGTGCATTTACAATCCCTGAGCTAGATACAAAGGTTCTCCACATCCCCATCAGATTAGTTAGATACAGAGTATCCACATAAAGGTTCTCCAAGGCCCCACCAGAGCAGCTAGATACAGGGTGTGGATGGCTGCACTCACAAACCCTGAGCTAAACACAGGGTGCTGATTGGTGTGTTTACAAACCTTGAGCTAGATACAGAGTGCCGATTGGTGTATTTACAATCCCTGAGCTAGACATAAAGGTTCTCCAAAGGCGCCACCAGAGCAGCTAGATACAGAGTGTCCATTGGTGCACTCACAAACCCTGAGCTAGACACAGGTGCTGATTGGTGTGTTTACAAACCTTGAGCTAGATACGGAGTGCCGGTTGGTGTATTTACAATCCCTGAGCTAGACATAAAGGTTCTCCAAGGCCCCACCAGACTCAGGAGCTCAGCTGGCTTCACCCAGTGGATCCCGCACCAGGCATGCAGGTGGAGCTGCCTGCCAGTCTCGGTGCTGTGCACCCGCACTCCTCAGCCCTTGGGTGGTCGATGAGACTGGGCGCCGTGGAGCAGGGGGTGGCGTTCGTCGGGGAGGCTCGGGCGCACAGGAGCCCGTGGAGGGGGTGGGGGGCTCAGGCATGGCGGGCTGCAGGTCCCGAGCCCTGCCCCGCGGGAAGGCAGCTAAGGCCCCGTGAGAAATCGAGCGCAGCGCCGGTGGGCTGGCACTGCTGGGGGACCCAGTACACCCTCCGCAGCCGCTGGCCCTGGTGCTAAGTCCCTCATTGCCCGAGGCCGGCAGGGCCGTCCGGCTGCTCCGAGTGCGGGGCCCGCCAAGCCCATGCCCACCCAGAACTCCAGCTGGCCCGCAAGAGCCCCACGCAGCCCCGGTTCCCGCTCGCGCCTCTCCCTCCACACCTCCCTGCAAGCTGAGGGAGTGGGCTCCGGCCTTGGCCAGCCCAGAAAGAGGTTCCCACAGTGCCCCGGTGGGCTGAAGGGCTCCTCAAGTGCCGCCAAAGTGGGAGCCTAGGCAGAGGAGGCGCCGAGAGCGAGCGAGGGCTGTGAGGACTGCCAGCAGGCTGTCACCTCTCACAGGTATGAGCCCAGCCCTAAACTCCTTTACCTGAAAATCTTCTAGATACCTTTTAAGAATCATTCTCTGAGTGTTACCCATGTTGTGCATATCCCTCTTGTTTTATTTCGTTTGTCTGTTTTGTTGCTCTGTGTGCTCATTTGTCAGTTATTCAAATAGACTTGATGGAACACTGCCAGTTAGACACTTTTCCAGGAGAAAGTGAATGCAAGTCTGAAGATAGGAGTCATTAGGTGGCTTGTCTCAGAGAACTCAACAGAAAGTCTGCCACCTGTAGCTTTTTAGGAACTGCCTGAGTTATTCACAAATAAATAGATTACTGGTGAGGGCCAGCTTTTTAGTGGCTCAAGGCTGGCAAGGTAGTTTGCTATACATATAACTTTTTGGCAATCTTTTGAACCAATGGGGTTGTATTCTAAACTCATCTTTTTTGAGAGAATAGTATCCTTAGGGCAGTATCTTCCTTCCTCCCTCTAAATATATTATTGTTACATATTTCAAATATTTAGAAAAGAGAATACAATAAACACATACTATTCACTCAGATTTATCAGTTATTAATATTTTCACACTTGCTTTCTGTGTTTGTGTGTGTGTGTACATCTCCTAAGTAAAATACCATACAATTCTAAATACCATAATATCAGCATCACATCCAAGAAATGCCAACATCGGTATAATAATATGATCTAACATAGAATTATATTCAGATTACTCCAACTATCCCCAGACTGTCTTTTTATAAAATTTCTGGATTAATTATTCACTCAAGTTTCATACATTTTCTTTGTCATGTGTCTTTAGACGCCTTTGATTTAGAGCAGTTCTCTTACATGCTTTTCATTGCTGGTATTATTTCATTTTTTATGTAGAATGCCCTACAATTTGGATTTGTTTGATTGTTTCACCATGATTAGAATCAGACTAAATATTTTTGGCAAGAATATTATACAGATAGTATTGTGTACTTCCCACTAGATCACACGAGGAAGCACATAATTTGTTTTTCCTATTACTGATAATGGTAGGTTTGACCACTTGGTTAAAACTGGTGTTGCCAGACCTCTCCACTATAAATGTAACTTTGACCCTGTAAATATCAAGTAATCTCTGGGTGACTCTTTCAGAACATGTGAATGCCATGTTATCCAATAACTTTTCACCCAATGATTTTAGCTTCCATGATGAACATTGTTGAAATGAATTATTACATTGGTGATTTCAAAATTGTAATTTTCTATCTCTATTCTCCTTTATATTAATTAGTATTCTTCTATAAAGAAGAGCTTCCTCCTTCTCCTCTTTTTCTCTTTTATGCAATATTTCTATGGGCTTATTGAATCCCTTTTTCCTTATTTGAATTTCTATTACCATTATGTCATTATTATTTTAACACTCCATGTATTCCTAATTTGGCCTGTTGATGCCCCATTCAAGCAGGATCCTGTGTCCTTTTTACATGGCCCTGTTAGTCTTTAAGCACTTGGGTTACCTTGTGCTTTCTTTGCCCCAACCTGGAACCAGCAATTTCTCCAATGAGTCCCTGAGTGGGGAATGATATTTCAAATCCAAGGTCTTAGTTCTATTTGTGCCCATGGCTTGCAGACCTTTTAAGTAGGCAAAACTGTCCAATTCAAAGGCATCACATCGGTTCTGCTAGAGACTAGTATCTTATTGTTAGGTCATATATTACAGACAGTATATTAATTCAGTTATCATGACAATTCCAGGTAACAATGCAGCAGCAAACCATTTCCTAGGAATTGTTTACACAGTACAAATCAGCTACCTTTGTTTGTAACATGAAGATTTGCTGAATCTTTTGGTGTTAAGTCATGAAATGATTTCGAGTGATGTGTAGAACCTTTGCCAGTTCACCTCTATCTTCAGTGGTTCCCAAACTGTGATCCACAGATATCTGGGTGTCCTGCAGACTGACTTTCAGGGAGTCTGAGAAGTTAAAACTATTTTCATGACAATTCTAGGATCGTATTTGCCTTTTGTGTATGACATGTCTTTTTAATACGTATGAATCAGCCTGGTGAAATACAAATATATGTAAAGCACTACTGAAATGTGATGGTATCTCAGAAAAAAAGCACTTCTGTGATTGATTGAGTTGCTAATTGAACAAGAACCATTTTAATAAGATTCCATTGTTGCTTGAAAGAAAGACTGACACATACATTGTTGCTTCTCAGACTTGAGTGTCTGGCAAATATTTTCTGAAAAATGCATGAAATGAGGCTATCATCTCAATTTAAAGAACTGACAGTATTTATAGCTATGATATATTCTCAGTTTTTAAACAATTAGAATTTCAGAAAATTTGTGTCTGCTATCACAAGCTTATCAACTTCCTGATACTTGGCAAGGCTTTTCTAGAGAGTCTGTTGATGATATTAACGAATATTCTTTTTTACGTTATATATGGAAATATGTCAACATTTGGAAGACCTGTATAAGTCAGTGAATCAATATTTTTCAAATGGACAATGTAACAGTATTACAGTGTGACACATGAGTAAATGAGCCAATCAAAGTACAAGATAAACTAACGGATTTTTAATGCCACAGAGTATAAAAAAATCATTAATATGATTTTAATGTCCCCTAGATATTAAATACCTAGCATCTGTGGAATCTCTAATAAAATGTAAGCAGTCCCCACAGAGCCTTCTCTTTAACCTTAATTTTCTCTAGTCCGTCTACATGTTAGCAAGGATTAGCTGACAGACACAGTCAAACTTCAGTGCTTGTTAAATTATTTGACTCAATAGGGTGACCAGCACTTTGATAGGTGCTATGGAAGCCAAAAACCATGGAGTATAGCTAGTTTATCAAGTGAGTATCTCAGGGGTTATTCATGGCATGAAACATGATATTCAGGTACATAACATAGTTTCATGATTGTGCTTAGGGTTGTGTGCAAATCCAAGGGTTCTGTAACCTAATTCCCTTCTCTACTGTTTAAAAAAGCACGACAGAATACAAGTGATGAGAATAAATTTGTATTTTCTGTAGTTTACTTAAAATGTAGATTAATATACAATTTCATTTATTTTTGAAATACTCAAATCTTTTACCACACTACAATTGAGAACTATCATAATGTACTGTGAACTTCCTGGGGAGGAACCGAGCCTTTTCTTTGCTTGAATCCCTGCACTGGCACTGGGCATGGAACTAGGTAGGCACCCAAAATGTTTACTCATTTGACTTGAACGTTGTTTTCAATTAATGAATATTAACTATCTGTTCTCCATTAACTTATACCATTACATAAACTTTCTGTAAGTCAATTATTTGAAATGTAGGGAAATCCATATAGCATATATATGTATATAACACCTCAGTCATGTACTTTCTCAGTCTATTCTACAAACAATTTTAAGCAGGAATAATATAACTGAACTGGAAGATGAGAATTTTCCAGAATTTTGAGTCTTGAGACCCACCTTTCCTGAAGAGAGAACTTTTAATTGTGAATAGATGGGGTTATGGACAGCATTTTGAGTGAATGAAGGCTACCTTTCATGTAAAATTTCACTTTGTGGCATTCTAGGTGCATAGGAGACAAGTTAATTAATTGCACGCAATGGATGCCTTGAGTCATTAGGATTTTGTTCTCTCACATAACCCTGGTGGAGAGAGGCTGAAAAAACATCTCTTGTCCAAATGTATTTATGTCTCTAATCTTGCTTCGTTTACAGCCATGACATTTTTTTTTTAACCATCTAAATATATGGTATACATTTAGACATTCAGATGTGTCTGGTCACACATCTCCTTGTCTGCCTTTCCCTGTGGAATGTAAACTTCCTGAGGACATGGACTTTGCCCATTTTGTCTTTTTTTCATTTTCTTTTCTGTTTAAAATTGATACATAATATTTATACACATTTATGGGATACATGTGGATGGTATTTCGATAAATGCATATGAATTGTAATAAGCAAATCATGTTATTCAGGATATCCATCACCTTGAACATTTATCATTTCTTTGTATAGGAAACATTTCAAATCTTCTCTTCTAGTTATCTCAAAATATACAATATATTGTTGCTAACTACAGTCACCTTACTGTACGACAAACACTAGAACTTTTTCCTTTTATCTAACTGTATATTTGTAGCCATTAACCAAACTTTCTTCATCACTTTCCCTGTTCCAACACCTTTCCCAATATCTAGTAATCATCATTCTACTCTCTACCTCCATGCAGAGAAAAGGAAATTCTTACACACTGTTGGTGGGAATATAAATTATAATGTAAACAATAAGGACGTTTCTCAAAAAACTGATAATATAACTATCACATGAACCAGCAATCTCACTACTAGGGACATTTCCAAAGAAAATGAAATCAGTATATTGAAGAGAAAGAGATATCTGCACTCTTATGTTTATTGCAGCACGATTCACAATAGCCAAGATACGTAATCAACCTAAGTATCCATCAGTGGATGAATAGATAAAAAAAAATGTGGCATATATACACAATGGAATCCCATTTTGTTTGTTTTATTCACTGCCTAGTGCCTACAAGCTTGAGAGAGTTGAAGACTGCTTACGAGAATTGGTAGCTTAATAAATATTTTCTTCATGAATCATAAAATCAATAAATTTTCATGTTTTTACAAGTAGTGTAGAAGAGCGATGTGACTACTAAACTATATTTTTAAACAGATTTATTGAGCTATAATTGACATATACAATTATATACATTTGAGGTATACAACTTGACATTTTGATATGCATATACTTTGTGAAATGATCACTACAATCAGGCTAGTTAACACATTCATTACCTCTACATTGTTATTATTGTGTGTGTACACCTGTGTGTGTGTGTGTGTGTATACCTGTGTGTGTCGGGGGGGTGGGGCGAGGGGTGATCAGATTAAATTGAAGCAATATCCGCTCAGCAAATTACAAGTATCCATATGGTATTGTTAACTATCATCATTATGCTGCACACTAGATGTCCAAAAATTATACATCTATAGTTAGGCTACTGAAAAATGACCATGTTTAGTGACTTTCCTTCAACCTGGTGTTGATCTCAAATTGTGAATTGAAATTTTACCTAGAAGCTTTGATGCTGGAACTTAGAAAGTTCAGCTTGAATGATACAATTATTAAGCTCTTAAAGTCTTAAGATAACTTTATTTAAATCATATTAATCTTAGATCATATTTTTGGCATTTTTAACATTGTATTGCATCTCTTTGTTTACAAGTGTATCAGATAGTGGAGTCTTAGAATAAAAGAATCATATTTGTTTTATTTTTGAATAAATTTGCTGTAGCACATGCTTAGTGCTTAATAAAATATATACTAAATGAATAAATGGATGAATGAATGAAATGTACAAAAGCATACATAGTTGAACAGAATTTTTTCTGTTTCTTTCTCTAACTTGCAAACTATAAAACTTATTTAATCAAGAACCCTCTCAGACATCTATGCAGTGTAAAGACAGCTAGACTTGGAGTCTAGTTTTCTCTGTCTTATTACCCTAACTCTGTCCTTAACTTTCAATTTTATATTTTTCCTATGTCACTTAGCAACTCTAGGCCATTATTTCTATGTGGGAATACCCCCATCATATTAATTCCCTCAAAAAATATTGGAATAAAAAAAAGAGTGTCAAATTGTTTTTTAAAAAGCTTAGACATATGCTATGAAGTATAATAAACATTATACTATTTTAAATAATTTTTAAATTTTTTAGATTATTTGAACCTTACTTAAGAAAAGCAAATAGTCTATATAATAGTGACATACTACTGTCTTCCTTCCTGGCTAATGAGGTAATGGATGTGTTGGTTTATAATAAGGACTCAGTAAATGGTAGTTATCATTGTTATATTAACTATTTTACAGCCTACCCTTCCAAACTTGAAATTAAATTTCTCTCTTTGCTCAATCATCATTCCCAAGGAAGGATTTTGTTTTTAAAATATGTTAAGTATTCACACATTTCTTTTCATCTCAAAGTAACAAACCGACTTCCTTTCAGAATATTGTAAAACTCTGAGTACACCTTTTTGATTAAAACTCCATTAACTTCCTACATCATACTAAATACCCCTTCTTATTCCTTAGGGTCCTCACATGAAATCTAGGGTTCCCTTCTTATAACTCCATTCCTAGAACTCTCTCTCCTCCAAAGTTACCTTTGGCCCTTTCAGTGGGGAATGCAAAGGAAGCGTGATAATTTTCTTTGCAGAACTAGTGACCAACTGAAGGAAAAAGGTCATTTAGCAGTAGATAAGCAATACAAAAGGCATCAATTATTTTAATTTTCAGCTTCTTGTTTTGATATTTTAATAGGAAAAAGTTCTAACCAAGCACCTTAATCACAGAGAAGAAGACCAGATGTCACATCACAAACATGTAATATCCTTAGCACTCATAACCATCATATAACTCTACAAAGAGCTCAAGGGTTTATAGTATTCAATTGTTTTACATTCTGAGAAACCGAAGAACCGAAAAATGTATAGTAAGTAGTAAATTGCCTACTCACGAGGATATAACTCAAAGAATGTGCCCATGTCTGTTGGCGTGGTGATGTTGAGCTGCTCGAGAACAGTCTGGTCCGTTTCATACTCAACAAATAATCCAAATAAAACAATCATGGCAATTTCCAGGACTATAGCCATGAGAGGGAATGTGAACCTCATGTTTGTGGCAAAGGACAGAGGCACACTGAGAGCTTCACAGGCTGTGAGATGTTGATAAGAACAAAGGACTGCTCTGTGTGTGGAATTTGACTGCATGTTCAAGGCACCCCAATGACATCACAAGAAAAAAAAACGGGCAAGACTGATTAAAATGCCCCAACCATTGGGGAAAATTATGCTCTGTAATCTAATTGTCATTCTAAATGTTGATTTGAAGAATATGCAATGAAATTGTGAGAACCTGGATGATGCCAACAATCTATTGCACAGGCCTCTAGAATCATGTTTAACTTAATTCAGTAGACATTTCTTGAGGGCTTATTGTATACCAAATATTGTGGTAGGCTTTGTAGAAGGCATGAATCTAAAGCAATATATATAATTGGTCTGTTAACTTCTTGAGAAAATTAAGAATCTAGTTGGGAAAACATAAATATAAGTGAATGATTATATAAAAACAAATATGTGATATAATAGTGGTTATAAAAGTATTATAAAACATAAGGCAGAGACACTTTTTGCCTTAGGCCAAGAACATTAGCATATAAAACAATATGGATGTGAGAACTAAAAAATAAATAGGGTTTTGCAAGTAAAACAGATAGAGGGAACGATATAAATCTTGGAAGAACATGGCTTGTTTTGGAAACAGCAATCAGTCAAGCAAAGCTGCCATGTAAAAGAGATGAAGAGAAAAGGAGGAAGTGGCAGAGATAATGTTGTCATGGAGGTGGCTGTGTTGTAAAGACCCTCACATTCAGCACCGAGGATGCTAGGTGCTAAATATTATCCCATGAGCAATGGGGAATATATAGGACTGTAAGGAGCAGTTTTATGTATTTATGAAGTTTTTGACTCCTTACTCTGATTTACACAAGTGAAAATATGGAAATACACAAATGAGTTGTGATATATCTTTTAGTCTTAAATAGGAAGAGAGTAAACTTGAACAGGAACATAACTAATCTATCATCCTTATAGATAGTCAAGTGTAAATAAGATGCTAAGCAATTCAAAACTACCATATAGGTGGAGGAATTCTTGTCTCCCCTTTGGAATTGTTCTCATGGCAGAATAAACCTGTTTTTGAGAACTAAGAGCTACCAGTTAAATACAATTTCTTTCATGAAGCCCAATTTCCAAAAGATTCTGTGCAGAATTTGGAGAGAGAGTGCAACTGACTGCCAGGATACATACATTGTAATAAATATTTATAAAACAAAGCAGCAGGATTTTTTGGTCTCTCTGGTATGATTTTCCACAGTAGAACATGATGTGTTAGGACTAAGTGATATTTGAAATTTTATAAATATACAGATACTTTGAAAAATGACTATTTCCATTGTTCATTACAGCATAGTACAAGAGGAGTGGGTTCACATGCTTAGATATGAAAATACATGTGTACATCTCACACTTTAATTTTTGGTTTTGCAGTAGCCTAAAGAGTGTTCATGAGAACTCCAGCAAATCCTAAATGAAAAGTGTATATGTTAATAAACTATGCATAAACTTGTGAAAACCAAGTATCAAATAATAAATTGCAAGAACATCTAAACAATATCATAAATCAATGCGGTTTTAAACTCTTTAATAAAAAGTGACACAGTATATTAAACAATCCAAGACCGATGGCATCTCTCTTTCTCTGGGACATTTCCAGCAGCTCAGCAACCACTCAACACATGGGGAGTAGAGGATTCTACTCATATAGGTGATGGGACTATGCCAGGACTTGACTTCAGCCTGTTCAACTTCGAGGAATTCAGATTTTTTGCCTTATTCTGAGTGTAGACATTTGTATTGAAATAAGCTGCATTGTGTACCATCTGGGAAATTATTTCTCTTGTTCAGTTCTTCACATAAGCTTCTCTTTCTAACTGGAAATCTTCCCACATATTCTCTGCTCCCTGTCCTATATACTCCATCCATCATTCTTCAGTTTTCAGATAAAATGATACTTCCTCAGAAAAGCCTTCATTGATCTCCCATCTTGAACCAGGTTTCCACTATTATCTCTCATTGAATTGTGGTCTTTTCTTTGCAATTAGTACAGTTGGCTGTGTGTGCTGTATTTATGTAGTGTTTGTATTTATATGTAATTTTTAAGAATGGCCATTTCCCTTACTGGCCTGTTAGCTCCAGGACAGGGGCTGTGTCTCTTTTGCACCTCATTTGTTATCTAGAATGAATAATACCATGTCTAGCACAATATATAATTGATAAACATCATTTGAGTGAATTGAATTAAGGGCAGACTTGAAGGGAGAAACACTCAGCAGGCAGGTCAGCGGTGTGAGGAAGGGAGAGAGGAACAGCTTTACTCTAATAAATTTCATTTTAAATTATAAATATTTAGAATCCTGACAGTAGCTTTCATACTGCTGTCTACTCTCTCATTATTTCAATCAGTGAGGGCTTATCATCAGGTTCTCTGCGCCTGGAACAAAAGGGAGGATCAAGATCAAGCCATGAAGCTTGGGAGGGCCAAATTCCTGGCAGACCAACACATGGTAGTGTGAACCTGAAGATTTCAACAGCTTTTTAGAAATCTCTCTCCTGACAGTTCTGAATCACAAAGACAATAGGCTGAGGGTGTGGGTGTCCTAAAGTGGAAATGATTTATCTGTTGCCTTGTCTGCCTATGAAACTACAGGATGGCTTTCTTCTAGTGCCTTCAGTAAAAGAGGTAAAATCGGAAAGAATCATGAATGGGTAAGCCACGTTCTCGTGCAAACCAAACCAAACAAAATAAAACATACACCAAGCAAATGAACCTTCAACTTCCCAGCTAAACACACAGATACAAATGAAGTATTCCTGGGTTAATGCAGGAGCCAGTGGGCTACACGGGATCTTAGACTGATCCTCAACTTGCTGTGTGACTTTAGGAAAGAAACAGTTTCTTTGTCTTATTTTCTGAATATATGTAAAATGTAGCTAATTGTTATTATTTGGAATTTTAATTTGAGTTTGCTTATTTTTAATAGCAAAGAATAATTGAAACAGGACCACCACTGTTTTAAACTGTCTCTTTCTCTCTACCTTTGTGTATTTGTAATGGTGGCGGGAGGGTGGGAGGTATTTAGGAAGATGAAGGTACTAAAATACCTTTAGCATTTTCTGTTCTGGACACTGTGTTAGGTGGCTATTTACCCACCTTGTTTAGTCCCACTGCAATTTTATACACACACACACATATTATTATTATTTTTTTGAGACGGAGTCTTGCTCTGTTGCCCAGGCTGGAGTGCAATGGCGCGATCTCGGCTCACTGCAAACTCCACCTCCCAGGTTCAAGTGATTATCCTGCCTCAGCCTCCCGAGTAGCTGGGATTACAGGCGTGCACCACCACATCCAGCTAATATTTGTATTTTCAGTAGAGGCGGGGTTTCACCATGTTGGGCAGGCTGGTCTCAAACTCCTGATCTCAGGTGATCCACCCACCTTGGCCTCCCAAAGTGCTGGGATTACAGGTGTGAGCCACTGTGCCTGGCCTGCAATTTGATATATTTTTATACTTTGCAAACATAACTTGCTCCATTGGTTTATATGTGTAGCTACTTAAGCACCCAACTGCCATACTGGTATGAGGTCCAGTGACTCTCTTTTTGTGCTTCTTTAATGTTTTCCCTCCAAAAAGAGACCATGGGTTTTATTTAGTCTAATAGGATGGCCAGTCCAACTTCTCTTCCCAAGTGAGGAGCAGACACAAACATTTCTTGCTGCCATAGGGGATCTGGTGTAAAAAAAGGTCTTTCTTCCCATAAAGGTTCTTTGCAACTTCTCGGATCTATGGTGGATGGCCCTGTGCCCTCCCCTAGGGCTTTCTTTTCAGCTACCTGGTGGCACTCAGCATTATTTCACAGAACACTGGAATTGAGCAGGGTTACGGGACCAGAGAAATCAGCACCAGCATTTCCAAAGCAGCTGCCCAAGGCTTTGGAACTTACCTTAAGCTAGGGACCCTTAACATTTTTGTGCTATGGACACTTTTGGCACAAGCCTCTGAATCCCATATCAAAATAGATTTTAAATGCACAAAATAAAATACATAGGATTACCAAGGAAACCAGTTCTATTGAAATACACCGATCAAAATACTGTAATATAAAATAAGCACCTATACCCAACTGTCTGATATAGGTGCTTCTCTATAATGGATGACATAAATCTTGTGGCATGTCTAATAATGAGCATAATTTCCAAGTTGAAGTAATGAGTGTAAATAATATTTTGAGATATCTGAAAAAAGTAAAATAGAGAAAATTATTTGTGATTTCTATTAGTGGCAGTTACCAATACTATTAATGATGCTGTTGTTTATTTTCTACATTCACAATAGAAAAAATGTTACATTTCAGTTAAATGCACTGTTGTTTCCCTATTTAAATATATGGACCATCTGAATTATATTTATAGAACTCCAGGTTAAAAATGCCTGTTTTAACTATGGCCAACAGCTTTATTTCTCTTTTTATTCAGTCTCAGGAGGCTTCCTATCATTTCTTGCCCCTGGTAATTCTCACGGACATATTAGTTTATGTCTGTGAATTGTGTTAATTCTGAATTCCAGGGAGATGTTGAAGAATATCAGTTAAAATCTTCCCAGGAGGCCCCTGTATTCTTTAGACAAGTTGATTTTTCACCTTTCATGTGATTAACTTTGCAGAAGAAGAGCTAGAGCGCCTCTGAAGTAATCTTTAGCAAAGACAACAAAACTAACTCCTCCAAGTTAAAAGAGAACTCTATAGAGAGATGATAAGCTTGAGGCTCAGAGAGTTTCAGCAACTCGTTCAAAGTTGCACATCGGGTAGATGGCAGAGCCATAATGAATACAGGTTTGCCCAATTTCCTAAATTTAACTTCTTTCAGCTATACCATATTGTTTTTCTTTTTATAACCATTTATTATCTATTTA
The DNA here is from genome assembly GCF_028858775.2 of Pan troglodytes. Classification (NCBI taxonomy): domain Eukaryota; kingdom Metazoa; phylum Chordata; class Mammalia; order Primates; family Hominidae; genus Pan; species Pan troglodytes. The sequence goes on from NC_072403.2 coordinate 55,502,873, forward strand.
TATGGCTACATAATTGCTTGTAGCAAGATATCTCATATACCCCATACTGTTTTTCCATGTGAGATAACTTATGCTCACACTGATCTCAAGGTACTGACAATATCAAAGAAACTTCTGAAACATAAAAAGGGAATTAAAACTTTTAGAACTGGCCGGGCGCGGTGGCTCACTTCTGTAATCCCAGCACTTTGGGAGGCCGAGGCGCGCGGATCACGAGGTCAGGAGATTGAGACCATCTTGGCTAACACGGTGAAACCCCGTCTCTACTAAAAATACAAAAAATTAGCCGGGCGCGGTGGTGGGCGCCTGTAATCCCAGCTACTCAGGAGGCTGAGGCAGGAATGACGTGAACCCGGGAGGCGGAGCTTGCAGTGAGCCGAGATAGCGCCACTGCAGTCCGGCCTGGGAGAAAGAGTGAGAGACTACGTCTCTTAAAAAAAAAAAAAAAAAAAAAAAAAAAATTAAAACTATTTTCTGTTTACAGTTTTTTTATTTTACTTTAACTTGGAAAGTACTATCAAATGATGATATCAACTTTTCTACTTGGAGCACTCTTTTTCTCAACTAGGAGAGATCTACATCATAGAGAACCTTTGTGTGTCTCCATTTAGATAGTCAATAGATAGTCCCAAACTTAGTCTTAATTACAGAATCCTAAAATTTATATGAATTTCAAACTTTGTAGACCGAGAAAAAATATATGTATGTACTTTTAGAATTGAGAATATTGAAACTACATCTTTTTTTCTGTTGGGGACTGTTATATGTGTATATGTATATTATATATAACATGTTACATATTTAAATGTAATTATATATGATTATATATAAGTATGCACATATATATGTAGTTTATCTGCTGGAAAGAGATTCACTCTTTACCTCCACTTGCATATTAAATGAACAAATGCCATCAACCAAAGATCAGGCACAAAGTGTTTTCAAATATGATCATCACAACGTGTAAGTGTTGAGCTAGAGTTTACATTCTGTAAAGGCATCCCCTTTTTTATGGGTTACTCTTCACTATTTACACTTCCAGAATTTTCAGAATGAGACATCTTACCTGTAGCAAGGATGAACAGAGCCTTGAAAGTATCAGGATTGTGCTGAAGGTAGTGTTTCATTAAGTACATGGCTAATGTTTCCTTCTCTCTTTTCTTTCGTCTTGGTCTGGTATTGTTGAACTGCAGAAATGGGCCAGGCGTGGTGGCTCAAGGCTGTAATCCCAGCACTTTGGGAGGCCGAGGTGGGCGGATCACGTGGTCAGGAGATGGAGACGATATCAAGACCATTCTGGCCAACACAGTGAAGCCCCGTCTCTACGAAAAACACACAAATTAGCTGGGTGTGGTGGTGCATGCCTGTAGTCACAGCTACTCAGGAGGCTGAGGCAGGAGAATCGCTTGAACCCAGGAGGTGGAGGTTGCAGTGAGCCGAGATTGTGCCACTGCACTCCAGCCTGGCGACAGAGCGAGACCCCGTCTCAAAAACAAAACAAAACAAAACAAAAAACAAACAAAATAACATAAATGGATCTTCTATGGAGCATATATGTTGCTTTCCTGCTTTGAAAATGGGGATAATTGCCTGACTACTCAGCTGATGATTTATCTTACATGTAAAAAAAATTCATGGTTTAAGAATTAGAATGTCTAGACCATAGTTTTTACACAATTATTAATTACTTCATCTATTAGATTTGAGCATCATGAGTTATTCACTTATTTTTATTTCTGACTTGACTCATTATGGAAAATAATGTTTTAATTTTCATTTTTCAAAACAACTTTATTGAGATATAATTCACACACCGTACAATTCACCTATTTGAAGCATACAATTCAATGGTTTTTGGTACATCCACAGATATGTTTAAGCATCACCACAGTACATTTAAAAAATTCTCATGTATTTATTAGGCATCCGTGTTTCTTTTATGAATTATGTGTTTGTAGATTTTGCCCATTTGTCATCTTATTTTTTTTTCCCAACATTTATTTTAGGTTCAAGGGGTACATGTTCAGGGTTTTTACAAGGATAAATTGCATGTCATGGGGGTTTGGTGTACAAATAATTTTGTCACCCAGGTAATCAGCATAGTACTTGATAGGTAGTTTTTCAGTCCTCACCCTCCTCCCACCCTCCACCCTCAAACAGATCTTGGTGTCTATTGTTCCCTTCTTTGTATCCATGTGTACTCAATATTTAGCTCCCACTTACAAGTGAGAACATGTGGTATTTGGTTTTTGGTTCCTGTATTAATTCATTTAGGATAATGGCCTCCAGCTGCATCCATGTTGCTGCAAAGGACATGATTTTATTCCTTTTTACGGCTATGTGGTATTTCATGATGTATATGTACCACATTTTCTTTATGCAGTCCACCATTTATGGGCATCTAGGTTGATTCCATGTCTTTACTATTACCACAGTCAATTTTAGACATTTTCATCACCTCAAAAAACTCCCATATTCTTTAGCAATTCCTACACCCTTTTCCTAGCCCTAAGCAACCACAAATCTACCCTTTCTCTATCGAGTCCCCTATTCTGGACTATCATATGAGTGGAATCAAATAGTATGAGGTCTTTTGTGATAGGTTTCTTTTACTTAGCATAATGTTTTCAAGATCTATCCATTTATAGCACCTATCAGTACTTCTTTACTTTTCATGGCCAAATAATATTTCGTTATATGGCTATAACACATTTGTCTACTCATCCTTTTCTTGGCAGACATTAGGATTATTTTCAACTTTTGGCTATTATAAATAATGCTGATAGAAACATTCATGGATAAGTTTTTGTTGTAGACATATGTTTTCATTTTTCTCGAATATATAGTAAGTAGAATTGCTGGATCCTATGGTAACTTGACAATTAATCATTTGAAGAACTGCCGACAATTTTCAAAAGTGACTTTTCTCTTTATCTTCTCACCCAAAGTGTATGATGGTTCTGATTTCTTCACCTCTTCACCAATATTGTTTTTTTTTTATTTTAATTCTAGCTATCCTGGTGGGTGTAAAGTGATGTGTTCTTGTGGTTTTGATCTTAATTTCCCTGACAACTAATGAAGTCAAGCATCTTTTGTGTGCTTTTGTCCATTTGTATAGTATATCTTTCTTGATGAACTGTCTATTCAGATTCTTTGCTCTTTTTTAAAAAAGTATTATTGAATTGCACCAAACCATGTTCTCCTTAAGATTGTCACTAACTCATATACCATAAAGTAAATCTCTTAAACTGTCTTTTTCACTGTTTTTCTCATCCTTAATGTGGCAGTGAGGATTCTTGCTTTGTCCACCTGAAACAGTTGTTGTAAGATTAGGTGAGAGAGTGTATATAAAGGCACTTTATACATTTTAAAGAGATAAAAAAAATCTAAGTTATTAAAGAGAAGTATGGTGATAATAGATGGGGCAGTGTTTTGGATTAAAATTAAAGCCTTTGTATAAGTACGATGAATTGTGAAAATGAAGAAATACTATTTAGTCAATAAAGTCATCAAAATTGGTTATAGCTCATCAACTTTAGGAATCAAGCCAGGCACAGTGGCTCACTCCATAATCCTAACACTTTGAGAGGTTGAGGTGAGAGGATTGCTTGAGCCCAGGAATTCAAGACCAGACTGGGCAACATAGTGAGACCCTATCTCTAAAAAAATACAAAGAAAAACAAAAAAGTGGTGGCACACACTTGTGGTCTCAGTTACTTAGGAGGCTGAGGTGAGGACCAATTGGGCCTGGGAGGTGGAGGCTGCAGTCGGCTGTGATTATGCCACTGCACTCCAACCTGGGCAACAGAATGGGACTCTGTCTCAAAAACCAACCAAATAAACAACACGAACAACTGCAAAACCCACAAAAAACCAAAACATTAGCAATCAGACAACATTTTTAAATGTTTTATTTTGAATAATTTTAGATTTACAAATGAATTGCAAAGATAACAGAGAGTCTCTTATTGCCCTATGTTCACTTTCCTGTAATGCTAACATCTAACATAATCATAGTATAACGATAAAAATCAGGAGATTAACATTGTTATAATACTATTAACTGAACACCAGACTTTTCACTAGAATCCTTTTTCTGTTCCAGAGTGCAATCCTGGGTCCTACACTGCATTTTGTCACCACAATTTCTTAGTCTCCTATATTTTATGACAGTTCCTCAGTCTTTCCTTGTCTTTCATAATCTTGACTCTTTTGAAGAGTACTAGTCAGATATATTGTAGAATATTCTTTAGTTGGTGTTTGCTGATATTTTCTCATAATTGGACTGGGGTTATACATTTTTGGGTTGACGATTACAGAGGTGGAATGCCCTTCTCATCACATCCTATCGGGGGTACTTAATATAAATATGCATTACTATTGGTGACATCAATCTTCATTACTTGGTCAAGGTAGACAAGAGTTTTAATTTTGAAATATTCTCTCTACACAGCCTTGCCAAGAGAGGATTTTGTCCCAAATATATATTCCTAATTTTACTAATAATAAATGACTGTGGTAACCACTACACAAAATAAAATAAAGAACAAAAGAGAAGAAGGAGCTAGAGAAGGGGTAGGTGGTGGAGGAGGAGAGCGGGGGCAGAAACCTGTGTGTGGGTTCCAGAGAGATCCCGCCTGATTAGTGTCCTGGCAGTTGGGCCCATGGGAGTACACAGCTTAAGTGAAGGGGAAGTCACATAAGTCAGACATGGTCTTGAGCAAGCTGCTTTTCAAAGATAAGGTTGGAATTGAAGAGCTTCCCAGAAAATATGACAGATCTTTATTTCTTTTTTTTTTTCAGAACTTGGTCTCATTCCCCACTATAGTTTATCAGCATGCCTCAGCTTGCTGAGCCTTAGGCACAGATGTGTCTTCAGAGTAAGCATTTGGTGGCATTTTTAACATCTACTGGCATCTGATACCTGCCAGACTCTTTACCCATGCTAACTATAATCCTTAAAACAGTGCAGCAAGATAGGGCTTTTTATTTTTTTCTCTTATTGTCATTATACAAATGGGAAAACTAAGACATGAAATGGCTGTTGAAGTCTAATGCCATTTAGAAAATTCCAGTATCCACATTAAAATGAAAGTCAGTCAGTCTGACTCTAAAACTGTGTCATTCTTTTTCTTCAGCTAAATTGGTTTTAGTGCTTTTCTACTGTCTTTCAGGTATTACTTACATCCTAGAAAAACTGCTTCTCCTAATAGAAATATAAATAATTACATATATTCATAGTTTTTAGATGATAAAATCTAAAGTTTTTTTAACTTATTCATACTGTACAGAACTATGTAAAGTGAGTATGAATGTCCACCCATTCACTCTTATGCTCCTGGCAATAGTTTGATATTCATCTTTCTGGTCTCCCTCTAAACATTTATACATAAATATGTTCTCATATACGTATTTCTGATTTTATAATATCAATGTTATAATACTTCAAAAACTTCACCACGTGTCTTGGAATATCAGTTTTACCTTTTTAGTTTTAAAGGTGGTAAACATATTTCATGGTATAGATGGGTCACTTGTATGAATATTTTGATAGATCAATAAAGGTTTTTATTAGAGGATTACAACCATGCATGCTGAATCTTCAGGGATTATAACAAGCAGGAAAGGGAGATGTTTAGGAGTATTTTGGAGCCTTCAGTATAGATCAATGCTTAGAGCCTCAGACCTTGAATCCAGACTGCCTAGTTTCCTATCCTAACTACAGTGTTGACTTGATGTGTGAATCTGGGCAAGTAACAAATTCTGTAATTGGTTTTATTCTCTAAAACATACAAATAATAATGACTTTGCAGAGTCATAATGAAGTCACAGTAAGGATCATAATGTTACTGAGTAAAAAATTACAAACAAAGCCTGAGACACAGTAGGGACACAGTAAGTGCAATATTACTTTTATTTTGTCATTTTTGGCTACCCACATCCAAGACTCTATTTTGAAGGAATTTTAAAATAAGAGCCTTGTTTCCTACTGTTGAGTCTCACATTGGGGCAGATATTTCCAATCCTTGTCCCCAGCCACTTGTCAGGTTAAAGTCTATGACTTCGGCTTGATCAGTTGGATTCTCATATCTAGAACTTAGAGAATTTTGAAGGCAGTTATGCAGAATGCATGGGAATTGAAAACTTGGGGCATGTTTGTGACAGCAGTAGTGGCATTTTTATAAACTAGAATATTCTTATGGTATTATTTGCTTGTGACATCAGCTTGCTTTGGTAGGATTTGTTTCTTGACTTTGGGTTTCAAGGCTGAAGTCGATTTTGTGAGCTTCCTGGTACCCTCCCCCAAAATGCCATTTTCTCCATAGATATTTCATTTCTGCAGTTTGTAACTAAGAAGCTTGGTGATTCAGTATCATCTCTGTACCCCCTGTAATCTCATTATTCACTCAAAACATTTATTGAGGACTTCCTCTGTATTGGAAAAGAAGCTGCAGTATATGATATTGCTCCTCCTTAACAAATTCAGAGAGGTTGAATTTGGGTGTTTTTGCAAGTCAGAACCAAGAGATTGTTTATCTATAAACACACACTTCTGGAGAAAAGAAAGTCATGTTAAGCTAAACAAAAAATTTTGTCTGTTGATGTTTTTTAAGTTTTTTGAATTCAGTAATTTTGTTTCACAATCATTTTGCATGTAGGAAAAGCAAATTAGCAGGTATTATCCAGGTGTAATAACTGCAATTTCTGGTTTTGATTGAATTTCTGTGGAGACTCCCTGTCAAATTGGCATTGGACTATTCTTATGGCTAGAACAGTCTGTCAATTTACAGTGGCTTCTGCTGACACAATGCATCAGCTTAAGACTCTTTCCCTTTTATCTGACTCAAACCCAACTTCTCAACTACTGAAAGGAAACCTCAGGTTTTATGTGAAAAAGTGATATTAATTTATCCATTATGCATCCTCTACTTTTTGCTCGTAAAGATCACTTCCTTTAGAGTTTTTGTGGTTCATTTAATGCTTCCCTGTACAGTTATTATAAAGTAGATTTTATCCATGTTCAAATATTTGAATGAAAGAAGTCAACACACTGGTTGACTTGCTCTGGTTCCCACAGTCTGTAGAAATGGCTCTAATCACAGGGTGAAAATTATACCAGTGATCAATTTGATTATAATTTTTTGGTGGTAGGATTATGGATAATAATAAATGTGATTCTTATATTTTTATATTTTCAAATTTTCTTAAACTTAGATGCATTATTTTTATACTAATGAAGACATAAACATTTAAAAACATTGATATATTAGAGGAACCAGTAGGGATATAAAAAGAAGCTAAAATTTTTGCAAACTCTAACTCAAAAGGACGTTTTATTTCTCATTGGTGATAAAAATGAAAGGCCTTGGAACTAAAATCATGAAGTCACATAAAAATACTTAAAGATCTTTATGTGCCTTCTTTAGCCCAGGGATGTGCCTAACTTTGAAACAGCTCCATGGCTTGCAGTACACCTTAATTAATCATCTATTTAACAGTGTACCTATTATACCTGTAGGCAAACACAGGAAGTTACTCTTTAATATTTAGGCTTGTGAATACATAACATATTGTGTTTCTTGAACTGGGAGAAAACAGATTGTTTTAAGTTAATGAGTACATTTATGGCAGACCCCTTTAGATGCAAGTCACCATGTGACTGAATCATCATTGATACAACAATGGATGATAATGGCTGTTATTTAGGCGAATGGAATATCACCAAAATAGATGGCTTTTTTTTTATTTTAAGCAAATAAATCTCTATATCTGGCTTTTAGCTAGTATGGAAGAGAGTCAACTACTTGGAAAAGAAATACAAGGGCCACGTGGAATAGTGAAATGTTTCTGGACAATTTGTAAGTTGAATAAAAATCGGGGAGCACAGATTTACTAAACAAAAACTGCTCTTGCTTATATGTACCATTGATTAATATTTTAAAAGTCCATTTGTCAGATCTATAACTAGCAAATAGTTATTTATGAGTTTATCTTTTCCCCATCAAGGTCTACAGTTATCCTCAATTTAAGTTGAAAATGAGAGGCTAAATATATTGTTTTGTTTCCTAACAACAACAACAGCAACAACAACAACAACAAAAACAACAACAGAGAATCAGAATGGAAACATCAGAATTCTTCATCCTTTGACTGTGTCAGGTTCCTACCAAGTTTAGTTAATTTATTCAAGCTATCAGAAAACTTAAAAGTTAAAGAAAATCAAATTCATTATTTAAGAGAACTATCAAAAAGGTAAATACATTATTATTTTAAAATTATATTTGTTTATATCTACAACCATATTGACCTTTTTGCCCAAATTGGCTGATTAATTTAAACAAACCAGTAATTTACTCAGAATTTACTCTGCTGAACTCAATTTACTAAACCAGTTGAAAGGATCAACATAATTATAATCTGTGACTCACTGTTTTTACCCACAAGCCCAGCTAACAGAGAGATAGCAGCATTGGGAGGCAGGGATTACGGGAGAAGAAATTGCTTTCAGTAACAAGTAAGAAAGAAAGAAAGAAAAGAAAGATAAAAAGAGAGGAAAAAAAAAGAAAGAGAGGGAGGAAAAGAGGAAGGAAAACCAGCTGTTGTGGGTTGAATTGCGCCTCTGTATCCACCCCTTAAGATAGGTTATTTTAAAGTTGAGAAAGTTTAACTTAAAATTAAGGAAATTTGGGTGATACGTATGCATTTTCCAGAAAAGATATTCAGTCTTTTGGGAAAAGTAAATAACTTAGGAAATGTTCAAGTATAGAAAGGTTATGCACAAATACATAATGTTTGGCATGGATTGTATGAGAAATCTTTCCTCCTTGTCATATTTCCTTCCTGTGGGATTTATATGCCATCATCCTACAAGAAGAGAACTGTTGTATGTTCCTTTTATCAAAAAATTTGGAAACATCAATACGATGATAATGATGGGGTAAGAAACCAGGAAGAAGATAGACATGATCAATAAGAAGGTAGAGACACTAAGTGCACACTCTTTTAAATGGCAATGAAAATAAAGAGAATAATGGAATATTAGAATCAGCATATTTGTAGGAGGAGAGGAAAATTTTTCAAAAGGGAAGATACTGAGAGTAGGAGGTGCTGGGGTGCTTATTGATGGCTTATAGTCCTAATGTGATCAAGATATAAAGGTAGAGAATAATCTTTGAAAAGGTGCAAGACAGTGGTCTATTACTCAAAGTAAGCAAGGCAGGAGAAAGAGATGAATGAAGTTATTAAAACATTTGAAGCTGCAGAAAAAAAAGAGACGGTTTAAAACCTTAGTTTCATGGTTGTTTTTAAACTTTTGAACACATGATAATTTAATCTTCTGAAAGCCGATATTCTGTCAAGGTGGGGGACTTGAGAGGAAAGGCAAGGTGACTTTTGGATAATGCCACATAATATTCACAGACAGAACAGTAGTGTTCTTTTACTATTCTGGATGATATCAAATGTTGGGACAAGGCTTTTTTTGGTATTGCTTGACTCCTGGATGTGTGTGAAATCAATGGAGAGTTACACATCCTCCTCCAAAAAGGCCTTTTTTCAAGGCTTTGTTAGAGATCTGCAGCATACAGTCCCTTGGAGACTGCCATCACTTACAGTCAAGTTGTCTTTCAACTGATGAACTGTTTGCCATCTTACATGTATCTGCTATACTCTGAACTGATATAGCAGCTTGAGAACTCCAAACCTTACAGAAACACATAAATGTATTGCATAATACATTATATACTGGATAAATTATGAACACTCCTGAAAAATGCCACTCTCTTAACTTACTCCAGACTTCCCTCTCTCAGGAATAATTGTTTATTCTTCACATTCCAACCATGTTCTATTCTCTTAAATACTGTTTTTCCCCTTTACAAGTCTTGTGTTCAGCAACTTCTGCTCCTTAACATTTTAAGCCAAAAGTTATTAAGTATTATAATGAGCTCCTCAAAATCTAGATCTTCTCTACCTAGTCAAATCATTATACATACCTTAATTATGCTCCTCACAATTAAGCTAGGCCAGAGTCACTTCTTTTTTCCAGTGACTTTTGTTTTGGATTTAAATCTTTACTTCTACTGTCTAAGAGGGCCATCACTGTCCTCTCAAAAAACTATCTTCCATTTATTTATCATTGTCCCCACTCAATTTTTCTCCTCTGCAACAGCTTTCCTAATTACAGTCTGTTCTCTGTATCTGTGGGCTTGGCATTTGTGGATTTGAAAATATTAAGAAAAAAATTCCATGTTGAATCTATGCAAATGAAATGAAGTGTAGGCATTGTATTAGATATTACAAGCAATCTAGCAATCATTTAAAGTTTATGGGAGGATGTGCATACGTTATATACAAATACTAGGTTATTTTACATAAGAACTTGAGCATCTGCAAATTTTGGTGCCTGAATGGGTCCTGGAACAAATCCCCATAGACACCAAGGGATGGCTGTGCTGCATTCCCCATCCCCTTCAATGACCTACTACACCCTTACCCCTTTTATATTTTCCTTCAATTTTAACATTTAATCATAACCACTTGATATAGTTAATTATTTTGTGTATATATTTAGTGTTCTAACTCAGTTTAAAGCCTTTGAGAGGCAGAATATGTGCTATGCATTTATCTTGCTCATGTTGAACTAGATAATAAGTATAGCATTCCAAGGAATGCTAAAACATTTTTGCATTTCTCAGCACTATTGCTTACACCAATACTGACACAGGTGGGAAAATTTGTAAAATTAGGCTAGGCCAGAGATTTTTTAACCTATTTTGTGTCATAGAGCCTTTTGAGAATCTAATGAAAAGTTTAATTGCTTTTCATGAGAAATTGTCAAACATTCATATCTGCAGTATTTTGCATGCACTATCAAAGGATTCATGAATCTTTCAGAGTAACCTTCCCATGAACTTCAGCATAAAAACCTCTGAAACAGAGCACAAGGTAAGTAGTTCTTGACTTAATAATCTTCACAATTTTATCTATATTTTGTCTATTCAGATATGACAATTTTCTCTATATTTTGTCTATTCAGATATGAATCATAGAACTTGCTTTGATGCAAGATTGTCTCAGATCTAGTTTTCAGAGACTTTTAAATACCACTCATGAATAATTATTTAATAACATTGATTATGAAAAACACTCCTCCTTGTAGGAACGCTACAGACTGTAGATGCCTTGGGACATTGCCCATTCATAAAAGGTTGCCTGAGGAAACTGTTTTTCAAGGTGAAATGACAACCAGTGCCATGTGAGATTAAAGTTTAAGAATAATATGATAATTTATTGAGCATTTATAACTCTGTTAGCTGATAAGCACTTTTCCTGTATTCTTTCACTGAATCCTCCCAATCACTTGATATACTAGGCATTATTTTACTCTTTTCTTAAATAAAGAAACTCAAGGCCCAAGAAACTAAGGAACTTGACCTAAGTCACAGTGCTAGTAAACGTTGGAATTAGAATTTGAGCTCATTGAATAGTCTCTGGAGCCTCTTCCCATAATCATGATGCTATATTACCACTCTGATTTTGAATGACTCCACACTCAGAGAACATGTGTTTGGACAGAAAGTGCACCTTCCTTTACGCACCCCTTTCCTTTTGACCATCTTTTATTCTGGAACCAAATATACAGGAAATTTTGGCATAACCATTGTATCTTGAGTACCATGAAATGCAATTCTATTTGTTTAGGCAGAAGACATTTTTTCCTTAATCTAGCTCTAGCTACAGTCGTTTACAGCCCTCAACTTAATCAATATTTATAGAATAGCACTGTTATTCCTACACTCAAACAGTTTTTTGCCATTGTGAAAGAAGGAAGAAGACCAGCAACTTATCTCAGGACTCCTGAAAGTTTGTCAGTGCCCTTTAGTACCAAGTATACCTTTCATTTTAAAAGCACTTTGTAGTTTTCCTTTTCTCTTGTGCAATTCTGTGCAGGGAATTTTACTGACTCTTATTTCAAAAAGGAAAAAGGTAATGGATAATTGAAAGGGCAAAGACTTCTGGCTCTAAATTTAGCATTCTCTGCATTTTATTCAGTATTACCATTCTTTCAGGCTTTGAAAGTTATGAGATAGTCCCAAGCTCTTGTTAGAGTAAAGCAGTAGGTAAATGGCTGTCTTTAAATATATTATAAGATTTTGGGATATTCAGTGAGTTATTTCCGTGCCCAGCTTTGGTTTTAAAATTAATAGCCATTAAGTCTTCAAAAAAATAAGTTTAGGTCATCATGATTCAATCCATTTTTAGATAACCTATTCTCTAAAAGTAATCTTCCTTCCTTCCTTCTTTCCTCCCTTCCTTCCTTCCTTCTTCCTTCTTCCCTCCCTCCCTTCCTCCTTCCCTTCCCTTCCCTTCTCCCCTCCCCTCCCCTCCGCTCCCTTTCCCTTCCCTTCTCTTCTCCTCTCTTCCCTTCTTTTTTCTCTTTTCCTTTCCTTTCCTTTCTTTTCTTTTTCTTTTCTATCTTTCTTTCTTCTTTCTCTCTCTCTGTCTCTCTTCACCATATCCAATTCCTTTCTTCTTCTTCTTTTTCTTTTGTAGTGAGAATACTTAAGGTCTACCCTATTAGCAAATTTCAAGCATACAACACAGCATGGTTGATTATAGTTACGATGCTATATATTAGATCTCCAGAACTTACTCATTTTGCTTAACTGATACTTTGTACCTTAAAACAACATCTCCCAGATTTTTCCTCCTTCTCTCCCTTGGCAACTACCATTCTACTCTCTGCTTTTATGGTGTTGACTATTTTAGATTCCACATGTAAGTGAAATTATCCAGTATTTCTCTTTCTGTGTCTGGCTTTTTTCGTTTAACATAATGTCCTCCACATTGATCCATGTTGTCACAAATGGCAGGATTACCTTAAACTGAATGATATTCCATTGGGTTTATATTCCACATTTTATAAAACTGACAATTTGAAATTATCAAGTAATTAAATAGGAACATCATTGCTAGAAAGGAGGCAGAAAGCCAGGGATGTAAAATTACTCCTTTCAGGTAGAATTTCTGAATACTTGGTTTAAAATCTAGTACTAAAGTATAGTACTAGATTTAAATCTATACTTTACTACTAGATTTAACTAGTTTCATAGTACTCTGTATACATATGTGTGTGTGTGTTGCATATATTTTGTGTATATGTAGGCCATATGTATTTTGCTTGCTATTTTAAAATATAAATTTGTACATTTTCGTCCTTTCTTTCTTGACAGCTTTCTTCTTATTTCTCTTCACAGATTAATAAAGTATGCTGTAAGAATTAGGATATGACAAGACATTTATAGGGGCTTCCCACACATTCAGGGGGCTTTGTGAAGAGACAGTGTCAATCTGTTTTTCTGTGTTATATTCATAGATCCTACCTGTTGCATGGAGTAATGAAGAACAGAGAACACACATAGCAGCAGATGGAGTAGAGACATGCTTAAAAGAGGGGGAAAACCCGGTTTTTAACAATTGCAATTATTTTGCACCTCTCCCAGAGTGATTGGTTTGTCATCTCCCAGGAACAAGCAGCGACAGTAGCCTTCCTCCTTGCAGAGCCTCTGTCACTCAGTTTAACCCCACAAATGCCCTCACAAACAACTCATCTCATTATTCTTCCCTAATGAGAAGTACACTGATGATGATCATCATCATCATCATTTTGATGTCAGTCTAGTACTTACCTCTTCTTAGATACAAACACTAAAAGTAATAATCCTTCACAACTTATAACTTTTTTTTCAGCATTTGAGTCTCACGATCTTATTAAACTATTATCTCAGTTTTGCTAAGTACGGTGTTTCCCAAAGTATGATCTATAGAGAACCTACATCAGCAACATTTGGGATGCTCGTTAAAGTACAGATTCCTAGATCTTACATAATTAACATTTCTGAAGATGACAAACATGAATTTTAAACAAATTGCTCACATAATCTTTATTCATACTCAAGATTGATAGCTACTAGAACAGTACATTCAGATCTCAATGTGCTTACATCCTCCCATGACTTCTCCCTCAACCATGAGAATAAATTTAGTATATGTAATTTGCAATGATAAATCCACAATACACCTGGGTATGTTTTGGATTGTTAGACGTTCTGAAGCACACTCTTTCTTATCAGGTTTTGTTTTCTTAATTTAATTTGTTTTCCAAGTCAATATATTTTTCCTAACTATATTTCTTGAACATTAGCCACGTGCTAGAAAGTTTTTTGAAATAAATTGTATTCTCCATTCTGGCAAACAATGGCACTGTATTTCTGTGTTTCTGGAAGAAGACAGAAAATTATTTGAGGGACTATTTTCTCTATTCTCTTATCTTAGATGCATAAAAGTGAGGTTACTTTCTTATGTATGATGAATGCCTTAAGGCAGCGGTTTTCAAACTTTTTGGTTTCAGAACCTTTTTATACTTTTAAAAATTAGTGAGGATTCAAAGAGCTTTAGCTTACATGGCTTACAGCCATCAATATTTACCCTATTAGAGCTTAAAATAATTCTATTACATATTTCCATATTTTAAAACAAAAATTAAAATTTATGTTATTCTCAGAACAGATCAGAAAGACCGATGTCATCATATGTGTGCACATATATATTATATATATTTATATATATAATTGTTTCTTAGCTGCTGATAAATTTGTGATCTAAAAATTGTGTCATGTTCATCTTTGCAATTCTTATAAAATATGCACTCAATGAATATTTGCTAAGCTGAATTGAAACAGCTGAAATAACAGTAAACTGGTTGGAAAAGAAATTACTTCCTCTAAAAATTGTAGTTGCCTACACTTCCTGCTTAAATTTAAAACAATACATCTAGTGGCATACTATTGGAGAGAAGATTTTAAACATCATTCAGATCACAGGCTAATACATTATCTTCTGTTGACAGCACTGAAGACTCGCTCTAAAGAGTCTTCAAATGCTCAACAGCAAAGAGATAGATTATGTATAAAGCAGAATCTTCCTTTATGATCTTTGACATTTTTGAAAAATTAATGACAAGTATACTATCAATGTGTAACTTTCAACTATCAATTTGCTATCAACATGCAATTTTATCCTCCTTAAGCCCGTATGCTAATGAAAATGAATATCAGTTCTAAATGTGCAGCAGATAGATGGGTATAATTAGAAAAGTTCTGAACTGGAACATTTCGATTTGAGTTTCAGCACCGATACTATCTGGCTGTGTGATATTTTAGAGTCAGCAACCCTGAACTTTAAATTTTTATCTTTCCAATTAAGAGGTTGAATTATTATAATTCTGAAACAAGATTGTGGTAAAATGTCAAGAACTGGAGACTATCTCTAGCAGGTTATTTTAATTTTAGGAATTATCAAAAAGTCTCAAGAGGACACCCTAAATACTCTCCTCACATTCCTATGATACTATTTCCCTGAATACAGTTAGAACTTTTATTGGGTTAAAATGATAAGCCCTTTACTTTTAGCTGTATAGCAAAATATTTTTACATGCACAATTTTTGGAGGCAACAGCAGGAAATTTATAAACATTTCTCTTTGTTGAACAGTTTTTACCTTCTAGATCAGGAGAAAAGGCAAATATTGTCCGGATTGTATTTTAAACATGTTCATTCTTAACTAAATTTGGTAGTGTGGGCATTTGGGAAAGTTCTTTCCAGGATCTCAGTTCTCAAAGGACAAAAATTCTGCCCATGTTCTTTAGAAATAAAACTTTGCAAAGATAGTTTTATTTTTACTTACCAATATGTTATTTTTCACATGGTATTAACCCATTGACAGGCAATTTACATAGCAAAATAATTTACACCAAAATATCATGTTTTTTAATTTTAAATGCATAAAAATCACAGGTAACTGTTCAGAAAAGGATTATTATAATTGCCACTTGCACACCCCAACCTTCATATCTTCTTGAGTTAAGGTATACCATAACTTGACTGTAAGATTTTTTACCAAAGAGGCCAAACCTATTTGTCACTAGATAATCTATACAACTCTTCAACATTATTATGATGTAGTATGTGTTCAATAAATATCTATGTGGTAATGATAGTAGAAAAAATGAAATTAATGAGAGATTAGAAAACAAAAAGTCACTATCCAAAATACAATAGAGTTAAAAAGAAAGTCTATAAAATTTAATAAAGCTAATGATAGAAATTAACAACAAAACCTTAATATTTTTCTTATCTTCATGAATTGCCAAAAAGTATTTTTAGGTGGAAATAACTTTCTGTGCATTTGAGATTTATACAGATTCTATTTCTGTTTCTTTGTTTCTGTCACCACATGAATTATTTACAATATTTCCCAGAATGTCTATTGTCCCACATTGTCTATTGTTTCTGTCTTTATGTTCACATGTACCCAATGTTTAGCTGCCACTTATAAGTGAAAACATGCAGTATTTGGTTTTGTTTCTGTATTAATTTGCCTTGGATAATGCCCTCTAGCTGCACCCATGTTGCTGCGAGGGACATTATTTCATTCTTTTTTTATGTCTGCATAGAATTTTATAGCACGTATGTAACACCATTGATAGACACCTGGGTTGATTCCATGTCTTTGCTATTATGATGAATGCTGCACTAAACATATGAGTGCAGGTGTCTTTTTGGTAGAACAATTTATTTTCCTTTAGGTATATACCCAGCAATCCCACATATACAGAATATATACCCAGTAATGGGATTGCTGGCTGGAATGGTAATTCTATTTTTAGTTCTTTGAGAAATCTTAAACTGCTTTCCATAGTGGCTGAACTAATTTGCATTCCCACCAACAATGTATACACTTTTCCTTTTCTCTGCAACCTCACCAACATCTGTTATTTTTACACTTTTTAAATAAAGATCATTTTGACTGGTGTGGGATGGTTTCTCATTGTAGTTTTGATTTGCATTTCTAGAATGATTAGTAATGTTGAGCATTTTTTCATATACTTGTTGGCTGCTTGTATGTCTTTTTTTGAGAAGTGCCTGTTCATGTTCTTTGCCAATACAAAGACTGTAAAAAATATCTCTGGGAGGGGTGATACAGCCAACAATTTCCCAACAAGTTCTTAGGGACCTAGCAGATGTGGGACTGGAACCCTGAAGCTCCCAGGTAACTGGTTGAGACAAGGCAGATGAGAGAGCCTCTGAAAAGGAGAAGGATTTTTTTTTTAAGAGATGAGAGAGAGAGGATTTAAAGTAAACTTTATTAATTGAATTGTTTTACCTACAACTATATCTGATTAGGCATTTGGAAATTTGGACGTTTCTAGAGAATTAAGTCAGCACCAAGGGTCCCGCATCTTTGGGCATTAAATCAGACTGTCAGTTCCCATACAATTTCCATGGTTAGTTTCCATTAGCTATTAAATTTAGAAAATAATACCACTGCTGGGTGCAATGGCTCATGCCTGTAATCCCTACAGTTTGGAAGGCTGAGGTGGTCGTATTGCTTGAGCTCAGGAGTTCGAGACCAGCCTGGGCACCATGGCAAGACCACATCTCTAGAAAAAATACAAAAATTAGCCAGGCGTGGTGGTGCATACCTGTAGTCCCAGGTACTTGGGAGGCTGAGGTGGGAGGATGACTTCAGCCTGGGAGGTGGAGTTTGCAGTGAGCCGAGATAGTGCTACTGGACTCCAGCCTGGGTGACAGAGTGAGACCCTGCCTGGAAAAAAAAAATAATAATAATAATAAGAAGAAAACTACTTATATAATTACTTGATACCCAATAATATACGTTCAAACATTTTACTACAAACATTTAAGAAAGAGCTGCTATTAAAATAGTTATCTATAAAGAATTATCCTGATACTAAAGCAAAACAAGACACATCAGGAAAACAAAACTACAGAGCAATACATCTATAAATATTGATGCAAAAATCTGCACAAAATACTGACAAACTAAATTCAGCAGTACAGCCAAAGGATTATACAACATGATCAAGTGGGATTCATTCCTGGATGGCAACAATAGTTCAACATACTAAAACTAATCAGTATAATATGAAACATAAATAAAATGAAGACAAAAGTAAGTATTGTTATTCATTTAAAAAAGCATTTGACAAAATTTAATTCCCTTTTATTAAAAAATTTAAAAATCTAGGAATAGAAGGAAACTACTTCAGCATAACAAAAGCTATATATGAAAAGCTTATAGTTAACGTCATACTGAGTGATGAGAGACTGAAAGCTTTTTTGCTAACATCAGGAACAATGCAAAGATGCTCACCCTTGCCACTTCTATTCAACATAGTATTGGAAGACCTAATCGAGAAGTTAGGCAAGAAAAATAAATAAAAGGCATCTAAATTGGAAAGGAAGAATAAAATTATCTCATAAGATGACATGGTCTTACATGTGGAGCACCCTAAAAATAGAACACACACATAGAAATAACAAATAAATTCAGTAAACTTTCAAGACACAAAATTAACATGGAAAAAATCAATTAAATTTATATACACCAAAAATGAACAATACCAAAAGGAAATTAAGAAAACAATTCCATTTAAATGGTATCAAAAAGAATACTCAGGAATAAACTTAGCCAAGAAGAAAAAAGACTGTACACTGAAAACTACAAAACAATTCTGAAAAAAATTAAAGAAGATACACATAAATGGAAAGATATCCACAGGAAACTTCTCCAGGCAGCCTGGAACCAACCCAGTTCTTCCACTATTCTCACTTGTAGTTCTCAAGAATAACTGTAGAATGTACTGGGAATGCAACACACGAATATAGGAGGAAGTGACTGGAAGGCTCTGTTCCAGTATCCTCTAGAAACAGGATGTCCTTCAATGTTTTAGCCTCACAAATTCTATTACCCTTAGAGTGTAAAACCAAAGATGAACTACTCTCCTGGGCCTCTCAGCCGCGGTACAAATGGATTATGTTCTGACAAGATTCCGTCTTCCCCCAGGAGCTTTCCTGAGCCTTGGAGCCTGGGTTGTAATGACTCCCAGGCTTCCGTTGTCCCTTCCTGCCTATTTGTAAGTAATAATAAGCCTGTCTCATGTAACTTGTTATGTGTATGGGTGTTCTGTCTCACTGGACTCAGACAAGTTGGTAACAAGTGCATAGTGAATTTGCTTCACAATATCAGTATTTATGGATTGGCCAACAATATTTCTGAGATGTCAGTAATACTCAAAGTGATCTATAGATTCAGCGCAATCCCTAATCAAAATCTCAATGATGTTTGTGGCAGAAATAGAAAAATTCATCCTAAAATTCATGTAAAATCTCAAGGGACTCTGAATAGTCAAAACAGTCTTCAAAAAGAACAAAGTTGAAGGCATCACATGTCCTGATTTCAAAACTTACAAAGCTACAATAATCAAAACAAGATGGTACAGGCATCATGACGGACATATAGACCAAAGGAAAAGAATAGAGTTCAGGAATAAGCTCTCACACAGATAGGCAAATGATTTCCAACAAGGGTGCCAAGACCATTTAATGGGATAAGGACAATCTTTCAACAAATGATATTGGGAAAACTGGATACTCATATATGAAATAATGAAGTTGAACCCTTACCCCTATATAAAATTAAAATGTAACACCATATAAAACAAACTAAATATAAGAGCTAGAATGCTATAAAACTTCAAAGAAAACACGGGAAAAGTTTCATGACATTAGATTTGGCTATAATATGTATACATTTTTGGATTATACCAAAAGCACAGGCAGCAACGACAAAAAATAGATAAATTGTATTTCATAAAAATTTTTGTCTATCAAAGAACACTATCAACAGATTTTTTTTTCCCATGGAATGAGAAAAAATATTTACAACTCATCTCTGATAAAGAATTAATATCTAGAATATATAAAGAACTCTTACAAATCTACAACAAAATCCCAAACAACCCAGTTGAAAAATACACGGGATTTTAGACATTTCTCCAGAGAAGACATACAGATGGCCAATAAGCACATGAAAGATGCTCAACAACACTAATGATTAAGTAAATGCAAATCACAACGACAATGAGATACTACCTCATACCCTTTAAGGTAGCTATTATCAAAGCAAAATGAAACAAAACAAAAACCCAGAAAATACCAAGTGTGGGTGAGGAAGTGGGAAAATTAGAACACTTACACATTACTGGAGGGAATGTAAAATGGTGCCGCCACTTTGGAAAATAAAAAATTAAAAATGGAATGTTGGTAAGTTTAATATGATAGTTCTTCAAAAATTCAACATGAAATTGTAACACGATCCAGCAATCCCACTGTGGGTATATACTCAAAAGAAATAAAAGCAGGGATTAGAACATATATTCGCACACAAATGTTCCTAGCCGCACTATTTACAAAGTCAAAAAGTGGAAACAACCCAAATATCTATTGATGCATGAGTGGATAAGCAGATGTGGTGTTACATACAATGGAATATTACGTAACTTTAAAAAGGAATGAAATCCTGACACACTACAATGTGGATGAACTTGGAGGACATTATGCTGAATGAAATAAGCCAGTGCAAACGAACAATTTTGTATGTATATTATTGCATTTAGATGTGGTATCTGGAGTAGTCAAATCATACAGACAGAAAATGGGTGGTCGCCAGGAGTTGGAGGGAAGGAGGAATGAAGAGTTATTGTTTAATGACTATAGTGTTTCAGTTTGGGGAGTCGAAAAAGTTCTGGAAATGGTTGATGGTGGTGGCTGCATGACAATGCAAATGTACTTGATGCTACTGAACTATACATCTACAAATGATTAAAATGGCAAATTTCATGTTCTATATAATTTACCACAACTTTAAACTCCCCTCCCCTGACAGCAATTTGCTCCATATACCTTCAAAATAGCTGGAGGTATCTTCTGATCACAAGCAGAGGTTAAAATACTCACATAACTCAGCATTTTGTCAATAATTAATTTAGCACATTTTTCTCATAATAGTACTGTCTCAGGCTGCAAAATAAAGCACCCCCTGTCACCTTCTGGACGTAGTCTTTGTTAATGACAGCTCTGTTTCTATCACCTGTCAGAGCTTCCATTAATGGCTCCTTTATTTCAAAAGCCCAGATAATCCCATGGAAGCAGGCTGCTGGTGTCACTCCGTTCCTTCAGTTTAGAATTTTTTTCTGAAGAAAATAAAAATTTTCAACAAACCACTGTCTCACATTAGGAAAAACTGTCACCAGCAGTGGAGCAAGGGATTGTGAAACTTAAAAAAAAAAAAAAAGAAGTTTTGCAATTTGAATTCTGCATCAAGATGGCTTTCATAATTTAAAAAAATTCCTGTGGCATTCTAAATTTGATAGTTTTAAGAATCCTATTGGAATGGTTTTTTATCATTCATCACTCATGTGTGTCATATCATTATGACAACTCATTTAAGAACATGTTTCCATTCCAATAAAAAGAACTGCCTAGTATTGGCTATTTTCTCACTGTGTTTAAGTTTTTATCTTTCTTTAACTTATTTCCTCCCTTTTGGGAGGACTCCAGCATGTAAACAGAACCAAAGACAAAGAACCACAAGGAAAAAGAAAGCTTCCTTCACTCCCTCCATCTGTTTTTACTGCCTGCCTGCAATTGTCTTCCTTTAAAAAATAAGATGGGCATAGTTTGCACAGCAAAAGATTACATTTAACTAAATAAAGTGTTTTGGGACATTATGATATTAGAATTTTAAAGTGGAGTGGATTATCATTTTTAAAAGTCACATTTTTTCTATATAATTACTGTACTATGCATTTTACTCTACAGATACTATATCAAAACATTCAACGAACTGTTAAGAGAGAAATTATCTTGCTAAGCTCTGAAAATATGAAATGTAGCTTCTTTTAAAATGACATTTAATTTTGTTTTAAAGATGGTACATGACCCATACAAGTGTATTTGTTATTTAAATAAAGTAATAGAAATTATAATGAACTCTTTAAAATATATCAGCCTCTCTGTAAATATTTTTGGTTTTTTTAAAATAGTACTTTAAGTTCTAGGATATATGTGCAGAATGTGCAGTTTTGTTACATAGGTATACACATGCCATGGTGGTTTCCTGCACCCATCAACCTGTCATCTACATTGGGTATTTCTCCTAATGCTATCCCTCCCCTAGCTCCCCAGCACCCAACAGGCCCTGGTGTGTGATGTTCCCTTCCCTGTGTCCATGTGTTCTTATTGTTCAACTCCCACTTATGAGTGAGAACATGCAGTGTTTGGTTTTCTGGTGTTTGGTTTTCTGATGTTGACAAATAGAAACTCTTTTACACTGTTGGTGGGAGTGTAAATTAGTTCAACCATTGTGGAAGACAGTGTGGCGATTTCTCAAGGATCTAGAACCAGAAATACCATTTGACCCAGCAATCCCATTACTAGGTAATACCCAAAGGAGTATTAATCATTCTACTCTAAAGACACATACACAAGTAAATTTATGGTGGCACTGTTCACAATAACGAAGACTTGGAACCAACCCAAATGCCCATCAATGATAGACTGAATAAAGAAAATGTGGCACATAGACACCATGGACTACTATGCAGCCATAAAAAATGATGAGTTTATGTCCTTTGCAGGGACATGGGTGAAGCTGGAAACTATCATTCTCAGCAAAATATTTTTGGCTTTTTTGGCCTTAAAAACATTATTTTCTCTTTTTCTCCAAGGTTCTTTGTTTAGTTGAGAGAATTGTGTTTGGCCATAAGATTGGCTATAAAATTTTAATTTTAATGTGTACTCCAAAGGAGTATTTTACTATTTATACATTTGAATAGTCAGTTAATGACTTAAATTTTACCCATTGAAAATAAATGTGCCTTTTAATAAATTACCTTCCTAGGAGAGAAAATGAAATAGTGCTTAAAATTAAATACACAATTTGAAGAAAATAGATTTTATGTTAATCTCCAAACCTCCATGTGTTACGACCAGGATTATTTAAATAATAAATTTCGGAAGTTTTCAACTAATATCATCCTTTGTTTGATTCTGGTATTAGTGTCCATCATTTATAAAAATGCTATTCATGTTACCTTTATGAATGAAGCAAAAATTCCTTGAGCTCCTCTGGAAAGTTAGCATGAATTGGCTGTTTTCTGTTTCTGCAACTGTATATATAGCATATGGGATTCTTTATTTGAAACTGCATTTAAAATAAAAATAAAATTAAAATTAACATTGAATTCTTTCCAAAATACTTACTAGGATTTTTTAAAACCACAGTTGATTACATTGGCTCAATTGTAATTGCATCTTTTTTAATTCCAATGTACAAGAACTTTCTGTTCTCCTGCTGCTTACAATAGTAATGCCATAGGAGCAAAGATTGCAGGTACATCGTGCCTGTTTCTGTTGTCATCACCTATTTGGCTAGGGAATAGGGAGAAATAGTTGATGGTTCTGAAAACCTCTCCTGTGACCATGTGAGATAAAAAGGTATGGCTATGCACATCCTGGGACTAGGAAGAGTTTTATCTTTTCCTAACCTCTTCTATCTCAGGTTGCTATTGGAAATTTTTTTCTTAGAGTATAAACATGGGGCAGACTAATGTGGTAACATATAGAATTGTCTGGGAGACACTTTATTTTAAGAACACTCAAGTAATAGACAACCATTCTGCCCCTTGCTGGACCATCCTGAAGAAAAAAAAAATGTCCAAGTAAAAAATCTCCTGCCCTACAAGTATTAACTTTCCTCTTTTATTTTCTGAAATCTCTGAGGATGGTGTGAGAATGCTTTCTGATGGGGCTGGTTAGCTCTGAGTTTTAGAATGATACTCAGATGAAGCTAAATTCTATGAGTTCTTGTTACCTTTGACTCTTCCTGTGACACAGGATGCATATTCAACACAGTCATCTTATATATGTGTGTTATAGCATTTACACAGGAAGATTCTCAGAAAAATTATTCAAAATTTATGTCCCATATGAGGAAGGTGAGTGTAACATTTTTGAACACATATGAATACAGAGTCTAAATCCACCGGAGAAAAGCAAATGTCGGTTCGTTTTGTTACTGACCCTTCTTGTCATTTCATGTAAGTAATTTCTCTAATTTGTGCCTCAGTTTTCTCTCCTGACAAATCATGATAATTATGTAAGGAGGTAAGCCTTCTTAAGTTAAAACTCTTAAGATATCAATTTGGGAATTTACTGGTTTTGAAAAACTTGGACAAGTTAGAAAACTTTTCAGAGTTTTATAATTTTTTAAGCTGAGAATACTTACATTAATAAAAATAGAAAAATGTGGGAGATGTTCCACTGTTGTGATTGTCACAAAATAAGTTGTCAGTGGATGGTAATTTTCATTATTTTTCCTAGTATGCATTTTTAGTGGTCTCAAGAAAACACATGAGACTATAATATATATTAATCTACTTGGAGAACCAGAATTAATATTGGACTGATGTATCAATAATGAAAACTGAGATGTATTTAAATTAATTCATTTATATATGATGTCATGACTACTCCTACTGAAAACAAACAACTAAACCCAAAATTGGTTAGCATAACATTTTTAGCTGTATTAATGTTGAAACAATACAAACAAGAAAACCAAATCATGTGAAAAGGTGAATTAGCTCAGTAACCGAGTGCATATTAGTATGGCTTCATTGTATAGATTCTAAAAATACTAATCATTAGCTGATCACCACCATTTTGAGTGTAAAGATACCTCCTTAATGTTAAAAATATTCACCAACCTATATACAATATGGTAGTTTTAGGATTTATTGATTGAGAAAATACACAGTAACAAAAAACAAATGAGGGTTCATTTTCACTTTTCAGTGAGTTTGCATTTTAATTATTCTGTCATAGGAGTATATGCACAAGTTGTATATCCAAGTCTGTCTTCAGTGAAACTGGGGCTCATTGTTGAACATATCTAAATTCTACAATTTAGAGGCAAAATGTGGTGAGAACTGTTTTTGTTATTTTTTGTACAAATGTAAACCTATTTTTTTCCATAGTGCATACAAAGTCATGGAGGGAGATTTGAGATTTAGAATGCAATAAATTATCATTCGTTTCTTCATTATTTCCTTCAAAAACTTCTCCAGTGAGCCTGTGTTATGAGCCAAGGGGGTGGGGATACAACAGTGAATTAAGACAAAGATGCTATCCTCATGCTATTGCCACTTATAGTTTTGTGGGCAAGAAACACAACAAACAAACATTTTATAATATAATTTTGCAATAATAGTGACAGAAGGGTAAGGGGCAAGAGAGTGAGAGGGGTGTGTGAGTGTGTGTGTGTGTATGTGCGTGTATGTATGTGTGTGTATGTATGTGCCTGTGAGAGAGAGAATGTAACAAGGAAAGTCTGAGGAGATGATTAACATTTGAGGAGGCTAACATTTACATATTTGGGGAAAGGTATTTCTGGCAGTGGAAATAACATGTCCTAAAACAGTAAAGAAATTGTCATGTTAGAGCAACAGAAAGAGGACAAACTAGGCTACAGGAGGGTAACCAAGGAAGGGTGATAGGAGGTGAGGTCAGAGATTTAGGTGGGGTTTCATCATCGAGGGCCTTGCAGGGCATGACTGCTATCAGACAAGTTTGCCTCAGAGGTAAAAGCAGTTATGACAACTCTTGAAAAATAAGATTTTTCCTGCCTAATCTTTTCCCACAAGTTTGCAAAAATTAATACAGCTTTCTAACTTCTGAATTCACATTATATCTAGGAAACTAAGTGTTCTTCTTTTTTTCACGTGCAGTTAGAGAAATGATCTCTTCCTGTTTTTGACTGCCCCTCAGAACTTTTTATTAATAATTCTGTATTAGTAGTGGGCAGGGGAAATAGCTTCCTATTTTATAAAACTCAGACTTCTGGGGCACTTGAAACCGGAGTTTATCTTTAATTTACTTTTGGTTCCGGTTTCTAGAACCTCAAATTTCCTGTTAGTATGGGGTCTTTTCTTCCACAATCAGAGAAAAAATTAATTAAATGTGGGTATTGAGTCATCGTTGTTTATGAAGAATGGAATTATATCTGGGTGAGATGGAAAGGTAGATATTTAGATTATGACTTTTGTGTAGTTTGAATTTTTACAAAAAACCTGAATTCTTTTCCATTTAGAAAAAGAGAAACTTGTAGTTCCTTATCATTTCAACATTTTCCCTTCTCCTCTCTATAGGCTCACTTTATCTACTTCTGTGATTTTAATGTAAAAACCTAAATTTCCTGTTCTGCCATTTCTTTTGAGGCCCAGAGTCTTTTGTCTAATTAACTACTGAATATTCTGCAGACAGTTAAAACCTAGGGTATCTAAAATCAGTCACCAATTTTCTGTCCCAGACCTGCTTCTGCTCCATATTCCCAGTCATAGCTGATGGCATCCCATTCCACCTATTCTCCCAAGTTAGAATTCTGAATCATCTTTGCTCTTTTTTCTTTCTCCCTCATCCTCAGGTCACAGCACGTTGTTCTACTGTAAGGTTATTTCCCAAATAGCACCTTGTCTCCTTTCCCATTTACTACTGCCTCTTACCTAAACTTGTGCAATAGCCTCCTGTCAGTTTCTTCAAATCTGTTCATCTCCCATTCTTCTTAATGGTGTGCTTATAAAAATACAGTATGTAAATGACTTTTACTTGTTCCCAATGGTCTATAAGATATGCAAAAATTACTCAGCATGCCATGCAAGTCTATTTACAATCTTTTAAGTTTGATATCTGGCCTCATAATCTAGGGTCTGGCTGCAACAAAATACTTGTCATTCTTCAAATATTTGCTCAGGCTTTTCCCTCCTATGGTAATGTTACCTTCACTCTCTAAGACACACATAGATCTTTCATTTCCTGGTAAATAAGCTGCCTCACACTGTTCAATGTTAAATGTGGTTTTCTTTGTGAGTTCTTGCCGTTCTCATGGTTGCCCCTTTCTATATTTCTAAGAATTCTCTCTTCTCTGTCCCTTTCCCTATCTCACATTTTGTTATTATTAGCTGACAATATGTCCATATCTTTTATAATACAGGAACAGTCTAAGAGCAGGAGCTATTAATATGTCTATCTCATTTATCTTCATGTCTACAGAACACACCACAGTGTCTGTCTTATAGTATGGGTTCAATTAATGTTTAGTGACATTAAAAAACGAGGAGGAAAAGAAGAAGAAAAATGCAAATAAACCCGGGAGAGAACACAGTGTCTAAAATGTTACTGTGAGTATTTTTGGATCCTTTATTGAGAATATTAGGTTACACAGTAAAGAAATTTTGTGTTTGGTCTCTTACAACACAAAAGCCCTAGTAGTCAAATACCAGAGAGAAAGGTTTTTATACACAGTTGAAAAAAGGGCACAGAGAATATTGGTTTGAAAAGTTGTATGTAAACAGCTCCTTCTTCATCATATTGCCCAGTGATGATTATTACTTCAAAGGCTGGTCTGGATAATATTGCTTGAAATCAGTTGTGTTCACCTTAGTACATGATCGGACAGCCTGTGATTATTACGTTAATTCTGAAACCCAAACCCCTCTGTTTAAGTGTGAAGAAACTGAGACACAGAGGAGTTGTGAGGCATGTCTGCGTTTCTTATTATGGATATAATTTGATTCTGTGCAAAGCCTAGAGACTTCCAACGCCCATCGTCTTTTATAGCTCCTTTTAGAGAAGATTGCAAATTCTTAAACCCCTAACATGGGACATACACCAATAAATTTAACACAATTGGTTTCATGGGTTAAATTTCCCTCAATTGGGATACTAAGTTGTACAACTAACTTGAACTAAATCAAGATCTGCAATCTTTTATGACTGCTCCATGTGTCCTATTCTTTAATTTTCCTCTAGTCCTCTCCATCATGAAATAGCAATTCCCTAGTTCTAGTTGTTTGGTTCAAAACTCTTAAATGTAACCTTGATTTTTCTTTTTTGTCTTACATTCTACATCAGATCCATCTGCAAATCCTGATAAGCCTCCATTCAAGACATATTCAGAATCTCACACTTTCCAGTTACTGCACAGCAACTACTTTGTCCTAGGTACTTTCATCTCTTGTCTATAATATTTACCATATTTTCTTATCTCCTTAATTCAGCTCTTGCCTGAACATAGCCCAGTCTTATAGTACTAGAATAATCCTATGAAAACATCAATTGTATTATGTCATTTCTCTGTTTAAACCCTCCAATGGCTTCCATTTCACTGTGAAACCAAGCCAAAGTCCTTATGAATGGCCCTCAAGGTTTTACATGATTTGCCTTTCTCCCTCTAGTTCTCTAATCTCCCACTATTTTCCACCTTACTTACTGTATTCTGGCTACACCAGCCTCCTTGCTTCTTTGAATTGTGGGCAGTCTCCTATCTGAGTATTTTAGCCCTTGCTGTTCTTTCCCTGGAGCATTCCTCCAAGGAATTCCACATGGTTCATTGCTTTATCCCCCTTCAGACTTTTCTTCAAATGTTATCTTTGCAGTGAGGACTTCCCAGGATATCCTGATACTGTAACTTCCTCTCAGACCACAGGTATCCCCTATCTCCCTTACCTGTTCAATTTTTCTCCTTGGGGCTTATTACCATGAATCACATATTTTCCTAATTTATCCTCTTAATTGTCGATCTCCCTCAAACTCCAAAGATGAAAACCACAAGGACAAGGATTTATGTATGTTTTGTTCACTTATAAATTCATAACATTGGTAACAGTGTTTAACACGTAGCAAATACTAAAAAAGTGGCTGAGGGAAATAATGAAGGGTTCAAAGCAAAATACATAAAAAACTGCAACAAAAACTTTTTGTGTGTCAAAACCTTCAAAAAATCAATGAATCCAGGAGTTGGTCTTTTGAAAAGATCAACAAAATAGGCGCTAGCAGGACTAATAAAGAAAAGAGAGAAGAATCAAATAGATGCGGTAAAAAATCATAAAGGGGATATCACCACCGATCCCACAGAAATACAAACTACCATCAGAGAATACTATAAACACTTCTATGCAAATAAACTAGAAAATATAGAAGAAATGGATACATTCCTGGACACATACACCCTCCCAAGACTAAACAAGGAAGAAGTTGAATCTCTGAATAGACCAATAACAGGCTCTGAAATTGAGGCAATAATTAATAGACTACCAACCAAGAAAAGTCCAGGACCAGATGGATTCACGGCCAAATTCTACCAGAGGTACAAAGAGGAGCTGGTACCATTCCTTTTGAAACTATTTCAATTAATAGAAAAAGAGAGAATCCTCCCTAACTCATCTTATGAGGCTAGCATCATCCTGATACCAAAGCCTGGTAGAGATACACCAAAAAAGAGAATTTTAGGCCAATATCCCTGATGAACATCGATACCAAAATCCTAAAAAAATACTGGCAAACCGAATCCAGCAGCACATCAAAAAGCTTATCCACCAAGATCAAGTTGGCTTCATCCCTGGGATGCAAGGCTGGTTCAACATACTCAAATCAATAAACGTAATCCAGCATGTAAACAGAACCAAAGACAAAAACCACATGATTATCTCAATAGATGCAGAAAAGGCCTTCGACAAAATTCAACAGCTTTTCATGCTAAAAACTCTCAATAAACTAGGTATTGATGGAATGTATCTCAAAATAATAAGAGCTATTTATGACAAACCCACAGCCAATATCATACTGAATGGGCAAAAACTGGAAGCATTCCCTTTGAAAACCAGCACAACACAAGTATGCCCTCTCTCACCACCTGTATTCAACATAGTGTTGGAAGTTCTGGCTATGGCAATAAGGCAAGATAATGAAATAAAGGGTATTCAATTAGTAAAAGAGGAAGTCAAATTGTCCCTGTTTGCAGATGACATGATTGTATATTTAGAAAACCCCATTGTCTCAGCCTAAAATCTCCTTAAGCTGATAAGCAACTTCAGCAAAGTCTCAGGACACAAAATCAATGTGCAAAAATCAAAAACATTCCTATACATCAATAACAGACAAACAGAGAGCCAAATCATGAGTTAAATCTCTTTCACAGTTACTACAAAGAGAATAAAATACCTAGGAATCCAACTTACAAGGGATGTGAAGGACCTCTTCAAGAACTACAAACCACTGTTCGACGAAATAAAAGAGGACACAAACTAATGGAAGAACATTCCATGCTCATGGATAGGAAGACTCAATATCGTGAAAATAGCCATACTGCCCAAAGTAATTTATAGATTCAAGGCTATCCCCATCAAGCTACCACTGACTTTCTTTACAGAATTGGAAAAAACTACTTTAAAGTTCATATGGAACCAAAAAAGAGCCCGCATAGACAAGACAGTCCTAAGCCAAAAGAACAAAGCTGAAGGCATCATGCTATCTGACTTTAAACTATACTACAAGGCTACAGTAACCAAAACAGCATGGTACTGGTACCAAAACAAATATATAGAACAATGGAACAGAACAGAGCCCTCAGAAATAACACCACACACCTACAACCATCTGATCTTTGACAAACCTGACAAAAACAAGCACTGGGGAAAGGATTTTCTATTTAATAAATGGTGTTGGGAAAACTGGCTAGCTATATGTAGAAAGCTAAAACTGGTTCCCTTTCTTACACCTTATACAAAAATTAACTCAAGATGGATTAAAGACTTAAATGTAAGACCTAACACCATAAAAACCCAAGAAGAAAACTTAAGCAATACCATTCAGGACATAGGCATGGGCAAAGACTTCATAACTAAAACACCAAAAGCAATGGCAACAAAAGCCAAAATAGACAAATGGGATCTCATTAAACTAAAGAGCTTCTGCACAGCAAAAGAAACTATCATCAGAGTGAACAGGCAACCTACAGAATGGGAGAAAATTTTTGCAATCTACCCATCTGACAAAGGGCTAATATCCAGAATGTACAAAGAACTCAAACAAATTTACAAGAAACAAACAAACAACCCCATCAAAAAGTGGGAAAAGTATATGAACAGACACTTTTCAAAAGAAGATATTTATGCAGCCAACAGACATATGCAAAAATGCTCATCATCACTTTTCATCAGAGAAATGTAAATGAAAACCACAATGAGATACCATCTCACACAAGTTAGAATGGTGATCATTAAAAAGTCAGGAAACAACAGATGCTGGAGAGGATGTGGAGAAATAGGAACACTTTTACGCTGTTGGTGAGACTGTAAACTAGTTCAACCGTTGTGGAAGATGGTGTGGCAATTCCTCAAAGATCTAGAACTAGAAATGTCATTCGACCCAGCAATCCCATTACTGGGTATATACCCAAAGGATTATAAATCGTTCTATGATAAAAACACATGCACATGTGTGTTTATTGTGGCACTGTTCACAGTAGCAAAGACTTGGAACCAACCCAAATGTCCATCATTGATAGACTGGATTAAGAAAATGTGGCACATATACACCGTGGAATACTATGCAGCCATAAAAAAAGATGAGTTCATGTCCTTTGCAGGGACATGGATGAAGCTGGAAATCATCATTCTCAGAAAACTCTCACAAGGACAGAAAACCAAACACTGCATGTTCTCACTCATAGGTGGGAGTTGAACAATGGGAACACATGGATACAGGGAGGGGAACATCCCACACCAGGGCCAGTCAGAGGGTGGGGGTCTGGTGGAGGGATAGCATTAGGAGAAATACCTAATGTAAATGATGAGTTGATGGGTGCAGCAAACCAACATGACACATGTATACCTATGTAACAAACCTGCATGTTGTGCACATGTACTCTAGAACTTAAAGTATAATAAAAGAAAAAAAAAACTATTTGTGTGTCTTGGCTTTGCTTGCATATACAACTTCTGTTGAAGACACCCTATCTTGGATAACCAAAGTGTCCCCTTAACGACTTGAAATCATTAGGTGTTATATTAAATATAGGCTGACATCTTAGAACATAATAATAATGTAAGAGTGAATATGTTTAAAATGTAATGCAATTACTAAAAATATAATTTTAAAAAATGGAAGGGTCACATGTTCATGGATGGCCTAGTTTATTAATGTTAGACCATTATTTGTAAGAGCTATGACTACATGTAATAATTAGTCTCATAGAAGAAAGAAACCCATTGCTTCTTGGCTCCCATGGCGCCATGGTTGTGTTTTCTAGGAAGTCTGAGGCAGCAGGATACTGAACCCCATGCCTGTCCTGTTAGATCAGTTAACATGGATTGGTGACCTTTCTTTTTGTCCTTTAACTAGACAGGGACACCTCAGTTTCTCAGAATCAGTAGAATGTTGAACATACTCACTAACCCATCTGGTTCTCTGCCATCAGTCTTGTGCCCTGTCTAAAGTGTTGAAAGGCTATATTGCTTCACCCTTGAGTTAAAGATCTTATTTTTTTGAAGTCTGGCCTAGGGAGGCTGGAAGATGACATTAAATCTGTTTTATTCATTCCATGCTGCTGTGTAAAAATCCACTCACTGAAAAGATAAATATCTTGCTCTTTGTTTCATGTTTAAAATTACAGGTTTTTAAATAAGATTATAACATAATGTTCAGGTAAATCTAATATATGGAGGAAGACAGAATCAATAGGACCACAGAGAAGAGAATCTGGTGACTTGATGATATTGAAACGTTTTGGCTCCAACAGTGTGCCCACTTTGGGAATTTTTAGTCATACGAAGTCAGAAAAAGCTCCTGGTTTGTTTAAGTCATTTGGAATTAAGTTTTCTGATTTTTATAACAAGAGAGCATTAATATATCTATATAGTTAATTAGGAGCTTACATAAAAGATGATATTTTGAAATTGTACACTCTGATGAGTAAGATTAAAATTCACATTTATAGACTATCTATTACAGATCTTGGATTTGGCATGCATGTATTAAAAGCAAGTTATGTTCTAGGTGTTGGTGACATCAAGAGGAAAATAAAACGTCATATCACTCCTTTGAGAGAGAAAGCAGAAAAGCCTGGAGTACTACAGCAAGAAGAAACTACTTATTCTTACTATGTCATCTGATAGGGACTCTGATATGGTTTTGTTCTGTGCTCCCACCAAAATCTCATCTAGAATTGTAATCCCATTGTGTTGAGGGAGGAAGCTGTAATTCCCATGTGTCGAGGAAGGGAAGTGATTGGATTATGACGCAGTTTCCCCCTTGCTGTTTACATGATAGTGGGTGAATTATCACAAGATCTGATGATTTAATAAATGGTAGTTTTTCCTGCATGCTCACACTCTCTGCTGGCACTTTGTGAAGAAGGTGCCTGCCTCCCATTCTGCAATGATTGTAAGTTTTCTGAGCCCTTTCCAGTCATGAGGAACTTTGAGTCAATTAAATCTATTTTCTTTATAAACTATCCAGTCTTGGTTACTTCTTTATAAAAGTGTGAGGAAGGATTAATACAGACTCCCAAATTGTTGCATTGGGAACTATTGGGAAGGGGAGAAGTTTGGGAATAGAGTTTATAACCAATTTATGAAAGATCATAATATTTCCAGTTAAATGCTGTATTCTATAGGAAAGATAATGTTTTGGAGGATTTTTAAGCAGAAAAGAAACACTTAATAAGTATGACCCAGGAAGAATAGTTTGGTAGCAGTGTACATGATGAATTGAATTGGTGGAGATAAGACATTCATAATTAGTAGATAGGGAATACAGTTTAATGAGATTTGCAGATGGCTCTCAGATTCTTACAAATCCAATCTTTTCCCTTGTTTCAAGAATTTGTAATAGGTCATGGTTTTCAAGTATTTTCTCTTAAGTCATATTTTATTAAAGACTCCCATATATAATCATACTTTAGAAAATATCTTCATGTAGTCTAAGCAAAATAATAATGATTTCTAATGTTTGCATAATGTTTACCATCACAAAATATTCAGAAATATAATGTTGTGACGTTACAAGATTCTGAAGTAATGGGGCAGGAATTTTTATTTTCTCACTTAGAAAACTACGACTCAGAGAGTTAAGTGATTATATTATATGATGTGTGAATTCACATAATGGAAGCAGATGTAGATCGTTATTCTCTAGAGCTTTTTGTTTATTCATATGGTATCACAGGAGGCAGAACTGGACTAGTGCCTACTTTTTTCCACCAAACAAAACGAAATTAATTTAGTTTTTCACCTACTTTGTCACCTTGACTTAGTGACCTGAATGTATACAAAACCAAAGTCTTTTTCTCTACTTTTTTTTTTTTTTTTTTTTTTGAGACAGGGTCTTGCACTATTACCCAGGCTGGTGTGTAATGGCATGATCTTGGCTCACTGCAGCCTTGACTTTCCAGGCTGAAGTGATAATCCCATCTCATCTCAGCCTCCTGAGTAGCTGGGGCTACAGCTGTCCACCATCATGCCTGGCTAATTTTATTATTATTATTGTTCTTAGTAGAGATGAGGTCTCACTATGTTACCCGGACTGGCCTCAAAATCATGGGCTCAAGTGATCCTCCCACTTTGGCCTTCCAAACTGCTGGCTCTGCCCTGTTAACCTTGACTTTAAGATTATTTGTTATCCCTGACAGCTGCAGTTCAGTAAAAAATTTGGCAAGTCAGCACCCTAACTCATCACTTCAAGTTGCCAATAAAGATGATAAACTGAATTTGCATCCTTATTAGTAATGATCACCTCCAGTAAATGGAGATCTTCATTTTGGAAGATAACATAAAATCTATCCACATTGTTTTAATATATTGAGACTAGTATCTTCTGTGAAGTCTAATCAGCATTTACAAGACATATTAGAGTGTCAATATATATTCAATATATTTTTAAATGAAAGACTATATTTTGTTTGCCAGAGCTAGGCATAATCTGCTGGTTATCCAGTCTGTGTACAATCATAAATATAAATTTTGTATATCAATGTCCACAGTTGCCTTTTAATTTCTGTGTTTTTGTTACAGGACTGCCAGGTTTATATGCTCATTGTGCAGCAATGGACAAATACACTGAGGCAGCAGGGTTTACAGCCGTGAATGAGTTTAATAATCACAAGGCCTTTGAACTAGGAAATGAGAGGAAATCTCAAGCCACAGGTTTGCTCCATGAAGGGGTCCTTTAAGGAGACTGTGGAGGATGAGAAGCTGAAAAATTTGGATTGTCGATTGGTCAGGGTAAGGGGGATGTAATCATCAGGATGTTGAAACTGCATTCCTCCATGAGTCAGCTTTTTCCTAGGTCCTTCAGAGCAGCTGGCATCACTAGTTTTGTTGGTGTGTGGAACCTAAAGAATAAATTCAAAAGCAAAGATTATCATCTCACAATGCCTTAGATTTTATCTATGGAACAGAAAAGGAACAAAAAGTCTTGTGACAAGGGCTACCTTATACTGGGGTAGTAAGCAGTGACCAGCTACAAGGAAGAGGACGAAAGGGCAAGCTGGCTTAATGATTAGTGCTGATTGTGCTGCCAGCTTAGGTGAGCTTTATTTTTTTCCTTAATCAACTTTGGCAGCACCGCTTGTGTAGTGGTAATCATGCAAGAGTCTCTTAATCAATTTTATAAAGTTATCTTGGTGATGGTTTCATTCTTGTTGATCAAATGTATTGTGACATGTTCTTTCCATTAAGTTTTTAGATATTTTTACTTTGTCTTTCAAATTTACATGCCCCAAGCATTTAGGATATCAACTTACCATATTGAAATAAAAACACTGTATTAACGAGAGAGAGAGAGAACATGGCATTCAACTAAACTTTTATGATTCCTTGTATTTATTATGTTTCAAAGGGAAGTTGGCTCTTATTCCTTCCTCCCATAGAGTTGATGTTTCATGTTTACCAAAGGAGCATGGATGACAACTATTCTCTTCTTTGTTTTTGGTAGATTGAAGGTCAGGTAGTGTTCTTTCACATACACTTATAGCAGGAAATACATTAAGGATTTCTTTGGCAATATGAGTAGCTTCTTATAATGTCCATCTCACAAAATACAGTCTTGTGGGAATTATTGTTGTTTTCATTCCTTATTTCCTTATGTATCTATTCATTAAATTATTACTCAATAGCTAACGTCAAGTGGAGTACTGGGTGCAGGATACTAAACAGAGAACTAGCTAAACACACAGCAAGCTTAATAATGAATAAACATACACTTAAGGAAGTCTAGGGAAAGCCTGAAAGACAATTTTTTAAAGGACTGGAACTTTATAAGGAAATATGTAATGAAGGCAAATATGATTATAGTGGATACATAAGAAATAATGGTATTCAATTGTAAATTCTTGATATGATCACTGAAACTGGAGTTAGAGAAACTGGGTTTAGGATCAATGTTAGACTTGCAACTCCTACTAAAGATCTCTGCAACCTCCTCTGCTGGAGTTCCAGTGTTTCTGTCTCTCAGAGTGAAGGGCCATGGAACCTCAGAAGGACTTCTGAGCTCTGAGATAACATACTTGCAGGGTGAATACATCCAAAGAACTGCATTCAGAATTATAAAACAAAAATAATATCTAAAATAGAATACTAGGCAGGTGTTCAGAAACAATTCAACACAACAAGTATTCCCTGAACATCAGTATGGATCTACAGGGTGCTAAGCGCTTTAGCGGGCACTAGAGAAAAATCATCCATTACTCCAAATAGCTTATATAACCTGATTGGGTTGATGAGGCATGCACAGCTCACTTGAGCAGTGTTGTGTCCCCATTTCAGCATGGGTCCACATTCCAAGAAATGCCATTCTAACTCTAGAGGCTTAAATAAACTCCAATTGCTTTTCTACAGTGTATGGTTTTTCTATAAAACTTGGGAGAAAAAATTTCCATCTTATTACACTTTCCCAGACGAATCTGTACAATGGAGACAAAAGAAAGTTATTTATAACCAGTGCAACTTGCTGTCTCATCTCTTAACTAGTTCCCCCCGACTCCCTGGCTTTCTGTTTCTCCGGTGGGATTGGGACATTTGTAATTGCAGAGAGTGTAAATGTGATAGCATCGGGATTTAAATTGAAGGAGGTAAAGAGAGCATCTCTAGCCTGATGGACTCATGTGTTTTACCATTAGAACTAGTCTTTGCCCACACGCTTCTGATCACTGTACACTAAGCAGGAGCAGCATCAAGTTGATACTGTCTCATTTCAATTCCTCATACAAAGGTCTTTCACCTGCAAAAGAGGTTAGGTGGCCACTTAATATTCCACAGTGCCAAAAACAAAGCAAGCATAAGAATGTCCCTGACTCCTCAAAATGATCATAGCTACTTATGTCTGTTGTATGCCACAGAATTGGTGTCCCAGTTGGCTCTGTGGGATGTCCTAATGAATGGGACAATATTAATACACTTTGCCTCCCTATCACTATACTTCAGACACCAGTTCAAGTATTCTGTTAACATTTAATATCAGAATAAAATATAATGTCCTGCTTATGTTCTGCACAATGCACTTTAGAATGAGACTTTTATTGAGCGAACATTTTCCTATAAAGGCAATTTAGATTTGCATGAACGCATTGGTAGTCTTATCATACTGTTGTCATAAGTCATTTTTGCACTTAAAAAAGCTCTAAGTCTTTGTCATATGAGATACTTATGCACCAAGTATTGCTCAACTTGTTCTTTTACAATTGATTTTTAACCTAAATTCCATCTTAGTTACTACTGCATTCTAGCTTTTGATGTTTGCCACCCTTGAGTCTGTCAGTTAAGGTACAGTATTAGCCACCTGTTCAAGATTAGGATGATTCTGTTCCCCTTTAAGGACTCCTCTTTTTATCATGACAAGTTATTTAGAAAGTTAAGCAATGTGATAAAAATGTTGTTTTTTGAACTTAAAATGAGAGCAAAGGGAAATGGTTTTGAGAGGAATTTTATTCAGCTCACAATAAAGTTAATGGAAGAGTCCTGTCCTGGGTGGAATATTCTCCCCTAATGACTGCACTGGAGTCTGGCAAATTTGGTGTCTGCCTTCCATATTCCACGCCTTAGGTCAGTCAATCACAAATTTTCATAGTTAGAACACACATTGCTGAAACTTACCCCAGTTTCTGATTCAGTGTTTTTTTTTTTTTTTGACATTTATTTATTTATTTATTTTTGAGACGGAGTATTACTCTGTCACCTAGACTGGAGTGCAGTGGCACGATCTTGGCTCACTGCAACTTCTGCCTGCTGGGTTCAAGGGATTCTTGTGCCTCAGCCTCCCAAGTAGCTGGAATTACAGGCATGTGCCACCATGCCCAGCTCATTTTTGTATTTTTAGTAGAGACAGGTTTTCACGATGTTGGTCAGGTTGGTCTTGAACTCCTGACCTCAGGTGATCCACTGGCTTTGGCCTTCCAAAGTGCTGGGATTACAGGCATGAGCCACTGCACCCAGCCGACTTTTATTTTAAATTAAGGGTATATGTGCAGGTTTGTTACATAGGTAAAGTTGTATCATAGCAGTTTGTTGTACAGATTATTTCATCACCCAGGTATTAGGCCTAGTATCCATCAGTTATTTTTCCTGATCCTCTCCCTCCTGCATCCTCCACCCTCTGATAAGTTCCAGTGTGTGTTGCTCCCCTGTATGTGTCCATGTGTTCTCATAATTTAGCTCCCACTTATAAGTGAGAATATGTGGTGTTTGGTTTTCTGTTTCTGTGTTAGTTTCCTAATGATAATGGCCTCCAGCTCCATCCATGTTCCTGCATAGGACATGATCTCATTCTTTTTTATGGCTGCATAATATTCTATGGTGTATATGTACCACATTTTCTTTTTTCCAGTCTATCATTGATGGGCATTTAGGTTGATTCCATGTCTTTGCTATTGTGAATAGTGCTGCAATGAACATATATGTGCATGTGTCTTTATGATAGAACAACTCATATTCCTTTGGGTATATACCCAGTAATGGGATTGCTGAGTTGAATGGTATTTATGACTTTAGGTCTTTGAGGAATTGCCACACTGTCATCTACAATGGCTGAACTAATTTACACTCTCACCAA
Source organism: Pan troglodytes (assembly GCF_028858775.2). Classification (NCBI taxonomy): domain Eukaryota; kingdom Metazoa; phylum Chordata; class Mammalia; order Primates; family Hominidae; genus Pan; species Pan troglodytes. The sequence goes on from NC_072403.2 coordinate 55,541,740, forward strand.
CAGTGTATAAGCATTCCTTTTCTCCACAACCTTGCCAACATCTGTTATTTTTTGACTTTTTAATAACAGCTATTCTGACTGGTGTGAGACGGTCTCTCATTGTGGTTTTGATTTGCATTTCTCTAATGATCCGTGATGTTGAACTTTTTTGGTATGATTGTTGGTTGCATGAATGTCTTCTTTTGAAAAGTGTCTGTTCGTATCCTTTTCCCATTTTTTAATGAGGTTTTATTTTTTCTTGTAAATTTAAGTTTCCTGTAGATGCTAGATATTAGACCTTTGTCAGATGCATAGTTTGCAAAAATTTTCACCCATTATGTAGGTTGTCTGTTTAATTGTTGATAATTTCTTATGCTGTACAGAAACTCTTTAGTTTAATCAGATCCCATTTGTTAATTTATGTTTTTGTTGCAATTGCTTTTGGCATCTTCATTATGAAATCTTTGCCCATGCCTATGCCCTAAATGGTATTTCCTAAATTGTCTTCCAGAGTTTTTATAGTTTTGGGTTTTACATTTAAGTGTTTAATCCATCTTGAGTTAATTTTTATATATGGTCTAATGAAGGGGTCCAGTTTTAATCTTCTACATGTGGTTAGTCAGTTACCCCAGCACCATTTATTGAATAGGGAGTCCTTTCCCCATTGCTTGTTTTTGTCAGATTTCTCAGAGATCAGATAGTTGTAGGTGTGCTGTCTTAATTCTGGGTTCTCTATTCTGTTCCACTGGTCTGTTTATCTGTTTTTGTACTTACCAGTATCATGCTGTTTTGGTTACTAAGCCGTGTAGTAATTTTTCAACTAGATTAAGCATTTTTTCAACTAGATTAAGATATCCATAATAATATTAGTAAATAGACCCACATTTGAACAAAGTATTTAATGAATTCTGCTGAAACTTTAGACTAAATGTGGGCAATAACATATAGATTTATAAAACAGAATCAATTTTGATTTATATTTATAAACTATCAAAAAGAAACAAATTTAGTGTAGCAAATTAAAAAATTATATTTTACTGTTTTACATATAATATCATGGTTTAAAAATGATGAAATCACTTTTAGCTGGAGGAATTTCTCATAGATTAATGCCAAGGTTTTCTTTTATTTTTTTCCCAGGCTGGCCTCAAACTATCTCAGCCTCCTAAGTAGCTTGGATTCCAAGTGCACACCACCATGCCCAGCTTCAAGATTTTTTTTTGCCCTTTCCATTTGTCATATGTTAATCAATATATTGCTTTCCTCCTTGTCATTATTCCTTGTTAACTGACAGTGATCTCATGATCACCTTGAAATGTTTTTTAATATCCCCCAAGCATTTAAATAATTATTTACTATGTCCTCACAGGTGAGATCATTCTTTTTCTCCCTCAGATAATTGTGCCAGGCTGTAGAGTTTAAAGATCCATCTCCGTGAAATAAAGTAATAAAAAATAAAAGTTAAATAATCATCTGTCTCTCTGGCATCTATACTATACTATTTCATCCTTTCCTCATCTTCTTGTTTTTGACACTTTTGGTGGACCTTTGCTCTTATTTTCACAAACTTTTTTAAATTCTGGGATGTAGCATATTGTTTCACTTACTTCCCAGGAATCTCAGGTGGTATTGTGGCTTTAGGTGCCGTCTATACAAAGATGATTTTCAAATCTTTATCTCCATTTTAGACTAAATCCCTCCTTATATATTCAACTGTCTTCTCTATGCCTACACTTTCAACATTTCCAAACTGAACACCTGATTTAGTTCTAGCAACCATATAACATACTCTAGTTATCTATTTATTTTCTTTCTCTCTTTCCCTTTCTTCCTTCCTTCTTCCCCAACCTCCCTCCCTCCCTCCTCCTCCTCCTATTCCTCCTGTTCCTCCTCTTCCTCCTTCTCCTTCCTTCCCACCTCCCTCCTTCCCTCCATCTTTCTTTCTTTTTCTTCTCTCTTTCTCTCTCTTTCTTTATCTTTCTTTTTCTTTTTTCTCTTTCTTTCTTTTCTTTCTTTTTCTCTCTTTCTTTTTCTTTCTTTTTTCTTCCTTCTTTTTCCTTCCTTCCTCCCTCCCTTCCCTCGTTCCTGCCCTCTCTCCTTCTCTTCCTCCTTTCCCTCCTTCCCTCCATCCCTTCCTCCCTTCTTTTCTTCCTGTTTCAAGTTGAGGCTACCAGGCACAGTGGCTCACACCTGTAATCTCAGCACTTTGTGAGGCCGAGACGGGTGGATCACCTGAGGTCAAGAGTTCAGAACCAGCCTGGCCAACATGGCGAAACCCCGTCTCTATTAAAAAACAAAAATTAGCTGGGCATGGTGGTGCGTGCCTGTAATCCCAGCTAATCTGGAGGCTAAGGCAGGAGAATTGCTTGAACCCGGAAGGCAGAGGTTGTAGAGAGCTGAGATCACGCCATTGCACTCCAGCCTGGGCGACATGAGTGAAACTCCATCTCAAAATAAATAAATAAATAAATAAATAAATTGAGACATGCAGTGTATACAATACAGCACACAAAATCTTAATTGCATCGCTCATTTAATTTCTACACATGTGTATACCTATGTAAATAGCACTCTAAAGGGCTCCTTCATGTTCACCCAACCAGGACCCTTCGAGGTTTAATCCATTTCTTGTCACCATTTTTATAATTATGGGTTTTTAATATAATAGAAACAGCTGGGCGCAGTGGCTCATGCCTGTAATCCCAGCACTTTGGGAGGCTGAGGCAGGCAGATCACGAGGTCAGCAGTTCAAGACTAAGATGGTGAAACCTCGCCTCTACTAAAAATACAAAAATTAGCCGTGCACGGTGGCAGGCACCTGTAATCCCAACTACTTGGGAGGCTGAGGCAGGAGAATCACTTGAACTGGCGGGATGGAGGTTGCAGTGAGCCGAGATCATGCCACTGCACTCCAGCCTGGGCAGCAGAGTGAGACTCCGTTTCAAAAAAAAAAAAAAAAAAAAAAAAAAAAAAAAAAAATATATATATATATATATATATATATATATATACACACACACACACAGAAGTTAATAGGACTAAGTCACTATGTAATTTATAAAGACATATTCTAAGCCTGACTACCATTGAACTAAAGGTTTTAAATGTCACATTGTCAAAAGTGAACACATTTTCATGAATATAGAACAAGTAATCTACCTAAGAGCTTTATATAAAGGAAATATTTATTTTCAAATTAAATGTCCAGTTTGAATACATTTTTCATTCAAGCTATGAGCTAATTTTAGTTTTCATCAGGAAACAGAACTGTGGTAGTGCTTAAAAGTATAAGACTTTGAGTCCTACTATATCTGTATTGAGTACATGCTTTGATGTTCGTTGGCTGATTGTGGTATCTGGGCAAAGTACTTAATCTTCCTATCCTTGTTTCCTCATCCCTAAAATACAGAGAAAGGAATATTGGGAGGATAAAGTGCAAAAATGAATATAATCCTCCCTCGGTAGCAATGGGGGATTTATTCTAAGACCCTTTGAAGATACGAAAATCCACTGAAGCTCAAGTCCTTTATATAAAATGGTGTAGCATTTGTTATGACCTACACACACCCTCCCACATACTTTAAAACATCTCTAGATTGCTTATAATACCAGATACAATTTAAATCCTATACAAACAGTTGTTATATTGTATTTTTTAGGGAATAATGACAAGAAAAAGTCTGTGCATGTTCAATACATATGCAACCATCTGTATAGTATTTTTTTCCTACTATTTTTGATGATCAGTGGTTAGTTGAATCCATGGACGTAGAACTCACAGATAGGGAGGACCGACTATATAAGGAATTCAGCATAGCCCCTGGGATACAGTATGTTTTCTAATTAACTTCTGCAGTGCTAAGGGGAAGCAGAGAAGAAAATTAAAATGTATTGAGTATCATTAGTACCTCTTACTCTTGAATATCTTACATACTTAACTGAAAAAAGAAATCTACTTAATTTGAAATAAATCAATATCCAATGGCATTAAAATTTTAACATGTAAATTAGGGGTATCTTACACAATCATATTTCTCAATACCATGGGTTTTAAGATCATTCTCATTGTTTTTATGTGTGGATGTGTTTGGATTTGTGTGCCACATACATACACACACATATATAGTTTTCCCCTCTACCTACTATTGAAAGGGACAGAAAGTCTAAACTTTTCAGTCAATTAGTACTGGGTATCCTTTGGCTCATAGAGACTTTTTGCATGCATACTAACAGAAATTTCATCTCCTCTGTAGCATATCCCCTTTTGTTACTCTCTACTCCAGCCTCTTTCACAGCTCTGGGATGCTAAGGACTCTGATGCCTAGGAACTCTGTGAGCACACTGCCAATAGTTCCAGGTCTCACAAATGAGTTTCTGTTTTGGGCTCCCCGGATGTCTCCCATGGCTGCCATTGCCTCATCAGCCCCCACTGCCCTTGCCACTGGCCACCAATGCTGCAGTGATAAAGATGGACACTTCATATGAGCAGCATGAAATGGTGTTTTCTGAAATTTCCTCTAACTTAAAGTCACACTGTGCTCCTTTAGAAAGTCGTAAGACAGCATTTCCGCCCTTTGGTGTTACATTGTATCATTTTATGAATCATTTTTATGATCCTAAGGAAAGGTTGTCTCTGCAGTGACTGGAGATGTCTATGTCCTTATTTCCTACTTCTAAAATTATCAACTGATGAAGGCAGGGACTCACTTTGTTCACTGATATTTCCCTGACAGCTCTGTTTATCTCTGTATGTTAAAAACCATAAATTCATACCGATACCACCAATTTCAATAGAACACCACAGGGTTTATTCCTACATTCTCCTTTCTCATATGTTTAAATCCCTTCTCTAATAGTGAGAAACCTGGTTCTCATTATTCATAATGTATTTATTCATTTGTTCAGTCGTAACATATATAGTCAGTTTCAGAACTACTAACTCGTGTCTATGGTAAAAATAAACACAACTTTATTGACTGGAGTCAAACATTTGTTTGCAGTTTTTATCTTTACCTGGAAGGAATATGGCATTATAACACTCGTTAGGTCGGCTATTTTTTCCCCCACTTTTTATTGTGATTATTTATTTGAAATATAGTTTGTTTTTTGTTTCTATCCTGTTTTTGGGCTTTCCCCCACTTCTTAATTATATTAATTATACTTTATTTTAATGAGTATGTAAGACATTAATATAATTCACAAGCTGAAACTATACAAAGAGGAATACCCAGAGAAATATCACTCCTCCCAACCATTTTTTCTTACACCATTGTCATCCTCCAACCAGCCCACCCCATTCTCAGCCACCCATAGTATACTAGTCTCACTACTTTCTAGTATACTCTATGTTGCATCAACATTTTGCAAAAATGTGAAGCCATATATTTTTTGTATTTATCATTTTTTAATACAAAAATTAGAATACTATAAAAATATTTCGCTCTTTGCTGTCTTTCAATTAGTAATATATACTGAAGATAAGTCCATATCAGCTCATAAATATCCTTATTATTCATTTTGAAAGCTGCATAATAATCAATTGTGTGGATGCATTATAGTTTATTTAACCTACCTTTTGTGTGTATAGATTATTTCCAATACAAATAACATTTTAATAAATAATCTTGCACATATGTATTTTCATATTCTTGGAACAACAATATGAAATTGCTAGAAGCGAATTAATGATCATTTCTAAAGGACTGGTAGAGTAAAGGATAAATGCACATGCAACTTTGTTAGATATTGCCAAATTTCTCTCTCTGGTTTCAAAATGAAAATACCAATAAAAAACCCACAATGAGATACCATCTCACACAAGTTAGAAAGGCGATCATTAAAAAGTCAGGAAACAACAGGTGCTGGAGAGGATGTGGAGAAATAGGAACACTTTTACACTGTTGGTGGGACTGTAAACTAGTTCAACCATTGTAGAAGTTGGTGTGGCGATTCCTCAGGGATCTAGAACTAGAAATACCATTTGACCCAGCCATCCCATTACTGGGTATATACCCAAAGGATTATAAATCATGCTACTATAAAGACACATGCACACATATGCTTATTGCGGCACTATTCACAATAGCAAAGTCTTGGAACCAATCCAAATGTCCAACAATGATAGACTGGATTAAGAAAATGTGGCACATATACACCATGGAATACTATGCAGCCATAAAAAACGATGAGTTCATGTCCTTTGTAGGGACATGCATGAAGCTGGAAACCATCATTCTCAGCAAACTCTTGCAAGGACAAAAAACCAAACACTGCATGTTCTCACTCATAGGTGGGAATTGAACAATGAGAACACATGGACACAGGAGGGGAACATCACACACCAGGGATGGTTGTGGGATGGGGGGAGAGGGGAGGGATAGCATTAGGAGTTATACCTAATGCTAAATGATGAGGTAATGGGTGCAGCACACCAACATGGCACATGTATACATATGTAACAAACCTGAATATTGTGCACATGTACCCTAAAACTTTAATAATAATAAAATTTAAAAAGCCTTTAATTTTTAAATACAATTATCAGTACTGTCTATAAGCCTAAAACTTTAATTTTAATCTTATACTTAACAAAAAATACAATGTATAAAATATTAAGTGAAATATGTTTTATTAATGTATTAGCGTATTCAATAAATAAATATGAACTACCATATGTAGTATAAACATTGATAAAGCATGAATCATTCTCAAGCTACTAATAATTTCTTTTTCTTACATCACTTTCTGCCAGGAGTAATATTATCTAACTCTTCCTGTCCTTTGACATCACTGGAAGCATCACATTGAGCTTCTAAATTTTCTATGGAGAAACTTTTCATTCCTAGAATCTTGAAATGCAGTGTTCTCGTACAAAACTCTTGCCATGCAAACAAGGGCAAATGACCACACAGTACCCATGCCAAAACTGCTGGAGTTGGGATTACTGGGGAAAATTCATAGAGGGGGGGTCAGAGGGTTAATCTGTTGTTCATCACCATTTGGGTCAGTGTGAAGAGATACAGTAGGTTCAGACATGAGACTGTTAGAGATTTCCATCCTTGAGCCCTGGAGCCTTTAAGTTTCATGATCACACAACGTGGGTTTCTCCTCTCATGTACTCAGGGGCTAGGATCAGAAGTGAAATGAACCTTGCTTCAGTTCCACTGTGGTACCTCTGCTTCCTGGATTGGGGCAGGCTTGGGGGACAGTTACCCCTCCCCTGATGCAGCAGAGGCCTGGGATCTAAGCCGGATGTTTAAAGTCACATGGCGTAACAAACAACAGTATTAGGCACACCTGTGTTCACAACTGGGGAAATACCAGCCCTTCCTTTGATATGCCGAGGGACTGATGTTCAAGTTTTGAGAAACTGTCTCAATCACTGGGCCATAGCTTGTTGCCATGGAGCTTTGAAGGAAGTCAGTCCCATCTCTGGGAGGTCAACCTGCAATGGATGAGTCTTAAGACAAGCAAAGTCTTACTGTTCACTCTTAGTTTTACATCTTTAAAACAAATTAACAAAACTATGGTTCTGAAAAATTAAGTGACATGCATATTTACAGTTGAAGAAAAGCTTGAACAGGATTCTGTTTTCCTTGTATTTAGACAAGCATGTTTGTTTTTGTGTTATGTGGTGCTTCTTCTGTTAATACTAGAAGACTTTAAGATAAGGATGTTTTTTTTTTATTTTTTAAGGCTAGTCAACTGGGAAATATACAGAATATAAATACAAATAAAATACAAAATAAAAATGCTTTTTTTTTTTCAATTAGGAAAATACATTAAACTATTATCTGCCACAAATGATTCACTGGGCATTTACTAGCAACCTAGCTGGTAACTAATTGGGCTTTAAGGTACAGGCCAAAAAGCCATTATATTGTGATGAGAAAATATTCTGAAAACAGATCTTACTCTGTTAATGTTACCTGTTGAGTGGGGATTGCCTCTAAATTTTGTAGAAAATTTTGAATACCATTAATGTCTATGTTGAGAGCCTCTTTCCAAAATGACTGCTTTACATTACATTATTTTCACAAAAATGCATTTTTGAATCTCATTACTTTCGTTTAAAAAGTCTCATATTGATTAAGGTATTATTAGTTGAAATATTTGTAGCAGTTACATTACCTTTATAGTTTGCTCTGAGTAAACACTAGCTATACACCCTGGATTATGATTTTCTCTTTTCTTTTCTTTTATTTTTTTTGGGGGGACTGAGTTTTATTCTTGTTGCCCAGGCTGGAGTGCAATGGCGCCGTCTCAGCTCACTGCTACCTCCACCTCCCGGGTTCAAGCGATTCTCCTGCCTCAGCCTCCTCCCAAGTAGCTGGGATTATAGGCACCTGCCACGACATCCGGCAAATTTTTGTATTTTTAGTAGAGATGAGGATTCACCATGTTGATCAGGCTGACCTGATCCTGACCTCAGGTGATCTGCCCTCCTTGGACTCCCAAAGTGCTGGGATTACAGCTGTGAGCCACTGTGCCCAGCCTGGATTATGAATTTCTGATGAAAGAAAATGACCATTCCTAAAGCATAATTTAAAACCACCACACATATTTAGACAGCCCCTTTTATACTAGCATATTTAAAATTATATTACAGACATCAAAACATCCCAATCAAAACCAAATTAATATATACCTCTAGTATGGTATTTATCATATTGGGCTATAATTACTTATGTTTTTATTATTTTCTTGCTTATATGTATTTTAATGCTATAAAATGGCACTGAGTTATTAATCTATTTTACTGGAATATAGCAGAGTCCTGGATGATAATAACATTGTTTATTAATCACCCATTATGTGCCAAGCGGTATTTTAAATAACATACTACCTAAACAACTCAAAATATTACTAAAACTAATTAGTTTAATGAGATGACTGGATATAAAATAGGTATAAAAATTTCTTTTTTAAAAATAATAACAATAACGCTTTAATCATTAAAAATTTACTCCATAACTTTTACATTTTTAGGAATACGTTTTATTAAAAAGGAACAAAATGTACATTAAATATTTTCAAATGTTTTCTAAGAACATAAAGTATACTCTGAGTAAATGGAGGAACTTATCGCATTCTTAGATAGTATGGGTTAATCTAAATTCTAATCAGAATCCCCCTCTCCTCACTATTCTTAACAAAAAGGTGATAAATTCACCCTCTTCCACATCACTCTTTCCAGAGAGAAACCAAGTTAGAGGGCAGTGGGAGGGTTTTCAAAGCAGAAGACAAAAATGAGTATATTAAAAAAACTTCTCAGCTGTTTATAAGAGCATCTTCTATCTTTAAAATTTCTATATGTTTTATTGGAATTAATAAATATCAGTCAGCAATTTAAAGAGAACTTGCATTTGGAACATAGTTATGGATTTTCCTAATGTAAAATTCATATTGTTTGCTTATCAAAAAGTTATTTTTAATATTCTGTACCCTTAGGAGCTTGTCTCCTATTTAGTCAATACCTGATTGAGAACAGAATTGATGATAAAGACATCTCCATTCATGTGGTAAATACTGAATGATAGCCTACCATATGTACACCACAGTGTGCATGCACTGCAAGCCATAGGAATAAATAGTCACAGGTTTCTCCTGGGGTAACTTAATATTTAATAGAGAAAGCACGTTTTCACGAAAGAAACCCAAACAAATCCTGTGTGATCCAAGAGGAAGGAGTAATTTCACATGAAACATTTGACTGAAATTAAAATTAAATACGATTCTGACCAGATTAAGTAAGAAAAACTAAGATAAACGAAAGCAAGGAAGTATGAAAAGAAATAGGCTGAGGCACAATCAAATGACAGAAATCAATGAATTATGGGAGCATGAATGTAGAAGGAAACACAGATTAATAGTTAATATATGACCAAATGAAGGAGGAAATTGAGTTAGCAATGATATCATAATGTTCACTGAAAATGTTCATTTTGGAAAAGATTCAGCAAAATCTATAAAATCAAATGTTTGTGGGTATTTGGAGTATTTCTGAAGACATTTTACTTTTAGATTTGGACATTTTCGTTGGTTAAAAAGGTATATATCAAAATCGTCATTAACATTTTGAAAAATTAAATAACTATACAGTATCTAAGAATTTACTATTATTATTGTAGAATGAAGGTAAGCTTAGTGATACAAATTCAATTATATAAGACAAAACATACATTACTAAAACAACTGTTCAGTTTAGTGGGAGAAAAAGTGTTTTGAGTGTAACTCTTAATTAGCAATTAAATTTTAAAGATTCTGGTATAGAGGGTTTTTTTTTTTTTTTAACCAGTCACTAGAGTTAGATAAATTTTAAGAATGCTATGAGAATAGCAAAGATTTTCCTACTACCTGAAAGCATTTATAAAGGTTATTTTTTAGTCACTTCTGTTAAGGACCAGATCAGATCTTCCACCCACAAAGCTAACTCTAATCTTAAAATTTTAAAGAAAACTATGTATTTAAAACCTTTCAAATGCCACCTCAATAAGGGAGTGCTTCATACGAGAACCACTCAAGTGGAATATTCTGTTTGCTTCTCTCTCGCATTGTCACTCTACCTCAGTGCTCTTGCAGTTACAAAAATAAATATTCCTTTTCTCTCCTAAAATAGGCTTAAATATTTTAAAACATAGTTTGTAAGACACTTGAATTATTAAGATTAGGATGAAGAAACTCTAATCTTGTCAAAAAATCAATTTCCAAAGAAATTCGTGGGGAGCTATATATACAATGAATATATTCTATAATAGGCAATTTATCTTCTAGACACAGTTTAATTTTGATTTATTCTTGTAATTTGTTTCAAGTCTGTGTCAGGGTATATTTTCCTTTTACTATATTGCTGATACATTTACTAAATGTTTGTTTAAAATTTTTTCATCTATGCTCATGATAGCGATAGATCTCTCTCTATATATTTTTTCCATTGAAATGTCTTTAGTTTTAGTACTAAGATAATACTATCTTAAAGACTGAATTAAGAAGTATTTTCTCCCATGTAATTTTCTGGAAGAAACTGTAAAATTGCCATTAATTATTCTTTTAAGTATTTGACAGAATTATGTGGTGAAACCATTTGGGGGCCTAGAAATTTCCTTTTTGGAAGCTTTAAGATTATTAATTCAATTTCCTTAATGGTTATAGGATGATTCAGATAATCTGTTTAATTCTGGAGGCATTAGTAGCTCATGCTATTTCACCATCTGTCTAGCCAGATCTACTTTCTGGTTTTCAGTAATCTTTCCACTTTAAAAAAAAAGTTTTAATATATGTTTTCTCATCTATAAGATGGGCTTACTTTACCCTGTCATTACCAACCTAATATTGATTATTCCACTTGTTTGTTTCCTTGGAAGGCTGTATTTGTATATTTGGTTAAATTATGTCCTCTTTTCGTTGGCTTTAAAAAAATCAACTAAACCAGTAGGGAGATCAAAATATCAAAAAGGAGAAAGCAAGTAAGAGTAGAACTGATTCATTTTTTGTTAAAATTTAACTTTATAGACAACTATTTTGAAAATGTTGCTGTTTTATCATTTATCTCAGATGAATCTAGCTGGAGTTAATTATGAATGGTATAAAATATTGCATAAGAATCATATCATATGGTTGCTTAGAAAAGTTCTTTGTTCGAAAAGCTGATTACTTTTGTTTAAAAGAAAGGTCATTAAGACAACGGCAGATGTAAAGCTTTGAATTTATTGTTTATGCAAGTAAAAACTCAGGTAGTAGGAATGACAATGATGTTACAGTCTTCTTCTTTAGCATGTTTCAGGAAATACGTAATGCACCATTTTGATCCAAAGTCCTAGTGACCTAAATCCTATGGTTATACAGTTTTCAAAATCCTCAACCTGATTCAGTTCGTTATAAAGCACTAAATTTATGTCAGAGTTCACAGTTGTCATCATCTACTATGCTACTTTTGTAAATCATTGCCTGAAAGTGATTTCTGTGATGATCTGGGGGAGAAGATGCATTGCTCTTTGAAATCAAATTTGTCACTATCATACATACAATTTCCCCTGGTATGTGTCAATTAAATGATGCAGCCCTTATCCATGCAGTCTTGCACAATGCTCACTAGGCAAATCAGTAAATTTTGTTCTCACATAGGCAAGTAGCCTTGCACTTTTCCTTGAGTAACTCATGTTCACAGCCAGCTGTATTCTTCAAGGAATCACAGTTACTTAGGAGATCTTGATACTGGCAACTATTGGCTGTAACAAAAACAGATTAGTTAACTCATTATTGTTTTCCTCAGTAAGAGCAAAACCATACATTCAAAGTGTGTGGGGAGGGGGTAGGAGGGAACAAACAAGTTAGCATCGCTTACACTATAATGGGTCTTTCATGTCTTTATGGCTGCATAGTATTCCATGGTGTATATGTGCCACATTTTCTTAATCCAGTCTATCTGGATCCAGGGACATATGAGGTGTCTTAGTTGAGCTCACTGATAAATCCATCACTCTTTAAATTCCACATTTAGTGATATGTTTCTAAAATAAATTGACCTATTTTTCCCCCTCAGCAAGCAGAATAATATGAATGTAATTAAATCTTTCTATGCCTGCACAGCCAAATATGGGAGCCATTAGCCACACAGAGGTATTTAAATTAAAATTAAAATTTTGGTTTCTTAATCTTGTTAGCCACATTTCAAGTGTTCAAAGTGTGATTAGTAGCACATGTTGATAGAGACTCTTTCCATCATATCATAATATTGGGCAGCATGGCATTACACTCCAGTGCTTTTTTTGAGTAAATAATCTTTATGGGTGGATAAAAGTGTAAAACAAGGACAATACGCCCTTTTCCTTTTGATGTTTCTACTTGGATGTTCCCTAGGGACCTCAAACTCAATAAAACTCAAATTAAACTCCTTGTATTACCTAAAAGGCTGACAATTCTCAGCAGTGATCTCCCTGCACCACCCACAATCTAAGGGAAATGAAGAAAGTTCATTCTTTTTCCTTCTCTTTTTCATATAGCCTGTCTTCAAGCTTACTGATTCTTCTGTTTAATGAATTCTGCTGTTGAGACCATCTAATGTTTTTTTCTGTTTATTTATCGTATTTTTCAGCTTCAGGATTTCTGTTTTTCTAAATGTCAATCTCTTTTTCAAATTTCTCTGATAAATTTCTAAATTGTTTCTCTGTGTTTTATTGAAGTTTGTTGGGCTTCCTCCAAACAGCTATTTTGAATTCTGTACCCTAAAGATTACACATTTCCATCTTTCGAGGGCTGGTCACTGGTGCTTTACTTAGTTCTCTTGATGAGGTCATATTTTCCTGAATGTTCTTGAAACTTGTGGATTACTATCTCAATATCTAGGCACTAAAGAATTAATTATCCTAGTCTTTGCAGTCTGGGCTTGTTTGTACCTGTTTTTCTTCAGAAGGCCTTCCAAAAATTTAAAGGAACGAATAACTCTCCTAAGATGGCAGTTATTTCATTATTAGATGATGTTCTAAACCCAGGTTTGCTGCAAACTTGGTTATGAGAAGGGTGACATGGACAATTCCCTGGATGCCACAGCTGGCACTGTGCCTTGATGCATCTGAAGCCCATGGACTCTCAGACCAGGACAGAACCAGGGCTTGCCCAAGGCCAGCAGCTGTTATGAATTTCCAGCTACTACAATTCATTTGGGGTCTGAGGCCATTTTAGTTGACCAGTAGTACTGGGACTTGAGTCTGTCCCACTGGGGCAGTGGATTCCTTTTTGGTGCTATGGTGGGTCTAGAGGCCCACCAGTCTGGATACCAATCTGCATACCAATCTGGATTTAGGAGCTGTGGGTTTCTTACTGGTGTGTGTTTTGTTGTGGCAGGCTCAGTACTAAATCCAAGGCAGAGTACCCCACACACTTCCTTCTCTTTCCCCCAAGTGGACAGTGTCTCTCTCCCCTCTGTGTTACCTAGGGTTTATGAGAGGGGTGATGCAGGCAATCCCATGGACACAGCAGCTGATACCAGCTGATACCATGACAGATGAATTCCAGACTTGTTAGCAAATAGCATTCAGCAAAATGTATAAGTATTCAACTATTTTTTTCTTTTTTTTTTTTTTTGAGACAGTCTCGCTCTGTTGCCCAGGCTGGAGTGCAGTGGCCGATCTCGGCTCACTGCAATCTCCGCCTCCTGGGTTCAAGCGATTCTCCTGCCTCGGCCTTCTGAGTAGCTGGGACTACAGGCATCCACTACCACACCTGGCTCATTTTTGTAATTTTAGTAGAGATGGAGTTTCACCGTATTGGCCAGGTTGGTCTCGAACTCCTGACTTTGTGATCCTCCCACCTCTGCCTGATTTATAGCTTTGGTATCATTAATATTCTGAAATATAGCTATATAACTGAGTCAGAAAAAATGCTTAGTAAAGGTGAATGCATTGAAGAGGTAAAAATTTCAGTGATTGTGTCAACTTTATCATTCATAATAATTTTAATAAAAGTATCCCAACTACAGAAAGCCAGCAGCTATTTTTACTTCCATTCATGGCAATTTATTAAATGAGATATATGGTATTTATTTCATTTTCTCCTTTTGCAAAAATATGTGCACAGGTTCTATGAGCCAATATTGTATATAGATTGAGTTTTGTCATAAAAATGTACACAAAACAATTATGAAATTATAGGGCAAGTAATCATTTATTAAGGCAAACACTATGATCCTAATTATACTATAAAAAAGAAGTGAGGAAATCGGCATGACAAACACATTAGCACAAATAAACAGTAATATTTGGCGTGCCTGTCTAGACTGAACCATAATGTGGTCTCACACTTTAGATTTATACATTTTGATTCCTTTAAAATACCACTTTTGGTATAGTGATATGAACTTTGAGAATTGAACTATTTACCAAAATGGTATATGGTTAATATTAAATGGCTCTGAAGAGCCACAAAAACACATTGATGATAAATATTCCATTATGTTACATACGGCAATATGCTTTTCATTACAAATAATATGTAGCTCCTGCAGTGTGTAAAATGTTTGTTTAAGCATACTTTGTTGAATAATTTTGGGTTTTTTCACCAATACATTATTTCAATTCATTACGTTAGGAGATTTGTTAAATTATATAAAGAAAAGAAAATATCAATTCTATAATAAATAATAGCAAGCTAATCACTTCAAACTTACTGCATAGTCCTTTGTCACAGTCATCAGGGCAACTGGCACAAGGTGTTCCTTGTTGGTAAGGGGTATTCTTTCTATTCATATTATTACCACTGAAATTTGAAATACATGTCAAATATTTTTCACTTTACTGTTTATACTCTAAGGGCAGTATCAGTCATCAAATATACATAAATAGTTAATCAGTGTTTTTAGTATGTTAACAAAACTGAAAAATTACAATTCCCAATGTGTATTTCAGATAACAATCCAAATTAAGAAAATGCTTCACACATGGACATATCTTCTTGACCATAATTTCACAGGCTGGGTAACTAAATTTGATGACAAGAGTCTGAAATTTTGAGAGTATATTCAGTGTGGCAACACTATCTTTATTTCCCATTGTATTTACTAAGGCAAATTACTAAGGCAGTGTACCCCAAGGTGCCAATTAGGGGTAAAACATCCTGTAGAGGGAAAGGAGAAGATCCTAGGAGTAGCAGTTTGTGGCAGGAAATGAATATGCAATGTTAAAATATCATTTTCCATTTGAAAAATGGAAAAAAACTCCATGGTATCTCTAACAGAAACTATGAAAAATATAGCTCCAGAGTATTTTTTTCTTCCAGATGGAGGTTGCGATTTTTCAGTAGTTAGTGGTGTGTGTGTTTGTAGGAGTGTGCTTAGGAAGGTTTGTGAGCTTCTAGAGGTGGCATGTATGAGATTTTTACATTTACCAAAATGGAATATTAGTTTTTGTTATCCCAGAACTTAAAGTAAAAAAAAAAAAAAAGAAAAAAAGATTAAAGAAAAGTTTTGATAAATACTGATATCCAGGATATAATAGTTTTGCAATGACTAACTATAGGATAATGATGATCATTATTCTATTGGCCATTAAATTCATTTAAAATTACGTGGGAGTCCAAATCTCAATAGACCAAGTGGGGTAAGGACCCAAGGAAGTGCACCTGAATCTCAGTCTCTTTGCCTAGAATATAGCTGTGTGTGTATGAGCTCTTGGAAAATTGTGAAACAGATATAAAAGGATTTTAAAAGTTCTAGTTCCCTTGGCTTCCCTCATGATCTATTCCAACTGTCACTTCTGACACCTGGCTGCTGATGCTTCCCTCTGAGGGCCAGTAAGTGAGTTTGGATACATTCTCCCAGGGCCTTTCAATTCTCTCTACTTGAATCCTAATAGATACTTGAAAGAAAATGACTTTGGAGGTTATACTTCTCAAACTGGAATCCTACATCATCTTCGCTATCTACAGTCTCAAAACAAATCCTGTAGTTGTGCCCCCCACCGCAGCCTCCAGTGGTAAAGAATTTCAAACATTAAATTTGATATTGTGAATATCTCCTTAAAATATCCATAGGCTTTATTGTGGATAACTCTAAACATATTGTTTAATGAAGAAGCATGTTTACTGCTACAAATCAAACCTTACAAGATGGTTAAAGAGCTTTCTGTGAACAATTCTGAGAATCAGAGACTTAAGATGTTATCTTTTCTGTATTCTGAAATCAAGATGTCCTGAAAAGCCATTGAAATCCAAATGAATGAATCATTTGTAATGGTAATTGTGTGTGTGTGTGTGTGTGTGTGTGTGTGTGTGTGTGTGTGTGTTTTACATAAGCAGAAGTAGGAATATTTGAGCAGAAAGGGCCAAAATCACAATCCATCTTCCATTTGCAATCTCACCAGCACCCTAAAGCATCTATACTCCTAGAGTATGAAATTAGCAAGATGTGATGATACCAATTCTAGAGAAATACATATTACACATGCTCACAGAGTAACCCTAAGCTGAGGGAAGGCCAATTGAAAGAAAAGACATTATTCTGTTAATGAGGAATGAGAGCTTCAGTTTTTATACCTGAAAGTGAGAAGTTGTTCTCTGAGAAGTTGAAAGTGTCTCAACCTTAAAAAACATTTCCAAACATTTATCCCCTCCCTTTTATTGAGATATGTTTTCATTCTGGTTTAAGATATGAGAATTATTAAAAAATAAATTGCAGATAGAATTATTGCCATTAAACTCTAAACAGTCTACTTACGCAGGACAATATTGGCAAACATAGTAGTATTTTAGACTATCTTGATTGGGACAGTAGGCAATTCCACAGCCTACCTGGTAAGTCGAGTACCAAACAAGCTGCAAATTAACAATGGAATAAATATATAAAAGTACATTAGAGAAGATGAAAAATATTAAAAAAGTAGCAAATATAAAACTGAAAAATGTTAGTTTTAGTTTATAGACATATACAATAAAAATATTTAAATTATTGAACCAAAGTCATAAACTTTAAAAATATTTAATTTTCATGTACATTCATCACTTTAAAATTTATAATGTAGGAACAATACAGAGTCTGCTTTCCTACTAAGAGTTTGGCTGACCATGGACAAAAATGACAGCTCTACAACAGCCAAATGCCAAGACTGTATTCTACCCACTCGGACTGTTCTCCTAAATTGAACATTACAGTGGTCATAATTTGGAGAAGCTTTCCTCTATTAGAACATCTGTGACATAGGTATTTTCATGCATTCTTCTTACCTGAGTATAATGTCCAACAACTGCATTGGGACTCTTTGGTCCTACACCATAGACAAAATCTAGGCTCTCGTCATACCAGCTTTGGATTGCAGAAGACCAGGAAGTAGGGTCACTTGACATATAGAGATTCTCACCACATCTTGTACCTAAGGGGCAGATCATTCATGAGCAAGGTAATAAACATGCAATGGTAAAAGAAATTGACTACACAAACAGAAAGATGTTGCCTTTCAAACCCAGGGTCCAGCAGATGCTAACTGTTGATTAATACATAAAGGAGTGCCTCAGTTCCTTATCAGCTATAAAGCTGATTAGAACACTTAGCTGCCTGACACACTGAGGTTGGCCTGACCACATAAAACTTTGAGTAGGTTAACACTCTGCTCCTTAAAAATGCCCTTGCATGCTAAATTTTCCACATGTGTATGCCTTGAGTGTTCCCAGCTGTATATGGTAAGCTTGCTAAAGGCAGTGACCAACTCTTATATTCTGTTTTCTGCTCTAGTAACCCTCAACAGAGATTTTTCAAATATAGGACCCCAAATAAATGTATAAGACTTTGTGTGAAATCTGAAAAAAAGACTTTATAGGCTGTCTTTAAGAGTCCCAATCAAGAGAAAACTGACACCAGGAAGGATAACAGTTTTCAAAATTTATGGGTTTTCTCTTAACCAGGAAATCAGATATCACAAGCTGAAATCCTTGTGAGTTTGTCAAGAAGTGCCTTACAGCCCAGAAACACTTCATAAATTATTTGGGCATTTACTAGTTTTTATAATCCTTGATATGTCTTTTTAAAACTTGAATATAGTATTCTGTGCATTGTAGGTATCCAGTCCACACAAAATACTTGCTAGCCTGATATTAAAAATTAATATATTAATATATTCAAAAATATTCATTTTTATAGAAATTTTGAATACGATAAATTTAAATCCACTTTATCCACTTTTATCCACTTTAGAGCAAAACTTAGGAATAATTCATCATAAGTTCAATATATTTTATGGATAAAAAATAGATTTCAAAACATCAGACAGCTACATAAATTAACAAAAAGGGCAGTGGGTTAGAAATCAGAAAGCTTGGTTAAAAATTTCTAGTATGACACTGTTTCAGATTATGTTCTTGGGTAAGTCACTTTTCTTTCAAATTCTGGCTTTCTAATCTTTAAACTTACAAAAAGAAAGATGATATAAAATCTGCTGTACTCATGAGCTGGTTGCAAGAAGCAAAATTATTTGCATAATGTACACAATAAAAAAACACAAAATTGTTCTTATTGTAAATACCCCTCTGTATACAGATACTTTGACTTCAAAAAGACAGCAGTATAAGTAACATTTATTTTCAAAGTCTTCTTATTATAGAGCATCCTACAATGCTCTATTATTATTTTATTCATTTATTTATTCAACAAATATTTACTAATTTACATACTGGTTTTGCGGTCCTCTGGATCACTATGTTGTAAAGTGCACTTGTTTGCCCACCTTTGGGCATTCGTTGTTACCTCTCTGCTCCATTCCTAAACGTCACAAGAAAACAAAATACACTTAATGATTCAGCAACAATGAAACATACACTTTATAATCTGATTTGTAAATACTTTAAAATTTCTGTAGATGTATTCTCTAATACTACTGTTATTAAAATGTTTTTAAGTGTTTTTATCTCTTCTGGTGCCAGTTTACACATGATGGGTAGTCCATAGGTAATATATCTAAAAAGCAAAATAAGACAATAATATGTGATTATTTATGATAGCAAAGCAGCCATACCTAGGATATTTATTAATGATGCTAGTCTAAATATTGATAAGCATGTGAAATATTCTAATTATATTTTAATAGTAATAAGATGGCCAACGTTATTTCCAATTCCATTTGTTTTCATATGTAGGCCATTGCTTTCATATCGGAGATACCAGTCTTTCAGGGACTGTGCCCTGGGAAGTGGGCTTTAACTCACAACAGCTGACACATATCCTGAAGGAAGGGGGATTTCTTGATTGTAAACCAGAAAAGAGAATTAACAAAAAGTGTAATGGCTTAACACTGAATGCCTGAATATTTGACTTCCAATTCTGCCTTCCAAATTTAAAAACTCTGTATAATTGAGTTTTTTAAACCAGTTTTAAAACAAAAACAAGAATACAATCCTCTCCATAGAATGGTTCAAATAAAATAACAAAACAGAGACACAACTTTGTAAACCACAAAGTTCTTAAGAGATGCCAGTGGCCAGCCGTCGGCTCCTTCCACAGCTGGTTCACACCCATCTCCTTACAGCACTGCCTCTTACCATCTTTAGCATGTTACTGGCAGGTGGAGAGACTGCTTTCCTTAGTTCATTGTGTTTATTTACAATCTCCCTTTGCACTTGCAACTGGGTGGTTAACAAAGCAGTAAAAGCGGGATCCTAAAAGAAAATAAAATTGGAATTATTATTTAACAATGTTGTAAATTTCATATAATAGTGAATAAATTAATTCAAGAGAACAAAGGTCACTTTAAAAAGTGAAAAATATTTAGTTATCATGTACATATATTAAATACTAAAGTTATTTAAATAATAAAAGCCAGTATTAGTTGTTAAGCATTGCCACTAAATCTGAGTTGAAGATATAACTTTTAAATAGTAAAGTAGTAGACTGAAACATTTAAATAGGAAAGTAGTAGATTAAAGCTTTGGGAATTGTGACTAACTCATGACATGACAAACTAAAAACCCCTCTGAGGCCACAAATGCCGATTTCTGGTTTCAAGGGAACTTTTCAAAAAATAGTTTTGGGGGAACAGGTGGTAAATGGTTGCATGAATAAGTTCTTTACTGGTGATTCCTGAGATTTTGGTGCACCCATCACCCCAGCAGTGTACACTGTATCCAACGTGTAGTCTTTTATCCCACGCCACCCTCCCACCATTTCTCCCAAGTCCCCAAAGTCAATTGTATCATTCTTATGACTGTGCATCCTCATAGCTTAGCTCCCACTTATTAGTGAGGACATATGATGTTTGGTTTTTCCATTTCTGAGTTACGTCACTTGGAATAATGGTCTCCAACTCCATCCAGGTTGCTGCAAATGCCATTATTTCATTTCTTTTTATGGCTGAGCAGTATTACGTGTGTGTGTGTGTGTATATATATACACATATATATACACACACACACACACGGTATATATAGATGGCTTTTATGGCTGAGCAGTATTACATGTGTGTATGTATATATATGCACACACACACACGGTATATATATATAATGTATACTTATATAATGTATATATATACACGGTATATATAATGTATACATCATATATGTACACATCATATATGTACACATCATATATGTATACATCATATATGTATACATATATGATGTATACAACATATATGTATACATTACATGATGTATACATTATATATGTATACGTTATATATGTATACATTATATATGTATACGTTACATATGTATACATTATATATGTATACGTTACATATGTATACATTAACATAATGTATACGTTACACATGTATACATTAACATAATGTATACGTTACACATGTATACATTAACATAATGTATACGTTACACATGTATACATTAACATAATGTATACGTTACACATGTATACATTAACATAATGTATACGTTACACATGTATACATTAACATAATGTATACGTTACACATGTATACATTAACATAATGTATACGTTACACATGTATACATTAACATAATGTATACGTTACACATGTATACATTAACATAATGTATACGTTACACATGTATACATTAACATAATGTATACGTTACACATGTATACATTAACATAATGTATACGTTACACATGTATACATTAACATAATGTATATTATTTATTTATTATAAATAATTAATATAATGTATACATTATATGTGTATACATTAATATAATGTATACATTATATGTGTATACATTAATATAATGTATACATTATATGTGTATACATTATATGTGTATACATTAATATAATGTATACATTATATGTGTATACATTAATATAATGTATACTATGTGTATACATTAATATAATGTATACATTAATATAATGTATACATTATATATACATTAATATTATATTAATATATACATTAATATAATGTATACATATAAGATTTTCTTTATCCACTCATTGATTAATGGGCATTCGGGCTGCTTCTACATTTTTGCAATTGTGAATTGTACTGCTATAAACATGCGTGTGCAAGTGTCTTTTTTTCATATAATGACTTCTTTTCCTCTGAGTAGACACTCAGTAGTGAAATTGCTGGATCAAATGGTAGATTTACATTTAGTTCTTTAAGGAATTTCCATACTGTTTTCCATAGTGCTTGTAATAGCTTACATTCCCACCAGCAGTATAAAAGTGTTCCCTTTTCCACATCCACACTGGTATCTATTTTTTTTTTAATTAAATTATGGCCTTTCTTTTAGGAATAAGGTGTTAGCCTCATTGTGGTTTCGATTTGCATTTCCCTGATAATTAATAATGTTGAGCAGCTTTTCATATGTTGGTCAGCCATTTTTCTATTTTATTTTGAGAATTGTCTACTCATGCCCTTAGCCCACTTTTTGATGGGATTTTTTTTTCTGATTTGTTTTAGTTCCTTGTAGATTCTGGATATTAGTCCTTAGTTGGATAACTAGTTTGTGAAGATTTTCTCCCATTCTGTGGGTTTTATGTTTACTCTGCTGATTATTTGTTTTGCTGTGAGGAAGCTTTTTAGTTTAATGAAGTCCCATTTTTTATCTTTGTTTTTGTTGCATTTGCTTTTGGGTTCTTGGTCATAAGACTTTTGCCTTGGTCTTAGACATTTGCCTAAGCCAATGTCTAAAAGAGTTTTTCTGATGTTATCTTCTAGAGTTTACATGGCTTTGTCTTAGATTTAAGTATTTGATCCATCTTGAGTTGATTTTTGTATAAGGTGAGAGATAAAGATTCAGTTTCATTCTTCTACGTGGATCTTGCCAATTATCCCACCACCATTTGTTGAATAAGGTGTCCTTTTCCCACTTTATGTTTTTGTTTGCTTTGTTGAAGGTCAGTTGGCTGTAAGTATTTGGCCTTATTTCTGAGTTCTCTATTCTGTTCCATTGGTCTATGTGCCTATTTTTATACCAATACCATGCTGTTTTGGTGACTATAGCCATGTAGTATAGTTTAAAGTGGGGTTATGCGATGCTTCCAGACTTGTTCTTTTTGTTTTGTTTTGCTTTGGCTATGCAGGCTTTTTTTTGGCTCCATATCAATTTTAGAATTGTATTTTCTAGTTCTGTGAAAAATGATGATGGTATTTTGATGGGAATTGCATTAAATTTGTAGATTGCTTTTGGCAGTATGGTCATTCTTACAATGTTGATTTTATCCATCCATAAGCATGGGATGTGTTTCCATTTGTTTGTGTCATTTATAATTTCTTTCAGCAGTGTTCTGCAGTTTTCTTGTGGAGGTCTTTCACCTCCTTGGTTAGGTATACTCCAAAGTATTTTTATTGTTTTTTCAGCTGTTGTAAAAGGTACTGAGTTCTTGATTTAATTCTCATCTTGGTTGCTGTTGGTGTATAGCAGTACTACTGATTTGTGTACATTGATGGCTAAAGATAGGACCACAATCCGTTCTGGCTTATAGGATTTCTGCAGATAAATCTGTAGTTAATCTGATAGGTTTTCCTTTATAGGTTACCTGATGCTTTTGCCTCACAGCTCGTAATATTCTTTTCTTGATCTTGACTTCAGATAACCTGATGACTATGTACCCAGGTCATAATCTTTTTGTGATTAATTTCCCAGGTGTTCTTTGAGCTTCTTTTATTTGAATGTGTTCGTCTCTAGAGAGGCCAGGAAAGTTTTCCTCAATTATTCCCTCAAATAAGTTTTCCAAACTTTTAGATGTCTCTTCTTCCCCAGGAACATCAATTATTCTTAGCTTTGGTGATTTAATGTAATCCCAAACTTCTTGGAGGCTTTGTTCATTTTCTTTTTATCATTTTTTTTGTCTTTGTTAGAATGGGTTAATTCAAAAGCCATATCTTCAAGCTCTGAAATTCTTTCTTCTACTTGTTACATTTTATTGTTGAAACTTTCCAGTATTTTTTGCATTTCTCTAAGTGTGTCTCATTTCCAGGAGTTGTAATTGTTTTTTATTTGTGATATTTATTTTTCTGGAAATTTTTTCATTCAAACTTGTATTACTTTTTAAATTTTTTTGAGTTGGTTTTCACCTTTCTCTGGTTCCTCCTTGAGAAGCTTAATAATTAACCTTCTGAATTATTTTTCCAGCAATTCAGAGATTTCTTCTTGGTTTCAATCCATTTATGGTGAGCTAGTGTGATCTTTTGGGGATATTATAGAACATTGTTTTGTCATATTACCAGAATTTTTTTTCTGGTTCCTTCTCATCAGGTAGACTATGTCCAAGGAAGGATCTGGGGCTCAAGGGCTGCTGTTCAGGTTCTTTTGCCTTGAACCCTTGATGTGGTACTCTCCCCCTTCTCCTAGAGATAGGGCTTCCTGAGAGCCAGACTGCAGTGATTGTTATTGCTCTTCGGGGTCTAGTGACCCAGCAGAGCTACTGGGCTCCAGGCTGGTACTGGAGAGTGCCTGCAAAGAGTCCTGTGATGTGATCCATCTTCAGGTATCTCAGCCATAGATACTGGCACCAGCTCCAGTGGAGGTAGCAGGGGAGTGAAGTGGACTCTGTGAGAGTCCCTGGCTGTAGTTTTGTTTAGTGCACTGGTTTTCTTGAATGTTGGTTATGCTAATAGTGAAGTTGTCATGTGGACAGTCTCAGGACCTCTGGTTAGCCAGGATGTTACAGGCAGTGGAATTAACTGCTGTTTTGTCTTTCCTTGGAGTAGAGTTGTTCTGTTATGAGTTGCTGTAACAGCTCGAGTTGGTTTCAAGACAGCGTAAGCTGTGGTAGTATGGGGGGATACAAGTTTGCCCTAAGGTCACCTGGATAAGTATTCAGGTTTTTCAGGTGATGGGTAGGGCTATAGAGCTCCCAAGAGTTTATGTCTTTTGTCTTTGGCTACCAGGTTGGGTAGAGAAAGACCATCATGTGTGGGCAGGATTAGGCATATCTGAACTCTGACTCTCCTTGGTGGGGGCTTACTGCAGCCACTGTGCAAGATGGGGGTGTGGTTCTCAGGCCAACGGAGTTATGTTCCAAGGGGGCTATGGCTGCCTCTGCTGCTTCATAGAGGTCACCAGGGAAGTGGTGGAAAGCCAGCAGTGACAGGCTTCACTAAGCCCCTAGTCAGCCAGCAAGGCCAGTCTCACCCCTGCTGTGCTCCCTCAACGGCCAATAGAGCTGAATTTATATCCAGGCTTCTGTTGTGCAAGGCTGAGATCTTGGTTCAGGCTACAAGCCTCCCCAAGGAGAGAGTAAGCAGGGCTTTCAGGCCTTTCCCCACTTCCCACCTACTGCAGCTTCTGTACTCATATCTGTACTTCCCATTCACAATCCCAGATCTGCCCAGAAAAATTTGCACTTGGTCAAAATTATTACAAAGTTCAGCTGGAAGTCTCCTCCCTGTGGCCCTTCTCTAATTCCACTGGCTTTCCTCTTTGAGGATCTCTGTGAGATAAAGTCAGAAATGGCTTCCCTGGGCTTCTGTGGGGACTGGGAGTGCCTACAGTGCTCTTCTCACTGCTTCTTCTTTTTTATTTTGCATGGCTCTCTAAATTCATTTCAGCCTTAAGTAAGGTTAAATCCTTCTCCCATGATCTGGATTTTCAGCTTCCTCAGTGAGGGTGTGTGTTTAGAGGCAGATTTTCTTCCCTCACGCTTTGGGCCCTCATAGTGTTTCAGCTATCTCACAGAGTTTGTAGCGGCAAGCCACTTCTTTCAAATGGTCTGTGAATTCTTTCGGTTTTCCTGCCATGCTCCTGCAGTGGTTCTTGGCACAAAAGTTCATGATGTGAATCTCCACATATTGTTCTGTTTATCCAAGTGGCAACTGCAAGTTAGTCCTACCTCCTATCTGCCATTTCCCCCAGCAAGGGAACTTTTAATATGATTTGTAAAGACATATGAATAATAATATTTTATAACTACAAGCATACAAATTTAAAACCTTGAGATATATTCATTCACATTTGATCAGGCTGCAAGGTAGGGTAAAGCTGGAGCCCATGATTCATCCTAAATTTTATGGGGCAGTTTTCCTTGACATGGTATCTGCCTTTAAGGAAAAATGTTTAGGCCCAGTTGAAGTGCATGTCTGCATTCAGTACTATAGTGAAACCATTATACCTATTATGTAGCAAATTTTATGGGTTGCTTAAAAGATAACTTTGTAATACTAAAAAAATATTTAAAGCAATTTGGAGGGATCAAATCTATCTAATGAATGGACTATTGCTGACTTTGTTCCTTTTAGTAACAGAAACATATCTGATAAGGTATTAAACTGGGTGCTAATATGTTTGGTTTATCTTTGTGGTTGTATATTTGTCTGTGTGTATGGTATGGGGCCTGCTAAGCCTGGAGGTGGAATAGGAAGTGAAAATTTCTGGGTAAAGGTCCAAGCATTTGATGACCTAAATTTACACAAGAATATGATGTTATATAGGCAAGATTTTGAAGTATAAGTCTGAAAGGAACAGGGCTCCTCATGGATTTTTTCTGACACCTTGCAATAAGTTATCCTCCTCTCCTCCCATACTGAGTTCATTTAAGTCTCTCAAAATACTTACACCATTGGTCTGAGCATGTTATTGCCATTATCTACAATACATACATTTCTCTTTCCTGTTTTTATGTTCCTAAGAACAGGGACTGATCATGGACGCCATTGTACCAATAAATATGGCAAACTTACTGACTCATAAGTTAGAAAGGATGTGCATATAAAATATCAGTAAAGGCAGATTTCTAAATCACATCAAAGCATAAAATAACATCCCTGGATATTTTCTCTTGACCTAAAAAAATCTGGTTTTTGTGGTTTCATCTCAAAACACATAAAAAGTTCATTTCTAAGTTATTTCCTGCTTCTTACATCTTTTTTGCTTTGTAGATAAAAATTGTACTGAAAAAGAGATGTATTTTTAAATGTGTTAATAAAGTTATTACATGGCCAGAAATATTAAACATATCGAGAATAAAATAAATATGGTATCTATCCTTAAAGAGTTTATATTGAATAGGTGACGTGACATAAGTAAAAATTACAATACACATGATAACAAAACTGATCTTAACGATCTACAAGATAGAGAGGAAGGAGGGATCAATTCTTCTTTGAAGTCAGAGAAAGCTTCATAAAATGTGATTCTGGGGTTCTGAAAGATGAACAGAGTTTTCTAGGCATCTTGAAAACATCAGAAAATCATACTGGGCAGAGTGTTTATAGAGCATCTGATTTCAAACATTTAATGGTGCCAAAGACAAAATGACATCTCACTTTTTAATAATTTTATAAATGAAGAACAGGAGATGAGCTGAGATGTTAAAGGGGATTGGAAACAGGTATGAAAGAAAATCTTTCAGGGAAAGAAATGAAAAGAACAGCAAATTATTTGAATGAGGCCCTAGGTGATGAATGAATTATCTGCACATTGATAATTTAATTACAGTAAT
Source organism: Pan troglodytes (assembly GCF_028858775.2). NCBI lineage: Eukaryota > Metazoa > Chordata > Mammalia > Primates > Hominidae > Pan > Pan troglodytes. The sequence goes on from NC_072403.2 coordinate 55,569,063, forward strand.
ACAATGACTATATTTCTGAATGCCAAATGAAGTTTAAACTGAGTGTCAGAGTCCTCCAGTCTGAAAAGTCCTAGCGAGTTTAATGTGCACAGAGTTAATGGAAGATACGACAAGAAACAGCAATGCCAAAGCTGTTTCAGAGGGTTCCTGGTCAGGAGATACACACTGCATGTGAGCACTGCACATTTTATCATTGAAGATTGCTGACCATATTATGGGGTCAATTCAACAAAGTAGCATATTAGAAATAACTCTAGGACCTGAATCCAAAATCCTCTTGGCCCTTCACATATTAACTCTATTATCACTACTAAACAAAGCACTAAGGCTTTTAGAGTTATGGTTTTTGTTTTCTTAATTAAAAATATAAATCTAATTATTCTTATACCCTAACTATAAAAATTAAATGTGTTAATATAGTGGAGAAGTTGTGCTAATTTAATATTATATAAGTATATTGTTAATTTTGTATAGGGATCTCATTAAAAAGAAATAAAATTAAGGAAATCAGAAAATAGATTGGAGCAAGAAGACTATCATCAGCTTTCTAACCCCATAGACCAGTGTTTACTAGAAAAATAATTTAAACATGATATGCAATTTTAATTTTTAAGTGATATTAATTTAAATAATGTATTTTATTTGTAATGAGTTAGGTGGTAGACTCCAAAAAGACATGTCCATATCCTAATGCTCAGAAACTGTGAATGTGTTCTTATTTGGAAAAAGTCTTTGCAGATGTAATTAAGTTAAGGATCTCAGGATGAGATTAGCTTTGATTATCCAGTTGCCTCTGAATGTAATGACAAGTGCCTTTATGAGACATACAGAGAGGAGAAGATAATGTAAAGATGGAGGCAGAGATTGGAGTGATGCAGCCACAAGCCAAGGAATGCCAAGCAGTGGCAGAAACCACCAGAAGGTGTGGAAAGGCATGGAACAGGTCCCTCTTAGATCCTCCAGAGGGAGCTCAGCCCAGGAGATAATTTGATTTTAGATTTCTGGCCTCCATAACTGTGAGAGAATAAGTTTTTGTTGTTATAAGCCACTTAGCTTGTGGTAATTTGTTGCAACCACCCTAAGAACCTAATATATTATTTAACGGAATATCCAAAATATTATCATTTCATCATGGATGCAATATTAAAAAAATGAGATATTTTCTTCTTTCTTTGTTCTAAATGTTTGAAATCTAGTGAGTTTCTTACCATCAGAGTACATCTTGCCTGTTCAAACCTCATTTCAAGTGTTCAGTAGTCACATGTGACCGGTGGCTAGCATACACATGCAGAACACATACAGCATAACCTTGGCCTTTCATCTCAATAATTGTGTTAAGTGCTCTGAGAACTGTGAACCAGTGGAAACTCTGACATACCAAACTCTTTTACCCACCTTTACTTTCAAAATAGCCTGCCATACCACAAAGTTGCTGGATAGCTCTGAAAATATTTTCCATTTTAACCTTACCTTTCCTTCTGCAGGTAAAGATGGAAGCAGCACAGTAACCAGAAACAACACCGGTAGTAAAGCCATTGCTGGAAACTAAGTCAAGAAAAACAAAGGTCTGCATTGAAATAAGTAGTTTAAAAACTTCTAAGAGGGGAAATACCAATATAATGATCTCGATTATCTCAAAGGAACTGTGATTCCCAGATTCATTAACATTGGAACAAAAGAATAGTTGCTCTATGGTACCAGTAGAATCATAATGAGGCCAACCTTGTCTTTGATAGTGACAATAAAGAAAAACCTGAAGAACTCTACTGATGCCCTTGAGGTACATCTATAAAAGAGAGAGACATACTCCCTTCTTTCTGCCTACTTCTGCTACCCTTACGCCATCAAAAAGAAAATAGATTCCTTAATAGTTAATTATAGTACTGACATTCATTCTTCATCTCAATTTTTGGAGGAAAGTTTATTTTCAATATGTACCGTCTCTCAATTTGCTATTCTATATGAAAAGTAAAACGGTTTGTCCTTTTATTTATACCAGACTCTAATTAAGATGACAAGGTTGTGATTACACAGATATGGTTGTGCAAATACTTTATTAGCTGTTATTTCCCTAATGGAGTAACTAGAAGTTATGTTTATTTTCTTCCTTATACTTGTGAATATTTTCAAATTTCTCTGTATACAAAAAATACAATTAACGCATTGAAAATATAGCTTATTCAAGTTTACTCAATCCATTATTTGGTAAGAAGATTGTTTCGTATTTTCATTATCTCCTAAAAAGACACTCAGCATTTTGTTACCCATGTTGTCCTTTCTCAATATGTCAAAAAGTCTCATGTCCTTCAGATGAAACAACAAGACCACTTAGTTTTGGAAACACTCACCTTTCTGTCATTAGTCATATAAATTGTTTAATTTGTAAATTAAAGTTATGCTGCCTAGATTTGTTTCTTGTGTGTGAGACTGGCACTCCCAAATTCTTGGAGAGAAAGAAAATTCCAAACAATTTATCTGTGATGCTTCTCAGGCTTCACTTACTGTAAATAGTGTGTCATTGATACTTGTTCCATCCATTGCCTTTATGCTCAATTATGTGCAAAAAAGGGATGGGGGATGAACAATTATTGATGGTTCGTGGAAAATGATATACAATTTCACTCCCATACCTTACTGGGTATTACTATTTATATTGTGTGGATGATGTAATTAAGGCTTAAGACAGTTAATTAACCTATGCCAATGCTACGTTCTTAGGTAATGTCAGAAATTAGTCTTCATCCAATTATGACTTCGAAGTCAATGACTTTGAAAGAGACATTGACTCATTGAAAGAGACACAGTTTTAATTGGGAAAAGGCAGACATTGTTGCAGCACAATGGAGACCCTTTATTTTTACTTTAATAATTCCCTTATTAATACATAACTGTATATGTTAATAGTAAAATCATTAATATGCCAGCTTATACAATATACTTAAACAGCCATACTTTTCCATTTTCCTATTAAAGGTAGTTCTAGTATAATTGTTTAAAGTCACAAACATGAGAATTAATTCCATTACTTATTTTTAGGATAAAATGTAAAAAATTTTTACATATCAAATTATTTTTGTGTGTGTGTAATATTGCTTTAATTTACCTTCTTAACTATAAAAGAATAAAATTAACTTGAGGTCATTCTCAATACAAATTTATTAAAGTTTTGAAAATCATGGATAGGCCAGGCACAGTGGCTCATTCCTATAATCCTAACATTTTGGGAGACTGAGGTGAAAGCACATAACTTGAGCCCAGGAGTTCAAGATCAGCCTGGAAAGCACAGTGAGACCTCATCTCTACTAAAAACAAACAAACAAACAAAAACAAAACATAATTAGCTGGGCATGGTGGCAAGTGCCTGTAGTCCCAGCTACTCAGGAGGCTGAGGTGGGATGATCATTTGAGCCTAGGAGTTTGAGGCAGCAGTGAACTATGATCACAGCACTGCATTCCAGCCTGGGTGACAGAAAGAGACCCTGTCTCTAAAACAAACAAACAAACATAAAACAAAAAAATAAAATCACGGGCAAACTCATTAATCATTTTACCCTTGACAACATAAAAATGATTGGCATGATAAAATATTCACATTAAAATCAATGATTTAACACTTACTATTGGTTTTCTGAGCAGGATGAAATATCTGCTTTATCTTTAGAAAGAAAGAAGGGGGAAGGTTTAGAGCAGCTATATATTACACATATTCCTGTTTTGTCAAACTCTGGTTTTGTTAAATAAATCTAAGTCAACAAAGTTCTGAAATAGTATTTTTCATACCAGTAACCTTAAACTTCATTGCCAGTTGTCTGATAATGCTTTTGACATTATTTGCTTCCCACATAGCTTTTAACATGAGTAAGTAAATCATGCCCTCCCTTTCTAATCAGTTCTCCCTTCTCCTTAGGCACACGATAATCTGGATGTGGCCTTTTTGGACTAGTATTTCTATACTGACAACCCAAGACAGGTTAACTACTGTGAAGGTTACCAGGATTCTGCCTTATAGCTGAACTCTCATAGTTCAGCTGTCTATGATTTTTACTTTCTAATTATCAACTACCTGTAGCTTATTGGTTACGGGTGCATTCTTTGGAAACCATCAGGTCTGGGAAATCTATGCCAAGCTTCAGTGTTTTTCTTATGTAAAATGTAGATTTTTATATCACAGGTTTTTGCTTTGAAGACTGGAAGGGACAATGTATGTAACACCTCTAATACAATAAACACATTATGCACATAATACAAATAAACAGAAATTATTCATGTTTTTATTATCTTTTGCAATGCCTGCTAGTTTGTTGAGCTCATAAGAGCTTTCTGTAAACATATGCTGTTTGATTGAATTGCTAATTACTAAGTGTTTAAGAGACATGTGTTTCCTTCCAGGTGTTATAGGAAAATATAATCAGTATAATCTAATTCGAGATTCACATGTTCAAGGCCTGGTTCTATTAGAGACCTTCTGGCTAACTTTAGGAAAATGCTCTAACATCTGGGCTGTTGTATCCTCATCAGCTCATTGAAAGCCATACACAGGAGCCTGAAGAGTTTTGTATAGCTCAATCACCCAGTGTATGCATCTGATGAGCCAGAATTCTATAATAGGCCATGATGCCATACTCTCCTCTTTGCTGCTCTTCTCTCTCATGACCTCAACCATCTAACCTATAATCATCTTCATTGAGTCAATGAAAGCAATGTCACTGTTGGTGAAAGTATATTCAAGGAAAAATATTTTTTTCTATTCCATATATTACATTTTATTCCTTTAAACCCATATTGATATATAGTTGAAAAGTTGGCTACCATTTTTTTTTTCTTTGCTACTTACTAATGGTGAAGTACTGTGCTCTTTCTTGCAGGTGTTTTAAGATCAGGATGACATGGTTTCCCTAGAGTGTCTTTAGGAGGGCCATGGTGTATAATTTTATAACCCTAGAACAAGGAAACAAAATATTTAAAATAAAGATGTGAAGAATACCCTTATAGATGGTATCTATAATCTTTGTCACAAACTTAAATTTTGACTCAATTGTTTAGTATTGTTTCTAATAATTTACTGTATTTATTTGATTTCAGCGTTAAGACCATATTGTCCTTCTGAGGTCAGATTGTATTTCAACGTCCTGATATTTCCTTCAAACACTAACAAAAAAGTGGACTTCTTGAAGTTCAGTAACTACTAGTTGGCTAACTTGCTTGGAAAATTGCAACCTGTTTTCAAGACTCCCAACCCCTTATCTAGGACTTCAACCCATTCTTTAAAAGATCATTTCCATAAGCAGTGTCCCACATGGTAAGTATTAACTACGTGGATTTGGGGGTAACAGCTTTGTCTCTTCATTTTTTTTAAAAAAATTCTGGAAGCCAATAGATGATATAAAGTCCAGCAGAGTCAATGACCCCAACTCTAATTGTTATTACAGTTTCTAATAACTGTACATTCAAAACATCAATTAGAAACTAAGAGTCTTAATTTGACTTCGTAAAAAGCAGATTGAGAAATGACTTCAGGCTTCTACTATGATTCAGTGGGTCTTATGTACTTAGAATGATTTCTCTTTGAAGGTAGGTAAAGAGTTTCAATAGACTAAACATAGAGAAGCATGTTGAAAGTTACGGTAGGTCGGTGCTAAGCAACAAAATTGAACTCTCAGTCTGCCCGGCATTAGCTATGTGCCCTCCAGATGCCGGAAGAGGAGCGAAGGAGGATCAGAAGCCCCCTCACCTCAACGATGGTTCTCTCCCCTGTGCTTCACCCCACCTCCCCGTCCCTAGCCATTTCTAGTCTCCAATCCGGGTCTTACATTTACCCCGGCTCCAGAGCACAGACCTTCCTGCAGTTGGGCCGGAGCGTTGCCGGCTGCGGCGCGCCCCTCTCACCGCGATTGTGCACTTGCCAGGCGCCACGTGTGGGCGACGTCACTGGGCTTTATGCTTTCATCGCCGCTATATGCCTACGTGAGCTGCTCTCCTCCCATCGCCTCCCCGCCCCTACTACGGAGAAAATCTTGCACGTGTTCCCTTGTGAAAAGCAGAGTTCTCTTTTTCTCATTACCACCAGTTGATGAGGAAAGAAAATGTCTGTTCGCATACCTGCGCCGTACTAGGAGGAGGAGGGAGGTCATATAAGGATTCGGGTTGCCCAGGGGGTGGCTTGAAAAAGGAGGCGTTCGCATTCAAACAAGAATGCCTGAATTAATGTAGTTCAATTTAAAGAGCTAATTAGGAGTCCACAGGTGCTTAAGTTTGCAGTGCGCTGCCAGTGTCATGTCAACGACGCACTCCAGTTACACAGGTTGTCAGTTTCAGGCTCTCTCATAAACACTTCATGTTCTTGCCCCTCTTCCCCCGTTGGCAACAGTTTTATGGTGAGAAAATTCACGAAGAGTAACAGGAACAACTCTTATGAAAATACGCAGAATTCCTGACCCAAGGCTACTGGCTGCAAGTTTAGCATACGTATCAAGCATGGGTTAAAGACATGTTGCCTCTCTCAGAAGGCGGATGAGTAATAGATGCATTTTCTTCTATTCACAGTTGTTTTCAAAGTGAAAAGGAGTGAATTCGCTTATGACCTAGAGGAAGAGACATGGGTCAAAAGATGTCAAACCAAGGATTAATATCCATCATACCTTGGTTCTCTGTAAGCCATGCAATAAGAGGCTTGAGATTTCACCAACTCTGGAGACTCACTTGGGCACAACTGAAACTGTAACAAACTTGGTGCTCAGTGCCATTTTCCTTTGGCAGTGTTACAAGGTAATTTCAAGGGATCAGCACACAGACATTGTTTTAGTTTTCTTTTGCTGCTTATTTCAGTTCATGCAGCACTGACTAAAAATTTTGGAATTTAGACTGCTTAACGCTTATATCTACATCCAATATCAAAATTCATTACTGACAGTTTGCCTTCTAAATATTTATGAAATCTAGTCCTCAATCTGTCTCTCACTTCTATATTCATGTTTTCACCATATCTTGCTTAAGTTATTAATTGGACATTTCAAATACCTATATGCACAAAATCTCTGCCTACCTATTTGTTCTTTCTTTCTAGTGCCAAACAATTCATTCTCAGCACTATAATAGTCTATCATTTACTATGAATATCTTATTTTTCATTTTTGGAGAAGAGTCATTCCTGTAATTATTACTTGTTCCCATATTCACATTGATGATATCGGAATGAGAGCAACTTGAGCGCTGTGGTGCCAGATATTGTTGGTGAACCTGAATTTCAGAAATTGGCTATGTCTGTCTTGATTATTGCTGTATCTCCAAAACTAACACAATACCAAATATAGGTGGTAGTTTGTAAATATTTGTTAAGTGAGTAAATATTGACCCGACATAGATTCTTAGAAAATACAGAAAAAAGGACATAAAATCTCTTTCTTCTAAGACTCATAGTACTATGAGAGAAAGGAGTATGTATATGAATAAGTAAAGAATACTATTAGGTAGCGTAGTTTAATGCTAAGTAGGGTGACCAAAAATATATATAGTAATTGAGAGTTCTGTGAGTTGATATGATCTGGGTAAAACCTAGGAAAGTTTTGACATTTGAACTGTTATTGAATAATGTGTATGGCTTGATTTGAAGGGAGAAAGAGTTGAAGAACAAAAGCAGATAAATCATTATATCACAAGGCATATTCAAGACAGAAAGACTGTTGAAAAGGTTGGGGAAACTTTGTATAGAAGTCTAAGGAGATTTGCTTCTATGTATAACATGGGAAAGTAATTTCATTGACATTTTGGAGGGTTGAGAAATTCTTTGATCAAAAGAATGTTTCATAAAAGCCACCTGATCTCACTGCATGGGGTGATTTACAGATCTGACAAATTGATGGCAGCAAAAATAAGTGTGGTGACAATTCCCCAGATTAATTTTGTAGTAGTAGAAATAGGACAAAAGGGTGGAATATGAAGAGATTTGTAAAAAGTGTTGATAGATTTTGTATGAAGGGCAAATCCAGAATAGAAGACTTGTAAGTTTGGTGGCTGAATGTGTTGGAGAGCACATGGAAAGTAGATCTCCATTACTGAGAGGAATAGTACAGGTACTTCTAAGAACATTGCCAGGAGTCCTTTGCTTTTCTAGAAGGGCATCATTTGTTAGTTCCTTTTTCTATGGTTTGGAGTAAAAGAAGCAATGATTAGAAATGCATTCCTCATAGTAGGCTCTATAGCAGATTCTACTGTACAGGATATAGTTAAATACCAGACTTTAAATTCTCTTGTGAAAATTATGATAGAATTGGCTGAACAGAGAAGTATCTGTGCAGCTGCTGGCACTTGTGGCCTATGGAGAAATATATCAGATGAAGACTATAGAGATTTAGCTGTAGAGGATAAATGAAGAGATTGCTTAGTTAAGTAAGGAGACTCTTTAGCTCATTTTTTGATCTATTTAATTTTAGGTGGTTTGTTTTATGGGTAACCTGGGTAAAGAGCATACTCCAAACTCTTGGTATTATCCTCCCGATAGTCATAATAATAGTTTCCCTGGTACACTGCATTCTCTCAAAGGTTTTAAATGCTTGCATGCAGCCATTGCTAGAATGTCAAATGGTCTCTCTTCAACTAGAATGACAAGAGCTGAACGAAATGTGTGACCATGAGGACACCATAACCTATGAATGACGTGGTGAGACCAGAAGCCCGAAATAATGGTAACTGAGAGTGGTGCTAAAGCCCTAAGTTTTGGTCACACTCTCACCTAAGTGAGAACCTGATCAAAAAGGGGGGAATTTTCTTTTTAGGCAAAAGCATAGGAGGCAATTGTTTTGGACTGAGTTCATGCACTAGGCCCCAAAAGACCAAACCAAACCAAAACAGAGTTGCTTGTGCTAAGACATTAAGGAAACACATAGATCCTAGAAAAGACCAGGTTTTGTTTTTCTTCTGCAAATTTCCATAACAAACATTGCTGAAAGAATAGGTATCCACCCCCTAAAATTCCCATTAAATCTTTAACCCAATTCATTTCCTCTCACCTAGAGACCATTAAGCTTTAGATGATCATGTGACAAGGGTTCCAGCCAGTTCCAGGTGAAGATGCCTCCCCTGGCCATCAAGGAGCTACCCTTCCTTCACTAGAGAGAGCAAGGCAAGAGGTCTGTGATCCCCACACCAGCCATAAAGCATTTACAGAAGAAAGACCATCGGTTGTTCCGCCTCCCATAAAGACTTATGGAGATCACATCTTTCAGGGGGAATTGAGGCAGGAGAATAGGGCCTAGAGGCAGAGAACGAAAGGACTTTCTAGAAGTAAATCAAGTGGAAACACTTCTTCTAGAAACACTGTATTGGTACAGAAAAAATTTCTCAAGTGAGCATGTGTACCATTCCATTAAACACACTGTGCATGAGGCTGCTCCCAAGTGCTAGCAGGCTACTGCACATGCAGATGGCCTAATCCAAGGGAAGAGTAATGCAAGACCCTGGAAGTATGCCAACATATAAAACCCCAAGTCAAAAGGTCAAATTGTTAGAGGAAAGAATGGCTACTCCATAGGCAGAGCAGCCCCAAGGGCTGCTGGTTGCCAATTTTTATGGTTATTCTGATTATATACGAAACAAAGGGTGGATTTTTCATGTCTCCCCTTTGTAGACCATATAGGGTAACTTCGTGACATTGTCATGGCATTTGTAAACTGTCACAGCCCTTGTGGAAGTGTAGCAGTGAGGACGACCAGCAGTCACTCTTGTTGCCATCTTGGTTTTGGTAGGTTTTAGCTGACTTGTTTACTGCAAACTGTTTTACAAGAAAGGTCTTTATGACCTGTATTTTGTACCAAACTCCTATCTTATCCTTTTACTTAGAATGCCTTAACTCTCTGGGAATGCAGCCCAGTAGGTCTCAGCCTCATTTTACCCAGCCCCTATTTAAGATGGAGTTTCTCCGGTTCACATTCCTCTGACATTTCTCCTCTCCCTTTTATAAGAGAACCCTTAATCCTAACAGTTGCAGAAGGATGAAGATTCATCTTCTTTAACTTCTTCAGGCTGAATGGGGCAATGATATTTCTGTGTAACTATTAGGGTCTCTTTTGTTCAGGGTACAGAGGAGTTCAGTCAGAATGCATTAGTATGATGAAGGCCATTCATAACTCTTAAGTTCCAAGAAAAGGTGATATCTGGAAGATTTTTTTAAAAAGTTGAGTAAGTTTATCCTCTATTCCTACACAAAGAGCACAACAGCAAGATATTTTAAAACAGTAAAGCAGAATAAGCAAAATTGTCCTAAGTTAACTAAATTGGAAGGCTTTCCATGAATTGGACAACTATTGAAACCAAGCTGATGTGGGGTCACTAGCTGATTCCAGTGTGCCCAGAATTGGAATATTGATTCATATTTTTACATTACCCATTCCTTCATTTTCTTCTGAGCAGCAGCCAGAGATTGCTGGTTGGTTCACAGGAATAAGCAGGGTTAGTCTAAATTGCAGAAAAAAACTCAAAACAACTGATGAGACTAGAATCTAATAGCAAGTACACCATAGTTCTTGAAACATAATTCTCTTTCCAGTTTCCCATTTTTACAAAGGACAAATAATGGTAAAACTGACTTGCTTTATTATGCTTGGCTGGATTCTGTGTATAAAGTGTAGCAAGAATAATTATTTTTCATGTAAGCTTTTTAAAAATTGGCTTTGATGGAACTCTGTTTCATAAAAGGAATCTCAGATAAGGTTTTTTTAAAGCCAAGCCCAGTCATGGGTTTTTTACCCTCAAATACCTAACAGTTGGCTAAATTCCTCTACTCTTGATGTTTCAGGAAAATTTGGGGCATTTAGGCCTGTCAGAAAGTGACATTCTTTACTTACCAAAGGTGAAGAACCCTGTAGAGGGACTGTGTAGACAAGGTATGAGGCCAGTTTTCTGAAGGGGCCTTTATTGGCTTTACTAGTCAAGTTTGATTCCTTAAAGGAAAGCACAGCCTTCCAGTCAAAGCTTTAATAAAATAAACAATTTCTCCAATTGTGTCCTGTTGCAAAAGAAAACCAATTCTTATTGCACTTATGCAAATAACTACATTGCCATAAATTAAGAATACCCACAAACCATTTTCAAATTCTGGATAAATCAGTAGAGAGAAACAAATGTGCTCCTGATTTTGTTTATAGAAGAATACTTTACCTAATTGTTAAAAGCTGTAAATAGCTTAAAATAAAATTTTCTAGACTCTGAAAAACAAAACAAAGGATTAGCAACATTTTAAGCACAGTCAAAAAGATTATTTTTTTAGTTTAGTCCATGCAGTTAACTCCTGTTCTGAAAAATAGTCATAAATATTTCAGCTCTTCATCAGAGTCCTGAAAGCTTTTTCCTCTATTCTAATGTCACAATTTCCAAAGATATCAGGAAACCTGCATTTAGCACCTGTGAAAGTCCTATAGTTGATCATAAAACCACCTTTTTAAGAGGGTTAAAACAAGGCAATAATTGTCTGTGGATGACAAAATGTTTTAGGGCAGCCACAGTCAAAAACATGATTGACAAAGAAATTTGGTTACCTTTGTGGTATACAATGATTTTATGTAACAATTATTAATAATATACACTAAGTCATATCAAAATCATAGGAGATTTTTATAATTTTGGAACACATACCAGTAAGATACTAATACAAATACAGCCCAAAGAGGGCCAAACACCATTTTATATTTGACAATGCTTCCTGTATGACTTTTATATCAAATAAACAAAATTTCACTTCTGCATTAGTGTACTATTAATGTTAAATCCAATTTTTAATAAAACCTTATAGACAAATCTATCCAATTTTAATGTCTGACCATAAGGTAATATTCTCTTAAATCTTTTATAACTCTTTATAAATTTTTGTTAAATGGTAGATCAGTGCTCTCAGAAAAACCTGTTGTGCTTTTATTCCAATGTTTAATTTTTAGAAAAACTGAAATAATACTGCTTTAACTTTAGTCAATATGTTCACACCCAGAATTTCTTTTACAATTAATTTTTCACAAACCTTTCACAACTTGCTTAAAGCTTCAGCTTCATCTGAACTCAAACAATCCTTTACCCTTTAGGCAAAAAACAAGTCACATTCCCATGACTTCTTATAATTTATTTTAAACTGAAAACACATTTTACTTTCTTTGTACACCTTGCATGTAAAACTTTTTCTTCAGTAGTCTCAATTACATGTTATAATGTTAACTCTTATCAATGTTTACTTTTGGTGAAAACCTTGGTAAGTTAGGATTTTAATTGTTTACTAAGTGTAGAGCCTAGGATCCAGATAGAAGTGCAGATAAGGTCTGACTTTTTCCAATGTCTAACTCCACATGTCTCAGGTTTTACCTAGCTGTAAAGTAGGCAAGTTGTACAGTTAAGAGTCATAGTGGCATTTTATGAAGCATTTAAGAGGCCTAGTCACCTTTAAATTGCACCTTTCTTTCATAAATTCTATTTTATAAATTCTTTCATGACTTAACCAGACCATCTATGAAGTGCTTGGGCTTTCTGACTTGTCCTAAACATCCCTCTTTTTAAACAACCAGTTATTTCACTTTAGACAAGAATTTACCATACAAGATATTTTCTTATATAAAATCTTTTTTCTTTATAACCTTGTTTACATAGATAGGGGACATGGCTAATTTAACATGTGCCCAGGCTTTTTGTTTTTTTGTTTTTTTTTTTTTGAGATGGAGTCTCTCTCTGTCACCCAGACGGGGGTGCAGTGGTGTGATCTTGGCTCACTGCAACCTCCATCTCCCGGGTTCAAGCAATTCTCCTGCCTCAGCCTCCTGAGTAGAGGGAGTACAAGCACATGCCGCTATGGCCAGCTGATTTTTTGTATTTTTGTTAGAGATGGGGTTTCATCGTGTTAGCCAGAATGGTCTTGATCTCCTGACGTCATGATCCACCTGCCTCAGCCTCCCAAAATTCTGGGATTACAGGCATGAGCCCCTGCGCCCGACCGCATGTCCCCAGGCTTTATATAGAATCTAATGCTCCAAAATAAATTAAACAATTTTTGAAAGTTGAAGAAGCAGTTTATGACCTTAAAGCAAACCTAATATCTAACCTGTATAATTTAGACCAAATGTTTACATTTTGAAGATATTTTTATTTTACCAATAATGTTTAAAACTGTCTTTATTTCCCAAAGATTACTTAAGTCACATGAACTAAATAAAAGATATTACACTTTTTACTTTTCTGACAAAATATTCTATTTGAGCTCTTATATTAAACCAATTAATTAAAGCTCTTTTATATTACACACACAACATACATAAATACATAGACAGAATAAGATAAAGGACTCATTCCCTAAGCTGGGAATTGAACCCTGAACCTGGGCTGCCATTGTGATGGTGGAGACCAAGAGAAAGTACTGCCACATGGTTACAAGGTGACATTCCCAAGGACATACAAGACAAGATAGAAACCTCACTCAGGTTTTTGTTTTTTTTTTCAGGGACTTGCAGCAAAGTTTGTAACTGACCAGTTTGCTGGGTCATCTTGAACAGTGGGCTTATGGGAGTACTAAGCCCACATTCTATCCTAAGGTACCACTCTTTTATGACAGAACAACACAAAAAGACACACAAAGCAGACCATATTTATTATAGTTTAAGACTAGCCTCACAAATCCTTTTTCCCATTAATCAAAACTTTAAAGAGAAAATAAACACTGATTTTTACCATTCATTCAACAGGTTTGCACAGAGAGAGAAAGTAAGGGGAAGGGAGAAAAGCATTGCTTCCAGCAGAATGCAGGAAGTGAGGTGCTCAGAGAGGCCAGAGAAAGACCCACCCATTGCAGCTGGCACTGAATCAAAAGTTCAGGCAGCTGCTTGTCAGTCGAGAAGGGATCTTTTCCAGTACTCCCTTTGGCAATCAAGTTTCCTCTTTTATGGAGGAAAAAGTTCCCCATGTCCCATGATCCTTTACATGCCTAATTCTGTCACCCGCAGCTGTCACCAAAAAGTGCAAGGCAGATTAATACAAAGAGAATAGTGGTTAACATTCCTAGTGGCAAACCTGTTTTTAGCCAAAAGGGAGTTTACTGACAGTGGCCTCTAACCGCTTACATCTTAGGAAGGACTCTAACCTTCCTAAGTTGGGCCTTGAACCCAAGTTCAGTCAAGCATCCTTACTTTTATTAAGAGGAGCCTTTTAACCTACTCTGTCTTAGGAGAGACTCTAACTCCCCTAAGTGGGCCTCTAACAAAATCCCATTCTTTACCCAGGTATATGTGCCCCACTTACCTAAAGTCAGCCAATCAATGCTGCAGTCTATTTCCTTTGGGTTGGGAGTCTCCTCAGTATTATCTCTTCATGGTCACTGGAAAGATGTTACAGGAAAGGGGTCCTGATCCAGACCACAAGAGGGTTCTTGGATCTCAGAGAAGAAAGAATTCAGGGTGAGTCTACAGAGTAAGTGAAAGCAAGTTTATTAGGAAAGTAAAGGAATAAAGAACGGCTACTCCATAGGCAGAGCAGCCATGAGGACTGCTGGTTGCCTGTTTTATGGTCATTTCTTGATTATGTGCTAACCAAAGGGTCGATTATTCATGCCTCCTCTTTTTAGACCATATAGGGTAACTTCCTGATGTTGCCATGGCATTTGTAAACTGTCATGGCTCTGGTGGGAGTGTAGCAGTGAGGACAACCAGAGGTCACTCTTGTCACCGTCTTGGTTTTGGTGGCTTTTAGCTGACTTCTTTACTGCAACCTGTTTTATGAGCAAGATCTTTATGACCTGTATCTTGTGCCAACCTCCTATCTCATCCTGTGACTTAGAATGCCTTAACCATCTGGGAATGCAGCCCAGTAGGTCTCAGCCTCATTTGACATAGCCCCTATTTAAGATGGAGTTGCTCTGGTTCACACACTTCTGACAAAACCATGCACTTGATCTCTCAAGTTGCCTGCTTGGCCTTCTTCCAAGTGTACTTTACTTACTTTCATTCCTGCTTTAAAGATTTTGAATAAACTTTCATTCCCGCTCTAAAACTTGCCTTGTTCTCTCTTTCTGCCTTATGCTCCATTGGTCAAATTATTTCTTCTGAGGAGGCAAGAATTGAGGTTGCTGCAGACCTGTATGGATTCACTGCTAGAACAATACCAGATATATTTTATGCATGTGGAAAGATATATACTCTTATTTTGATGAATATTGTTTTCTGTGCATTGAAAGCTATTTGCATCAGAAGGCTCTTATGGAGATAATGCCCACGTATGTAGCACAAGGCTTCTTTGAAATCATTATTTTCTCATGTTTAGTTTCAGCTGTACAATACCATCTTTGTAGATCTTATCAACAAAAGTGATGAGTGAAGTTTGGCTCTTGATATAGAATAAGAGAGTTAAAGACACAGAGTCCTGCCATGTTCTGTGTCACAAATCTCTAAATCAGTTCCGATCTATATTTGTTGCCACCTCCCCTGGCATACAGCAGTAAAAACTGTGATCCTCTTTATCATTATCTTGTTTTTTTCTTTTGCTTGCATGGCTTGCATGGTTTCTAATGAGAATTCCACTGTAATTCTTATTCTGTTCCTCTATCAGTAAGATACCCTCCCTCCTTTTAATCATGTGACCTTGCTAAACTTACTAGTTCTAGTAGCTTTTTTGTTGATTCCTTCAGATTTTCTACAAGATCATTTTAATTTTCAAATTAAGGCAGTTTCTGCCTTTTTAATCTCTATACCTTTAATTTTTTTCCTTTACTTATTGCATTGGCTACAATTTAAATAGTGAACTGTAAACCAGTAGTAAAATTCAAAGGTTCTCTATAATCATCTGAATGGACTCTCTCCTTGGCTAGGGCACCCTGAAGTTTTACCTGAATGACTGTATCAGGCCATGGTGGGAAGTGGGGGTCGGACATGCCTCATTATACCTCTCTAGCATTAACATCAACACAGGCCTTAAGCCTGGTAAGAAACATTTACAGTCTATTCTCTCCAAAGCCTGCTACTTGGAGGCTTCATCTGTATGATAAACCTAGGTCCCCACGACACCCTAATGTAACCCAGACATTGCTTTCTACTGATAATAAGTCTTTCAACTAATTGCCATTCAAAATATGTTAAAATCTACATATGACCTGGAAGCCCTCCTGCTTCGAGTTGTCCTGCCCTTCCAGATTGAACCAATGTAAATCTTACATGTATTGATTGATGTATTATATCTCCCTACAATGTATAAAAGCAAGCTGTAGCCCTACCACTTTGGGCATATGTCGTCAGGACCTCCTGAGGCTCTGTCACAGGCGCATCCTTAACCTTGGTAAAATAAACTTTCTAAATAATCAATTTGACACTTGTTTCAGATACTTTTTGGTTTACAGAACAAAAGTGGTACAAACTAACATATTTGCCTTATTCCTGATTATGGATTCCAGATAAAAAATGATGCAATCATCATTTCAATGATAAGTAATAAAAAGAAAAAAACATTAAAGACTTAAACGATAGACCTAAAACCATAAAAACCCTAGAAGAAAACCTAGGCAATACCATTCAGGACATGGGCATGGGCAAGGACTTCATGTCTAAAACACCAAAACCAATGGCAACAAAAGCCAAAATTGACAAATGGGATCTAATTAAACTAAAGAGCTTCTGCACAGCAAAAGAAACTACCATCAGAGTGAACAGGCAACCTACAACATGGGAGAAAATTTTTGGAATCTACTCATCTGACAAAGGGCTAATATCCAGAATCTACAATGAACTCAAATTTACAAGAAAAAAACAAACAACCCCATCAAAAAGTGGGCAAAGGATATGAACAGACACTTCTCAAAAGAAGACATTTATGCAGCCAAAAGACACATGAAAAAATGCTCATCATCAGTGGCCATCAGAGAAATGCAAATCAAAACCACAATGAGATACCATCTCACACCAGTTAGAATGGCGATCATTAAAAAGTCAGGAAACAACAGGTGCTGGAGAGAATGTGGAGAAATAGGAACACTTTTACACTGTTGGTGGGACTGTAAACTAGTTCAACCATTGTGGAAGTCAGTGTGGCGATTCCTCAGGGATCTAGAACTAGAATTACCATTTGACCCAGCCATCCCATTATTGGGTATATACCCAAAGGATTATAAATCATGCTGCTATAAAGACACATGCACACATATGTTTATTGCGGCACTATTCACAATAGCAAAGACTTGGAACCAATCCAAATGCCCAACAATGATAGACTGGATTAAGAAAATGTGGCACATATACACCATGGAATACTATGCAGCCATAAAAAAGGATGAGTTCATGTCCTTTGTAGGGACATGGATGAAGCTGGAAACCATCATTCTCAGAAAACTATCGCAAGGACAAAAAACCAAACACCGCATATTCTCACTCACAGGTGGGAATTGAACAATGAGAACACATGGACACAGGAAGGGGAACATCACACACCAGGGCCTGTCATGGGGTGGGGGGCTTGGGGAGGGATAGCATTAGGAGATATACCTAATGCTAAATGATGAGTTAATTGGTGCAGCACACCAACACGGCACATGTATACATATGTAACAAACCTGCACATTGTGCACATGTACCCTAAAACTTAAAGTATAATAAAAAAAAAAGAAAAAAAGGAAAAAACATTCACTCATTCACTATTAAGTATAAGGTTAGCTCAGGGATTGATTTTGCAGATGCTCTGTATTAGAATAAGAAAGTTACTTTCTATTCATAGTTTTCTGAAAATTGTTTTCATTAAATGCTGTTAAATCTTGTTAAGTGCATTGATTTGCATTTTTTGAGATGATCATATTATATCTTTATTTTATTAGTATGATATATAATATACACATATACACATACACACATATATTTATAATTTAGTACAATTTAACTTAATTTCTTTTCTAGGGAATAGCCTCTTTTTTTTTTTTTTTTTTTTTTTTTTTTTTTTTTTTTTTTTGAGACAGAGTCTTGCTCTGTCGCCCAGGCTGGAGTGCAGTGGCGCTATCTAAGCTCACTGCAATCTCTGCCTCCCGGGTTCACGCCATTCTCCTGCCTCAGCCTCCCGAGTAGCTGGGACTACAGTTGCCCGCCACCACGCCCGGCTAATTTTTTTGTATTTTTAGTAGAGACGGGGTTTCGCCATGTTAGTCAGGATGGTCTTGATCTCCCGACCTCGTGATCCGCCCGCCTGGGCTTCTCAAAGTGCAGGGATTACAGGCGTGAGCCACTGTGCCCGGCTGGTAATAGCATCTTAACTGATGTCTTGCTTCCATTCTTGTCCTCTCACAATATTAGATCTAATAATATCACTCTTTAATATACTCTGATGATTTGCTGCCTTAATTATAATAATATCCCAATTCTTTACCTACCCTAGAGGGCACCATATAATGAGATTCCTGCCTAAGTTTCTTACCTCTTTTTAATATTTTCTTTACCATGCTCCCTCTACTCCAGCTATTATGGACTTCTTGCCTTTAATAAAATATGCCAAGTTTATTCCTACCTCAGTAACATTTTACTCACTATTCTTGCCTGAAAGTCTTCTCCATCAAATTATCTATTGGTGGTTCTCTCACTTGTATTGTGCTCTTGTTCCATGAAACACGGTTCAGATTTTGTCACTCTTCTGTTTAAAATCTTACAATTGGTTGTTCATTACTAAAAGGATAAATTCAAAGCTCCAAATAGCATTTAGCACTTTAGAGATGATTTACCTGATAATCTTATTTAAATTAACATTTCTCTCTCTCAGCCTATCCTCATTATGCTCTATCCTCTTCCCAAGTTTAGTTCATAGCATTTGTCATTTCCTGACATTGTATTAAGTATTTATTTGCAAGAGAGTTTTCTTTCTCTTTCCTCTGCTAGAGTGTGAACTTCATGAAATTTGGAATTTGGTCTGTCTTGCTAATTGTTCTATTTCAAAGTGCCTAATTGAATACTCAACACATAAGTGTCTTCAATAAATATTTGTTGAGCACAGGAATGAATTATTACACACTGTGATGATTACTATAAGAAGAAATATAGGGAGCTCTGAGAGAAAATGGGGGGAGCTTCCCTAGATTATGTGCTCAAAAGAATCTGTTGATGAAATAATGTTTAATGTGAAGTAGCAATTCTAGCAAATAATACAGTGATCACTCTTCCAAACAGAGCAATAGCAAACACAAACACCATAAGGTAAAAATAATCTTGAGGAATTTGAGATAATTTAACGGGCTCATCCTACTGAAGCAGAGGAAATGAGGGAGGGTGGAATGAAGTGAGATTGGAGAGGGAAATATAAAAAACATTATTCAGCTTCTTGCAGATCAGTTTAAGATCGTGAATATTATACTAATTACTTCTGAAACCTATTGAAAGGTTTTGAATGGAGACTAATTAGGAAATTTATTGCTTGAGAGATTAAGAAATGCAGCCAAAAATAGCATCTAGGGGCTGCATTGGTGGTCTTGCACCTTCCTGTTTTCCTTTGCCTCATGATTACTTAGATCCTTGAAATTTTTACTGAAGTTTGATACTGGATAAGCATGTCGATCTGATATGACAACCCGATCATTGATATTACCTGAAAGGACAAAATCAAACATATAGCACGGGGATAAAGGAGCTGAAGGTTAAAAGTCTAGGAAAGAATAACTAGATAATCTGAAGAAAAGCTTTGATGCATCATGGAGTCAAGAAAAAAAATTCTTGTATTTTTTTTCAAGATACTTTTTATTTTGCATTGCTTTCTTAGACTTATCGAAAATTTGGTAAGATAGTACAGAGAATTCCTAGATAGCCCTCACCCAGTTTCAGTTTCTCTAATGTTATCATCTTACATTACCCTGCTATATTTGTCAAGATTAAGAAATCAACATTACTGTTAAAAATACTCCAGATTCTATTCAGACTTCATCAGTTTTTTCATTACTGATCTTTTTCTGTTCCAGGATCTGATCCAAGAAGCACATTGCATTTGGCTCACATGTCTCCTTAGTCTCATGTGGTCTGTGATTGTTTCTCAGGATTCCTTTATTTTCCATGATTTTTACAGTTTTGAGGAATACTCTAAAATACCCCAGGGATATTTTGTAGAATGTCCTTCAACTTGAGTTTGCTGGATGTTTTAGCTCATAATTAGATTGGGATTATGAATGTTTAGAAAGATTATCTAGAACAAATCTGCATGACTTATCACTGGTGACGTTAATTTTGATCACTTGGTGAAGACGGCATTTGTCATTTTTCTCCCCTGTAAAGTTACTATGTTTCCCTTTCCATACTCCATTCTTTGGAAGTGAGTCACTGATTTTAGTGAAGACTCACAAGGGAGAGGACTGAGTTCTACCTCCTTGAGTGGAAGGTATTTACCTATATTATCTTGTATTCTTTTTTAAGGAAGTTTTGTCAAAGAGAAGAGAGGTTTAAAAATGAAGGTTTGATCATATTCTACTGTAAAATTTATGCAGATAAAAAATTCAAAGGATTGTATTGATTTTGGCAAAATAAAAGTCAGGATTGTTTTAGGAGGAACAGCTTCAACTCAATTGTGAGGATGCCAGCCAGATGATTGGGAAGAAGGGTGAATGAGTGAAAAGAATTAAGACAGCATATGGGAACACGTCTTTGAAGATGCTTAGCCTTAGAGTGGAGCTAGGAAAGGCAACTACAGCCAAGGGTTCATGTGAAAATTATATTGTTCTTTTTGTACATTTTGTTCTAGGAACATAATTTTCACTTTCAATCCAGGGTTTTAGTGAACTTAGTCATATGAGAATACAACTTTCAAAATTTTCACCCTAATTAAATTCAGTAAATTTAAATCACAAAGTTTATATATAAAAATCCAAAGTTGTTGTTATAGATTTTGTTTCTTTTTAACCATTTGTATGAAAAAGATTTTTGTAAAATAAAAAGCAGATCCAGAAGAAAAACATTTGAAATCAAATGTGTATCAAACATGCCTACAATTTCTCAGCTAGTATATGTTAAATCTAAGTAGATGCCAAATCTAAGTAGATAATCTGACTCCTGTCTACATAGCCCTACTCGGTGTGTAATGCATATTTAATAAATGCTGTTTGAACAATTGCAGGAGGCCTTGCAACTGTCCCTGACCAATTGATGTTTACAGGTTAATGTGAGCTTCAAACTTTTACAGTTACTATAGAGATCTTCGTACTTGCAACCATTGGCTGGAATAAAAACAAAGAAATTAGTCACTTCATTATCATTTTCTTTCATAACAGCAACACAAACAATACATTCTATATGAACGGAGAGTAGGGAAGTGAGCAAACAAGTTGAGATTATTACACTAAGATGGCCATTTTATATTTTGAGGGACACATAAGGTCACTTAGGTAAACACGCTGATTCTTTTTTAAATTCAAGCTTTTGGAAATGTTTCTAAGGTGAACTGACATATTTTCCTCACTCAACAAGTGAGCAGAGTAAAATTAAATGAATTTCTCTAGAACTGCAACATCCAAAATGGTAGATATTTGTCATGCGGTTGTTTAAACTTAAATTAATTAAAATTAAATAAAAATCAAATCAAATAAAATTAAAATTTCAGGTGTTTCCTCAACAACACCAGTTATATCAAGTGTTCAGTAGCCATGTGTCTAAGGGCTACTTTATAGGAATATTGAACATCTTCATCACTGTAGAAAGTTATATTGGACACAGTTGTTCTAGACTCTAATGCCCCCAGTCTTTCTCTCAGGTCTAAGTAATTATTATAGGAAGATGTAAATGTATAATGTAAAAGGTGGAGAGAATGTCATTATGATTATTGGACATTTCTACTTGGATGTCCTTCAGTGGCCACAAACTCAATAAATCTCAAACTAAATTCATCATCCTATCTACAAGCTTGACATTTCCTTATTATTCCCCAAAAACTGTTCACTTCGTTCACCCAGTTTCAGAGAAATGACACTCCCAACTATTAAACAATTCAAGCCAGGAGCCAGGAATCAACTGGAACTTGTTTCTGTTTTTTGTTTTTTTTTTGTAATCAATACTCAACAATACCAGGTAACAACCGACTGTTCTATTTTCTTCCTATTTTTCATACCTGTCTATTTTTTCATTCATTTTGCCCTAATGCAGTGAAGATACCCATTTGTTTTTGAGTGTGTGTTTTTCCAACAGTCTCCTAGCTGACTTTCATCCAATTGCTTCTTCCTACTACTGTCGGGAGCTCTTTAGAAAACACAGTTCAGATCTTATCATTCTTCTGTTTAAAATCTTTCAGTTGGCTGATTATTACTAATAAGATAAATTTCAAGCTTCTTAGAAAACAGCATTTGGCAGTGCTGCAAATATTTGGATTTTCCTTCTTTAGTTGATTTATAGCTTTGGTATTATCAGTATTCTGAATTATAGCTACACAATTCAGTCAGAAAAAAAAATGTTACAATTCAGTCAGGTGAATGCATTTGAAAGGTAAAAATCTCAATGAATGGGTCAACTGCATTGTCAGTAATAATTTTAGTAACATATCCTAGTTAAACAAAAGTATCATCCCTTTGTACTTTTATTTATAAAAGCACAAAATGAAATTGTATGAGATATAAATTTATTTACTCCTTTTTGCTAAAATATTTTTGAGGCTTCTGCAAACTAATACTACATACAGATTTGATTTTGACTTTAAAAATGTATACAAAATTATTAGCAAGCAGAAGTGCAAGTGATTATTATACTAAACTTGATGATTGTAACTACACTATGGCAAAAATGGGGAAGTTAGTATGATAAATTCATTAGCATATGAGGAATTGCAGTATTTGGAGTCCCTGTCTGGATTGAGCCATATTCTATGGTCTCATACTCTTAGATGTATATTTGTTTTCCTTTTTTAAAATAATGCTGTATTTTGTATAATGATATAAACTTTGATGAGAATAAACTTCCTATTTAATTACAATATGTTATTTCCACAGACACATTTTCATATACGCCAATATGTAACATGGATGGTTAAGTGTTTCAACAGGTTACATATGATAACAGGCCAAATTTTACATTGCAAATGATACATAGATACCGAACAGTGTAAAATTTTCACTTAAAAATACTCTGTAAGGCTGGGTGTGATGGCTCACACCTGTAATCCCAGCACTTCGGGTGGCTGAGGTGGGCAGATCGCTTGATGGCCAGAAGTTCGAGACCAGTGTGGCCAACATGGCAAAATCCTGTCTCTACAAAAAGTACAAAAATTAATCAGGTGTGGTGGCACGTGCCTGTAGTCCCAGCTACTCAGGAGGCTGAGGCACAAGAATCACTTGATCCCTGCAAGCGGAGGTTGCAGTGAGCCGAGATGGCGCCACTGCACTCCAGCCTGGGCGACAGAGCCAGACAGACTTTTTTTTCGTTTTTGTCCTTTGCATGAAGGCATTGCTTAAGTTGGTTGTCTTCAGATTTCCCAATTCTTAGAAGAAATGTCAGATCATTTTATTTTATTATCAAGTTAATCACTTCAAACTTACTGCATAGTCCATCGTCACAGTTATCTGGGCAACTGGCACAAGGTGCTCCTTTTTCATAAGGGACATATAGTCTATTAGCCCAATTACCACTGAAATTTGAAATAAAAATGTCAAATATTTTTCATTTTTATGTTTAGTTTATGTTCCAAGGTTAGTATCAGTCACCAAATATACATGAGTATTTATTAAATGTTTTTAATTATGTCAAATAATTAAAAATATAATCTCAGAGTATATTCAGACAATAATGCAAATTAAGAGAATAATTCACACATTCATTCACTTTCCTGACCATAATCTTGCAACCTGAGAAACTGAAATAGGATAATTAAAGTCTAAAGTTTTTAGAGTATATTTCAATGTGGCAACACACTTCATCTCCCAACAGACTTCGTCAAATTGCTAAGATGATGTACCACAAGGTGCTGGCAAGGGGTAAAACATATCCCCTAGAGAGATAAGAAAAGATCCTGAAGCACAGAAGGTTGCAATATGAAAAATAACATTTAATGTTAAATGTAACATAATTAAAAATTAAAAAATACCATAAGTTCTACAATATGAGGTAGGGTAAGTACAGTTTCAGCGTAAATTTTGGCTTCTAGGTGGGGTGGTGATTTTCACATGGTTTTTGCTGTATGTTTGTGAAAGGGTATTGGGCTTGGGAAGGTTTGGGAATGTCTAAAGGTGGTGTGTATGAGATGTTTATGTTTGCCAAGAATGGGAATGTTAGGGAAAAAAAAGATTTAATTAACACTAATCTCCTCTGTGTGTTCATCTTACAGTGACTAGCCTGTACATCGTTGATGATTATTTTCCTATTGGTAATTATCATCTGAAAATACAAGAAAGTCAAAGTCTTAATTGCACTAAGTAGGCTAACGGTCCAAGGCTATGTAGCTGAATCTCAGCCTTTCTTCACAGAATATAGCTGTAGGTGTGTGAGCACTTAAGAAAATGTGAAATAGATATCAAAGTGTTCTGGAAGTTCTCTTTTCCCTGCTTTCTCTCATTACTAATTCCAACTCTCACTTCAGATGCTGACTCCAGATGCTCTCCTCTAATGACCAGGCATTTGGAGGCAGTCTCCCAGGGTCTTTCAATTTTCTGTATTAACAATGATAATTCTTTGCTGAAAAATGACCTTACAGGTCATATTTCTCAAACTGGAATCCTACATCACCTGGGATATCTACAGCCTCAAAATAAGCCATGCAGAAAGCTGAGTTTGGGGAAAACCCCTCCCACTAGTGGTGAACAACTTCAAATATTAAAAGGAAATTAAAGCTAATAGATATGTTGTGAATATATCTTCAATATATCCACAGATTTTTTTTCGTGAGTAGGTCAACTATATTGCTTGAGAAAAAAAAACTGGACTTTCTGCAGAAAAACCAAGATAATTAAGAAATTAGGATCTTAATGGATGGTTCCATGAAATTTTTTTTGTGGTAAATTCTAAGAAGCAAAAATTTAAGACATTATCTTTTCTTGGATATTTGAAATATATTGGGGATCTCTTAAAAGTCTTCGAGGTCCAAGATCTAATCATTTCTTAATGTATAATGTGAAATTTTCTGATAAGCAGGAGTAAGAGCATTTGAGCAGAAAGGACTGATATTAATAAAATGGGTCATTCCTTGTTTGTTACCTTACTTTATCCCTGGACTAATTATCAAGCTTCCAGTTTCTCGTGTGTAAACTTAGCATGAACTGATAAAATTATATTTAGATAACTACACACTACATGTACTTATGAAGTAACCGTGAGCATAGCAAAAGGCAATTGAGAGAGGAGACAAATTATTTTAGGCATGAGGAAAGACAGCTCCCTGTTCAATAATACTTGGAACTGGAACTGAAAACTTTATCTTTCTGAGAAGTTGGTTGAATGTGTCTCAACTTTAGAAAACATTTCTAAAGATTAATCTCCTTCACCTTTACTGAAATATGCTTTTTAGTTTGTTTTTTTATTAAATGTTAAATTGTATTTAGCATTATTGTCAATAAATGCTAAAATATATACTTACGCAGGACAATATTGGCAAACATAGTAGTATTTTAGAACTTTTTGATTGGGACAGTAGGCACTTCCACATCCAACGAGGTATGAAGAGTACCAAACAACCTATAAACCAATAAGTGAAGATATGAGAGCACATTACAGAAGAAGGAAATACCAAAAAACAAATAGTAGGAAATACAAAATGGAGAAGAATGTTACCGACATATTTTGTTTTCATATACCTTATGGCTATATTTAGTTAAATTATTGAATCAAACTAAAACACTTTAAAATATTACATTTCCATGTACATTCCTTTTTGAGACTGTTGGACAAAGATTATGCTTCCCTACCATGATCCTGCAGTCTATTGAAAAATGACAGCTCACAGCTGAAATACTCACCAAATGCCAGACTGTTCTATATTCACTTGAAATTTCCCCCAAATTCAACTTGGAATCAGTCAAAATTTGAAGAATCCTTTTTTTTTTAGGGCACTTATAAAGGAGATGGTTTTTCATTTCTTCTCCTTACCTGTGTATAATGTCCAACCACTGCGTTGGGAGTCTTTGGCCCTACACCAAAGTCAAAATCATTGTACTCATCAAACCAGCTTTGAATTGCTTGTGACCATGAACTGGGGGCACTTGACATGTAGAGATTCTCACCACATTTTAGACCTAAGAAGGAACAGACCACTCATGAGGAAAGCAATAAAGCATGCAATGGCAAAATACACACACACACACACACACACACACTCACTACACACAGCAGAATCCCTGTTTTTTAAATACAGTCCCCAGTACCCATCGTTAATGAATATTGACTAATACATAAGGAGGGTGCCTCAGATCCTTATCAGCTATAAGCTGAATAGAAGCCAGATTTGCCCAATACTTGAGGCTGGTCTCAACATGCAAAACTTTGAGTAGATGGAGAAGCCTTTTTTCTTTAATATCTGCTCTCCCTGGATTCATTTATTTACACATTGAATTCTTCACGTGTGTGTGCCTTATGAGCTTTCAGCTTTGTAATGTGAGCTTGCTGAAGGCAGAGATCAACTTAGTAATTCCTCTCCTGCTCTAGCCCATACTCACCAGAGATTTTCATATATAGGAATCTGAATAAGTGGTTAGAATTATTATTTTGTGTGAATTTTTAAAAAAGTCTTATGCTCAGTCTTTAAGAGCCCTAAACATGAAGCAAATGACACCATAAAAGACAATATTTTCACAGGTTACAGGCCTCCTCTTAGCAAATCAGAACATCACAGGCCACACTCTGCTCAAAAAATGAGGAAAAAAGTGCCTTGCAGCCCAGAAATACTTCAACACTTTTTCAAGCCCTGAAATTAATATTTATATTTGGATGGCTTAACAAGGAATGTCTACATGCTACTTAAAGAGAGTATAAACTACCTTTGTATAGCTCCTTTGAGAGGGAAAGAAAGAAGCTAAGATTTTAACAATAGATTGGGATTTTCAAGACCATTTCTTTCAATCTTCTCGTGACCATAGTTACCCCCTTTCATAAATGTAGTATAGTTTTATATCAAAAATATAGATAACAGTGGCAGTCCTATTTTCAAAACAAGCCAGTTATTTACCAGTTGTAAATTTGGCTTGCCGTTACCTATGTTATTTTTGATAATTTAATAAGTATTTTATCTGATAGCTCATCCATATGATATTTTATCTAATTGTTTTTATATTTATTGATGTATAGGTTACGTCTTGCAGGTCATTTTTTTAGTTTAATATAGTATGCATTGTAAACATCCAGAAAATATAAAAGACATGGCTTACTGTCATCAAAAATTCAAAAGAAAATAATAAAAGTGAATGCTAATGTTAAATATGTTTTTCGTAAAATTCAGGAACAGTTTGACAAAATTTAAAATATTTTATAGGAAAAAAATTAAGTAGGTTTCAAAACACAAATAGGCTGCATATTGTCACTAAAAAGGGTACTGATTTAGAAGCCAGAAATTCTAATTCCAAATTTCCTATATATGACATTAATTGCCAATCATCATTTTCTTCCAGGCTGTTGGTTTTCTAATCTCTGTAATTGGGAAAGAGATGATCTGTAACCTGCTTTACTCCTGAGCTGATTGAGAGGTACAAACATGATACTGTGTGAGACAGTTTTTGTAAAATTTATTTAAAACAGTAAGCACAGATGGTGCTTCTCAGAGTTATCTCTACATGTAGATAGTCCATATTGAAAAAGGTAGCATTAGAAGCAATATTTATTTACAAACTTTTCTTAATGCAACATCATAACATGGTTTATTATTTTACTTGTTGATTTATTCAACAAATATTTCCTAATTTACATACTTGTCATTCGATCCTTTGGGTTACTGTGTCTGTAATTGCACTGGTTTGCCCACTTTTGGGCATTTGCTGCAGCCTCTTTGTTCCATTCCTGAAACAAGGACAGAAAAAAGATATCCACTTAATGTCTCAAACCTCAAAGGAGCATAAGCTTTATAATCAGGTTATAGGTTGATTTACATCATCATAAAATTTCTGTACAAGCATCTTCTGATTTTTATAGTAATCAAATGTATATATTTTTGATGTGCTTTTATCTGCTCCACAAAGAAATATAGGTAATATGCCTACCCTAAGTAATCAAAAAATCTAGGTTTATGGTCCAATTATTTATCACAGGACAGCAGAAACACCTAAAGATTTTTTGTAATGGTCCTGTTCTAAATATTGATAAACATGTGGAGGTGCTGAGATTGCTTTTCCAACAATGAAGTAATTAGCTGGCTTACTTCATTTCCAGTTCTTTTTTTCTTTTTTTCCCCCTCACTGAATATGTTCGGGAGACATGTGGCCTTTGGTACAGGGCCCAGAAAAGTAGATTGTTATTTATCCTACATGGCATTTATCTTAAAGGGAAAAGGTCTTTCTGATCTTAGATTAGGACAGATGAGATAAGGAGCAGAAAAACATAATGGCTTTTCACCATATGTCCAAAGATTAGGTTTTAATTCTGCCTCCATAATTTAAATAGCCCTATGAATTTGACGTTATGCAACCATTATAAAGAGAAGTTAAGAAATTCAGCTCTGCCCATTACACAGCTCAAATGAAATAAAAAAATACAGAGAGAACTTTGTAAACTTCAAAGTTATTAAGAGATATTAGTTGCCAGCCGCCTACTCCTTCCACAGCTTGTTCACACCCCTCTCCTTTGCAATATCACCTCTTACCATCTTCAGCATGTTTCTGGCAGGGGGAGATACTGCTCTCCTCAGTTCATTGTGCTTATTCACAATCTCCCTTTGCACTTGTGTTTGGGTGGTTAACAAAGCAGTAAAAGCGGGATCCTAAGGGAAAATAAAATTACAATTATTTTTTAACATTGTTGGAAATTGCACATAATAGTAACTATGTTAGTTCAAGGGAACAAAGACCATTTTTAAAAAGTGTTGCCAATGCTAGGTAAACATTGTCAATGACTGCCAAAGCTATGACTTTTTAATGGAAAAGTATTAGATGAAAGTTTTCAGAATGGGGATATAATTCATGGCATGACAAACTAAAATCTCCTCTGAGGCCACAAATATCAATTTCTGGGTTAAGAGAGGTCTTAATGTGATTTTTCTAAATATATGAGTGATAACATCTTATAGTGACAAGGGTACATGATAGGAATTATTAAGACATTCACACTCAGGCTGCAGCAAAGAAGTTGTAAAGATTGGGGCATATGATTTACCCTAAGACTCTAGGGGGAATTTCTGCCTGAAATGGTGTCTGGTATTTAGAAAAAAATGCTTAGGCTCAGCCTAAGTGCATGTGTAACATGCAATACTCTAGTAAAAGAGTTTTATGTATTACGTAGCAAATATTATGGGATCACTCAAAAGATAGTTTTACCACATTAAAAAAAATCTCCAAGGCAATTTGCGGGGTGGAGCAAAGTCATTTAATTAATGAACTTCAATACCCTCATGTGGCTAGGGGCTACCATATTGATCACCACAGCTTTAAACATAATTATGTTAACTACCTTGAGCTACTAATGAGTACTTTATGATGTACCAGACACTCTAGACCTTTTCACTTTTGAAGATTGATCTAGTAGCTTGCCATCCCTCATGGTTGCCTGAATTTTTCTGAAGATTTTTGACTTCAAACATACCTTATCTTCATTTGCTGGAAAAGATGGAAGCAGCCCAGCAACCAGGAACAACAGCACTGGGAATAATGTCATTGCTGGGAAAACAAAACCGGTGGAACAGGGATCTGCATTAAAATGATTGGTACATGCTGTTGAGTAACATGGGGGTGGGAGAAACGTAATGACCTCCATTATCCCAAATTCATTATTAATGTAACAGGAGAAGACGTCACATGGAGCCAGCAGAATGACAGTGGATTCAGCTTTCAAAGTATGCATTCAACTGGGACTATAAAGAACAAACCAAAATTCCCGACTGAAGCCCTTGAAGCATGCCTATAAATGCTAAGGACTTTCTACCTCCTTCTTCCACAGCTCCGCAGTCTTCTCTGTGTAACTACTGTCTTTAGGTTGTAGGAGTGGATTCTTCACAATAACAATTCAGTAGCTTCCAACTGTGGTTATTACTGGGATACTACTGCATTAGCCCTTGCTGATTTCCTTAAGTGCTGTCTACACTTTTATAAATATAACCTTATTAACATTTCTTCAAATTAGAAGTTAGCATGTGCCAGTTCTTTTCCGTCAGGGATCTGGCTCATATACTTGCCATTCTTCAAACCCTAGAAAGTCCTCTACGTATATGCTTTTCATGCATACCTTTAAACTACTCTCTTCAAGTTTACCCATGCAGCCAGCATCCTAACTCCTTTCCTCTCAAAACTTTCTTTAATACCATGCCTCAAATTTAAAAAGGCAACGTTTTTTTCCTCTGGATCTTAAAACAAAAAGGTAATAATTTGATTCTCATGTTTAAGGGATTACTAACCCTATCTGTATTAATATCCTTAATATGTTCACATTCTTTATCTCACTAATTCAACTTCTTAGAATTCTACTGAAATTATAAACTATACTAAAAAGTTTTAAGCATAAAATTTTCATCACGTTATCATTTATAAGGGTTAAAACATTGTAAATTAATTACATGCCTAGCAATAGGGAGATATAATGTCTAAGTAAATGAGAATACATCCTCTTATGGCAGTATATTAGACATAAAAACCACTATACATTTATGGTTGTTTTGTAACCTCAGAGAAGAAGCTTATGCTTCAGTGTTAAGTTTAAAAACAAGAAAGCAGAACAAATAGTATATGGTAGATCCTTAGCCTTCTGATTTGGACTGAACGTTAATAGAAGTAGTGACTCATCCTACAAAAGTTCTTCCTTCTTAGTTATTCACTGGTTCCTCCTGAACCTCAGCTCTTGGGGGCTGGGACTGGGTCTCCCTTAGACTATGAACTTAGTTAACACCAAATCCCCACAGAACTCCCAGAGGAAGAGCTTTCCACCCCAGACTGGTTCCCAGCACTAAATTCAACTTTCCTTCTCCTAACCAGCACCTCTGCACCCCACCACCCCACCCACTGTGAATCTAAGTATTGGGATGCAGCCTGATATACACTTGCAAAACCCATTTTCATGCTATTAAAGTCAATGTCACAAACCATCTCGTCCCAGCATCGCCCCACAATCACCCCGCAAATATGGGACTTTGCTGGTATCCATTTGTATCACTTTTTCAAAGATATTTCCAATGGAAGAACAAGAAAATGGGAGCAGGGGAGATATACTTTTGATAACAAGTGTGGTTTTATTTTGTCCAATGCATTAATAAATACACTTGAAGCCTGAAAAAAAAAAAAGAATCCACGAAAAATGATGTTGCCAGAATGCAGATCTGGAACTCCAGAAGATTTCAAACTACTAGTGTTATAGACCTTGAAACTCACTCAGAAATAACTTAACCTGGCCCTGCTTCCACTTCTAAATCAATATGTTGATGCCCTAACTCCTAGTGTGCTGTATTTAGAGATGGGCCCTCTAGTGTGTCTCCTGCAGAATTTGAGAGCAAAAGAGGAAAAACAGATTCTTATTTTCATTTGTAAGTCAAAGACAATTAGGTATTCTTCTTTCCTTTAGGAGACATTTATCAAGTTTTGTACACTGTATTCAGGATAACATGTTATAATATTGCTGCACATGATCAAGTGAACAAGACCTGGTTCTTGCCCTCAGAGTCCTGGTATATAATTACGGGAGCTCATCATTCAAGTACCCAGAGGGGGAGCTGGTTGAATTTTCTCATGTGTGCAAAAGAGGAGGGTAAAATTTTATTTCCTTTTACAGTGATCCATTCCAATACTTTATGGAGAGAGATGGGGAAAAATCTAGCACAATTCAGGGCTCAGAGAGTAAACAACTTGAATGAGATAAATATGATAAAGATGTAACATCAGCTTTAAGACCAATACTGGTGACAGAGAGTCGCTGTAATATTTCACTCCATCCCCACCTCTCCTCCCAAGGGACTACTGTAAATAGCAGGTGCAAGTGGAAAATGATTTGTTTGCAATTCCATTTAGTAGTAGCGTCACATAGAAGGTACTAGAAAGAATGAAAACAAAAATAGCCTCTCCTGTCATTCACTTCCATGAAGCAATTTCTAAGTGTATTAGTTATACATTATTTTCTGCTATTTCCTGGAAATAAGCAGTAGATTTCTCTTAATTCATTTCACTTGAAAGAGTTATTTTGCTATGTGTAAGTCACTGAGTCCTACCTTTTATATGGTTTTCTGTTCTGTTCTGGTTTTCCTTTTTCAAAGAAATTAATAATTTATCTCAAGTGTGATTAGAGAAAAACCAAATCCCTGGATTTCAAAGATTTATGATTTCAAATAGTGATGGTTTGCTACTAATTCCAGATCTACAGCAGAGCAAATTGTGTCTTTCTGAAGCATAAATGTATATAATACAATTAAACTGTAACATACTGTGCCTTCTTCACACTGATGTTAGGACCACTGGTATGTTTGAAACACTCCCTTGGAAAAGGAAATCATTTTATCAAATGACCTGATATCACTGCATATTGACTGACAACATATATCTACAAAAACTTCTATAGGCATATCTGGCCTTAACAGTCCATTTTGTGGAAATAAGGATTTGCAAATTAGGAAGTAGGACAAATTTGCTTAGTGCTAAGAGAAGAATTAATCAAATGGTCTATTTATAAAGCAAGCCTTTGGCTTTTATTTCAGGCAGAATATCAAAATAAGCAAGCTTCTTGCTGCCACCCCAAAATTAACTCTGAAAAAATTATAGAAGCAAGAAGGAAACAGGGATTCCAAGAAAATACTGAAAAGATAGTGAGAAAATCTGAGGAGAATAAAGTCTCTCATGACTTCTAGAATGTGTATATGGATGTGTGTGTGTGTGTGTGTGTGTGTGTGTGTTGTGTATAGTGAATGTGAAGGAGAGGGGAGTGCTGCATCCAACAGCAGTGGTTGGTCTAAAGTAATGCCTGTTAGTTTCTACTCTTGCCTCAAAACAATCATCGATTCCTCTTTATTTGCAAAATTCTGCAACAACAGAAAAACGCTTGCTCTAGTGCTATGTGTCAGCAAAGTAGCATCGAAGAACTGTAAGACCCATCCTGTGTGGGGCTGGATGCGGTGGCTAATGCCTGTAATCCCAGGACTTTGGGAGGCCGAGGTGAGCAGATCACGAGGTCAAGAGATCGAGACCATCCTGGCTAGCACGGTGAAACCCCATCTCTACTAAAAATACAAAAAATTAGCCGGGCATGGTGGCGAGAGCCTGTAGTCCCAGCTACTCGGGAGGCTGAGGCAGGAGAATGGCGTGAACTCGGGAGGCAGAGCTTGCAGTGAGCCGAGATCGCGCCACTGCCCTGGGCGACAGAGCGAGACTCCGTCTCAAAAAAAAAAAAAAAAAAAAAAAAAACCAAAAAGAAAACCACCAAAAAAAAAAACAAAAAAAAACAAAAGTACCATCCTGTGTGAAGAACCAATGATAATAAGGTCATGTGTGATAGCACTCTCCAGTGCTCTTATACTCACACCTTCTTACTCCCTAGTGTTGTATGGTTCAAATTAGATTGACTACTTCCTCCCAATGCTGTTTTTTCCTGAAATGTAATCTGAGGAGTGGATATAATTCCGGGATTGACTCATAAAAGACATAAGAATAATAGTAAATAATACATAAGCCCACTTCATAAATGAATTGCAAGAATCCTAACAAAATATTAACTCATCAATTTCAAAAATATATTAAAAATATCATGACCAAGTAAAATTATATGAGGACTGAAAGAATAATTCAAAATTAGAAAATTCATTGTTAAAATTCATCACATTAACAGACTAAAGCAAAGTAATATGACAAAAAATACGTCATTAAATTCAATCCCTGTATGTAGTTTTTTTTTTTTTAAAGAAAAAATAGAAGAGATCATTACTTTGGTAGGAAGCATATACTGCAAATCTATACCCAATATAATGGTTATTGGAGAAATTCTAGGTGCATTTCATTTAATATTGGGAACAAGAAAAGAATGACTAACACTTTTATTTAACACAGTACTGGAGAGATCCTAATCAAAGCCGTAAGAAAAGAAAATATATACATATATATGTATATACTATATACAAGTAATGTAATGTATACATTATATGTTATATATAATAATATAAAATATATTATTATATATAAAATATTTGTAACTTTTGTAAGAGAAGACGTAAAATTGTTATTGTTTTCAAATGATAAGATCATCTATCTGGAGAACACACCAAAATTAACAATTTTGCTAGATGCACTATCAACTTACAAAAATACCATTTCTATTACTGGAAACACTCAACTAGAATATAAGATTTAAGAAACACTTATAACAGTTAAAAAAACTATACAGTATCTGGGAAACAACAAAACAAATTTAAAAATCCTTTTTGGAGAAAATCTTAAAACTTTAATAAAGAACATAGCAGAAGTTCTGAATAAATTGAGAGTTTTGTAATGCTTTTAAATGGTACATGTTAGCATAAAGATATCAATCCTAAACTAACCTGATAATTGTTTACTTTAATTCCAATACAAATTTTAAGTGGCTTATGAATAACTGAGTAAACTTTTAAAAGAAGAATTGCTTGGGCTCAGTGGCTCATGCCTGTAATCCTAGCACTTTGGGAGGCCAAGGAGGGTGGGTTGCCTGAGCTCAGCAGTTTGAGACCACCCTGCGTAACATGGTGAAACCTCGTCTCTACTAAAACTACAAAAGTTAGCCGGGCATGGTGGTGCATGTCTGTAATCCCAGCTACTGGGGAGGCTGAGGCAGGAGAATTGCTTGAAACTAGGAGGTGGAGGTTGCAGCGAGCCGAGAGTGTGCCACTGCACTCCAGCCTGGGCGACAGAGCGAGACTCCATCTCAAAAAAAAAAAAAAGGAAGAAGAAAAGAAAAAGAAAAAAAAGAAAGAATTAATTATCTTTTCATATTAGTTATTAAGATAGACTTCAAACATTTGTTGACAAAAATTTAATATTATTGTAGGAACAGATAAATCAACTGGTGGAGGAAAGTACAAAACTTAAGAGACAGACCAAACATCGTAACATTAAAAAGCAAAGGAGGAAGAACAGACTATAGAAATATTTTAAAGGATTACGTGGATTAGAAAAGATGTCAAAAGCATTAACACATGTGAGTATAATGTGTGCACTATAGGTATAGACACATTTATAAACTAGTCACAGCACAGAAAAGTATTTGATACAATATTTTCTTACTTAAAATTTAATAGTTAATCTTTATTCTGATCACTTTCTTTCATCTTATTATGTATCTGTGATACAGAAAGCAGCCTATGCCAATATGCAAAGTTTGCAAAACTGCTAGACTTCATCAAGTAAGAAATTCCTAAAGATATCCAAATAAGAATAGCTGTCTTGCATTTCTTGAGAAGCACTTTTTTTTCAAGGATGAATTCCCTCCCTTTTACTTGAATTCAATAAATAACGTTACTGAAATTCATAGCAATTATCAGATTTACATTACTTGAGAATTCTGACACTCTTCCTCCCAATTCATCCCTGCCTGTTACAAATCAGAAGCCCCAATTTACCTCATAACTTATCAATGTAGGGTAACTCCCAGGCTTGAAACTTGTCATCAATTTAATTTCTTTGGATCCACTTTCAGAGGTCTTAGTCATACAGGCAGACATTCTAGATTTGGTTTTAACTAGCAGAAGAGGCAACACCGGATCTTCTATGGCTATTGCAAATACTCCCAGAGTTTCCTGGATAGCATTTAGCCACAGGGAAGAAAAGCATTTTACTTTAAAATCTTCTGTCTAGTGGTAAATAACCCCTTTCATGTTGTCATTAGGTAGTTCTGTGGTCTCCTACTATCTGACTCTTCAGAATCACTTCTAATATGCTACAGAAGATAAAGCCGTATGTGGAAATTGCTTCCTTAGATGAAATATGCACGATAGATATTATATTTAAATTACCTACATAAACATGACTGAGTAGACTGACTTTTGACTGAAAAACTTCTAAAAGCCTTTTTTTTGTTTTTGATCTGAGTGCATTTCATGAGGTAAATTGCATTTTATGTTGATGGTCTTTAATAAAATACTTTTTAATCTTGAGATCAGTGCTATAATTTTGTTTTGACCAATTTAAAACTTTTGCTATGGCATCCCATATAGCTGTATGTTTTAATATTAGTAAAAGTTACTGATGTGAAAGTATGCACACACATATATTCATAGTTTTTCATTTTTCTATTAAAAATAGTTCTAGTACAATTGTTTCCACAAGTCATAGACATGGGAATTAGTTATATTACTTTAGAATGAAAGGTAAAAATTTATTTAAATTTCAAACTGGATAAAAGTGCTTTTGGAATAATAAAGCTGTC
Source organism: Pan troglodytes (assembly GCF_028858775.2). Lineage (NCBI taxonomy): Eukaryota > Metazoa > Chordata > Mammalia > Primates > Hominidae > Pan > Pan troglodytes. The sequence goes on from NC_072403.2 coordinate 55,605,485, forward strand.
TATATATTAGCTTCTCAGCTTAAAATGAATATATTAAGATAATTACTCTCATTAAAAGTTATCAATAAACTTTGGAAAATTGTAGATAAAATATACAAATATATCACTTTATCATTGATAAAGTATAAATGTGTTGTTCACCTTGAAATAAATAATGTTCACCTTGAAATAAAGGAGTTATCACTTACCAGTGGTTTCCAGAGCAGGATGAAGTATTCGTTTCATCTATTGACAGAAGGAAGGTGCAGAGAGAGGTTAGAGCCGTATATATGAAACACCTATTTCCTGTTTTGGCAAATTCTGGTTGTGCAAGTAACTCTAGATCAACAAGGCCTGAAACAGGATTTGTCATACCAGTAGTCTCAAATTTCATTGCTGGTTTTCTAGTCATGATTTTGAAATTATTTGGTGATTCCTCAAATGGCTTTTAAAAATAAATTGCTATATCAAGTTTTGTAATTGTGCATTTATTCTTTGAAGTTCATATATTACAATTTATCCATGTTTTTGCCAGTCAATAGTTTGAAAATTCTTAGCCCAATTATTAGCATCACAACATTAGAGTTTTCAGAATTACTTCTGTTGGATTGAAATTAAGCTCATAATTTTTATGAACTCTAGAGAACACAATGTTTTTTACAGCTATCTAAAATGTTTTTTAATAATCTATTGGACATTACTGTTTTGGATAATAATTTTATCTTTTTTTTTTTTTTTTGAGACGGAGTCTCGCTCTGTCGCCCAGGCTGGAGTGCAGTGGCGCGATCTCGGCTCACTGCAAGCTCCGCCTCCCAGGTTCACGCCATTCTCCTGCCTCAGCCTCCCGAGTAGCTGGGACTACAGGCGCCCGCTACCACGCCCGGCTAATTTTTTGTATTTTTTTAGTAGAGACGGGGTTTCACTGTGTTAGCCAGGATGGTCTCGATCTCCTGACCTCGTGATCCACCCGCCTCGGCCTCCCAAAGTGCTGGGATTACAGGCGTGAGCCACCGCGCCCGGCCAATAATTTTATCTTTAATGTTTGTAAATACAAGGCCACAGTGACTCTCAGAACTCAATGGCCAAACACACCATAACTCATTGGTATTTCTATATTCAAAGATGTGCTGTATTTACTTTTATTTTCTGGTTGTATAAAATTAAAGATAATATTGATCTCCATGCTAAATTATCATTATTTGGTTCTGTTCATCTATGGAAGATGTCAATCATTCCAGGCTTGTTTCCACAGCACAATAATGAAGTGGGGTGGACTAACAATTTCAGATTTCCTCTACTTCTAAAATACAATAATCTTAAATATTGAGTTTATATAAATAAAGAAGTATAAATTAATAAATCACAAGTAGCATATACATAGCACGCAGACATTTCTGCATGCTCATATTGGCATATAGATTGCACCTTGTGGTGCATAATTCAATAGTTTCTGTTCATTTTCATTTTTATATTTAGCTTTATTGATCAATGTGACAAAATGTATAATCACAGATCAATGTCTACACAATAGGCACATTTTAAAATTATAGTTAATTTTGAGTTCAAGAATTGGATACTTCTAAATGTCTGTTATAAGAGAGTTGAGAACTCAGAAACTCAGGTCGGATTTTACCATTAAAAAATGGTTAACCATTTGCTGCCATGTCTCCAAGTAACTCCTAGAATCTGTTTACTTTATGAACATGTGAAGTGGAAGCTCTCAATAAACCAAATCAGCTATGTGGAAAAAATCACCATGGAACAACCTTCTACACAATCCTCTTTCTGTGGCAAAATGTATTTTGTGGGGAAGGACCAGACCCAGAAGCATCCACAGCCCATTTCTTCTCTACTTAGTGGTGTAGAATGTTGTTAAAAGCTTGATATTTCTGTTTTAGTGGAAATGGGCTAAATTTCTATACCAATGTGTATTGGGAAATTTTTATATTTTATTATTTTATTTTATATCATATTTTATTTTATTTGAAGCAGGATCTCACTCTGTCATCCAAGCTGGAGTGCAGTGGTTAAATCAGAACTCATTGTAGCCTTGAATTTCTGGGCTCAAGGGATCTCCTATTTCAGCTTCCCAAGGAGCTGAGACCATGGTGTGCACTACTATACACAGCTAATTTTTTAAATTTTTTTGTAGAGACAGAGTCTTGCTATGTTGCCCAGCTAGTGTCGAATTTCTGGCCTCAAGCAATCCTCCTGTCTTGGCCTCCCAAAGTTCTGGACTTACAGGCATGAGCCACAGCACCTACTTTATTAGGAAATTATTATTCTGATTGTAAATTTTCATATTTATCATAAATGGGAATAATATTAATTGTATTTAATTGTGATACATAATATATGTAAGCTGCCTGCCATGTAGTAAGTATTTCCAGTGTTAATTCTCTCCCACTTTATGCACTTTTCTTCTGTATCTAGACAAACCTACCCCTAATATTTGTAAGCTGTGGGATTGCACTTGAGTTTTAGGACATGGTTTGACTTACTAAGCTATAGGCAGTTCTGTGAGAAATTACCATAAGTAGACACAAAACAGTATAAAAAGGAAAAATATTTTTGCCTCATTATTCAAACTTGATAGTTTTTCTCTAACTTTTTACTGAATTATGACTAAATGACCACTAGATGCACCATGATGTAGAAGGCATTTTGCTTGTCAAATATTGGTACATTTATTATTAAGCTAAATAAGTATATGTGGTCTTTTTGGGTCACAAAATACCATACACACGTTGGACTGACAGACTGACTTCAATCTGACATTCAGTGTCCAAAATGGCTGTTTCTAGTCACCTTTGTTCTCTCATTTCCCATGATTAGATTGTCTTTTCTGTATTTACGTGTCCCAAGGTCATTGCTGGCCCTTCATGATCCATGTCTCCCAATTTTAGCAGTGAGTGTCTTCCAGCTCTTATTTGGATATCTCAGTTCCATTTTAAAAGAGCAAATAGTTTGTTCCTGTATATACATTTTAATCTATTCCCACTATTCTATTGAAACTTATCAATAAGTCTCTTAGCGACTGTTGCTATTAATCATTACATTTTGTTTTAGGAATGCTCCTTTTCTTACTCTTTAAAATTATTCTTCTATTCCTACGCTTTGACTAGTACAGTGTAACCAGATTTTCTATAATATGAATAAATAAAGCACAGCTTCCATCTCTTCCTAGTCAGCCCTTCTCTCATCTTAGATACAACAACATCTGAATGCTGCCTTCCTGGGATTTCTACACTGACCACCCAAAACTGATTAGTTATTACAAGGGCAACTGGGATCCCGGCCTTACAGGTGAACTCTTGACCCAGCTTTTTATGACTTTTACTTCCCCATTATTACCAACTACCTATAGTTTACTGATTACAGTCTTTGGAAATTGCCAGGTCTGAGAAATCCTTTCTGAGCTTCAGTTTTCTCTTCTCTGAAATGTGAATTTTCATATCATACGTTGGTTTTAATGACTGAAAAGCAAAATTTGTGTATAAAAATGTACTGAATACATAATTAAACTATTAGTGCGATGCTTGGCATGTGACACTCAATAAATGGAATTATTAACATTTGTATTATTATCCCTTCCAAAGCCTGGTATTTCCTGAGTACATAAAAGTCTTCCACGAATGCATTTTGTTTGATTGAACTGCCAATTCAGGAGTCTTTATAAGAAGTCTTTCTTGTTTTAGGTATTTAGGAAACAATCATAGTTTAACCAGAAATTCAAGTGTTTAAGGTGCAGTTCTGTCAAAGCCTGTCAGGGTGACTTTAACAAAATGATTGAGCATCTCTCATTTTCTGTATCCTCACCAATAAATTAAGGAGCACAGACTCAGGTGCATTTTAGAATTAGAATTAATTTTACTCTGCTCTCATTAATAAATAGTAGATTTATAAATCTGTTGTTGTTTTGTTGAATTATCCTTTAATATAATGGTTTAATTTAGTGACTTATTAATTTCCAAGAAAGGTATAGTCTATGTGTCAATTTATTTGCATTGTTCTCTTGCTTCCTCAGTCCCTTTGGTTAATATCCTGATTCCTTTTTGTCACTCAATGCCTAATTATATGAGTGAAATATCAGAATTGTAAATTATTTATGTGTTTCACCATTCAGTGTATTATCTATTACACACACACAAACACACATGCACACACCCATATAAGATCACACGATCTTAGGTCAGGTTTGCAAGAAATACACTGAGACACAAATTATATTGGCTCTGATTTATTGAGGAAGTACATTGCAGCAGAAAGGAAAAGAGTGAAGCAGGTCAGGGGAGGACAAAGAGCTAAAGAAGAATGTGTTCTCAGGTAAAATCTAGTCTTCCCTGATTCATAGAGGCAGTGCTGCAGACAGCCTTTTTAAACCTATGAACAGTCAGTCATTAGTAACAGTGGGGAGATGACAAGGTGGTTCTCCTCTGCCAAAGGCAATTCTCTTGAGAGGGGGCAGATGTGGGCACAGTAGCTAATTCTCACAACATCTGGGGGACAGAAGCATTGCCTCTGGGATGGGATCTCTGTGCAATACCTAAACAGCATCCACCATAATATGGGATAATATTTGCATTATTACAATAGTTGCATATTATAAAGATGATGTAAAAAACAGTGAAGGTGCTTGTCATGATCACATGATTCATTTATCTCATTTTAAAAGTGAAGGAGCAGACAAAATAACTTAAAAAGTCCTTCCATATTTAAAATTATGTATGTCTCTGTTTAAGGAAAAGGGAAAACAAGGCTCTGTCTTGCTTCTTTCACTAATTGGACGTATTTGTTTGCTAAGTCCTTGACTCTTGCTAGTCTTGGTTTTAATCCAATTCTGTTTTCTTGCCTGTAAAATAGAGACAAAAATAATACCTAGTGTTGTGAGGATCAAAATGTTGGTGTGTAGAAAACATTTTTTGACTGTACTAACCTGAGTGCTAAGAGAACTGAAAAATTCTGTCCCTGAGTTACTGAAGCAGTAAGACTAGCATGTGAAAAAAAAAAAAACTGTAGAAAAACATATGAATCCACGTGATTGGTGATAATATCTGTATTGCCCATTGTAATGGCTGTAAGAATTCAAGTAGAGGAATACACTTTATGGGTAAATAAAAGATGTTTATATACCAAAAATTGGAGATGAGTTGGTATTAATGGATGGACAAACTTTGGGCCCGAATGAAGTTAACAAATCCAACTTTGATTTTTTTCAATGTACATATTTATTTTTAAAATTGACATACAAAATCGTATGTATTTATAATGAACAACATGTGTTGTAGTAGAGTAAGTCCTCATACATCACAAATAGGTCCTGGAAAATGATGCATAAAAACAGCATTTTTTTCTCATTGACATTATAATGAAATGATGTTGAACAAAATGATGTTATTAAAAGATGTGCTGTATGTTGTTTCACTTAAAGTCGCAGTTTCCAAAAATGTATTGACTGTGTTAAATGAGGACTTACTGTATAAATACATTGTGGGATGGTTAAATCTAGATAACTAACAAATGCATTACTTTTCTTAGTTTTTATTTTTGTGGTGAGAACACTTAACATCCACTCTTCTAGCATCTTTTCAAGAATATAATATTTGCCATTAACTGTAATTGCTACGCTGTAAAATAGATCTCTTGAACTTACTCCCCTCCAAACTGTACATGTGTATTCTTTAACCAACATCTCAACATGCCTTCTTACGTCCCACCCATAAGCTCTAGTGCCCAGCATTCTACTGTTTTCTTGACATGAAGTTTTTTAGATTCCACATATGAGTTAGATCATACAGCATTTGTCCTTTGTGTCTAGCTTATTTCACTTAACATAATATCCTCCAGATTCACTCATGTTGTCACAAATGGCAGGATTTTCTTATTTTATTTTTATGACCAAATAGTATTCCATTGTATGTGTATGTGTGTGTGTATGTGACATATATATATCACACATAAAATGTGATATATATATATATCCCACTTTCTTTATCCATATCCATAAGGTTGCTTCCTTATCATGGCTATTGTGAATGGTGCTTCAATAAACATGAGAGTGCAGATATCTCTTCAACATACTAATTTCACTTCCTTTGGATATAGACCCAATAGGGGCATTATCAGATAATATGGTAGTTCTATTTTTAATTTTTATAGGAATCTCCATAATGTTTTTCATAATAGCTGTACTAATTTAAATTCCTACCAACCAACACAACTTGGTTGGTAGTAATAGAGTCCTAGAGAGGAGTCTATTATTAACAGAAAGGTTACTCTTTGTTTTCAGTTTCTTTACAGTTATACTTGGAAGAGAGGCAGTCTCTGGGACATGGAGGCTTATATTAGATATTTGCTAATGATAAGTCAGTTAAGATGAAAAAATGTGACACTGCATACATAATTAATTCCAATGTATCTTAAGCTAGTAGAAACAGCATATCTCTTGGCTTATACCCTATTTTAAATAATTCTGTTTATATGTTTATTTGATATAATCAACCAGTCTGTGACAATTTTCCTCTTCAATAAAATGATTTTTAAACTTTTATTTTAGATTCAGGGGTACATGTGCTTTTGGTGTCTTCATCATGAAATCTCTACCAGTTTCTATGTCCAGAGTGGTATTGCCTAGGTTATCTTCCAGGGTTTTTGTAGATTTGGGTTTTACATTTAAGTCTTTAATCTGTCTTGAATTGATTTTTTGTATATGGTGTAAGGAAGGGGTCTGGTTTCAATCATCTGTCTATGGCTAACCAGTTATCCCAGCACCATTTATTAAATATGGAGTCCTTTTCCCATTGCTTGTTTGCTCAGCTTTGTTGAACATCATATGGTGGTAGGTGTGGCCTTGCTTTTGGATTCTCTATTCTGTTCCATTGATCTATGTATCTGTTTTTGTACCAGTGTCATGATGTTTTGGTTACTGTAGCCCTGTAGTATGGTTTAAGATGGGGTAGTCTGATACTTCTAGCTTTGTTCTTTTTGCTTAGGATTACCTTGGCTATTTGGACTCTCTTTTGGTTCTGTATAAATTTTAAAATAGTTTTTTCTAGTTCTGTGAAGAATGTCATTGTTAGTTTGATAGGAATAGCATTGAATCTGTAAATTGTTTTGGGCAGTATAGCTATTTTTATTATATTGATTCTTCCCACCCATAAGCATAGGATGTTTATCCATTTGTTTGTGTCATCTCTGATTTCTTTGAACAATGTTTTGTAACTCTCCTTGTAGAGATCTTTCACCTTCCTGGTTAGCTGTAATCCTAAATATTTTATTCTTTTTATGGCAATTGTGAATAGGGTTGCGTTTCTGATTTGGTTCTCAGCTTGACTCTCGTTTGTGTATAGTAATGCTAGTGATTTTTGTACATTGATTTTTGTATCCTGAAACTTTCCTGAAGTTGCTTATCAGCAGAAAGAGCACTTGGGCCAAGACTATGGGGTTCTCTAGATATAGAATCATATCGTCTGCAAAGAGGGATAGTTTGACTTCCTCTCTTCCTATCTGGATGCGATTTATTTCTTTCTCTTGCCTGATCGCTCTGGCCAAGATTTCCAATACTATGTCAAATAAGAGTGTTGAGAGAGGGTATCCTTGTCTCTTTCTGGTTTCCAAGGGGAATTCTTCCAGATGTGGCCCATTCAGTATAATGCTGGCTGTGGATTTATTATAGATGGGCTCATTATTTTTAGGTATTTTCCTTCAATACCTAGTTTATTGAGAGTTTTTAACATGAAGAGATATTGAATTTTATCAAAAACCTTTTCTGCATCTATTGAGATAATCATATGTTTTCTGTCTTTAGTTCTGTTTATGTGATTAATCACATTTATTGATTTGCATATGTTGAGCCCATCTTGCATCCCAGTGATAAAGCATACTTGATTGTAATGGATTAGCTTTTTGACGTGCCACTGGATTCAGTTTGCAAGTATTTTATTTATTTTTTATTTATTTATTTATTTTTTATTTTTTTGAGTATCTCACTCTGTCACCCAGGCTGGAATGCAATGATGCAATCTCAGCTCACTGCAACCTCCACCTTCCAGGTTCAAGCGATTCTCCTGCCTCAGCCTCCTGAGTAGCTGGGATTACAGGTGTGCACCACCATGCCCAGCTAATTTTTGTACTTTTAGTAGACATGGGGTTTCACCATGTTGGTCAGACTGGTCTCAAACTCCAGACCTTGTGATCTGCCTGCCTCGGCCTCCCAAAGTGCTGGGATTACAGGCATGAGCCACCGTGCCTGGCCACAAGTATTTCATTGAGGATTTTTGCATCAATATTCATCATAGATTGAATATTTTTCTTTGTTGGGTCTCTGCCAGGTTTTGATATCAGGATGATGCTGGCCTCATATAATGAGTTGAAGAGGTGTCTTTTCTCTTCAACTCATTGTAATAGTTTCAGCAGTAAAAATATCAGTTCTTCTTTGTAAATCTGGTAGAAATTAGCTACGAATCTCTCTGGTCCTGGCTTTTTTATCATTGGTAGGCTATTTATAACGGATTCAATTTCAGAGCTCATTACTGGTCTGTTCAGGGAATCAATTTCTTCCTGGATCAGTCTTGGGAGGGTGTATTTGTCTAGGAATTTATCCATCCCTTTTAGATTTTAGATCCCTTTTAGATTTCCTGGTGTGTGCATAGAGATGTTCATATTAGTCTCTGATGGTTATTTGTATTTCTGTGGGGTCAGTGTTAACATCCGTTTTGTCATCTCTAATGGTGCTTATTTGGATCTTCCTTCTTTTTTCTTTGTTAGTCTAACTAGAAGCCTGTCTATTTTATTAATTTTTTCAAAAACCCAACTTCTGGATTTGTTGATCTTTTGAATAGTTTTCTGTGTCTCAATCTCATTCAGTCCAGCTCTGATTTTGGTTATTTCTTGTCTTCTACTAGCTTGGGGTTTGGTTTGCTCTTCATCCTGTGGTTCTTTTGGTTGTCATGTTAGGTTGTTAAATTGAGAGCTTTCTAACTTTTTGATGTGGACATTTAGTGTTATAAATATCCCTCCTAATACTTCCTTGGGGTGTGTCCCAGAGATTCTAGTATGCTGTGTCTTTGTTCTCATTATTTTCAAAGAACTTCTTGATTTGTGCCTTAATTTCATTATTCATCCAAGAGTAATTCAAGAGCAGGTTGTTTAATTTCCATGTAATTGCATCTTGTTTGGTGATTTTTCTTAGTCTTGATTTCTATTTTTATTGTACTGTGGTCTAAGAGTCTTTGGTATAATTTTGATTGTTTTGTATTTGCTGAGGATTGTTTTATGTATTATTGTGTGGTGAATTTTAGAGTATGTGCATTATGGTGATGAGAAAAATGTATATTCTGTTGTTTTTGGGTGCAGTGTTTTTTAAAGGTTCAGCAGATTCATTTGGTCCAATGTTGAGTTCAGGTCCTGAATATTGTCATTAATTTTCTGCCTCAATTATCTGTCTAATACTGTCTGTGGGGTGTTAACGTCTCCCACCATTATTGTGTGGAAGTCTAAGTCTCTTTTTAAGTCTTCAGAAACTTGCTTTATGAATTTGGGTCCTCCCGTGTTGATGCGTATACATTTTGGATAGTTAGCTCTTCTTGTTCAATTGAACACTTTACCATCATATAATGCCTTTTTTGTCTCTTTAAATATTTGTTGGTTTAAAGTATGTATTGCCTGAAATTAGGATTGCAACTCTTGCTTTTTTTCTGATTTTCATTTGCTTGGTAGATTTTCCTCCATCCCTTTATTTTCAGATGATTGTCATTGGATGTGAGATGGGTCTCTTGAAGACAGTATATCACTGGGTCCTGCTTTTTTTTATCCAGCTTCCACTCTGTGCCTTTTAAATGGGAACACTTAGCCTGTTTACATTCCATGTTAGTATTGATATGTGTAAATTTGATCTTGTCATTGTGTTGTTAGCTCATTATTATGCCAGCTTGTTTGTGTGGCTGCTTTATAGTGTCACTGATCTATGTACTTAAGTGTGTTTTTGTTTTGTCTAGTAACCATATTTCCTTTCCTTATTTAGTGCTTTTTTCAAGATACAGTGTAAGGCAGATCTGGTGGCAACAAACTCCCTCAGTGTTTGCTTATCTGAAAAGGATCATTTCTCCTTTGTTTAGGAAGCATAATTTGGCTGGATATAAAATTCTTGGTTGAAATTTTTTTCTTTAAGAATGTTGAGGCTGGGCATGGCGGCTCATGCCTGTAATCCCAGCACTTTGGGAGGCCGAGGTGGGCAGATCACGAGGGCAAGAAATCAAGACCATTCTGGCCAACATGGTGAAACCCTGTCTCTACTAAAAATACAAAAAATAGCTGGGTGTGGTGGTGTGCACCTGTAGTCCCAGCTACCTGGGTTGCTGAGGCAGAAGAGTCACTTGAATCAGGGAGGTGGAAGTTGCAGTGAGCCGAGATCGTACCACTGCACTCCAGCCTTTTGACAGAGTGAGAATCCATCAAAAAAAAAATGTTGAATATATGCCCCTAATCTCTTCTGGCTTATAGGGTTTCTACTGAGAGGTCTGCTGTTAGCCTGGTTGGGCTTCCTTTGTAGGTGACCTGCTGTTTCTCTCTAGCTGCCTTTAATATCCCTTCTTTCATTTCGGCCTTGGAGACTCTGACGATTATGTGTCTTGGGGATTATCTTCTCGTGTAGAATCTTGCAGGAGTCCTCTGTATTTCCTGAATTTGACTGTTGCCCTCTCTATTGGGGTTGGGGAAGTTATCAAGGACGAGTTCCTGAAATACATTTTACAAGTTGTTTGCTTTCTCCCAGTTGCTTTCAGGGATGCCAGTGATTCATATATTTTGCCTTTTTACATAATATTGTACTTCTCAGAGGTTTTGTTTATTCCTTTTCATTTTTTCCTTTATTTTTATCTGACTGTCATATTTCAAACAGCCTGTCTTCATGTTTCAAGATTCTTTCCTCAGCTTGGTCTATTCAGGTGTTAATATTGTGAGTGTATTGTGAAATTCTTCTAGTGTGTTTTTCACATGCCAGGCTGGTCTCAAACTCCTGACCTCAGGTGATCCGCCTGCCTCAACCTCCCAAAGTGCTGGGATTACAGGCATAAGCCACCACGCCCAGCCCTTGGTTTGCTTTTATTGGATTTTGCTGTTCTCCTGAGTTTTGGTGATCTTCACTTCCAGCCGTATTTTAAATTTTATTTCTGTCCTTTCAGCCAAATCAGTCTGGTTAAGAACCCCTGTTGGAGAACTAGTGTGATAGTTTGGAGGACATAACATACTCTGGCCTGGCTGGGAGCAGTGGCTCATGCCTGTAATCCTAGCACTTTGGGAGGCTGAGGCGGGTGGGTCACCTGAGGTCGAGAGTTTGAGACCAGCCTGACCAACATGGTGAAACCCCATCTCTACTAAAAATACAAAAATTAGCCAGATGCGCTGGCACATGCCTGTAGTCCTAGCTACTTGGGAGGCTGAGACAGGAGAATTGCTTGAACCCAGAAGGCAGAGGTTGCAGTGAGCCAAGATTATGCCACTGCACTCCAGCCTGGATGATGGAGGGAGACTCCATCTCAAAAATAAATAAATAAATATATAAAATAACTATTTTTGGGTTAAAAATCTAAGATTATCCCCAAGACACATAATCATCAGGGTATATATATACATATATGTGTGTGAGTGTGTGTATATATATATGTATATGTGTGTGTGTGTGTGTGTGTGTATGGCCTTTTGAGTTGCCAGAATTCTTGCATTGTTTCTTTCTCATATCTGTGTATGATGGGTGTTCCTTTAATTGTGGTGTAGATTGAGTACAGTCTATAGACTCCTTTGCTGGGTGTTTTCACAGGGCTAAGGCTTTGTGCAGAGTCTTTTTAAATTTGCAGCTGACTTATTTCTTGTCTTTGGTTTCACAGGGGGTTATGTTAGCAAGGTATTTTTGGTGTCAAAGCTTTGGGATGTGATCCAGTAGGTGGCTCTTAGGCATTTTGGTCAGTAGGCAGGCTCTTGCTCAGTCATGTGGCTGTCTTATATTTTCTCACAATTGCAGCTCCCTCTCAGTACTCAATACTCTGAAATTGTGGACGCTTCTTTCACTTGAGTGTTGGTTGTAGATCATAGCTTGGCACTCCCAGACTGCCAACCACAGCTCTGGGGAGATCTCAGGGTTTATGTTTCCTCCCTAACTTGAAGGCAGCAGAGGAAGTGACCTACCTTAGCAGTGGTTGAAGACGAGGTCTCTTACTTGTCTCCTGGGGGCTCTGCTCCAGAGAGATGCAGATCATCAATTGATCAGTGTAATCAGCTCAGGATGGGGGTCGGTGTGGTAGGCTCAAGCCAGGAGTTCTGTGCCTGATGACAAGCACTGTGGGTGGCTGAATGGGACCTGGTCTTCTTTCCTCTGGGTTGACTGCTGCTTGTTGGAGCTGTGGATAAGGCACTTAGGTTCTTTTCTCCTTCGTTAGTATGGGAAGTACCACTGCTACTCTCTCTGCAGTGGCAGAGAGGCTTTCGGTTGCCCCTGGGGAAGTTTCAGCTGGGGCAGTTGGGTGGATGCCTTGCTGGCATGAGCTTGAGGCTCTGCTTGTTGGGGAGCAGGGGGTTGATGGCTCACCAGGAGGAGAGACTGGTCTCCTCTCCATATGGTGACTGTGGCATGCTGTAAGCTTGGGTGTAGCCCTCAGGTCTTTGTTTCTTCCCCAGAACAAGGGCAGCAGGGATAGAACCACTGCTGTGGCAGTGGCAGAGGTGCTGTCAGATGCTTCTGGGAGCCTCTCCCCAGGGAAACTTTGGGCCACTACCAGTAGTTTATGCTTAGCTGTGGGTGGGGTGACTGTTCTTTGGTCATGAACTGGGAGCTCTGCCTGATAAAGAGTGGGGTTTGGGAGTTCCCAGCAAAGAATGGCTAGGCACCTCTCTGTATGGTGGCCTTGATGTGCTGGAGGTGCCAATGTAGTGACTAGGCCCTTTGTTCTTTTCCCAGCCCAAGGGCTATTAGGATGGTACCACTGCAACTACAGTGGTGCAGGGGTTGCAAGCTGACTGTTGGATTTCATCCTCAAACAAATGCTGGGATACCTCTGATTGAAGTGGTCAGGTGGGGGTAGGGTGGTTGTACTGGAGTCCCAGGTTGGTTGGCCCTGCCCAGGAAGAAGCGAGGACCAGGACCTGCATGGAGAATAGTCCGGTCACCTTTCCATGAGTTAAGTGCTCTGTACTGAGGGTCCAGACCAGACCCTGGTCTTCACAGACTCTCCAGAGCCTGGAGATAGCACTGGTGAGGGCTATGAGACAGCAAAGATGTCAACCCACCCCTCCCACTGGGAGCTCTGTCCCATGGAGTTGCAGAGCTGATATTGACTTGATAGCCCCAGTGGGGAGTGGGTGAAGACCCAGGCTGTGTGGACCCATCCAGTGAGGAGATATGGGATCAGGGACCCATGTAAAAAACAGTCTGGCTACTTTTCCACAGGGCTGCTGTAGTATGCAGGGGATCCAGTCCAGTCCCTAGTCACCTTGAATTTTCCAGTACTTGAAGGTATCAACAGTGAAGGCTGCGAAACAGCAAAGATGGAAGCCTGCCCTCCCTCTGGGAGCTCCATCCCAGGAAGGTTTGGAACTGCTGCCAGCTGGAAAACACTGGCAGGGGTGGTTGTAGACCTCAGTTGAGAGATTCTGACCAGTGAAGAGAAACAGGATCCAGGACCCACATGGAAAAACAGTCTGGTTACCTCTCTGTGTAGCTCCTGCACTTTACCAGGGTAACTGCTCCAGTCCTTAGTTGTCTTGGATTCCTCAGAGCTCAAAGGTATTAATAGTTAAGGCTGTGAAAGAGCATAGATGGTGGCCCAAGACACCCCTTGGGAGCTTGGTCTCAGGGAGGTATAATACTGCTACCCATAGCTGAGTGAAGTTCTAAGATGTGGGTCTTATCCAGTGAGGTGCCATGGAAGCAAGGTCTGCAGACTGTGGCTGCTCAGGCCCCTGTATTCAGCCCCTTTCCTAGAGGTATGTGTGGAGGTCTAACCTCCCATTTTGCCAGAGCTGCAGCCACTTTTATTGGGAAGCTCACTTGGGGCTCCGTGTGTGTCTGAGCAGCTGCTCTTCTAATACTCTGTGTAGCTCTGTGTGTCTAACTGAAGGCCCTGGTGGAATAGGTTCATGAAGGGGTCTCCTGACTCAAGAGTTGCAAAGATCCATGGGAGAAACATCAGTACCTGGGAGTGCTCACTCACCACTTCCTTGGGCTGGGGAGATTCCCCTGGCTCCACATTGCTCCTGGGTGGGAGATATCCTGCCATTCTTTTATCCATTCTTTGTGGGTTGAATTGTTTTTCTGATGAACCCTAATGAGTGTACCTGGATGTTTCCACTGAAGGTGCTGTATTTACTCACCCCTCTATTTCTCTCCAATGGAGTGGCACACACTACCTGCTTCTAGTCTGCTGTCTGTTAAAGACTAACTTGCTGTAGCTTGTTTAGTATAGGGTCATATGTGACACTATCATTTCATAAATTTTCATAATTAGGGTTGTGTTTTTGCTCAACGCTTTAGATCAAAGTTTTAAAATCTAAGCACTGAACCACTGCTGGAAATAATAAGGTCTTGGGAATGAAGCATCTGAAGGACAATCCAAAACTGAAGTCCTGATTTCTGACAAATAAGAATCAATTTTCTCTTTTTTTCTGTAAACTTTGACATATGTGACAGGACTGTGTCTATAATCTGAGTATGGATATAAGCATCACTAGAATTAATTGTTCAACAAATAGATATACAGAAATTAATAGCATCCACTGTATTATCTTCAGATATCTAGGACAATTTTGTGTGTGTGTGTGTGTGTGTGTGTGTGTGTGTGTGTGTGTGCAATTGGCAGATATTATATCTTTATTGTTGCTGAAAAACCAGAAAGAAGGAAGATATATTTTGCTACTTGAGGAGGAAGTTTGAGAATCCTGTGGGCAGTGGCATAATTTATCCTGTGAGTGGCATAATTTCTATTGACATATTTTGCTCTTGGGAAATAAACAGAGCAGTGTTTACACATGAATACAACATTAAAAAATCAGAAATTAATGGTGAATGATTTGCAAGTAATCTTTTTGGTGGTAATCTTTTTCTTAACTTTGGCAATATTTTTCTATGAAGAGGACTGTAAATGGATAGCCACCTTGTACAGGTATTGTGTTATTGCTATTCTCTTTAAGGCCAGGTTTAAAATTATGAATGTAGTCTTTGATTAATGTTACCTAACAAGAAGTGCTCAGTATCCTTGACCACAAAAAAAGCATTGTATCTTCCAAGTGATAACAACTCTCACTTCAGTGATGAGAATTAAATAATGTTTGCTTTCTGTTCTAATTCTTCTTTGCTTCCTTATTTAACATTTTAAGAAAAAGACATTTATCATAAAAATAAATTACCATGTTCAACTTTTGTATTTGTAGCATACATTTAACTTCTGTCTAGTTGATTTATATAAATTGAAATTGTTGTAATTATCAGTAGTATCTTTTATGTATCCAATGAGAATTATACCTGTAAATTAAAATACTTGATAAAAAGCACTTGGGTATATGTCATCTGTCATTTCACACATCCTAATTGCTCATGACTAGTTCCTAAAAAATTCAAATGTCAAATTAAAGGAGTCATTATTATACTGAAAATGTTGAGAGCCTTTTGAGCAATGACATACTGTTGCATTTTTTAAAACCAATCAGATTACAAGTCTTTAAATATTAGTGGTGACATTGTAAATGAGAATAGATAATTTGTTTTAGACAGTCAACCTTGGTGACATAAGCTTATGTTTCTTTATTGAGAGCAATTGTAAAAAGCCAAATTGTTTCCTAAGATGAAAGATAAATACATCTCAGGCAAGACTATATTTTCTTTATAGCTCATTTAATTGCTTTAAATTTTTTATCTCCACAATTTCTTTCTGATCCCTAAGCCACAAATTATACGCTGCCTCTTGGTTGCTCAGGTGTATTTCATTTACTTTACCTTTCTAATGTTTTCATCTTAAAATTTTATTGGGCTCAATATGAAGATGATTGATGCTGAAAAAGAACTTTGGTTACATTTTCACGTGTGAATACACAAATATAAATGTTATCAGAACTTTTGTTTCTCCGAATAGTATCATTTTCTTTTATTAATAGTTATGTTCAAAACATGTCATCAAAGTAGGCCTCAGTAGAAATGTAGTGATGTAATTATTGCTATTAATTTGCTTACTCGAAGGCACATAATTTCTCCAGCTCTAGCTAGGAAACTGCTCCTGATATCTATCTCATAAACAAAGACTAGAAACCAGGTAAGTTATTTCTTTGTTTTCTGTGTGTTTTAAAGAAACACAAATTAGGTATTTTGCTACGCACCTTCAGTCTGGGCTGAGGTCAGTAGCGATGGCTTTTCTCTGATCTATATGGGTATCCCTTGGCAGCTTGACTAGGGCTGGAGGATCTACTTCTAACATGGTGCACCACATGGCTGACTGGCTAATGGCAGCCTATGTCATAAGACCTGGGCCTGGAAATCAGAGCAGCATCACTTCTATCATATTCTATTGGTCAAGCAGTCACAGACCCCAGATTCAAGGAAAGAAGACATAGACCTCGCCTCTCAATTGGTAGAGTGTCAAAGAATTCCGAGGTTGTATTTTAAAACCTTCAAATTACCTTCAAAAGTTTTATTTATTATTTATTTATTTATTTTTTTTACCAACTTGCTTCCTGCCTCTGGCGTAAGTGGCCCATACGATTCGCTCCTCTCTGGCTTCTTTCCAGAAACTCTAGAAACATTCTCACTTTATAATATAGAGCATTTCACCTCCCTCCAGCATTGTATTGAAACGCTTTGGGCTAACTTAGCCACTCCAGATCCCAAAAACTGGGCCAATGCACAGACCAGAGAGAAGCTTGGAAGCATTTGGCTTTCCCTTCCCTTCTGCCACAATGCCTGAGAAGGGAAGAGTAAAACAAAGTATTTTACTTCTGTCCAGTGTGAACTATGTTATTTATCTAGAAGCAACTTTGGTCATTTTTGGTCATATAGACTTTTCACCTTATTTCCTTTGCACAAGTACATGGTTCCCTGTCTTCTGCGGACTCACTGTAGCTGGCCTCCTGCTCCTCCTCCCTGGGCTTTGCCTTCCCCTGGGCCTCAAGACTTGACTCTGTAAATCCTTTTCCTCAATCTCCTACTACCACATTCCCATGAGAGTTGAGAGTCATGAGACTGTAGAATTAAAAATAAGTTATTTACTTTCAGAATATAATGGTTGTACAGGCACTGGGTAAACATTCTTACTCTAAAAAGGAGAAATCAGCCAAAAGCAAGGATTTCTTGGAAGTTCAAAACCAAGCAGGGCAGACATTAAGTCTGAAAGCTCCAAAATAATCTCTTTTGACTTTATGTTCTTCATCCTGGGCACACAGGTGAGCTCCCAAAGTCTTGCTTAGCCCCATCTCATGGCTTTTCTGGCATGCAGCCCATGTGGCTGCCCCCACAAGTTGAAGTTGAATTCATGTGGCTTTTTCAGGCTGAAGTGGCATACTGTCAGTTGCTCAACCATTTTGGGGTCCAGACAGTGGCTCCACTTCTGCAGCCTCACTAGCCATTGCCCAGAAGGGAACCCTTTGTGGTGGTTATGGTCCTATGTCAGATGTCTGCTTGAGTACCCAGGCTTTCCTATACATCCTCTGAAAACTTTGCTTCTTAGAAATTTCTTCTGCCAGATAGCCTAGGTCATTACTCTTAAGTTTAGCATTACACAAAGCCACAGGACATGGACACCATGCAGCCAAGTTCTTTGCTATGATGTAATAAGGGTGACTTTTGCTCCACTTCCCAGGAAATTTCTCATTTCCATCTGAGACCTCCTTGAATGGTCTTTACTGTTTAGGTTTCTGTCATCATTTTGTTCACAGTCACAACCAATTTTTAAGATGTTCCAAACTTTCTCTTTTTTTTTTTTTTCTGAGCCTTCTAACTCTTCCAACTTCTGCTCATTGCCCGGTTCCAAAGCTACTTCCACATTTTCAGCTATCTTTATAGCAACAGCTCACTTCTTGCTACCATTTCTCTTAGTTCATACTTTGTGATTATTGCAAAATATCTGAGGCTGGGCAATTTATGAAGAATAAAAGGATTATTTTGCTCACAAAGGTGATGACTGGAAAGTTTAAGATTAGGCATCTGCACCTGGTGACGGTTCTAGGCTGCTTTCACTCACGGCAGAAGGTGAAGGGGAGCTGGCATGTGTAGAGATTACACAGCAAGAGAACAAGGCGGTAGGAGGTGCTGGTCTCTTCTTAACAAACTCTCTCAGGAACCAATAGAATGGTAACTCACCTCTGAAGGAGTGATTTAATCTGTGGGTGAGGGATCCACTCTCATAACCCAAACATCTCCCATTAGGCCCCACTTACAATATTGAGGCTCAAATTTCAACATGAAGTTCGGTGGGAGCAAACATCCAAACCATTGCATATGCCCAGCCTATCTAACAGGATAGTTTAGCCTGGCCTATGTTAAACATGCCCAGAACACTTACATTAGCCTACAGTTGGGCAAAATCATCTAACACAAAGCCTATTTTATAATAAAATGTTGATTAACTCATGTAGTTTATTGAATACGGTACTGAGAGTGAAAAACAGATTGGTTGTTTACCCCAGTGATTGCCTGGCTGACCGCGAGCTGCGGCTCACCTCCACTGTCCAACATCACAAGAGAGTATCCTACCACATATGGCTAGCCTGAGAAAATATCAAAACTCAAAATTTGAAGAATGTTTTCTATTGAATGTCTATCACTTTTTCACCATCCTAGAAAAACCCAGGTTGAATCATCATAAGTTGGGGATCATCTGCATAAGCCACATAGTATTTGCTGAGAACTTGGTATGTATAATTTATTCTGACTTCCATGGAGAGAAGAGAGAGTATGCAGCTCATTTGGATATATTAATGCACTGCTCCTAAAAGCAAATAAAAAACAGCAAGGTGCTCACCTTTTTTTTTTTTAAAGCATGTGGATTTTTGTCTTGTTTTATGTTGTTTTGTTTTGTTTTATCCTAAACCCACTGACTCAGAATCTCTGGAAGTGGAGTTTAGACTCTGGCATTTTCAGTAAGCTTCCCAAATGATTCTTATATTTGGGGAAATCTTTTGAAAGCCAAACATGTGTTGAACTACTTGAAACTTTTTCAAAGCTGGTTAGAATGACCATCTAAACTGTGGTACTTTAAAAGAGAAAGAAGACACTATTAAAAAATTATTGCAGAACAACCTATGTATATATATATATATATATACCAAGAACTTCCCAGAAAATCAAGAAATACTTTCATTTTAGTGAGAATGGAATACTAGGATACATGTCTTAAACATAAAATCCAGAACAGACTAAATGTTTTGGATGTATACTAGACTGTTAGCTCCAAATTATCCCTGTTCATTTCAAGTTAGAACTGCAACTTGTCCCTCCAAGATATTGCTAGTATGAGCTCATCTTTTACATTGGAAGCACCACAGTCCTAGATTGGGCCAGGCCCTCAGTTATTCTCCAGATTATACCCTTATCTTGTTCTTACTCTTTCCAGTTTTCGTCTTTCTTCCCTTCTTTCTTCCTCCTGTTACCAGAGCAATGATGCATAAATGATCATTCTATCATGTTTAAAATTGATTGTTCTCCCTTGATTTCAACTCTAACAAGGAACAGCAAAGACAACAAAAATATACACTATATAATATTAATATGAATAATAAAATATATAATGATAAAAATAACAGAGTTCTTATTTAACCAGTATATACCAGACACCATTTGGCAAATTACTGCTCTCCTTACCCCTTCAACTTCTCCTTGCCCTACTCTGGAACCAGCCTGACTTCTGCTTTCAGAACCCAAATGAACTGTCCCACAATCTAGCAACCACTAAGTCTCAAATTGGCCCAGAAGTGTCCTGCTGGACCCTGCTTCAGTGCTATGACTTGAAAATGTTTTGCTGGATCAGTGTCTGTGTTGTACTCATTATGGTTCATTTTTTAATATCCATTCTGAAAATATATAATCTGCTTTTCAGAGTATTACAAAATATGTCATAATTTGGCTCCTTCATATCTCATCTGTTCTATGCTTCAAATCCTCCTACTCTATGCTTCATTGCTGCAGAAAATGACATCTTCCCTTCCTATGTCTTCATGCTTTTGCACCTGCTTTCCAGATCACTCTTTTTTCCTACTTTTCTTTCCCCTAAACTTTTACTTACTGCTTGTAACTCACCTTGATTAACATTTTTTTCATAATCGTCTTCCCTAGCTCCTCTAGGCATATTTGAATGCTTCTCCTATACTCACATTTTATTCTGTACATATTTCTAACTCAGTTTTTAAAATATGGCTATTTATTTGTATGTTCATCTTCCTTCTCAACAGTGGTATTCTTGACCTCTGTGTTCATGTGTTTTTGTGTGTATTTATCTCTAGTCCTTTGTACTTTTCCTGCATATATATTGACCAAATGAATAGATAATGCTAACTTGAAAGAACACATGGTTTTTAAAATGTTGGTTAAGATTAGTCAGATAGGGATTCATGAACGTGATACATTTTCAGCTGTACTTTGAAAGAAATAACGGACATGTTGGAATGGAGAGGAGGTTGATTTACACTGTCAACAACAGCGATATCAAAAAGAAAAACACAGAAAAATAAATTAATACAATGGTATTTGGAAAATGTAATTTGGGTTAGTAACTGAATGAGAGAGAAGAAAGAGCGTTATTCTTGCAGCATTTATTCTTTCATGCCAGTTTGAGGAATTCAGAGCTACACTATTGGAACAAGTAAATCCAAAGCTTTATTTCCACACAATAACCCTGGGTTTGTAACAATTGGAAAGTTTGTTCTTTCCTGGGCTTGGGTCCAACTCTATACAATATCACCATCTGTGTCCCAAAAATGATTCAAATCCACGGTGAGCACTGCTATACTCCTGTGCATGCGCCTTCTTTGAGCTCATCTTGTTTTTCTCTCAAAGGTTAACTAATGATTGCTTTGTCCTGCTCATTCATTGTCCCTTAAGCATGTAATGTAGTTGTTTGCCAAATGTTAATTCCCTTTATATTAAGGCTCAAGGAATAAAGAAATCCATTTAGTGATTTATCTGGATGTTTCTCCAGTTGGCTCTGAGTTTTTGTTCTTTGATATGTGACCTTTTTATGTTTGTTTTAATACTTCACTGGTGTCCAAAGTTTATGGTTCAGTCCCTGTGGCTGTGAAACTATTTCTTGTCCCTCATTGAAGAAAATACCTCATCTACCTTTAAAATGAAGCTTGTAGATTAGCTAACATTGTTTTTTACTACCTTTTAAAGGCTATTATTATTTCTAGGATACTCACAAAGTGAAAACAATCTAACCATCAGGTTAAATAACTTCCACTGTGAGATTTTACTATTTCCTCCAAGTTACACAAAAATGAAAGTGACCCATGTCCATTTCAATGTAATCTTAAGCAAAAGGAAAAGTTTTTACAACCTGCCTCGGTTTACAAAACTAATTATAATAATAGGTTTTTTGTATGTAGATAACAAGTACTGACCCTTTCATATGGTGTCTGATCAGGTTATTTACTCAAGTGATATTGGCCTTGGAAAGTCTCTTTCTTATACGGGTTAAATAAAATTTTCTTCTGTCTGCTGGATAATTTTTTAGATTTAATTAGCATGTGCTGTTTTCCAGGTTTCAAAACATTTTTCTATCTTGGGTTGGGTCTCCAGACATTCTTGATCATTTAAATGCTTATTTCTTCTACTGCTTGAAAGGTACCTCTTGGCCTAGGGAAACTCATGAAAAGGGAATACTGTATTTATATGCATGGTTCTCAAGATTTGTTATGAGACAGTTTTCAACAGAACCATTGTTGCTCTTCATTTTATTGTTTAATTTGTTTTTCAGACTTTCCCTCTACCAACTCCATGCTCCAGAAGTGTTGCTTTCTACAAATTGCACTTTGTGTTTCTCAAGCAAATCACACTCCTCCTCCCTATTGATGTTGCAACCACACTGGATTTCCTAACATTTCTCAGTAAAAGCTCATTCCCACTCCAGGGACTTTGTACTTTCTGGACTCTCCGCCTATGTTGCTCTGTCCCTCACTCTCTCTCCTCGTAGCTTCATGGCTAGCTTCCTCATATCTAGTTTGGCTACCTCTAATTCCTTCAGATTTTAATTCAAATATTACTTCTACTTAGAAAAGCCTTTTCTGACTCCCTTAGATTGTGTTACACATATAGGCCATTAATACAAATTTACTGAATAAATGACTGGGTGGGTCTGATATTATACATGTCATATTTGAGGAAATGAAGAGATGCTGAAAGTACTGGAAGTGTATAGATGAAATGAGAAGGCCGGAAATAGATCCTATTAACATTTTCCTAACACTTTACAGTTTACAAAGCACCTTTGCATATGTTATATCACTTGAATTTTTAATATCTGTTAGAGAAAACTCTTACTATCTCCATTCTACAGGCTTAGACAAGTGAAAAGACCTCAAGATCACATAGCTAATAAATAGAAGTTGGAATTATATTCTTATCTCCATATTTAATATATTGTCCTCTATGGCATGCTGAAATCCCCTGACTTAAGTTTGAGGTTTACAAGAATAGATATTCCAGGCAAAATGTCAGAAACCTGAAGTGTATGATAATCATCAGAAGTTAATTACTTTCACGGACATTCAAATTTCTTCTTTGCTGTAGGAACAAAGGAAAAAGCTTATCCACAGTCCCATGTGTTATCTCTGGCTGAGCCTCTTCCTAATTATATTACCAATGGCTAACTGTCTGCTTTAATTTTCTCTGTTGTAAATGAGGATAATTATAGTATTAGGTTGGTGAAAATTAATTGTGGTTTTTGGCATTGAACGTAATGACAAAAAACACAATTACTTTCGCACCAACCTAACACAGATTTTATAAAGGGATTGTGAGAATTAAATTAGTTTATTTAGTAAGACTTCACAAAATTGCCCATCACAGAATATTGCTTATACAGGAAAACTGCTATTATGGTTACTGTCATTGTTATTATTAGTATTGTGTAATGTGCTTACTAAAGACCTTCTCTCCTCTCAAGAGAACAGAAAAAAAAAACCCATAAAATTTGTGACTATTTTATCTGCAATTAACTTTTTAGGACTTCTACAGTTTATTGCATGGGAGGAGGAGTCTTCCTTTTAATCTTTAAACCTTTGGTTGAATGTGGCTTGAGCCTTGACACTTTTATTCTGAGGTTTCAGCTAGCCCTAAGCAGGAATTTCTGAGATGGATATGTCTCATTGATCTTGGATTTGATCTGCAACTATAAGTTACAAAAGAGGGAGGTCTTACTGTGAAATACATCAGAATGTAAGTAGACTCATATTATTTCAATAATTGAAAGGACGTTAAATATTATCTGTTTTCTAATCCATCCCTTAACATGGATACACAGTCCATGCCCGTTTTCAGTAACCATGGAGAGTTTAGAAATTTCCTGCTTTGAGATTATTTGACAGTGTATGTGTGTGTTTTAACTCTTCAAGACTTGTTTTATTGGGAATATGTTTACTCTCTTCACAGTGTTCCAAAATAGATCTTGCTCATAGATTTTATTTATATACCAATCATGTTTTGGATATAGGGATCTCCTATCAGAAGATTAGAGTCCACTGGCAGATGCTAACGTTGTACCTAGTCAAGAACAACTGGTAAATTTCCAGGATTTGGTTCCATTTGCAAGAGAGATGCTAGGATTCTTGATATGAAGAGAAGAGCAATGCTTAAGTTCTCCATAGAGACTCTATGCACAGAAATTTCCTTCCTATTCTATGACCTTTGATAAGATTGCAGTAATAAGACGTAATGTCTCCCTATAATTAGTCTGATATAGTGGTTCTCAACCCTATCAGATCCAATGCTTTCTTCTTATCGTAAATTTTAAATACCATTCCCTGACAGACATTATTCTGGAAATAAATGCAGGGATAATATATCCTTGACTTCTAGAGTGTGCAAAGCCCTGAGAATATAGTTTTTTTGGTGCCTCTTTTTATTTAAACTACTTGACTTACCTAAAATCAGCAAGTAAGCATAGTCCTAGTGGCCCAATATTATTTAATCCCGATAAAACACACACACACACACACACACACACACACACACACACACACAGGCAGGTGGGAGTGATCCACTCACAGGCAGCCTACTTGGAACTGAGGCCTTGCCACAGAGGCTGAGACAACCTATAGATTCAATCATGATGCCCTTGGGGGCAACTAGATCCCATGTATGGAGCAGAGATTTGGACAGCAGCTCAAAGGGGGAGAAATGGAGACTAAGAGCCACTCAAGTCCTAGACTTGGCTTAGAGCACACTTCTAGGACAGTACCACTGGCCCCAGCCTATCCCAGCCACAGAAGGGAGACTTAGATATTTTCAAGAAAGGTACTTTAAATAAAAGCAATCCCCTGAGATTCAGATATAGGGGCAGGGGCCCTGCTTGTTAAACATTTTTTTTTAAGATTGATGTTAGTAACATAATATATAACATATATTACACAATATATGTTATATATTATGTTATTAACTAATATAATACTAAGAACAGTACTGAACATTTTTTAAAAGAGTTATGTTAATAATATAATATATAATATATAATTTAACAGAGAAATTAAATGAAAGTAATTCATAATGTTACATATACTTTAATTCAAAAACTTTGTTCCACAACTACACCAGAAAATGTAATGAAATTCTCAGATACTTACAGCCTCTTTTCATGAATAGATTTGTATTTAACAAAATAAGAACATCACAAGCCCTTATTTACAGGAAGTATAGAAAATAAAAGAACAGAAGTATAGACAGACACCAGAAAAAATAGGATTAGTATAGTTAGAGACCAGACATATTTGTATATGATAAGAGAAAGAGGGAAATAACCTTAAATGAATTTGCGATTACATGACAAAGCAAATTAAAGGTTGATAAATTGAAAAAATAAGGAAGTAAGAATTTCTTGTAAATGAGCTCAATGTTATCTATAAATGCACTGATAAAATAACTCCTTGGACTGTAATTTGGGTCCCGGGGGATTATTGTACTTTGGAATGATTCCCTTGAAAATTTCTAAGTCCTATTCTTGTGGCTGAGACCAACTGGGTCTACAGTGACATGCAGAAAATGTTGCCCATGCCAAGATAGGTAACTACATGGGCTCCAGTACCCATTTCTCCTCTTTAGATTGCTCTTCAATCCTGTATATATGGGGTGAAATTGGTGAAGATTCACAGTAATTATATCTGCTATACTGAATTTCTAGCACATATTCAGGCATACTTTAAGTTACTCGCATTTAAAATAAACTTGGAGACCACGTTCTTCAAGAGGCAGTAGGGAATATAAGACAGATTTAAAAAACAGTGATTTGAGAGGTTGTAGAGGAATTATGTAATCTGCTGTTGAGGAGAGTATTGAAAATGATTGAAGATTAAAAATGGTCCTTGACTCCAAAAAGACTACCTGTGTTGTGTGGTAAGAAAGTTGGAAGGGGCCGATGACTTCAAAAAGGAGATAGTGTAGTGCGAAGTTAAAAATATCTCCCTATTTCCTGGTTTCATCTGTCTCTATGTGGATGGTAGAATCAGAGATTCAGTAGAAGGGTGTCTGACAGTCTACTAAACCATTTTCACATTTTGCTTTCAAACTCTGTGCTTTCCCAGGAATTGTTTAATTAGTAGCATGCTGTTAATGTGTAGTATTCACTGCACATTTGAAAATAGTGTGGATTATATTTATAATCAGAAAAAAAGTGTTTTTGCTTACATAATTCGTTTTTACCCAAATGAAAATATCTGAAGAACCAGAGGGACCACAAAAGAGAAATCAAATTTGTCTTCAGAATATAATTAATTTCATGACATTTATTACTCCACTTATTGAATTATTATAATTTCTAGTTATTAAAAATTCTGTGAGGAAATAAATTAAAAAATAGGTTAGTTTGTGCATGTCAATCATATATTTGTTGGCTTATTTTTTTTTCAGTTAAACATGGTTCTAATCTTGCTGTCCCACTTGTTGATAATGTTCTTCAATCTGAAAGTCTCATGATTCTTTGGACCACAATCATAAATCATTAGTATTTTTATTTTTATTTTATTATTTGCTTTAGGTTATGTTGATGTTGATTTGGCTTAATTTTTATTTTTATTTTATTTTATTTTTTATTATACTTTAAGTTTTAGGGTACATGTGCACAACGTGCAGGTTTGTTACATATGTATACATGTGCCATGTTGGTGAGCTGCACCCATTAACTCGTCATTTAGCATTAGGTATATCTCCTAATGCTATCCCTCCCCCCTCCCCCCACCCCACAACAGGCCCCGGTGTGTGATGGTCCCCTTCCTGTGTCCATGTGTTCTCATTGTTCAATTCCTATGTATGAGTGAGAACATGCAGTGTTTGGTTTTTTGTCCTTGCAATAGTTTGCTGAGAATGATGGTTTCCAGCTTCATCCATGTCCCTACAAAGGACATGAACTCATCATTTTTTATGGCTGCATAGTATTCCATGGTGTATATATGCCACATTTTCTTAATCCAGTCTATCATTGTTGGGCATTTGGATTGGTTCCAAGTCTTTGCTATTGTAAATAGTGCCACAATAAACATACGTGTGCATGTGTCTTTATAGCAGCATGATTTACAAGCCTGCATCAGCACTAGTGTTCTCTTCTACCTAGGTAACCTAAATCATGATAAAATTCCAAGATGACAGGAAAGTACTTATAGGAGTAAACTAATTATTTACATTGGGCATTTCAGAACTCTCCAAAAGTTTAAGTAGTAATAGTTTATGTCAATTTATAGGGAACAATCTAAATTTCTCATGATACCTTTATTTGCCATCTGAGAGGCCTTATGTTTTTGTTCTGGTTACTACTTTTAGGCCAGTTCTACTAAAAGTACTTCCTCTAATCTTTTGATTTATTGTAAACATCAGTTGAGGGAGAAATACAATATAATTGTTTATTTAGTTCTATTTGGATGTGCTTTACAAATTTTTAGTCTCTTTAGGCTAGCACTAATTCTATTCCATTCACTAAGTAGATCTTTTCTGTATCATCTCACAGTCATTTCTGCATCTAAATTCTTAAAGTTAAATAAGTGGTTTGTTAACTCTTACTAATACATATATGAGCACTTTAGATACAACCTGAGAGGGGCTTCTGGCTGATTTCGGTCAGGGCTGTTTTCTTTTACAGACTTAAGAGTATATTTTGGTTTGAGGGTGAGGGGGATTATCAGAAGCTTGGAATGCTCCTGTTTGAGGCAGAAGTTTTATGGCAGGGTTGGAATGTCTCTGGGAGGAGGGGAGTTTATCTTGGGGCAGATATCTTTCTGGCCAGACGGGGGTAATCTCCAGGCTGGCATCTTCCCAGCCAGAGTGGGGTTATCTCACGGCTAGGATGTCTCTGGTCAGGGAGGGGTTTGGAATGTTTCTGGTTGGAGGTGTTATTTGTGGTTTATGGTCGTGCTGACCTTAGTCATTAGGTTGATGCCCTTTGGATTTAGGTGGTTTTTTATTAAAGTGAACTTTAGAATGAGGGGCTTGTCCAAGATGGCAATGCTCCTGCTCGGTCAAGCATAATCATATGTACAAAATAGAAATAGATTTATGTCATTTAAAGTGGTGTTTTTTTTTAATTGAAGTGTCACTCAGGGCTACATGAACAGTTTTGAGAAACATGTGGGCCCAGATAATTTTATGGGAATTCTTTAATTCCATGGCTGTATTCTCTCCTAAGATCATTCAGACAAACAATATGACCATAGGTGTTTTTTTTTTTTTTTTGCAGATTTTGTGTTGATTGAAACTTTGTGCTCATTTTAGTTTCTTATCATTTCCACTTAAGACTGTGTGCTTCCCGTTTTACAACAGAAAAGCAGCATTCACACATCTTGAATCACAAGTTGCCTCAAGATGCAAAAGCCTTGATAAAGGGACAATCTGAATTATTAGTATAAAAAGAAACCTCCTTTAATTAAAACAGCAAAACCCCATGGTAAGTCCTTAAGTCTGACCTTGTCATAGACATATTCTGTTAGAGAAAATCGTGGTATTAGAAACAGATATTTAGGCTGGGTTGCAATGTTCTAAATTTTGATATATTATGGAGTGAGGTAGTGGGAATAATGATAATTTTCAAATAATCTTGTGCAGCATCTATCCTCCAGCTATTGTCATCAAAGACTGTATTGTTATTGAAGGAGAGTCTTTTACAAACAATGTAAGAAAGTTTTACCATGAAATATTGAAACCAAGACGATAAAATATAGGAAGTCTTCTAATTTTTTCTACTCATCTACGTATAATCTTCAGATTAAATATATAAGATTTATTTTGAAACACCTACTGTAAAATATTGATTTGTAATGAATTTGTCCCATCTTCACCTTTACCACTTTCAGGAGAGACAGCTTTGTGGCTGCTCTCATTAATTGGTGTCTCCACTGCATACTTTTTGTGATTTCACTGAGGAAGAGGTGAGAAGTTCTATATTTCCATCTCTGGTTAAAAGAAACATATAAAGAGTTAGAGTTTTAGATTTTAAAAAATATTTATATTTAATTATGAAATACTATAATTCTACCTTTTTAAAAACTTGAGCAAAATTTCTTGCCCACAGTTATGTGGCTATGAAAAAATGTTAATAAAAAAAGAGGTCTAAACTGTTATTTTTAAAATGAGGAACACATTATGCATAAACCATGGTAGCCTCTATCCTTAAAAGTTATAATGTGTCAGCAGTCTCTAAGTGGTAGGGTTATTTTTCTTCAGAATAAAAAATAAAGCCAGTCTTTCATGGGTCTGTACAAACAAAAATGGTCAATTATTACCAAAACTAATATCAAAGTATTGGAAAACCAAAGTGTGTATATATAAGCATACAGCTTCTTAATTTCCTTTCTCATGAAGTCTCAGAAATACTTTCAGAATCATTATCCTAGCATGCCCAAATTCAGAAAGTGTCCCATGAAACAGTGGTCCCTAGTAGTTGGAGCACAGGCTGTAAAGAGACTCCATTACTCAACCTTGGACCAGATGATCATTCTCTTTCTGCTTTAAGATTTTATTCATAAAATGAAATAATTAAGATTCCATTCCGAGATTTTATTTGCAAAATGGAATAATTCTACCTTATAGTGTAGTTCTAAGGATTACATAACATACCATTGGTAAAGTGCTTAGTCCTGGGATTAAAGTAAGTTCTCAAAAATGGAATCTATTATTAACCCATGTGAAAAAAAGAATGGTTTCAATTTGTCATTTAATTGATTCATTAATAAAAACTTGTCAAGCTCCTATAATGGATCAGACAATTGTTATGTGTTTTGAATGTCAAAATTAATAAGACATAGTTCTTCTCCAAAAGTATAGGGTGGAATATATGCATAGCCACATAAAAATAGAGCAAGTGCATTGCTTGACACCACTGAAGCAGCTATCTAGTGAACAAGAGTAGTCTTTATTCTTCCCATGGCTACAAAATAAGGAAAGATATAGTATTCCCTCAAATTAACATGTAAAAGAGAAATAAAAGAATGTGTTTGTCAAAATTTCAGTACTAATATGGTGGCCTTTATCATCACTGAGAAAAAGGATGCATTAAAACTTTAATTATCAAAGCAGGCTTTAAACACCAAGAAGAATGACTGGAGATCAAGGAGAGTATGTTTCACATACTGAAATATATCAGAACATAGCTCACCCAAACTCTCCAAGGACACTGAAAGACTGCAGCTGAACAAAGAACTTAACAGGTCTTTTAAATAAGACTGATCTGACAGTTTATAAAAATGGTTTCCTGTAAATACTTCTTTCCAAGGGAACTCTGGTCTTTTGAAAATGTTTTTAATCCATTTAACCCTGAATAGTTGCACAGATTAAACCATTTTCTTATTATTAATAATGTAAATGCATACCTATTTTGAACTTTCTTTCAAACACTGTGGTAAGCACTTCACAAATATTGTATCCATTGGTCTTGTTAAAAAAACACTTTTGACAAATTAAATTTAACAGAGTTCATTTGAGCCAAGAACAATTCATAAATCAGGCAACAGTTAGAATCAGAAGAGTCTCAGAGAGCTCCACCCAGCAGTGTGTGCGGTGCAATTTTATAGGATACCCACAGAAGCAGAGTTGAGAAATGACCTGATTGGCTACAGCTAGGCATCTGCTTTATTTGGGCATGGAGTGATCAGTTGGCTACCTATAATTGTCTGAAACATGGCTGCTTGTGATTGGCTGAAACTAGACTCTTCCTTGTACTCCTAACTTAGGTTTGAGACTGTTTACTTATTAATTTAAGTTGTAATTTGCTTTGTAGGGACTCAGGGTATGGAGACAGCCTCAGGCTAATGGCCTCCTGCTTATTTATCAGTCTTCACACACAAAGACACACACACGTGCACACAACTAATATATCTTAATATCATTTCCATTTTACAGATAAAAAACAAATAAGAATGGTTATGTCCCTCATTTTAAAAAAACTATGTTTGATCAACAGTATGTCTTTAAAATAAGGACATAACATCTCAAATTTAGTGAACTGATTTTCCTCTTGGCTGATGATTGCAAAATAATATGCTCAGTCTTTCTACTGTTTGTTTAGAATTATTCTATTCAAAGGATTAATATTATCATGAATTAACTGAATAAACAATTTCACCATTAAGTGGTGTATCTGCTTGCTTCAGAGCCAAAATAATCCTACTGGTTCTAGTTATTTGATAGACTGTGAGAAATTATATATGATTGATTACTTGAATATTGATAATTTTAAATTGGCTTATTGGTAGAGTGTTTAGACTAATAAATATAAGAGTTTATGGAAAGGTAATAGTCATGCATTCTCACCTTTGCATCATTTTTATACAATGCGACAATATATAATGCTTTGAAGTATTCAGATAATTTGCATATAGTATGACTGAATTGGAGATGTCTCCATATTTTGCAACTTGCTAGGTTACAGCTGAGTGTTTGGAGTGCAACATTCTTTTAAAAGTCACGAAATAACTGTAATTTGCTCAGGGAAGTCTTACAGGCTAGACATTCTTTGCCCCTCCAGATCTACACTCAGTCTCTCTTTACCGTTTCCACTCCTGGATCTGATTCCTCAGAAGTTCTCTTGTTTTCTGGCTTTCTATTTGCCAGAAAACAAGATTCTGCCAGTGAGAGACATCATCAGGAAATCTAAATGTGGAGAAAAGAGGTTAGGCATTTAATTCCACCTTCCTCTCTAGCCCGCACCTCAAGCTGAAATTTGGCTCTGTACCTCCTATGCAACAGCTTCTCTCTCCAGCTACAGCTTTCACTAGTCTCTGATAACAGCTCCTTCTCCTTATAAATTTCTGGTCTAGGGCACCCCCAGTTGTGGGCCCTCAGGTACTTCATCTTAATTCTTAACCCTACCCATACTTAAATAGATCCTTCAGTAAACTGCTTTGAATTAAGTATTTCAGTGTGCCTCCTAGGGTGACCAACCATTCTGGTTTGCATGACACTCATGAATTTATTTTAGCACGAAAATCAGATGCCCTTGCTACACACGAGGACAGTTGGTTACCCTCAGCTTCCTGACAGAGACTTGTCTGATCTAGATGGCTAAGATAGTGAGGGTCTGGTAAAAATATAGGCTATGTGGTTGAAAGAGAGGGAGATATTTTATCTGGAAAGAGAGTATGTTAAGTTTTGCTTCAAGACAGTTGGCTTATTTTATAGTAAAGAGTGTAGAAAGTTTAGAGAAGGGTCAGAAGAAACCATGTGTAAGGTGAGGATATAGAGTGTCTAGCATTGTGGTAGGTGATTTTTATAATATTATATATATATCTCACCATGCCATAAATGTGTTTGAGTAAAGTAGGGTCTGTAAATAGTACAGCTTACCAGCTCAGTAGACAAGAAAATCGGTTGCAGTCATTACATAAACTTAATCAATCTAAAAATTAACCTACAATTACCTTAGAATATCTGTCAGAATTTTATATCTATCTCTGAAATTAATTGAGAATTTCTAAATAAACAATGAATGAACATGAGTGTCAAGTACCTTTATATCATTTACTTAGGCATAATTATATAAATAAGTTAAAAATAATAGGTAGCAAGTAGAGTTTTGATATAAATTTCAATTTATTCTCTGCTAAGAAAATCATTAGTTTCTGCTGATGAGATAGTCAAACAATTCACTCTCAATATCTCATCACAGTCACCGGTTCCTCTCCCTTCATCACTCTTCCTGCTGGTACAGTATGCAGAACTAACTTTTTGTGTCTTTGATTAATGACTTCTCATTACTTGTATAGGAATTCAACTTTTTTTCTCTAATGATTGATTATCCTGTATCCTGGGTAGCTCACTTTCTTTACTGTAGCATGCTATAATAAGTGGAACATTCCGTTTCCTTTGACAAGAAAAAAAAATTCTTGATTGTGAAAATGAGGTTCCTGTTATGTAGCAACATGGACATTGTTACACTTTTGCTCTCATTGTACAATTTGTATTTTCCACATATCTCCCAATATTACTTTCAATTTATAAAATAACAGCATCACCAACAATAATAAATTGATAGCTGCAAATCTACTATATGCCAAATACTGTGCTAGACCCTGAAGTAGAGAGTTGAATAAGATGTAGTCTCTGACCTTCAAAAATTGAGAGAGGGATATGGCAACAAAACATTCCAATAATATTAAAGAGTAAAACAACAGGTTTGCACAAAGAACAAAATAACCCAAAAGTGTGATTCACTCATCTGGAAGTGTGGATTGGGCAGGGAAAAGTTGAGTTAAGACATTTTGCAGATGTCATATCTGAGCTTATCCAGTTAAGTCCATTTCCTTCTCAATTGTAAATGACTTGCCCTGATGAAAAGGTGATTAATGCAACAATTATACCGTATAAGAGTGTATACAATAAAAACTAAGCCTCGTTCTCACTCTAGATTTTTTTCTATCTGTGTAAGCAACCAAATCACAACTTTAAACAGCCAAACAAGAATAAGCAAATACAAAACCAAATACTTAAATGTGCAGGTATTGTATTAACTATCAATTTTCTCCTACAGAAACCAATTTCAGACACCTTGTGAATACCCACTTTTCCTTACCTGGGGAGTTCTTCACCTTCTTTTAATCTAAATAACTCTGTTAAGACAAAGAGTAGTTGAATCCATTTCACTGTATTTATATTTCTTTAAGTTCTCAGACACTGTAGTTGGGGGGATGTAGCCTTTATATATAGAAAGTAAATTTCAAGTTGCAAAAGGAATTTATAGTTGGAGAGCCAAGGTTCTGATTTTTTTTTTCTTCATCTACAATTTAGACCTCAATGTACAATGTCCCCTAGCTTCTAGGTCATTCTTTTCTTTTTGTAAAGAGTCTTAGTAGATAAAAATTACAGCCAACCGTCTCAAGTATACCAACCAGAGTTCCAGAGCCATATAATTTAAAAACTAGAAGGAACCTCAGATAACATATAAATAAATATATTCTTTTTCAGCTAAAGAAGCCCAGAGAAGTGAAATGATTTGCCTCAGTTAAAACAAGTAGGTAGTGGCATGACTGTTCACTAGAACTAATTCCTGTTTCCTTTTAAAGTGGTCTTTATCCTAATACAAAAGCTGAAATAGAAACACTGGAGAGCTTATTACAGTACATGTTGCTGGATCTCATCACCAGAGGTTGTAATTTGTTAGGGCTAATGGAGGCCCAGTAATCTGCATTTCTAACAAGTTTCTGGATGCTGCTGCTGCCTTGGTAAAAATACATTGAGAAACCTGCTCTACAGCATGCATCTTGAGGCCTTACATAAGTATTTTTAAACCCAAGCCTGTAATAACTTAGTAGAAAGAAGTCCTGACTCTAAAGTGAATATTTCCTTTTTCCTCCTAATAAGACACTTCATCTCTCTGTAGTACACTTAAAGGTTTGACCTAGGACCTTAAGATTTTCTCTCGGTAATTACGTATTTATTTAATTTAAAGCCAGTTAATGTATGCATGCTTCTTAAAATATGAAATAATATAATATTTTTATTGTATGACTTACACTTTTTTCATTAATTGAAAGTACCTTCATCACCATTCATGATTATTGATTTACACGTCCTGGATTTACCTATCCAATATTTACCTATCTTGTCAAATTAGTCAACAAGGACTGTAAATTATTCTGTTACAAACTTGCAATCCCCTGCTAACCCTTTACCTCTCTGCTTCCATCTTCCTTTCCCTCCCCATTCACTACCTGAGCTCATGTGGTCATGTCAGAAGTATATCATTAACCTGCAATGATTATACTTTTACTTTTATTTGCTCCACAGACACAAATTGACAAAAATCATTCTTCTTTCAAAGGAATCACAGTGTCTAAATAATTCCAAGGTTTTATAAATATATTAAGAAAACAATTAAATGCATTGAGCAAATATAACTGCCTTATTAAAAGATATTTTTAACATCACTAGACTATTTTTGCTTCTCTAAAAGTATAATTTTCTAATAGATCAGCTATACACATTTAATTTGCATGCTCATTGCTTTCTATTAAAGCGATTATGTATGTTTTCTGGAAAAAAAATCCTAACTTTTTATAGACAGAATTTAACTAGGGTTTTTGACAGAGATATTCTCAATCAACTACCTATTCCTCTCACTTTGGATAGTAATGAAGGCCGTCATAGAAAATGAAGGTTTATAATGAGACACTATAGTACCCTACCATGGGGACAATGAATGGCAACATGTTCTCTTTAATCTCTCCTTTCTTCATTTTATTTTTTTAGGGCAAGCATGGAGCCATTATGAAAGCTAAAATTGAATTTTTCTTGAACATTTAAACATACACACACATAGAGGGTATATTTGGGTAGCGATTGTTTCCAAATGACATTCTTTTGGAGAAGGATGGAAGGTTGTATCTTTTGAAGAATTTTATGAGCCTTAATTTTTTGGAGAGTCTTAAGGCTTCTGTATGATTCTAAAGAGTTAGAGAAACCTGTGGTAATCCAAAGAGTGAAACTAAAGACTGGTGTTTATCACAGCTTTACTAACTAATGTTCCTTGAAATAAGCTATATCAATTTACAGATATTATTAAAAATGCACAGAAAATAAATGAACACTAATATCCAAGCATGTGAATTAAATAACTCAAATTGCAACCTTGGCAATACCACAATCTTATGGTAACATTTTAAGGTTTTTAAAATTTTGATATTAATACATAGCAAAGTATTTTTAATGTGTACAATTATATGTAACTACAGAATTCTTATAACTATACAAAATATTATATTAAATATATACATATAACATATACGTACATATATGATAGATGCATGTATATGTATTTATATACAGTCATACATACATTGTTTAACAACTAGGATATGTGTACTTACACAAATCTAAATGGTATAGCCTACTACACACCTAAGCTTTATGGAGTAGCCTATTGCTCCTAGGTTACAAACTCATATGGCATGTTACTCTACTGAATACTGTAGACAATTGTAACACAATGGTTAAGTATTTGTATATTTAAACATATATAAACATAGAAAAGGTACAGTAAAAATACTGTATAAAAGGCAAAAATGGTACACCTATGTAGGGCACTTACCATGAATGAAGCTTGTAGGACTGAGAATTACTCTGGTGAGTGAGTAGAGGGTGAATATGAAGGCCTGGAACATTACTGTATACTACTGCAGACTTTAGAAACACTGTACATGAAGGCCACACTAAATTTATTACAAATATTTTTTTCTTCAATAATAAATTAACGATCTTGCTGTAAGTTTTTACTTTATAAACTTTTCATTTTTAAAATTTTTGACTCCTACTTTTTCTTTATTAACAAATTAGAGTAAACATCATATTTGTGTGGTTGCAAGGGCACAGCCTACTTTGACAGCTTGGAAAAAATAAACAGTAATTTATGTTACAAAAAAAAAAAGAAAACTTCTGTAACAAAACTTATCTTAAAACACAAAGACATTGTACAGCTGTACAAAAATTTTTATTTCTTTATATTCTTATTCCATAGCCTTTTTCTATTTTTAAAATAATTTTTAACTTTTTAAACTTTTTTGTTAAAAACTAAGACATGTACACACACCTTAGCCTAGGCCTACAGAGGGTCAGGATCATTGAGGCATCACTAGGTAATAGAAATTTTCCAACTCAACTATGATCTTATGGGTCCACTATTGTACACGCAGCCTGTTGTTGAGTGAAATGTTGTTACTGGGCACATGACTGTATATTGCTCCACAAACATCTTTTTCTAAGACTTCATTGTGTTATGTTATTTTTTCAATATGCTAATTCACTGATTTTTTTCCTGTGCACTTTCAAGTCTTTTATTTATTTCTACACCACTTAATATTTTATACTGGCAGTACTTGAATTTGTCATGTATTTTTATAATTCTTGTCAGTTTATTTTCTATCTCGTGATTATCTTCTATATTCATTTTTCTTCTTTCATAATTTTTTAAATGAAGCGTGCTTGTTCTCTAAATGGTCTCCTTTCTCTTAGGGTAAATCATCTATGAAAACATTTTCTCCATGGATCTACTGGGGTATTGTGAAATTGTCATAGGTTCTTCTTTTTGATATTGTCTTAACTTCACCCTTTGTTATTCTTCCTTTCAGTAACAGTTTTAATGGGGCCCATGATGACTCAGTTAAAGAACATTATTGTCCAGTTTCCCTTTCACTTAGATGTGATCATATTATGAAATGCAGGCTGAGATGATGTAAACAAAATTGATATCTGTGACTTCCAGTGCTCCTCCTTAAGAAGACGATGTTTTCTCTGAATTCCCCTTTCCCTGCACAGTAGGTTGGAAAATGTCAATGACTGAATTGATCCTCCTGCTCCTAGAGATGAAAATGAAGTACAGATAATGACAGAGACATTTTTGCTCTATTAGGTCCTTGGATGAGCTCAAGAAATGTCTGCTTATCCCTAACTACCTTGGAAAGTTACCTTAAGAAAGTAAAATTGCTATGTTGCTTGAGAAGCTATATTTTTAAGTATTTTTATTATAGTAGTTTCTAGAACAAGATTTCTCAACCTTAATACAATTGACATTTGAGGCTGAATATGTTTTTGTAGTAAAAAGCTGTCATGTGTATTTTACGGTGTTTTGTAGCAACATTAGCCACTACCACTAGACCCCTATGGTATTCTTCTGGTCGTGACAAGCAAAAATGTCTCTGGACTTTGGCAAATGTCCCCTGTGGAATAAATGTGTTTCTGTTTGAGAACCACTAGTCTGTAGACTAACGAATGTAGACATTGTTCCCTGTAGTAATGCTGCCTTAATAAAACTTATAAAATATTGCATTCACTTAGGAGTCAGTGAGAAGAAGTGAAGAGGCATTGAAGGCTGGAAGGTGGTGATAATTCTTCTGCTGCAGCATTGATAAAACTGTTAACTGTGGAAAGTACTAGGCAGAACATATTTCTATGGAGATTAAAGCAGCTAGAGAAGTGCTTAGAAAGGCAGAATGTCAGTATATTTTGATT
The DNA here is from genome assembly GCF_028858775.2 of Pan troglodytes. Lineage (NCBI taxonomy): Eukaryota > Metazoa > Chordata > Mammalia > Primates > Hominidae > Pan > Pan troglodytes. The sequence continues at coordinate 55,643,118 of NC_072403.2, forward strand.
GTTACATGTAGTTTTTAGTAAAATATTATAACAAAAAATGAGCACAGCTAAGAAAAAATGAACAGTTGAAATTAGAAATAGAGGTGACAGAACTTTTTAGGGAGATAACCTAAAATTGGCTAATAAGCTAGAAAAGTGAGATCTCTCAGAGTTGAAAAAACTAACTGCCTCGATACTTCAAACAACGGGAGAAAGAGTGTCACTCATGGCTTTTTTTAGAGACCCCCCCCATTTGGACTTTTCAGCCAAAAGTATGAAAAAGCCACATGCAAAGATTAGATTATAAATATTGCCTTCATACCACTACCAACTTTTTCATATGACCACATTAGTCATCTTTAAAATAAAGAAAAGTGGGCCCAGGGCCAGGCTTACACCTGTAATCCCAGCACTTCGGGGGGCCAAGGGGTGTGGATAACCTGAGGTCAGGAGTTGGAAACCAGCCTAGCCAACATGGTTAAACCCTGTCTCTACTAAAAGTACAAAATTTAGCCAAGTATGGTGGCATGTGCCTATAGTTCCAGCTACTTGTGAGGCTGAGGCAGGGGAATCACTTGAACCCAGGAGGCGGAGCTTGCAGTGAGTTGAGATGCCCCACTGCACTCCAGCCTGGGTGACAGAGCGAGACTCCGTCTCAAAAAAAAAAAAAAAAAAAAAAGGGCCCAGCAAAGAAGTCAATTAATTAAAAACAAGAATCAGAGGGTTAAGAAGTGTAACTAGAAGACATTTTTGGTGAAGTTCTTCCAAATGAAACTAAATACACCAGAAACCTTAATTCTTGCAAAAGTTGAAAAACCACTAGCTCCGCATTGAAAGGCTTTTAATTGTGTGATACAAAAAGACATCCTTGGTTTATTAAACCGAAACCAGCAGCTGGTCATGGTGGCTCACACCTGTAATCCCAGTACTTTGGGAGGCTAAGGCGGGAAGATCATTTGAGGCCAGGAGTTCAAGACCAGCCTGGTCAACATGGTGAAACCCCACCTTTACTAAAAATACAAAAATTAGCCAGATGTGGTGGTGCATGCCTGTAATCCCAGCTACCTGGGAGACTGAGTCATGAGAGTCACTTGAACCTGGGAGGTAAAGGCTGCAGTGAGCCAAGATCGTGCCACCTCACCCCAGCCTGAGTGACAGAGAGAGATTCTGTCTTGGAAAAAAACAAACAAACAAAACTATACCAGCAAAAAGAGGCTAGGAAATCTGTGCAGTGGCCTGATATGGCCTGATGAAGCATACCGTCTGCTTGAGGATATGCCATGGAAGTTAAGGAAACAAAATGTCCCAATTGGTCAAATGACCGGCCAGAAAAGGACAATGGATAAGTTCCTCCCAGAGACCAGAACCAGTCTAACCAAAGAAATTGGGCTGCTGCCAGGTCAGGGAGTTCTTGAAATTCTGATCCAGAGTGATTTATTTCATAATTGTAATGAATCAGTGGCTTTTTCTAGGTGAGTATTTTTGTTGCTGTTGTCCTATTTCTTTTTCACTATTGTATATTGGCTATGTATGGAGTCGGGGGCTGGGAGGTATGAGAAAAATGACTGTGTTTTTGAGTTCATCGCTGTTCCGCCCCCACTAGATCACACAGAAAGAACTGTGCGTAATTCAGAGATATCCAGTTTTTAGTAGGGTGCAGTAACTGGACAAGTCATTCGATTGTATCGTATCTCTTGGAGAACAGATGTTTTCTTTTTGGAAAGCAAAACAGAACAAAACAAAACATGAATACTTGTACATGGATACTTGGGAGGCCAGCATGGCAGTCTGTCAGAAACCATTAATTTTCTTCAGTGTTTTTCCCCTCCTTACTTCCTTTCAGCAATAGAATCTATTGACTTTTAGCTGGGCACAAGGTATGCAGCTAGAGAGAATACATCCCCAATCTTTCCTTGCAAAATAGGCCTTATCTCACAACTAATGCCAATAGGATACATGAAAACAAATCTCTAAACTTTTTGAATCATGTATTGAAAAGAAAACTAATTGCCTTTCAAGAACTTCCCCCTTCAGGTTGGCAATCAAGTAGCAAAAGCTTGAACAGTGGCCTCATACCATACACAGACTGAACCCCCTCACTGGGAGTAACAGATCTGTTTCACCAGTTTGGTTCCCTAGATGACCTTATAAAGGAAAGCCGATGTTATTTGCCCTGGATTCTCATGTGAGAGAGCGACATGTTTTATTCTTGTTTCAACTACTCAAGTTTTGGTTCCATTAATCCTAACTCCTACATCTTTCCTGGGATTATTATGATATTAACATTCTGCTTAAAATATGTTGAAATTTCAGGTGTATTAAGATTCATATTTGAAGCTCAATTATTCAGGATATTGAATATCACAATTGATCTGGGGTTATGGGACATAAGACATTATAGCTGGGAAAGGTTAATCTGCATTTTTACTCTTAATTACTATTCTTGTTAATAGCGTTGCCCTAAACTACCTCTGTCTACAGAATAAAGCAAAATATTTTCCAATAAGTGTTTTTGTTTTTTCTACATTTCTTATCATTTTATCTTCTGTTTTCTAATAGAGAATTTTTATCTCTATTTTCCCATTATTAAACCAGCTATGTATATATATTTTATTTATCTCAAAAACCAAGTTTTAGAACTTACCAGTTATATTATCTATTTATTAAATAATGCCTGCCTTAAAAATAAAACAATTACTTATTTACAACTTGGGTTTAACTTGTAGCTCTTTTTCTAGCTGGCATTTGTGTGTACTCTTGTGCATTGATATGCACACAAACATAATTCTTACCTTGAGTTTAATTTCTTTTCTTTTTAAAAATTCCTTGGGTTTAATAAGTATCTTTCATTTCTCTTTTTTTTGGTCCTATTTAGTATAACATTTCCTCTTAGCAGAACTTCAATGGTACCCATGAGTTCTTTATATGTAATTATTTTTCTCAGTTTATTTGGGCATATTTATTGTTTGTTTGTCAACTTTCATTCCACCCTTTTCCAACAACTTAAGTTTTATCTTTTGGGTTTCAAATTATAAAACAATAGCAAAGTTGGACTACAATAAAAAGATTCAGTTTCTTCAGCTCACTTTCTTTAATAGGCAACTTAAGAATATGTCCTCCCTAGATAGCACAATGGTGAAGTTCAAATGAGAACTTGAATAGGCAAATGCGTGACCAAACTAAAATGAATTGCTGTGCTGATATTAAGAGTTCCTGACGGCCCACTGCTTGTCCATTACATAGGTCTTGATCTAGGAGTAGATTTTAACAAAAGTCACATCGAGATGTAAAAGCATTAAGCTGACTTAAGGGCCATGGACAGAAAACAGAAGGAAGTAACACTATGTTAACTAAATGTTGCTGAGGGCCTCTACTCCAGGAAGGATTTTACCTTCCAGAAGCTCTAGACTGGCCCCGCCTCCAGTGCTGACATGGCTGACTTTATCTTCAGTGTTCCATTTGGCACAGCAAGTAGCAGTGTCTCCACCCCCTATAACAGTGATGCAGCCCTTGGAAGTGGCTTTCACAATTTCATCCATGAGGGCTTTGGTTCCCTTAGCAAAGGCATCCCATTCAAATACTCCTAACGGCCCATTCCAAACAATTAGCCTTGCTTGAGCCACAACTTGAGCATGATTCTTGTTGCTCTCAGGACCACAGTCCAAACCCATCCAGCCAGGAGATATGCCAGATGCTACAGTGGCTTTTCCAACCTGAGCGTTCTCATCAAACTTGTCCCCAGTAACAAAGTCAACAGGAAAAGTAATCCTTACACCATTCTTTTGTGCTTTGGCCATGATATCTTTAACGATCTTGGCTCCCTCTTCATCAAACAGGGAAGCACCAATCTCCATGTTGTTGAGTACCTTAAGGAAGGTATAAGCCATTCCACCACCAATAATCATCTCATTGACTTTGTCCAGCATATTTTTGATAAGTTGGATCTTGTCTGCCACTTTGGCTCCACCAAGTATAGCCAGAAAGGGTCTCACTGGGTTTTCCAAGGCTTTAGCAAAGTAATCTAGTTCCTTCTTCATCAAGAATCCGGATGCTTTATGGGGCAGATGCACTCCCACCATGGAACTATGAGCGCGGTGCGCAGTGCCAAAAGCATCATTGACATAGACGTCCCCTAGCTTGGAAAGTGATGCTCGGAAGGCTTCTATTTTATCTGGCTCAGCTTTAATCTTCTTTCCAGAGGGATCTTGGCCCTTCCCTTCTTCCTCCACATGAAAGCGCAGGTTCTCCAGCAGGATGACTGAACCAGGAGCTGGATTGGCACAGGCTTTCTCCACTTCTGCGCCTACACAGTCCTTCAGGAACAGAACATCCTTGCCCAGCAAGGATTTGAGCTCAACAGCAACAGGCGCTAAGGAATATTTGTCAGGCATGGGAACACCATCAGGCCGACCTAGATGACTCATAAGAACTACTGCCTTGGCTCCATTGTCCAGGCAGTACTTGATGCTTGGGATGGAAGCCTTGATCCTCTGGTTGTTTGTAATCTGGTTCTTCTTCATGGGAACATTGAAGTCTACTCTCATGATGACTCGCTTCCCTCTAACATCCAGTTTGTCTAAAGTCAACTTCTTAGAAAGAGACATCTTGACAATATGAAGACATAGGCTGACACCTGGATCTTAATGCTGAAGAACCAACTTGCTGTTGAGGGGCTGGGTCGGTGGTGACTTCTAACGCCTTTGCCCTTGTCCCGCCCCTTTCTTCTCCTCACTGTCTCGGGCACAACAGCCACTGTTAGACTGGAAAGGAAATCTAGCTTTGTGATTGGCTCATGGTCCTGTCAATCTCGATCTGAACTGTGTTGCTAGGTGAAAATTCCAACTTCCTGGGCAGAGGGCCATGTAGTGGAATAGAAGTACCTGGCTTCGGGCGAGACTTGGGTAGGTGAAGAAACCCCAGAATAAGAATGGTTCTAAAAAAACAAGAATAGTCCTGAGGTGTGCGCCGCCTTCTGGCTCTTTTTGCCCCCACCCCACAGCTCGGTTAACAGTTGCTCTTATTATTAAAAACAAATCAAAAAGAACTCCACCTCCACCCCCGCAAACCTACATACACCTCATTCATGTCAAATCTTAACCATTTTGATATGTAAAAATCTCTGCAGTGCCAAATAAAAGGAATATTTGAAATAATGATTTTCATATGAAACCTTGCTTATTCAAGTCAGGATAGTATAGTTCTGTTTTTTCCTTGTCTTGATAAATATTTCTTTGAGGATGTGGCTTGTTGTTAGTCTTCATCTTTAGATCTATTCTAGGACGGGGTGGGAATGCTGTCATATTTTCATTACTTTGCTTCTTCCATTTTCAGACTATCATGAAAGAATGTTTGGTCACTTCTGCAGGAGAATCCCGTAAGATCATAGCAAAGAGAGTATCAGTAACAAGTGCTGAAAGTAATGGTGACATTTCTTTCAGACTACAATGTTATGATGAGGCTCCTTATTTTTTGTCTCCTCTCTGTTTGCTTTCCTACCTGCACAACTTAGAAATTGAGCTGAAAAATAAATGCATGGTTTTTATGAGGATGAAAACATATATTAGAATTGAAAGTGAGTAAGATATTCTATTTTTGGAGAAAGCAAATGTATGTGGCTAGTTGGTTTAGTAATGAAAATTGGCTTTACAGTTTTTTTCATTCTACTCCATAAGTTGAGTGAACTAAATATGTAAAATGAAGGCTTTGACAGAAATATATTTGAGGCATCTCCTATTAAGATGGCTAAAATAGAAAATAAAAACAAGTGTTGAGAAAGAAGTGGGCAAATTGGAATCCTCATTTATTGCTGATAGGAATGTCTAATGGTGCAACCACTTTAAAAAACAGTTTATCGGTTCCTCAATGTTGAACATCGAGTCAACAGCATTTAAAAGCAACCTTAAATGGTGTTAAAATATATAGTAACAGAAACTCTCATTTATTGCTCCCAGGAATGAAATATGCTACAGCCATTTTGGGAAACAGCTTGGCAATTTCTTAGAAATATGCATAGACTTACCATACAAGTCATCAATCCTATTTCTAGATATTCATCCAAGGACATCAAAAACCTGTATTCTCTCAAACTTCTGTAAACAAATGTTTAGAGCAGTTTTATTAATAATTACCAAAATTGTATATTCTTCAAGTAATAAATAAATAAACTGTGATATATCCATGCAATGGAATATTATTTTTTTTAAAAAGAAAAGAAACAAGCTATTTACTTACACAAAAGCCCTGGATAAAACTTAAATGTGTCTTACTAACTGAAAGAAGCCAGGCAAAAAAATTATGTAGTTATTGTATAATTCCATTTGTATGACATTTGAAAAAAGGCAAAACTATAGGGATGGAAAACATATCAGTGGTTGCTACATGTTAAGAGAGCATGGTCAACTATAATGGGGATACACAGGAGGAGTTTTAGTGTGGTAAACTTTTCTATGAGGTACTGGAGTGGTGGATACAACATTCTATGCACTTGTCAAAATTCATAGAATCGTACGTTGTAGAGAGTAACCTTTAATGAATGCAAATAAAAAAATATGATCCAGAGTGTTAGGGAATCGTATTATATAATGTAGCCTCTGACAGATAAGCCTAACTGTATCGTAATATATAGGAAATTTTACTACATGTGATGTGGAAATTTTACTACAGGTGATGTGGACAAAAAAAGGAAATGACTTAAGTAACTTTGCAAAAGAGGTTTTCAGTTTGTAAAACTAAAGACAAAAACAGCTGTCCATAAATATAATACTCTAGTTGGTAAGTTTGAATATCACAAGCTTATAGGTGAATAATTCTTAAACTATTTGTGTTATTAGAGATAAACAAATAATGGAAGATAATTAAAAGTTTCTCACTGTCAGGAAAATAAATTACAAATAAGCAAGAGCAGAATGAAATCTGTGGTGCTGGATTAAGAGTCTGAGATATCAGTATGAATTCATATTAAGTTCAATATACACATAGGTTGATATGGAAAATAATTACAGATATGTGTATAAATATGTGTTAATTTTCTCTTGCTACTGTAGCAAGTTGTCACAAATTTAGCTACTTGAAATAACACAATTTTGTGTTCAAAAACAATTCTGTAGGTCAGAGATTCAGGTTGGCTCTGCTGGTTTCTTGCTCTGGATTTCATAAAGTTTTGTTGGCTGGGTTTTCATTACAAGGCTCTAGGAAGAATTTACCTCTAAGCTCATTTAGGCTTTTGGCAGGATTCAGTTCCTTCCAATTATAGGACTGAGCTACCTGCTTTTGGCTGGCTGTTAATAAATCCCTAAAGGCCCTCTCAGGTTTGTAGTTTCCTGTATCTGAGAGCCAGCAATGATGCATTGAATTCTTCTTACAATTTGAATCTCTCTGATTTTCATTTGTACTCCATCTGTTTTCCACTTTCATCCAGAGAAAATTCTCTGCTGTTAAGGACTCATTTGATTAAGTTGGGCCAAACTAGATAATACAGGATAAACTCCCTAATTAAATACTGTGATATAATTATATCTGCAAAGTCTCTTTTGTCATGTAGCATCAGTATTTACAAGTTCTGGGGAATAGGACATGGACATCTTTGGTGGGCCATTATTCTGCCTACTCAAACAGGATTTTGATAAACACAAATATTTTCAAGCTCTGTTCATAAGAGGGCAGAGAAGCAGTGACTTATAAATAAATAAGTGGGGGTGGGGGAAAGGACAAAACTTCTCTACAGAGGAATTCCAAATAATGTGTGTAGACACATTCCTCTACTAGAGGTGGAGCTTAATGGACTGTTTGAATGTAGTGATAAATAGATTCTGAGTATTCAAATTATTATTCACCATGATTTACAAATACTAGATTTGAAATACCCAAAAGGAAAATATACTCTTCTGTTTTAGCACCTTTCTGTAAAGAAGATTTGCAGTGTGCTCTGCACTGAGCTAAACCACAGGGGCATTTTGTCACCACTTCCCCAAGATCTGTCTTCATGTAACAGCATCAAGCTCTGAGGACCTTTTGTCTTTCAAAATTAAAATCCTGTTACCACATATCATCCCACATAGAGGCTGAAATGTCTTCTTGACTAAATCCAGTTTTCATCTATGTTCACAGTATCAGTGTCTCTACGTTCTCCTGTTCTTGGACAGGTTTTCCAGGTTTTCTTTATGCAAATGTCCTCTGTTTCCCTCCAGGTCTTTTAAGGGCTGCTTACTTAGCTACTAGTATTTGCTCATGGTGGTGACTGATTAAAGTCTATGATGGAAAGATTTCATTATAGGTTATCCATTTTCTTTGAAAATTGAAACATGTTATGGATATAATCAATTATTCTTTCTATTAGGAAGCCTTTGAAATATTTGGGGCAGTTTAGCTTCAATTCACCTTTCCATTGACAATGATTGTAAAATATGCAAATATATATTCCATACATTATGCAGAGTTCTGGGTGCTGAAATGACTAATAATCTATAGTTATGTATATTCTCATGTACATATTGTGTCATTTTAGTCACTAATTTTTAATATTTCAAAACACACCAATCCTTCTTTTAACAATTTAAAAACAATTTTTAAATTGTTTATGAATTTGTAAATGTCCCTATTAATAATAGCAGCAAACTTCAATTTATGCATTTGAAAATGTTTCCATGAGTATTTGGGATCATTGTAAAAGGTAGACTAAGGTGGCTGTATGGTGCTATCTCTCCCTTTCAATGGCGAAAACCGCTACTCTTGCATCAACCTAATATATAACTTTTTACACAGTGCAGAATTAGTTTGAAAACAACATAATAATTCACACGATAACATTATGTATGAATTAGCCAATGCATTTGTTTTAAAGTATACTTTTTTGCATTTGTTCCTCCATCTACTTATCTATTCTTCTTCTTTTTTTCTCTTTATTATTATTATTATTATTATTGTTATACTTTAAGTTTTAGGGTACATGTGCACAATGTGCAGGTTAGTTACATATGTATACATACGCTATGCTGGTGCGCTGCACCCATTAACTCGTCATCTAGCATTAGGTATATCTCCCAATGTTATCCCTCCCCCCTGCCCCCACCCCACAACAGTCTCCAGAGTGTGATGTTCCCCTTCCTGTGTCCATGTGTTCTCATTGTTCAATTCCCACCTATGAGTGAGAATATGCGGTGTTTGGTTTTTTGTTCTTGTGATAGTTTACTGAGAATGATGATTTCCAATTTCATCCATGTCCCTACAAAGGACATGAACTCATCATTTTTATGGCTGCATAGTATTCCATGGTGTATATGTGCCACATTTTCTTAATCCAGTCTATCATTGTTGGACATTTGGGTTGGTTCCAAGTCTTTGCTATTGTGAATAATGCTGCAAGAAACATACGTGTGCATGTGTCTTTATAGCAGCATGATTTATAGTCCTTTGGGTATATACCCAGTAATGGGATGGCTGGGTCAAATGGTATTTCTAGTTCTAGATCCCTGAGGAATCGCCACACTGACTTCCACAATGGTTGAACTAGTTTACAGTCCCACCAACAGTGTAAAAGTGTTCCTATTTCTCCACATCCTCTCCAGCACCTGTTGTTTCCTGACTTTCTAATGATTGCCATTCTAACTGGTGTGAAATGGTATCTCACTGTGGTTTTGATTTGCATTTCTCTGATCACCAGTGATGGTGAGCATTTTTTCATGTGTTTTTTGGCTGCATAAATGTCTTCTTTTGAGAAGTGTCTGTTCATGTCCTTTGCCCACTTTTTGATGGGGTTGTTTGTTTTTTTCTTGTAAATTTGTTTGAGTTCATTGTAGATTCTGGATATTAGCCCTTTGTCAGATGAGTAGGTTGCGAAAATTTTCTCCCATTTTGTAGGTTGCCTGTTCACTCTGATGGTAGTTTCTTTTGCTGTGCAGAAGCTCTTTAGTTTAATGAGATCCCATTTGTCAATTTTGGCTTTTGTTGCCATTGCTTTTGGTGTTTTAGACATGAAATCCTTGCCCATGCCTATGTCCTGAATGGTAATGCCTAGGTTTTCTTCTAGGGTTTTTATGGTATTAGGTCTAACGTTTAAGTCTTTAACCCATCTTGAATTGATTTTTGTATAAGGTGTAAGGAAGGGATCCAGTTTCAGCTTTCCACATATAGCTAGCCAGTTTTCCCAGCACCATTTATTAAATAGGGAATCATTTCCCCATTGCTTGTTTTTCTCAGGTTTGTCAAAGATCAGATAGTTGTAGGTAAGTGGCGTTATTTCTGAGGGCTCTGTTCTGTTCCATTGATCTATAGCTCTGTTTTGGTACCAGTACCATGCTGGTTTGGTTACTGTAGCCTTGTAGTATAGTTTGAAGTCAGGTAGTGTGATGCCTCCAGCTTTGTTCTTTTGGCTCAGGATTGACTTGGCAATGCGGGCTCTTTTTTGGTTCCATATGAAATTTAAAGTAGTTTTTTCCAATTCTGTAAAGAAAGTCATTGGTAGCTTGATGGGGGTGGCATTGAATCTATAAATTACCTTGGGCAGTATGGCCATTTTCATAATATTGATTCTTCCTACACATGAGCATGGAATGTTCTTCCATTTGTTTGTATCCTCTTTGATTTCCTTGAGCAGTGGTTTGTAGTTCTCCTTGAAGAGGTCCTTCACATCCCTTGTAAGTTGGATTCCTAGGTATTTTATTCTCTTTGAAGCAATTGTGAATGGGAGTGCACTCATGATTTGGCACTCTGTTTGTCTGTTGTTGATGTATAAGAATGCTTGTGATTTTTGTACATTGATTTTGTATCCTGAGACTTTACTGAAGTTGCTTATCAGCTTAAGGAGATTTTGGGCTGAGACAATGGGGTTTTCTAGATATACAATCATGTCGTCTGCAAACAGGGACAATTTGACTTCCTCTTTTCCTAATTGAATACCTTTATTTCCTTCTCCTGCCTAATTGCCCTGGCCAGAACTTCCAACACTATGTTGAATAGGAGTGGTGAGAGAGGGCATCCCTGTCTTGTGCCAGTTTTCAAAGGGAATGCTTCCAGTTTTTGCCCATTCAGTATGATATTGGCTGTGGGTTTGTCATAGTAGCTCTTATTATTTTGAGATACGTCCCATCAATACCTAATTTATTGAGAGTTTTTAGCATGAAGGGTTGTTGAATTTTGTCAAAGGCCTTTTCTGCATCTGTTGAGATAATCATGTGGTTTTTGCCTTTGGTTCTGTTTATATGCTGGATTACATTTATTGATTTGCGTATATTGAACCAGCCTTGCATCCCAGGGATGAAGCCCACTTGATCATGGTGGATAAGCTTTTTGATGTGCTGCTGGATTCGGTTTGCCAGTATTTTATGGAGGATTTTTGCATGGATGTTCATCAAGGATATTGGTCTAAAATTCTCTTTTTTGGTTGTGTCTTTGCCCGGCTTTGGTATCAGGATGATGCTGGCCTCATATAATGACTTAGAGAGGATTCCGTCTTTTTCTATTGATTGGAAGAGTTTCAGGAGGAATGGTACCAGTTCCTCCTTGTACCTCTGGTAGAGTTCGGCTGTGAATCCATCTGGTCCTGGACTCTTTTTGGTTGGTAAGCTATTGATTATTGCCACAATTTCAGCTCCTGTTATTGGTCTATTCAGAGATTCAGCTTCTTCCTGGTTTAGTCTTGGGAGAGTTTATGTGTCAAGGAATTTATCCATTTCTTCTAGATTTTCTAGTTTATTTGTGTAGAGGTGTTTGTAGTATTCTCTGATGGTAGTTTGTATTTCTGTGGGATTGGTGGTGATATCCCCTTTATCATTTTTTATTGCGTTTATTTGATTCTTCTCTCTTTTTTTCTTTATTAGTCTTGCTAGCGGTCTACCAATTTTGTTGATCCTTTCAAAAAACCAGCTCCTGGATTCGTTAAATTTTTGAAGGGTTTTTTGTGTCTCTATTTCGTTCAGTTCTGCTCTGATTTTAGTTATTTCTTGCCTTCTGCTAGCTTTTGAATGTGTTTGCTCTTGCTTTTCTAGTTCTTTTAATTGTGATGTTAGGGTGTCAATTTTGGATCTTTCCTGCTTTCTCTTGTGGGCATTTAGTGCTATAAATTTCCCTCTACACACTGCTTTGAATGTGTCCCAGAGATTCTGGTATGTTGTGTCTTTGTTCTCGTTGGTTTCAAAGAACATCTTTATTTCTGCCTTCATTTTGTTATGTACCCAGTAGTCATTCAGGAGCAGGTTGTTCAGCTTCCATGTAGTTGAGCGGTTTTGAGTGAGATTCTTAATCCTGAGTTCTAGTTTGATTGCACTGTGGTCTGAGAGACAGTTTGTTACAATTTCTGTTCTTTTATATTTGCTGAGGAGAGCGTTACTTCCAAGTATGTGGTCAATTTTGGAATAGGTGTGGTGTGGTGCTGAAAAAAATGTATATTCTGTTGATTTGGGGTGGAGAGGACTGTAGATGTCTATTAGGTCCGCTTGGTGCAGAGCTGAGTTCAATTCCTGGGTATCCTTGTTGACTTTCTGTCTCGTTGATCTGTCTAATGTTGACAGTTGGGTGTTAAAGTCTCCCATTATTAATGTGTGGGAGTCTAAGTCTCTGTGTAGGTCACTCAGGCTTGCTTTATGAATCTGGGTGCTCCTGTATTGGGTGCATATATATTTAGGATAGTTAGCTCTTCTTGTTGAATTGATCTCTTTACCATTAAGTAATGGCCTTCTTTGTCTCTTTTGATCTTTGTTGGTTTAAAGTCTGTTTTATCAGAGACTAGGATTGCAACCCCTGCCTTTTTTTGTTTTCCATTTGCTTGGTAGATCTTCCTCCATCCTTTTATTTTGAGCCTATATGTGTCTCTGCCTGTGAGATGGGTTTCCTGAATACAGCACACTGATGGGTCTTGACTCTTTATCCAATTTGCCTGTCTGTGTCTTTTAATTGGAGCATTTAGTCCATTTACATTTAAAGTTAATATTGTTATGTGTGAATTTGATCCTGTCATTATGATGTTAGCTGGGGATTTTGCTCGTTAGTTGATGCAGTTTCTTCCTAATCTTGATGGTCTTTAAATTTTGGCATGATTTTGCAGTAGCTGGTACCGGTTGTTCCTTTCCATGTTTAACGCTTCCTTCAGGAGCTCTTTTAGGGCAGGCCTGGTGGTGACAAAATCTCTCAGCATTTGCTTGTCTGTAAAGTATTTTATTTCTCCTTCACTTATGAAGCTTAGTTTGGCTGGATATGAAATTCTGGGTTGAAAATTCTTTTCTTTAAGAATGTTGAATATTGGCCTCCACTCTCTTCTGCCTTGTAGAGTTTCTGCTGAGAGATCTGCTGTTAGTCTGATGGGCTTCCCTTTGAGGGCAACCTGACCTTTCTCTCTGGCTGCCCTTAACATTTTTTCCTTCATTTCAACTTTGGTGTATCTGACAATTATGTGTCTTGATGTCGCTCTTCTCGAGGAGTATCTTTGTGGCGTTCTCTGTATTTCCTGAATCTGAACGTTGGCCTGCCTTGCTAGATTGGAGAAGTTCTCCTGGATAATATCCTGCAGAGTGTTTTCCAGCTTGGTTCCATTCTCCACGTCACTTTCAGGTACACCAATCAGATGTAGATTTGGTCTTTTCACATAGTCCCATATTTCTTGGAGGCTTTGCTCATTTCTTTTTATTCTTTTTTCTCTGAACTTCCCTTCTCGCTTCATTTCATTCATTTCATCTTCCATCGCTGATACTCTTTCTTCCAGTTGATCGCATTGGCTCCTGAGGCTTCTGCATTCTTCATGTAGTTCTCGAGCCTTGGTTTTCAGCTCCATCAGCTCCTTTAAGCACTTCTCTGTATTGATTATTCTAGTTATACATTCTTCTAAATTTTTTTCAATGTTTTCAACTTCTTTGCCTTTGGTTTGAATGTCCTCCTGTAGCTCGGAGTAATTTGATCATCTGAAGCCTTCTTCTCTCAGCCTGTCAAAGTCATTCTCCATCCAGCTTTGTTCCGTTGCTGGTGAGGAACTGCATTCCTTTGGAGGAGGAGAGGCGCTCTGCTTTTTAGAGTTTCCAGTTTTTCTGCTCTGCTTTTTCCCCATCTTTGTGGTTTTATCTACTTTTGGTCTTTGATGATGGTGATGTACAGATGGGTTTTTGGTGTGGATGTCCTTTCTGTTTCTTAGTTTTCTTTCTAACAGACAGGACCCTCAGCTTCAGGTCTATTGGAGTACCGGGCCATGTGAGGTGTCAGTCTGCCCCTGCTGGGGGGTGCCTCCCAGTTAGGCTGCTTGAGGGTCAGGGGTCAGGGACCCACTTGAGGAGGCAGTCTGCCCATTCTTTGATCTCCAGCTGCGTGCTGGGAGAACCACTGCTCTCTTCAAAGCTGTCAGACAGGGACATTTAAGTCTGCAGAGGTTACTGCTGTCTTTTTGTTTGTCTGTGCCCTGCCCCCAGAGGTGGAGCCTACAGAGGCAGGCAGGCCTCCTTGAGCTGTGGTGGGCTCCACCCAGTTTGAGCTTCCCGGCTGCTTTGTTTACCTGAGCAAGCCTGGGCAATGGCGGGCACCCCTCCCCCAGCCTCGCTGCTGCCTTGCAGTTTGATCTCAGACTGCTGTGCTAGCAATCAGCGAGACTCTGTGGGAATAGGACCCTCCGAGCCAGGTGCAGGATATAATCTCCTGGTGCGCCGTTTTTTAAGCCCATCAGAAAAGTGCAGTATTCGGGTGGGAGTGACCCGATTTTCCAGGTGCCGTCTGTCACCACTTCCTTTGACTAAGAAAGGGAACTCCCTGACCCCTTACGCTTCCCGAGTGAGGCAATGCCTCACCCTACTTCAGCTCATGCACGGGTGTGCACACCCACTGACCTGCGCCAACTGTCTGGCACTCCCTAGTGAGATGAACCTGGTACCTCAGATGGAAATGCAGAAATCACCCATCTTCTGCGTCGCTCACGCTGGGAGCTGTAGACCGGAGCTGTTCCTATTTGGCCATCTTGGCTCCTCCCCTTACCTATTCTTCTAACATAGTTCTGTTGCATAAATTTTAAGCAAATTTTACTCTCTTTACATTTTGTTTTTATAATCTAATTTTTTTGAAGATAAAAGGAATCATGGAAATATGGCTAAAATTAAATAGCTAAGTTACCCAATCACAAATAGGTAATTTTTAGGACTTTTGTGTATTGAATTCCTACAGATCTCTGTTATTGATTATTAATTGATGTAAGCACTGAATAGGACAAACTCAATGTGACGTCTAAGATAAGAATTTTAATGTTATTACAATAAAGTTAATGAGACATAAGTTCTAAAAATATATATAATAATGTATATAATAATACAAATCATTACCAGTTCAAACTAATCCTAGGGGAGGATTGATGTATTGCTAAGATTAGGTTTTATTTTCCTTAGGGAGTCCAAATTAGATCAGTAGATGCAGTCATCCTGAACAAGAAAATTGTGTTATAAAAGTTATAATTTAAAAGGGTGTTTCAAGAGGGAACATTTTAATTAAAATTTTAATAAAAGAGATTGGAAGCTAGAGAGTTTAATTCACACTGATAAGTTATGTTAGAGTTATTTTTAACTAATGAATAACCTGTGATTATTTTTCTAAAGACATTCCAAAAACTTTTCAATTTAGCTTTAAATATATTTTATTATTCTAAAATAAAATAATGAATTACTTCGTTAAAACCAAAACAATTTTAAGTATCAGCTTGTCTTCTAATACTGAAACTCAGGACATTCACATTACTATATGTTTTTTTTCTATTACCCCCTAGCTCAAAAATTTCTGTAGAAAATAGAAGTATGGGATACCTCTTGAGAAATGAATGGTCCATTGAATTTTAATAAAAGATATCTTTTTATTTATTAAGGCTACTACTTAATCATAGTTATGACCTATCTAATTGTGGCTTGCATTATGCAAAGCATATTTATAATTTAAATAATTATATTAGTTGGTTAACTTTCGATACAGTCAAAATATTTGCCTGATACTATTTATTGGAGTTTCATCTATTATAACATATTGAGGATAACACTGTGATCGAGAAAGGGTATAGGTGAGAAAGGAGACAGCTGTAGTTTGCATAAGCTCTAATCTAAAAGAAAGACAAATGATAAAAATGTGTCTTTGTATCTCCAACATTAACTAGGGGAGTTGGGACAGTTACTGGATAAATTCAGTATAGGCGATAAGAATAATTGACAAACTAGCTTAATGGAAATATTTGGAAGAATATATACATTCCAAAAATATGGCCAGACATCACTGACTTCTGTATAAGATGAAGACCTGTAAAATAGATTCTAGTTCTCAGTCTCTTACCTAGTTTTGGAGATTCCAATGTGAGACAGGGAATTATATGGAACTCCTTTTAGCAACCACCAAAACCTATGGGAGGCCCATGGGAGCCTAAGGTTTTTGAATTCTTGCATTCTTGGGAGGCAGAAAGTGGCCTTCAGTGGAAGTCCACAAACCAAGAAGAGAGATTGAGTTGCTGTAGAGGATATTTGTTGCACTGTTTCTCCCTCCATTGTATGCACTTGAAATCAAGCCTATCCATGAGTGTGATCAGGATGGAGTTAATTGGAGCAGCAGTTGGAAAGGGTATGTCTTGTGAACTTTGATGGGCTAAGTCCTGGGCAGTCTTAAAATTTTGATGTTATAATTCAGTAAAAATAAAGTGTCAAGAAAAAAGGAAAAAAGAAAAAAAGTGAAAAGACAAATAAAAGAGAAGAAAGAGAAAGAAACTAAAAAAGTGAAAAGACAAATAAAAGAGATGAAAGAGAAAGAATCTTGGATAAAAAGCTTGAAACCAGTGCTTTGGGGACCAGTTTGAAATCTCTCTTTCTTTTATTGTTCCAATTGTAGAGTTCTACAGAGGCGATACTGGAGCCAGGCTGGGGTGAAGCCCCAAGAACAATAATTATGCTTAGGTCTGGCAGGCTCTAGCTCTCAGCTGATAATCTAGGAAAGAAGCTATTGAAGTAGACATACTGTAATATTTCCTGGAGGACAGACAATATCTATGCTGGAAGTGGGAACAGGGAGCAGGAAATCATGCGCTATATCATAAGAGGCTCTTTCAATGTTTATTTTCCTCCAATTTCAATACACACACATAAATTTAGTTAGCACTTGAGGCTTGGCTTACCCTGCAGATTGGTAATAAAGACAATAAAGGTATTTATAAGGAGAAAAATTCAACATGTCTGAGGAGCTTCAGCATTATGAGTGAAAGCTAACAGATAACAAAATATATCTAAGGAAGCAAAATTCATAGCTTAACACAAGATTTAAATAAATGAAAAAAGTCTTAAATAATTACAATGGAAATACGAAGGACAATGAAGCCATTATAAAGCATAACCACTTCAACATATTGGATACAAAAAATGTTGAAATATGTAACTTAAATGGATAGATTGCATGGTAAAATAAAAGCTTTTAAAATAATGAATGAGTGATCAGATAATTTGTGGATGAATTCTTGCATAACACACCAGAAAAGGGCCAAGAGAAAGTGAATGAGGACGAAGTTAAGGTGTGAGGAAATTAAAATTTGTAACAATATTAATATCTATCACAGAGAAGGCATAAAAGGAGAAAATATATAAAATGAAGATGATTAAGGTTTTAACAAATAACATCATATAATGGAATAAAAAATCAGATCTCAGGTTCAAAGTGTTCATAACATGATATGCAGAATAGCCAATATTTGAAACAAATTCACACTCTAGAAACACTACAATACATTTTAGGAACATTAACACCGAGAACATATAGTTTTCTTAAGTTTCCAAGATAGAAAAGCAGATCACTGCAAGGGAAAAGATTCAGATTGAGAGCCCACAACAGGGTAACTATAGTCAATAACTTAATTTTACATTTTAGAATAACCATTATAAAAGAGTGTAATTGTATTGTTTGTAACACAAATGATACATGCTTGAGGGGATGGACACTCCATTCTCCACGATGTGATTATTTCATAAATGCTTGAGGGTATGGACACTCCATTCTCCATGATGTGATTATTTCATAAATGCTTGAGGGTATGGACACTCCATTCTCCATGATGTGATTATTTCACATTGCATGCCTGTATCAAAACATCTCATGTATCCCACAAATATACACACTTACTATGTACTGACAAAAATTAAAAATTAAAAAAATTGAATTAAATACAAACATTTCCACAATTAGCAAAAACAATTTTTAACCTAAATTTTATATCTAGCTAATGTATAATTTAAATGGGAGAGTTAATTAAAAGTATTTCAAATCATAAAGAATATCAGAATTTTTGTCTCACTGGGAGACAAAAGAAGCTTTTTAAAAAAATAAATAAAAACAAAAGACCAACTCTGGGTAATTTTATTCAAATAGGAGGAAATTTAAGTGCAGAACAAATCAATAAGTTTGGAAAACTAAGCATGACTAAAAATTCTAGTAAAGTTAATTGTCCAGATAAGTAATCATCACAGTTTTTAGAGTATTTATTGTTGTTTTAAATCATAATTTGATTTTTATAATATTGCCTTGTCTCAGATGAGACTTTGGACTGTGGACTTTTGGGTTAATGCTAAAATGAGTTAAGACTGTGGGCTGGGTGCAGTGGCTCACACCTGTAATCCCAGCGCTTTGGGAGGCCTAGGCTGGTGGATTTCCTGAGCTCAGGAGTTCAAGACCAGCCTGGGCAACAGGATGAAACCCCATCTCTACTAAAATATAAAAAATCAGCCAGGTGTGGCAGTATGCTCCTGTAGTCCCAGCTACTAGAGAGGCCGAAGCAGGAGAATTGCTTGAACACAGGAGGCAGAGGTTGCAGTGAGCCAAGATCACGGCACTGCACTCCAGCCTGGGTGACAGAGCAAGACTGTCTCCAAAAAACAACAACAACAACAACAACAACAAAAAACTGGGGAGGCATGGTTGGTTTGGTTTGGAAATGTGAGCACATGAAATTTGGAGGGGCCGGGGTGGAGTGATATGTTTTGGCTGTGTCTTCACCAAATCTCAACTTGAATTGTATCTCCCAGAATTCCTACATGTTGTTGGGGGACCCAGGGGGAGGTAATTGAATCATGGGGGCCGTTCTTTCCCATTCTATTCTCACAATAGTAAATAAGTCTTATGCGATCTGATGGGTTTATCAAGGGTTTCCACTTTTGCTTCTTCCTCATTTTCTCTTGCTGCTGACACATAAGAAGTGCCTTTCGCCTCCCGCCATGATTCTGAGGCCTCCCCAGCCATGTGGAACTGTAAGTCCAATTAAACCTCTTTTTCTTCCCAGTCTTGGGTAGGTCTTTATCAGTAGCATGAAAATAGACTAATACAGGCATATTTCAGACACACTTTGTTTTTTTCAAATTTTAACTTCTCTGAAATCAGGACGCACCTGGCAATGAAGTGAGTTACAGATATGAATAGAATCTACTATTCATTCTAGTAAGAAGACATGGAAAATTTTGTTCAATTTGTCTTGGTTTCACTTTTCTGTTGGCAATATATGTAAAATATACCTTTCATTATCCTATGTACAGAATTCTGGGTGCTGAGATGACCAATAATCTATATTAATATAAGCAAATTTAATCAATTATTTTAGGAACAAAATAGACTAATCCTTTAGTAAATATGAATACTTACTTTTAATGAAACAATTAATATTCCATTTAAAGCTATTAATGTAAAGTTTAAAAAAATTGCATTCTAAAAAATTTTTATTTTTTTTAAATTAACGCCTTAGGATTTATTTTAGATTGCCATTGATAGCTCATTAGTCTTTTTAAAGCATCATTTATTCCTTTGCTCTGTCTTTTTTTAAGCTTTTATTTTAGGTTCAGGAGTGCATGTGCAAGTTTGTTATATAGGTAAATTGCATGTCATGGAGTTTTGCAGTACAGATTATTTTATCACCCAGGTAATAAGCATGATGCCCAATAGGTGGCTTTTCATTCTTCACCTTCTTCCAACCCTCCACCCTTAAGTAGGCCTCAGTGTTTCTTGTTCCCTTCTTTGTTCCATGAGTACTCAATGTTTAGATCCCACTTCAAAGTGAGAGCCTGCAGTATTTGTTTTTCTGTTCCTGCATTAGTTTGCTTAGGATAATGGCCTCTAGCTCCATCCACATTGCTATAAAGGCAGCTAGAAAGAAGGGGCAGGTCACCTACACAGGGACCTTATGCTAACAGCAGAACCTTCAGCAGAAACCCTACATGCCAGAAGAGATTGGGAGCCTAGTCAACATTCTTAAAAAAAGAAGTTCCAACCAAGAATTTCACATCCAGACAAACTAAACTTCGTAAGCAAAGGAGAAATAAAATCCTTTTCAGACAAGAAAATGTTAAGAAAATTTGTTACCACTATATTTGCCTTACAAGAGGTCCTTAAAAATTGAAAAATAACTTCTATATGTCTGCATAATTGTCTTGCAATAGACAGGAGTCTTATTTTCCTGTTTGACTTTGTATTTTTACAGAGCTCAAAACTTTCAGTAAGACAGCCAGGCGCGGTGGCTGATGCCTGTAATCCCAGCACTTTGGGAGGCCGAGGTGGGCGGATCACGAGGTCAGGAGATCAAGACCATCCTGGCTAACACAGTGAAACCCTGTCTCTACTAAAAATATAAAAAATTAGCTGGGCATGCTGGCGGGCACCTGTAATTCCAGCTACTCGGGAGGCAGAGGCAGGAGAATGGCGTGAACCCGGGAGGCGGAGCTTGCAGTGAGCTGAGATCATGCCACTGCACTCCAGCCTGGGTGCGGAGCAAGACTCCATCTCAAAAAAAAAAAAAGAAAAGCTTTCAGTAGGACATAAAAGATTATGACTAGGGCAACCAATTACTGAGTTTTCATAAAACAAATCTTTTCATTAGTCTAGGGTTAATGTTTAATTACAGTTGTAATATATCCAATAGCAGTCTCCATAATAAAAACCATGTTTTATAATTTTTAATAATTTTATAATGTTTACATGCATAAACATTTTATGTTTTATAATTAATTATATTTAATTGATTAATTTTCAATATCTTTAAAGTTTTGCAGTGTAATCTACCATGTGGTTTAATCTATAATAATATGCTGAAAATAACACTGCCACAGAGAAGGGGTAGAGGCTGGAGTTGAGAGGGTTGTAGTCTGTTTCCTCCCTCTGACAGTGATCCTGGCATATGCCATGAGATTCCTGTGCTGCTGAAATACTCCATGATTGAAAGGCTGTGGTCATAAAGAGGGGAGTGGGAAATATTAGTTTGTCTCACATTTTTGAGATATGTGAGCTATGTACCATATTAATCACATTTGGGTTCTGATATGGGTTGGCTGTGTCTCCACCCAAATCTCATCTTGCATTATAGCTCCCAAAATTCCCACATGTCATGGCAGGGACCCATTGGGAGGTAATTGAATCATGGGGTTGGTTCTTTCCCATGTTGTTCTCGTGACAGTGAATAAGTCTCACGAGATTTGATGGTTTCATAAAGGGAAGTTCCCCTGCACAGGCTCTTTTTGCCTGCCACCATGCAAGAGGTGACTTTGCTCCTCCTTTGCCTTCCACCATGATTGTGAGGTGTCCCTGGCCATGTGGAACTTTGAGCCATTTAAACCTCTTTCCTTTATAAATTACCCAGTCTCGGGTATGTCTTTATTAGCAGTGTGAGAACACACTAATACACGTTCTCACAAATTATTTTAATTTTTGAAGCAACTTGAATCTTTCTCTTATGGGGGAGGTAATTTGTACCCAGATCAATCAAAGAAATCACTGTCTATGGCAGCTATAGCTTTACAAAATGTATTTCTTAAATAATAAGACTTGAAAATTAAAATTACTCCTTGATCCATGGGTTGCAGAATTGGTGTTGTGTTAGTAGGCATGAAAACAGTATTAATCTCCTTGTACAACTCCATCAGAGCTCTTGGGTAACCAGGTGCATTGTCAATGACCAGTAACATTTTGAAAGCAATATTATTTTGTCAGTATTCTGTCTCAACAGTGGGCTTAAAATATTCAGAAAAATATGCAGTAAAAAAATGTTCTGGGCTGGGCGCGGTGGCTCATGCCTGTAATCCCAGCACTTTGGGAGGCCGAGGCAGTTGAATCATGAGGTCAGGAGTTCCAGACCAGCCTGGCCAACATGGTGAAACCCTGTCTCTACTAAAAATACAAAAATTAGCTGGGCGTGGTGGCGTGTGCCTGTAATCCCAGGTACTCGGAAGGCTGAGGCAGGAGAATCGTTGGAACCCAGGAGGCGGAAGTTGCAGTGAGCTGAGATCGCGCCACTTCACTTCAGCCTGGGCGACAGAGCAATACTCCATCTTGAAAAAAAAAAAAAAAATTCTGGAAGACAGCTGCTTAGAAGCAGCTGTAGTCTGCAGCTCTCATGGAGAAGAACGAAAATTTCGAGTGAATTCTACACCTTCAACTGAGGTAACCAGGTTAACCAGGTTCTGGCTTTGGGACTGACTAGGTGGTCAGCATGATCCACAGAGAGTGAGGAAAAGTAGGGTGGGGTGATGGTCCACCCAGGAGTGTCATGGAATCAGGGGAACCCCTACCCCTAGCTAAGGGAGGTGGTGAGTGATTGTTTGACCTGGGCCAGGAAACCACATGTTTCTCATGGATCTTTTCAGCCCATGGATGAAGAGATCCCCTTGTGAGCCCATACCACCAGGGCATTAGGTCCAAAGCACAGAGCTGGGCAGACTCTTGGCAGTTGCTCAGGCACACACAGAGACCCAGGAATTTTTGCAAACTCAGGCCCCTGGAATTCTGATGAGGCAGATCTGTCCATTTCCCTAGGAAAGGGGCTGAAGTCTGGGAGCCAAGTGGCGTTGTTCAGCAGGCCCTGCTCCCAAGTTAAGACCCACTGGCTTGGAATTCCAGCTGGCCAGAGGCAGCAGGCTGGATACTGCATGAGATGTTCGAGTTCCCTGGAGGAGGGGCAGCTGCTATCTTTGCAGCCTGAGTTTGCTGTTTTGGCCTGCCAGCTCCAGGGAGTCTGGGTGGTCCAAACCAGGAGCAATTCCCCAGAGCAGAGCACAGCTGCTGTGGCAGATCATGGCCAGACTGCTTCTTTTTGTTGTTGTTGTTGGAGTCTCACTCTGTTGCCCAGGCTGGAGTGCAGTGGCACTATCTTGGCTCACTGCAACTTCCACTTCCAGGATTCAAGCCATTCTTCTGCTTCAGCCTCCCGAGTAGCTGGGACTACAGGTGCCCGCCACCACACCCAGCTAATTTTTGTATTTTTAATAGAGACAGGGTTTCACCATATTGGCCAGGCTGATCTTGAACTCCTGACCTTGTGATCCACCCACCTTGGCCTCCCAAAGTGGTGGAATTACAGGCGTGAGCCACCACGCCAGGCCCAGACTGCTTCTTTAAGTGAGACCCCAATCCATCCCTCCTCAATGGGCAGGGCCTCCCTTCAATAATTTTAGCAACTCCAGCCAATGTTTCATGGAAAGAACTCTGATCTTTCTGGGTGGAGTCCCTCAGGGGAGGGGTGGCCGTGGTCTTCACAGTTCAGTGACTTACCCTTTCCTGACTGCTGGATCTGGAGAGTTCAGGTGGTCTGGAGGAGGGGGCTTTCCCCCAGCGCAGCATACCTACTCCACCAATGGGCTGCCAGACTGCTTCTTTAAGTGGGTCCCTGATCCCATGCTTTCTGACTGAGTGAGACCTCCCAACAGGGATCTCCAGGCACTTCTTGTAATAGCATTCGGGGCGGCATCGGTTGGTGCCCCTCTGAGATGGAGCTCTGGGAGGAAGGAACAGGCTGCCATCTGTACTCTTTTGCAGCTTCACTGGTAATACCTCCAGGTGCAGGGGATACCCGGGTGATTAAAGCCTGGAGTGGGCCCCCAGCCAACCACAGCAACCCTACAGAAGAGGCAGAAGAGAAGTCTGACTGCTAAAAGAAAAACAAACAAATAGAAATCAACAACAATAGCAGCATCAACAAAAAAGACACCACAAAAACCCCTTTCAAAGGTCAGCAACCTTAAAGATCAAAGACAGATAAGCCCACAAAGATGAGAAAGAATCAATATAAAAATGCTGAAAATTCAAGAAGCCGGAGTGCCTCTTCTCCTCCAAATGATCACAGCACCTCTTCAGCAAGGGCATAGAACTAGGCTGAGGCTGAGATGGCTTAATTGACAGAAATAGGCTTCAGACTGTGGGTAATAATGAACTTCACTGAGCTAAAGGAGCATGTTCTAACCCAATGGACAGAAGCTAATAATAATGATATAAAATTACAGGAGATGATAACCAGAATAGCCAGTTTAGGGAGGAATATAAATGACCTGATGGAGCAGAAAAACACAACAAAACTTCACAGTGCAATCATAAGTATCAACAGCCAAATAGGCCAGGTGGAGGAAAGAATCTCAGAGCTTGAAGACTGTCTTTCTGAAATAAGACAAGCAGAAAAGAATAGAGAAAAAAGAATGAAAAGTCATGAACAAAACCTCTGAGAAATATGAGATTATGTAAAAAAAAAAAAAAAAAAAAAAAAACCTGTGACTGATTGGAGTACCTGAAAGAGACGGGGAGAACAAAACCACGTTGGAAAACATACTTCAGGATATCATCCAGGAGGACTTCAACCTAGCAAGACAGGCCAACACTCAAATTCAGGAAATCCAGAGAAGTCCAGTAAGATACTCCATGAGATCAACCCCAAGACACCTAATTCTCAGATTCTCCACAGTTGAAATGAAAGAAAAAATGTTAAGGGCAGCCAAAGAGAAAGGCTAGGTCACCTACAAACGGAAACCCATCAGACTAACAGCAGACCTCTCAGCAGAAACTCTGTAAGCCAGAAGAGATTGAGGGCCAATATTCAACATTCTGAAATAAAAGAATGTCCAACCCAGAATTTTGTGTCTGGCCAAACTAAGCTTCCTAAGTGAAGGAGAAATAAGATTGTTTTCAGACAAGCAAATGCTGAGGAAGTCCATCACCACCAGGCCTGCCTTGTAAGAGCTCCTGAAGGAAGCACTAAATATGGAATAGAAAAACTGTTACCATCCACTACAAAAACACACTGAAGTACACAGACAGTGACACTATGAAGCAACTGCATAAATAAGTCTGCACAATAACCAGCTAGCATCATGGTGACAGGAACAAATTAACACATAACAATACTAACCTTGTAGGTAAATGGGCTGAATGCCACAATTAAAAGACACAGAATGGCAAACTGGATAAACAGTCAAGACCCATCAGTGCGATGTATTCAAGAGACCCATCTCACCTCATGTGCAAACGCACACAAAGGCTCAAAATAAAGGGATGGAGGAGAATTTAGGAAGCAAATGGAAAACAGAAAAAAGCAGGGGTTGCAATCCTAATTTCTGACAAAACAGACTTTAAACCAACAAAATTCAAAAAAGACAAAGAAGAGCACTACATAATGGTAATGGGTTCAATTCATCAAGAAGAGCTAAATATCCTAAATATATATGCACCCAACACATAAGCACCCAGACTCACAGAGCAAGTCCCTAGAGACTTTCAAAGAGACTTAGACTTCTACACAATAATAGTGGGAGACTTTGATACCCCACTGACAATATTAGACAGATCATTGGGACAGAAAATTAACAAAGATATTCAGGACCTGAACTCAGTTCTGGATTAAGTGCACCTGATAGATATCTACAGAACTCTCCACCCAAATTCAACAGAATATACGTTTTCTCATTGCCACATGGCACTTACTCTAAAATTGATCACATAATTGGAAGCAAAACACTTCTCAGCAAATGCAAAAGAACTAAAATCATAACAGCCTCTCAGACCACAGCACAATCAAATTAGAAACTCACTGAAAACCACACAACTACGTAGAAATTGAACAACCTTCTCTTGAAATACAAATGGGCAGTCATTAACCCTTAAAGTTCCAAAATGATTTCCTTTGACTCCATGTCTCACATCCAGGTCATGCTGATTCAAGAGGTGGGCTTCCATGGCCTTGGGCAGCTCTGCCCCTGTGACTTTGCAGGGTACATCCCCTCTCCCAGCCACTTTCACGAGCTCACATTGAGTGTCTGCACATGCTCTCTTGCCTGCCACCATATAAGATATGCCCTTGCTCCTCCTTGGCCTTCTGCAATAATTGTGAGGCCTTCTCAGTCATGTGGAACTGAGTCCATTAAACCTCTTTTTCTTTATAAATTACCCAGTTTGAATATTTCTTCGTAGCAATATGAAAATGGACTAATACACATACCTCAAAATAATAACAGCCATATATGACAAAACCACAACCAATATCATACTGAGTGGGCAAAAGCTGGAGGCATTCCTCTTGAAAACTGGCACAAGGCATGGATGCCCTCTCTCACCACTCCTATTCAACATAGTTTTGAAAGTTCAGGCCAGGGCAATCTGGCAAGGGAAGGAAATAAAGCATATTCAAATGGAAAGAAAGACAGTCAAATTATCTTTGCAGATAACATGATCCTATATCTAGGAAACCCTATTGTCTCAGCCCAAAAGCTTCTTAAGCTGATAAGGAAATTCAGCAGTCCCAGGATACAAAATCACTGTGCAAAAATTGCTGCCATTCCTATACACACCAAGAACAGGCAAGCAGAGAGCCAAATCATAAATGAGCTCCCATTTACAATTGCTACAAAGAGAATAAAATACCTAGGAATACAGCTAACATGGGAAGTGAAGGACCTCTTCAAGGAGAACTACAAACCACTGCTCTGGGAAATCAGAGAGGACACAAACAAATGGAAAATCATTTTATGCTCATGGATAAAAAGAAACAGTATCATGAAAATGGCCATACTGCCCAAAGTAATTTATAGATTAAATGCTATTCCCATTTAACTACCATTTTACATTCTTCACAGAATTAGAAATAAACTATGGAACCGAAAAAGAGCTCATATAACCAAGATAATCCTAAGCAAAAAGAACAAAGCTGGAGGCATCATGCTACCCAACTTCAAACTATACTACAAGGCTACAGTAACCAAAACAGCATGGTATCAGTACAAAAACAGACACATAGACCAATGGAACAGAATAGAGAACTCAGAAATAAGACTGCACATCTACTACCATCTGATTTTTAACAAACCTGACAAAATTAAGCAATAGGGAAATAATTCCCTATTTAATAAATGGTGCTGGGAGAACAGGCTAGCCATATGCAGGAAATTGAAACTAGATCCCTTCCTTACACCTTATGCAAAAATTAACTCAAGGTGGTTTAAAGACTTAAATGTAAAACCCAAAACTATAAAAATCCTAGAAAAACATCTATTTCATTTACATCATTCAGAACATAGGCATGGGCAAAGATTTTATGATGAAAATGCTAAAAACAATTGCAACAAAAGCAAAAATTGACATGTGGGATCTAATTAAACTAAAGAGCTTCTGCACAGGAAAATAAACTATAATTAGAGTGAGCAGACAACTTATAGAACGGGGGAAACTTTTTGCAATTTATCCATCTGACAAACGTCTAATATTCAGAGTCTACAAGGAAGTTAGACAAATGCAAAAGAAAAAGACAAACAACCCCATTAAATAGTGAGCAAAGGACATGAACAGATACTTCTCAAAAGAAGATATTCATGTGGCCAACAAACATATATAAGAAAAGCCCAACATCAATCATCCTTAGAGAAATGCAAATTCAAACCACAATGAAATACCATGTCACACCAGTCAGAATGGTGATTATTAAAAAGTGAAGAAACAACAGATGCTGGTGAGATTGCAGAGAAAAAGGAATGCTTTTACGCTGTTGGTGGGAGTGTAAATTAGTGAAACCATTGTGTAAGACAGTGTGGCAATTCCTCAGTGATTTAGAAGCAGAATTACCATTTGTCTCAGCAATCCCATTACTTGGTATATACCCAAAGGAATATATGTCATTCTGTCATAAAGATACTTGCACACATATGTTTCTTACAGCACTATTCACAATAGCAAAGACATGGAATCAACCCAAATGCCCATCGATGATAGCTTGGAGAAAGAAAATGTGGTACATATATAGCATGGAATACTATGCAGCCACAAAAGGAATGAGATCATGTCCTTTGCAGAGACATGGATGGAGCTGGAAGCTGTTATCCTCAGCAAACTAATGCATGAACAGAAAACCAAACACCACATATTCTCACTTATAAGTGGGACCTGAATGATGAGAACACATGGACACATGAAGGGGAGCAACATACACTGAGGTCTTGTTGGGGGCGGTGAGAGGAGTGAGAGCATCAAGAAGAATAGCTAATAGATACTGGCCTTAATACCTAGGTGATGGGTTCATCTATGCAGCAAACTACCATGGCACATGTTTACCTATGTTACAAACCTGCACATCCTGCACATGTACCCTGGAACTTAAAATAAAAGTTGAAGAAAAAAAATGTTCTGCCATCCAGGCTTTGTTATTTCATTTATATGATACAGGCAGATTAGATTTATTATAATTTTTAAGGGCCTTAGGATTTTTGGAATGGTCGATGAGCATTGACTGAAGTTGAAACTTAAAGTCACTACGTGTATGAGCCCCTAACAAGAGAGTCAGCTTGTTCTCCGAGGCTTTGAAGCCAGACATTGACTTCTCCTCTGTAGCTATGAAATTCCTAGATGGCATATTCTTCCAATACAAAGTTGTGTTGTGTATATTGAAAATCTGTTGTTCAATTGGATACACACAAACTCAAAGGTGGGAACAATAAACACTGGGGATCCCAGAAAAGAGAAGGTGGGAGAGGGCATGGTTGAACAACTGCCTATCAGATGTTATTCTCACTACTTGGGCAATGGGATCATTAGAAGCTCAAACCTCAATATCATGCAATATAACCATGTAAGAAACCTGCACATGTACCCTCCGAATCTAAAATAAAATAAAATGAAAGAAAAATCTGTTGATTAGTGTAGCCCCCTGTATTAATTATCTTTTTTTTTTTCTTTTTTTGAGACAGATTCTTGTGCTGTCACCCAGGCTGGAGTGCAATGTTGAAATCTCGGCTCACTGCAACTTCTGCCTCCCGGATTCAGGCAATTCTTGTGTCTCAGCCTCCTAAGAAGCTGAGATTACAGGTGTGTACCACCACACCTGGATAATTTTTGTATTTTCAGTAGAGATGGGGCTTTGCCATGTTGTCCAGGCTGATCTTGAACTCCTTGCCTCAAGCAGTCTGCCCACCCCAGCTTCCAAAAGTGCTGGGATTATAGGTGTGAGCCACCACGGCCTGCCAGCATTAATTATCTTAGATCTGGATAACTTGCTGCAGCTTCTCCATCAACATTTGCTCTTTCACTTTGTACTTTTGTTTTATGAAGATGGCTTCTTTCCTTAAACCTCCTGGAGCAACTTCTGCTACCTTCAAACTTTTCTTCTGCAACTTCCTCCTCTCTCTCAGCCTTCATAAAATCGAAGAGGGTTAGGGCCGTGCTCTGGATTAGGCTTTGCTTAAGGAAATGTGGCTGGTTTGGTCTATGCAGACTACTAAAACTTTTTCCATATTAGCTATAAGGCTGTTTTGCTTTTTTATTATTCATGTGTTCATTAGAGTAGCACTTTTAATTTCCTTCAAGAACTTTTCGTTTGCATTCACAACTTGCTAACTGGCACAAGAGGCCTAACTTTTGACCTATCTCAGCTGTCAACCTGCCTTCCTCACTAAGCTTACTCATTTTAGCCTTTTGATATAAAGTGAGAGACTTGTAACTCTTCCTTGTGTTTGAATACTTAGAGAATATTGTAGTGTTGTGACTTGGCCTAATTTCAATATTGTTCTGTGGAAATAGGGAGGTCCAAGGAGAGGAAGATATATGGGAACTGCCTATTGTTGGAGCAGTCACAACACACATAACATATATTAATTAAGTTTGCATCTTATATGGGTGTGGTCCATGGCACCTCAAAACTATTACAATAGTGACATCAGGGATCACTGGTCACTGTAACAAGTACAATAATAATGAAAAAGTTGAAAATATTTTGAGAATTACAGTATTGTGAGAATGTGGCACAGAAACGTGAAGGGAGCACATACTGTTTGGAAATGGTCCTAAGAGACTTATTTGATGCAGGGCTACCAAAATCTTTAATTTGTTAAAAAAAAAAAAGAGCAGTATCTGTATAACACAATAAAGTGAAGTGCAGTAAAACAAGGTATGCTTGTATTTATACACTTATGTTCATAGCAGCATAATTTGCGATAGCCAAAGGTGAAAACAACCCAAACGTTCATTGACAGCTGAATGTATAAACCAAACGTGCTATATACACACAATGGAATATTTTCAGCCTTCAGAATAAATGACTTTCCAACACATTAAAACATGGATGAACACGGATTGAAGATATTATGCTGAGGGAAATAAGTCAGTTACAAAAGGACAAGCACTATATGGGTACACTTATATGAGGTACCTAGAGTAGTCAAATTGTTAAAAACAAAAAGTGAAATAGAAAAAAAAAAACAAATTGATAGAAACAAAAAGGTCTCCAGGAGCTGAGGAAAGGGAAAATGAGCAGTTATTGTTTAATGTGCATAGTTCCAGTTTAGGAAGATGAAAAAGCTCTGTAGATAGTGAGATGGTTGCAAAATAGTATCAATGTACTTTATGTTCCTGATCACTAATGCTACATAACTAAAAAGTGATAAAATGGTAAATTTTATGGGAATTCCTCTATTGGAAAAGAGGCAGAAGCTGTTGTTTTTATTATTTACATACATTACAAATGTAACTTAAAAATGAGATTGATTTTGTGGCTTCTTGAGAAACCAAATGAATAAAAATGGAACTAAGGGGTGTCAATGATAAACACAGCCAAACATTAGGTAAATTGTTGAGAAAAATACTTTAGCTGGTAATAACTATTGCAGTAGGGAAAAAAATCCAGTGGGAACTTAAGTCAACTTAGATTCATACAGAATGACTGGGCATTTTAAAGGGAGGATGAGGAAATAGGGAGAGGGTGAGTGGAAGCTCAATAGTGCCAAGGAAAGAAAAAAAATTTTAAAGTGAGCAGTTTGTCCACGGGAAACCCACCTGGGTTTGCTAACTGGCACTAACTGGCACTTGTGGGAATTAGGCTGCTCTTTTCCCACAGACACTGAGACAGGGGCCCTAATCGTCAGGTGTTGGCTGAAACAAACTTTTGAAGATCTTGAGTTTTTTCAGGAAGGCACTTTAAGAAAGGCTAATATCATCCTATGTATGCAGCCTTGAACTGTTTGAAATGATCGAAGTGTTTGTTCAAGTGTTTATAGGCCAAAATTGGCAGGTATATTCAAGAAATAGGCTCCTCTGTGACAGGCTAGAGTTAGGTAAAAGAGAATCTTTTTTAGAGGTTAAGCATCTTCTATAAGTCATATATTAAGGAAATTACACTTCCTTGGGATCTGAATTATAAGGGGAACTCAGTAGGTCAAGTGTAAGTTTGTAATAAGCCAGTAGAATTATAACAGTTTTTCTCATTTTTCTGGTCACACATGCTTACAGTCACTTAAAAATACAGGTATTTGCCAACACACAGGCTTACCCTTTTATAAGGGTTAGCTGCTATATCTTTATCCAAGAATGTCCATTCCCTCCTCTGAAAATTTTTAGACTCATTGTACCAGCCTTCAATTACATTTGATCATGAGACAGGATAAGATGACAATTGTATATTTCCTTGACATTTACTATCTGAAAAAAGGAAATAGGGCTGGGCCATACCCTACAAGAATATTTTTCTCATTTTTATTTTACAAATGCTTCACTGATCATCTAGGCAACATCTAGAGGGGGTAAACTCAGTTATATCCCTGTTGGCAATCTTCTTTCTTTCTCATTGATAAATAAGTATGTGGTGCCCAGGTTCAGTGATAAGGTGATAGCAGGAGATGATAAACAAGCGTTGAAATCAGATCAACCAACCTTTCAGTTTCTGTCTCTTTCAAGCTAATGGAGATGAGTGAAACCAAATCAGAGAAGCTTAAGAATTGTAACAGGGTCCATGGCTACTCTGAAGCCATTCTATTCATTATGTAAGGACCATGAATGAAATAAGCATCTGTTCTATTTAACCATCCACCTATGGTGTGGGCTTTTCATCCAGCATGGTATTTAGGAATGATCTTCCTTTCTGTGGGCCAGGGAAAATGCAAATTGTCAACTTATTGAACCCAGTCCCACATTGTTTCCCAGGGCCACAGTTTTTCAGTCAAATACTCATCCACCACTCCACCTCCACCTCCTCCCACATCTCAGGCACTTTTTGGTAGAGTGGCCACGTCTTCTAGTTCAGAGTGTCCCAAGGTATGTGAAAACTAAATCCAGGAGGTCTACCTAATGATAGACTTGCCTTTCTCTACACAATATCTGAGTTCCTTCTCTGAAAAACACCCTGCTACCTACACCAAGGAAATTAATACGGCTAAGGAAAACACATGACAGTGTATTCATTTCTTGTCTTTACAACAACCACCAACAGTAGCCAACTCAGCTTATAGTGTTGCTTCTCTGTGATAGGCAACATAAGTCTTCAAAAGGCCATTCAGATTTCTGCCCCATTTTAAGAGAATATGAATTTAAGTAATTCAAAAGCCTGACATTCTGTCACAAGGGATTGTGAGGAGAAGACAAGAAAGAGAAAGAAAGTTAAAAAAAAGAACTATTATTTCCTGCCCTACCTGTTCATCCCTATCTCTGGTAGTTTCCATCCTCGATGGGGTAGTGAGCTTTAGAAATATCTAGATAGATATGGAAGCAGCTAGAAAATTGGGGGTATTTGTATACTTTCCTCAGAGAATAAGAAGGAGTAAGCAAACTTTGAGGGAAGACTTGAGTTAATGTTTTACAATGTGTCCTTGGTAAAGAAATAAATCAAACTGCTAGAGCCCATGTCCTTTAATATGGCTTGGGTTAATAACTTTTCAGATACCATAGAAATGGCACACAAAATTGCTAAGGGTGCTCAAGAGTAAACAAGAGGTAGAGAAAATCCAAGATAACAGTATTTTATTTTAATTTGCAAAGACAGATTTTAAAAAGTATTGTACTGCATTAGACCAAATTTGCTACGTTGAATTCAAATTTATTTTATTTTTTTTTCAAATTTTTTTTCTCCACTATTTAACAACAAGACTAGTGAGGAAAGTTAGCTCAATTCATAGAAAATAAACAAATCAATATTTTCCCTACACTTTTCAGTGTAATGTTAGCCATTTGGTGATCTGCAGAGTCAGGTTGGTAGGGCTGTGTTGGGCTGTGCCCACAGTGGAAACCTTAGCCACCACCACCTACTACTGATGAAAAGCACCAGCCAGTCCTCTTAGTTCCTGCACCCAATGTTGCTTTCTAAAGAGCTACTTTTAAGAGCTACTTTCTTTAAGAGCTACTTTTACTTGCTATGTATTTTTAAGGTGGATGTGTGATAAAATAAGGTCATATATGTGTCTATATACAAGTAGTACACTTGAGAAATAAAAAAAATTCTTGACGAGTTACAAATGCTAAAGCATACAATATGGTGGAATCCTTTTGTCATAAGAGTTTTGGAGAATAGCTAAAAGAGCTTAGTTTTATTCAGTTTTGCTACTGAAAATTAATTTGTCAATGATATTGCTCAAAGATTACCAATAATCTATAGATATAGAAGTTCCATTAGTACTTTTTATTATTTTATAATAAAATATTCTTGTAGATATTTTTAATATCCACTTGTGTAGAAAGTACTAATGGCTTTTCTGAAAACTAGCAGTGAACCTAATTTACATGGTTATTGTATTGCCATGAGATGGGCTCACCTTTGACCCCTTAAAAATGTTCTTATGCGCAGATCAGAAGAATTGCCTATCGACAATTCCTAAAGCTAAAGAAATCCTAGCGGTAATATATTGTGGGTAGCTGAGACAAGTGCATTGAGTGGAAACCATCTAAGCATCTAGCTGCCTGTCCAGTCATTATTGCATTGCTCAAATATTCTATAATTTTTAGAGCTTTGATTCCCTTATCCTTGGTGACCTGAATTTGGAACCTATAAATGTGAATATTCAAATTAAATAATAAAACCTGTGTATTAGACCATATTTCACTGTCAAGTATGGGTACATATGCAAATACAGACTGTATGATGTAACTTCGTCTTGCCAGGAAATTAACAACCTCTGGAGAGTTTTGAGCACATTGGGCCATACAGAGCCGCTACATATCCCTGCTTGCAATTTTCCACTCCTGTTCTTTGATCTGTATCAGTTTACACTGCTTTGACATCATCTTGGCCTTTTGTGCAGCATCTTTACTCCAGTTCTATAGAGGAAGAGTAAATATCAAACTCATGATCTTATTAAAATTTCCATGATGAGTCTAGATTATTTTTTAAAACCACATCTAGCAATATCCTCAACTTATAAGCTAAAAATTTAAATAATGAAATTACTCTTTTATTTATGGTAGAAAAAATAAAAAGTTCGTTAAATTCACAAATTCAAAATTTGATAATAACAATCAGATTAGCCTCTCTTTCTGATGTAGTAAAGACTTAAGGAAATGCTTTCAGTAGATCTACCAAGATAGAAATCCATCACATCATTTATTTGTAGTTTTACCTCTGACACATTATTTTTTCTCGATATCTCAGTTTCTTTGACTCATAGTTCATATTAAAACATTTGTTCCAAAGGCTTAATGTGATAATCAATGCCATATAATTATTATATGGCAAATCCTGCACTATGTCCTGAATTAATAAATGGTAACTATTTTTGGAAAGCAGTATAGTATTGGGCATCTATATTTAAAATTGTGAATAATAAAAATTAATAGGTAACACAACACACTAGAATCTGTTTTTAAGTCTGCAAATATTTTTTCTTACTTTTTCCTCACAGCAACTCCAAAATGGAGGTACTATTGTTATCTCCATTTACAAATTAGGAAACTGAGGCACAGATATGCTCTTGGGTACTTGTCAGCAGCAGTTGTTCTACAAGTAAGGTGAAAAGTAGAACCTCTTTATCACTAGGTATTGGATAAATAATCTCCCTAAGATTGTTTCATCCTCTCTCTACATCGATTTAAAGGACTGCCACTATATTCACATGCAAAATATTGCCAAAAAAAGTGTGAACATTGTTTTTTCAATAGGCTTTTATGTAAGTTATTTAGCTACACATTAGAATAATTTTAGAATGACAACCTAACTTAGAATTTCAGTATTTTCTCTTTTAGTGGAAAAAGTCTTAACTATGATATGTATGTGCTGCCATCTGATGATAACTTTCTAGGACTACATTTCATGTTAATGAATTAACTAAACTACAGGATGAATGAAATAATTCATTAGCCTGACACTGTGTAAAGACATGCTTGTCAGGTTTTAATTTTTTCATGCAAGAAAAGACACATTTGTTACAGCCTGTGTCTAAGGAACAGAGATACAACGCCATATTCAGTTCTCCCAGGAGAGGGAATATTGTCGCACTTGTTAATAAAGATAACTTGCCTATTACGACCAGGTTACCATGTACTTAGAACAGGAACTTACCTAGTTAAATCCCAACTGACTGCTTGTTATGGATGCAGTGCATCATCATTCTGAAGGGCATATTCGCCCAGCAGCTCGGAGTCCTGCCCAGAAGCAGCTCTACTGTCTGCCCTTTCTGAAAATTGCCATAATCCCTTTGCTGGGCAAGCCCACTTCGAGAGCTGGTAGACGTACATTTCAGGCTACCTTTCTCCAGTTCAGGACAACTCAGAAGAGCTTTCCTAGTTTTATAGCTTGCCGGGGGATTAGCTAAGGCTTGTGTTGTGACTATATCACAAATCAGTTTCTTCTTGTGCTTAATCTTGCTCCTTGACAGGTAAATTATAAACATAAATCTGTAGATTGTAGCCTAATAAACATTCTGCATGCTAATTTCCATCTCAGAGTAAGCTTATTATATCCAAGGAAACCTTCCTGTAACACTAATTATATCCAGTTTGTACTTCAGACCACTTTGAGAAAACTATCTAGGATATTACCTCTGATTACTGCTGGTAAAATACTTCTGTTTTATGATACATCCAGGAATAAAGCCACGAATGTGTACTCATCATTGCTGCACGAAAGCTATGAATTCTAGCTTTAACAAGTGATTTTATTTAATCAAGTTATCACTTTAGGTAATGACTTCTTTTCTGTTTTTGAAAATCTCTGCAGGCAGTTATGTTTGGGCCTGCACTCCAACTGTAATTATATCAAGTTCACCCCACACATCCCATGCATTGCTCATAAAACAGCTTATTCTATATTCTCCTATTTCCTTTGAAATGTCACTCAGTTTTAGTGATAAACTTAATTTATAATCTTGTTACTATTTCATGATTTTGTACCTTGGTACTTGAATACATGCATTCTTATAATATTTTCTAATGTCTCCTTTGTACTTATCTTAAATCCCCAGGAATAAGGTTTCTAAAACCTTATTTTTAAATAAAAAAATGAGAAAACTTATTTTTAAATGAGCTCATATAAGGCTACATTTTTTATTGATTCTTCAATCTTGTTAGTACTAACTAGGCACACTTACTTGCTCATCTGGCAACCAAGGAGTTTGGACCCCATTTGTCCTAAGGAAGAAAAGTGGTTAAGAGCAGAATACCTGGAGCTGGCCCACTTCCATTGGAATATGGGCTCCAATGCTTATAACTTTGGATAAGGTGCTTAATTTTTCTGAATGTCAGTGTCATTATCTGTAAAATGGAGATGGTAGTATTATCTACCTCACAGGATTATTGAAAGAATTAAATGAGTCAATGTAAGAAGGTACTAGAAAATTGCCTGTCAATAATAAGCACCATATGCATGTTAGCTAAAACCCTTCCAACAGGGGAGTGCTTATGATAGCTATTGATTTGTATTGTTTTGTTCAAATGACATTTTGAACAAAGATTAAAATTTTGAAATTCTTTTTTATTCTTTTGTTTCCTTCTTTATGTGATTTGTGTGAAGAAATTGTTCATTAGAATCACCCTCCAGGGCCTGCACTATTTCTAACTCTTGTTCTTTAGGCCAGTCCAGGGTTCAAGAAGCAGGCTGAAGGTGCTCATAAACCTGAGTGATACTGCTGGCCAATGAATGTGAAGCTAATTACCTCATGCGCCTGATACTTTCCTAAACTGGTCTTGTGGAAGAACATAGGTTTAGAGTGGAAACACAGTTTCTCTAAGCTCTTATGAAATGCAATGAAACTAGAGAGTAAATTTACCTACATTTGTTTATCTGACAACATCAACAGGCTAAATATCTGGATATCTTAAATCTCAGATGAGTGTCTTAGCCTCTGGATTACTGCCCAATGAGGAAAGCTATGAAATGCATGGATAACTTGTTAATCAGTATTTGCCATATGTGCTAGCAGCATCAGCATCAGTTGGGAGATTATAGTGGCCTCCATGTCAGACCTCCTAAATCAGAATATCAGAGAAGGGGGCCCAGGTAAGTGTGCTTTACTAAGTTCTTCGGAAGATTCTTAAAGACAATGAAGTTTGAGAAGCACTATCTTAGGGTATATAAGCATGAAGCTAGACTGGCGGAGCTCTGTCATTGACTAACTGTATGATGGTGAGAAAGTTGCTTATCTCCTCTGAGCTACTATTTCTTTTTCTGTATCATATGTTTGTTGTGAAGATCAAACTTTTAGTATATTGCAAGTGCATGGAACTTAACAAAAACTCAGTAGACATTATTACTATTATTGCCAATATTGATGTTGCTGTTTTTTAGGTCTTACCATCTGCAGCATGTTGCTGGCTGGTGAAATGACGCCTCTCCTGAGGGTGTTATATGCGTTAATAATTTCTTCTTGTACAGCTGGTGATTCAATGTTTGTTATTTAAGTGGTAAAATTGTTCACTACATTTATTAAATATTTAAATGGTAAATAATATAACTGCAAATAAACAATGGATAAAACCTAAAAATGCTACATAACAAGGCACCAGTTGAGATTGCTTTTAACAATTTTAGAATCCATAGTAGTAAGTATACTGTAAATGTATGTACAGGTATATAGTTTTCCATAGCTATACCTTATTTAGGTTATAAACATGTATATTTTGCATAAATTCCTTATATATTGTTTTTAAAAACAAATTGATGAGAGGGCACAGAGTTGGTGCTCATTACGTCTAACCTCAGAAGCAGGAGACAGATTAGTTTACTTAGTCTGTTCCATTTTTAGAAGCAATGATTTTTTTTGAAAAGGTTTAAATCATCAAGCTTCAGCTAAATTTTTAGAGTGATCCAGATAAAGGGAGACAAAGGAGGATGAAGACTCATGCAATCAGCTGACATTTTTCTTAGGCTGATTTATTTAACATGTAGTTCAGCCTCCACAGTATTCTATTTCTTTTACAGAATAATTGTGTGTTTTACAATTAATGGCATCTTCTATTAATGAAATACTTTATTATATTGATTTTCATTCCTAGGTTACCATACTTCATCTGCCAATGCATTGAAAACTTGGAATGTAAATTAATTCAGCCATTGTGGAAGATGGTGTAGTGATTTCTCAAAGACCTAGAAGCAGAAATATCATTTTATCCAGAAATCCCATTACTGTGTATACACCCAAAAGAATATAAACCATTCTATTACAAAGATACATGTGTGCATATGTTCATTGCAGCATTATTCACAATAGTAAAGACATAGAGTCAACCCAAATGCCCATCAATGACAAAGAATATGTGGTACATATACACGATGGAATACCATGCACCCATAAAAAGGAACAAGATCACGTTTTTTGTAGGGACATGGATGGAGCTGGAAAGCATTGTCCTCAGCAAAATAACACAGGAACAGAAAACCAAACACCCCATGTCCTCACTTACAAGTGGGAGCTAAACAATGAGAACACATGGACACAGGGAGAGGAACAACACACATTGGGGCCTGTTGGGGGGTGGGGTGGGGGAGAGAGAGCATTAGGAAAAGTAGCTAACTCATGCTAGGCTCAATGCATAGGTGATGGGTTGATAGGTGCAGCAAACCACCATGGCACATGGTTACCTATGTAACAAGCCTGCACATCCTGCACATGTACCCCAGAACTTAAAATAAAAATAAAAATTCAAAAAAACTCAAGAAAAAGAAAATTTGATTTCTCATTGTAATATTGAAAATATAAGTTAATAGATGTAAATTGCAGGATATTTACATCATTAGAAGCAAGTTTCATGACCGATAAATGTTTGTATGGGACAAAATTCTAACCAGCCTATGGAGGTTGAGGAGACTTCCCTGCTATTTTCACTAATTTTACCCAGCTTGTCTTTCACAAGTATGAATCTTGATGACACCATATGACCCCACATCTAGGACAACCTGAAATGTGTGTTTTATTGAAGCAAGTTTTTGCCTATGTTTACTGTAGAGATAATTTTATAGCCTCCTATATCCTGCTGTTGCTCTTGGGCAGGTTTCCCAGGTTTTGTGGGTGAAGATGTCCTCTGACTGATTCTCTGGCAATCCTTTGATGGCTGCTAGCTTAGGCCAACTTCTCTAGAGTGATGACTAAACTAAAGGTAAGAAGATATCAATACATACTGTTAAAGTCAAGAGAGTGCATTTTGAAATCAACTTTGAAATATGACACAACCAATAATCTATTATTTATTCTATTAATAAGATGTTGAGAATTTAATCAAATTCAATTCACCTTTCTCTTGAAAATATACGTAAAATATACATTTTACTAGGCTTGTGCAGAGACAAGATGCAAAGATACGCAATCATTTATATTTCTATAAGCAAATTTAATCACCTGTTTCATGAACAAAATGATGAATTATTCACTCATTTGATATTAACATATACATTTTATGAAGTAATGGTCTTCATTTTGAAACTACCCATGAACTACAAAGTTTGTATTGTAAAAAATTTCCATGAACTTTTAGGATTGTTCTTAAAGGTAAAAAAGTGTCTGTGCAGTTCTATTTACTCATTATTCAATGCAGAACAACTTTTTTTTTAAATTAAGAGATTCTTATTCTATCACATTGTGGAAAGATAAGTAATGCATACATTTTGGCATACCTCTTTTTCTATTATTATATTGGTTTCTACATCTATTTAGCTATTCTTTTCTCTAACATATTACTATTACATAAATATTAAGATAATTTAGTTTTATTGAATTTTCATTTTTCCAATATGGACATTTGTTGTTTCCTAAGTGAATGTAAAGTGCATTAGATAATCATAGGGACAAAGTAAAATGGCTAAACCACTCAAATCACAAGGACATATTTTCTGTAGGTACTATGCATACTGAACACCTCCTTTTCTCTGTTATTAGTTATTATTTCAGGTAAGCACAGAATAGGACAAACCCATGATGTGAGGTCCTACATGGAAATTTTAATTTTATTAAATTGAAGTAAATAAGAATCATTACAAAATAAACAAGGCAAATCATCTCTATCTCAAACTAATCCTAGAAGAGGACTGATATGTTGCTGAGATTCACTTGTGTTTCATATTCTCTTAGAATCCAAATTGTAGCTGCAATTACCTTGCATAACAAAAAATTGTGTTCTAAATTTTTTTGTTTTTCATAAAGTGCTTCAAAAATGATCCTTCTATAGAATTTTAAAATAACGATGAGGAGCTAGAGATTTCAAATCCACAATAACAAAGTTAATTTTCTAATGATACTTCATTACTAAGATTTTCTTAATTTTAGTCTTAGGGAGATTTTTTTAAATCATTAAATAATGTAATGAATTTGTTAATAAAAACTGGAATACAACTTCTACATGCCTGCATAATTATCTTCTAATACACACACGCAGGAGCCTCATTTTCCTTTATGAATTTTGATCACTGCAGAATTATACCTTCCAAAAGGAAATAGAAGAATGTGACTAAAACAAATTCGATTTTCATAAAACACACCTTTCTTTATTCATCACAGTTATGCTATATACTCTAGAGGTCTGCATAATGTAAAATAGATTTTCTCATTAAATAACTGCACATGATTGAATAATGTTTAATGTCTTTAAAATGTACCCTCTGTAATACATCATGCGATATCTTTTACTGCCATACAGGATACAGGCGGGGGAGGAGAGACTTGTAGTCTGTATGGGGTCTAGCTCTAGCAAAGAAAAGGAAATATAATATGTGTTTTTAGTTCCAGCATTAAGTAGGGGAACTGAGGAAAGTTAGATAGAACTAAGGAAGATAGAACTGAGGAGCGTTAGATAGAGATTAGATAGAACTGTGTAAAGGGACACGGATCATTGATTCTCATAACCTTAATAGAAATATCCCTTAAGAATATACGCATTCCAGAAAATGGCCAGACATCACTAATTTCCTTATAAGGTGGAAATTTAAGTAAGACATACTAATTTTCTCAACTTCCTCTACCCCTAGAGATGACAGAAATTAGACCTGAATTTTAATACAGCCTTTTTTTCAATTATAAAAATTGATGTGCCCAAGGATGTTTAATTATTTTGTTTTCTTGAGGGGCACAAGTAAATAGCCTTATTAGGAGATGTCCAAAGTTCATGGGGAAAAGATAGGCTGCTGTACAGGATTTTTGTTGAACTATCTATCTTGCACTCATTCCTGTTGAGATCAAGCCAGTGATTGAGATTAGGATGGATGTAACTGGGGTAGCAGTGGGGAGGGGAATGAACTTTGATGAAACAAGTGCTGGCCAGGTCTGGAATTTAGGTCTAAGAAGTCCAAAAAATAAAATGTCAAACAAAAGGAAACATCAAGAAAATAAAAGGAGGCAAAAGAAACTTGTACCTTGACATGAGACGGGTGTCCTGGAAATAGATTTAGAGCATCTGCTGCTCTTACTTTGGCAATTGTAGAGTAATTTTAGAACACTGCTGGAGGCATGCTGAAGTGGGAAGCCAAAAACCTAGAACAACAAATATATTTAAGTCTGGCAGCCTCTATGCCTTGACAATTAAAATAGATATAGCAGAGAAGGAAGAAATTATGAATACAGCAGCAGAGAGGTTACCTTGTGAGAAGGAATTGTCCATTTGCGGGAACAGAGAAAAGGGAGGAAGAGACCATTAACTGCAACATAAAGCATCTCACGTCTTGTGACTTTCTTCAACTCAACCTAAAGCAGAAAATAAATAAATAAATAAATAAAGTGAGAAGTCTTGTCTGATGCCTTCAGATATGCCAACAAAGCCAAGAAATATATTGATTCAAAAGTATTTAATCTTAGGAGAGGAAAATAACAGTGGAACATCATATACTAAAAGAAACTGAACTATTTAAAAAATCAATACAAATTGTGAAAAGCACAAAGGTTGTAAAAGAAATAAACATAATGGAAATCTAAATAGTGATCAAGCTACTGTAAAACATAACTGCTTAGCAATATTGGAAATGAAATAAAAAATAGTTAAAATAAAAACTCAAAAGGATAGGTTGCATAGTTCATCAGTTATATAAATAGGTAAAGAAAGAGTGAGTGAGTTGAAGCAAGGAGGTGCAATGCTTTCAGAATGCATTGAAAAGCGACAAAGAGAGAGAATGATAACAAAGTCAAGATATGTGAAAACTAAAAGAAATTATCAAGATCCACCAGTGATAGTCATAAAAAGAGAGAAAGTATAAATAAATGTGACAAAGTATTTGAGAACATGATTATGTATCATGAAAAGTAACATAAGATCTCACATAAAAAGAGGATTATGCCAAGAATGGTGGTGCACTCCTATAGTCCCAGATACTCAGGAGGCTGAGGCAGGAGTAATTCTGGAGCCCAGGAGTTCAAGCCTCTAGTGCACTATGATCGTGCCTGTAAGTAGTCACTGCACTCCGGCCTGGGTAACATAGCAGGACCCTCACCTCTGAAAAATA
Organism: Pan troglodytes; assembly: GCF_028858775.2. Lineage (NCBI taxonomy): Eukaryota > Metazoa > Chordata > Mammalia > Primates > Hominidae > Pan > Pan troglodytes. Next base: position 55,685,953 of record NC_072403.2, read on the forward strand.
GAGGGAGAGAGAGAGAGAGAAAGAGACAGAGAGAGAGAGAGAGGATCATGCATTATACAAAACAGCTAAGATTTAAGACACATACCTAGAAACATCACAATGAATTTAAACAACACAGCAAGAAGGAAAATTGTTTAAAGTTTTCAGAAAGGAAAAATAAGTCACATATAAGAGAAAAGACCTAGATGGATGTCTAGTTTTCAAAATACTCCTGGGTATTTTAAACAAATTTGTTAAGTAATTGCAGCTGTATTTTATATTTTGAACGATTGCAGTCATGACAGGCATGTTACAATGGCTTCTTTGTACATAATATACATTACTTTTTATATTTGTTTAGCAGCTCCTTTTATCAGGTTTAATAATTTCACTTCCATTCTTAATATATTATGAAATATCAAGATATTAGTCCAATTAAAATTTATTAGCCAGTATGAATGAAGAACACATTAAAACTCTATTAAACAGATATTTTTAAAAATCTGGAAAAATAACTGACACACATGTTCATGGGTGAGATGGTCTGGCAATGAAAGAAGCAAATTTTTCTCAAACAATCTATAAATAAATACAAAGACAATCATAATCCATAGGATTTTTAGAGGGTGGATAGATGAATATATTGTAAGTTTTAAATGGGAAAATAAGAACTTTTTAATAGGGAAATTTAAGAAAGATAATAAAAGAGCCCCTCACCCTATCAGATATTAAGACAAATATGAAGCTTGAATATTGAAATCACAGAGAAAAAGGCATAGAATGATTATTCTATGAACTAGAGATTATTATGTTAAGTGAAATAATCCAGGCACAGAAAGACAAACATCACATGTTCTCACATTTGTGGGATCTAAAAATCATAGCAATTGAACCAATGGACATAGATAATAAATAGAAGGATGGTTACCAGAGGCTGCGTAGGGTAGTGGGGCGTTGGGGAGCAGGTAGGGGTGGTTAATGGGTACAAAAATAGCTAGAAAGAATGAATAAGTCCTACTGTTTGATAGCACAATAGAGTGACTATAGTCAATAATAATTGTACATTTTAAAATAATTTGAAAGAGTGTAATTGGATTGTTTGTAACTCAAAGGATAAATGCTTGAGGAGATGAATACCCCATTCTCCATGATGTGCTTATTTGACATTGCATGTCTGTATCAAAACATCTTATGCACCCCATAAATATAGATACCTACTACATATACGCAAAACATAAAAATCAAATAAATAAATAAATGAAAAGAGAAAATAGTTTATAGGGTAAATAATATTTGATAAATTATCTTACTGTAAGGGGAAAAGTAGAAAAATAGATCCTCAGCTAACCTAAATTATTTTTTAAAATATTATAATATATGAAATATGTTGTAGGAAAGAATTCAGGAGCAAAGAAAACTGCAGGTCCAGGAGTTTCTACGAGTACATGCTCATGTAAAGGGGTTTATGGAAGAAAAGTTAAGACATTTTTAACAAACAGATGAAGACTACTAAAGGAGGTGAAAACCTGAAAGATGAATATTAATATACAATTAATAGCAAATGGGTAACTTATGACCATATTTTAAAAAACTCAAATTACTTGTATTTGTTCAAAACAAAATGGTTTGTGCATTAAACAGATATTATTAGATATTGCTTGTTGAAAATATTTCCATGGTTCAGATTATACTGGAGAAATCCTGTGTTGTTTCTTTGTGGCATCGTTTTATCTTTTAAGTTATCTTTTCCAATAGACTGGGTCCATATCTATATTAGTGGTACCATCAATAAATACGCTACCTTCAGCGTTTTAGAATTTTCTGAAGGCAACTGAAAAGCAGGAGCTTGACTCGCAAATGATCACATACTGTAGGTGCTTCTTCTTCGTATATTTGCAATTTTTATACAGTATAGATGCTGAACTATAACATTCCATATAAGTAGTTTGCAAATGCGCTTGACAGAGTAATAATTTTTTAAAGAAAATAACAAAGATTCATAACAAATAGAAATAGACAATACTAATAAAAGGATGCCTCAAACGTTTAGTTCTTTATTGTTCAGTTGAGAGCAACTTCTTGACAGAATTTTTTCTATCGAGAGGGTTTACACATACCATATGCCATAGTGATTTCTCAGCTTGCAAGTATGTTTCATAGTCCCGAACCACAGTGAAGAACTTTTTACCCAGATTTTAAAGCCCCACCAATTAGAAGAATTGCTTGTGATATATATAGCAGGTCAGGAAACCTCTGTTTTCTTGCATCTGTAGATAATTGACCTGCTACACGGCGAACTTAAGCAAAATCTTAATTCATTCAAGCAAAAAAATGCAGGTTCACTTAGTGGTAGGGTAATGGCCAAGATAGAGGAGCCACATTCTCTCAGGTCCTCCTTCTTAAAACTGAAAAACTTTAGCATACATAACAAACAAGCATAGGAAGACTCTAGAAGTGAAACTAAGAAAGCAGACTGCGTAAGGACCTTGGACTTGAGTATCAGCATGAAAATGACTTCTCTGAGTTTCCTTTTTGCTTCCCATATATACTAGACAGAGCACTGCAGAAGTCTCAACCCCAGAACCACGAACAGGATCAGACAAAAATTAAAACAAACAAACCGAAACAGAACAAGGGAAGCCTGCTCAACTCAGCCAAAGGGTTAAGAAGGGTGAAATAATAAAAAAGAAAAAAATTTTTAGCCATAACTGTCTGACTCCAGACAGACAATGAAAAGACTGTCCACAAAATGCTTGGAATGGCTTCAGTAGAACTCAGCACAGGGGTCATAACACCTTACAAACTTCTGAAAAATTAAAGCCAATGAAAAAATTTAACAGGCAGAGAGAAACAATATATACCTATGGAGGAATAACAATTTTAGTGACAGTAGATTTCTCTTCCGAAACCACAGAGTTCAGAAGAGAGTGGCATGCTTTACAAGTGCTAAAAAAAATAATGATTAATCCTGAATCTTATATCCGGTGAAAGTATACTTCAGGAATAAAGGGAAAATAAAGGCATTCTCACATAAAGAACAGTCAGATAATTTATTTGTAAGCCTACTCTTAAAGGAAGGCTAAAGGATGTTCTCTAGAGAAAAATTAAAAGAGATGATAAGAGAAGTTTTAAAAATTTAGAAAAGAAAATATCAGAATGGATAAAAATGAGAGTTAAATACAGGAGACTTTTCTCTTCACGATTTTCTTAAAATATTTGTTGGTTGAAGCAAAAATTGTTACACCACACATGGTGATGTTTAGTATATGTGAAGTTAGTACTTAGTATAAATATATTATTAAAGTGGGAGGAAAAGGTACCTAAATAAAAGTGAGGTTTCTACCCTTCACTCTAAGTGACAAAATATCAGTACAAGTAGACTGATAATTTAAGTATATATATAGTACACACACACACACACACACATATATATGTAGAGTAACCACTGGAAGAAACTATACAAAGTGATACACACATTAAAATTAAAACACATTAAAAATGTGCAAATAACTCACAGGAAGGCAAGAAAAGAGAAACAGAGGAACCACAAACAGAGAAACAAATGAAAATAAATAATATAAGGCCAACTTGAGCCTAAATACACTAATAATTTTAAAAAGCACAAAGAGAGAAAATGGTGGAGAGAATATCAAGATGGATCATGATATAGTTCAGTAAAAAATTGAATTTGAAGCTTGGCCAAAGTGAGAATTCTGCTATGACAACATCATTTAATACATTATATTTAGATATGCACGTGGATACATTTTCAGTGATAGTCATCACGAGAACATCAGGCAAGGGAAATTTCAATGATACTTGAGTCTTCCTGAATACCTCTGCGAGGCATGATGGAGCAGTGGGAATGGTGTTAGACTCAGTCCAAAGGAATGGTTAAAATGCGATAAGAACCCCATCGAAGCTCTCACATAGTTTCAGACACAAAGAGGTATCAGGGCTAAGACTCCAAACCAGGTCTGTTCTCTAAACTGAAACATGTCTCACTTAGAAGCTCATTCTCTATCATGGTTCTAACATTCTATTTATTATTTGACAGCTCTATGCAATGCTTAGTTTAACAAGTATTTAAAAATCCTGTTCATAAAATGGTTGGAATGGATGAGAAAGAAAAGAACATTTTGAAAAACCTACATTTCATGTGTGTACTTTCCACATTAATCTTCTAATAACTTCCTGTTATAGCTCTATATAGTGATATACTATTTTATGGCATCTTAAATTTTGGAAGGAGCTATTCTTTGTGTAGGATCTCTCTGTTACTTTCAAGCTATTTAACCATGAAGAAGTCATGTAAAATTTTGGAGTCTTAGTGTCTAAATATGTAAAATTGTAATAATAAATCCCACCACAAAAGGCTATATGTAGTTGAAGTGATACCATATAAATAACATAATGTATTATTAACATTCAGCATAATTCTAAATACCTGAATATAGTTACTGTTTGAAAAAATGATTTGACATTTACAACCTCAAGCTAGATACCTAAATGCAGTTGAGATTTGCAGAAATGAAATAATTATCATGCCTCTTCAGAGATAATTTAGCTTTATTTAAAGAACATATATTTTTGATAAGTCTTTTACTAAATAATATTCTCAAGTTTTTTGTAATATAATTCACTTATATGCTTAAAGAAGCTCCAATATTCACAAAATTTTATCAACAAATGACACTCCTCCCCTGAACTTTTTCATGTACTAGAGGTATTTACATAAATAATTCATCAAGAGTGTTATAGGGTGTTGTACAAATTAAGTAAAAGACCAGAGATGGTATTTATGGTCCTTTTGTGCCCAAATGCTTCATTCTAAAAGGGTTACTAAATGCAGTGTATATTGCTGTGAATGCCATAAATACCACCTCATGGTCTTGTTTCGGAAGTACTTTTCTGGAAGGTTTTTGCATTTAAGTGGTAATGAATTCTGAACTTCAAGTTCCGTGAAGCCGGATAAAAACATTTCTATTCCATTTTTACATGAGGTCATTGGTTTCACAGTATGAAAATTTCTATATTGCTTCATGATTTTTCTTCCCATAAGAACATGCAGTAACTACAGGCTAATATAAGTATAAGGAATGTACCACATTCCTACTATGATACAATGGTTTCCTGTATATGATCCCAGAACTGTTCTGGTATCACCATTCCTTTAGCAGTGTCCTTCCTTGTTAAGGAAAACACAGTATTTACCATGGTGTCCCAACTATTTAGGCTTTGAGCACATTTCAAAAGTCCACTATTACCTTGCATGGCAATTATCAGTCTGGACACTTTGAAAGATTTTATTTTCTTTGAAGGATTTTATTTTTATTTTAGTCTCCATATAAATCTATATAGAATATAGTATATATTGTAGTGTTCTTATAATGGAGAGTCAAGAATGTGCTACCTTTGTTTGGGGCCTCATTTAGGCTTTCTTTTCAAGTTACCCAGTAATCTAGATCTATTTTGTGCCACCCTGCCCTCCACTGCCACCTGACAACCTAATCAGATTTTTGTTCTGAATGGTGACCTTTTCTACCTTTGCTTCACAGATCATCCTGACTTTCATTCCTACATGTAAACACACACACACACAAACACACACACACACACACACAGAGAGAGAGAGAGAGAGAAACACATATCTGTTTTGGGCTCCTGAGTCTGTGACACTCCTCCCCAGACAGTGACCTTGAAATATACCTAGAGTTTTCATACTATGAGTAAGTGTGCTACTCTGTTCATAAACACTGTTGATAAGCTATGGACATGAGGGTGATGTTGAAGACCATTCCGAAAAATTACACCGTTGTTGGCCACACATTTTCTTGGAAATAGCCTATGAAGCTATTTAAGTCACTTAACCAATATTCATCTTTGAAGTAAACATGGTTTCTACTCCCTCCTGCAAGTGATGTGACACATGGTGGAAACCTAGGGAACTTTCTTTTATATCAACTTTCAGGAGAAAAGAGTGGATTCTGGGGAAAATAAAACACACTGAAACTAAAAACAAATACCAGGTATCGGGCTTTGTTTGTAGCTACACTGTTGGCCATATTTCTTTTTCTTTTTTCTTTTTCTTTTTTTTTTTTTTTTGAGACGGAGTCTCGCTCTGTCGCCCAGGCTGAAGTGCAGTGGCACTATCTCGGCTCACTGCAAGCTCCGCCTCCCGGGTTCACGCCATTCTCCTGCCTCAGCCTCCTGAGTAGCTGGGACTTAAGGCGCCCGCCACCACGCCCAGCTAATTTTTTGTATTTTTAGTAGAGACGGGGTTTCACCGTGTTAGCCAGGATGGTCTCGATCTCCTGAACCTCATGATCCGCCCGCCTCGGCCTCCCAAAGTGCTGGGATTACAGGCGTGAGCCACCGCGTCTGGCCCCATATTTCTTTAATGTTCAAATTTACTAATGTTTATGTCCTCATTTGAAACAGGCAAAGATTTGTGCTTCTTGATCACTGAATATATTAATATTTTACAACACTAAGAACTCATTGTTTAATATTTTGTTTTCACTTTCATTCCTCTACTTACTTAAAACGTGTGTCTGAAAAGGTTTAGCTGCATTTTTTTCAAATTATGTAATTTAATAAAATGAAATCAAAGGATTAGATATTTCAAATAACTCACAGCGGCATAAACTGTTTCCAGTTATGATATTAGAAATGTAAAAAATCAGAAAATGCTTGAGTGAAAGGAGGAATGAGAGCAACAGAGGACATAGATGGAGGAGGGAAAGACTGGATCATGTCATTTGCATTAGATTCTATAATTTTGACTTTTAGAAAACTGCATCTCTCATCAAAAGAATATAAAAACTTTAATCGTTTTTCTAACCACCTGCATAGTATTTCATATCATGGATCATTCCTAATTTTCTTAACCATTTATTGCACTTACGTGTATTTTTATAGCATTTGGTTTTCCTTTATTATAAATAATGCTTAAGTAAAAATCTTTTTATAGAGATACATTTTTGCATGTGAGTATTTCAGTATAATACATTCCTTCATGAGAAACTAACAAACCAAAAACCATGTTATTTTTAATATCACTTGGTATCTTTAAATAGGGGTCTTTCTACAAACTTTTAGTTCCCACTAATGATGTATTGAAATGGTTGCCTCTTCCCACTTCTCTGATGGGTAGATTTTAACATATAATTAATTTATTCTTGGCTGGACAGAAAGATAATCCTAACTATATTTGCAATACACTTTTTTGCATTATGAAAGAGGTAACTTTTCTGTTTAATGGCATGTGCATTTCTGTATCTATTTAGTGGATTTCTCTCCTTTTTTTTCTAATGTAACACTTCATTATTATCAATCTATAGATTCATTTTCTATATTTATGTAAACATACATAAGTCACATAGATCAACTATGTATTGACCTTTTAAAATAAAAGATTTAAAAATTAATCTTAACCTTTCACTTGCTGTACTTCTGCCTTTATACATGTTTTTTTTTTTTTTTCCAGTGAAATTACTATCTTCAAATAAATACTTTCAAGATTTCATGTCATGATTTTGTTCAAATTTCCTGCCCTAGTATCTTAATACTGTTTTCCAAAAATTATCTTTCTCATATGTAAATATCTTTATCAAAACACACATCTTTAATTTAATTTTAATTTTGGTGGTCTCTACTGAATAATTATTTTCCAAATGAATTTAGGATAAACATGTAAATTCTATAAAAGCTCTTCTTGATATTTCCATTCTGATTGCATTGAATTACTAAATAATGTGGTGAAATCAGGTATTTCTACTAAATTGAATGTCTTCTTTAATCAAAGGTAGTTTTATACTATAGATTTCTGTGAAAGCTCCTTTATTGTATTAATAAATTATTCCATACTTGTTATGTTATTTGGGTTGGGGCAGAGACTGTTCATTTATCACCATAACACTTGTTCACTGTTGAGTTCACAAAAGGGAAGAGTCCAGAGTGTGCCGCTCAACTATGTCTGAAAGGCAGAGCTCAGGGACTGGAGTTTGAAGAGAATGAATAATAATGCCAGCTAATAGTTATCGAGCACACTTTAAGCACAAGATACCTTTCTAAGGATTTTACATACGAACTCATTCAATCCTTAAAACAAACTTATGAAGTAGGTTCTATCTCTTACTATAACTTATGGATGAGGACAAAGAAAAATAATCTTTTTCAAAGTCACAGAGCAAGCACATGTTGTGTCCTGAATTCAAACCAGCTGGGTGACACCTCTGCTCATGCTCTTAATCTTTGTATTACACACTTAGAACTATTTTTTTTTGCTTTTACTACTGTGAAAGTACAGACTGCCACTGGATATTGTTTCTGCTTCAGAATTATTTGTTATTATTTATTCTATATTCAATAACATTTGGAAAGAGGTGTAAGACTGTTTCCATTTTTTAGAAAGGTGTTGCATGGTAAATAAGAGTTCTTTCTCTGTTATCTAAAATAGCTTTTTAAATGATTTTCCAAACAATATGTGTGATTCTGAAAGCTTTTGAGATAATAGAAGAATGGTGTACATGAGGTCATCCACCGCCCCCAACCTTCTTCATTACAGGGTACTTTTCACACAGTCAGTGTGCTCTGAGATATTTTGGGGGGGGAATACTTTTTATATTTAACAAATACAATTTATTGTGAAATAAGCCAACATATTATTTAAATTTGGGTAATGTAGACAAATGAGGTCAAAGTTTTGTTACTTGCTTATTTGATTTTCCTTAGACGTAGGCATACCCTTCCGCCTCCTTCCCCAACCCTTAAGAAATATTTGAATATGCTTACTCTTATGCAAAGTGGGAAGAGATGTGATTGGAATGCAAATTTTGAGAAGTATCATGTTAATTTCTAGAAAGAGCATATTGTAGTGTAAGAATACAGTAACACTGCCTGCCAATATGTTACAATAGACTGCAGGATTAGTTGGTTATCTAGCATGCAAAATTCAGAACTCAGGGCTCTAATTTAATCACTCTAAAATCTAATGCTACCTTGGTGAGGTAAGAGAAATCATAATACCTGGTAATGCAAAAATGAGTAAAGATTTTCTACAGCACACACATTTAATTTTCTTAGGGTAAATTATTACTTTGATTTTTGTAATGAGTTCCATTTATTAAATATTTCAGCTATAAAGTACCGTCCTACTTACTGTGTCCCAGGATGAGTCACTGTTCTCCTGATGTTAATATGTCCATGATTGTGCTAATGACAATTACTCAAAAGATAGATACAATCAAGTGGATAGATCTAACATATGTAGTTTAAGTAAAAAGTGAGAAAGGGTCTGAAGGATTTACATGGGAGAAATGCCCATAGATCTAGATGGAAAGACATGGGTCATGTCAAGAGGGCATCATTCTCAAATTGTCCTCTTTTCTTGGAGCCACACAGAATTTTTGTACCTGTGACGAGAACCTCTGTATGATGCAGAAAGGGTTTGAGGCATGGCTTACCTGTTTACTTTTGGAAAGTGGGTGATGTCTTTTTTTTTTTTCCAAACACTTTATTGAAATGAGTAAAGAAATATACAAGTAGGTAGAACTGCGTATAACTTTGGTATAATGTTAAAATTTGACCAAGTATTTCTAGCCTTCCCTTTCCCCATGTCAGGCCCTTCAATATTCCCTAAGGCTTTAGTGCATTTTACGTTAGTTGGCCTTAACTGTGCTCTTCCATTGTGTTGAAATAATCATAACCTTTGCAACCCTGTTTACCCAGAAGATGTTCCTCATTCCACCCTAAGGCTTTCCTGAATCTCCAAACAGAAGCTATTTATGCTCATCTGGCAATAATAATATGTGACCCATATGTCTTTAGGGACTTATTAATTTCTCATATTATGCTATTTTATATATCTTTTATACTGCCTTTGCAATGAAATGAAACTATATTCCTTCCATATATATAAACATGCATCTTGTATGCAATCAGTACTGAATACATATTTTGTTAAATTAATGGCATACGAAGTTTTTTATTGTTTCTTGCTTCACAAATGTATATATAGATGTGTCAATAAAACAATGAGACATTTAAACTACTTCCAATTAAGTGATATTTACCTTGCAAGATGAGACTGAACTCTGTTTGCTTTGTGGATTCCTTTAATGATTGATTTAAAGTAGAAGTAAAATTTTAAAAGTGAAGAATTATTACTGGATGTTAGTTGTGCAGAGAAGATAATCAGAGTGGCTGAAAATATGGGGAAGGCGGGGGTGGGAGTTTAACCACATAAGGCCTATTTTAGCCCAGGTTACTGTTGAGGGACCCAGTTACACCATAAGTTGATTTATGCCAGCTTAAAAACTATAAATCGCATGATTTAAATTTAAGGCAGGTGTTGGACTTGACCTTTTACTCCAGCACTAAGAAAGTTTAAAACAGTGTTACTTCAGGATGTATCAGGATGGGAGTTAAGGTCTCCAGCATGATTAAAATCAGTGAAATTTAGCAGAAGCTACTGAACTATAGCAAAAGACATGAATCCAACAGACATCTCCTCCTCATCGTCACAGCATAGAACAGTTGAAAATAACAAAGACCTATTTTATCTCAGTGTCACACAGACAAGTGGCTTTACAGAATAGGATAGTTGTTGAGTGGTTGCATCCCAGATAATGGACTTGTATGTCACAGTCGAAGTATTCATCATAGTAGATGCAGGGGTTAGCTGAAAGAAAATAGTATGGTTTTACAACACAGTCTTTTAAAAATCGCATTTGCTGAGGAGAGACCATCTTATTAAAGACAAAAAGAGAAATTTTTATTAACAATAGCTAACTAAATTTAATTAGCATAAGCTAACTAAATCTGAATGCAAAACAGGTGATAAGATCATGTATGAAAAGAAAAAGGTAAAATTTTTGTCTTTGTGTAAAACAGGTTTTTATCACAATTTTTTAAATCCAATATAAACAGATTGGAGAGGAATCATATTTTTAATTACACTGTCATTTTGAAAGTATTAACTATGCCATTGCAATATAAAATATTCATAATTTTTTGTCTAATTCTCTAATGCTGCATTATTTAATGGTTAAAGATTTGCTTTGGATTATTAAAAGTAATGTATAACCAATGGAAAATGGAATTAAAAAGCACATATAGGATGGCATATATAATCTCTCCATCCACCCAGAGGTTATCTCAACTAACATTCTAGTGATTTTTCTCACCTTGCTCTATCCTATGGATGTGCACGCACCTACATCCTGGTACATACAGAGGCAGAAATGCACACGAAATTCTCCAATCAGTATGAAGATACCCAAAATTTTAAATTTGTGGCAATAGCACCAAAAAGCTTACCAAAATATTTTTGACCTGAATTCTCTATCACAACTAACAAATGTATCTATTTGTCTCTATATAAAGGCAAAAATAACAACAATTTAATTCCCTCTCTCTTTTAAGATTTTCTGACCTTTATGCAGTCTTGAATTTGAATCTTGATAATGGAAAAATTTAAATTTTTCCATTATATCTCTTCTCCTTCAATTATAAAGTTTGATCATTGCATGAAATTTATAACAATCTTATAAATTTTATTTATTTTTATTTTTATTTATTTATTTTTTTTTGAGACGGAATCTCGCTCTGTGGCCCAAGCGGGAGTGCAGTGGTGCAATCTCGGCTCACTGCAAGCTCCGCCTCCCGGGTTCACGCCATTCTCCTGCCTCAGCCTCCCGAGTAGCTGGGACTACAGGCGCCCGCCATCACGCCCTGCTAATTTTTTTGTATTTTTAGTAGAGACGGGGTTTCACCGTGTTAGCCAGGGTGGTCTACGATCTCCTGACCTCGTGATCCGCCCGCCTCGGCCTCCCAAAGTGCTGGGATTACAAGCGTGAGCCACCGCGCCCGGCCTACAAATTTTAAATTTACATTTATGTCTTACTGTTTATTATTTTAGTGAATATCCTTCTATGCTATATACATTTTCCTCTTCCTAAATTATTAAACTGATTCACCTTCCAGGAACTTGGAGAATAACTACAGTAGATTTATCAAGGTGCAACAAGGAGATGAAATATGGATGTCATATTACTGCCAGAGCAATTGTATATTTGATAGTGTATCTCTGCTTCTTTTTCCTACAATCAGTAATTTGCCAGAGTCATTACTCATTTTTTAAAAAAAATCAATTACCTATCTTTATCCTACTTTATTCTCTTACGTAGTATTCTGGTGAAATATGATTATCAGTGGATTTTTTTTTTCTTTAGCAGTAACATATATTTTCTTTGAATCTGTAAAGTGTTGTAATCCATTGTTTTCTTTTTTCTGTTGTTCTTAATTTATATACTTTCCTAATATTATAAGTAAGAATTATTTTTATAAATTTTATTTGAATTACATTAAATGAATTATATCTGCATGTCTAGGTCTTACATTTTTAGCATTGTTTGTGCCCAATATGTTCAATTCTTAAGTTCATATATTTCTTTAATAGCTCTCACTTTCTCAAACACTTACAGGTGAAGAAAGGGCTTATGATATACATCATCTATGTGATAGAATCAATCTTCTTGAGTAACATTTCTCTTTCCTACTCTTCTTTTACTTCTATTAAATTGTTATACCACCACAGACATTGCTTTTCTCACCTAGATTCTAAAAATCTACTCAATTGCTATCCCTTCTCCTGCTAAGGCATAGGTAACTGGTTGATTTTTTTTTTTTTTTTTTCCGGTGGGGAGGAATCTCTCTCCATCTACATTTTTTTCCAGAAACGGGGTATAAAAAGTGAAGTGGATACAGAGAAAGAGAGAGGGAGACAGATAGAGAAGTAAATAAAAGAGTACAAGAGAAGAGAAATGAGAGAAAGGTAAAAGGAGGAAGAAGAATCCATTTTCTTTCTTACTTTAAAAGACAATAAAGTAACCTGGTTAGGTGAAGAAAAATAAGTGGCCTTTCAAGTCGGAGGTCACAGGATATTTTTCTTAGGTTTATTTTTTTCTCCACAGACTTATTACTAGTATAATTTATCTTAATCAAGATTATTCCTAGAAATTAAGAAATTATGTTTGCAGGTAGGCTTCAAAAAGTGAAATTTGGCTATCTAAGGGAATAAACAGAAATGGCACCCATTTGGCTAAAACTTCACCTTAGGTAAGATTTATTCAAGAAATTAAAAAAAAAAAAAAAGAGGCTGTAAGGAATAATGTGAGCATCAGCAAACTTTTTAGATGGTTCACAGGAACCAAAGAAGAATAAGGATCACTCAGTAAAAATTGCATGCCACAATAAGTGGTCAGGCAACTTGGGTAGGTAGTCATGGAGGGGCAAGCAATTGGAGAACACCGGTAAACTGAAAGCAACGGGCCTAAATTATGGGCTGCAGTAAGGGGGTCCAAGAACTTCTTAGAGAGCAGAGAAAAATCTACACTTACTTCAATATTTTATCTAGGTTGACCCTAATTAAATATTTTAATCTATTGGGTGGGAACTCGAGTTCTCAGACCTAGACTTTGTAATTTCCTTTGCCATAGGTTAAATCAATGGTCTTCAGTCACTCTGGCAATTGGGGAGGGGTAAGCAGAAATAATTTGTACATGAATGAGATGAAAGCTGTAGAAAAGTGCGATGTTTTTTAATGCTTAATTTAAAGGATGTATGGTTCCCAGATCAATGGGTTAACTGTAAACAAACAGAATGTATAAAACTTACTGCAAAGTTTGTCTTCACAGTTACTTGGGCAGGCTTCACATGGGACGCCCGTCTTATAAGGTTCATTCTTTGTTTCAGGATCATTTCCCCTTGAATAAAAAAAAGTGATTTCATAAAACCCATCTTTGAAAAACTCACATAAAACTTTACTCACAGTGTACAACCAATTTTAAAAACAAATTGTGTAAACATTCTTGTAAAGAACAGTGATAATTTTTAAGATGGCTGTGAGATTTCCAATCTTACAGCTATAATATTTTTTAGCACGTAGAACCAATAAATGTGAGTGACATGAAAATATTTTTCAGTCAATGTGCACATCTCGTTGGACAGTCAAGTCCTAACAGTACTTGGGAACTTTGGGTACTCCCAAGTACAAGCAAGGGGACTCACAAGCAAGAGGGCTTTAGAGCCAATTACAATAGAACATTCTTCATTAATACCTATAAGGACTTGGTAAACCATCATTTAAAAGGGCATGATTCTTACCAATGTTAAGAAGAAAACCTCAAGTGAGGCAAGTTAGAGAGGTTCTAACTCCATCTTGCACTATGTTATAAGAAACTTTTTACATGTTAATGTCTTTTATTGAAAGAGATGGTGTATATAAAAGATGAAAGTACATCAGCATGGATAAAACTAAAGTGCTGGGGTGTGGGAAAGAAAGTAGATGAGAAGTTCTAGTTCTGGACTAATTTGAAACTTTAGAAAAGACGGGCAGGGCTCAATGACTTATCCCTGTAATCTCAGCACTTTGAGAGGGCAAAGTGGAAGGATTGCTTGAGCCCGAAAGTTTGAGAAAAGCCTGGGCAAAAAAAAAGCAGCTTCATATCTAAAAAAAAAAAAAAAAAAAAAAAAAAAAAAAATTAGTTAGGCCTGGTGGCGTATGCCTGTAGTTCCAGATACTTGGAAGGCTGAGGTGGGAGGATAGCTGGAGCCCAGAAGGTCAATACTGCAGGGAGCTATGTTGACACCTCTGCACTCCAGCCTGGGTGACAGAACAAGGCCTTATCTCAAAAGGAAAAACAAAAAAGAAAAGAAAATTCTTACCCGTGTATGTCTAAAAACATAATGTAGATAACATCTGCTTCTAAATACAACTTTAAAAAGTAAATGTTCTGGTTTTAAAAAGCCTTTTTAAATATGATATTTGTTTATCTGAGCTGTTAAAATTTCACTTTGAAAAGAAGATTATTACTAAATTCAGTAAGAGATTTAATCAGAGACTTGGACTAATCTTCAACCAAGAAAATTCCCCATCATAGATCTCCATGTTTTGTACTTTTCTTTTTTGGATCAGTTGAAGTTCACTGCAGACTACCAACCCCTGAAAACGTGTATCACAAATGATGTGTTGTAGCAGCAAAGAGATTTTATTGTCTTCAGCACAATTTATATATAACTCATATAGAGTTATTATATGGTGATATTACACTCTGAATCAATAGTGATAGTGGTGGCGCCACTGAAAATGTGAAGTATGGCAGTGTGTTTTCAAATAAATCATGTTCATTGATTTATACTGAACATTTTGTATTGTGCTACATACATGGGAGGCAGTGGTTAAGCACCATGCATTGAGTTCACATTATGTAGGAAAGACTTATGTGTTAATCTAAGAAATACATGTAGCTGAAGGAGATATATGATGGCGTCACTGACTTTTATCAGCAGAAGTGCAGAAGTGATATTGAACTGGCATTTGTAGTCAAATATCAGGCAGTTCTATCCAGCTCTGAATAATCTTCACTTTTCTGATAACCGTCACTGGAGCCACACAGATGGGCCCTGCAGTCATCCTTGTCTTACTTGATCTTGCTTCATAATCACAGTTGATAGGAGAAGAAGGTGCAGCAGAACCTTACTGAAACAATCAGATTAAATTTTGTAGGAATTGTGACTAGTATCTGTGGTAGAATCTGTAACATGTATATTTAATTTTTAAAGAGAAGACATGCAACAACTTTTTGACTAGATAGCTAAATACAGGGAAAGACACTTGGCTCTTTCTATTTGTTTCCTTGTTAAGACTCCACTGCATGTCTGTCCTTTTGGTCTAACAATACTCTTGTTTTGTTGAAGTAAATGTCCTTGTTTCTTTGCTTAATCAATTTTTTTTCTCTTATATAATAATTACCTGAAGAATCAATGACACATAGGAAGACTGCTGGTAAATTGCTCTGAAAATATATTGGAGTTTTTTTTAAATAAGAGAAAATACAGTCAAAGGAATAAAATAATATATAACTAAATATGTGTTTTCACATAACTAGGAAGTAGTCAAGACTCAAACTACAGATTGTGTAACCATTCATCTTTGAAGGACATCTGGGTTATTTCCAGCTCTTGTCTATTGTGAATAAAGTTGCTACAAACATTTATGCACACAAAAAAACAATGTTTGAAAAACTAGATTAGGTTACTTTAGGGGGATATATATTTTAAAAACTAATAATACATACTCATGACAATAGTGACAAACGTAGAGATATCGAGGTGATCCTTTTTGGCGGCAAGATGCAATGGCACAGCCAATCAGGTAAGATGTGGCCCAAACAATCTGCAATGATAAAGAGTTGTTTTATTACAGATTAAATATTTTACTAAATGACTATAATATCCATATTGTCATCCATGATTAAAAGTAAACATGTTGCTTTTAGGTTTACTTTGGGCATGGCTTAATAAGAAGTCATAGAAACAAAAGGACTCCCACGTGTCTGGATACCACACATGCATGTACACGCACATAGCTGCACACAATGGAAACCAGGTGGAGAAAATCAGCTGACGGGGAGGATGACTTGATGATTGACATTGTCTCTATTTTTTGTCAGTTTTTCTTTTTGAAAGTAAGTTGGGCTTCTAGATGTAATTTCTAATTTTAACAAATCCCAAAGTTCATTTTCTCTGGGATAGGAGAGATGGGTAGAGAGAGGGTAAAAGTCCAAAAGGTAGCGTTGATCATTTTGCTATGAACAGGCTGATGTTCAAAGAGGACTTGAGTGTTGCCTTTCTGTACATGGGCCGTACATGACTGTGCATAGGATTCATTTCTCTGATCTTATCCAGTATACTCAGGGATGATCAAAACTCTGTGTCAATTCTCCATGACTCATTGGAACGAAACATGAGTGGCTGTCATCAACGCTGGCTCATTCTCCCCTTCTCATCAAACTTATGTGGACAAGATAACTTATCAGTTTACATAATGAAGGCTGCTTGGTGGTTATATAAAAATCAAAGCTTGGAAGAAACTTTTCTTATCGGTCAGTGAACAGGCATACTGTAGAGTACTGAGTTGGTTTTTGAGGAAAAGTGAGCCAGGCTTAAATTCCATCATTTACTTCTTGGGTAGGGTATACTTAGAAGTTTGCTTTATGCCTCTGAGTTTCATTTTCTCAGCTGTAAAATGGGATACAACAACGCTGTCCTCTACATTATAAGTGAATGGTAGGATTAAACATTCAAATATTTAAGTGGTTCAAAAGGAGATGTTTTCAGTAAGTGTGATTGTTCTCACTCGCCCTCCCTGCCTTATGTGAGCCTGGGTAGCTTTCTCACAGTCCTAGAGACTTTCCTCACATTTCTGTTCATGTTCTTGATTAGAGAACATGTTTGCTATGACTCTTTTAGATAAAATATTGTTTTCTCTTTACAAAGAGAGTCATGCATGGGTGCCAATCTCTCCACACCATATGGCTTTTAATTATCTGCTGCTAACCTAGGCTTTTACTAAAACTATTGCTCTATCTGGGCATAAAAATTTTATAATGTAGATTCTTTGTTTGCAGGTTCTTACTAACATTTTCTACCAATGAGTATTTTCTGTAAGAGACCCTGTTGAACTCAGAATCTAATGGAGCACATAACCTGAAACATGATTTTAATAAAAATGCAGCTGAACATCTATTTTGCTATGTTCTCTCTATATATTAATTGGTAATAAGATTATTGAACTTAATTTATTCATTTATTCTTTTAACTCATAGCAAAGAAAAATTGAAAATGAAACTTTTTTCATTAGGCCTTCAGACACAAATGATTGTAGAAAAAGAGCTTTTATTTTACAAAATTTTTCTATGAACATACTAATGTATTTATACAAGGCTACAGAAAATGTCGGAAAATGTCTGGAAAAGCCTTGTGGTATATTCCCCCACTGGGCCTGCTGTCATGGGCTTACTCACCTTTGCATTAATGTTCTTGCTGTTCAGTTCATTCTGCTTGGAACCCTGTATTCTGCTACTTGCCCTTCCCTGCGCTCAGCTGCTTCTGATTTTTAGAACATTAGGTGAAATGAAGTTCCCATCTCTCAAGTGCATATGAAAGATTAAGAGCTGTGTAAAGACCACTTGACTAGGATTCAGATCTGGGTTCTAGTCCTAGCTCCTCCATTTGCTAGTCATGAGAGGAATCCATAACTGGTGGAAGGTAAAATGTTTCTATATTCTACTGTGTTAAATTTTAAGCAAATGAAAGCGAATTTCTCTGATTTAATTGTCTTCATTCCTGGAAACAGGAAATGAGAGAAATCATTTTGATAAAACGGGTTCTATTTTGAAAGTGACACCGATTCACTTTGAAGGAGACAAATCAAGATTATCTGAAGGTGATGGAATTCAGTTAATATACCACAGTGATGAGATAATGCTTTTGTGATAAAATTAGTGCGTTAGTTGACTTATATAGGAAATAGAAGGTTTGAATCCAGGCCACAAATTTCTTAGATTTTTAGCTTTCTAGATATTTATTGTATTTTTATCCCTTAATCCTTTGATAAGGTAAATTACATGATTAGTTTAATGTTAAGATACTCCTGGATTCCTGCCACATACCCTTTGTGTCTAAGTGTATCAATCTTAAAAGAAAATGCTATTTACTAGTGTTTTATTTAGGATTTCTGCATTAATTTCTGTGATTATGCCTCTTTTTTATATGCTTTATCTTCATTGGCTTTTAACATCAAATTTAAGTAGGCTTTATTTCAAGTGGATTTTATTTTAGATTTTATGTAACTTACCAATGGGCACATGTGAGAACATAGTGAAAGGAAGCAGTCTTTAAGCCAGAAGGAGAATCCTCTCAAGAAACTAACTATGCTGGCACTCTAATCTTGGACTTCCAGCCTTTGTGAATTCAATAAAATAAACTTCTGTGGTTTAAGTCATTCAGGAATGTGATATTTTGTTATGGTAGACTGAGCACACTAAAACAGATTTTGGTATCAAGAACTGAGATGCTGCTTCAACAAATACCTAAAAATGTGGAAGCAGCCTTGGAATTGGATAATGGGTAGAGACTGGAAGTTCTTAAGTGCATGCTATAAAAAGTGTAGATTGCCTTGAGGGGAGTGTTGATAGAAATAAGGGCATTCAAGTCTATTTTGTTGTGGTCTCAGATATAAATGAGGGACATGTTCTTGGAAATTGGAAGAAAGGTAATCTTTGTTACAAAGTAGCAAACAAAATGGCTGCTGCCTTGTCTTCTAGTGTTTTGTGGAAGGCAGAAGTTGTGAATAACAAACATAGAAATTTAGCTGAGGAGATTTCAGAGCAAAGGATTGAAGGAGTGGTTTGGTTTCTCCTCATCACTTATAGTAAACCTACAAGAGGAGAGCAAGCAATTGAAGAAATCTTTATGCAAGGAAGAACCAGAACTTGAAGATTTACACAATCATTAGCCCATCTATATTGCAGAAAATGAGAAAGTATTTTCAAAAGAGAATCCTAAGGATGTCGCTGAACAACCATTAGATAAAGACACCATGGATATGATTTATGGATTTAATCATACATCTCAGCAGAAATAGAGGTGTGATTATGCAGTGGAGGTACTGCCAGTTTGAACTAAAGTGGACAGAGAAAACAGACCCGAGTGAAGGAAGGCTGTCCGACTTCTTAGACTCTTCAGAATGACATGATAGAGATATTTCACTGCAAACATGATTTATCTTTCAAGAAAAGGGAAGAATGACTCCCCAGATGTTTCAGAGATCATGAGGGCTCCCATGCCCACTACAGGTCCGGGGAGCAAGGCTGCTTCCTGCTTAGCTTCAAACAGTGTTGTCCCTGCAGATGATCTCTGAAAACAGCCATGTTAGCAGGGCCTCTTCTGAGAGTCATTTGATGAGGCTGCCTCACTGAGCTAAAGGGAAGAGGCTGCCCACAGAGCCATGGGTGATGCTGCCTCCAAGTTGGCCAAGAGTGCAGAGCATCAAACCAAAGAGAATTATTCTCAAGCCTTACTATCATATGAAATTTCTTTTTTTGTTTCCATATGAACTTTAAAGTAGTTTTTTTCCAATTCTGTGAAGAAAGTCATTGGTAGCTTGATGGGGATGGCATTGAATCTGTAAATTACCTTGGACGGTATGGCCATTTTCACGATAATGATTCTTCCTACCCATGAGCATGGAATGTTCTTCCATTTGTTTGTATCCTCTTTTATTTCCTTGGGCAGTGGTTTGTAGTTCTCCTTGAAGAGGTCCTTCACATCCCTTGTAAGTTGGATTCCTAGGTATTTTATTCTCTTTGAAGCAATTGTGAATGGGAGTTCACTCATGATTTGGCTCTCTGTTTGTCTGTTGTTGGTGTATAGGAATGCTTGTGATTTTTGTACATTGATTTTGTATCCTGAGACTTTGCTGAAGTTGCTTACCAGCTTAAGGAGATTTTGGGCTGAGACGATGGGGTTTTCTAGACAAACAATCATGTCATCTGCAAACAGGGACAATTTGACTTCCTCTTTTCCTAATTGAATACCCTTTATTTCCTTCTCCTGCCTAATTGCCCTGGCCAGAACTTCCAACACTATGTTGAATAGGAGCGGTGAGAGAGGGCATCCCTGTCTGGTGCCAGTTTTCAAAGGGAATGCTTCCAGTTTTTGCCCATTCAGTATGATATTGGCTGTGGGTTTGTCATAGATAGCTCTTATTATTTTGAAATACGTCCCAGCATCACACTACCTGACTTCAAACTATACTACAAGGCTACAGTAACCAAAACAGCATGGTACTGGTACCAAAACAGAGATATAGATCAATGGAACAGAACAGAGCCCTCAGAAATAACGCCACTTACCTACAACTACCTGATCTTTGACAAACCTGAGAAAAACAAGCAATGGGGAAAGGATTCCCTATTTAATAAATGGTGCTGGGAAAACTGGCTAGCCATATGTAGAAAGCTGAAACTGGATCCCTTCCTTACACCTTATACAAAAATTAATTCAAGATGGATTAAAGATTTAAATGCTAGACCTAAAACCATAAAAACCCTAGAAGCAAACCTAGGCATTACCATTCAGGACATAGGCGTGGGCAAGGACTTCATGTCCAAAACACCAAAAGCAATGGCAACAAAAGCCAAAATTGACAAATGGGATCTAATTAAACTAAGGAGCTTCTGCACAGCAAAAGAAACTACCATCAGAGTGAACAGGCAACCTACAACATGGGAGAAAATTTTCGCAACCTACTCATCTGACAAAGGGCTAATATCCAGAATCTACAATGAACTCAAACAAATTTACAAGAAAAAAACAAACAACCCCATCAAAAAGTGGGTGAAGGACATGAACAGACACTTCTCAAAAGAAGACATTTATGCAGGCAAAAAACACATGAAAAAATGCTCATCATCACTGGCCATCAGAGAAATGCAAATCAAAACCACTATGAGATATCATCTCACACCAGTTAGAATGGCAATCATTAAAAAGTCAGGAAACAACAGGTGCTGGAGAGGATGTGGAGAAATACGAACACTTTTACACTGTTGGTGGGACTGTAAACTAGTTCAACCATTGTGGAAGTCAGTGTGGCAATTCCTCAGGGATCTAGAACTAGAAATATCATTTGACCCAGCCATCCCATTACTGGGTATATACCCAAATGACTATAAATCATGCTGCTATAAAGACACATGCACACGTATGTTTATTGTGGCATTATTCACAATAGCAAAGACTTGGAACCAACCCAAATGTCCAACAATGATAGACTGGATTAAGAAAATGTGGCACATATACACCATGGAATACTATGCAGCCATAAAAAATGATGAGTTCATGTCCTTTGTAGGGACATGGATGAAACTGGAAACCATCATTCTCAGTAAACTATCGCAAGAACAAAAAACCAAACACCGCGTATTCTCACTCATAGGTGGGAATTGAACAATGAGATCACATGGACACAGGAAGGGGAATATCACACTCTGGGGACTGTGGTGGGGAGGGGGAAGGGGGGAGGGATAGCATTGGGAGATATACCTAATGCTAGATGACGAGTTAGTGGGTGCAGCACACCAGCATGGCACATGTATACATATGTAACTAACCTGCACAGTGTGCACATGTACCCTAAAACTTAAAGTATAAAAAAAAAAAAAAAAGATCAAAAAAAAAAAAAAAAAAAAGAAATTTCTTTTGCCTGGTTTTGGATTTGCCTGGGACCCATTGCTGCTTCCTTTTCTATTTCTATCTTTCGAAATGAGAATGTCTATCCTATGCCTGTCTTTCTGTTGTACTATGGAAGCATATAACATTTTTTGTTTCATAGGTTCACTCCTGGAGAGAAATTTTACCTCTGGATGAATCACATCTTGAATCTCATGCATTTAGATAATATTTAGGTAAGACTTTGGGCCTTAGACTTTAGAGTTGATGCTGGAATAAATTAAGAATTTGAGGGCTCTTGGGATGGAACGATTCTATTTTGCATGTGAGGAAAAAATAAATTTGTTGGGGAGGGGCAATGGTACAATGTTATGAGCTGAATTGGTCCCCCAAAATTCATATTCTGTACCCCTAACTTCCATCCAGTGTAGCTGTATCTGAAAATAGAGTTTCTAAGGAAATAATTAAGATTAAATAAAGTCATATGACTTGGGCCCTGTTCCAGTAGGATTTGTGTCCTTATATGAACAGATGCTAGATAGCTTGCTCTTATGGTCTCTCTTGTCTCTGTCTCTATCCTTGACTCTCTCTGGCTCCTCTTTTGCACTGGGGAGAAGCCATGTTAGGACATTGTGAGAAGGTGTCAGGCAGAAAGCTTTCACTAGGAACTATGCTCTATTAAGATCATAGACTTCTAGGATCCAGAATGTGGGAAAATAAATTTCTGTTGTTTAATCCACCCAGCTGTGGTGTTTTGTTATGGCATCCTAAGCAGACTAATAGAGCAAAGATGTGAAGAAATTGCAAATTTTGTAAATTGCTGGTGGGAATGTAAAATGGTGCAGCTGCAACAGAAAATATAATAGTACTCCAGTTTTTCAAATAATAAACACAGTATTCACATATGATCCAGTAATTCCTCTCCTTGGCATATGCCCCAAACAATTGAAAGCAAGCACTCAAACAGATATTTTCACACCAATATTTAAAGCAGTATTATTCACAATAGCCAAAAAAAAAAAAAAAAGGAAACAACTCAAATGCCCATCAGAACAGACAAGCAAAAGGTGATATACACATGCAGTGAAATAGCATTTAGCCTTAAAAAAAAGAATACAATTCTGACACATGCTACAACATGGATGAACATGGATTTAATATATCATGCTGAGTGAAATAAAGCAGACACAAAAGGACAAATATTGTATGTTTCCAAATTTATGAGGTACTTTGAGTAGTGAAATTCACAGAGACAGAAAGTAGAGTGGTAGTTGCCAGAGGTCTGGGGAAGTAGGGAGAGGAATGGAAGGTATTGTTTAATGAGTACAGAGTTTCGGTTTGGGAAAATGAAAATATTCTGGCGATGGCGTTGCACAACGATTTGAGTGAACTTATTGCCACTGAACATTCATGCCACGTTAATGCTGAACATGAAACCAGTTAAAATGGTAATTTTTTAAATGTATATTTTACCACAATAAAACTAAAGTTAGAAATCAGGGGTTTCTCTGTATTGTAAGGTACCATTATTTTCACTTTTACAAATACTACCAATATCAAATGAGATTGATGTCTTATGATTTTGTGAGTTCCTGAAAAATCTAGTGAGTAAAGAAGGGTACTAAGAGGTTAGGCATCTTCTCTAAGTCGTATTTTGAACAGAACACTTCCTTCTATTTCAAATTATAAGAGGAACTCAGCAAATTGAGTAAAGATTGCCATAAGAAGGTAGAATGATTTTCAGTTGTTTCTTACTTACGTTTCCACACACATGCTTATCTCTTAAACAATATGTGTGTTTGCCAGCACACAGGTTACCTGAGTGTAGTGGTCAGTAGTTATGTCATCATCCGTTGTTGTCCATTCTCCATGTTTGAAACTTGTAGACTCACTGTACCAGACTCCAATTACACTTGACCATGATACAGGATAAGATGTCATATGCATATTTTCTCCACAAAAGGTATCTGAAATGAGAAAACGGGCTGGGTCATACTCTGAACAAATGGGAAATAGTATACAAGGAGACTTTCCTCATTTTTATTTTATGAATGGTTCACTGATCATCTTGACAACATCTTCTGAGAGGGAGTAAAATAAGTTGTATCCCCGCTGAAAATCTTTCTCATTGATGAATGAGCATGTGGTACTCAAGTTTGGTGAAACGTTGATAGTAGGTGATGAACAAGTTTTGAAATCAAATCATCAACATTTCAGTCTCTGCTGCTTCCAAGCTGCTTTAGATAGGTGAAACCAAATCAGAGAAGCCTAAGAGTGCTAACAGGGTCTATGGCTTAAAGGAAGCTACACACAGGTGTTCATAATACAAAGATGTTGAATAAACAGTTGTTTATTTAGCCATTCATGTATGGTGTGGGCTTTTGGTTGAACATGGTATTCAGGAGTATCTGTCTTTTCTTAAGGCAGGCAGGAACCACTTTGCTAATTCACTGCTAAAAAGCATTGGACTAAGATTCCAAATAATCTGTAGATATAAATGTGAATTAGCATTTTTAAAACATGTTAATTAAAAAGAGATTCTCATGTTAAAATATAATGTTTATTCCTGAGTGAAGGTGATATAGTTTGGATGTCCCCTCCAAATCTCATGTTGAGATGTAATCCCCGTGTTGAAGGTGGGGCCTGACCAGAGACCTCACGGTAGTGGATTCCTCAAAGAACTTGGTGCTGTCTTCATAATGGTGAGTGAGTTCTCATGAGATCTGGTTGTTTAAAAGTGTGTGGCACTCCCCAACTCTCTCTCTCTTGCTCCCTCTCTCACCATGTGAGACACTTGCTCCCCCTTCACCTTCTGCCATGATTGTAAGCTTCCTAAGGTCTCACCAAAAGCCAAGTAGATGTGGGTGCCATGCTTCCTGTACAGCCCGCAGAGTCATAAGCTAATGAAATCTCTTCTTAATAAATTACCAAGGCTCAGGTATTTCTTTATAGCAACACAAAAACAGCGTAACACAGAAGCAATAATTTTTTTTTTATTATTTCCTGGAAACTAGCAGTAAGTTACCTAATTTATATGCTTCAAGATGGGCTCATTTTTGAGCACCTAAAATTGTCTTATGGGCAGCTGAGCAGGGCTGCATATAACTTATTTCTCAACTGCATTATCGTTCCAAAGCTAAGCAGATCCCCATGGTGCTATTGTTCAGTAGCTATATTAACTCCACAGAATGGAGACCTAGGTTTCTAGCTGCTCACTCCACTCTTCTGCAATACTGAGATTTTTTATTCATTTCTCCTCATGGTCAGAACTTGGAATCTGAAAACTCCAGAACTTGGAATCTGGAAACTTAAAGATATAAACCTTAAAAATTAATGAGTTAAAACAGTGTAATAGTCCACAATTCACTGCCTTGTATGACCCAGTGCAAATGAGGAAATCTAGATGACTTAATTTACTTTCATCAGGGTACATAACAATCCCTGTTTTACTTTTTTTTTTTTTTTTTTTTTTTAGTCCAAAGGCGGGTCATATAGATACACACTTACTTGGAAGTCTCCTCTCAAGGGGGTTGCTCTCTGTCATATCACAATACTTTGAAAAAATTCTGGCATTTTCTGCAGCCTCTTCACTCCAACTCTGTAGTGGAAAGAAAAAAAAAAGCACATGTTCCAATTAATATTTTCATAAGATTCTAATTTATTGTTTCTAATAATCCATGAGATATATCTTCAATTGTATCAACTAGAAATTTAAATAATGAGATTACTATTAAACGTTCTAGTAGAAAGAGAAAGACAACAATTTCAATTTATTATGTTGGCCCTTGAATTCACAAATTCAAAACTTGGTAATTACATTCAGAGATAGATTCTCTCTCAGATGTAGTAGAGAATTTAAGTAAATGCTTCCAGGGAAACAGACCAGAGTTACTTAGTAATTTATTTGTAGTTTAAACTCAGACATGTTATTTTATCTCTTTGAATCTCAGTTTATCCATCTGGAAACTGTTACCTGTAATTTATGCCCAAAGGTTTGTTCAAATGTGATATTCCAAGGAATACAACTGAGATGTGACAAATCTTCTGTATTGAATAAATGCTGGCTGTGATTAGAAGCAAGTATAGAGTCATATTTCCATCTAAAATTATGAATAACAAAAATAAAAGCTAACTCCACATGCCAGAATCTGTCACCAATTCTGTGTGTATCTTCTCTCACTTTAACCTCATGGCAACTCTACATAAAAAATAATATTATATCCATTTGTAAATAAGGGAAATAAGGCACAGAGATGTTAAGTAACTTTTCGGGGTCACACTATAAATAACTGACAAAATAAGAATTTGAATCCACTTAGGATGGCTTCAGAGTATGTGTTCTTGACTCTCAGTGTGCATTAACTGTGCTGAGTTGAAGCATTTGGTCAGGTATGACTAAGTAACAGCTGTTTTCCCAATGCAGAAAGGGAGAAATTCTGCATCTGTAAATATGACACTCTGTGATAAATGATCTCCCTAACATTCTCCTATCATTGTGGTGTATATGAAACTGCCCAACTTTTACAAAGAACTGAGCCTATGAACATTTGTCTTATCTGAGTTCCTTTGTCAGGAAACCCACCATCGGGCCCCGCAGGTGGTAGTAGGGAACTGAGGCTTTCCTGATCACCACACCTGGTCAAGGAGACACAGCTGCTGCCTGTTGACAAAATCCTCTTCCTTGTCCCTCCTGTTTTCTGTCCCTCCTATATAAACTTTTAACTTTGGTTGGTTAGGGAGAGGGAGGGATTTGACAGTCAGGCTGACATCACCCTCAACAAAGCCTTTCTTCCCAGGCAATGGGCAATACTCATTTTTGTGCTGCAAGCAACTAGACCTTGGCTGAAACCCTGGTGTTCAGCAGCATATACATCCATTTAAAAGAATACCCTTATATGTGCATATAACAGATTGCCAACAGAAGTCATAGAGTTTGTTTTTACTATAAGTTTTTATGTAAATCATTCAGCTACTGTTTAGACTGTTTGGAGGACACTCATTTTCAGTGTCGTCCTGAGCATGTAGTTTAATTATTATATGTATTTGCTGCCATCTTGTGGTCAATGTTTAGAATTACCCTTGGGGTTGATGAATTTACCAAACCGTGAGATGAATTAAATAACTCATTAGCCTAGCACTGGGTAAAACCATGGTTTTGTAGGTTTCGAAAGTTTCAAACAAACAAAAAAAAAATTATTTTAGTCATGGCTATGTCTAACTGATAAGCAGAGATGACACAACACATCTACCAGTGTATAGCCTCTCTGGGCTGGGGGAATACCATGGCATTCACTACTAAGAACAAAAAACCAAACACCGCATATTCTCACTCATAGGTGGGAATTGAACAATGAGAACACATGGACACAGGAAGGGGAACATCACACTCTGGGGACAGTTGTGGGGTGGGGGGAGGGGGAGGGATAGCATTAGAAGATACACCTAATGCTAAATGACGAGTTAATGGGTGCAGCACACCAGCACGGCACATGTATACATATGTAACTAACCTGCACATTGTGCACATGTACCCTAAAACTTAAAGTATAATAATAATAAAATAAAATAAAAAAAAGAAAACTTACTGGAACTGGAACTTATCTGGTTAAAATATAGCAGGATGTTTGCACTTTGAAGATGATGTATAGGACATTACCTCTGATTAATGTTGGTGAGATACTCCTATTTTGCGACATATTCAAAATTAAAATTAAAGTTTGTATTTATGATCGTACCAAAGCTCTGAATTCCAGCTTTAACAAATGACTCTACTTAGGTTCTAATATTGTGTTCAGAAACTTTTTTTTTTTTTTAAAGAAAATCTCTGCCTGGTAATTGTGGTTAACTCTTCAGTCCTATTGTTCCTTAAATTTGCTGTTGCTACTTCTAATCCTATACATGTCCTATGCATTGTTTGTGGAGCAGCTGAACTCTCATATTTCCTTTGAAATATTTCTCAGTTTTACTGGTACACTTACTTTTATCGTCTTGTTGATGTTTCATACCTTTTTACGTTAGTGCTTGAATATATGTATTCTTGTATTATTTCCAGTGTTTTTTCTGTATTTGCCTTTCATCTCCAATCTCAAATCAGAGGCTATATTTTTTACTTTTCTTTACCTCTGTTTGTACCTCCTAGGTAAACTTATTTGCTCATCTGGCAACCAAGGAATTTGGACTCTACTTCTCCAGCTCCTCGGATCTGGCCCACTTGCATTTTAATCTGTGCCCCAGTCCTTAAGATTTTGAATAAGCTACTCAATTTTCCTTAGGTTCCGTGTCATAATATGTAAAATGAAGACAATTTTATTGGGAGAAGGAAGTGAGTTAATGTAACAAGGTATTAGAAAAATGCCTGTAAATAATAAACACATGTATGTTGGCTACAACACCATGCAGGAATGCCTATGAAAGCTATTGATTTTTATTTTTAGTTCAAATACCCCTTTGGATTTTAAAGTGATTAAGAGATAAATCTCAAAATCATTTATCTATTTCCTTGTTTCATCCTCTTCATCATTTGCAAGAGAAAGGTGCTCCTTAGAATCACCCTCCAGAGCCTGCACTATTTCTAACCCTTGTTGCTATAGGCTGGTCCAGGGTTCAAGGAAGCAGGCTGAGGGTGCTCATGAAACTGAGTGATACTGCTGGATAACAAATGTGAGGGTAATCACCTAAACACCTGAGACTTCCCTAAATTTGTCTTGTAGCAGAGCATAGCAGGTTTATAATGAAAGAATTTCTCTTCCTATTTATGGGATGCAATGAAACTGGGGGATAAATTTGCCAATGTTTATTTACCTGGCCACATCAACTAACTAGATATCTGGATATTTTAATTCTAGGAAGAGTGTCTTAGCCTCTGGACTACTGCCCAATGAAGACAGCTATGAAATGCATGGATAACTTGTTAATCAATATTTGTCGTATGTACTGGCAGCATCAGCATCAGCTGGGAGCTTGTGGTGGTCTCCAGGTCAGACCTCATGAATCAGGATATCAGAGAGTGAGACCCAGGAAAGTGTGCTTTACTAAGTTCTTCAGGTGATTCTTGAGTACTTTAAAGGTTGAGAAGCACTGTCTTAGGATGTGGAGGAATGAAGCTAGAGTGGCTGAGCTCTGTCATTGACTAACCATATAATCATCAGAAAGTTACTTACCTTCTCTGGACCTTTGTTTCTTCTGCTATGTAAAAGATTTGTTGTGAAGATAAAGCTTTTAGCACTTTGAAAGTGCATAGAACTTAATAAAACTCAGTAAACACCATTACTATTATTGCAATCATGATTGTTGCTATTTTTTGATCTTACCATCTTCAGCATGTTGCTGGCTGGTGGAACTACTCTTCTCCTGAGGGCATTGTGTATATTAATGATCTCTTCTTGTACATTTGGCAAGTCGGTGACGAGCTTATTAAATTGGTCTCTAGCTGATTTCTTCTGTTACCAGAAAAATATTAATTAGTGTTACTTCTTTTAAGTGGAATTTGTCACATATATTTTGCAGACCTATAGGTAATGCAAATTTATAGTTTATATTAAACAGTGATTTATAGCATTTTTGAATTTATAATGTCTCATTATATTGGATTCCATTTCTCCAGTACTAATTTTGAGGATTTCTCAACGTCAGGCTGACATTACATTAGTCTTCAGAATAATGCACTTGTTATCCTGTTATTAGGGTTTTTCCAGGTTCATACTTTGGACCATGTTGAAGCACTTTTTATTGGGCAATAATATCCACAAAGGGAGATATCTTAAAATCACACCTGTTACTTACTTCTCTGGCTTATTCTCCACACCTCCCACCCTGCAACAATTGTACTCTCTGCTTCCCAAATAAACTACTTCCACTTGAACCCTTGTCTAGAGGTGTGTGTCTGGGAGAACCCAAACTAAGAGATTCATTATTGAGGACAAAGTTGCAAGTGTTATTAACACAAATTCTGTGTCTTCTTCCTGTTCATATGAGAAAACATCAGTGCTCTCAAGTGTATGTGTGAGAGAGTATAACATAGAATTCAAATTCAGCCTATAATCTTGAATTTGTGACTGTTCTTTTCATTTATTTATTTTTTATTCTGAAACTCACTAAGAAGAAGAATACATGACCAAAGTATTTAGGTTAGCATTAATCGCTATAAAGAGAATCTTTGTGTGTGTGTGTGTGTGTGTGTGTGTGTGTGTGTGTGTGTGTGATATCACATGTACTTCATACCTTTTTTAAAAAATGTGGCAGAACTAATGTACTATAATGTGAGGGGTGTCTGTTGCTTCCTTAACTACCACATGACCATCAGCACAATTTATGAATGAATACGATCTAGCATCATAACTTACACAATATATACAAGTATTCACTGTCATTTATATCAACAGTTTAGGGTATGGGGAGGAAACTTAAATATGGAATTCAGAAGACTCCTCTAGAGACTGTCTCTGTGGACATACTCACATGATGTCACTTTTTTCTCACATTGCAAGTCATGCTGATTTGGACTAGAGGAGAGGCTGCGGACCCACATGATTCCACATACTATTTCCAGATTACAACTCTCCTTGCTCCTCTGAAAACCTCTGCTGCAGGGAAACTCATGACATTTTCCTCTCACACCTCATTCCTAAACATTTATTTAACATCCTATCATGGATTTTTTTCTTACTTCCTCTCATTCCTGGAAATTGGGTTTCCTGAAATGAATTCATCTTTTCCACCCAGATTTCTGAAGTCAACTCAAAGGACTTCAACATCCACATGGATGAATCCAACCCTTTGATGTCTCAGGCCCTCAAAATCTTCCTCCTTTAGACTTCTCCTTCAGTCCTCTTTATCCTCACTTTAATGGTCACCTACTATATCTCATGATCATCCCAAAACACCATAGCTCCCAAATCACCTGGTCAAGCATTTCCCTGCCTGATTGGAATTTCCTGTTCTTCCAAGTTGCCACGATCAGCCATTCTGGCTGTTCTTCAATATAATCGAGCCTTCTAACTCATTCTTCATTTTCTCTACTAGCCCTCTCTTGTCTTTCCTTTCATCTCTATCTGTGTTCTCTAATTTCACAACTCTCCTTTTGCAATATTGAATCTTTTGTCTGCACACCATCATCTAGAAATGCCTACCTAAAACACTCCAACTTTGGATGAGACTGACAATTCTCTTGCCTGTTCTATCAGCTGAGCATTGCCAGAAAAATGTCTCACAAAACAAAACAACACATATCTGCATGACCCCAAATCAGTAAGATTGACCTCAAATAGTTCCTTAATTCTGCTAATCAATTCTAATGAATTGTTTGATTAACTCACTCTGTCACTCTCCACATTATTGTAGAACTTTTGCAATCTCCCCTATTCACAACTACCTTCTCTCAATAGAATGTGAAATATCCTTCTTCCCTCAGTAAAGAGAAGCCATCAGAGGGCAGCTGCTTCATCTGTCTCACCCAGTCTGTCAATCTACCTGTATCTGTCCCCTTTCTTTCCTCCTCTTCTGTGGTACAAGTGAATGGGTCATTCTTTCTAATCTTTCTAAGGCTCAATTCTCCAACAGTGTTATTTAGTCCATTCTCTTCTACCGTTCCCCCAAATCTTACATTATTTACTTTTCATTTTGTTTGCTGTCAGCCACTCTTTCTTTTTGGCCCTTCCCAGCAGTGTTTATTTATGATTATGCAGCTTATATCTCTTTTTTTGAGAAGAAGTCTCACTCTGCTGCCAGGCTGGAGTGCAGTAGCACGATCTTGGCTCACTGCAGCCTCTACTTCGCAGGCTCAAGCGATTCTCCTGCCTCAGCCCCCCAGTAGCTAGGATTACAGGTGTGCACCACCATGACTGGCTACATGCTGCTTATTTCTTAAAACAGATAAACAAGCAACCATCTCTTCATTTACGTCACTTTCCCATTCAACTATTGTTCTCTGTCTCTACTCTCTTTCCCTATCAATATTCTGGAAAATATTGCCAACTCTGGCTGTCTACAGTTGCCCAAGTAATAGAGCCTCGCATTTACCTCCCTCCATTTTTTTCAATAATATATTCTCTATTCTAGGTGATCCACCTGCCCTGCTGCTTAGGCATTAGGCAATGTCTGGAGAAATTTGAGGTTGTCATGATGGGCATGATAGGGGGAGAGTGCTCCTGCCATTTTGTGAATAGAGGGCAAGGATGCTGCTGCTAAGTTCCTGCTAGGCCCAGGACAGCCCTCACCACAACAAATAATTATCCCATACAAAATGGCAATAAGGTTGAAGTTGGGAAACCCTATATTAAAAATACTCCTATTAAAATCTGTGACAAGCTCAATTTGCATATGCAATATTGTTTTAATGACTTTATTCTACTTGGTTTATTGGCAGCTGACTCCTTTGACTAAACTTTCAGTGTAGAAATACTCTTTCTTTTGGTGTAAGGAACAAACACTCTTTATTTTTCTCTTTCCTTTCTTTGCTTCTTTCACCTGGACTGATTGTGGCTACTGTCTAGCTTTGAGCTGGCCTCCCAGAATCCACTAATGCTTTACTATGTCTCTAATCTCTCTCCCACTCCTTGATCCATTCTTTCATAATGAATTCTCCAGTCATCATTTGGAGTAAAAATTTTAAAACACAGACACAATGGATTCACTTTACTGTTAGAAGTCTTCAACAGTTTACCATTCATAAAAAGAGGAACTAAAATCTTTAACAAGGCCTTTGAATACTCTGTTTATTCTCAGCCTCTATTTAGGATATGTGCCCTTATCTCTGATTTTTTTTTGTTGTTGTTGTTATCTGAATGTGCCAGTTTCCTTCCTGCCATAGAATATTTGCCCATGCCTGTACCTTTGATAATACACCTTGTTAACTTGCAAAGCCAACTTATTCTTCAGATTGCAGGTATACCGTGTGCTCAGATAAGTCTCTAATTAACTCAGAGACGATTCAGCCTGCCTGTTACCTGATCACAACTCTCCATAGTTTTCCTTAAAAAAACTTTTTGTGTGACATCTACCAGATTGTCATGGAAAACTACCTATATAAAAAGTAAAAACAATTTCTGTTAAATTAGACACCTAATATCCCAAAAAACACTGCCACTGGTGGAAGTTTAAAATACGATTCAGGTCTGGTGGTTAGTCTATTTGCTTTCTACCTGGAGTCTGAAAAAAGAAAGCATAATACTACTTTTGTTGGCAAATTGGAACACATTATTTATTTTAACTCGGACTCATGTTTAAAGTTTATGTAATAAATTTGTGTTGGGGGCTAAATTTATCTTCTTGTTTAAATTTAAAATTCTTAAGCCTTTATTTTATGACCAAACTATCTATAAAATTATGAAAATATTCTAATAATTCTCTGTTATAGAGCATAAACCTATTGTTTTATCAATGCCTTCTACTTTTTCTTTTGTATTCTTGGTCAAAAGTGGATTGGGTATGGTTTCCCTTGGACGGGTAGGGTTCTACTTATCTGCTCCTTGCTCTGGACTTTAAACTAGTGACACTAATTTCTTCTTTCACATGACAATCTGGGCCAGGCTGTTTCCCAGAACTTGGCCTAAGTGGTCTAAACAGCCTAGTACTAGGTCTTGATGGCAAATATAGGTTTCTGACTGTTTGCCCTTTTCCCATTCCTCTGAAATGGTGGCTATACTTCAGGTTAGCTTTTTCCTTATTATGAAGCATGAAGGTCACCCTTCCTCACTGGGGAAGTAAAATGGTCAGAGAATCAGAGGGAAGGAAGAAGTCTTATTCAGGACTCTAATTCAGGACGCTAATTCCAGCTTACTGGAGGATTACTGGGCATTAAACAGGAGCTCCACCTAGTCTCTCTCTGGGGAAGAAGAGTGAGTAATAGGAACCAAATACCAAACCAACACCCTAATAGCCTAATGCATATGGATTTTCTTTCCACAATAAAACTAAGTGCCTTTTATTTCTTACTTCTCTACCTGGCCTATGAAAATGTAAAAACCACTCATTTTCTATACCAAAGTTATTTACTTCAGTTTGTCACAAAATTTTGGGTAAATTAAAATATATATTATTTTCTTTATATCACTGAAGTTATTTAAAGGTGAATATTATTGGCTGATCATAAAATATTATATCATTGAGTGTTCTACTTCTGTTTTGTGACTGTTAAAGTTATTGTTTTTAATTATTAGTGAGATTATTGTTTTTAATTATTAGTGAGATTAAGGTAGCCAATGGAATTCAAACTGCTAATCAGCTCCTCACGTCGCTCTTTGTGCTGTTGGCACCTTTCCATTTTATATTTAATTTTGATGCTTTAAATTCTTGTTATAGTAAAAAATTATATAGGTAATCTGCATTCTCAGTTTTTTTCCTGTGTTATTCAGAGAGGCCACAATGAAATAGATATGGACCCACAGAGCTAACTGATTAAGTATAATTTCAGGGCCTGCTAGTCCTCAGATATTGGCCATATTACTCAACTTTACTATTCTTTGGTTCTCTCCTTTATAAAATGGTATTAAGATGAGTACTTGCCTAACAGGGCT
Organism: Pan troglodytes; assembly: GCF_028858775.2. Classification (NCBI taxonomy): domain Eukaryota; kingdom Metazoa; phylum Chordata; class Mammalia; order Primates; family Hominidae; genus Pan; species Pan troglodytes. The sequence goes on from NC_072403.2 coordinate 55,720,524, forward strand.
ATTGTGAAAACAAAGTGAGTAATGGGTGCAGTGGCCTCACAACAGTGCCTCTAACATGGTGAATTGTATTAAAGTGTTAGCTCTTATCTTTATTTAGAAAGTAATTATGAAACATCCAACCCTCACATACTTTCATGGACAACATAGGCAGTAAGCAAGCAGCAGCAACCAAAAACAAGAGGCGTTTAATTTCCATCCCTGAAAGAAAAATAACACAATTTTAGATTATTCTCAATTCATGGGATAACATCTTGTAATAAACTTTATTTAAACCACTTTTACATGTGTTTGCATTTTTTTTTCTAAAAGAAACCTTTAGGATCCAAACAAGGTTTAATGTGTTAGTCATTGGGACCCAGATAGAAAGGCAGGACTGTTGTTTGAAGGATAGTAGAATCTCAAAAATATAAATTGTTTTAATCCCTGGACCTTTGAATATGTCATATTGTATGACACAAGGGAATTAAGGTAGCAGATGGAATTCAAACTGCTAATCAGCTAACATTAAAGTAGGGAGATTATCCTGGAATACCTAGGTGGACCCAATGTAATCACAAGAGTATTTAATGTTGAAGAGGAAGTCAAAAGAGTCAATGTCAGTGATGAGCATGAGACAGACTTGACCAGTCATGCTGAATTTGAAGACAGAGGAAGATACTCCAAGCTAAGGAATATGGACAGCCTCTGGAAGTAGGAAAAGGTAAGGAAAAAGATTCTCCCCATAGTTTCCCTGTTGACATTCTGATTTTAGCCTAGGAAGATCTATTTGAATTTCTGACCTCCAGAACAGTAGGATAATAAACCTGTATTTATTTTAGAACATTCAATTTATGATAACTTGTTATAGTAGCAAGAGGAAACTAATATAAGAACACAGAAAGATTCTATTTAAACTCTCCGTCAGCTACAAAGAAGAGGAGTAACTTGCTACTACTAATTTATGTAAGTGACTTGGCGATATTCCATAATATCTGATCACCTTGCTAAGCATGGTTGTCATTACAAGTCAGACAAATCAGAGCTAATGTACCTTCTCTTTTATTTTTAGTTAATATAGCTAGCTAACTCTAGGATATTAATAAGTATAGATTATTGAATTTGGTTGGCACCTTCTTTTCACCATCTGCCAAGTTTATTTCTGAATTAATCCTGCTGTGTGAGAAGCAAAAAAGGCTAACAGTTTGGTTCTCATTTTACAAAAGCAAGCACTTTTAAAGAGCAAGTTAACAAATTTGTGCAGAATAATACAGGGCAGACAATTAATCGTGCTTTTTCACCCAATGATGTAGTTTACCATTGCTCTCACGCTTCCCCTGCTGACTGCCAGACATGCTCAATATGAGAAGAACTCTCTAAATCAATTCTTTCAGAGAACATACACATGTAAACAATCTCACCTTTATCGCTCTTTTTCATCTATTTCCTTTCCTTTCTTTCTCCCTCCAAATGTTCACATAGCCTCACATTTCAAGATTTATCGTAATATGGTGACACAGATGATGAAATGTCCCTTTCTCTTTCTAATGCTCAAAAAATCTAGTAAAGCAGATAATATTAACCCTGAGGTAACTGAAACAAAAAAAGTAAATAAAAGGGAGATTCTGAGGGGAGGGGCTTCAAGAAAGATAGCTGACTACGCATCTGGCACTTGCCTTCTCCACAAAGAAGAACCAAAATAAGGAGTAGATAATTAAACTTCAAATAGACCATCTAGTATTCAACAGATAAGTGACATTAAACACCTAAAGCAAAAAAGGAGAGAAAAACAAGGCAGTTTGCTCAGTTGGGACTGACTGGGAGCCTGGAAAGGCTCCTTAACGCATGGAAAGGGTAAGTGAGTGACCCCTACTGATGCACATTTTCATCATGGACTTCTGCTTCCTAGCCATTGGGATGCTTCTAGACTCTCACAGACCCCTCGAGGCTACCAAAGAGTTGCCTGGAGACTGCCCAAAGGCAGAGTTCCAGAGGAGAGTTCACGGTGGGTCGCACGGGTTTCACACACCCTTGAGTGCTAGGCAGCTACAGAAGGGTCCTTTATTGAGAGCCTATTCCCAACCAGGCTGCATCCTGCACAGGGCCCCAGCAGTCCTTGCATATCCACATCTCTGGAGCCACATTGACATTTCCCACCTGAAGTGTCTGCTGCACCTAGCTGCTGCTGCCAGAGATGATATATTTAACAAGTGCTGAAAGAAAAAAAAAAAAAGAAACATCCACCTATGGATACTATAACCAAGAAAGTTATTCTTCATAAATGAAAGATTAAAAAAAAGTTTTTTCCAGACAAGCAAAGGCTAAGGGAATTTACTACCATTAGACTGGCCTTACCAGTAATACTTAAAGGAGCCCTACACATGGAAGTGAAAAGATATCTACCATCATGAAAACACACAAAAGTATTAAACCCACTGGTAGAGCAAACACAAATAAGGAAGAGCAAAACTCAAATGTTATCACTACATAAAACTACCTAACCACCATGATAAACAATAAGAGAAAAAGGAAACAAAAAATATACAAAACAGCCAGAAATCAACTAACAAAATGACATATCAATAATAACATTGAATGTAAATGGATTAAATTTTCCACTTAAAAAATACAGAGTGGCTGAATGGATTAAAATATGACCCAACTGTAGTCTATCTATAAGAAACTCATCTCACCTGTAAAGACAGATATAGACTGAAAGTAAAGGGATATCAAAAGATATTTCATGCAAATGGAAACCAAAACCAAGCAGGAATAGGTATAGTTTATCTTATAGCTATAAGATACAACAGACTTTAAGTTCAAAACAGCAAAAGCAGACAAAGAAGGTCATTATGTAATGAAAAAGGGATCAATTCAGCAAGAGAATGTAACAATTCTAAATGTATGCAACCAACAATGGAGCACTTAGATATATAAAGCAAATATGATTATATCTAAAGGGAGAGATAAACTCCAATGCTATAATAGTGGGGACTTCAACACCCCACTCTCAGCATTAGACAGATCATCTATATAGAAATTAACAAAGAAACATTGGATTTAAATTGGATATTAAACCAAAGGAACCTAACAGACATTTATAGAACATTTTATCCAACAGCTACAAAGTGCACTTTCCTCTCATCAGCACATGAAACATTCTCTAGGATGGACCATATGTTACAAAACAAAACAAGTCTCAACAAATTTTTAAAAATTGAAATGATGTCAAGTATCTTCTTTAACTACAGTGAAATAAAACTAGAAATCAATAACAAGAGGAACTTTGGAAACTGTAAAAAATGTGGAAATTAAACAACAGACTCCTGAATGACCACTGGGTCAAGGAAGAAATTAAGGAGTAAATCAAACAATTTTTTAAACAAATAAAAATTGAAACACAGCATACCAAAACCTATGGGGATACAGCAAAAGCAGTGTTAAAAGGCAAGTTTATACTGACAAACAACTACCTCAAGCAAAAGAAAGATTTTAAATAAACAATCTAATAATGCATCTCAAGAACTAAATGAAAATAAGGATAAATCAAACCCAAAACTGGCAGAAGAAATCACAAAGTTTAGAGCAGAACTAGACAAAATAGAGACTTTAAAAAATATACAAAGGATAAAAAAAAGTTGATTTTTGAAAATATAAACAAGACCAATAGGCCGAGTAACCAAGATAAAAAAGAGAAGGCCCAAATAAACAAAATCAGAAAAACAAAAGATATTACAATTGTCACTAGAAAAATACAGAAGACCACAAGACAATCATGGATAACTATATACTAACAACTGAAAATTTTAGAGAAAATGAATAAATTCCTGGAGACATACAACCTACCAAGATTGAATCAGAAAGAAATAGAAACCAGAGCTGACCAATAATGAATAATGACACTGAATTGTAATAAAAACTCTACCAATAAGAAAAGTCCAGGATCAGATGATTTCACTGCTGAATTCTACCGAATTTTCAAAGATGAACTAACACCTATTCTTCTCAAACAATTCCAAAAAAATTCAAGGAAAGTTGCCCTAATTCATTCTAAAAGGCTGGCATTACTCTGATACCAAAACCAGACAAGGATGCAACAAAGAAGAAATCTATAGGCCAATATCCCTGATGAACATAGATGCAAAGTTCCTTAACAAAATACTAACAAACCAAATCCAACAGCACATGTAAGATATAATGCACCATGATCATTATAGCAGTGGGATTTATAGCAGGGATGCAAGGATGGTTCAACATATGCAAATCAATAAATGTGACATATCACATTAACAAAATAAAGGAAAAGAACCATATGGTAATCTCAACAGACTCCTTAAAAGCATTTGATAAAATTTAACGTCTCTTCCTGACAAAAAACTCTCAACAAACTAAGAATTGAAAGAACCTAGCTCAGCCAGGCACAGTAACTCATGCCTGTAGTTCCAGCACTTTGGGAGGCCGAGGTGGGCAAATCACTTGAGGTCATGAATTCAAGACCAGCCTGTGCAACGTGGTGAAACCTCGTCTCTACTAAAAATACAAAATATTAGCAAGGCATGGTGGCACGCACCTATAGTCCTAGCTACTCAGGAGGTTGAGGTGGGAGAATCACTTGAACCCAGGAGGCAGAGGTTGCAGTTAGCCAAGATCATGCCATTGCGCTCAAGCCTGGGCAACAGAGCAAGACTCCATCAAAAAAAAAATAACATAACTCAACATAATAAAGGCCATATATGACAAATCCACATCTAACATCACACTAAATGGAGAAAAGCTGAATGTCTTTTCTCTAAGGCCTAAAACAAGACAACATTGCCCTTGTCCAGCACTCTTATTTAACATAGTGCTGGGAAGTTCTAGCCAGAGAAATCATGTGAGAAAAAAAAATAAAAGGCATTCAAATTGGGAAAGAGAAAGGCAAATTGTCACTCTTTGCAGATGATATGATCTTATGTCTAGAAAACCTAAAGACTCCACCAAATTCTTAGATCTGATAAGTAAGTTAAATAACTTTGCAAGATACAAAATCAACATGCAAAAATCAGTAGTGTTTCAAAGAAAATACCTAAAGATAAATTTTACCAAAGAGGTGAAAAATTTCTACAAGGAAAACTGAAAAACTCTTATGAAAGAAATTGAAAAGGACACAAAAATTATGGGCTCTAATTAATTCTAATAGAAGATTTTGAAAATATATAATATTACTGATATTATTAGAAAAATATATATATACACACACAATCTGCATATTTTACATATAGTTTTTTTGTCAAAGGTGTGTGAAAAAATTCATTGTTTCATGATATAAGATATTTGATATAATGCTAAATCTAGGTAAATTAATCCCAGAACTTATTTTCTGTGCAAGTATTAAAAGCATCCAGAAGAAAACTTATTATGATCTCTTGAGGATGATTATGGGATAATCGGTATCACCTGGGATTATGGTTACTTTGCATGTTGGCATATCCAATGAATTCTGGTTGATCAAAGTTTAGGGCAACTATGCTAAGGGAAACTGCTAAGAAGGGACCTTAGATTTTTCAGTCCATGCTTTGGCTGAGGTCAATGAATAGGTAAAATGTGTACACTCAAATTTACACCTTCTCAGAGAAAAGAAGCTACAAAAAAAAAAAAGAAAACAAAACAAAACAAAAACTGGAGGGTCATTTTTGTTTGCTTGAGGTCTAAAATAGTCAGTTGGGGTGACTGAGTCAAAATATGAGGGTAAAAGTTAATAATTCAACATCAGAAGTAAATTAAGCATTTTAGAATGAGGATTGAATACAGGAAATTATGAAGGTATCTCTATTGCCCCAGAATTATAATAGTACAGATTTTGGGCCTTGGGATAATTCCCGGACATATGGGTCAAAATCAGGTAAAGCTGAAGGGATGGAAAACTGCAGGAAATAGAGCATTTGGCAAATAGCAAATCCTGCTGATGTAAGAAAGATGCAGACCTAAAGATTAGAATTGTAGAGTATGGCTCAGAGCTGGAACAGAGGTTGTGAGGGTGAAAATATAAATGGGCCCAGGGTAAAAGACCCTGTAGATCCAGACTGAGATACTAAGCCCTAGTCCAACCTCTGGGACTTATCTTATCCCAATGTTCCAATGGGATAAATTATTCTCTACCACCTGGAAAATTGCAAATCTAGGAACTAAGTAGGCCATTTCAACCAAGGAATTTCATAGCTGCTTGAACTTAGGTAAAGGTAGCTCTTCTGAACAGAAGTATTACAGAAGAAGAAGAAGCATTACTTCATTGGCTTTAGCATCAATTCCTTCTTAACACAATTATTTTATACACAAACGGCAATCTTAAGCCAATACTCTTAAAATATTTCCAGATAATAATACCAGCAACTTGATACATTATTTAAATTATTTCTTTTCCCTTTAGTTTCAGATTGTGTTTCTTGTTGACAAATTTGTAGATCATAAACAACTAAAAGTTAATATTTTGTGAGAGGAAAGATCAAAGATGAGGGAAAAGACTGAGGACAGCTGGGTACTGCCCTATGGCATGCCCTGGGGAATGTACTCTCATAGATTCAATTGTTAGACCATGACCTTCTCAGAAAGCACTTACATGAAGAACAGTCCCTTCCTAGCCTTAACCAAAGAATTAACTCTACAAAGAATTAACATGAACTCTACAAGAAATACATCTTCTTTTTAATCTTCCTCACCTCAGTGAATCTGTTATTTGTTTAAAAAAGTTACTGAGGTATAACTTACATATAACACAGCATGCAAGTCTTAAGTGTATAGTTTGATTGATTTACAACTATGTATATGCTAGTGTAACCACTACCAAAAGCAATATATAGATGATTTCCAACACCCAGGAATGTCCCTTGCACCCCTTTCAGTCTGAAGCCCTCAAGAGTAAAACCTATCTTGATATAACTAGGATTAGTTTTATCAGTTTTTAAACTTTGAATAAGTGAAATATCTATTTTTAATGTCTAACCTTTTTCACTACTCATTATTATACTTACGAGACTCATCCACGTTGCATGTGAAGAAGTTTGTATTTGTTAATAACTGCAGAGTATTCCATGGTATACACACAGTATAATTAATTTAATCATTCTATTATTTATAAGAATTTTGATTATTTTCAGTTTGGAACTATTATAAATAAAACTATGAACATTTTCTCTGTACCTCTTTTAGTAAACACTGTTGTTATTCAGTGTGTGTGTGTGTGTGTGTGTGTGTGTGTGTGTATGTGTTTGGATATATACCCCAGAGTGGGATTATTGGGCTGTATGGTATACACATGTTTTCCTTTGGTAGGTATTGTCAAATATTTTTCCAAATGAGTTTTATCAAATCATACTTCCATCAGCTTCATACCCTCACCTATTATTTGTATTCTCAGCTTTTTTCAATTTTATCTATTATGTTTGTGTAATACTATTTCATTGCAGTTTTTAATTTGTATTTGTTTAATAACAAGATATTGAGCTTATTTACATGTGCTTATCAGCCACTTTGATCCCATCTTTTCTGTAATCTCTGTTGAATGTTTTTTCCATGGTTGTAATTAGGTTGGCTCTTTTTCTTATTCGCTTGTATGAATTCTCTACATGTTCTTGATAGGGCAATTGTCAAATGTTTTACAAATACCTTCCCTTAGTCTGTGGCTTACTATTTGAACTATCTTAGTTGTAGCTTTTGTTAAACAAAAGTTTTTAATTCAAATAAATCTAGTTAATTTTTATTTTCTTATGTTAGTGCTTATGCATGTGTTGGCGTGTGTGTGTTCTATTTAAGAAATTTTGGTTATCCAAAAGTAATGAGTCATAAAGGCATTTTCTTCCATAAGATAGATTTAACATTGAAAAAATATTGGAGAACAAAGCTGTAGGATTTACAATACCAAGTATTAAAACTCACTATAATGCTGAAGTCATTAAGACAGAGTACTAGTAACACAAATACAGATAAATGGACCAATGGCATATTATGTAATACAGAAACAAATTCACATACATAGTCACCTGATTTATGACAAAGTCTCAAATGCAATTGAGTGGGGAAAGGATGATCATTTTTATAAAAGAGATGAGGTCAATGGAATATCTAATAGAGAAAAGATAAGGATTCTGATAACTACCTTCCACTAAAAACAAAAATTATTTTCCCTTGAGTTACAGATTTAAACGTGAGTACCATCTTATTTTTACAAATCTAAATGTGCAAACTATCATATTTGTAAGACATAAATACCAGCTATTTGATGATTATCTGATATTATTTGAAGTGTGCAGTCATATTTCTTCCAAATTCTCTTGTCTAATGATTTTCTCTCATTATAGTCAATTTGATCCATTGCATTATATGTAAAAGGTCTTTGTGAAAAGAAAAGGAAGGTGATTGGTGGTTGCTTTGGTATATATTACTAAAGGTAAGATTTCCATAAGCAGTTTTGGAGAGAATAATTCAGAGAGTACAAAGCATTAATGGGATTGAGATAGAAACTGGAAAGGGAGTGAGGGAGCAGGAAGGGCCCAAAGGGAAGTTGTTGAGGAAGGCTGAGGTGGGGCACAAAATTTGTGTAATTTACAAGTCCAAGACCTAGCATGAAGACCCTGGAGACTTGAAGCAAGGGTGGAGACTGGCAGATGGAAAGACTGCAGAAAGAAGTTTGGACAGCTTAAAATCCTGCCCGCTGGGGCCCACCACTGAGTTCTCAATTTCTCCCTCATGCTGTCTTGGTTCTGATAGAGGCTGCCTTACAGCCTTTGTAAAATAAATCTTTTATCGCCATTATCCATTAAATGTCTAGCAACTCCCCAAAACAAAATGTCAAGTTATAAAAGAGACAGAGGACCACTACCTGTTTGACTATGGCCCCTTATTACTGGCTAATTCTTTTGGCAGCATTTTCAATATTTTGTGAAATAAAAGATGCCTACCTTGTCATTTTCAGATCTATATAACCCTATGGTAATTGTCCCTACGTGAAAAAATGTTTCTTCTAAGCCCTCCCCAAGAAGTTCATGAGAATGAATTCAACATGTAATATTACTTTGTATTTGTGTAGTATATCTTAGCTTATAAACCCCTTTATTAAAAGCATGGAGATAACTAACATTTACTTTTAGATAACAATAGCATTAGAATAAAACTTTGCATGTAATCTCACTTAACATTATAACAATGCTTTTGGGTAGTCACTTATGAATCTTATTTTCAAATAAAGAAACTGACAAAGATATTATATAACTTACCCAAGTCCAGACAGCCTTTAAATTTGTGTCCTGATAAGAACCCAGCCTTTCTCTAGGTAGTGTATTTGTGCTTTTAAATGACAGTCCACAGGGGAGATTTGTTCAATGAGGCAGTCAGTACAAGGTAAATGCCTATAACAGATCAAGGGATTTACGGTGGACACCAGGCATGAATACATGATAATCAGAACAAATCTAGAGTCTGTGAAGATTACAAATCATGATTGTGGGGACATTTCTAGTTTGCAACCCAGGCAACATCATCAATGGAACTCACCAATTTTAAACTTTTACCCTGGGAACAAACTGCAAAGATTAGTTGTATGATTCAGCAGAGCCACAATCAGATAACAAAGGTCACTGTAAGGGAAAATGACTTGCTGGTCCAGAAACTTCTCAACTTTATTAAATTCATTCAGTAATTATTTATTGAGGTTTTAAGATGATTTATGCTCTCTTCTAGATGCTGAGGACACATAGAATCACCAAACATATAAACTACACAATCTTATGGAGTTTGGTAACTGTTCTATAATGTGTCACATACTTGGAGAGGCTCTGGGAATGAAAAGATAAATAGTCCATTTTCCTAAGAACTTCCTGGTTAAAAGGAAAACTTCTGCAATTTGGGAGAATTCTAATAGAGATTTGTCCAGGAACAATGTGGAAGCAACTAACTACCTTGAGAGGTCTAGAAATACTGAACACTAAATTGTAAAACACTAAAAATTCCAGAAATCATTTGAGTCACATGATGAGAAATATCACAGGACACTTAGAACAAAGAAAGAAATATCACACAGACAGAAATCACATATGAGAATAGAAAATTTGCTCTGAAACTAGGTGTAATCAGATGTTTGTGAATTGTCTTATTATTCTGAAAAGTTGGGAAATGTTTGTATATGTGAGTGCATGGCCGCTTATATTGAAGTCATAGCTTGCTGGCCTCTTTTTAAAATTATGAATTAAGTCTTTGTTCTTTGTAAGAAAGAATACGTTATTATTTAATAAAAAATATTTTTCTTGTATCTTGCTTAAGAAAGGGCAATTGAATATCTAAAAGGAAAGAGTAAAAATAAGGTAAGAATTGTGTAGTCATAAGTTATTCTTTGTTAGTTCTGGGGTGAGGGTTAGGAAATAAAAATTAAAAGAAAGATCAGAGTCTCTTAAGATAGAACTTTCTGGTCTTGCTAAAGTATGTAATGAATGTCCAGAAAACCATCTGCAGGAAAGGAGAAATAAACATCACTAAAAATTGCTCACCTATACCTAGAAGAATTTCTTTTTTGGTTGAGGGAGATGGTGTTAATCTAAAAACATAGAAAAGCTTATCTGTAAACTCTTTCATAGATAAGATGAATTATCTTTAGCTTAACTTTAATTGGCTTTAAAGAGTTTTACATGATCTTGAAATTAACACTTCCAAATTATTGAGCAACTTTCTCCAACAAACTACATTGTAAAAAGAAAGCTGCAAAAGAATGCTATTACTTCACCAAACCAGCATGGTTTATATATTAGAAATGTATAATTGTCATTTATTTCTTGCTAAACTGCTGTTTATAAAGGAGAGTGTTGATTCAACATCAAGTCAAGTGTTTATGGAAACTTAATTGCTCTGGTTTTATCTGTTGGTCCTGGCAATTCCTGGCATTGCTCTACCCAACACAATGCTGTCTGTATTTATAGCACTGATGTGTTCATATAGAGTTGCTATCCAGCTTCAAATACAGTTTTAAAAGAATTTGGGAAGTGTTGGAAAGCAAAGAATAACTTGATTTGCATGTGAGTCCCAAATATTGGTGCCAGTTGGCTGTTTCTGTTCACAAATTTCCTATTTTCATAGATTGTTCTCTTTCTGTTTAAGCTTTTTAGCATAGTAGGAAACTATCTACAATAACTTTTTTCCCTAAAATAATAATCTGACACATTTATCTAGCATATCATAACATGATAGAATATTTCTAACTGGATTATCCCAGAAAAATCTTGAGAGATAGATAAAGGCTAATGTGTTTACAATCACATCATGTTTGTCTGAATATATCCATTTTAAAAAGAACCTTTAAATCAATCATTTACTCAGAGATTGGCTAACAAAAATTTTAGAAAGCCCAAATACATAATACATATTGAAGGAAGCATTCATGTGTTAAATGTGATTTTAAAATCACATTTGTAAAATAATTTTGCATATATTCTAGCTGTGGCTTTATTCTAATTATCCACTGGACACAGACATCCTCTCCTTTCCCTTCACTTTCTCCATGACTGAACTCTTACCTACAACAATCCCATTTGTGTCTCATTGCTTCTTCATACCACTCAGTAAAATTGTGCTTATGCTTCAAAGTCCTGTATGTTGCAAGGGCTCAATGACTCCAGACTTGCTCAGAAACTCAGGCCAAAAAGTACTCTAGATTTTAACAAATTCAAACTTATGTTGCACATAAAATAAAGCAAAAGTCAGTTTCTGAATCTGAATTTTAAGAACCCTGGGAGATTAATGGCCCTTTGAAATTTTCCCCCTCTTCTTCTACAATTTATAGCTTTCATAATCAGAATGAAAGTCAATATACATTTATCATTCTATTCAACTTTGTTTTAGTTGTCTACTTCTCATAATAAATAATCCCAAGGCTCAATGATTTAAAGCAATAAATGTGGTCTCTTGGTTTCTGGGAATCAGTAATTCAAGGATGGCTTGACTGAGCACATTTGGTTTATGGTGCCTCATTGATTGCAATCAGTTGTCAGTTGAGGCTGCAGACATTTATATCTCTGATGGCTTTCCTGCTTCCAAATTGATTTACTTATATGACTTGCAAGTTGGTGCTGTTTGTTGGTGGGAAGCCCTAGTTGCTCTCCAGATTGGCCTTTCCACAGGGCTTCTGATTATCCTTATAACTTGACAGTCACCTACTCCTGAGCAAATGATGCAAGAACACAGGAGAGGCTGAAATGCCTTTTATGACATAGAGTGAGAAGTCACACACTTTAATATTCTATTGTTCACAGAGTCTAGCTCTAATTCGATTAACAAGAAGACCACACAAGAGCATAACTACCAGGAGGCAAGGATTATTGAAGCTATCCTGGAAGTTGCCATCATACACTCCTACCCCTAACCTCTTTTTAACTTTAAATTCAGTTTTTTCTATGGCCCACTTGAGGAAAGTCTTGTGATTCCTCTCAAGCTATCAGAAAGATGTCAGTATAAATCTGGAAGTACGAAAACAGTATCCTTTCTTTCCCAGGAGTAAAAGTGTTTAAAAATCATGCCAAAAATGTAAATGGAAAAGGAAGGTACTGTGGTCTAAATGTTGGTGTCCCCTCAAAGTTTATATGTTGGAACCTAATACCTAACGTGATTGTGTTAAGAGTTTGGGCCTTTTGGGAAAGACTAAGTCAAAAGGGCTCCATTCCCTTCAATCTTGTTTATAAGGGGACTAATCCCATGGGTACTACACCCAAACAAGGTTGAAGGGAGTGCCTGTGCCGTTTTTGCCATGTGAGGATGCAGCTAGAAGATGCCATCTATAAGGAACAGGTCCCTTATCAGACTTTAAATCTAACAGCTCTTTGATCTTGGACTTCCCAGCCTACAGAACTGTGAGAAATAAATTTTTGTTTTTTATACATTACCCAGTCTAAGGTATTTTTATTATCACAGGCCAAACAGACTAAGAAAGAAAGATAGACAAATAAATTGCACTGTCACAAAAACAAACTTCCTAACCAATACCAAGTCTAGCAATCACACGGATCTTTCTCAAAAATGACTGTAGAGATTTAGATGCAGTTAATTTGGAATTTGTGTCAGCTAGGATGCCAAAACAAAAAGATGACATACTCAAACTGGGTAATTGAGGGAGAGTTTAATGATGGAAATTTCCAAAGTTGAGGGTAGGGTGTAATAATACCAGTACGGACAATAGAGTAACCAGTAGTAGTAAATTTGTCACTCCTAGCCTGAATGGGTGAGAGAAAGCAGGAGTTATTGTAGGTTGGAAAGTGAGGGAGCTGTGTGGAAAGGGCTGCCTTGCAAGAAGCTGTGGCCTCAGGTATTGAAACACAGCTAGCCCATAGAACTTCTTCAGGTTGGGAAGTAAGTAAATACATACCTTGGACTTTGGCCAAAACTGACTCGAAGTCAAGGTCAAGACAGCCTGTTAATACAGACAATTATGCAAATTTACATGATTTAATTTCTAACCTTCAGTTTCTTGTGAGACTCACCCAAATTTACTTGAGTTGTTTAACTCTGTATATATAACAACATCCTTGAGTTATGAAGGATATTGTTTTCTGCTCCAAATTAATCCCCAAATTTTGCTTAAGGTTGTTTGTGTAGACTTTAGTTTGGGTTTCTAATAACAAAATTGGCCAGGCGTGGTGGCTCATGCCTGTAATCCCAGCACTTTTGGAGGCCGAGGTGGGCAGATGACCTGAGGTCAGCTGTTCGAGACCAGCCTGGCCAATGAATGTGGTGAAACCCCATCTCTACTAAAAATACAAAAATTAGCCTGGTGTGGTTGTGCGTGCCTGTAATCCCAGCTACTCAGGAGACTGAGGCAGGAGAATCGCTTGAACACAGGAGGCAGAGGTTGCAGTGAGCTGAGATCGCGCCATTGCACTCTAGCCTGGGGGATAAGAGGGAAACTCCATCTCAAAACAAAAACAAAACCAAGACAAACAAACAAAAACAAAGAAAGAAAGGAAAAAAGTATGTGTCTGTCTTCCTTCTAACATGCACTCATTATTCAAAAACATTGATTTAAGTGCCATCTCCATGCCAGGTGAGATATAAGATGATGAACACATAGTTTTGAACAAAATAATTGCACTACTGGAACAGAGGTTACATTGTAATGATCACATGGCTTCAGGAAATAGACATGGTAATGAGGACAAAGTGATGGATGCTTCTAAAATGGTCACTCTACAGGGCAGTAATCCATGAATCTACTGAACATAAACTCAGCGAAAGTCAAAGCCAATTTTTTCTAAGTCCAACCCACCATACATTTGAAAAATATGTAGAAATACATTAGAAATCTGTAAACAGGTACACATTAAGAAGGGATAAGCCAAATGCTATCCCTCCCCCCTCCCCCCACCCCACAACAGGCCCCGGTGTGTGATGTTCCCCTTCCTGTGTCCATGTGTTCTCATTGTTCAATTGCCACCTATGAGTGAGAACATGTGGTGTTTGGTTTTTCGTCCTTGCGATAGTTTGCTGAGAATGATGGTTTCCAGCTTCATCCATGTCCCTACAAAGGACATGAACTCATCATTTTTTATGGCTGCATAGTATTCCATGGTGTATATGTGCCACATTTTCTTAATCCAGTCTATCATTGTTGGACATTTGGGTTGGTTCCAAGTCTTTGCTATTGTGAATAGTGCCACAATAAACATATGTGTGCATGTCTCTTTATAGAAGCATGATTTATAATCCTTTGGGTATATACCCAGTAATGGGATGGCTGGGTCAAATGGTATTTCTAGTTCTAGATCCCTGAAGAATCGCCACACTGACTTCCACAATGGTTGAACTAGTTTACAGTCCCACCAACAGTGTAAAAGTGTTCGTATTTCTCCACATCCTCTCCAGCACCTGTTGTTTCCTGACTTTTTAATGATCACCATTCTAACTGGTGTGAGATGGTATCTCATTGTGGTTTTGATTTGGATTTCTCTGATGGCCACTGATGATGAGCATTTTTTCATGTGTCTTTTGGCTGCATAAATGTCTTCTTTTGAGAAGTGTCTGTTCATATCCTTTGCCCACTTTTTGATGGGGTTGTTTGTTTTTTTCTTGTAAATTTGTTTGAGTTCATTGTAGATTCTGGATATTAGCCCTTTGTCAGATGAGCAGGTTGCGAAAATTTTCTCCCATTTTGTAGGTTGCCTGTTCACTCTGATGGTAGTTTCTTTTGCTGTGCAGAAGCTCTTTAGTTTAATGAGATCCCATTGTCAATTTTGGCTTTTATTGCCATTGCTTTTGGTGTTTTAGACATGAAGTCCTTGCCCATGCCTATGTCCTGAATAGTATTGCCTAGGTTTTCTTCTAGGGTTTTTATGGTTTTAGGTCTAACATTTGAGTCTTTAATCCATCTTGAATTAATTTTTGTGTAAGGTGTAAGGAAGGGATCCAGTTTCAGCTTTCTACATATGGCTAGCCAGTTTTCCCAGCACCATTTATTAAATAGGGAATCCTTTCCCCATTTCTTGTTTTTGTCAGGTTTGTCAAAGATCAGATAGTTGTAGATATGCGGCATTATTTCTGAGGGCTGTGTTCTGTTCCATTGGTCTATATCTCTGTTTTGGTACCAGTATCCTGCTGTTTTGGTTACTGTAGCCTTGCAGTATAGTTTGAAGTCAGGTAGCGTGATGCCTCCAGCTTTGTTCTTTTGGCTTAAGATTGGCTTGGCAATGCAGGCTCTTTTTTGGTTCCATATGAACTTTAAAGTAGTTTTTTCCAATTCTGTGAACAAAGTCATTGGTAGCTTGATGGGGATGGCATTAAGTCTATAAATTACCTTGGGCAGTATGGCCATTTTCACGATATTGATTCTTCCTACCCATGAGCATGGAATGATAGCATTTGGAGATATACCTAATGTTAAATGATGAGTTACTTGGTGCAGCACACCAACATGGCACATGTGTACATATGTAACTAACCTGCACACTGTGCACAAGTACCCTAAAACTTAAGTATAAAAAATAAAAATAAAAAATAAAATAAAATAAAAAGGGATAAGCCAGAAAAACCTAATTTTTCAAGGATATAACACAACTTTCCTTATTCCTATAAAGAAAATTTTTCCAAAATATGTGTCTGGAAGGAGTTAGGCAAAGAAACTCGTGAGTAAAATTGCAGATCTCAGGAAATATTGCTTAATTTTTAAAACTAAATGCCATTTAATTTGATTAATGATTAAATATTATGAATCAATATTTAACTTAGTCTTCATAAATTTTTAGTTTACACTTTGGCAGCCAGGTCCTAGCATAAAGCAACCACCCTAAAATTTCCTTATATGTCCTCATGTTAGGCTATTTTTCCTACCTAGAGAATATAATACTTGAAATGGTTTCTCACTATGCACACTTGAACTTAATTTTGATAATTAAGAATGAAGTTTACATTATTCATCAACAAAATGGAGCAAAAGGAACAGAGTTATTTATAGAACTGGTTATATTAAATGTGAAGGATTATTATTTCTTTCAAGATTATGTATTGCTTATATTATTGGTGGTAAAATTTCTACCTTTAGTGAAATTATTAGCAATAGTAGATAAAATATTTAAAGTTTTTTTAAAGCTCAGTACCTATACTTAACAAAAATATAAACTTGACAACCCACTTGACCTCCAGATTTTATTTCTCCAGTTTCATTTCAGTGGATCAGAACAATAAAGCTGAGCTACTAATATATTTTAAGGAGTGTTAAACTGATAGACACAAGCAGATATCTGTGTATGACTGAAAATTCCTAATTAGTTGATTGGTTTAAATACATTCCTTAACCCACAGTTACTTTGATTTTCTTATTTTTAAATATAGAAAATAAGATATATGCTCTCCCAGTATTCTTCCTGAATTAATATACCATGTTGAATTTTAGTTTTCTCTGTCTTTCCAAAGTTAGAAAAAAAATAAACAAATGAGGAGGGAGACATTTTCAGTCAATAATAGAACCTTAGCAAGCCAGAAACCTAATGTAGTTATTACTATCAATGATAGATCCTCCTTCAGTAGCTACTGAATAGTAAATATGGCAATTCTGAATAATATTAGAACTAAAACAGTTATGTAGTTTCTTGAGGCAAGTACTGATGCCTAATGCTATAAAACATTTAGAAAAATAGACCCAATTGATTTCAGATAACTAAAAACACTCAGAAAAATCATGATTTTTTTCCCTTCATGTTCTTCCAGAGAAGTTCAAATCATAACTGATAATGTGCAAAGAGTAATGACATTTGATTTTGAATGTAAATGTTAGAAGTAACTTTCCTCCTGGGGTAGGGAAAACCACCATTTTTAAGGGTTGGTTGACTCAGTCCTTCCAGCCTGCCTTCAGGATATTATTTTATGAGGCCAGCATCATCCTGATACCAAAAACTTGGTAGAGATACAGCAACGACAACAAAAACTTCAGGCCAATATCCTTGATGAACATTGATTCAAAAATCCTCAATAAAATACGGCAAACAAAATCCAGCAGTGCATCAAAAAACTTATCCACCACGATCAAGCTGCCTTCATCTACAGGATGCAAGTTTGGTCCAACATATGCAAATCAATAAATGTGACTCATCACATAAGCAGAATTAAAGACAAAAATCACATGACTATGTCAATAGAATGCAGAAAAGGCCTTTGTTAAAGAAAACCACATCCCATTCATGTTAAAAACTCTCAATAAACTAGGTATTGAAGGAACATATCTCAAAATAATAAGAGCCATATACGACAAACCCACAGCAAACATAATAACAAATGGGCAAAAGCTGGAAACATTTTCCTTGAAAACTGACACAAGATGAGGACGCCCTTTCACAACACTCCTATTCAACATATTATTGGAAATTATGGCCTGGGCAATCAGGCAAGAGAAGAAAATAAAGTGTATTCAAATAGGAATAGAGGAAGTCAAACTCTTTGTTTGCAGATGACACGATCCTATATATAGAAAACTCCATTGTCTCATCCCAGAAGATTCCTAAACTAATAAACAACTTCAACTTCAGCAAAGTCTCAGAATACAAAGTCAATGTGCAAAAGTCAATAATATTCCTATATACCAACAAGAGGCAAGCAGAGGGCCAAATCATGAATGAACTCCCATTCACAATTGCTTCCTAGGAATATAGCTAACAAAGGAAGTGAAGGACTTCATCAAGGAGAACTACAAAATACTGCTCAAACAAATCAAAAAGGACACAAACAAATAGAAAAATATTCCATGCTCATGGATAGGAAGAATCGATATTGTGAAAATAGATATACTGCCCAAAGTAATTTATAGAGTCAATGCTATTGCCATTAAACTATCATTGGCATTCTTCACAGAATTAGAACATTTTATTTTAAAATGTATGTAGAACCAAAGAAGACCCCAAATAGCCAAGAAAATTCTCAGCATAAAGAACAAAGCTGGAGGCATCACTCTGCCCAACTTCAAACTATACTGCAAGGCTACAGTAATCAAAACAGCATGGTACTGGTACAAGAACAGATACATAGACCAGTGGAACAGAATAGAGAACTCAGAAATAAGACCGCATACCTACAACCATCTGATCTTCGACAAACCTGACAAAAACAAGCAATGGGTAAGTATTTCTATTGAATAAATGGTGCTGGGAGAACTGGCTAGCCATATGTAGGAAATTGAAACTGGATCCTTTCCTTACACCTTATACAAAAATTAACTCAAGATGGATTAAAGACTTAAACGTCAAACCCCAAACTACAAAAACCCTAAAAAAAAATCTAGGCAATACCATTCTAGACATAGGCATGGGCAAAGATGTCATGACAAAAATGCCAAAAGCAATTTCAACAAAGCAAAAATTGACAAATGGGATCTAATTAAACTAAAGAGCTTCTGCACAGCAAAAGAAACTATCATCAGAGTGAACAGTCTACAGAATGGGAGAAAATTTTTTCAGTCTATTCATCTGACAAAGGTCTAATATCAAGAGAGTATAAGGAACTTAAACAAATTTGCAAAAAAAAAACACCACCAATAAAGGTGGGCAAAGGACATGAACAGATACTTCTCAAAAGAAGACATTCGTGCAGGCAACAACATATGAAAAGAAGCTGAACATCACTGATCATTAGAGAAATGCAAATCAAAACCACAATGAAATACCATCTCACTCCAGTCAGAATGGCTACTATTAAAAGTCAAAAAACAACAGTTGCTGATAAGGTTGCAGAGAAAAAGGAATGCTTTTACACTGTTGGTGGGAGTGTAAATTAGTTCAACATTTGTGGAAGACAGTGTGAAAGTTCCTCAAAGACCTAGAGGCAGAAATACCATTTGACCCAGCAATTTCATTACTGGGTATACACTCAAACAAATATAAATATTCTATTATAAAGATACATGCACATGTGTGTTCACAGCAGCACTATTCTTAACAGCAAAGACATAAAATCAACTTAAATGCCCATCAATTATAGGCTGGGTAAAGAAAATGCGATACATATATACCATGGAACACTATGTAGCCGTAAAGAGGAACGCGATTATGTCCTTTGCAGGGACATGGAAGGACTTGGAAACCATTATCCTTAACAATCTAACACAGGAACAGAAAACCAAACACTACATATTCTCACTTGTAAGTGGTTGCTGAATGATGAGAATGCATGGACGCATGAGGGGGAACAACACACACTAGGGTCTGTCGGAAGGGAAGATAGGGGGAGGGAGAGCATCAGTAAGAATAGCTAATGGATGCTGGGCTTAAAACCTAGGTTATGGAATGATCTGTGCAGCAAACCACCATGGCACACATTCACCTATGTAACTAACCTGCACATGTACCATTGAAGTTAAAATGAAAGTTGAAGAAAAAAAGAATTATCTCACCAAGCTCTGTCCTGGTAGCTGCAAAGAAACTGGACTATGAATGTGTAAAGCTCACACACACACACACAGACACACATGAAATAACTTCCCAATTTTTTTTTGAATTTTAAGAAAATTCGAGCCCTTTAAAGCTTAGATCTTGCCTTTAGGCTTTTGCAGATTTATTTAAGATAAAGTCAATATAGGCCTAATCTCATAGTATGAACCTGATAGCCTACTACAAGCGATATGTTCAATGATTCTTTCTGGTCCAGAAATTCCAAGCAGGTCAGAAGGAGAGAGAGCAAATGGGTAGCAGTGAATCATGACATTGGATTTATATAGTCCCACAGATTACTCTCTCACAAAGTACTCTTTCTATTAGAATGGAATGTTTATTGACAATATAGATGAAAAGTCGTGGCCTTATATAAATTTGGGAGCCAATTTTTTAGTTCAGACCACCAGCAGAAAGACAATATGTTCCATGTGATATTACTTTAAAATCACTTCCATCAACATGACCTGGAGAAAACCCTCAACAGTCAAACTAATAGTCAAAAATCTCTGATCTAGTAATCACAGTGTGCAAATAAATAAAATGATGTATACAACTATCTACCAGAGTATGCTGTATATTATCCGAATATATTTCAAAAGCAAGCAAAAACAAGGATGCTACCTTAGTCTCTCACAAAGGCATATGTTTAATTGTACCTGTTCCAGGTTCTGCTTCTTTACCTCTCACCTTGTCTGCTAAGGGGACGTTTTTCTCCACTAATATAAGAAGAGGAAGAATTTTCTTAATCCATTTACAATTATTCCTTAATGCAGTTAAGAAAATGACAATATTCCTGTGTAATAGAAGATATTGTCATTTCTGTCTTATATACGAATGGAGTACGGTTCTGAGAAAAAATTTAAAATCTCAGTACTATAGAAATCCAGGCCCCATAGCTTCTGAGTCTAGATTTTAAAATAATACTGTCTTCTGCTTCACATCATTTTAAAACAGATGAGGTAAATGAAACAAAATTAAAAATGCCCTTTCTCTCTTGCATAGTTTTAGTGAGGGTGATATTTCTACTAATTCATAAATTGGTCACCAAGAACAAACAATGGGGTCAATCTTCAGCAAACTAGGAAGACATTTTGCACAGAGAAATAATTTTGTGGTGAAAACTCAGATGAAATAATGTGAACACGATTCAGAGTTCAATGTGTTTGATGTGGCTATATTAATGAAACATAGGTTGAGTATCCCTTATCCAAAATGCTTGGGACCAGAAACGTTTGGGATTACAATTTTTTTTATTTTAAAATATTTGCATATACATAATGAGATATCCTGGGGATGGGACCCAAGTCTAAACATAAACTTATTCACATTTCATATATACTTTACACATAGCCTGAAGATATTTTTATACAATATTTAAAAATAATTTTGTGCATGAACCAAGGTTTGTGTACATTGAACCATCAGAAAGAAAAGGTGTTACTATCTCAGCCACCTACTTGGACAATCTGTGGTTGCTTGGCAATGCCATTATTTCTGACTCTAAATATATATGCAATCTATAACCAATAATTTTCTTACAGTTATTCACACATAAATACTTAACAGAAAACAATTATGATATACCATTAATATAGTGAAAAATCATGTGTTTAGGCTAACTAAGCAATAGAGTAGCATCACCAGAATACCTGTATCTGCTGTTAAACAGCAACAACAAACAACAGCAAGTTTTTAGTCTCCACCTATAATGTGTTTTGATTAAAACCTTACTACACACTGTATTTTTTTAACTTCCTCTGTGTTTTCTCCCTCCCATGTTTTTTATCCTTTTCTTTACTTTTATTTTTATTTTTTTGGTACAGAGTGAGTGTATATATTTATGGGGTACATGAGATATTTTGATACAGGCATACAGTGCATAATAATCACCTCAGGGCAAATGAAGTATCCATTACCCCAATTATTTATCCTTTCTTTATGTTAAAAATCTAATTCTATTATTATAGTAATTTTTAAATGTGTGATAAAATATTGCTGACTATAGTCACCTGTTGTGCTATCAAATACTAGATCTTATTTATTCTATCTAAGTAAATTTTCTCTATCCCTTAACCACCCCCACTTCCCAACCTGCCCCACCCAACAACCCTTTCCAGCCTTTGGTAACCATCATTCTACTCTCTATCTCCATGAGTTCATTGATTCTAATTTTTAGATGCCACAAATGAATGAGAATATGCAAAGTTTGTCTTTCTGTGCCTGGCTTATTTCACTTAACATAATGTCCTCCAGTTCCATCCATGTTGTTGCAAATGACAGTATCTCATTCTTTTTTATGGCTGCATAGGACTCCATTGTATATATATGGGGTATATATCACAGTTTATTTATTTATTTGTCTATTGATAGGCACTTAGGTTGCTTCCAAATCATGGCTACTGTGAATAGTGCTGCAATAAACATGAGAGTGGAGGTATTTCTTTGATATACTGATTTCCTTTCTTTTGGCTGTATACCTAGCAATGGAATTGCTAGGATCATATAATAGTTCTATTTTTAGTTTTTTGAGAAATCTCCAAACTGTTCTTCATAGTGGTTGTACTAATTTGCATTCCCACTAACAGTGTACGAGGGTTCTCTTTTCTTCACATCCTTGCCAGCATTTATTATTGCCTGTCTTCTGCATAAAAGTCATTTTAACTGGGCTAAGATAATATGTCATTGTAGTTTTGATTTGCACTTCTCTGGTCAATGGTGTTGAGCACCTTTTGGTATACTTACTTGCCATTTGTTTGTCTTCTGTTGAGGAATGTGTATTCAGATTTTTGCCTATTTTTAAATCAGGTTATTAGAATTTTTTCTTTAGAGATGTTTCACCTACTTACATATTCTGGTTATTAAACCTCTGTCAGATAGTTTGTAAATCTTTTCTCCCATTCTTTGGTTTATGTTTTCACTTCATTGATTGTTTCCTTTATGGTGCAGAAGCTTTTAACTTGATGTGATCATAGTCGTCAATTTTTGCTTTGGTTTCCTGTGCTTGTGGGATACTATTAAAAAAATATTTGCCCAGTCCAATGTCCTGGAGAATTTCCTCAATGTTTTCTGGCAGCAGTTTCATAGTTTGATATCTTTGATTTAAGTCTTCAATCCATTTTGATTTGATTTTTGTACACAGCAAAAGATAGGGTCTAGTTTCATTCTTCTGAATATAGATATCCAGTTTTCCCAGCATCATTTATTGAAGAGAATGTCCTTTCTCCAATGTATGTTATTGACACCTTTGTTGAAAATGAGTTCACTGTAGATGTATCAATTTGTTTCTAGGTTCTCCATCCTGTTCCATTGGTCTATGGGTCTGTTTTTATGCCAGTACCAAGCAGTTTCAGTTACTATAGCTCTGTAGTATAATTTGAAGTCAGGTAATGTGATTCCTCCAGTTTTATTCTTTTTGCTCAGAATAGTTTTTGCTATTCTAGGTATTTTGTGGTTTCATATAAATCTTAGGATTTTTTTTCTGGTTCTGTGAAGAATGTCATTGGTATTTTGATGGGGATTGCATTAAATCTGTAGATTGCTTTGGGTAGTAAGGATGTTTTAATACTATTAATTCTTCCAATCCATGAATCATGGAATATTTTTCTGTTTTTGTTTGTTTGTTTGTTTGTTTGTTTTTGTTTTTTGGTGTTCTCTTCAATTTCCTTCCTCAGTGTTTTATGGTTTTCATTATAAAAATCTTTCACTTTGTTTGGTTAAGTTAAATTCTAGATATTCAATTTTATGTGTGGCTATTGTAAATGGGATTACTTTTTAAATTTCTTTTTTCACATTGTTCACTGTTGGCACATAGAAATGCTACTAATTTTGTATATTGATTTTGTATCCTGTAACTTTACTGATTTTTTTATCAGTTCTAATAGTTTTGTGTGTGTGTGTGTGTGGAGTCTTTAGGTTTTTCCAAATATAAGATCATATAATCTACAAACAAGGATAATTTGACTCTTCCTTTCCAATTTGGATATCTTTTATTTCTTTCTCTTGCCTGATTTCTCTATCTAGAACTGCCAGTATTATGTTAAATAGCAGTCATAAAAGTTGGCATCCTTGTCATTATCCAGATTATGGCCGCATAATCAGAGAGTGCTAGTTGCAGGTCTAGAGATAAGGGCAAGACTGCTTTGAATTTGTTTTTACTCAAGGGAATTCTTATGACATCAGGGTCATAACCTAGCAACAGATTGCATCATCTGCAGCCTGTATAGATGACTTTACTAACTAGCTGGATATAGGGAGATAGTGTTTAGTCCTGGTATGTGCGCAAAAGACCCATTCTAGAAAGCACAGCCCTGGGGCTATGTTTCCTATTAATCCTGTTGGGGAAAGTTTAGTAGGAAAAACAAACAATTGAACTGAATATCGTGGGTCTATGCAATCTAGCTGCCTCTGAGAAATAGCTTGCTCTATTTCCTCAATTTCTGTTTTTGCTGCAGGGGTTAAATACCTGGGAGAGTCTAGGGCTTATTGCTCTTTAGGATAGAAAACAGGTTTTGTAACTTATCAGTAGTTATGCCCAAAGTGGGCGAAGCCAATTAATATCACCCAGTAATTTCTGATAATCATTTAAGGTGTGTAAGTTGTCAGTGTTCAATTTAACCTTTTGAAGTCTCACTGACCAGGAAGTTAGTATGTATCCAGAATATTTCAAAGGAGAGGACTCTGTACTTTTTCAGGGGCTATGATTAAACCTCTTAACCATGTATTCCTTTGGACACAGACATATAGACTTAAAAGTACTGGCTCTGTTGGATCTGCTAGTAAAATATCATCCATAAAATGAATAATCTTGCAATTAGGAAATTCTTTTCTACTTGGGAGAAAACCTTGATTTACATGACACTGTCACATGGTAGGACTGTTCAGCATCCCTTGAGGAAGTACTTTCCAATGAAATCAGTGAGCTGGCCTTTCATTATTGATAGCTGGTATAGTAAATGCAAAGTTTTATCTGTTCTGTTCTGCAAAGGGAATAGTATAAAAAACAGTCTTTTAAGTCAATAACGACTCTAGGCCAATCTTGAGGAATCAGCTTGGGGGAAGTGAGCACCTGTTGAAGGGGCCCCATAGGTTGCAAATTAGCATTAATAGCCTGTAAGTCATGTAATAGTCTCCATTTGCCAGATCTTTTGGGAATAATGAAAATGGGTGAATTCCAAGGGCTGTTTGATGGTTCTATGTGGCTGGCTTTTAATTGCTCCTCAATTAATTCATGGGTTCTTTGTAATTTCTCTCCCTTTAAAGGTCACTGTTCTATGCAAATTGGATCTTGAGAGAGCCACATCAGGGGTAGCGGAGGAATAACAGTGGCCATTATTAGAAAGAGGTCTACAGAGTGACCTCAACCCTCTCATAAATGGGCTAGGAGCTCTGATTTCTCTAATCATTCTTCTTATCTCTTTCTAAGCACCAAAATAAATGGGTACATACATCCGATTGCCTTGCCAATCTTGCATTACCGGGCAGGCTAAGAGCTCCCCTTCTAATGCCGCTTGCCTAAGACAGGGTCCCATAGCTGTAGTGTATCCCTTGTCTTTCTTCCAATTTATTGGAGGAGGGAGCTCAGGAAAAACCTTTGTTTTCTCTTTGGTATCTTTACCCTGTAATGGTGGGACTAAGGGAGGAGGAGCAGGCAGTAAGGTAGGTGATGGTTCTTCCACCCTTCCCTTTTTAGGCTCTTCTGGGTAGAGTGGGGCCAAAGCAGCCCTAACTAATGCCCATAACGTTAAAGATGTTACTGGGACCCGTTGCCCTTGTGCATGATGTTGTTTAAGACTACTCCTCACTTGTTCCCAGAGCTCTAGGTCTAACATGCCTTCTTCCAGGAACCATGGGTTATGGGAAACAAGAGTTTGCATTAGGTCTCTTAATTGAGCGTGTGAAACCAAGGCTCCACTAGCTTTAAGCAGCTATTTCAATACTTTTATATACTGTTTCTTTTGAGCTAATAACTGTTGTCCCGTGATGAAACCCTAGCCTGAAAATTCCCCCAAACTTGGAAATCCCGAGCAGGCATCAGTGACTTACTGACTGTGCAGTCTCTTCACCTTTATTTTTGGGGGTTCCATTGCAATCTGTTGCAGCATTCCTCACAGGGGGGCACTACCTGCCAGGTCTGTCCAGCAGACTGGCCAAGAGACAAATGAAAGAAGTATGCAAACGTCGGTATTTTGCCTGAGAGTATAGCTAGGGAACTGCACAGCTTAGCACCACCAACAAGAGTGCAGCCCCGATAAGTTAGAGCTGCTTGTATTTATTCAGTACAGATTTAATCACAAAGGCCTGGAGCAAACACAATTTGTGGGTAATTAACATTGTTGCCCCCCTGGGTAGAAAGCAGGCCTACACACGCGAATGATCAAAGGTTGGTTTCCGGAGATGAAAGTAAACGAATTCATCTACATAAATTCTTTTACATTCCCTTGTTATCTACCCTTCGCACTCTGCTTCAGGGTAAGAGAGTTAGCTGCCTTCAGCTTTTATTCTCTTCCAAAGCTTTGCAAAACCTCTTGGCCTTCCAAGAAGGTTTGCGTCTTTCCCTATAATTTTTCTCACCACCCTGACCTATCTCCTACAATGTATTATTATTATTATGTCCACAATTCTTATTTTGATTTGTATGGAAATTTTTGTTTTTGTTGTTGATTTCTGCAGTGTTAATTTTTGTGAGTCTGTTTTATTTAAAATATTTCCATCAGAAGGAGGATTTGCATCATGGTGGATGAGAGGCAGGACTAGCTTGCAGCTCCAGACAGAGAAGTGTGCAGAGGCTCACATTGTGAATTTTAGCTCCAGATTGACTGCAAGAACAAACCAGAAATCCTGAAAGGACCCACATACCCTCTGAAGAAAGCGGACTACTCCTGCAGGACCTAGGAGATACCCCAAAAACTGTGAGTGTCCCAACTGTGGAAGTGGGAAAGGGAAACCCTCCTCTCCTGAACAAACAGCACCACTGGAGAAGCTGAAGGTCTGCTTATGGGAGAAATTTCTGATCTTATCTGGAGCTGAGTCAATTTGGAGAGCAGAGCAAAATACAGAGGTAAAGGAGGCAGCAGAAAGGCCCTGGGAGCTCGCCGGGTCCCCTAGAAGGCCATTCTTGCCTGGCACCACAGAGATCCATCCAGAGGGTGGCCAGAGGAGCAGGAGGTAAAACTCCACAGGGAGAAGGAAATCTCTAGCTGAACTTTGTAACAATTCAAAGGGGGTTTGAAACCTGGCTAGATCTTGGGGGAGGGTGCAAATTCAGTGTGCAGACCCCACAGGCAGGGGTAGAACCATGCCCTTTTCATTTGCAGTTGGGAGGTGGGTAGCCTGTGGCAGATTTTCAAGCCCGTCTCACACTGCACCTGGAAATGGACTCAGGGCTGTTGAGGGGGCATGGTGGGAGTGAGACCAGCCCTTTGGTTTGCATGGGAGCTGGGTGAAGCCTGTGACTACCAGCTTTCTCTCACTTCCTTGACAACCTGCATGACTCAGCAAAGGTGGCTATAATCCTCCTAGACACATGACTCCAGTGACCTGGGATTCTCACCCCCATCCCTGACAGCAGTGGTAGCAACACGCGCCCAAGTAGATTCTGAGCTCAGACACGCCTAGCCCTGCTCCCACATGATAGTCTTTCCCTACCCACCCTGGTAGCTAAAGACAAAGGCACATACAAGATCCCTGCCCACCCCGGTTCCTCCTCATACTAACACAGCTGATGCTCTCTGGAAAGCACCAACTCCTGGCAGAAGGCCAACCAGCACAAAAATAGAGCATTAAACCACCAAGGCTAAGAACCCTGAGGGAGTCCATTGCACCCCCCTGCCTGCCACCTCCACCTCCACTCAACAGGCACTGGCATCCATGGCTGAGAGACCGATAGACAGTTCACGTCACAGGACTCTGTGCAGACAACCCCCAGTACCAGCCCGGAGCCTGGTGGACTCACTGGGTGGCTAGACCCAGAAGACAGATAACAATCACCACAGTTTGGTGTACAGGAAGCCACATCAATAGGAAAAAGGAGCAAGTACTACATCAAGGGAACACCCTGTGGGACAAAAGAATCTGAACAACAGTCTTCAGCCCTAGACTTTCCCTCTGACAGAGCCTACCCATGTGAGAAGGAACCAGAAAACCTATCCTGGTAATATGACAAAACAAGGCTCTTCAACACCCCCCCGCAAAATCACACTAGTTCACCAGCAGCAGACCCAAACCGAGAAGAAATCCCTGATTTACCTAAAAAATAGTTCAGGAGGTTAGTTATTAAGGTAATGAGGGAGGGACCAGAGAAAGGCAAAGTCCAATGCAAGGAAATCCAAAAAATGATACAAGACATGAAGGGAGAAATATTCAAGGAAATAGATAGCTTAAAGAAAAAACAAAAATTAAGGAAACTTTAGACACACTTTAAAAAATATGAAATGCTCTGGAAAATCTCAGCAATAGAAATGAACAAGTAGAAAAAAGAAATTCAGAGCTCTAAGGCAAGGTCTTCGAATTAACCTAATTCAACAAAGACAAAGAATAAGAAAATATGAACAAAGTCTCCAAGAAGTCTGGGATTATGTTAAATGACCAAACCTAAGAATAATTTGTGTTCCTGAAGAAGAGAATTCTAAAAGCTTGGAAAACATTTTGAGGGAATAATTAAGGAAAACTTCCGTGGCCTTACTAGAGAAAGGAAATTCATCACAAAAAGATCTTCACCGAGGCACATTGTCATCAGGTTATCTAAAGTTAAGACAAAGGAAAGAATCTTAAGAGCTATGAGACAGAAGCATCAGGTAACCTATAAAGAAAAACCTATCAGATTAACAGCAGATTTCTTAGCAGAAACCCCACAAGCTGGAAGGGATTGGGACCCTATTTTCAGCCTCCTCAAATGAAATAATTATCAGCCAAGAATTTTGTATTTAGTAAAACTAAGCATCATATATGAAGCAAAGACACAGTCTTTTTCAGACAAATGCTGAGAGAATTTGCCATTACCAAGCCACCACTACAGGACCTGCTAAAAGGAACTCTAAATCTTGAAACAAATCCCAACAAAACAGAACCTCTTTAAAGCATAAATCACACAGTACCTATAAAACAAAAATACAAGTTAAAAAGCAAAAACAAGAAACAAAAAGTCAAGGTATACAGGCAACAAAGAGCATGATGAATGTAACGATGCCTCACATTTCACTACCAACATTGAATGTAAATGGCCTACATGCTCCACTTCAAAGATACAGAACTCCAGAATGGAAAAGAACTCACCAACCAACTCTCTGCTGCCTTCAGGAGACTCACCTAGCATGTAAGGACTCACATAAACTTAAAGTAAAGGGGTGGAAAAAGGTATTTCATGCAAATAGACACCAAAAGCAAGCAGTGGAAGCTATTCTTACAGCAGACAAAACAAACTTTAAAGCAACAGGAGTTAAAAGAGACAAAGAGGGACATTATATAATGGTGAAAGACCTCGTCCAACAGGAAAATATCACAATCCTAAATATATATGCACCTAACACTGGAGCTCCCAAATTTATAAAACAATTACTAATAGACCTATGAAATGAGATAGATAGGAGCACAATAATAGTGGGGGACTTCAGTACTCCACTGACAGCACTAGACAGGTCATTAAGTCATAAAGTCAACAAAGAAACAATGTATTTAAACTATACCTTGTTACAAATGGACTTAACAGATATATACAGAAGATTTCATCCAACATCCCCAGAATACACATTCTATTCAACAGCGCATGGAACTGTCTCCAAGATAGACCATATGATAGGCCATAAAACGAGCTTCAATAAATTAAAAAAATTGAAATTATATTAAGCACTCTCTCAGACCACAGTGGCGTAAAACTGGAAATCAACTCCAAAAGGAACTTTCAAAACCATGCAAATACATGGAAATTAAATAACCTGCTCCTGAATGAGCACTGGATCAAAAACAAAATCAAGATGTAAATTAAAAAATTTTTCTAACTGAACAACAATAATGACTCAACCTAATGAAACCTCTGGGATACAGCAAAGGTGGTGCCAAGAGGAAAGTTGATAGTCGTAAACGCCTACATGAAAAAGACTAAGAGAGTACAACTGACATTCTAAGGTCACACCTCAAGGAATTAGAGAAACAAGAAGAAACCAAATTCAAACCCATCAGAAGAAAGGAAATAACCAAGATCACAGCAGAACTAAATGAAATTGAAACAAACAAACAACATACAAAAGATAAATGAAACAAAAAGCTGGTTCTTTGAAAAGATAAATAAAATTGACAGACCATTAGCAAGATTAACCATTAGCAAGAGAGAAAATCCAAATAATCTCACTGAGAAATGACACAGGAGACATTACAACTGACACCACTGAAATAAAAAAGTTTATTCAAGACTACTAACACCTTCACTCACATAAACTATAAAACCTGGAAGAGATGGATAAACTCCTGGAAAAATACAACCCTCCTAGCATAAATCAGGAAGAATTAGAAACCCCAAACAGACCAATAACAAGCAGAAAGAATGAAATGAATAAAATGAAAATAATGAATAAAAAACTACCAACAAAAAAATTCCAGGACCAGATGGATTCACAGCAGACTTCTGCCAGAAATTCAAAGAAGAACTGATAGCAATCCTTTTGACACTATTCCACAAGATATGGTAAGAAGGAACCCTCTCTAATTCATTGTATGAAGCCAGCCTCACCCTAATAGCAAAACCAGGAAAAGACATAACCAAAAAAGAAAACTGCAGGCTGATATCCTTGCTAAAATCCTTAACAAAATACTAGCTAACCAAATCCAACAATATATCAAAAAGATAATCCACCATGATCAAATGGGTTTCATACCTGGAATGCAGGGATGGTTTAACATCAAGTCAAGAAATGTGATACACCACATAAACAGAATTAAAAACAACAATCAGGTGATTATCTCAATAGATGAAGAAAAAGCATTTGACAAAATCCACATTCCTTTATGATTAAAACTCTCAGCAAAATTGGCATACAAGGTACATACCTTAAAGTAATAAAAGCCATCTATGACAAACCCACAGCCAACATAATACTGAATGGGGAAAAGTTGAAAGCATTCTCTCTGTTAACTGGAACAAGCCAAGGATGCCCACTCTCCCCACTCCTCTTCAACATAGTACTGGAAGCCCTAGCCAGAGCAATCAGAAGAGAGAAAGAAATAAATGGCATCCAAATTGGTAACGAGGAAGTCAAACTGTCACTGTTTGCTGATGATATGATTGTTTATCTTGAAAACCCTGAGGACTCCTCCAGAAAGCTCCTAGAACTGATAAAAAAGAAATTCAGTAAAGTTTGCAGATACAAGATCAATGTACACAGAGAGCTACAAATCAGTAGCTCTTCTATACACCAACAGTGACCAACCAGAGAATCAAATCAAGAACTCAACCCCTTTTACAATGGCTGCAAAAGTAAATAAAATAAAATACTTAGGAATATACCTAACCAAAGAGTCAAAAGACCTCTACAAGGAAAACTACAAAACACTGCTGAAAGAAACTGTAGATGACATGAACAAAAAGAAACACATCTTATGCTCACATGTGGGTAGAATCAATATTGTGAAAATGACCATACTGCCAAAAGCAATCTACAAATTCAACGCAATTCCCATCAAAATACCACCATCATTCTTCACAGAATCTGAAAAAAAATTCTAAAATTCATATAGAACCAAAAAAGAGTCCACATATACAAAGCAAGACTAAGCAAAAAGAACAAATCTGGAGGCATCACACTACCTGATTTCAAAATATACTATAAGGCCATAGTCACCAAAACAGCATGGTGCTGGTATAAAAATAAACACATAGACCTGTGGAAACCACAGAATAGAGAACCCAGAAATAAACCCAAATACAGCCAACCGATCTTCGATAAAGCAAACAAAAACATGAAGTGGGGAAAGGACACCCAACAAATAGTGCTGGGATAATTATCCCCAATTGGGTAGCCACATGTAGGAGAATGAAACTGTATCCTCATCTTCACCTTATACAAAAATCAACTCAAGATGGATTAAGGACTCAAACCTAAGATCTGAAGCTATAAAAATCATAGAAGATAACATTGGAAAAACCCTTCTAGACATTGGCTTAGGCAAGAATTTCATGACCAAGAACCCAAAAGCAAATGCAATAAAAACAAAGATAAACAGCTGGGACCTAATTAAACTAAAGATCTTTTGCACGGCAAAAGGAATAGTCAGCAGAGTAAACAGACAACCCACAGAGTGCGAGAAAATTCTTCACAATCTATACATCTGACAAAGAACGAACATCCAGAATCTACAATGAGCTCAAACAAACCAGTAAGAATAAAACAAACAATTCCATCAAAAAGTGGGCTAAGGACATGAAGAGATAACTCTCAAAAGAAGATATACAAACGGCCAACAAACATAAGAAAAAATGCTCAACATCACTAATTATCAGGGAAATGCAAATCAAAATCACAATGCGATACCACTTTACTCCAGCAAGAATGACCATAATCAAAAATTCAAAAAACAGTAGATGTTGGCATGGATGTAGTGAACAGGAAACACTTCTACACCAATGGTGGGAATGTAAACTAGTACAGCCACTATGGAAAGCAGTGTGGAGATTCCTTGAAGAACTAAAAGTAGAACCACTATTTGATCCAGCAATCCCACTACTGGGTATCCAGCCAGAGGAAAAGAAGTCATTACACGAAAAACATACTTGTACATGCATGTTTATAGAAGCACAATTCACAATTGCAAAATCATGGAACCAATCCAAGTACTCATCAATCAACAAATAGATAAATAAATTTATATATATTTATATAAATATATTTATGTATATTTATATAAATATATTTATGTATATTTATATAAATATATTTATATATATTTATATAAATATATTTATAGATATTTATATAAATATATTTATATATTTATATATAAATATATTTATATATATATCTATAAATATATATAAATATATTTATATGTATAAATATATATAAATTTATTTATATATAAATATATTTATATGTATAAATATATATAAATTTATTTATATATAAATATATTTATATATATTTGTATATTTATTTATATATTTATAGATATATATTTATATTTCTATATTGTATATATTTATATATAAATATATTTATATTTATATATTGTATATATTTATACACACATTTATGTATATTGCATATATTTATATACATATATATTCTTGTACATTTATATATATGATGGAATACTCCACAGCCATGAAAAGGAATGAATTAACAGCATTTGCAGTGACCTGGATGAGACTGGAGACTATTATTCTAAGTGAAGTAATTCAGGAATGAAAAACCAAAGATCGTATGTTCTCACTCCATATGTGGGATCTAAGCTATGAGGATGCAAAGGCCTAAGAATGATGCAATGGACTTTGCGGACTTGGGGGTAAGAGCGGGAGGGGAGTGAGGGATAAAAGACTACAAATATGGTGATGTGTATACGGCTTAGGTGAAGGGTGCAGCAAAATGTCAGAAATCACTACTAAAGAACTTACTCATGTAACCAAATATCACCTGTACCCCAATAACTTATGGAAAAAAATAAATAAAAATTTTAAAAAGTTAATGTCAAAAAATAAAAAAATCTCTATTAAACACAGTGTATATATATGTTTTATATTAAAAATCTGCTTGTGGATTTATTTTATAGTCTGTGGCTAAAAAATTTGGAGTCATGAGGAAACCAATATTCTCTCCTCATTACAATGTCCAATATATGCCAAATCAAACAAGATTTACATAATTAACTGGAAAACTTATAAAATATAAGAGGCATTAATCATTTAAACATTTTTTAAGAAGTAGAATCCATAAGGAGGAAAGTACTCAATCACAAGTAAACAGTTCAACGACTATTTACAAAATGAACAGGCTCACATTTAATGGGTTGAGTGGTGGCTTCAAAAAGAAAAGCCCATATCCTAATACCCAGAAACTATGTATGTGACCTTATTTGGAAAAGGGTTTTTGCAAATGTAATTAAGCAAAAGATTTTGAGATGTTATCATCCTGTATATCTGGGTGGTGGGCCTTAAATTCATAGCAATTTATAAAGGACAGAAAAGGGTAAGACAGAGACACAGAGACTATCTTGGAATTGTGCAACCACAAGCCAAGAAACAACAGAAACCAGGTGGAAGAGGAAAAAAGGATTCTTCCCCAGAGCCTTCAGAGGGAGCACAGCCCCGTTGACACCTTGACTTCAGACTTCTGGCCTCCAGACCTATGAAGAAAAAAAACAAAATAGTTGTTGTAATCAATCTAGTTTAGGATGATTTGTTACAGCAGTCTTAAGATATCAATATAACACATAGCTACCAAGGTCAAGAAGTAGACTGTTAACACTTAAGTATCCCCTCTTGTTCCAACCACATTCTTCTTCCTAACAGCACAGATAATTTGTGAATGCTTTTGAATTATATATGAATGAAGTCATGCAGTATTTTTTATGACTAGTTTCTTTTGCTCAATATTACATTTGTGAAGTTTAGTAGTGTCACTGATGCCATTTATATTTTCATTTTTGAATGATAATTTCATTTTACAAATGTATCACACTTTATTTGACTAACTGGCAATGGACTTTTTTATTAGCTTTTGGTAATTTTGTGCAATTCTATAATTTTTAGTAATTGCATTACAAATTCTTGGATACTTCTTCGGGATACATGTGCATATTTTTCTACTGAGTATAGAAATTATATTGCTGGGTCACATTCAAATTTAGTTTAGTTCCTGCTTCTGTAATTCCCCTAGAGTCAATTGTCCTATATATACTAACATGGTTCCTCCCTTCCCATTTTCTACCTACCTAGCAACAGAAAATCTGCTTGGACTAAAAGGAAAAATCTTCAGTATAGATTGTTACAGTAGGGTGTTTTTCCTTTATTGTGAAGAGACGTATTTATTTGGTATGACTGCCTGAAGTGATCTAATTATACTATTGATAAATAAACCTTTGCAGTGCCCACTGCTTGCTTAACCTGCTACAACACCATTCTCAGAGATATTACATAGGATCTAAATCTCATTTTTCACATTTGCCCCATGGTCTGCTTTCATCTCCAATCCCTCAAGATCCAGTCTCAAAGGTGAACTATTCCATGACTCCCTCCTGCCCTATCCAAGTTAGATTTTGTTTTAGCAGGTTTTTTGGATTGTTGTTTTTAAGTTTTTATTTAGCTTTTTATTATATAGTGAGACTGGTCCTCAATATGGAGTCAACATGGTTGGAGCTGGCCAGGCCTGATGGCTCACGCCTGTAATCTCAGCACTTTGGGAGGCCGAGGCTGGCGGATCACGAGGTCAGGAGATCAAGACCATCCTGGCTAACACGGTGAAACCCCATCTCTACTAAAAAATACAAAAAACTAGCCAGGAGTGGTGGTTGGCGCCTGTAGTCCCAGCTGCTAGGGAGGCTGAGGCAGGAGAATGGCTTGAGCCCGGGAGATGGAGCTTGCAGTGAGCCGAGATCACGCCACTGCACTACAGCCTGGGCCACAGGAGAGACTCCCTCTCAAAAAAAAAAACAACAAACAAACATGGTTGGAGTTAAAAATTATCATGCTTGTGAAAGCAACTAAATGGCAGAATAATACAAATAATATCTAATTATTATGTTTGTGTTTGTTATTCCTTTATTAAATGGAATTTTCATAATCTAGGAAGGACTCTACTGTTTCTGACAGATCAAATATCTAAAAATATCAAATAACCTGATTAGTTTATTGTGAATAACAGAAAACAAAACAAAAAACACTAATAGCTTGCTATTTTTTTTGTTTTTCAAGTAATAAACCCTAAATATAAGGGCTCCCAATTAAAACAAAGTAATAGAGGTCCTAGCATTAATTTAAAAAATGAGTTACTAATGAAGGGTTATTACAGTTGACCCTTGAAGAACATAGATTTGAACTCTGTGGGTTCACTTACATGTGAATTTTCTTCTGCCTCTGCCATTCTTGAGACAGAAAGACCAATATATCCTGTTATTCCTCCTTCTCAGCTCATTCAAAGTGAAGACAACCAGGATGAAGGCTTTTAGGATGATCCACTCCCACTTAATGAATAGCAAATACATTTTCTTTCTTATGATTTTTAAAAATAAAATTTTCTTTCCCCCAGCTTACTTTAGTGTAAGAATACAAGAAAAAATACATATAATATAAAACATTTAATTGACTGTTTTGTTATTGGTATGACTTTCAGTCAATTATAGGTTATAAGAAGTTCAGTTTTCGGGGAGCTAAACTTAGGCATGGATTTTTGATTGCACAAGGGGTTGGTGCCTCCAATTCCCATTGTTTTTCAAGGGCCCACTATATTTTGCTCATCCTAGAAAGCAGCTTTTATGCACAAGAATTGGTACCCCCTTTCTTTGACTTTCTTACAATTTTTTAGTAAAAGGAATATGATTATGTGGGAGAAATTATTGCTAGTTTCTCCAATAACCCTATTTCTGCCCATGGATGTACCATTCTGGATCAATTTTTCATCTGAATATTATTTAGCAAAAATTTATCCTGGCATTTGATAGATCTGACCAAAAGTCTTAATTTCTACTGCTTAATTCCCATTGCTATTGAAAGTTTGCATTCCTTTTTAATGTGCATGTACTTCGTGGTTCTCAAAGTATTTAACAAACAAAAGTTGTACAGTAAAGATTTGTTAAAGAAAGGAAAAAGGAAATGAAAAATGAGGATGAAAAAATGGAGACCTCTTCTTTTATTATTACAGCACATTTGGGCACAGGATTTTAAGTGTTCATTTCTTAGAATGCTATTGACTGCCTTAATATTTCTCTCAGTTTGCCTGAACTTCAGACGGGATTCTTTCTGACTATAGGCTTCTGACCTACCTTTTCTTAGAGCATTTACTTGGGAAACTGGCAATTGTAAATTTTTTCTCTGACTCTTTGAGATGTAAACCTTATATAAACCAGGAACATCTTTCTCAAGAACTTTGGAACTATTGCTTTGAATCATAATCATATAGAACCTAGAGACTGTCTTTTAAACTCTGTGGGAGAGTAGAAGCTTAACTTCACACAACAATCAGTAAACACGAATAACCTAATCACATGGACCAAGCACCCTCAATGTCCTCCAGTACTTTTCAATTAGCTGGCTCCAGTGTTTTAAAATTCTCCAGTCTTTTGTTTCAATGGAGTTGAGTTCAATCTGCCTTTCCTATTGCAATATAATCTTAACCCTTATTACGATAGTATTGAATAAGGTTTTCCTTGTCATTTTTAACAAGTATTGTGTTATTATGTATTATGTGCAAGTTTTCTTTTATACTACGTCCCTTACTGTCTCCTTACCTTTTCAGTTCCTCATTATCTTTTATACTTTAGGTCAGATGTTATGACACATCTATTTCCAAGAGACAAAAGAGTAATGAGACTAAAGTGAACTCAAGAATGTAACTCTCCCCACACAACACTGGGCTCATTTAAATTTTAAAATGTCACCATTTTCTATGGAAGCCAAGTTCAGTCCTCCTCCCTTCAGAGACAGCAACATTTTGGGTAGAGAAAGTCATCCTTTATATTTCACAAACCGAGGAGGCTTGAATGAAATAAACAAGAAGGACAAGGGGTCCACAATCTATTTTCAAGGAGCAATGGATAACAAATGGAGAAAACATTTAAAGGAAAGATGACAAGAGGAAGACACAGGTCACTTAGAGAATCAGAAAAAATAATGACAACAAAGAGATAAATTTGAAAGTGCTAATTTTAAAAATGTGAAAATAAACAAAATTCTTTAAGCCTCTGCCAAGTAATCCATGAACTTTGTACATTCCTATTGCACCAAAGAGGTGGATGAACTGATAACTTCTGAACAGTCAGTGGGAAAATGATTCTTTTCCTGTAGACATACAGTCAGATAGGGTAACCCACCAGACTGGAGGTGTCATAGGCATATTCTTTTCCACTTCCCCAACTGCTTCTCTTTCATCATCCTTAACCAACCTTAGAAAAAAAAAAAAAAAAGAAATATCTCGTATGGATTACACAGTACTAGAATCAGTAATTTAGACCTTGAAATTCTAGGATGTAGTATAATGAACTTTAACTTCTAAAAAAGAAGGAACTAGAAGTAAATCATATGTAGCTTATTTTAAGCGTTTTGTTTTTTAAAAAGTAAGGATGAACATTAGAAAACCCTCAAGGAAATCTATCATGTGTTATGTTTCAGCAATGCCAATATTTGTGAAAGCACTTTATACATTATTTTCTCCTGCATAGAATCCTCCAGTGGTTCTTCATAGTTTTTATGATATATTTTATATTATTGGTTAGAAGATAATTTTCCTCAGAATATGGTTCTGCCTACCTTTTTTGTACTCATTTGCCTTCTTTACCTCTTAAACCTTATTTGGAACATCAATATTTGTGTTTGTTGAGTAAATCATGTAACAGCTATTTCTGACAGGAGTGATAATATAATGAGCATATTTATCTAACAACATGTAGTCATTTTTCTCTCTTAAAATGATGTAAACTGAACTACCTCTGCTTATTGTACAATACTTCTACCTGTTTGCTGACTTTGGTACCTTTCATTTTGATGCTAAAATATTTGCTGATCCTCAGCTATCTGCTCATTTTTAAGAGTGAGGCACTATAGACATTCATTGGAAGCACATGAGGGCAGGTCTTATAAACTGGTAAAGTTCACCGTAGATTAATCAAACGTCAATGTGGTTTATATTTTGTATAAGCTGTATCTCAGTACAGTTTACCTGGCTCTAACAGGTAAAGCGTATTGATAAAGAAGGGTATCTAACATGATGCTAAAGCTCAGGGATGTCTTTTTTTGGCTCCCAATGAGAGTTCCAAGTGACAATAGAACCTTAGCTTCACTGACTCTCTTTTATTCTAAAATTTTTCATCTTCTTTTTTGATTTTGTGTTTTTGTTTTTGTTCATTAACAACCACTAAATTATTCTCCATTAGTAGCAGTAACTAGGAAGAGTTTGGCTTTATCATCTGATCATTTCATGACTATGGCTGATGGATGACAGAAATGTGTTCTATCACCCATGAAAGATGATGAAGAATTCATTTTGTTAATATTTTTCATATATTTTTCTATTTTTGAGCTCAAATATATGAATAATTTCATGCCCCATGGGAAGAAATGTGTGAGTTTTTTGTGTGTGTTTATTTGTAATCTGTAGTTGAAGTTGTAGAGCTAGAGCTGAAGCTATAATTCAAGCTCTCTATGTGCTTGTCTGTGAGTTTATAAACAAGAAACTTTTGACATTTACCTATGACTATAAAATGTTTTCTTACCT
The DNA here is from genome assembly GCF_028858775.2 of Pan troglodytes. Classification (NCBI taxonomy): domain Eukaryota; kingdom Metazoa; phylum Chordata; class Mammalia; order Primates; family Hominidae; genus Pan; species Pan troglodytes. The sequence goes on from NC_072403.2 coordinate 55,759,822, forward strand.
CCAGAATTTATTAATACATTATTATAAAAGAATGTGCATGCCTGTAGAAAGTTGTGCTATTTAAAAGACAAAGTGCACTGGACATTTCGGGAGATGATCTTATTTACTTTATTGTAATAAGGAGAATTTTAATTAATGAGAAACGTCCCAGAAGAAAAAGAAGAATCTGGGGTTTAATAGAAGCTGGCCTACAAAGGAGTAATCCACAAGTGTATGAACGTCATGAACAAGGAGGCAGAAGTATTTTACTTCAAAATATGTGAGAATATGACAGTTCTTTGCCATGAAACACATGATCACAAGGGTGGGGAACTTCTTTGTTGTTGCTGCTTTCTAGGAACATAGGGCTCAGATAAAATTTAACATTGACAGTTACATGCACTTGGTTAATATTTTAAAACGTTTGTATGAATCAATTCTCATTTATCTACCTGCCATTTCTTTATATACTATGTAAGATAGATCATTCTCGTTAAAAGTTAATAGTTAACATTGCTAGTGGAGTCGATATGATGAGCAATAGTGACAGAAATATGTGTATGTGTGTGCACTTTCTTCCCAAAGAGATATAGAAAAATTTTATCTCAAAATATCAGCTTCTTCTAGAATATGAAAGCAAATACAGCAATGAACATATAAAGAAAGACAATTCTATCTTAGCTGAGTCTGAATAGAAGCCATAACACATATTAAAATTTTTACAAAGTTTGCTCATTTCTGATGGGCTTATGCCTTTGTTTTATTGGCTAATTTCTGCCCCTTCAATAGGAAATATTATTCTTTACTTTCTATGAAATTTGCCTACATTGAAAAAATTCCCTGTCTTATCAGAATTGTTTTTAATTATTTCAAAGGAGATGGTAACCCTATCTTCCAGTTTCTGTGAAAGCGTTGGGACCTAACTGTGGTAGGTATATTGCTCCAAGTTGTAAAACTGCCTCCTGTCATAAAGATATGAGAAATTTATTTTTCCTTTGGATAAAGTCAATTAGCAAACACAGATGCCCTGTGACTGCACTCTAACATTTTTAAATATTTTTCCACTAGCTCAACCCAGTCTTTAAAAACATGCAGCCTCCTGCTCCTGCATAATTTAGTTCAGACTTAGTTCTGGTCTCTCTCTCTCTCTTATTGCAATAGCCCCTTTCCCTCCTATGCAATACGGCTTTCAAATAAATGTCTGTACTAAACCTGGATTTGTTTTTCAATTGACACGTTTGACAAATTCATGTTATATTTGTATAAAAATCAAGGTTTTCTGGGATTTTTTTGAAAAAATTATTTGAGCACTTCAAATGTCAAAATTTGGAGCCCCTCCCCACCGACCAGGAAAAAGTTCTTTAATTTAAATTAGCAAGGAGTTAAAGACCCGGCTGCTGGTATTATAGGAGCAGAGTGGAAGGTTAGAACTGAAAATTCTGAATCAGCATGTAATAAGCTATCATTTTTTCCTTACAATTTTTCATTGCCCTCTGCTTCATTTTTGGTTTCTAATTTCAAAGCTCTTCTTGTTTAGTTTCTTCAATTTATAACTTTTCTAAGTTCTTCAGAGGAGTCATCTGCCTGTATAAATAAAGGAAGTCACTGAGGAAGGGTGGTGGGGAGAAAGTTTAACTCTTCTAAATAAAGACTTTTAATCAGTCATTCTAGGTCTTATATTTCCATCACTCACATTCATTTCCATTTCCCAAGCTGAGTTATCAATTTATGTCTTTCAAATGTTATATTTTTCATTGATAGTATGAATATTTTCCTCATACTTCTTTGTTGATCAAATATTTGACAAACTTATAGTCACCAGATTGGTTTATACATGTAAATTGCTAAAATCCCTAAAAGTTTATTCTATTTTTAGATATGTATTAAAAATTTTTAAAGGAGATATGTTATCAAAACACCAAGTATCATTATAATTGCATTTATGAAGCTCTGTAGTTCTATTATGTCAATCAAGACAAAAGTTCCTGATAGATTAAAAAAAATCATTAATAGTGTGAAATTTTTAATTGTGAGAGAAAAGAGATTTTTTAAACTGAGTTCTATAGATTTTCCACAAAGGGCTTCCCTAAATCTAAAAGGAGAAATGACTCAGGAATTCCTCTGTTTAGGAATAGAGGGTGAAATGTGTTGTAATTTTAGCTGTGCCAATGAGTAGTACAGATGGGATGAAGAGATAGCCAGGCAGATGGTGCCAAAGCAAGAATAGCAGCTGCTGGTGAGTGAGAGCTGAGCAGATGGTGCAATGGCATAGGCCACGGCAGCCATCAGCAGTGAGAAGTATTATAAGTTCATGTTAGAAGATTCTGGAACAGCTGTCCTGAACCTAGTACAATATGAGGCCCTTAATTTCAATGATCATTTGTTAGTATGCACTGGTATTGAGTGTTGAGGAAAGACACCAGTGATTATTGAGCAGGCTGATGCTTCTATAAGAATACAGTCATTGATTTTATCTTTTCAGTAATCTCACTAGGCAAAGAAAATGTTATTTATTGTGTGTATACTTGCAGGTACAAGAAGGAGTCCTAATATTTGCATAAGGCATTATTGTTGATGATTTTTAAGCACTACCAAAACATATCATTTCTTAATCCTTCAAGCTGGTTTTTCTTATGGCACGAAAGCCTTCAGATGCATAAGAGACAAAAGGGTATTGGCTGAAAAATAACAATTCCTGTTCTTTCTCAAAACTGTTAAATCAGAAATTCTATGAATAAAGCCATAAATCTATGGTTAACAACCCTCTCCAGGGAATTTTATGCACACTCAATTTAGTCCCCACCTTAAGGATATTTAGGGAAATGTTGACAAAAATGTAAAATCTGTTTGAATAAGTATAGCTGCAATGAAAATAAGTTAAAATAAGTTTTTTTTTTTAACTTATGTGTATAGGAAGTCATATGAGATGATTTTGACTTCATATGTGACTAGATGCAGATGCTCAAATGTTATTGCTCTTTCTCATTCTCAATCTTTCAGATCTGCTTGTCTCTGCTGGGCCTCTTTTGATGGAGTAGGAAGGTTCATCTTCCAAACAATTCCTCTCCTTGTCCCTGAAAATGTCTGTTCTTAATTGTATTGTATTCCTGTCTTGGGAAACAATAATTCCCAGGTCTGCAATGGGAAATTTTTATCATAGGCCAGCAGGTGTAATGACCAGAGAAAAAGTGAATATGGATAGTTTGGGGAACTGAATATAGTTTAACAGAACTCAAACTTGAACAGGATAGGGGTGGGCCTAAAAATAGAGAGTAAATCAAAATATTCATATGCTAAAAAGTCTGAACCTTATTTTTGAGGAGATTTTTAAAACGACATTGAAAGATTTACTCAGGCAATTGGCAGTTTTAGATAATCATTTTTGAAAGATTATCTTTATCATTCCTTTAATTCTTAGGGACAAATACTGTTCAAAGACACCTTGAAATTTAAGGAATCTTAACAATGGAACTCCTCTCACACCTCTATCTCCCTGCCTTAAAATGTGTTCAGCTTAAAACTGACAAGTGGATGGAAACTAAACATTTTCTGAATAATTTACTACGAAACCCAGAACTTCTAGTTCTGCAATGCTTTAATTTTAGTATAAGAGTGGCAATGTGTATTGGCCACATTTTAAAAAATGAACCATAGAGGAAAGAATGCTATTCATGTAAGAAATTAGTATCTTTACAGCATGCTGACAAATTTGTTTGCACCTGCTTCTCTGTAATGTGAAAATGTCCCATCTTAAAACTGATGTTCCATATCTCCTGACCTAATCACTAAAAAATGTTAAAGATTAAGAATTTATGATGAGAGAATAAAAATAGCTTTCCAGTATTGAGTATTTAAAATATGCAAAGAGCTCAACATGTGTTTTTTATCACTTACTTCTCATTATAATTCTACTAGGAAGTACTATAACACTTCTCATTTTTCTGTTGAAGCGTTTGAGACTTTAGGAAATTAAATAACCAGGCCGAGATCACATAAGAATAAATGGTAGAGATAAGATTTGAATGGTTTTCTCTCTGATCTCAGCATATATATATATTCTTAACCACTATGTATATCATGCCTGTGACTTAACCAACTTTATCCTTAGTTTTCTACTTGATAAAATACATATTATAACACTACCTCACAGGATATCTGTGAGTGTTAAATGAAACATATACATGTAAAGTGACTAAGGCAATAATTTAGGTTCATCATTTGGAATATTGGGCTCTTGAATCACTATGGCTTTGGGAGAAACTGCTATATTGTTGCTTACCAGTTTATTTTTATTTGTAGGTCCAGAAGTAACTCAAATCACATTTGCTCACAGTTTAATGGTTGGAGATGTTCAGTGGTTCCATTAATGGCAGGGAAGTGGGTTGCAAGGTATAGGAATGCAGATGGAATATTTGGTGAGCTCCACTGTCACTCAACAATACATGGCCACAAAATTATGATGTTTGATTTCCGAAAAGAATTGTCATAATGTAAATCCTAATTTTGCCTCAAATCAAAGTATAATTATTGAGGTTTTAAGTTGAGGAGGGACATTCCACCTAACTTTTCAGATACTTTAGCTATGTAATTCAAACCTTCAAAGTCTACTTAAGTTTTTACAAAAATTCTTGCTTCTAAATGGTCCACAAATCACAGATTTTTGTAAAAAAGGAATTCTTGAATTTAAATGTTTTAATTTTTATAGCTTACTGTAAATTACTCTGTTTTTCACATAATAGAATGAAATATTATATTTATGATTTAAAAATTTGAACAACTAAACTGGCCAAATTAAAATTAGAAGTTTCTGCCTCCTCTTCTCTTAAGATCTAAGTTTTGGGCACATGACAATTCATGATCAGCAAAATGCCAACAGATTTTACTTCTTTATACAAAGTCTAAATAAAGGATAACAAAGCCGTCACTTTTTGTTAACATTAATTATAATCTTTCTATATAACACACAGTTATGCAAGAACTTTTTTTCTGTTGCCTCTTATTTAGGTTGTAATTCTTCTGATTGTTTCTTGTCTAATAGTACACTATGAAGTCATGATTAACATTTTACAAATATTCCATCAGTAAGAGCTTATTTTGCCTGTGAATTTTTCTGCTTCATTACCTTCTGTCAGTACATAACAACCATAAGTAAGGAAATAATTAATTTCCATTCTAAGAATTCCTATAGGAACAACTGATATTTTCCTGGCAGTGTTCATGAATACTTGAAGATATGCCAAAAATAAATCATGAGAAAGTGCTATTTGTCAGGATACTTAGCCCCAAAATGGGTTATTGTCAGCATCTAGCAGATGTGAGGTGATGACACGGTGGCAGGTCATATTCCCCACTAGATTTGGCAGTCCTTAGAGTAATAGAAGCCAAGGCATATTAACCTTGACTCTGGCTAGAATACCCTCCTGAAAATCCTTTCTTCTCACTAACACATAGGCAGCCAAAGCTTCTGTTCTCTTCTTAGGCTAATGAGCATATCTAATGCTAAAGGTAAATACCCAAAGGACTAGACTATATTTAACAACAGTGTTATATGTAAACTGCCTCTTCAGAGGATTTATAGTCAAAGAGTTGCTAGCTATAGGACTTAGAGAAGGTGAAGTTTATTCTAGACAGAAGGATGTTAAACTTGTGATTTGTCATGGTTCTTTTATGCCTGTGGGAATCTATGCTATTATCATGACCATTTAACCCAGAATTTGTTTCTAATTATTTTCTACTTATAGACATAAAAGTAGGGTTTGTTATAGGAGGCCCACTTATTTTAGGGAACCTAATTCTAAAATACTTTTCCTTAAATATGATTGCTTATGTAAGCAAAATGAATTTAATTTACCATTTTCAAACATCAATTTTTTGCTCTTTATAGATAGTGGCTTCAAAATTGTAAAAGGGTTGAAACTTATCTACTCCTATTTAATAAGGAGACAGTCCTCTAATGACGTTGCATATCTATTTTTAATAAAGCTGTAACAAAAAATTATATGACTTCTCATTTTTCACTTAATCAACTAAGCTTTTGTCTGTATGTTCAGAGAGATTTTCCTAGTTACTAACTTTCTAACACGCATTTTACTCTTTATTATAGGTAATTCAAAAATATGTGTATCATTTCTGAACTTAGGTGGTAAAGTGGAGACTCACTAGTTTACATTTAGTGGTAAAGACTGCCTTTATAAATATTCCTACAGTTTAAAGGCTTTGCTCTCTGGTCTTGAATATGTAACAGCTTTGCAAAATGTTTTGTGAGCAAAGTATATATTCAGAATATTTCAGTATCTGAGTTTTGATTAAAGGAATAGAGAAATAGCATACACTATTGAAATAATTTGTATGGCAATAATAAGGAATATGATATAATCTATCATTGTGTATCTTTTGGTACAAAATACCCAACTAGTAACTTTACCTTTACTCTCACAACAACTCTGCAGTGAGTTCATTTTACAAGGAAAAAAAGTTTAAATACTTACCCAAGACCACATGGTTATGACATTCTTGAGGATTTAAACCCAGTGGTGTTTTTTTTTTAATTCTCTGCTCACTATCTTTCTACTGCATAACACTAATCTTATCTTACGGGCTTTTATTTCTCAATACTAAACATTTTTCAGTCTAGACACCAATATTTTGATAGACATCAAATTACTTATTTCAGTTAATAAGTAAGGGACTGACTAAAATACATAAATTAAAATACATAAAATTGGAGAAGCATGGTGTGTTATCATGTTTTGCGTTGCTATAAAGGAATACCTGAGACTGGGTAATTTAATAAATTATTTGGTTCTGCAGGCTGTACAAGCATGGTGCCAATCTGCTCAGCTTCTGGTGAGGCCTCAGGAAACTTTTATTCATGGTGGAAGGCGAAGGGAGAGCAGGCAAGTCACATGGGGAGAGAGCGAGCAAGAGAGAGAAGGAGGTACCAGGCTTCTTTAAACAACCAGCTCAGGAGAACAAATAGAGCTGGAACTCACTCATTACCATGGGGAGGCCACCAAGCCATTCATGAGGGACCCACCTCCATGATTCAAACACCTCCCACTAGATCTCACTTTCAACACTGGGGCTCACATTTCAACATGAGATTTGGAAGGGACACACATCCAAACTATATCACAAGGTTAATTGTGTTTACTGCAAGCATGTTAAATTTGTTCCACCTAACAAAATTTACCCTTTTGTTATAAACTGTTTTGTTATGTAGTTTATAAAACCCTTTAATATTTAATCTCTCAATGGGTTTTCAAGAGTGTCCACACTGACTACATGAACACCGTAATTTTACATCATTTTGTGCATTTCATTTTACAGAAAGCTCTTATTGTTCTTTGATTCAGGTTTTTACTATTAGTGTATTCATCAAGTCACATTATTTCCCAACAGAGTATTTGAAATTTGGTTACTGTAGTGATACATTTGCATGCAATTTTAACTTATTTCTTTCAGCATGGCAACTAAAAGGGAGAGAAATGGCAGGATAATGAATTAGTAAGGATTTGGGGACAAAAAATATTTATTACAAGGGCTGCTTGAGAAAGATCAATAATTATAAGAACATATAATCTTGTAATGCAATTGGAAGTGAATTTAATTCAAATTTGGTTCTCTTATTTCTCCTTTGAGACATCTACTCAAAGTAGAGTAGCCTTCAATAGCTAACAAAATGCTACTGTTGTCAACTCAAAGATCTCTTTTATTCTTAGCACCCGAACTTTACCCTTCAACCTGGGACAGGAACCAGTGTTACTGATACATAAAAGTTTAGGATAGTTAAAGCAAGGAGATTAAACTGAATGTGGATATGTTAATCTTGGTATTTTAAATAAGAATAAAGGGCTTTTAAGAAAGATATAGCTGGAAAACTTGACACAACTGCCCTTTATAAAAATGTGTTTTAATGTTAAATAAGCAGACAAAGAAAACTGAGAGTGAATAGGAAATTGGATAGAATTGGGAACAATAGTAGCATTTTCTTGGCAATTGAAGACTACTCTGCTTTGAGAAAATGTCTCAAAGGAGAAAAAGGAGGTCTTAAAAAAGGACTAGATGAAATATTGACACATAAAATCTCTTTGACATTTTCTGTCAGAGTCAATCTTGGCAGGACAGTACCTTATACACGTAGAATAAAGGTAGATGTCATATGAGCAAACAGCAAACCTAAGTCCATATCTTTAAGTTACTCATACATTTCCAAAGTGTTATTAAGAGTAGAACACAAAAATTTAAGGAGAGAGAGAAGAGGGAGAGGTGAAGGCCTGGTGACAGAGTACTAGAAGAGAATGCTGAGAGTCTGGCCACAAGGATGTTTAGGCTTATATAATATCACTAGCATTAATAAGATTAATATGTAAATAATTAAAAGAAATGGATTATTTCCAATGGAGGAAAAAAATATTCTACCTATTACTGAATATCATGTCTATTTCCTCATTTGGCTCTTAGAATTTTAAGCTGAATAAACCAGCAAGTAATATGGTTCATGCTATTGCTTATTCTGAATATTAATGTTACTAATTTAAGCTTTTTTTATATTTGAGCAATAAAGCATTTTAATGAAATGTTATATTTTTTAAAATTTAACTTTTGTGTCAAATATTAATTGATATTTCATTAAAATATTTTTACAGAGCAAGTGATTTCATGGAGTAATAGATTTTGTAGAGTAAGATATTTTACAGGATGAGGTTAATTGTACTCAATTGATAGCAGTCTGAGCATGATTTTTGTTGATAAATTATACCCCCATGAATTACATATTCAAGTCTCAGAGTCCCTTAAATTGTGAGCATGCTCTTTTTCTTTTTCTCTCAACTCTAAAATATTGTTACCGATCTTAAAAAAAATTGACTTCATATTCTTTTCACATTTGGAAGTAGAAACCTAATGCTTAGATAAATATCTTGTGTGTGTGTGTGTGTGTGTGTGTGTGTGTGTGTTGTGAGCTAATATAGTTTGTATTTCTTCTTTTGTTTGGACTTTGTATAAGACGTAGCTTATTCTGAAGCTGTTCAAGATTACATAAACACAGATTTTAAAAAATGCTTTTAAGAGGTAAATATGTTAAAATTAGTTCACACTGTATCCCCATACTAAAACCACACAGCATGACAGACAAGACATTATTAGTACATACTTATACAAACATGCTCATGCCCAGAAACAGGTTAAATTTATCTGGGGAGAAGAAATGGAATGAAAACAAAGTAGCCGCGTGAAGAGGCAAGTCTATAGGGCTTCGCTCCTGGAAATGACTCTTGGAAATGTCATCTCTAAGTTCCACTCCCAGGGGAAGCAGTTCTAACAGTGCCCCACCCACTGTCAGGGAGCAGAGCACCTGTTTGCAAATGGAAAGTGGAAACCGCTTTGACTCTGACTAGGATCTGTTGCCTGTAGTGAGCAATATCCCAGGAGTGTCAGGAAAGGGCCATGACAACCCCTCAACCAGAGCCTGGGGCAAGCTACACACTGACTCTGAAAATGTATTGGTTATATTTTCTTAGCACAATACAGAACCAGATATATAAGAACTGGTTCTCACCTGAGAAACCTGGGGGTTCCTAGAAAAGCAAGCACAGACCAAACAAAGATGGAGAAATGAGCATGAAGAGAAAACAATCAGCTGGCCAAGAAATTTCTTCCAAAAAAATATGGTTGCAGTAAGAAACATTAATTTCATGGAACCATCCCAACAAGAGATCACTCTTGAGATAACATAAATAAAAGAATATGCTAAAGGGGAATTAAAATAAGACTGAATAAAGTTCTCAAAAATATAGCTAGCATTCCAAAATAAACAGAAGGCTATGAAACAGAATCAGTTGGATATGTATCAATAACTGTTAGATACAGAGAACCAGCACATTATTGATCTTGGAACAAAATATATATAGTCACCCAAGAGCATTACCCCTCACTTGAAGAAGGAGTCATTAGCTCCTTGAAGATTCAATGGATGATGGTGATTGCATTGTGTTAGGAGCCTGAGATTTTACAAGGTTATTTATCCACTAAACAACTCGGTATTTGAATCTCCCTCAATAAAGCCCTGAATCTTCCTGGTAGAAAAAGCAAAGCATTAAGATTATGTGTCCAAGCTTACTGAGTTAAATGACCTTTTTTCTGACCCAGACTAATAGCCCTTAACCTATCAATGCTTTTAAGGGCTTTCATTGTTATAAGCTGCCTTGTGAAGCCCAAAGCTGAGAGGAAAAACAGTAGCCTATTTCTCAAGCATTCATTTCAAAGTCAAGTAAATTTTCCATGTACCTGTGTGTCTAATAACTAAGACCTCAATACCCATGTACTTGAAATAGACATGAATTTTAATCTAAGACATGATCTGCCTAAGTGTGACCACTTAAAGTTACCTGCAGAATTTGCCATATTTACTGCACCACTGTTCCTCCATCTAGGCAGCATTTCTAGGGAAAAAAGTTATCCGTCAGATGACTGTCGAAATGTTATTTTTATATCAGAGTATATTTATTGTAGTAGCTTAAATGGTTATAGAACATTTGTTAAATTATTTTATGCACACATTACTTAATGCTAAATCAGAAGAAAAACGTAGGTGCAGCCCATTTAGGCCCTCAGGGTCTGGACTGTGTGGTGAGTGTTGAAAATGTTCAGTGAGCCAAGAAGCTGTCAGCACCAGGATTGCTGGTGCCAAGAGAGGCCTGAGCAGACTGCTCCCTGCTGGCACCCTTCTTTCCCTGACAGGGATACTGACGGTGAGAAGGACACCACTGCTGCTGCTCTGGTTCTTGTCAGAACAAGAAATCACAAGTAGATCTACAAATAGCCATTTTGTTATCTTCTAGGAACCAAATACAAAGCATTCCCAGTTTGTGTAAGATAGAGGGAGATCAGAGGCAGGCCGAAGGCTACAGCTATGAATGGCAGATTAAATGCTTTCTTTCTACAGCTATATTTATGTCTAATAATAATTATGGTTAATGAGAAGTTGAGAACAGATTCACCCTTCTATCTAATTCCCCAAATTATATTTTCAATTCTACCACTAAGTTTTTTCCAGAGCTACCCGAAGAAAATATAAAGTCCGATAACTTTGGAATTTATATAAGTATTCAATTTTTACAGTAAATTAAAAACAAACAAACAAACATGTAAGAATTAGTAAGGCGAGAACCAAATCGGCACAATCTGTTTTGTTAACGTGCATAATATTCTGTCAAGGCAGGTAGTTCAGCAACAAGAACATCATAAATAATTAATCAGTAATCAATCAATTACAACATTATCACCAATTATAACTGACATTCTTAATCTTTATATATTTTTTATGGCACTGCATGGATATATTTTGCAATTTGGCTTCCTTATGAAGTTTGTAGTTTAGATAATATTTGCTACTGTTTGCTTGCATGTTCATAACAACGTGTTTTAGAAGGCAAACACATCATGACATTAAATAAGTTTCTGAAAATGTATTTTTTTTAAAACATCAAAGCAATTTTAATGCTATTGCAATACCTGTGAGACCCCCTAACATGACCCAGGCAGATTTTTTTTTAAATCTGGGAAAAATGACAAGTCTACATGCTGTGAAAGTATAAATTCATGCACATACCAGTCCTCTGGGTTACTGAGGATACTATTTAGCATATTGAGGGGAATAATTGACAATGTGGCACACCCACAGTTCAGCACACCCTCCACCATTTGAAAATGTGTGTTTTTTTTTTGCATTTTGTTTAAACTTTAAGAAATATTAAAGCTGTTGAATTTTATTAAAAAAGGATTTTCTGGATAAAATATTTTTAATCCTTACCCTTCTGATGGGTTTAATCATATATTAATAATAATTTCTTAAAAACTTACTGTGTTCTGGAGGCATTTTGAAGAATATAAAGCAAATATCCCCATTACCAGGAATTTTACAATCCAGCTTGATCAACAGATTTTTCATGGAAACACTTTGGGTATCAATGATTTTATTATTTAACCCTTGGAATTCATGATTTTTGACACCCTCACCCTTACCTACCTACATATTTTCTTTTCTAGTGACTACCCATCCATGGGTCGACTCAATTTCTCTCTGACATAAGGAATCAAAATAAAATTGTTGATGCTTTCTTCTGAGAACTCTTTTAGGCCTTTCCAAATATCAACTCACTTGGCCCATAGACTACTTCCTCTTGCATTATTTATGTATATTCTTACTTCCTATTTCTGTGCCCCATTAAGTCTTAATGTCCCTATGTTTGTTTAGTTAGCTTGATTTTTAATAATATAGATTTTCACCTTTTCTGGAAATCTAAGTATGTATCTCATGGCATATATATAATTTTTCATTTGAGGCAGCCAAAGGATTTTGAATTAAATGTAAACATTCGGATTCAAGTCCTTGGTTTGCCATTTGCCCATCTGTGTAATTTTGTTTCACCTTTCTCTGAACCTCCTTTTTCCATTTACAAAATGAAGTTACTGTAATTGATGATCAAACTGCTGTCTTGTCCCAACGCCCATGATTCCATAATCCTGACTCTCCAAGTTCTATTGTACCAACTAGGTTTCTTTCTACATTCAACAGGTAATAGTGTCGTTTAAATATTTGAATGAGTTTTTGGCATAATCTTACTCTGAAGAAATTCACAGGGCATAGGGATATGTTTATTCTACAATTTTTAGTACCCACTATTTGTGAGGTGTTGTGGGAGTGTTGACAGAGTTTAAGCTTCTATGGTAAGAATCTTTAGAAAGAGGTGAAGAAACATAGAGAAACTGAAAATTTGGTTAAAATATAAAAGTAGCTAACTCTCTTGAAGTTCAGAGTAAATCTAGGTTACTTCATAAAGAGTGATCGGGGCTGGTGGAAAATCAGAATCTACTTCATAGTATAGGTTTCAAGGAGTAGGAGAATTTTAAAAAGTGGAAAATGTGGGGAGATGATGCTTGTAGCACAGTGAAGTATTGACATGACACAGTTTGTAAAATACAGGACATTTTAGAGAGAAAGTTCAGTTTTCCTGGAATGTATACTTTGTGTAGAGTATGTCTTGAATGTTGAGATACGAAGAGAAAACTTTTTTCCTTTTTTGAAAAGGTTTACCATTTAAAAGCTTTTAGTTATTATTATTATTATTATTTTCAAGGGTACAGGTTGTTAATAGAGAAAGACCAAACATAGAGTGGGTCATAATATTTATTTGTGTGTTTATTTTTTATTTATTTTTATTTTTTTAGATGGAGTCTCACTCTGTCACCAGGCTGGAGTGCAGTGGTGCAATCTTGGCTCACTGCAACCTCTGCCTCCCGGGTTCAAGCGGTTCTCCTGCCTCAGCCTCCTGAATATCTGGGACTACAGGCGCCCACCACCACGCCCAGCTAATTTTTGTATTTTTAGTAGAGATGGGGTTTCACCATGTTGGCCAGGATGGTATCGATTTCTTGACCTCGTGATCTGCTCTCCTCGGCCTCCCAAAGTGCTGGGATTACAGGCATGAGCCACTGCCCCCAGCCTATTTGTGTGTTATTAAGTAGCTCAAATTGTTAATTTTTATACAAAATAATGGATGAGGTGATTGTCTATGTGCAACATTTTTTGTTAGAGTTTCTGTATGATGTTCCTTCTCTGATGGAACCTTTCTTTCTCTCTCTATCCCTTACCTTACCTTTCTCTTTCCTTTCCCCTTCCCTTTATCTTCCTTTCCTTTTCCCTTTCTCCTCCCCTTCCCTCCCTCCCCTCCCCTCCCCTCCCCTGTCCTCTCCTCTCCTCTCCTCTTCTTTCCTTTCTTTTCCTTTCCTGTTGATATTGATATAAATTATTTCACTGAATTCATCTTGTGAGGAATCCCCATATTGCCTCTTTAGGGATTTAATAATTTATCACCTTCACATCATTACATAAATTAACCACACACTCACTCTCTCAGGGTTACCTTTGCAATTGTAAATGGTATAATTGCGTTAGTGGCTTTCACAAGCCATTAGTCAGGGACATTTTAATTGAATGTAAAGTGATAATTTCCTTTCATAAGCAAATTTACTGTGTGGGTCTTAAGAGACTGACAGATAGGAGTGTAGGTTTTGCTTACTTTGTTGGATTTTGGTAGTACTGAAGTCTTAAGCGATTGCTCAGATCTTCAGAGGAGTTAGAAAGAGCAGAGAAAGATAGTACATGTTGTAGTACAATTTTTGTTTTTTTGTTTTTAAACACACACCTAAACAACATTGATAGAAAAGAACATGCTTCCCCTCTTAACACAAGCCTCATGCTGCTGAAAGGTGACAAATTGACAAGTTCAGGGAACACAGTGTCCCATCCAAAGACTGGGTACCAGAATGACAGTGACACGGCTAAATCCTCCCATCACACTTCCACCAGCTCATCCCAGGCAAGATCAGAAGGGAACTGGCAGCCGCTGAAATGCCTGCTCAGGATTCACACTCTGTGACCTGTTTGGCTCCTGGAGTCTTAGCAGAGACCACCAGCAGGGGAGCTAATTACTGCCAGTCTGTAATGTGGACCTCCGTCCCTCCAGGATTAACTGAATGGAGGTCACTTCTTTTATAGGTATCCCATGTCCAGCTGTGAAGAGCTATTACCCAGTGAGAACTTGTTCCCAGTAATGATCAGATGGGGCTTTGCATTGGAGACCTAGAAATAAAGGCCCCATAATGAATCCCTGGAGTCATCCATGTCCTCACTAGTCTTGCTACAGTTCTAAAATGAGATTAAAAAAAAAAATCCCTGCACTTTTATGCACTTTTATTCGTCCCTCTACTAGCTGTATATTTTTGCTCTCTGTCTGGTCGTCATTTCTCTCTGCATAAGCAGTTTTAAGCTTTATTTAAGTGTTGCTTTTCCAAGTGTTCATGACTTTGTGCGGGGCTCACCACACATCACTCATGCCTTATTTTACAGGGTGAGTGGGTAATTAGCATCTTTCACAATTAGCCAGGATTTGCTCTGCTAATTTCATTCCCTGATGAAGGTGCTAACTTGGCGTGAAACTGTAATATGTTGGGTGATTTATTAAGTCGCCACCGATGGGTAGAAATCACATGCCTGCCTTTACTGTTGAGAAAGTTAACAGCATCCATTTGTAAGAGATGGTATTTGAAAAGTGATGTTGGTGTGATTGAATGTGTGAATGCATAATGAAGTCAACCCAGATAGCCCCTTTCTGATTAAATTGTATTAAAATTAAGTGGCAGTTCCTTGAAACAAGACTCTCAAGAAAGAAATATGTGATCATCTTTAAAAGTAGCTGTCAGTCACAGTGTAATTCACTGGGGGACTCTAGAGGAAAATGTCATACCTGTTTTTTAAGCAACACATAGAAGATGCCATAGAGATATGAAGGTTCTTTGCCTAAACAAGTTGTATATATGACTTTCAACAACACAGGGGACAAACTTCTTTTAAAAATCTCCAAATTAATCAATTTGGCACATTCACTACTAGATTTACTATCATGTTTTCCTCATCTTATTTCCACACTATTTTTTTTAATATTCAGTATGAAATTCATAATTGAGAAAAATTGATTATACTGAAACCCAGGCTTCTGACAGCACCAATACCTGTTGCTTTTTTTCATTTATCCTGTGTTTACAAAGGAATATTTATTAGAAAAGAAAGGATGAAAGGAAGGAAGAAAGGAAGGAAGGAGAGAGAGAGAAAGAGAGGAAAAAAGAAAGAAAGAAGGAAAGAAAGAAAGGAGAAAAGAAAGAAAGAGAGAGGAAAGAAAGCAAAGCAAAGCAAAGCTCCTGTACACAGGAGACATCTGAAGGATCCAATAAGAGAGTAAACTGACATTACGTGCTTCTTGATGAGAAGCAATGTGTGATCTTGTTATACATCATTTTTGGTGGAAATTGTTATAAAGTATATTATTGAAACGACTGGTAAAATCTGAGTATGAATTTCATATTGGATAACTATTGCATCACTTTTAAATTTCTTTAATTTTATACGTGTACTATGACTATGTAACATGTCTGTTCTACGGAGATATATGCTGAAATATTTACAGGTGAAGGGTCAGAAGGTCTGCAACGCACTCTCAAAAGGTTTAGTCAAAAACTAAATACATACCTACATAACATATGTGTATATTTTGTATGCATATATTTTACCTTTATTAAGAGAAAGTGAAAGGAAAAGCATATATAGCAGAGTTAACAATTAGTGAACACAAGAGGGGTATTTAGAAATTCTTGTATTTTTTTTTGAAATAAAAGGAAAAAGGAAATATGTGATGTCACATCAGAAAACACTACAGATAATTATTCATTCTGAATGCCATATTTGTTATTTGTTTCCATTTTTTTAAACATTCAAAGCTCAAATACACATTATTATTATTATTTTATTATTATTATTATTATTAGAGATGTAGTCTCACTCTGTCACCCAGGCTGGGGTGCAATGGCACGATCTCAACTCATTGCAACCTCTGCCTCCTGGGCTCAAGAGATTCTTGTGTCTCAGCCTCCTGAGGAGCTGGAATCACAGGCGTGTGCCACCACACCTAGCTAATTTTTTTTTTTTTTTTTTTTTTTTGCTAGAGACGGGGTTTCAACATGTTGGCAAGGCTGGTTTCGAACTCCTGATCTCAGGAGATCCCTCTGCCTCTGCCTCCCAAAATGCTGGGATTACAGGTGTGAGCCACCTTACCTGGCCTCAAATAGGCTTAATTTTTAATAACGAACAATCATATCCTAAACAATTATCTAACTCAGTATTTTTGTATACTAAAACTCTTAGGCCTTTTGGCTTATATACATATCACAGACCATTTAAAATTTGCAAAGATATTGGAAACAATAAAAAAAAACTGGAGGAAGATATTTTGTAAACTATGACATAACTTTTTTTTGAGAGAATAACAAGAGATAAAAGTTATGGATGGTGAAATTATGTTTAGAGTGTTTTATCCTCCTCAAGTTAATAACATTAAAAATTAAATTGTAAAGTAGCAGTTTAAATATATTATTGATAAATATAAAATTAAATAATGGAATAAATAGCAAAGACTAAATAATGGAATTGGGAAGTGAAGAATGGTGAAATAAGGTTGCTATTTTTCATTAAAAATCTAAAGTACTCTTTGATCTTTTAGAACCAGTATATATATCACTTGGACAATAATCAAGATAAAAACTAAGTCCAATAATCACAAAAATTTAAAGACAAAGAAATATTAAAAGCAACTGAGGATTTACTATGTACAGAGTCTAGTATAAGTAGATTTGCATACATAGTATTGTTAAAAACTCAAAACAATCTATGAGTATTTATTATCTTTTTGTATTCTTCACATAGTACTTATGAGAAAAGAGAATCATGAGGGTTCAAAAACTTACCAAGATCACACAATAGGACTGAAATAAGAATACAAAATCGTGTTTGTTAAATTTCCAAACCAGTTCTTTTAACAAGTACAAAATGCTACTTAACCCACCTCATTTGTTTGACATATATTTACTTGATATACATTTATATATACATATGTCAGGTACATATATATACATATATGTATACATATATACATATATACATACGTCAAGTACATATATTTACTTGACATATATTTATTCATTTATTTGGCATATATTTACTTAACCATTTACTATGTTCTAGGCATGGAGTTAAGCACAGGAGACACACACACACACACACACATATGTCATATATACATAAAAAAGTACTTTGATACACATATATATCAAAGAGTACTTTAGAAATATATACATATATACGTGTGTGTGTGTAGATATGTGTGTGTGTGTGTGTGTGCATGCTCAATCTCAATTAATGGGAGAGTCAAATGAATTATTGCATTGTTCTTATAACTATGATATGTACTAAAAATGAAAGAATCACATCTCCAAACCTCGATATCTTTTCTGGTTGAACCCTTTGCCTCCTAGCACAGACAATTCCCTGAAAAGAGGTATGACATAACATAGGACTCTCTCTTCTTGAAGCACATGAATGTTTTACCAGAGACGTGGGAACATGATTGCATTGTGACAGAACATGTGAGATGGGAGTTAATGAATCAATTCATTCCTCTTTTATTTGAAGCACAGTCGAGTCACAGTTCGTATGACTGCTTATGGTTGGTCCTATGAGATGAAGAACTATATCTCTCAAGTATCTACCATAAGGAGTTTAGAAATAATGCATTTTTAGTAATGTGGAGAGGAAGAAAACTCAGTAAAGAGGTCAACAAAGTCACATTCAGTGTCAGGAAGAGACCCAGGAGACAGCATCAAGAAAGGAAGTAAATGAAAGTTAAAGAAGTGGATAATTCATCTGGCTAAAAATATAAAAATGCTGTAGTATTTTCAGAAAGACAGTTATGATGAGGATTAGATGAAGACACAGAATAAAGGGATAGTTTTTAGAAAACTGTAATAACTTAAATGGTTTCATAGGATGAGGGCAAAATTTCAAAGGAGAGAGAAGAGAAATAATTGTTGAAGAGTCAGAAGAGAATATGGGCTTTGCTAAAGGTGGTAGGTTAGCCTTAGGGAGAAGTCTCACTGTCTGAAACAGACAAGAAAGGCAGTATCAAGAGGGCAAAGATAGAATGCAGCAGCCCTGAAGTATAGTTAGAGTAGCTCATGGTTAGTAGACTTTTATATTTTCTTGCAAAGTGGTGGAAGAACAGTGGTGGGAGTAGGAGGGCTTTGAGATTCTGAGAAGTATAGTGAAGTTATGGGGGTCCCGTTTTGGGTAGTGAGAAGAGAAGTTGAACAGAGAACATTTGAATAATGGCTGTGAGGTGATCAGGGTCCAAGCATCTTCTGCAGCAGCATGCAGCAACAAGGTGTAGAAGACAGGAAGTTGAATCAACTCAAGGTTACAGATTTTCAGAGTTGGCTGGACAAGGGTATTGAAAATACTGGTAAGAAAGTAGTTGAAATTTATAACCAGTGGTTACAGGGCTGTGCTGAAAATGAATTGTGTATTTGTGCTATATCTTCTCCTCGACAGAAGAGGCAATCTATGTATGTTATAAATGCAGATATAATCAACATCGTTTGACATGATGCCTAAAAGTTAGATGTAATCATGGAATACAGATGATACTATGAAAGTCAAAACTAAACCAAACAAGTATTGGCCATTACCCCTTTCCTAAAATATGAACCACTTTCGAAACAAGATATAATATGAATCATACAAAATTTTCTTTACTATTTAAAAATATATTTTTATATAATTTTACATATGTAAATGTGTGAAATTTTTTGCAGTTTTTTGATTATGGTGAGAGAAAATGTGTGCATGTGTGTGCATATGCTTGTGTGCATACACATCCATGTTCAGACACCATAATTATGATCTGAAGATCTGTTATAACCTATGCATGGGTCATAGGTTCTAGCCTGCTGGATTGGGGAATGATGAGTGTTGCTGCTGTGAGCCTTTCCTGTGACGCAAGACGGAGCTCTGGTTACATCTCTGCTAGACCTACTGTAACAGAAGCAAAAGCAGTTTCTCATTCACAATGGTTCACAGCTGGAATCTTGTTTCTAGTGTCAGCCTGCTCCTCTGGACTTGAATTTCTTGAGATTGGACTAGAAGGCCGTCTGTTCTGTTTTATAGTCTGTTTAATCAGTTGCTGTTTTGAACATAAGAACAATCTTCTGTTATTGGAAAGAATGATTTGTCCTTTGGTAATTTGTTTTGATTTCAATTTTCTTTCAATTTAAAAATAAAAATAAAAAAGAAGTATTATAAATAATTTGTATTATATGTATGAAAGAAAAAATTGTTCATTTTAATCTTTTTAAATAACAAAAATAATTTCATTGGAATATCTTTATCTAAAATTCATGTTATTAAGAAACAGGAGAAAATTACAGGGTTGAAATGTATCAGTTTTTTAAAATATGAAGATTATAAAAACCTGTTGTTGCCTGTTTTTCTAACCAATAGCTTCCTTTTAGTAAAACAACTTAGGTGTTAAGAGATTATATTTTAAGAGCAATAGTAAAAGTAACATTCACAACTTAGTCACAAAATAAATCCAAATATTACTTTTTATAATTTATTCCTATATATTTCATCTTCCAAATAATTTCTGCTTTGCATTTAATACATCAAGGGTATTAAAAAAGTGATTTGTTATACACACACACATACATGCACATATATACATATGAAATTTCTATCATAGTCTTAGATATCAGAAAAATTTTTTAATGCACTGTATGACTTGATATTTTTTTCAGAAACATGAAATCATACCAAAGTGAGAATTTTTGACTTCATTTCAGCTCCGGTTTCTAGTTTCAAGTCTTCTACCAGCTATATGACCTGAAGATACTATTTGATATGTTCAGTTACTTCGTCTGAAGAATTGACATGCCATTTTAACCTGAAATACAGGAGCTCAATATTTTTCTACAAAAAGGACAATTGCTGTCTATAAATTCAACATTCTTTTCTTTGTTATCATATTAATGGTACTTTAAAAATGTGATACATGGCCGGGCACGGTGGC
This sequence comes from Pan troglodytes, assembly GCF_028858775.2. NCBI lineage: Eukaryota > Metazoa > Chordata > Mammalia > Primates > Hominidae > Pan > Pan troglodytes. The sequence goes on from NC_072403.2 coordinate 55,780,314, forward strand.
TCACACCTATAATCCCAGCACTTTGGGAAGCCGAGGTGCGACGTGGGCGGATCACGAAGTCGAGATTGAGGCCATCCTGGCCAACATGCTGAAACCCCATCTGTACTAAAAATAAAAAAATCAGCTGGGTGTGGTGGCATGTGCCTGTAGTACTAGCTACTCGGGAAGCTGAGGCAGGAGAATCGCTTGAACCTAGGAGGTGGAGGTTGCAGTGAGCCGAGATTGCGCATTGCGCCACTGTACTCCAGCCTGGCGACAGAGCGAGACTCAAAAAAAAAAAAAAAAAAAAGTCATACGTTTAATCTTTCCTGAAATTCCCTTCCATAGCTGCTGGCTGTACAAACAGTTCGTCTTTGCAAATGAACTTCATTAGAACCCATAACTGTGCTCCTCTGGTCCACTTTCCCTTTACTTTCCCTTTTACTAACTCCTCTTCTTTCCCTTGCGCTGCTTCTGAGTGTCTCCATGACATTACCCTTGGCACAACTGGATTCACCATGTCATCTTCTTCTATATCTTCATTACCTCTTAATGGATAACTTTCAAATTTTATTTCCATCTATAGCCTCTTGCCTGATACACATTTCCTGTTACAATACTATTCAAAGACTTTGTAATGTGAAAGTATATAAAATTGAATAATTTATCCAAAGATGATATCATCTTATTCCCTCCAAAGGAGGCTCTTCTTTAGATCCTCAACAGTTCTGTACTTGGTCTCATCACTTATCCAAGCCCTTTCCAGAGCTGAAAAACCTGAAGTTAACTTTTCCTTTTCTTTCCACTTCTTTCTTTAGCTTTACTCTAAATCATGATGTTTTCGTTTCAGGAACAGGGTCTCACTGTGTCACCCAGACTGGAGTGCAGTGATTTGATCATAGCTCACTGTAACCTCAAACTCCTGTGGATTTAAGCAATCCTCCTGCCTCAGTCTCCCAAGTAGCTAGGACTGCAGGCACATGTCACCACACCCAGCTAATTTTTTTTTTCTTTAATTTGTAGAGACATGGCATCATTAAGTTGCCCAGGCTAGTCTTAAACTCTTGGCCTCAGAGGATTCTCCTGCCTTGGCCTCCCAAAGTGTTGGGATTACAGGCCTGAGCCACCATGCCTGACAGTAGTTTTATTTACAATACCCCAGGAAGTTGGCAAACTAGATTTGGAACTTGAGAAGAATGACTAATGATCCACGACTGGGGAAGAGAGCAAAGAGAAAGAACTGAGTGCTGTACACATGGCACTCTAAAGCTCACAAACATCCTTGGAAGAGGTCAAGTGGCCATGGGACATAATAAAGAAAAATAAAAAGGAAACATAAATAACTGGGGTCATACAATGTCATGGTAGTTCAGAGAAAAGAAATAGAGCAATATTGGGGATTTTCAGATCAATCTACCAAGATTATATAGGAAGACTGCAGAAGGGTGTAGCTGCAGTGATCAAGTGTGTAGTAAGGAAGAGAATGAAGGGAATGATTATACTTTGTTTTGTTGATGTAAATTACAATAATACACTTTTTAATGTTATATCATCTTTACATTTCTAGTTTTACTGGATAGGTGTTGCTTTTTTAACTACCTACTGTCTGAAACTCTTTATAATATTTGACTCTCTTACTCTTTTCTGCAAGTTTTTATAAAATGGTATTTACTTGACATTTTAATAGAACTTAACTGTATTTTACATTGCCTGAGGTGGAGGTAGGCTGAATAATTTTACTGAGATTTGTTGAGGCTTCTTGAAACAAAATAGACAAATATCTTTGCTCAAGGAGCTTACATACTAAGGGAAGGAGCCAGCAAATAAATAATAAATAGAATAAACAATAAATGATATAGTATGCTTGAAGACTGAGGGACATTGGTGGTACTGTGGGTAGCAGATTACCACATTAAATAAGCTCGTCAGTGTAGGCCTAATTGAGAAGCAGAAATTTGAGCAATGACCTGAGGAAATGAGGGTGTTAGCCAAACATCTGTCTGAGTGATGAGGTGTCCAGCCAGAATGAACAGCTAGGAAAAAAATACACCAATACAAACTGTGTTGGAGTGGTTCAAGGATTAGCAAGAAGCCTGCATGGTTGGAAAAGGTAGCAAAGAGGAGAGCAGTGGGAGATTGTGTGGTGGGAGGCTGTATTGTGAAAGGCCTTGTGGGCCATTAAAGCACTAGGCTTTTATTTGTAATGTGATATAGAGCTTCAAAGAAGGTTTTAGACAAAGAACTGGTAAATGAATCTTGTTTAGAAAAAAGTTTTTCCAAGTATAACATGTACACAGAAATATGCACAGTCAAGGGTTTACCTCAATGAACTATCATGAATTGAACATGCCCACATTGGGTCATGTCCCATAACACCAAGGTAAGGAGCTAGATGTTAACAACCAATCTAGGAGATGACTTATACCCTTTTCCAATTATTACTTGCCTTATATTTTCTGTCAGACAGCTGAGTCTTGCTATAACTGAAGCTGCATGAGTTCTATATTTCATGGAATTCCTTAATTACTATATAACCACATCTAGTTCAAGCCAGGAGGAGCAGCAAAACCATTTGTTTTTCTATCCAAAGATTTCCTACACAGTCTTACCCAGTAGTGTTGATTTATGGCAAACTCTAAGCCCTACAACTTATATTATTCATATGATACTATTCTATTATTTGGGCAATATTATCTTATTTTCTACACACAGAATTGGCTTTCTAAATTATATTTAGGGAAATTCACTCTGTTTCAATTATTCCCAAATGCTGGGCTACTTTTTTATTCTCATGGCATACTTGCATTTCCACCTGTCTAAACTTCATGCTATATCCCTAATAAGCTTGGAAAATTGAGTTACATCATCTGCTTAGTTTCTAGATATTAGACTTGAGACATATAACTCCACAATAATAATATTGTAGAAAACATGGGTGTTATAGCAGACATGACTTGCTGCCATTCTTCTAGGTCCTTTGGATACTTTTTTGAAAATGTAACTTTTTGCTATAATCAGTTTCTCAATTTTTAAAAATCAATAATTCTCCTTTGTGAACTTCTCAGGGGAAAACACTGTATGTGTTATTTTATCTTTATTTTACCTTATTACTTTGAACTTGGTAGACAGCTTATTATTAGTTCACTAGTCTTGAAGGAATTAATGTCTAAAGGAGAAAATTCAGATACATGTATAAATTTGATCTCGGTTGCAGTATCAGATGTAGAAAATTACTTTTTTCTACTTTGGCTTTTAGTAAAGAGGTCTTGGATTTTAAAATGATAAATCTTTATAAGATTAAATATAGAAGCCTTTTAGGAGTGCCTACTATAGGGAAGGTACTTGGCACATAATAAGGTGAATAATAATAAGGTGAATAATAGAGTCCACGGCCTCAAGTAAATTAGAGACTACCTCACTGGGGAAAAACCATTTTAACTTTAAAAATGTGTGAATAAAATCTCTTAGTGATTATTTTGAGAAGCCTTTGATTATTTGGAGGACTGAGTAGTTCAATTACCAAAGAATAAAACCTACTTATTTTTACATGCATACACAATACTCCTGCTTACAATAATACATGTAAATCCCCAGACATTCATAAAAACACACATCTGAAAATCTTTAGATTAAAACGCGTATGTCAGGGTTGTTCTGGAATTGTGTTTTGGAGCGGAATTCTTAGAATTATTCATTTTAGAATTGAAAGAACTATTGACGTCACTTGATTTAACTCTTTGTTTCCCACATAGTAAAACAGAGCCAAAGGGTTAAATGACTTGCCACTTGCCTATGGTTACCCATATGGTTTGAGAGAGAATTCCTTAAAGCTCTGGTTCTGATTTAATCAAGATACTCCCTACTCTTTCTATTCTGCTTAATTTCCCTCTGTAGCAATGTGGAAAACACACAAAAATTACCTTGGAAGAAACTTAAAGCTTTTGCCATTCTTTCTTTTGCAAATACGTGAGATTATACAATTAACATTTGAACTTTTCTACTTTCCTTGTTTTTCCTTCTGTGACTCCTTGCACTAGTTGAGTTTTATTTTTTCTGAGATTATACTTCAATATGATTCAGTTTCAGTGTGACCTTGAAGCTAAGACTAGTTTGCTTCTTCAGAAAGCTAAGCAAATATGACTCTGGGAGGCATGAGAATAATACACAAGGAAAAGGACAAAGATAACTTCTCTAGAGGTTGAGTCTTAAATTATCCTGATATAGAAATTCAAAAACATGTTAAGACTACTTTAAGGTTACTGAAAAATTTATGGTTTTATGTGTACTGGAGTACAATGTAGTGTATAAACACAGTTTAACTCTATTCAAACACAGTTAAGCCTTTGATATTGATTGGGGATGACTCCCCAGAACACACTCATTCCAGTTCTTTACCAGGTTCAGCCCATGGGAGTTAAGTTTCCCTGCAGCCTTCCCTGAAGTAAGTGAGTTACATATACAAAGCCCATCTGATACACAGTAGCCATCACTTCCTTCTGTATTGAGCAATATTGACCACTATCAAAAATTCCAGCAAGCCAGAAAGGAAGAGATAGAGTAGAAAGTGATAAAGGAAGAAAGCTAAAATTGGGTAGAAGACAGATACCTGAGTAACATGACCTGGGTTAACAAATCATTAGCATTAAATAAATCACATCAGTGGAGAGGAAAAACACTTTGAACCTCTTAGAGTGGTTTAATTTCCAGGTAGTCGTAGGTGGCAAGAACCTGAGTTAAGCTTTACAGAACATCCAGAATAATAGGACAATATGAAACTTGCAAAGTTCCCAAATATGCCAGACTGTGACACTGCAATACTTGCATATATATATATATATATATATGCATATATTTAATTTCAAGAATATCATTCACAGAATATGGATGAGCAGAATTTATGTCTGAAACAGATGTTTTAAGAAAAGATGCTATTAGTTTGCTTTAACTCTGTGCTTTGTAGTGTATAGAAGCAAAATGAGAAAATGTTAGTTTTGTTAATCTGGTGAAATTAAGATAGTTGTCCCTAGAAAGAGACATGCTTTTGATTGTGATAATTAGGTTAGACTGCATGAGTGAACAGAAATAATTCTAAACAAGAGGGATGTTTTGTTACTAGTCAAATATCACCTGGAATCTTGCATTTGGCTCTAGGAAAGAAAATGAAACACTCAAAATCCTGGAGAAATTTCTATATGGCAGTGCCAGCATGGAATGAGAATGTAAAACCATATCATGTGGGAAAGAAAATGGGAATGTTTAGCAAAAGGAACACGAAATATAATGAGAGAATAGAGAGATGTCTTCAGAAATTTGAAGGTTGGATGTGGGAAATGGAATTAAACTAGTTAAATATAACCTCAAAGTGTAGAACCAGGATATGAAAGTAACAGGGAAAGTGATTGATGCTGAACATGAAGAAGATGATCTACAAATCAGCTATGTAAAACTGGAATTAGTTGCTCTGGGAAGTTGTAAATTTACTTTTACTGTGGTTATTCAAGAGCGAGTTGGATAACTACTTGGTGGGAATATGTTAGAAAGAATTCAAGCATCAAATGGGGATAAGGACTAAAAAAGAAGTACAATCTCTTTTAATCTTAAATGCTATTTCGAAAATTCATGAGCATGAGAGCTGGACCATTAACTCCCTACAAAGAATTGTCTGTTCCTGATTAGTCTATTTATATGCCACAGTCCAAAGAACATAAAAGATGCATTTTGTACAGCCATTGAACTATGCATAGAGGAACACCTGAATCTTTCAAATAAATTATGTGGTTGCTTTTAGAGTCATTAATTATGAACAAACTTAAATATTGTTTGGCTCTTCTTTCTAAACTTGTGTGTGTGTGTGTGTGTTTGAAACAGCTGATCTACAATGATTTCTTGAGTGCTTAATCAACATCACATTTTACTGTGTATTATGTGTTTTCAAAGGTTTATAGACATAGTTTCTTAACCCAGTGGGTTTATGGTATCCTTTAGCCCTTTTTTTCTTGTCATTTCTCTTTCCTCTCTATATTGCTTTATTCCAAACATCTAGGCACAGATTTCAGTACAAGTTTTGCCACTTATTAGTTGGAGGATCTTGGTCAAATTACTAATCTCATCAAGATTTACTTTCCACATTTGAAAGTTAATAATAGAAACAACTGCATAGTGAGGACTAAGTGAGATTATGAACATAGTTATTGGCATATAGTAAGTGTTCATCCAATATTATTTATTTTATTAGTTCTTGAACTCACTCTCATTTCTACACTTGTAGTCTCTGATTAAATCCTTCTTACTGTAGGTTCATTGAAACCCCTGACAAATCACTACTCTCTACCACATTGCCATTATCCTTCTTATTCTGCAGTTGTCCTACTTTTATTGAGAAAAGATGGGCTTTCCACTTCAGTTTGAACCTCTACATCCTCGCCCTCACTGTCACTTCTTACTCTTACAGAGGGAGATGGAAGAATCTGTTCCATAATGTTGTAGAGTTTTAGGTCTGGTAAACACTTGGGCCTGGTAAAGACTTTTTCCAGGCAACCTACACGTTTTGAGATAAGGAGCCTGGGATACAAAGACAGGGTTTGACCTCTTTACTATGATATAACAGTTACTTCATAGGAGCAAGATAATAGCATAATAGAGTGCTCTTTCTGCTATATAGCATCACATACCTCTAGCTCAAACAGTGACCTGTGAGATAGAGAGTATATACAGAAAAATGAAAAGAGCCAGAATTTCGCCTGTAGTCCTCAGTGTATAGGACAATGGCTTGGGTTAAAAAAAATCAAGGAAGAAGCTAATATATTTTGGGTGCCTCTTACATTCCAAACACTGAGAGAATTTCTTTATATACATATACCAGGCTATTTAATCTTCAATAACAAAATAAAAATGTATAAAAACTATTATCCTTATTTTTCCAATTGAGGAAATTGGGACTCAAAGAGATTTTATTATTTTGTAAAAGTTAAATATGCAGCTAATAAATAGTAGTGGTACAATTTTAATTCATGTTTCTATGACTGTGAATCTCTACTGTTTTATTGTTTTTATGTTGATACTCACCCTTTCCAATCTTAGCCACTGTATAATTCTAGTTTTCTCAAACATCTAAGACCACTTCTCCTAGAAATGTTCAAAATGTTTAAAGTCTCATTGCTACTGGGAGAAGAGCTGGTTATAGAAATTGCCTATATAGACTACTGCTTGTAGTCATTCCTGAATGTTGGGATGTCTAATTTCAACAACTCATCACCAATATGCTTATTCCTGAGATTATTTCACAAGAAATTGGATCTTACTTGGAGAGATGGTGGTAAAATCTCAAAATCCCAAGAATATAGAGAAGCAATCAAAATCAGAGTGTGAGAGAGTGAGGGAACTCTTTCTATAGATATCAATAATTGTTCGGATATCAGACTTTTCATTAGAAAGTTCGAAAAATAAGAGACACTGGTGCAATACCTTCAAGTTATATGTTACTTATGCTTAGTGCAATATTGTTTTGTAATAGAAAAATTTATAAATCATTAACCTGCTCTCAGAGAAAAAAAAATCTGGTTTGTAGCAGTCTTTAATTTCTGTGGTGTAAATACTCCTAACACGGCTAATTTCAAGCTATCAACATGAATTTGCTGACCACAAAGTTGAAAGAGATGTGAACATATGTTTTTCTGTGAGTCAAGTACAAGTTATCTATGCATACGCATATAGGTATATGCATAAAAAGAACACCTGGAAGAATATGCATAAAACTATTTATAGTGGTTTGCTCTAGAGACAAGAGTGGGTTTAAGATATGCCTAATGAAAAAGAACTTGTCCATTTTATTCTGCATATTTTTATATATTAAAAAACTTTTTTGAAGTATGATATATACATGAAAAAGTACATATATAATAAAAGAATAGTTCTGTTTTCACAAACTGTACACGCCTATATAACTACCCACATCTAGAAATACAGCATTATCATACCCACTCTTACCTCTATTGGTCATTATTCCTCAACCCCCCAGGAACAACTGTTATTCTGATTTTTAAAAGCACACATCAACTTTGCTTGATTTTTGTAATTTACAAAAATGGTACATCATATATGTTATGGTAACTACCTCATCCAAATATTCAATGATATTAATTTTAATTAATAATGATTAAATTATTCATTATTGATAATGATACAATGAACCTTTTTATGTATCATTCATTCCATTGTGTCAGACTTCTTTTATGCAATATTTTTGTGAGATTTGTTATTAAATATATCAATAAATACAACATATATTGTATAGACAATATAAACAGTAAACAATGTTGTTGGGTAGTTGAAGATTTTATTCTCATTGCTGTATAGAATTTCATTATATGCCTATAACTCAATTTATTATTATTCCACTGTTGGTGCTCAAAATATTCCATAAATGCAGACTAACTAGTAGTGAGAGGTGACAGCGTGCTGGAAGCCCTCGCAGACCTCGCTGGCTCTGGGTGCCTCCTCAGCCTCAGCGCCCATTCTGGCCGCGCTTGAGGAGCCCTTCAGCCCGCCGCTGCACCGTGGGACCCCTTCTCTGGGCTGGCCGAGGACGGAGCCGGCTCCCTGGGCTTGCGGGAAGGTGTGGAGGGAGAGGCCCAGGTGGGAACCGGTGCTGCATGCAGCGCTTGCAGGCCAGCTAGAGTTCCAGGTGGGCATGGGCTTGGCGGCCCCGCACTAGCAGGGGCCGGCTGGCCCTGCTGGCCCCGGGCAGTGAGGGGCTTAGCACCCAGACCAGCAGCTGCGGAGGGTGCACCCGGTCCCCGCACTCACTGTGAAGGTCTGCAGCTTCACTCCTCAGCAGCGAGACCACGAACCCACCGGGAGGATCCCAACTCCAGACGTGCCGTCTTAAGAGCTGTGACACTCACCGCGATGGTCTGCAGTTTCACTCCTGAGCCAGCGAGACCACGAACCCACCAGAAGGAAGAAACTCCAAACACATCCGAACATCAGAAGGAACAAACTCCGGACACGCCGCATTTAAGAACTGTAACACTCATCGCCAGGGTCCGCGGCTTCATTCTTGAAGTCAGTGAGACCAAGAACCCACCAATTCTGGACACAGTAGTACTTATTGCAATTAATCTTCTCTCTTTTTCCCCACCACTGCACTAACCTGCATACATCCACATAGATCGTGGGCTCCTCAGAGTCTCTGGAATAATTCTATTTATCTCACATCTTCTGGCAAGAACTGTGTGTTAGCTCTTCAGAGACATTATATAAGAGATTTTAAACCCTGGGTGCAGAGAATTGATAGAATTCAAGGAATGCCAGTACTTGAATGGAAGGAAAATGCAATCTTATCTTAGAAAATATAGATGCCACCTATTTTCTAAGAAATATTAAATATTATTATAGAATAACTAGATGAAGATGCAATTTTGACTTTGGGCAATTGAAGGACTAGTAAACTGTAATTCTTGTGGTTATACATTTTTAGATAAGTTATATACATAGGAGCTTTATATTTAGGCTTCAGTAAGAATTCAGCCATGACACTAGCGAGGAACGGCTTGGCGATTTCAATTGGCCAGTCAGCCTAATGGACTGATTGTTTTTAAGACTTTAATGAAAAGAGAGTTCAGGTAGCTGTGGAAATGTGTTGATTACAGACTAGTGTTCACCTATGTTACCTAGAGCCTGAATTAGCACTGCTTAAAGCCAACACACAAGAAAGGGTTTAGGTGAGTGTGAGAGCAGGAGAACACAATATTTAAATTAATTCCCTCCAGGAAAGATGACAGCTTCAATTCCTTGAGGGCTCAAGAAAGCCTCTAGCAGGAGATGGCTATGCCTGGTGGCCAGCATTCTTAGCATAAGCAGCAAAGATGTAAATAGAAAGAGTGACAATCTGCCTTGTAAGAAAGATAAGAGAACACTGGTTCCACGCGTAAATCTGTCACTTCCAAAATCCCCACATATCTCCGTGGAGTCTTGGACGTGGCCATTGAGCTACTACTCTAAAGCACATGAGGTACCTGAGCCAGTGGCATTTAGCAATGGTAATACTAATGTTAATATGCTCACAAATATACCCATAATCTGGTAAAGTTCTAATTATTTTTATTGGATCTTCACCTCACATTTAATGAAAAGTAAATGGATGAAAGAGGAAATTCCAGAGGAAGTGCTGCAATTCCTGGAATACTAATAAGAATGCACGGGATGGGACGGGACGGGCGTGGTGGCTCATGCCTGTAATCCCAGCACCTTGGGAGACTGAGGCGGGAGAATCATCTGAAGTCAGGTGTTCGAGACCAACCTGGTCAACATGATGAAACCCTGTCTCTACTAAAAATACAAAAATTAGCCAGGCATTGTGGCATATACCTGTAATCCTAGCTACTCAGGAGACTGAGGCAGGAGAATCTCTTGAATCTGGGAGGCAGAGATTGCAGTGAGCCAAAATCGTGTCACTGCACTGCAGCCTGTGCAATAGAGGAAGATTCTGTCTTTAAAAAAAAAAAAATGCACATGGCATTTGTATCATCAGCATTTTTCTCAATTTTTGTCAGGAGAGGAAATTCCAGTGGCTCTCTGTGGACTTAGCCACAATCAAAGAGTGATAGTGGGTATAAGACGACTGGCAAATATAATTTATTTCTATTTGATCCATACTGGTAAGATTAAGAACCTATAGCAGAGTCATATAATTTCCTTAAAAGATATTCTGAAGTGATAGTCTAAAAATGTTATATTTTCTGTCAAAAGAGATGAAATGTATCGGCTGAGAAAGAAGTATGTTCTAGAGATATCATTTTTTCCTCTACTCAATCTAAATACGGGAAGGGTGGTATCTCTCAAATATATCCATAGCAGACTTTGCAGAGGTAATTTTTCAAAATTTGATCTAAATATATAGCTTGATATACTTATTAGGAGTATTCCAACCAAAGAATCATTATGAAGTGAATATATATGGGTGAATATGTAATGCATCTTTTATTTGGATTACGGTCTTATGATGAATATTGTAGTGGTTCTATTAATTTATTCAATAACTACTTACTAGCCAAATATGGAAGGACAGTGAAATTACTCAAACACAATTTCTATCTTTCTATTTTAAATTTTAATCTTGTGCCAGAGAAAAACTCATAAGGAGACAGCTCAGAAAAAGTGCATGCATGTGTGTGTGTGAAAATGTCTGTCCATGTGGCTAGGGGAGCACATAGAAAGCAGTATATTTCAAAGTTAATATATAAGTATATACATTTACTAAGGTTTTGTATAATAAAATTCCAGTTAATCAGATTACCTTCAGGATCCCATAAATATCTGCTTTTTAACCACTAAGTGTTTTGTTTTAATATTTCTCTTATCAGTGTACTATTTCGGAAGTCTAAATTCGAAATTTTAATTTCAGTGTGTAAAACAGAATGAGGAGTAAGTTTTTATGTTATAACTACAAAGAGTGTAACACAACCATTGCTGCATCCTGAAAATATTTTTAAGTGGTTTATAAGTATCATGATATATTATGGAAATTATTTAACCCAAAGATAAAAAAGTAGGAAAGGCTTTATAGAGGACAACAGTCATGCGTTTTGAAGAATGAGCAATTTTATAGACCAAAAATAAAGAAAATTATTAAAATATAACTCAGTAAGCAAAGTCTTGGAGTTATGAGTGTCACTAGATGTGGAAAGTTGATAAGAGGATTAGGAAGAATAGGTCATGGTGACACTGGAAGAGTCAGTATTCTATAAGCATGAGGAATCATCAGCATGTTTAAAAATTAGGGTGATTTTACAGATTTTCTTTTCTAAATGTTATTCTGGTGAAGGTGTGAAATTACAATACACAGTAATTTACTGGAGTAAGAAGTGAATAACAGGCTATGACAACAGACTATTACAACTAATCCCTGACAGCTAATCAGGGAGGACAAATGTCATGTATTCAGAAGTGCTAGCCATGTGGCACTGGAGGGAATGAGGAGTCCAGACAATTCACCTCCCCATTAAGAACATGTGGATCTCCGTTGTCCAAATACCATGACAAGGAAATATGATATATCCAGATTTCATCTGGATTTTAAAATCAGAGACCAAGGTTGGCATGAAGGAAAGAAATAATTGTTGGAAAATTCCAGGTCATGAAATTGCAACTCAGCAGTAATTTTAGGAAATAGGTGCGAACTGTTAGTTAATAGTCAAGATAATTTAAAAATAGCAAAAAGGAAGCTTAAGGCTGAAATACAGCCATGGCAGAAATTATGGGACGAAGATAGAATGAGGCTATAGTAAGGGAGCCTCCCATTTAGATTTCCTTTTTTCCCCCTTCAGGATAAATTCCCCATACACTCAGCATGATCCTTCATGACCTTGGCTCACCTAAACTTCCATCTTTAGCTTCTTTCTGTACCACCTTTGCTTTCCTTTCCAACCATACTAAACTTTCTCTGTTATATATAATATGCCTTTGCTCTTTAATGCCTTAGGACTTTTACATATTTACCTGCTCCATTTACCGGAAACATCTCAAAATTACCCCCCACCCCCAACCTTCCCTGCTCCCCTATTACATACACATATTCTACATATCTTTCCTCATTTCTTACATCCTAATTTAAATGCCATTTTCTCAATACAGTTTTCCATGAACACTTTACCTCAAGGAAAGGTTAGAACCTGGATTTATGTGATTTGGGCACTGATCATACTAATAAATACATGTTTAATGGTTACAGACTTCTTGAAACCTATAGTCTCTTCTATTCAGCATTGGAGTGCCACTTAGTGCCTAGCACAGACACTGATATGTGGTGATGGATTTGGTTCTTATTGACGTTTTCTAAACTTGGGTAGGGACTTGCCTGAAAGGCAGACATTATTCTAAGCATTTTTCATGAATATGGGGCAGGCAGAGGGAACAGTGGGAGCTTGATCAATGCAGTGTCAGCACGAATGGAAAGAGCATTTTTCAAGAACTATTTAGGAACTGGAATAAATGTACTTACAGAAGAGGATGAGAGAGCATTCCTGTCCTTTAGGTGGAATGTGATGCCTGCAATGCTCATAGGCAATATAGGAGAAGTCAGTTTATAAGAGGTGAGAAGAGAGAAAAGAATTATTCTGGTAGGGTTCAGTTTAAAGAATCTACAGAATTTTCATAAGAGATATCCAATAACCACAGTTGCATCTTGTGTTGAAAAAGAAAATGAAGGTTAGAGCTACAGATTTTGGATTCATTTCATTTGATTTAATTAGTGGTAGTAGATATAATTACATAAGAAAATATCTGGAAAAAGTCAATCAACCATGTACTCCTGGGAACCTTAGATGTGTTTATGATTCTATTATGACACACCAGACCTACACAGTTAATTTTGTTTGGAAATAAAATGGGTAGGAAATAAGCAGTAATTTGTTTTGGAAATTATTTATTTATATTTTTATTTGACAAATAATAATTGTACATATTCATAGGGTACATTGTAATGTTTCAATACATATAATGTAGTGATCAGATCAAAGTAATTATCATATTCATCCTCTCAAACGTTTATTATTTCTTTGTGTTGGGAATGTACTTTTAGCTATTTGAAACTACATAATATGTTATTGTTAACTATAGTCATCCTACAGTGGTGTAGAACACTAAAGCTTTTTTCTCCTGCCTGTAATGATTTTTATCATTATCGCTGCATTTGCCAAAAGATTTAACCTTGTAGAAGCATTTTAAATTTAAATATTTGTTTATATAAACACAGTTAATGTAGTAATTTATTATTTTGGCTTGCTGTTTTTTCTTCCTTCTCCAAGAAGAAGCAGATAGATTATGACTTGTGAACCACCATGTACCTTATAGTTAAAGTTGTGTGGCCTTGACCATTGTAACTAAGTTATCCTGGCCTTCTTATACAATCCATAAACTTTTTATTACTATGTCAAATTTTCTAATGCTTCTAGGTCATCTGAGCAAATTATACTAGTACTAGCTTACCTCCTTCCTCAGAGCATAGACAAGAAACAAAGTAGAAACTAAAAGGTTGAATTATCCCAGGATGATTATTTGCCTTAGGAAAACTTCCTTGAGATTTTTCAATCCTATCCATATTTGAAGATTTTACTCATTTTCATCTTTCTACAGATGATTTGATTTCTTACTACCAGGTGACCTCTGCACACATATACACTATGCAGATTTGAAACATTAAACACTTATAGTATTATTGATATAATTATGATAATGATTATTATTTTAACATTATTAGTACACTAGACACTGCATATAAATTGTACTTGGATTATTTCATTTGACCTTCATATTAAATATGTCAAACATGCAGTAAGTGCTCTTTCTGTTTTATAGATGAGGACACTGAGGTTTGGAGAGCTTGCGATTTTGTTCAAATTCCATAGCTAAGAATATAGTGAAGCTAGGATTCAAACCCGGGCAATCAAATTTTAAAGCATGAAGAATTTATATCTATGAATCTTTTCTCGCCTTTTTGACTTATCTACTCCTACAGAAATCTCTTACCCCAGAGAAACTTCTAGCTTCTTAGTCACTACTTTCTACTACTGTTAGAAACACAATGAAAGTACTGGGTCCTCAATCAATGCCTAAGTCATCAACACATATGCACAGGGGCAGTGCACGTTCACTGGCGGTGTTATTTTGTTCATTGAAATACTGAGTATGTACATGAGCCAGGATCAGAAAAATGCTAAACTTTTTCTTCTGCCTTTCACAGTAAGCTTGTTCACTTCCAGGTGTGTTTGCAGTATGTAGGTAGAAAAAAGATGTGCCAGGAGACAGGACAGTAATATTCATGCTTTGATTATGATGAAGGTGAACCCCAAAATTGGGGCTTACCTCAGAGGGGTTCTTGGCTTTGCTCAGAAAAAAAATTTAAGAACGAGCAGACAGTGAAAGAAAACAAGTCTATTAGAACAACAGTGTACAGCAAAATGGCTGCTCCATAGACAGAGCAGGGCTTTCCCACAGGCAGAGTGGCACAGAGTAACACTTGTGGATTGCTGGCTAGCTATATTTATACCTATTCTTAATTATTTGCTAAGTAAGTGGTGGGTTATTCATGAACTTCCTGGAAAAGAGGTGAGGCATTCCTGGAACCATATAAAGTAACTTCTAGATTGTTGCCATGGCAACATTTGTAAACTGTCATGGCGCTGATGGTAGTATCTTAGAGCGTGCAAATGAAAACAAACAGTGAGAGTAATTAGAGGACACTTTTGTTGCCATTTTGGTTCTAGCTTGTTTTGGCCAGTTTCTTTGCTGTATCCTATTTTGATCAGCCAGGTTGTAACTGGTCTGAAAAGCAAGTCCTGTTAATCTCCTATCTCAATTAGACACCAAAGTTTGTTTATATCCTTGCTAAGGAAGCAACTGTATTCTTTGCAGATAGAAATAGGCTGCACAAGACAGTTGAATCATTGTTAGTAACTTTGGGCCTGGATATTGATCTGGTTTTTGGGTTTGGTGTAAATGTTACATTTATATTTTCTTCCATTCTTCTTCCCTCTCACAGTATGTCCATCTCTCATTTATTCATTTATTTATTCCATAATTTTTTTTTTTTTTTTTTTTTTTTTTTTTTTTTTTTTTTTTTTTTTTTTTTGTGACGGAATCTTGCTCTGTTGCCCAGGCTGGAGTGCAGTGGCGTGATCCCAGCTCACTGCAAGCTCCGCCTCCCGGGTTCAGGCCGGTCTCCTGCCTCAGCCTCCCGAGTAGCTGAGACTACAGGTGCCCGCCACCATGCCCAGCTAATTTTTTTGTATTTTTTTAGTAGAGACGGGGTTTCTCCGCGTTAGCCAAGATGGTCTCTATCTCCTGACCTCGTGATCCACCTGCCTTGACCTCCCAAAGTGCTGGGATTACAGGCATGAGCCACCATGCCCGGCCTATTCCATAAATTTTTACTGACAAATTATTTCAGAAGAGACACTGGATATTGAGAATACCATAATAAATAAGAAGTTGAGTTTTCACCTTTATGGAGCTTATAGCCTAATGCGTCACACAAATGTAAAATAATTAAATAGACAACTACAGTTCTGAGCTATAGTGATGTTACAGAATAATTAGGTGGATCACTTGGAGTGGGGAGAAAGATACATAATGTTTTCTCATAGGTGATGGTTTCTGAGATATGACTTGAAAGAGAAGTTAGCCAGTTGAAGAAAGATGAAGGATGCTCTAGGAAAAGAGAATTGCATGTGTAAAAGATTGGAGGGAAGTAAAAAGTTGTAGCTATAAAACAAATTGGCTATAACTGAACTATCACATGTAAGGTGAGGAGTAGATTTTTAAGACTGGTTAAAAGGCCTGCATTACATCCTGAGGACAATGGAAAACTTGTGAAAGATTTCAGGAAAGATTTTAGAGCTTCTTTTATATCCTGTTAATTCTAAAATTGGCCAAGACCTCATAAAAATCAAACACTCGGTGGTTTCACCTTCATCCTTGGAAACTCGAAAGTACTGATAAAGTTAATTAGAAGAATAAGCTCTTTTCTCTTCCATTCTATAAAGAGGGGCATCTACTTATTTATACACTTCCAAGTTAAAACTGAAAAGTGGAAACATAACATAATGTGAATTTCTTTTAGAGTTGTACTAGTGTTTGTGTTACTCAATATGTAGAGTATAATTTAAGAATAAAACACTTGCTAAAATGTGTCAAATCTGGCCTTCTGATTCTCTTAAATCAGGTACTTATCCCTGTACCCTGGATCATTGCAATAGCCTTCCAGCAGCTTCTCCCTATGTCCACATCTACTAAGCATTCTCCATCCCATGTCGTGGCCCCTGACTGATTTATTTGCCTCTATGCTGGTTTTCTTCATTACCCTGTGGACAATAGGAAGCCAATTAAATCCATTTTCTCCAACTTTTGCATTAGATAAGAGGCTTATATATTCACTATTTAATATAAATTATTTTCAGACTTAAGGACAGCTAACATTGAGCTGCTGGAGTTAATTTAATCCCCGAAATTACCAAGAAGGATGACCCAGTTGTATTTGTTCTTCAAGTTCCAGCTCTGAGAGCTGAAGTCCACCTTTCTTCGAAAGTCTTTAATGCTTGCCAAGATTTCCCTCCTACTTCTTTTCTGCTTCTCATGTACCAAATATCTAAGAAGAAAACATCCAGAATAAGATTCTTTATGACTCAAGGTGTTGTCAGATAGAAAATCCCCCCCTGGCAGGGGACACCAAAACACCTAGGTGGAAATGAAAGTCAAGCCTCTTTCTTTGCTCTCAGAGCCTATGAATTGAGGCTCTGGTCATATATATTTCTGAACCTTGAGAAAGTCTCCGATTCATCACTGCCCCAGTTCTCAAATGGAGAATTTTGCAAGATGCTCTTAATTGCTATGGTAGTTGCCAGCATTTCAATTTCTCACTTTTATAAAATTGCATGTAACTTTAGGATTATAAAAATTTTAAGCTTATTTTTAAATTTAGAAAATAGAAGCTATCCAGCTATTTTTTTTTCTTTTTAACTTGGCTAGCAGAAAGTTAATATTACATTTTGAGGCTCCATTGCACTTTTACATCTTTAAATGAAAATTGAAATGTAATTAAATGGAAACTGAGAGACATAAAAAGTGAAGATAATTTGAGTTTATATGCTTACTTTCCATAACTAGTTAAAAATAAGAAATCATTTAATTGGCATTTATGTTAAAGAGGGGCTTAGTTAATTTCTGGCTCCCCCTGTCTCTAAATGTGGCAAATATTTCACATTTATTTTGGTCTTCTCATCTGCTAAAAACAGTAGCTTTTGATCTATAAGGTTTCTGTTTTCTCAACTTGTGGCTTGTCAGCCTGGTCATTTGATAATTTAATAAATTGGCAAATTGGCAAGGCCAATGTATCTTACCCTATTTCATTTATTTATCTTATGACCATGCTGGTGACCTATTTAATGAGTTTTTTTCTGGGTGATATAAGGACAATTTTATTATTTTTTCTCTTTTATTTTTTCTTTAGAATAATTGACATTGAATGCTGACCAACACAGTACAGCCAAAGACAGCAAAAGGATCCTTGTGACTTTCTGAGAGAGAAGCGACTAAATTCTAATAACTTCTAATTTGAGACTCAGATTTATTGAAACCTGTTAAAGTTTCTACTAGTAACAGACAAAACAAGATACCCAGAAAATAAAATTTCAGTTGAGATAGACAGAAATGGGATCATTTGACTTAAGTGGAAGATCACTACCACTTATCTAACTTTTCTCACAATTGGCATTGATAATATTCTTTAGTAGCTGTCATTGGGTTATGTAGATAATCTATTAATCAGATATCAGTAATAAACATTTCACAGTAAAGTGGCCAGTTTCTCAGTTAAGTGATGGCTTTTTTCAGCCTCATGGTAATGTGCTTCGGTTCCGACTTCAGAACTAGAATAGAGCCAGCTTGGCTGACTACTTGAATAAGACTGATAGTGTTGATAAACTTAGTGAAAATGACTTATTTTATAATACAGATTAAGAAAACAACATTTTATATTCTCATGTGCCCCAATGACTCTTATTGAGAGATATTGAGTTTATGGACATTTTCTAAAACTATCTATGCCAACGGCACCCAATTTGTTTGCTAAGATCCAGCAGGAAGCTGATTGGAAGTGATTGGTGAGTGTAAATGCACAAAAACATTATCTGTAGAGTAAATGAATAAAAACTTGTGATATCTATCTACCTACTTACGTACCTGGCATATCTATATGCACACACGTGTGTATTTATGTTCACATGTAGATTATTTTCTGGTCATTCTGTAGTTCCTTAAACTTTTTAGATCCTACAACTGCAATTACTCTCCTACGGAAGAACCATGACATTTTGTGTAAAAGCGATCTTTTTTTTTTTTTTTTTTCTTGTCTTCAACTTGTATTTTAAGTTCCAGAGTACATGTGCAGGAGGTGCAGTTTTATTACACAGGTAAACATGTGCCATGGTGGTTTGCTGCACAAATCAACCCATCACCCAGGTATTAAGCCCAGTATCCATTAGCTATTTTTTCTGATATGGTCCCTCCCTCCACCCTCCAAGAGGCCTCAGTGTGTGTTGTTCCCCCACATGTGTCCATGTGTTCTCATCATTCAGTTCCCACTTATAAAGGAGAACGTGCAGTGTTGGGTTTTCTGTTTCTGTATTAGTTTGCTGAGGATAAACCTTCCATCTCCATTCATGTCACTGCAAATAACATGATCTCATTCTTTTTTATAGCTGCGTAGTATTCCATGGTGTGTCTGTACCACATTTTCTTTATCCAGTCTATCATTGATGGTCATTTGGGTTGATTCCAT
This sequence comes from Pan troglodytes, assembly GCF_028858775.2. NCBI lineage: Eukaryota > Metazoa > Chordata > Mammalia > Primates > Hominidae > Pan > Pan troglodytes. Next base: position 55,799,626 of record NC_072403.2, read on the forward strand.
GTATTTGCTATTGTAAATAGTGCTGCAATGAACATATGTGTGCATGTATCTTTATATAGAATGACATATTCCTTTGGGTATATACCCAGTAATGAGATTGCTGGGTCAAATGGTATTTCTTTTTCTAGATCTTTGAGGAATCAGCACACTGTCTTCCACAATGGCTGAACTCACTTACACGCCCACCAACAGTGTAAAAGTGTTCATTTTTCTCTGCAATCTCACCAGCATCTGTTGTTTCTTGACTGTAAAAGTGGTCTTTATTCAAAAGGATTTAGGAATTAATGCTGTAGGCTACAGAGTAAGTTTTTGCTTCTGTGGATTATAAACTCAGTTAAAAAATTGGTTTGAAAGCTAATTATACAAGCTTGAGGAGTTACATCCTTTCTATTTTCTTATAAAATTCTCAGTTGCTATAATTAATCTGGAAAGTTTTGTGTGTAAGAGAAAGTGACTAAAGAGAAAAGGAATGAAACTTTGAGCAATCTATTACTTGACTGTCAGATCAATCTAATTAGAAGTTTATCTCAGCAGCTTATTAACCTGTGCTAGTTGTCAAATGTGGACATTTAGGCAATCACACCACCCCTGGTTGCCTATTTCCCGTTTCTTATGTCTATTCTTTAGTTTCAGATGCGGCCTCCGTTTTCAACTCAGTATTTACTTTACCCTTTTCCTCAAGCTCCCTGTGATGATTTTGAAGTAAGGGAGTGTTCAGACTTGTGTTCAGTGTTAAGACAGAGCTTAAGTTATCAATCTGTATAATTTGTTGTTCAGACTTGTGTTCATTGTAAGATAGAGCTTAATTTATCAATCTGTATGATTTATTAAATAGCTGTATGACCTCACAAACTTTCTAAACATCATTTAACAAATCAGGTTAATCTAATAAACATTTACACAGTGTTTGCTCTCAAAACTAGAACTCTGGGAATTTGGTTCCAGGATCTGTGTCTTGAAGTTATCTTACATGTTTCATGGACATTGTATTACCTCACAGACATTCTGTGATCATCAAAAACATTTCTGTATCTCAAAGTGTTTTGAAGCTTTACGTTAGTATTAGCTATAAAGATGATATTACTATCAGTACAGTTCCTAATGATTTTTGTGATTTAATTATTTTTGTACTAATCACACAGAATTCTGCATTTCCTATTCAGTAGATACTAGTTATGAGACATCTCCATTTTTCATCAGACCTCTACAGTTTCCAGTTTCAGTTGCAATACACCTATACCTTACTTTCATCTATGGCCTATGTTTTAAAATTTCTTGTTCAAGAAAACAAATACAAAAAAACATGAAGCACTGAACTGATGCTATGGCTTCCTGTTTGCAGTGAATCAGATCTCTTGATCCATGTCATGATGAAAGTACTATTTGTTCCTTCTCTTTGATCTCTCTAAACTCCTATTAGTTTGGATACCTTTGATTTGAGGACTCCTGATAATAATTATGTGTGTCATTTAGACTTCTTTGTGTCATTAACTTTCTTCTGCTAGTTAGTAGAAAATTGATATTCAAAATGCTGAAATGTTTCCACAGAGCTGCTTTATATACTGAATGTCTCCCACTACTCTCTGACCCTTAGGAGAAAACGTAGCTCCTCAAATGATGCTATATAACCAAGAGAACATCACAGACTGGACGGTGGTTGGTAATTCAGTTTCTTTTATTACTAATCCTTGTACTCACTGTGCTTTACTTTTGAGGGATGCTGATTTTTATTTCAAACTTCTACATATAACAGTTGGCATTTAGTTTTGTGCAGAAACCAATTGGTTTTTCAAAATCATGACACTCATGTCGACATTTGCCTCTCACGATAAAGCAACTATAGGTGTCTTTCACGGCACATTTCACTGTTAAAAGGGGAAAAAGAAAGCACATAAACCATTGAGTCATCATAAGTGTCTTAAGGTCCCACCTTGGGATAAATCAGTTGTCGATGTGAAAATAAGTATAGCCCTTGCATTCTGGGGTAGGGATTTGGGAAGTCATTTGTTTTGTATTTTTCTGGTGATGACTGTTCTGTGATACTTTCTGTTTCATTCTCAGTTTCCTCTCCAACTTCTGGCTTGATCCACTAGTTGTTAAAGCTTAGTTTTCCCTGAGAATTTCTAAATAAAAATTGTTAGGTTCCAAGTAGTTCTGGAATGAACACCACATATTTCTATGGCTACTTACCTACTACCCACCTAACATGATTTTTTAAAAAAAACAACTTTATTGAGGTATAGTTGCTATAAAAAGAACTGCACATATTTAATGTGTACAAATGATGAATTTGGGCATATACAAATATCTATGATCCCATCACCTCCCGAAGGCTTTTTTCTCCAATTTCAAAAAAAAAATTAAACATTTAAACATTTTTGGTTTCAGGATTTAAAATGGGAAGATTCATTAATATTGCTTCAATTGCTATCTTGCTCGAATATTTTTTATAAATCTCTTTTATTAGAAGAGTGAAAAAAACCCTAGCAGATACTGGGATAAGAGAGGTTCTTTGAATATTCACAAAGATTTGAGCCTAGGCAGGGGCCTGGTTTGCTGGGGGGATGAGTGTTGTCATGAATGACAAGCCTTAAGTTCAAAGAGGAAGAGGTAGTATCTCTCAGCATCTCTGTATGTTTCCTTGTTTCAGAGTCTTCTCCTTTATAAAGTTCTCAGGATTGCATCATCATAGCATATACCAGCTGATGAACTCATCTACATCTGGCCATAAGACTTAATGTTTCATCTCTTCACAAAATGTTTAAATTTTTAGAAAGGTCACATAAGGAGGAAGACGCCCAAAGTTAAAGCATTAAATGTAATGGTAAATTATCAAATATCAGTGACAAAGGTATGTGAAAGGTGCTCTTTCTCTAGGTGCTCAACATATAGGATCCAACTGAGATGGAGTCAAAGGTACTGATAACCCAATTCATGTCATCTGCTTTCAGTGAAGTTATGTTAGCATACAGTCTTACTGTTACTTGGAGTAACTAGACATTTTAGGAAAAAATTGAACATATTATTTTGAATTTTTTGCCAAATATTTTAGGCAACGAGATATGCTTTTTCACTGTATAAATTAATGATAGATATCTCTTTATTTGTATTATCTAGAGAGATGCTATTTATTGCCTTTGATGCCAGAGGGAAAAAGCATTATCTTGCCAGCTTAAAAATGCATCCTCAGATTACACTGTCCTACATGATCAGTGTGAAGCATGTATGTTGACTTAATTGGAATTTACAAATAATAGAAGATGACAGCTGTCAAGCACTAGTATTAAAAAAAGAATAGCATTATTTAAGTGGGAATTGTAAATTAGCATTTTTAGACTAGTAACAAAAACAACAAACAGCTTCTCTCTAGATAACAGCTATGTATAACATAAACATTTATATTTATGCACAAGAAGAAATCACAAATTTTTCAATTTTTAGATGAATCTATGCACATACATTCACAATGTCTCTTGGGTTTATAATGAAACTGAAAATGTCATGAAAATTTTCATCTTTTTTCCCAAAGCAAGTGACATGAGGCACACATGTAAATCATGATAACATAACTGGAGCTAATTTTATTATCCAAATGTGGTTGCACTAAATAAGTCTTCTTTATTTTAAGATCACCCCTGTATGGTTTTAGTAAAAACAAACCCTGATTGTAATTCCATTAGTCTTGAGTTTAGAATGATGTAATAAAATAACAATCCTCAAAATTATCATCTGACATATTTTACTTGAATTATAAAACAATTAAAATGATTTGAGTCTTTTATCCAAAATACTTAGATGTTTGAGTTTACTCACAGCCAGACTTATTGTTAGAGCTAGACTTTCTTGGTCTCATCTGTGTTGCTAAGGAATGAAGTTGGACTTCAAAGAGGAAACTCTTGCAGTTCTAGACCACTCCTAAATCAGAATGCCCTACAGTTATTTTTTGTTTGTTTGTTTTATTTTCTTAACGTGAGTGGAATTATTTTCTTGGGTGTGTGTAAAATGATTGTTTACAGAGTCTTTACATAAACAAGAAAAATACTTTTCCTATCGCAAGTACCCTGAAATGTGATAAACAGCTCTTTCGATGATCTCCATCAAGATACTTCCTTTGGCTATTGATCTAATCTAATAGTAGTGTGTACAATGAAAGTTTACAAATGAGGGTACACAGTTTAAGTATGTGAAATCCAACATGGTAAATATTACCTCCCCTGTTTCCTGCAATAGTTGTCAAGAAAATGTTTCTCGATGAGATTTCTGGAAGTTACTTGCTTTTTAAGGTGTTTTAATACAATGTAAAAGTAATTATAATACTATTTAAGATGAATCTGATATGTATTATACTTTATGTTGGGCATTTTGTATATTTAAATATCATTAATCGTCATAATACTACAGGTAGACTTAATTACTGTATTTAATTCGCAAATGAGGAAATTGATGCTGAATAAGTGTAAATAACCTGATAGATTTGCATAGCCAATACATGGCAAAAGCCAAATCTGAACCCAGGTATCAATCATTCCAAAGTTTATACTCATTTAATTATCTGGTTAGTATTAATTGCTATGTAATTGGACCTGAGGTAATACAGCCACTGAAGTTCTCAATTCTTAATCAGTTGAAAACACCATTTTGTGTTTTTCTCAAAGTAAACCTTGTGACATAATATAACCAAACCTATCATGAGGTTACTGAAAAACCAACTGTTACTCTACTACACAGTGCCCATCAATGTCTCAAGGATCCAGATGGTTATACTTTAATATTCTATCCAAGTAGTCAGTCTGGACAACCAGCCTGTAGTCATTTAATCAAGGCCTTTAAATTGTCTCATACAATAATATGACTCACCAGGAGCCTTACTGTTTAGTAAGACCACAGTCCTTTATTTGTGATTTACTCTTGGCACCGTAACCAACCACTCTCTTAACAATCTGGTCACTCTTTTGTCTCGAGTTGACATCGACCAAAATGCAACTCTCCAGAAAGATATTTTACCCTCTCAATATTTACATTTTACCTGGTGGCAATGGGGACCAGAAAGAAAAATAAAACAAAGAGAAAGATATGAATCTTCATGATTGAAGACAGTCAGCCGAATTAGCAGCTCTGCAGTGTTTGAATAAGAGAAAGGTGGAGAGCACATCTTTTTATACTTCTCTCCATGCAGTTGTACGAATTTAGACACTGGGGTTTATCAAAAGTTAACACTCCTGTTTAGCAGTGCCTGGGGCAAAAATGCAGGACATTACTTTTCTTTTATCTTGGGATATAAAGGGTTATGATATCCACAGCATATAATTATCTTTTTAATAACTGGTTGTCTAGGAAGTGCATGCCACTGAGAATCTCCTATTGAAGGTCTGAAAAGTAGAAGCATGAGAATTTAATCTTTGCTTTTCTTTTAGTCTCTCTCTCTCTCTCTCTCTTTTTTTTTTTTTTTTTTGGGACGGAGTCTCGTTCTGTCGCCCAGGCTGGAGTTCAGTGGCGCGATCGCGGCTCACTGCAAGCTCTGCCTCCCAGGTTCACGCCATTCTCCTGCCTCAGCCTCCAGAGTAGGTGGTACTACAGGCACCCGCCACCAGGCCGGCTAATTTTTTGTATTTTTAGTAGAAACGGGGTTTCACCGTGTTAGCCAGGACGGTTTTTCTCTTTTTTAAATAGCTATACATAATGAATAAACTAGTGAATTTAAAAAGCAATATACTCACACCCGTAATTCCAGCACTTTGGGAGGCCGAGGCTGGCGGATAACTAGGTCAGGAGATCAAGACCGTCCCGGCTAACACGGTGAAACCCCGTCTCTACTAAAAAATACAAAAAAATTAGCCGGGCGTGGTGGCGGGCGCCTGTAGTCCTAGCTACTCCAGAGGCTGAGGCGGGAGAATGGCGTGAACCCTGGAGGCGGAGGTTGCAGTGAGCCAAGATCGCGCCACTGCTCTCCAGCCTGGGCGTCAGGGTGAGACTCTGTCTCAAAAAAAAAAAAAAAAGCAGCAATATAAATTATTGTCTCCTAATTTGTGACTTTAGTTACAGATCCCCCTGATCTGTTGTTATTGCAAAAACCTCCCTCATCATTACTGAAATAAATAATTCTTTGTTGGCTCTTGCATGCAATGCAGATATTAGGGACACTGAGGTATAAGAGAATTTCACAATAAGCACACAAACACACATTCACACACATATACAGGCAGATAAAAATTCTGTGTTTGCAAAATGCCAAATGATGACACTCGCAATAAGTAGTAAGTCATTTTAATAAAAAAATGGGTTATTTGGATGTTCTTTAAGGAGATTATTTTAGCTATAGTTATGAAAAAGAGTATGTTTAGCAAGAGATCCAAGTCATAGTTTGTTACTTCCAGGTCTTAAAAAAGAATACCCAAGCAAAGCAAAGCAAAATATGACTGGAAGTACTTAGGGGTAGTGATTACCATGGCCCACTAAAGAGAAGTTAAAATAAAATGCCCAATTCACAGACATTAAATGTTCCTGCTTTTATATGGTAAGAAAAATGTTTTTTTAATTAAAGATTAAAAAATGTAATAAAGCTCATTATGTTTAATTGACAAACCAAGCAACTTGGAACATTGCAAATTATTCAATGGCTGTTTATGTAAGAAACTGTTGAATTCCTAGGACCAGTCTCAGGAACAGGTTTGCAAAAGTGGAATTCAGTCCTCAGAACTATTTATATACATAAATGTGAAAATTATCACATGCAGAAAAATATATTTATACACATATATATATGCATGTTTATATAAAATATATTGAAAAATATATAGAGAAACATTTTATGATCTTCTCACAGGAAAGGTGTTTTTAAGCAAGAAAAATGCTTTAGAAACCATATAATAGATGATACAATTTAACTATGTACAAATGTATAATTTTTTATGATCCCCAAACAAGCAGAGTTTGAATAAAACATTTGCAACATATAAAAGCCAAGAGTAGACGTAAAAATATACACAAAGATTGTGTAAAATTGCTTACAGATATGAATAATCCTAAAGAAAGTTAAATGATGGGTATAAAAATTAAATCACAGGAGAGAAAGTACAAAAATACAACAAACTTATCAAAAATATTTAACACTTTGGGAATGAGGATAATATAAATAAATTTCCCTATGAATTTTTTTTATAATTACATGTTGCCTTTTTTCAACTATAGAGCAATGATGAGTTGTAGGCCCATTGTGGGAAACAGGCAGCATAGCCTAGCTGTGAATAAACATTAAAAATCCACATATACTTTGATGCAGCAGTTTCACATATTCTCATTTTTTCTGCAGATAGTATGCATACAACTGTACACAAAGATGTATATGCACTGATTAGGGATCCTGGATCCTGCTCCACACCGTGTTTCCTGAGCACCTCTGTATTTTGGAGTGCTTTTGTAGAATTTTTTCAAAGTTCTCTTCTGCTGCCTTGTACTTGTCTGGGCTAGGAGGGCTACTGAGTGAAGAATCCCAGTTTCTGACTGGACCTGAGTAGGTACTGATGTGGTTTCTTTCCTTTAGGCAATCTTCTGACCCTCTAGCCTTCCAAAGAATGCCTACTGTTAACCAGATGTCTCTGGAAGTTCTGGGATTCATGCTTAAAGGGACCCTAGACCAAGGCCCCTGGTTGGGCAAAAGGTATGGTGGGTAGATCACGCTTGCTGGTTGCCACAGAATTTCTTGTGCAAGATAATGAAAGATAAGGCTGCCAAAATGGTACTGACAATCTGATATTGGGCAACTTTTACCTAAATCTGACAGAGAAAGAGTTCAGAGCTTAGAGCTACTTATAGTTCACTGCTGGTCCTTGGACTTGAGCTGCATGTTTGGTTCCATGGAATGGGAACTTCTAGCACATCTGTATTTCCATAGCAGTGTCAACTCCAGCCTACAACACTCGAGAGAACCACATTCCTTCTCCACCTGCTGGTACTTAGGCTCTATGAAGAACTGTCACATGCACTGGTTGGACTATAAACAAGAATGTAATATACCTTTTCTCCACTCATTCTATTCCATTCCCTACCTTCCTCCATTTGTCAGGTGATCCTAAGGATGAGTGAGCTTATTTTCTGGGAATTTTCCAGATTCTTGCTTCTCATTTTGAAATGCTAATGGGACCTTTAGATTAGTCAGTGTCTTCTCTTGCCTCTAATGGATGTAGTGATTTTATACTCTCCCTGGTTGGTCTTAAGCTCTGCAAAAGAAGGGATGACAGTCTTTGAATGAGACTATTCTTCTTGCTCAAACTGCAGGCTCCTCTATTGCCCTCACGTCTTGTAGTAGTGCATAGATGGGAGAACAATAGTTGAACTAAAATAGATCACATTCTAGGAAGGTGGTGATTAATGCCTGAGAGTTCAATAAATGGTTGGAGGTGTTGTTCAACCTTTTTGCTGTAAAATTCCTAGCCATAAGTTTGACATGAGCAGAAACAAATTATCATTCACATTTTCCTTCATATTCTGGATAAGACTTATATTTGTGGTCATCACCAACACCTCACGGTAACAATCGAGAAAATCATTAAAACCTTCCTTCACAGGCAGCACGATGGTGCAGCATCAGTAGTAATGACAAAATCAGCAATAAAGAAAATGGCTAAAACTGCAAAGGCAAACTATATATTGTTTCAATAAAAACAGGGTCTGAGGAACCATGACCTTATGAGTAGTAAAAGCATTCCTGACTTTTTCAAATAGTGGCAAGACCTGAAATTTGTGAGGATCAGGCATTTGTTTCCAGGCTCTATGAAGAATCTTAACATGCACGGACTGAACAACAAACTAATATGTAATATACCTCTTCCATACTCATTCTAAATCTTCCCTGACACATAGCAATTCCTCACATGGACCCCAAAATTTTGTGTAGCATTTTCAAATTAAATTATGTGTGCAAACAGGCATTCTGTAAAAAAAAAAATATTTGTTGTGATGGTGCACACCCAAAGATTAATTCTGCTAGAATGCTATTTCTGAACTTAACATATTTTCTCTTAAAATTAGATACCAAGATTTACCATATAGGAAACAAGTATTTCCAAAAACAAAAATCAAATTATGCATTATTACCTATAAAATTCTATCCTCTTCTATTCTACTACTAACAGGCATACATATTTGGCTAAATGAATCTCAGATAAACACCTCCACTTCAAAACCAATTCCAACACTTTTAATCCATAAAAGGCATTTTCTAGTTCCTCATATTCACGATCTCAGTATGAAATATGCTGGTACTCATTTCCTGCTCTCTTTTTCTCCCAATTAATAATCTAAAAAATGAAATGAAGATTTCTTTTTTACTGTTTGGAAGCTAGGAGAAGGGAATAATGTTCTCTCTAATTTTCCTGACTTCTCTTTCAAAATATGCATCTATACATAATAATTATATATGTATGTATATATCACATACACACACTATATATGTATATATAATTTATAATTTGCAGCTAGCTCTGCTTCACCTTGGTGGATTCCTTCTTTTTAGTGTACCTTTTTTATTTCTCTGGAAAGATGGAGATACAATGAAGGACTAGCAAAGGAGAATGGCTCAAGGGTGTATGTTCTTTTCTAGACTCTACCACAGCTGTTTCATTGTTTTGTCACTCTTTGTTTCTCAGTTACCTTAATGTAAAGTAAGGGTTTTGTAACTCAGTGATGTTTTGCTAGGTGTGTTGTAAGGAATTTAACCTTGCTTAAAGAGAGATCTGGTCTTTGCTGTCTACTTCTGAGAGATAATTTCTAAATTCTTAAGATGTCATGCCTTATAAAATGTCTCTGTGTGCCTGAGCATCTGGGGTCACACCAGATACTCAATCAGTGTCATCTAGGGTGGGGACTTCAGGTCATGAAGTATCAATTCAAATTCCTGGACCCTGAAGTGGGCTGACTAGGGTGATAGCTCATGTGTATTGCCACACATTGCTGGGAAAAGTAGCATTGTCTGTGACTGCCCTGGGAAACGACAGCTGGAAGCTCTACTCTTGAAACTTCCTGGAGCTCTGCCTTACGTGTCTCTTCTATTTGCTGATTTTAAGTATATATATATATATTTTTTACTATAATAAATCATATTCATGAGTATAATAACTTTTATTTAATTCATTTAGCCCTTCTAGTGAATTATCAAAACTGAGGGTGGTCTTGGAGAATTCTGGACTTGCAATTTGGGATCAGATGTGAAGTTGGTTTTAGAGACTGCCCCCTAATTTTGCACCAGGAATGAAAAATGCACCTTCTTCTACTCATCCTTCAGAGCACAGTTTAAACTTCACTTTTTCAGAAAATTATTTTCTGATTCCAAGGGCATTTTTCTTTTTCATTTAATAGTATATTGGTTCTTATGCACTGACTGAACAGTAAACAAACATGTCATTCTTATGTTGAAGTCCTAATTCTCAGTGTGATTGCAGTTGGAGACAGGATGTTTAAAGAGGTAATTAAAGTTAAGTGAGCTCATAAGTGTGGGGTTCTAATCCAATAGGATCGTGTCCTTATAAGAAGAGAAAGAGACACTGGGGATGCACACTTCAGATGTCCATGTGTGGGCAAAGCAGAAAGAAAAGCCTTGCAGGCCAAGGAGAAAGGTTTCAGGAGAAGTTAAGCCTGCAAACATCTTGATCTCAAACTTTCAGACTCCAGAACTGTGACAAATGAACTTCTGTTTTTTAAGCCATCCTATCTGTGGTATTTTGTTATGGCAGCTCTTACAGACTAATACTGTTCTTCACATCGTATTTTCTCATCATGCCAGCAAATTCACTTAAATGTTATTTAGTACAATTGAAATTCAATAATAAATCGCATGATTCTATCACTTCTCGGCCTTTTGGGTAAGATCAAGTGTAATTAATTGCATGATTCCTAATTTAATGTGTTTTCATTCCCTTCTCATTCACACTTGCTTGAGTATCTTCTTAATGATATCAGTGATCTTGCTTGCTGCTCAATCGCCAAAATTTTGTATAGTGAAGCAGAGTAGATACTTAATAGTGGTTGAATGAGTGAATGAGTAAAAAATGAATTCATAAAAGATCAAATAGCTAATAAAATTGCTGTAGGTGAATATTTACTGTATAACTAACATTTGAGAGACTTCTCCAGTTACCTATACCCTATTATCAATATAACTTTATTCATGCTCTGAGCCTGAAGATTCATTGATCAATGACTGTCTTCTAGATCTGACAATGAACAAGTCTCATCTCAGCCTAAATCATGACTGTAACCACAAATGAACTTGGTTGGAGCAAATCACAAAAACATACTGTTCTCAGCATAAATTCACTGTCACTAATTTCAGGGAAGCGGGAGCATGGGAGCATGATTCTTAGTGCTGCCTGGCAATCCTATCACATTTCCTGGTTCCTTCAATTTTTCACTCTGTTAGTGAATTATTTCATGTCCTTTCCTCAATTCTGACATCAACACAGCCTTTTCCCATTTTTTAAAATCTTAGTTGATGAACTTTATACTTCACTAAAAAAATTGGGGCAGTAAGTAGGGAACTTTATCAATTTTCATGACAATTGCTATTCCCCTATTTCACAGGCAGGAATTACCTCAGTTCTCTCCTATACTACTCTGAGTGAATTCTCTATGCTACTGTGATCCTAGCTAATGATGACACCTCTGCTTTTGCTTTAAATGCATCCTTCTTATCTACTCAATGATGTCACTCTAGCAACTCTCATTTTCCCTTTCATCATCAATTTTCTTTGCCAATAATTTTTTTCATCACTTAAAGTGTTTTAAAATTTTCAAGGATAAATATTGAAACCACAATCTGTCTTGACCTCATCTGACCTTTAATTACTGAACCATTTGCTTTGTTCCATTTACTGACAAACTCTTTAAAATAATGTTCTACATTTTCTCACCAATTGCCATCTTCTAATTCTCTCTTGAACTAGGTTTTTGCTTCTTCTCCACTTTTGAAATTGCTTTAATCATGATCTTCAAAGATTTTCACATGCTAAATTCATTGACCATTTATTTGACTTTATATTCCTTGGCTTATAGCAATAGTCGACACACGCTCTTAAGTCGGTTTATACCACACTTACCTGGTTGTCTCCTAATATATTGGCCATTTCTCCTTAGTCTCTTATACTGGTTCTTCATCTCAGTTGTCTTTAAATTTTGGAATACCCCAAGGCTTAATCCTAGAAACATTACCAATACTCATTCCAAAGAAGATCTTATTATCTTATTCTATCTGATGATTTTAAATGTCATTTAAAAGTTGCTGATTCTATTTTTAAAAATCTCTAGCCTGACCTTTCTCTTGAACTTTATACAAATATCCAACTTACTGTTTGACCTTTCCAATTAAATATTTGACCTCATATGGCCAAATTGAGCTCTTGACAGATAGGCACATCCTTGCCAAACTTTTACCTCTCACAGTTTTCAATTCCACTTCATAGCAACTCTATTTTATAACTACTCAAACAAAAATTTTAGCATCATTCACGGCCTGCAAGGATGTAAGTCACATCCTCATTGTTTGTCCCCAGCAATTCTTTTGGCTCTACCTTCAAAATGTATCAGGAATGTGGTTACTTCTCACACACCCACTCTTGCCATTATGAAGAGGAAAGTCTTCTAGGAGTGTCAGAATAATAGAAATTAAGAGGAGAAAAGGTATTTTAATGAGTATTATTACAAATTACATATAAGAACCACTTTAAATAGTTTAGAAATATGTGAATTAAGTTTGAAATTCCCATTTGTAGGACTGAATAACATAGACTACAGCTTTATTTGTATTTCTATATTGTATTCATTGTTATTTACGAATGGGAAAACTGAGAGCTAGTTTAATAATTTGTCTAAGATTACATGAGTCAACAATAGGTACTCTAGAATTAAAATTAGAGATGGATTCTTCCAGGATTTTCAGAGTTTGCCAGATCAGCTCTCAAATTAAATTAAAAACCATAACAACTTGAATGAAATCATGCCTGCTTAAGAAAATAGGAAATAAGTAGGAATGTCTAGGATGTTTTATTATTTTCCAACATTTATTGATTAACACCTACTATATTACAAGTCTGACCTAGGTTTGAGATGAGACAACTATATTGTTGCCACAATCTTCCTAGAATTCCATTCCTCAAAGTTTTATTGTAGATTTTGAATTATTTGCCTTACTTCTCATTACATTCAATTTTTCAAACTCATTTCTCATCCCTGGAGTGTTTTACACATTTGTATCTTCTCTTCTCAAATCTTGGAATCTGATCCTTATATCTGGCTCATGATCGACACTGACACAGATGTTAGCTATCTTCTTGTCTCTAACTTGTGCATTCTACTAACTTAAACTTGTTTTTTGAAAGGCAGCAGTCTCCTGTTTTCAGCAAAAGGTAGATTCCAAGACCTCTAGTGAATGCCTTAAACCCCAGATAGTACCAAACCCTATATATACTGTTTTTTGCTATATATTTATACTTATGATAAACTAATAATAAAATGGAAAAATTATAGCAATATACTATAATAAAAGTTGGTGAATGTAGTCTCTGGCTCTTAGCCTCAAAATATCTGATTGTACTCTACTCACCTTTCTTCTTGTGATGATGTGAGATGACACGATGCCTACACGTTGAGATGAAGTCAAGTGAATGACACAGTCATCAGGATATAGCCTTCGGCTACTATTGAACTGTATATTCTGGAATCGGTGTAACCATCCCTTACATGCAGTAAATGGATTGGCATAATTAGTTTGCGGGGATCATTTGCTGAAGTCTTCCTTAGGATCAGTGCTTTGTGGCACAACACATTGCCATTCATTGAAACACATTTTCTGTTTGTGTCTTCTACCCACAAATATAATGCCTTTTCCATTTTAACTAAGCACTTATTATGCACTATGGCCATAACTTTTGCACTTTGAGGTACAACAGCCAAATTAGCATAAATTTCTTGTTCTTTCTTCGCAATTATCCTGATAGATTTGTTCTTACTATAGGTTTTAGCAAGCTCAGCATACATTTTTTTCCTTTATTAAGTCAAGAATTTTTACATTTTCACTTAAAGCACTTCATAGTTGCTCTTTGACATATCTAAATTGCTATCTTGAGTTTTACTCTTTTATTGAGTAAAATAAATGTTACTTCAATACAAGCACTGCTATACTGTGGTAGTTGCTCTGATAACTGAGATGGCTACAAGTGACTAACAAGTGGGTAGCACAGACAGCATGGATACACTGGACAAAAGGATAATTCATGTCTCAGGAAGCATGAAGCAAGAAGGTGCAAGATTTTATCATGCTACTCAGAAAAGCATAAAATGTAAAACTTAAGAGTGGTTTATTTCTAGAATTTTCCAATTAACATCCTCAGACTGCGGTTGACTGCAGGTAATTAAAACTGCAGAAATTGAAACCACACATAAAAGGGGGCCACTGTACAAATCACTCAAATCCCCAATGGGTATTTGATCTTTGTCCTAGTGAAACCAACTCAATAGTCCCATAGACTTTTCTTTTGGATAAACATAAAAATTGACCTTTCTGATCTTAAAACTGGAAGCTTACATTTGTATTATCTGAGTTCCTTCCTCAGAAAAGGACCTTCAGGCCTCTCAAAAAAAGTATCAAAGAACTGAAACTCACCAGATCACCATATCCTGACAATGAGATGCCTGACCCCTCGTTCATCATGACTTCTTTGGTGTCCCTCCCTAGTTATTGTTTTATTACACATTGTTACATTTCTTCCTTGCTATATAAACACCTAGTTTTAGTGGGTCAGGGAGACGCATTTGAGACTAAACTTCCATCTTCTTCACTGCAGCACCTGATTAAAGCCTTCTTCCTTGGCTATATTTATTGTCTCAGTGATTGGCTTTCTGCACGGTAAGCAACAGGCTCTAGGCCCAACCCATGGTGTTTCACTATCACTAGCATGGGATTCCTGTTTTGATCATTAATTTTAGTTAATATGGTAGACATTCCCACTAGGTTCACAAAATTTCCGATTAAAATAGTAACAAAAACAACACAAGCAAAATAATAATCCTGAACCAGTAGTTTTTAAAAACAAGTATTTTTGGTTACCTGGTAAAATTTGACACAGGGTGAATTTAAACTTTGTTTTTAGATAGAAAACAAATTCTAGTCTTCATGTTTTTCACCATATTTTAATATTAGAGAAACTACTGGTACTGCCTAATATTTATATTGAGGTTTAAATTACAGACCTTAATGCATTTTCCTATTCCATCCAGAGCTAAGTAAGAAAATGCTAATAAGCCCAGGCAATGTTTTGTGAGTCTAAATTCTTTACCCAAAGTTCAGATTGTATTTAAACCCACTTCTTAATGAATCAGTTCTTAATGGATCAATGTTTAGATTGTATTTAAACCCAGTTCTTAATGAATCAAAAATGGATCTAATATCCCTTTTTGAACGAGGTTCTTGCAAGGTGACAGAGGAAGGGCTAGTGAGATTATCAGTATTCTCCTGAACTTATACTTTTAGCTCTTGCTTAGGCTTTTTGCGTCTTGACTCCAATAATCTGATGGTGATATTTAGACAACTGATAAGTCCATAAATATTGATTTTCATGAATCAAGTTTCTAATGAGATCATGGCTAAATTGGGAAACATTCAATTGTATAAGTTTAGGTGGCCCAAGACAGATTAAAACTAGACCTAAAGTAGGGCAAACATAGCTCCAGATATGCTTATATCAAAACTGTTAGTTGGGAAAAATAAGAGAATTTCTATCTCATTCCATTGTATATGAAATTAACACTCGCAAAGGAAGATAGCAATATTGGCTTATATATTTAATTATTTATTTCAGAAGTCCTAATTATATTCCCACACCTCTCTGCACTGATGCACATGTAACTTCTTTGTTCAGAGGTATGCCTTTCTTTTCAAAACATATCATCTTCTTCATACAACCTCTCAGTGCAGCAAATTTTTCTTGGTGAGGAACATATGTCTATTTGCTTTTCAATCTCAAGACAGTCTCTTTTACAACGACCGTAACGTTTGGTGCAACGATCAGCATCCACCAAGGTACATGTGGCTACAGTAAAAGAAGAGTAACAGAAATTACTAATCTTTTATTTAAGCATATATTACTTCTGATTTCATAGAATAGGATGTGTACATTGTACCAAGTTTAGAAAATACCAAAAAAAAAAATAAATCCATGTATATCTTATACCCCATGTATATATAACTGTTTTATACCCCAAGTATATATAACTATCTTATACCCCATGTATATATAAAATTAAAACTTGTTTTAAAATTAATATATGATTAAAAACTTCATGACACATATTATTCTCAAAAAAAATTCAAGATATTTGTAGAGCTACATGACAATGTGTATAATCTTTCAGCTATTTTTGGACAATCATATCATATCTAAAATTTTTAATATTTTAGGATTATGATAATGTGGTTTACATATTTTAATACTTATATGATATCTCCTTATGATAGTTGTAAAAATGTTTAATTTTAGAGTTTTGGTACTGCCACAAAAATTTATGCAATTTTTGCCCCATTGCAATTTTAATTTTTATGTCTTAATTTATCTTGAATACTTTTCCTTCTTTTTATACAATTTTTTACATGCTTTGTTGATTATATAACTGGAATTTTTTAAAATTAATAAGTTCATAAGAATTTTAAAAATATATTGTGGATAGTAACTTTTATCTGTCATATATGTCACCAATTGGTCTTCCTTAGTTGTTGTTTTTTATATTGTTAGTTATGGATTTTAAACAATTACATTTTCATTACAAGATACATAAATATTCAATTTAAAAAATGTAAACAATTTTGTATTTTTATATGCAGAAACGTACAAAAATAATCTATTTTAATGTATTATTCTAATTTCAAAATAAGAAATTCTTGCATAGATTTTTTCATCATAGTATTTTATTTATTATAGTATTTTTCTCTTTATATCAACTGTACTTGTCAGATATGTAGCTAACTTCATTTCTTTTAAATGATTAAATAATTATTCCACACTATTTATTAAAATAATTTCTTCACCTCTTTAAATGATTTTCAGTGTATGCTTAATGTTGTTATATGCTAAACTCACAAACTCTAGATCTCTTTCAGCTATCAATTGCATTTTATGAATATAGCTATGGATTTTTGAAACAGAAACAGCTTAGATTACAAAAATGTGTAATAGAAACAGCAGATGCTTTATTGTGTTTTATTTCTTTATGTATGAACTTTAAAAAGAAAATCAAACAAACTTGCCGAAGAGTACCCAAAAATAAATGCTCAGCTAAGAGTGTTATTAAACATTAGGGACCTATGTAAACACTACCCAAGTCAAGAAATAGAACATTTCCGGCACACTTGTGCCCCCTTACAATTACTATTCCTTTCACTCTTTCATTTAAAAAAAAATTGTCTTGATTTATATTTTGTTTAAGCCTGCTCATTTTAAAGCTTTATGTGAATGCAACAGTACAGCACATATATTTTTACATCTGATTTTATTCACTCACAATATTGTATTTTGAGATTTGTTCTTGTTTTGTATAACTATAATTCTTCCATGTTCATTATCATATAGTGGACTGTTACATACATATACGATATTTTAGCCTTATCTGCTGATGAATATTCAGGTTGTTTCCCATTTTTGAATACTTTTGTACTTGACTCTTGGGGCACATGCTCAGGCATTTTTGTTGGGCATATCCCTAAGGGTGAAATACAATGGTAAGGTGTCTACATAGCTTCAACATTAATAGATAATGCCAAACATATGTTCAAATAATTGGTGCTAACTTAAACTTCCAGAAGCATTGCATATAGTTTCAGACATCTAAAATCTAAGAAATGCTTGATATTTTCAATTTAGTAATTATGATGTGAATGTAATGACACCTCATATATCTTAACCCATTTTATATTTCATAATAAAATGCCAATTTTTCTGATTACTGAAAAAGGGTAACATATTTTCTTATGTTTACTGACCTAATAAATATCTATCATTTAGAAAGTGATCCATCTTTGGTTTTCTATTGGACAGTCTGTCTTTTTTATATTGTTTTATGTATGTTCTTTATATATTCTAGTTGTGTTCCTTTTGTATGCTAAATATATTGAACATATTTTTCTCCATATAGAGCTTGCTTTTTTTAGTTGGTGTTTTTTGACTGACAAAAGTTTCCAAATTTTAATGTAGTCAATACTATTTTTTCTACTGATTAAGAAATACTACTACTTGTATGTTAAAATTGTTAGTAAATTCTTTTACATTAACTTGCATGCTTTATTGTTTTGCCTTTTTCCATGCTTGCATCTCAGGTTATTTGGAATGAGATTTTGGATGTGGTAAGAGGCAATAGTCAAGTTTCATTTTTTCTTCATATGGCTATGCAATGGAACCAGCCCTATTTATTGAAAAGCTTATTTATTACATTGTTCTGTAGTGCCATCTTTATCTGTTTCTGGGTTCTCTATTCTTCATTGATTTATTCAAAAATTTATATGTATTAGATAATTTCTGAAAAAATTACATCATAATGAATCTGAACAACAACAAAAAGAAATAGAAAATCTAAATGTTTCCAAATTCATTAAGGGAATAGAATCCAATAATTAAGCTTCTATAGGGAAAATACCCAGCCCAGATAGGTTCACTGTTGAATTCTAAACATTTAAAGAAGAAATAACACCAATTATACATAAACTTTTCCAGATAATAGAAAATAAAAGGATGTTTCTAACTTATTTTATGAGATCAACAATACCTGGTACTAAAACTGATCAGGACATTACAAGAAAGAAAATTACTCATTAATACAGATGCAAAAAGTTTCTTGTTCACAATATTCTCCCATGATCATTTTGATATCTGTAGCATATATACTAATATCTCTGATAAAGTTTAGTTTTGCCTTCACTTTTTCTTTACAGTTTTGTCAAAGCTTTATTAATTTTGTTAGTCTTTTCAAAAAACAAAATGTGGCCTTCTTTATTTTCTCTAGTGTCTGTTTTCTACTTATATCTAATTATGTCTTATTATATGCTTGTAACTGTCATTTTAATTTGATTTTCTTTTTTAACTTCATCAGTTAAAATTTTAGTTACATTTTTAGTTTTAATTCTTTTTAGATATATGGATATAACTGTATTAATTTCCTTGTAAACCCTACTATGAACTTTGATTTATCTCATTTTTATTACTATTCAGTTCAAAATATTTTCTAATATCCATTTGATCATCTTATAGATTCTGTTATTGATATTCCAAGAAATATACACTGCTGTTCTCAGTTCATTCAGTTTCTCTAGGGTCTAATTACTTTCAAGCCTTCACTTTTGAGACTTATAAATAAATTTAATATATTATAGTTTTCTTAACAATTTAAATATCTAGAAGAAAACTCAGTCCAAAAAAATTGAAAGATCTTATCTTCATTATCTCATTTTATCTACATATTTGGAGAATGAGGTGGGTACAGTACACCAGTATAATGATATTATCAATGAGGAAACCAAGATTCAATATAATAAAGACACTTATTTAATTGATAAGATTGCATTAAAAATTTGCATTCTACAATTAATAATTTATTATTTCTATTTCTAGTGAGAAGTTTTACACAAATATAACAGAGACATCTATCTTACCTGGTAGAATGAAGGTCACATAACACAGAGAATGGAGATAGTCAAAGATCCTCATTCTGTAGAAAGAAGTTGTTGAAAGACTTGATAACAGAATATAGAGACTAGAGAACTTTCCAAAACCCAAAAGACATTTACTATTTATAGTTTTCTCATGGAAGAGAAACTCTCGTTATCCTGAAATTGTTTTAATTTTGTGTGCCTGTCTCTGCTCCAATGACTATGGCTGTGGGCAGAATTACCCAAATTGAAAACACTTGAAAATAATAGAGCTTTTGGGAGGAATCCCTCTGTGAATGATAGCTGTAAACATGGTATCTTCCTATCATTGCTAATTAATTAATGATCAACGCAAAGGGGCATCCATAGAATAAATTTAAGGTAAATACTTATTTACTACTTCAGAAATAAAACAGCTGAACATTGTCCATTAATCTGCTGATTACTTTTCAAAACTTACTGTAATCACTAATCTGGTGTGTCAATTCATCAATATGCCTGCATATCAAAAAGTTTTAATTATATCATGTTATCCCATTAATTTCCCCCAAATTATTCATTTACAAGACCCAAATATTAAGCCTCACTTTTATCACTAATTTCTGTTACATTTTTCAGATGGAACTTAAATATTCACGAAACTCTTGTTTTCCTAGTAAAGCTCAATAATTCTCCACTTTTTTTAACATTTAAATATTTAATTACATGGACACAGTAAATAATGAGAAGAGACTGTAATGAATAGCAATAATTTCCTGCCCACTAGGCCCTCTAGTGATTACTAACATAAGAACAAGGATGTAGTTTATATCTTATCTTGGCTTACCAAACAGAGTACATCTCTTGGTTTCTACTAAGAAAATTACAAATTTAGATTACTTACACTCTTTTCTAGGCTATCTTTATCAAATATTTTGAAGTTATGTTAATTTTTTAAAAATGTTATAATCTTCAATAAAACACTTATATTTTTCCTATCAACTGTAGTTGCAATATTAAGCCTTCCTCACTTAAAATGAAAATATTAGCCCTCTTGCTAGTTACTCCAGCAATTCTCCTCACTTTTTACATCTCATTCGTTACACATTTCCTTTCATCTTGTGTAAGATAATATGTGTACTCTATGTATAATTAGAATTAAAACATACACTTTATTTTTAGACTGTAATACAGTAAGTGTTATCAATTATATTGCCTTTTTCTATGTGCCCAATATCACAACACTTGGGTTACTCAAAGAGAAATGCTCTTGGTTTCAAAGTCAAATTGGCATTATTATTAACATTATTACCAATAATTTCTTTTATATCTTTCTTTTCTTCTTTCTGCTTCCTTTTTTCTTAAGTGTTTTTCTGTGTTTTTATTTTGTTTTATATTTGGTTATGTCATTATTGAAAAGTATTTCTTCCTGCAGTTTTCTTTGTATATGTGGACAAAATATAAATAATAGGCATTCTCTATCGTCAGGTTTATCTGAGTAGCATAGGTGATTCCTGAGATTGCTTCATTCTAAGATTTTTCTAAACCTGCCCTCCTGAGTTTAATTTACTGTGATCTGGATCTTGTGTCTTTTTTTTGTTGTTGTTCTTGTTTTTCTCCCTCCAGAATTGTTTTCAGAAAAGATTTTTTTCAATTAGAATTTCCTTTCCAAAAAATATTTTTATTCTGCCCTCACATTTAGTTATTTGGATGTTAAATCTAGGTTCAAAATCATGTTCCTTCAGAACTTTGAAGCTGTTACTCTACTAACATCCGGCATCCAGTCTTCCTGATGAAAACTCTAATGCCGGGATAGCTCCTTTTAAATGTTTTAATTTTTTCTCTCTTGATGTCATTAGGACATTGGTTTTCCGATTCAGTCTCCCAAACTTTATGATTCACACATTTCTTGGTGTAAATTTCTTATGAATAAGTTATCTTTCTGGTATTGGTGAGCTAATATCTTTCCTGGGATCTGGGAAATTTTCTTCCTCTTTCTGTATTTTTTTTCCTCAGATAAGTTCTTCCCTCCTTATTTGTTTGTTTATTTTCTCTCTTTTGGGGATGTTTTTAAGTCAAACATTTAGCCATTTCTCTATAATTTTCTCTCCTACTTTTATGTCTATTTGTTATTTTTTGATTTTAAATAAATCTTTTACTTTTATATTTAGCTTTTGCAATTTTTTAAGCAAAATTTTTTCGTTTGCTAAAAAAGGAATATAAGTGCCATTTTCTGTTCTTTGATTATTCTGATGTCATAGAATTATAGTCCTGTATTATAGATGTAAAGGCTTCTTGAATACCTCTGTAAATACATTTTAGAGAGATTTTGTTTGTTTGTTTTGTGTTACATTATATTCTTTTTCTTGATCTGTTTTCTCAGAGTCTAGCATTCTGTTTGTCATTGTGATCTTAGATATTCATGCTACTGATTTTACTTATATGTTGGATGAAGAACTGAATACATTGTAGGATTTCCTCTGTTGTCACGCATATCTTTTCTTCTCTGCAATGGAATTCTCATGGTAAAGTCTGTGAATGCGGGCTGAATGGGCTTCCTTACTACAAGTAGAATGCCTTATGACTCCCTATATCTTGAAGAAGAAACCTTGCTATTTTTCCAGAGGCAGAAGTTTCTATACCAGAAATCTTAGCTCTCTCCACAAGATTTTAATTATTCAATTAGATTGTGATTGCATTTAAACAAAGCTAAAAACCTCATGAGGGAAGAATTGTGGAGATTCAGTAATTTTTCTTGAATAAAGAAAGGCTCCTTGGATTTTTTTTGCAAGTCTAGTTAATTTGCAGAGCTCTTTATAAAGTGGATTTAGACAATTTTATGATGATCTTTTTCTTCTTTTTATGGAGAAGCAGATTTTCTGAATTTTTTACTCCATTTTTCCAGAAGTCCTACCCATAATTTTTTGCTTATTGCTACTTAACAAAAATTTCTGTAGTTTGAAAGTTAAGCTCTGTTCTGATTTATATTCTTGTGCAATAAACTACTCTAAAACTTGTTGGCTTAAAGTAGAAGAAAAACACAACATTTTATTATGCTCATGAATTGTGCGTGACAAAAAATTAACATAGAATATAATGGGGTATGAGGTTGCCTATTTTCTTTATGTCTGAAAACTCACCTGAGAGACATAGCCTAGGAGTGATTTCACATTAGCTAACTCCTTCTTATCCTCCTTTGTGGGTTCCAGTTCTTCACATAGAATTATTTAAATCCTATTCCTTGGGATTTCATACTTTTCCACCTTGGTCTGTAGCCTTTCATTGGGTGATTTTATCTCATTGCTTTGGTTAATGGCTAGACAAATCTATATTGGAAGCACATTTCTCTTTCTTGAGCTTCACACATGAATATAGCAGAAAAGTGTAAACTTAATATGTTATAAGTGTTCCTTTCCAAGTTTGCTCCTCTGACTATATTTTTTAATGAGTGATCACATAGTTAGGTAAATGTTTCAAATAAGAAAACCGCAAGTAATCCATTTCTCTTAAACCTAAAATTCACTGAAACTCTTTGATTTCTTCTAAGTCAGAACTCTGCCCTGAATTTTTATACTGTCCAAATTGTTGTTATAGGTTTAAGTAAGAAATACATTCGGTGGATAATTTAAATCCTGAATGCCAAGTTTTACTGATGCTTTATAATTAATAAGAAAGTTTATGTTAAAGTTATTTTAATAGTATAATAGAAATTAATGTGGAATGTGGAAACTTGGAAACCCAATGAATTCATTGAAGACAAGGACAAAAACAGAAGCATTAAGTATTGAAGTATAAGATGAAAGAAGTTAAATAAAATTCTTGAGGACCAAGAGAGAAGACCCTTGGATTGGCAGCCTATGTTTAAGATTGATTATAATAGTCAGCTTTGGATGTTAGAATTAGAAGTGACTTTTCTTTTTTGTCTTTGAACATTTCTATATTGTTCTAAATTTTCATATTATTTTAAAATTTAAAAAGCTATTAAAATGTTTTTAATTTGCTTTTATCCTGATCACAAAATTATAAGTATATATGTAGAACAATATAATATTATAAAGAAGTAAATAAATTAGCCATGAACTCATCTCTCCAACATAACTACTCTTAGGGTTTAATGTTTTTCCTCCTGCTGTTTTTCTCTTTTGATGTATTTTTACATGGGTAAGGTATTAATATATTTCATTTTACTCCCTTTTCAGTTTGATTAGCTTTTTCTTAAAATTATTTTTATCAGTCTTCTGTTATTATTTGATTAGCATCTATATAACTTTGTGTCCAAGAAACAAACACATTTATATGGAAACTAAGAGAAGGCACATAAACCATAATTTATGTTTACTATCTCAAAGACCATATGAAAATAAATGTTTCTGTACCAGGCAAATAAATAGGTCAGAGATGAAGAGAACAAGAATCAAAAGTCCTCTGTCTCATGGCTGGAGATAAACTTCTGCCAATTTAGTGAAGAAGATGCTACCACTCTTTTTTTCTTTATTTCTCTTGTACTAAGCAAACATTGAACTCACTAGCCATGATATAATTGTGTAATCCAGAAGGCCAGAGACCAACAACTTAAATATAGATTAATAGATAGCAAAAATTCATTTTTATTAGTAAAATTGTTATACAGTGTTTTATAATTATAATTTATTTTTGATGGAGTTTACTAGTGATTTTGTTAATGATTGGCTTTTGGTATTCCTGTACCACACAGCAGGGGTTAACATTGCAGTAATAATATACATATTCCCAGCTGTTGCATTCCGGCTTGCAAGCACCACGAACAAGCTGACATTCTCTTTTTTTCTCTGCAACTTCTCTTGTTTTTTTCTGTGGAACTAGGAAAAAGTAGCTATGACCATAAGTCCAGATTTAATATCCTTAGATACAGAGATGAATAAACTCTTTAAAATGTAGAGTTAAACCATTTTGTTTCTGAAATCATTCCCAAGCAACTCTATTGAAATTTTTCCCTCTCTCAGCTGGTATAATATACTTATTTATCTAACAATATTGCTTTTGTCACCAGCTTTTTAAATTATCATTTAATAAATAGAACATTTTAAAATATCTAATTTGTGTGTGCTTCCTCAAGAGTAAAGAGAAAAAGACATGGAAGAAATAGCCTACATGTTCTGTGTTCTAAATAATCATCCACCTCCAACCCCTTTTCTCTCTACCCCTAGCAATCATTAGGTTGGCTGTAAAAAGCTTAATTTTGATGGTAGCTACAATAGCAGTTGGTAAAATTGATTTTGAAACAGAAGGCAGTGGGAAGTATCTAAAAAATTATAGTGTCATCACACAAAACAACACAATAAATAAATTTAATTCTACATCTCAGGAAGTTTTTAAAATTATTTTCTCAACTACCAGTTCTACTCATTTCTTCCCCCATGAAAAAATAGAGTAAATTGCCTTATAAGGAGTTCATATGAAATCTCCTAACAATAATTTATTTGTTTTTATTATTTTCAGAGTAAAGCATTTATAAGAACATTTTGCCTTTCACATCTTTTCTGTAATAACAAATATTACCTGATGGACCACAGGACACAGTGAAGAAAAAAGTCAGAAAAATACAAAGTATCTTCATTGCTGATGCAGTTACACTTGAGTAAAGTTGGGACAGATCTCAAAATGTCTCAGAGTTGTGCTAGTCTTTGGTAAAAGAAATATGAGCTCTTGTTTTTATAGCCTTCTTGGCGTGATTACAATTCTGATTAATGCTGCCTTTCCAGATTGAGAGCATATTCATGTAAGTATTGTGAAACAGCAAACAAGTATAGTAGAGAGTTTAGTGCTGCTACAACCTCGGTGAGCCAAACATGAATTCATTTCATTTTTGTAAGTAAACAATGGGGTTAAAGTATTCTTGGTCACTAATTAATTGAAAGCACATAATCAACATCATTTACATTTTTGACTACATGCTTTTTTGAGTATTTATTATGTACCAGGGGCTGTTCTAAGAACTTTATAAGGATTAATTTTCATGACAAATTCTATAACATAGGAACTTCTTAATTTCCAATTGAGAAAACTGTGACGCAGACAGATTATGTAATGGCTCACAAATTATACATGTAGTCATTGGTGGAGTAGAGATTAATTATCAGGTTATATGATGACAGAGCTCATTCTCTCAGCCTCCACCCTCCTCATTCTCTCAACTGTATGTTGGGTTTGCATCATGTGTGGTTATTCTCTGTACACATGGCCTGAACCATACACTGTTTCTGGGATTCAGTTTTTCTAGAAATAGAAAATATTTCTATATCACTGTTTTAATACTGTTATACTAGCAATTATCATAGTTGCACTATAAGGATAATCAGTATCATTATTTGAGTGCCATGTAAGGATGGCTCAGTCATGAAATTATCTTATTGATAGGAGAGAGCAGTGTGTTAAGAATCTAAAGAGCACTAGATTTAGGTAGGGAAAACCAATCTTGGGATCTGGTTCTCAGTTTACCATCTGTATATTTGGAATAAATATTCATCTATCTAAGCCTTAGGATTCTCTTCTTGAAGTCCAGATTGGTAGGACCAAACATATTCAGAGTTTTCATAGCAAGGATCAAGTAGAAAACATGTAAAAAATAAATAAGTAATTGATAAATGAATTTAAACAATTTGGTCCACTTTCATAAATCTAGAGCTGGGTTTTTTAATCCAAAAAGATGTATCCTTACAACTTAATGATCTTATATTATCATTAGATGAGATCGTTATTTGTATTTCTATTTGTATTTAATTTATATTCTAACTCCTTCTGTCATTTAGGGAAAGAAATTAGAAATATATTATGTAATCTGAGTTTAAAAAGCAGCAGTCCAGTCCTCTTGTCTTTTGGGTACTTCATTCCTCACTCAAAAGATACCTATGTATTTATAGCCAGACTATGAAAAATCTATTTTCTCAATATTTTCTCCCTATAAAATGCTAAAAAGAGCCCTTTGAACTGTTGGAGATTTAATAAGACTAATTGTATATAAGCAGAGAAAGATAGCAATGGCAAATTTTAAAAAGCGGGCAGTATCATAGTGATAGCATGTGTAGGAAAATGACCTTGGACAATAGGGCCCATTTTTGCTTGAGTGCTACCATATCCAATTTATCAGTATAAAATAAGCTACTTCTATTGAGCTGGCCCATCAGCTAAACTCATAAACTGCATATTTTCCCCTATCTGTTTAAAGGTGAAGTTGGATAAAATTTTGTCTGAATCACACTGAACAAAGGTAAGGGCCTCACTTCTCCCAGGAAAATACATAAGTAGAATCAAATAAGATGCATAGAAAGCAAGTTAATTGAGTTATTTATTGCTTACAATGTGCATCTTATGGTGTAATTGGTGAGAAATCCAGATTCTATATTTCTATTTACAAAATCATTTTATTTGTTTCTTTTTGTTTTTTAGGGAGAAAGAGACAAAAATAGAGAAAGTTGAGTGAGAATGAGATTGGGGTTGTGATTAAGGGATTGTGATTTTTTTAAGGGAGAAAGACAGAGACAAAGATGAAGAAAGTTGGGTGAGAATGAGATTGGTGTTGTGATTAAGGGAAAAAAGAGGAGGTACAGAGAAAATTTTTAAGAATAGAGAATTGACCTGAAATGTGTGAATTAAATAGTAAGGTGGATGAGCCTTCATATTTCTACTTAATTGAATCAGAATTTAGGAGTTTGAGATTTTTTTTTAAAGTTTTATCTTTCTTCTTACAATGTTAGATAATCATAGGCAGTAATTGTATATAGTAATTGTATAGTTTAGAGCTACAGGGAAGGATTTTTGGAGAGGTAAGTTCTTTGTAAAAGAGAGGGTGGTTAGGCTTTATGGATGTTCAGCTGAGAAATGCCTATGAGGGGGACTTTTCTAGGCCAAGAGGTGGATGTTGGGAATACAAGTAAAGGGTATGATGCTGAGAAGAGAGATGATCAGAAGAATATACCAAATGCAATGCTATTCTCTTACAAGAGTTGCTAATCAAAATTTTGATACTTTCTTTAAGTCAATACCAATAACGTATTGGTTTGTCAGTCAGTCACTGGGTCTCAGCTTCCACATTTTAGGAATAACAGCCTAAAACAACATATGGTTTCTTTGCAGAGAAAAACCATAACGTCGTTCCCATTCTTTGCTCTTCACTACCAGTCACTGGATTATTGCAACTCCTCCCCACTCCCAAACACAAAACACAGTATGTTTCAATGAACGGATGGCCACAAAACTTTAAAGTAAAAAAATCCGTTACGTGACTAATTCTATATAACAGTGACATTGATTGGCAATTTGAGAAATTTTCAAATCTGAAAGAATCATACAACATTTATTTTACAGATGAAGCTAATAAGAATTACCAAGAAAACACAAAATGGCATAGGCGGATGCTAGTAGCTGGATTTTCTGCCACAACTTTTACTTATTTCCAACCCAAAAGCTCTTACATAAGCTCCAGTGCGGAGAGTTCATATATTTAGAATCCATGAGTCTGAAAGACTAAGCTTCTGTCATGCCTGATTCTGCTGTACCTTATAACAACTATTAAATGCTTATTGCCTGCAGGCACTAGTTTATATAATTTACATGTGCTAATATGTTTAAACTCATGAAAGCCCTAAGACATAGGTATAATGTTTAGCCCATTTTCACATACAAAGAAACTGACACAAAGATATTTAAGTTATTTACCCAAAGTCAATCTGCTGGCTGGTAAGTGGTGAAACTGGAATTAAACACATTATATTTTCAGAGCCCACATGCTTAACCATTATTACTACATACCCTAAATCACTTGGGATAGTTGTCTTAGAGTTCCAAGGAAAGTTATATAAAATGGAAATATGTGGTTTCTAAGACAAAAGGAATATTATAATTTATTTGTCCTCTCTCTCTATTCATTTATTTTTAATTTTCAATTATTATGAATACATAACAGTTGTACATATTGATGATGTACATGTGCTACATTCATACAAGCATACCATGTGTGATGATCAAATCAGGGTAATTGGGGTATCCATCGCCTCAACCACTGATCTTTTTTTGTGTGTCAGTAACGTTCCAATTCTACTCTTTTCGTTATTTTGAAATATATGGTAAATTATTGTTAACTATAGTAACTCTATTGTGCTACCAAACACTAGCTGTTATTCCTTCTATCTAACCGTATTTTTGTACTTATTAGTCATTCCTTTATTCCCCACCTCCTTACTGTCCTTTCCAGCATCTGGTTTAACTTTTTTTAAGTTGTCACATATGAGTGAGGATGTGCAATATTTGTCTTTCTGTGGCTTATTCCACTTAACATAATGTCCTCTAGTTCCATCCTTGTTGATGCAAATAACAAAATTTTATTCTTTTTCATTGCTAAGTGGTATTCTATTGCCTCACCTTTTATTTTTACAGCTGAGGGACGCTACTGAAAGTAGAAAGTTTGAAGAGAAACCACTGGTGGGAGTTTCCATTTTTAAGAGAATCTAGAACAACCTTGGAGAATAGTAGCTCCTCAGCTTCCTGTTTATCCCAACAGATACCTTTTCTAATCTGGGTTGAGTCTTCCCTGACACTCCAAGTAATGGAAGGAACTATTGCATGTTCTGTATTTTCACTTAGGACAAGTAAAAAACAATTTCTCATCTGAAACTCTAACCTGACTGGTTGCTCTTTCTCTATACTAAGCCATAAATGGTCATCGAAGGCAATAATATAAACCTTGAATTTTACATCAGCTTTAACAATAAGCACTGTAACGTATGATCTGGTGAAAAAATATCCTTCAGCTTCTGTGAGCTTATGTGTTTCATCCTGACTTTGGTGATAAATTTTACAGCTTATCAAATGCATTTTTTGTTTTATGTTATTAAACATGAATAATTTTTTAAAAGAAGTTACACATGAAAGCATTGATCATGAGTGATTTTCCCACAGTCATACAACACTGTTATTGCAGAATCAAATTTGGCTGCCTAATAATAATAATAATAATAACAACAACAACAATAATAAAACCTTAGTACTATGGGTATGTTTCGGTTATGTCATTCCAGTAATTATCTATTCCAGTGTGAAAGAAGATGTCTGTCTCCCATGATTTTAAAAATATCCTGAAGCTCAGAGCTTTAAATTTGCAGTGTGAAGGGTGGGTGGTAAGAAAGGCGAAGGAAGGATAAAGACATGAAGCTTTAAGTGTACGGATTAATATACGGTGAGAAAGATAATATAAAAGAAAACTATAACAAAGTAGGCAAAGCCCATTGTAGTTTTAACTATTTATACAGTGATTTCAAAAATACTTATTTGAAGTTGTCTCCAGTAACCACTGCTTAGTAGAAATTTAAACAATGCTTTCTAATAAAACTGTACATCATAGGTTATTACTTATTACCTCTTCCTAATGTCTGCATTGGTTAGGCTATCACTGAAGTTGGTAGCTCAGGAAAGATGGCATTCTGTAACTGTTACAATATGATTACATTCTGGTATTATGTACTCAGTAAGTAATATCAAACTAAGGAAATTAATACCATTATAGATTTAAATTTAAATTTAAAAAATAGAATGTTGATTATTCTGGTGCACATTATAATAACAATTATTATTATTATTATTAATTATTTGCCTCTTCTTCCTACTTCTGAGCTTTAAAGTTATAGCTCATAGACTCACAATAGTAATTAGATATTTATTTAATATGTTTTGCATATGATCTACTTTTGTGTGTCAATTCAAATTTTACCCAGATGAAGACCAATTTGCTCATGTAATCCATGTTATTTAAATCTCACTCAACTGCAATCTTTCCTTTCCTTCAGAAGGGGTAAACCTGCACTTGTACCCATGAACTTAAAACAAAAGTTTTTTAACAAAGAAAGTGACCCTTTTGAGAAATTGAATTTCAGAATATTTAATTCAGTTTCCAATCCTAAGGGATCAGAGACTAATTCATAATGTGGTATTATCTATTCCTTTCTCTTTTTGGGGGTGTATAGAAGATAATGAGGGGGAACTTATGCTCAGCTTTCCAAAGTTTAAAAAAGTAATTGTAATTTACTACTTTAAATATGGTTTGTATAAGGGGGAATGATAAGATAAATATACAAAAAGAGCATATAAACTATAGCCACAGGATAATCTTTATAACCATCTTTTCTCTTTTTGTGTTTTTTATTTAGCACAAGGCTTGGTTCTTGCTAGATTCCCAATAGGGAATAATGAATATTTAATTAGCATTAGCTAAATATTGGTTGCTGCTTTAACATTTTACAATTATTATCTTGGACATAACAGCAACCTTATGATTCAGGTACTAGTTTTACTGTCATCATTGTGCAGTGGTGTGTTTGAAACTTAGAGGTGGCCAGGTGTGTTGGCTCACGACGGTAATCCCAACATTTTTGGAGGCCGAGAGAGGTTGCGGTGAGCCAAGATCATGCCACTGCACTCCAGCCTGGGCGACAGAGCGAGACTCCATCTCAAAAAAGAAAGAAAGAAACTTAGAGGCATTCATTTAATTACTTGTTCAAAGTCACTGTACTAGTAATGACCATTGCTGGCATTAGACTCCAAAGCAGTCTGATTCTTGAATCCATATTCTTATTGAACATACTAGAATCAGTGAATTTGTGCATAAATAAATTTCTGAAAGGCAATAATGAGCTTCTATAATGTCTTTATATACCTGTTTATAGCAAAGCTTACAGCTATTTAAACTTTGGTAAACTTTTTAGATGACTGATGAAAACTAAAAATAAATGATGAATTCATGCCTGGAAATGGCAGAGAGATTAATTAAATCAGTGTTTCTTTGAACTTGACAATTTTTAAAATCACTTGAAATGATTAAAAAAATACACACCCTGAGCAACACCCCTGAGTGGTGTCATTATGTTATTCGGGAGGGTGGTCTAGAAAACTGCATTTTAAAATAAATGCCCCCACCTCCATCATTCTGATATTTACCCAAGTCTAATAGCACAGATTTAGTCACACTCTACTTTTGTTGGGCATGAATTCATCTACATCATTTCTTGCACTTAAGTCTCTTCGCTTCCCTTCCTCTAAAATTAAGCGATGCCTGGAATGCAGACTGTGCCATTTTCTTCATCCCACCAAGCTCCAGAGAATGTGAATATAGCATGTGATTGTGGACAGACCACCTGAGTGAGTAAAAAAAGTAAAAGTGTCCTTTTCACTCCTCTCTGGCTGTGTGCATTGGGCAAGGTACATATCCTTTCTAAGCATCAGCTTTCTTGGGGGTACTGGGAATAAAATTAGTCATCTAGAAGAGATGAAGAGTAAATTTTGTAAGGTAAGTAGTTGGTACATTAACTAATGCTTCTTCCCGTTAAATTCTTACCCTCTACATTTGACTCTACTAATAGCTCCAGGAGCCTTACGCGAGAGTACTATCAGAAACTTTCTTCCTTTGATATTTCTTTATGCTTTGTGTGACAGAAAACTACTTATGAAAGAAATTACTTGTATGTGTGTGTGTATACAATAATGTATATTATACTTACAGTTGGAAAAATAAAGCAAAAAAAGAGCAGGAATAAAACAACTAAAATAGTTAAAAATATCTGAAAATGCTTGTCTATATTGTCCACAATCCTTACAGAAATATGTCCCTTGCTGATGCCACATGTGAAGCATAATTTTTCTTCACTTCTCCATAATATGAGAACCTTACATGGTTAAAAATGACCACAAGCCGTATGATATCTGAGAAAATAGCCTCTAATATGAGGTCCTATTAGTAAGAATTTACTTTTAAGAGGTTTTAGCTTAAAGAACAGAGTCTTCAATTGCATGCTTGCGTCACTTTGAAAGTGGTCCACAGACGCTCAGAGATGAAAGAACAAGATTTATTTCCAAGGACCCTTTAATACAATTCCCTACTTATGAGCATCTATACCCTTGATAAGTCACCTTTATCTGGTATCTTTTGACTAAATGAACTGTTTAGAATATAGAATGAGCATTTTCTTTGACATTAGAAAGGTCTGGATTTGAATTTCAGGCATATTTTTACTATATAAGTGATCCTTTTAAAGTCCTATTTCTCATCTATAAAATGGTGATTGTAACATCAAACTGGGTTGTATTGCATATTAAATAAGATTATGCATGAACCTGATAAAAAGGCAGTCATTAATAATTTTTAAAAATACTGAGTTCTTACTCTATGTAGGCACAACTTAACACTCTAGAATAGAGCAGTAAGCAAGAAAGACATGGTCATAGCCATTGTAGGGTTTACCACAAGTGAAATGAGTCACATAATAATCAAGTAAATTAGTTATTTCAGATATAAATTACTCTGCATAAAATTCAACAGTGTGTTAGGAACAAGAGTGATTATCAAGAAAGGCATTATCATAAGTGATCAAAGATAATTTCTACCATCCTAAGAAGAAGGTGTCCAACAAAGAGTGTCTCATGCAAAGAGACCAATTTAAATGTTTCTGAAAGCATAATGTGTGTGAAGAACAAAAATCAGGCCAGTGAGATAATGTTTAGTGAGCAAAGAGGCAAGTTGTAGGGGTGAGGTCAGGGAATGAATCCTACAGGGCATTTCACTCCATGATGAAGTGATGGATTTTATTATAAGTTTGGTGGATGCCATTTGAGTGTTACAAATTCTAGAACCATCAGGAGGGGAGTAGAAGTAGTCAGGAAGGGAGGTAATTTTGGAGACTGCTGCAGTGTTCTATGAGAGAAAAGATGGTAGCTCAGATAAGTTGTTTCTCTGAGCTGATTATCCATTTCTCCCTTTGCTCTTAACTGTCCCCATGGGTTTGTTAGGTTCTCACTGTTAACCTGCCCAAACTTTTGTCTCTCACATCTGACCACAATTAAGGAGCGCCTGTCCCAATGTTCTGACCTATTATCTGATCATTAATCATTGATATGTATCTGGTGTTTCCTCCCATTTTCTGCTCAGCCTTGAGTTGGACTCTCTGTGCCTTCTGAAGGAACAATTCTATAATAGGATACACTGAGCTATGTGGGAGTTTAGAGCCATGGGTTTTTCTTTTATCTCATGATAAATGTGCACTTTAAGGTACATTTGCATCCCCCAACTATGTTACCATCTGACACAGAGGAAGAAACAGAAACTCTCATGGGGAATATTTCTGGTTAGCAAAGAGATGAGTAAAACTAAACAGAAAAATTACGAGAATAAACACTTGAGAAATAAAATAGGAGAGAGAAGAAAAGAGAGGAAAAGATAAGGAGGAAAGAAGAGAGAAAGATTGATTAGTGAAAGGATGCAGTTTTGATGTCACTAAAATAGTGTTTCCTGAACTGTGATGTGCACAAAAATCACCTGGGTTCTTGTTAAAATGCAGATTCCAGTTGAATAAGTCTGGAGCAGGGCAAGGATAAACTTTTTTTTTTTTTTTTTTTTTTTTTTTAACAAACAACCTTGTAGTAAAAATGCTCCTGGTCTGTGAAACACACTTTATGTAGTGAGGCCCTAGAGTACATCATCTAAGCAGGTACTTACACTATCACAGTTGTGCTATTGGTCCTCTCACCAGTACTTATATAGAGAAGATACCCCCAGAATGTAGTGACTAGAATATGTTACAAGTGCATTGTTGCAGTGATAATTATTCTTTCCTTCATCTTCAATGTATGTTTTTGTTATGGTGGAAGTTGGGATGAAAGCAGAAATATGAGCACGAATTTTGGTTATGCAGTTTTTAAAAAACTGACATTCTGCAGTTAGTTTCACTTTCAATCAGTGATGTGAGTAGCAGTTCAGAGAAAAAAAAATCAATTAGGGAAGGATGCAGCTCCCTTAGGCTTTTCCCTCCTGCAAGATACAAAATAAAATGTTTAACAATAATATGTGTTAGAAAAGAGTTACAACCAGTATAAATAAAACTGAGTGATTTAAATTTAGGTTTAGATACCAGTTTAGAGTTAAAAATATAAAATATAAAGAGTTACTATTTTACCCATAATCTTAGGGCTACCAGTCACACCTTACAACCTCTTACAACCTTGATGTTCTCAGTCACAAGTTTGGTAATGTTCTGCTAAATTAATCATTAATTTTTTATCAGCACTACTTCACCAGCCCTATGTTTACTTGGATCATATATAATAATCTGGAAATTACTTCAAGAATACCTTTCTATAGTTTTCAAGAAAACCTTTCTATAGTTTTCAAGAAAAATTCCGATAAATATATTACACTTATTTGAAGAAATATGTACCAAAAAGATGGAAAACATTAGAAATAACAATTTCCTGGTGGGTTGGTGGGCTTTCTTAAAACAGGAAACTGTGAGATTGTATATATAAAGCTCTTTAGAGTTTGAATGAGTTATTCCTTTATAATTATAGTTTACCTGTGTGGTACATAGTTTGATTCACTACATCTTAGAAGGTAATTGAATCTATCGATTATCGAGGAGGAGTATAGCTGAAAAAATTTCACTAGCATGGCTTAAAAAAATTAAGGAGAATCTGTATGCTATCATTCAAGGCTTGGTAGTTTTCAAGACTTTTAAGTTTCATAATGATTTCCTGGCAGTTCACCCTGAATCTCTAGTTTTCATTTAGACAACTTCATTCACTGTTTTCAAAGTATCTCCCCAGCTTTCATATTTATTTGTAGAAATATAATAAAACAATGTGAGTGAAAGTTATTGAACAATTTATCTTTCACCCATGGACATTCTACTTTTGGACACCCAGCCCACAGGTCTCCCATGTCCCCTGCAGAGTCTGCTGTGGCTTTTGTGTTCTGCTTGATGGCCATTATGTTCTCTTTTGAAGTGGCTAGTAAGTCATCGCCACCTTGTGACTTCGCTCAAACTTTGTGGTTTGCTCTTGGCTCTGAGGTTCACTGCTATTTTAATGATTTTGCACTTGTTACCTCATAATGCGGATCACTCCTGCTCTGTGCTTCTGTTGCTGTCATTGCTTCTCTAGCTGAAATCTAGGCCCCTCTCTCCTGAACAATTTGATAACTCATTTTTCATGGTCCTCAGATGGCATATCAAACATACACTCTTCTTTTTATACACATCTCTAGTGTGACAGCTATAATCTTTCATGTCACTATGCCAAACAATGTTTCCTTCCAATCCCCAGTTTTGCATGGAACTACATGACTATGGCTCTACAGCTCTTTCAGAGGTTGGTTGTATGTTCTCTGCTTCCCTTCTTACTCTTATCACTCTAGCTTTGCTTTCTTCTTTTGCCCAATATGTATAGCTGTCTTATTCTAGTGACCCTAGCTACATAATTTTAACTATTTTAAAATTTAATTCTACTTAAAACTTCAATGCATTCATAGCAGTAAGAACTCTAACTTATCTCTCTCTGCCACATTATCAGAATTGAAAATCTCTGAAGATTTTTTTTTGGGAACTATAATTTTGCCCACTGAAACAAAGTCTCAAGCATGGTGTTGGAAGGAAACTTAAAATCTATCTATCATCTATCTATCTATCTATCATCTATCTATCTATCTATCATCTATCTTATCTATCTATTTATCTATCTATTTATCTATCTATCTATCTAATCTACCTAAGACATACATTTAAAACAATACTAAAAGAGAAAAGAAAGATCTAAATTTCCTTTCTGCCTACTACATCAACAGGAAGCCAAAGCAATAAAATCAATATTCTTTCCTGAGTCTGCTTTTTTTGATAACTGAGTCATCCTTTCCATAATTTGCAAATAAAATTTGAAAGATTATATGCTTTGCCCTTTGAACTAATGTATTTCACCACTTGAGCATATGATGCATTCTGTTGATTGATCATATTGTAGGTGGCAACTGAATACAGCATCTGATATGTGTAGCCTATCTGCCAACACACACACACACACACACACACACACAAACACACACACACACACACACATTGAGAAATAAATCATCAAAAATATTTCTCTGTTCTGGTCAAAATTATCATTTGCAAGTAAGAGAAAACAACTCAATATAGCTCAGGAAAAAAAATATTTTATTTCAGGGTTAAAAACAAGTCCGATGCAAATTTAGCAAGCAGATTATGCAAATTCAGCAGGCAGATTTGGGGAAGAGGGAGCTGGAATGATGTACATGTGAATCATCTCAGTTGCTTTCTTTTCCTGTCTGCTCTTCTTCTGCTGACTCATCTGTTCCATTATCATCAGTCTCAGAACTAGTTCCCTTACATCCTTAGTGCACATGTAGCACCATCACATCATCCCATCATCACATCATTGAACATGATTTGACATCAACTTTCAACTCATGTTCAACACTGATTACAGTATCCCCTTTTCCTTTGAAATGTAAAGTATACAGATCACACATCTTTAATCAAGTAAGATGTACATTAAGTAAATAAAATAAGTGCATTAAGTAAATAAAAATTATTTCTGGTGACAAATAGGTGAATAAAATCAGAATGAAAATAAATATTGCCACTTACATATATTAAGTAATTGTGCCAGGCATGTATTATAAATTTGGAAATTAGTTGTTGCTACTTCCATTTTATGTATAGGAAACCAAAACATAGACAAGTTAAGTAACTTGCTCAAGGTTACACGACTCATAAGAATAGGTCCCAGCTAGCCCACGGGCCATCAGACTCCACGCAGTGTGACATCAATGCCCATATTCCAAACATTGCCTACTGTATTGCTATTCTGTAGCAATACAGCTAAAGCAAGACAATGTTAATAAAAAAGTGAACACTTACAGGTGAAATAGTAGAAGAAGAAAAGCCATATGAGACAAAGACTAATCATGCCTGGCAGATAATTTAAGGGGAAAAACCATTTCCTAAGTAGAAATGTATGCATGTTTATGTAAATGCTAGACCTACCTGGTAACAGTAAATTCATTTTGGATATGAAAGCATCAGGACATCATTTTCATTTTATTTAGCATTTAATCCCCTTCTCTTCTAACTTCAGCTCTTCTTACTCTATTCTCACTGAGAAAACTTTTTATAACTTGGCTTCCCATGTAATTCACCTACAAGGAAAAGATATATATTTTAAGCAAACACAAATGATTAATATGTCTAAGAATATAACTTACTATAGTTATGAAATTGGCATCCTGAATTAAATAATTTAGGCTCATATTGCCAATGAGTTTCCTAAATCTGATACATGTTATGATACTGAGAAAATAGACTTTTTGGCAAAGTAGAAATTGAATTGGAATTACATAAGATAATAATTGCATTTTAAGAATGTCATGGGATAAATGTGCAGGCTTTCGTGACAATAGCTCTAGCTTAGCAACCAAAGGAAAAGCATTACTGAAGTATTTAGTGTGGGCCTGCATATTTTCTTTGTGGCAGTGAAGCACTTTTATTACTGTGCAGCCTCTCAGAGCAAGGAAAGGGGAAAAGTGAAGATAAAAATAGAGAGAGGTTCAAAAATTTACACTTGCCAAATTATGACCTGAACCTAGAGAGTCTTGTATATTTATAGGGGTGTGTGTGTGTGTGTGTGTGTGTGTCTGTCTGTCTGTCTGTCTTATGAGAGAAAGGGTAGAAGTGTCTGCTTTCTATCATCCTAAACCCTTATTATGACAATGGGAATGTTAGTATTTTGCCTGCAATAATTTGTGTGGGGGGATTGTGGTGATGCTGGTATTGCAACATTTAGAGCACCTAATTTACTCTCTTCTTTACCTTGTTGCTCTTCTTATGGTGAGCGTGTGAAATTAGTTTAATTTGGCCTAAGGCTGCTCCATATGTTGAGTCCCCATATAGTGAACTGCTACATAACTTTGTACGTAAACCAACCAAAAGCGACCTTGAGTATAACAAATAGCTGATTTTTCAGCCAATCACAACCAGACAAGTTTCAGCCAGTTATAGGCAGCCAAGTCATCACATTATGCCCAAATAAGGCAGATGCCTTATCACACTATGCCCAAATAGGTAATTTCTGTACTTCGATTATTTTTGTCTGGCCTCTAAAACTCAATACTCATGCTGTTGGGGTGGAGCTCTCTACAACTCCAGTGGTTCAGGGTGCTGCCCAATTCATGAATTATTATTTCCTTAAATAAATTCTACTATATTTAATTTGACTGAAGTTTTTCTTTTTAATGGTTTAGTATCAAAAGAGGGATTCAAAGAAGACCTCTGGTGACCCCAGGAGCACTGAGTGACCAAGCAAAGGTGATTCCCAGGATCGATTGTGCCTATTGTTCTCTTGGAGCAACTAGAGGTTGTCAGTGAGTTCCCTGTAAGATTTGAACTCTACAAATTTGTGTTTTGAATTATTGAAGTTTATTTGAGCAATCATTTTAATGAACTGGGTCCAAGATTGGATTGGACCTGATAACTAGCTGAAATGGATCCAGTTAGAAGCCTCAGATAGGTAATTGAAAATAAGTTTCTTTAAATCTAAGTTTAGGATACCAGGAGCCTGGGACTTTATTTTCTAGGGTAACAGCTAATTTGAGATACAAAAATTTATGATCCCAGAACCTGTGTGGTTTTGTAAAAATGGATTAACACCTTACTAAGGGCAATTTGGGATTACAGTGTCCAGAGTGTGGAACTTAAAAGAAATTATTCATTTGTAAGGCACATTAGAAAAGAAAGAATCTAAAATGTCAAAAAAAGCAATGAGATACATTCTCTAATTGATGTTCAAAGGCCTCTAAAATATTTTAAAAATCAAAGATTGACCCTTAAGAATATAGGTTTTGTTTTGTTTTTTGAGATGGAGTCTTACTCTGTCACCTGGGATGGAGTGCAGTGGCATGATCTCGGCTCACTGCAACCTGTGCCTCCCGGGTTCAAGTGATTCTGCTGCCTCAGCCCCCCGAGTAGCTGGGACTACAAACCCCCGCCACCATGCTCCGCTAATTTTTGTATTTTTAGTACAGACAAGGTTTCACCATATTGGCCAGGCTGGTCCCAAACTCCTAACCTTGTGATCCGCCCACCTTGGCCTCCCAAAGTGCTGGGATTACAGGCATGAGCCACTGTGCCTGCTCAAGAATATAAATTTTTAAAATCTTAAAAATATTTTCCACAAACAGTAGTCAAAAGCTTTAACCATCAGGGTAAGTAATCTTGCTTCATTGGCATGGCCAGAAAAAAAATTTAGCTCTAGATATTCTTTAATGCATTAGTGAGCTTTGTGTCATTATGCCTGTCACATGGCTAAAATATTTAAATAAAATCTATAAGATCTGTTTGAGTTTATATGTTTACATATGTCTGTATTATGTTATGTGTATGTGATATTTCCCTATACTCCTCATGGTATTGCCAAAATTAAATTGTAAAATTTTTTATTTAATAGGCTTAAAGAAAAAGAAACACTTATGTAAAATATTTTTTACACACTTAGAAAGATAGAAAGTAACCTACAATGTTTTTCAGGTTCATGTTATCTGGCATAAATTTCAGTAAATAAAAGCTAGTAAAAGTGTGCTAGCTTGATTAAAACAGGAATGCCTTCAGAGTTGTTGGCATTAAATATAATACACATGTACAATTTTCTAGGTTTATTAGTAAAATAATTTTATATTACCTTTACATTTTAAAATTTGTCAGTAAGAAAAAATAACTCCAACTGATGGAAAGCTAGCTATTTAATATTTCACCATCTCGAGGATTCCAAGTATAATTCTTAAAAACAAGTGAACTAAATAGATGCATGTAAGATAAAATTCCTATTTGAAAGACATCCTTCTTATACCAGAAGGTTTTAATATTCTTATTATGAAGAATGGAAAGTTCTGCATAATAAGTCTGAGTAAATAAAAATTTAATTCTCACTTCTTGCCAAAAAAACTACGAGGATAGAGATAAAATTTTTCCTCCTATACAGTTTCTTACTACAGATAAATTAAAGATAGGTGGGACTATTAGTAAACATAGTTTGTGCCACACTGAAAAATTATATTATGAAAAAGCACATGATCCTAGAAATTATAATTCATAGATTTGAAAGTCTACTCTGTAGATGTTAGTGTGACATATAGTTTACAATTGCTTGCTTCCTAGTGTTTGCTAGAAATTAAGGTCATTAAAGACTAAGAATTCTAATGAATATATGTAAATAATGTTGTTAGAAATGAAAAGGGAAACAACTTTATATGCAAGTATATGAGAAAAGCAAGATGTGCTTTTGGCAAGCAAAGCTATAAGGTATGGGAAAGTGTTTGGTTGTGTTAAGGAAAAAAAAGTAATTTTTATCGTAAAATACAACTGGTTGTTCCAATGAAAAAGAAAAAGTATAAAACTAAACTGAATAGACATAAGCAAGTTGTAGAAAATTTGTAGAACATGAATTTTGGAAAATAAATTTTATATGTGAACAAGCTAAGATTAGAAGAGAACTATTCATAAGTCTTTTCTAAAATTGAGCATTAATATCAAAAGTACACTAATATAAAAATAGAATTTGATTCTCTGTGAAAAAACACAATTTTATTGGAATATTGGTCTGCTTTTAATATAAAATTGTAAAAGGTTATATTTATTACCTTTTTATGTAATTGGCCTAGAAAAAAAATTCAATATTTATCAAGATGATCTGCTATACTTCATGTTATCTTTTTTTCTTTTTCTTTTTCTTTTACTTTAAGTTCCGGGATATATGTGCAGAATGTGCAGGTTTGTTATGTAGGTATACATGTGCCATAGTGGTTTGCTGCACCTATCAACCCAACATCTAGGTTTTAAGCCCCGCATGCATGAGGTATTTGTCCTCATGCTATCCCTCCCCTTGCCCCCTACGCCCCAACAGACCCCGGTGTGCGAAGTTCCCCTCCCTGTGTCCATGTGTTCTCATTGTTCAACTCCCACTTATGAATGAGAACATACAGTGTTTGGTTTTCTGTTCCTGTGTCAGTTTGCTGAGAATGATGGTTTCCAGCTTCATCCACGTCCCTGCAAAGGACATTAACTCATTCTTTTTTACGGCTGCAGCTTCATGTTATCTTTTTCAGGCTCCTGATTACTTAAGAAAACTGAGCCTTGTCTATTAAAAGATCTAAGATTTTTCTACGACCATGTAAATTTTCATTTTTGCCTTCGAAGTCTCTAACTCTTTCTCTTGTTAACTGAATGATTATTTTTCAGAGTAAACTGTGATTCTATTTTAATCAAGTCCTTTAAATCTTTTGACATTTTTGACTTTCCAAAATCAAATACTCAATTAACATCTTTGACTTTGAACTAACTTTGGGAGGTTCCAGTGGGCCACTGGAATACCACAAAAGTTTCTTCTCTCTTTCAGACAGTTGACAAAGTAGGCTTATTTAGCATGTTAAATTGCATGGAAAGCATTGTGAAATAATAATTGATACCGAACCTATATTGAGTTAAATTGTATAGATATGTTATTAATATGTGCTTCATAAATTGGATGAAATTATTAGAAATCTGAAAGTTTTGGTATAATGCTACCAGTGACAATCATAATTATTATCTTAGAATATTGTATGTTACAGAAACAATTGAATTTCCTTGTCCATTGTGTTTTAGTAAACTCTCATCAGATCTTTAACCATGGAAATTTTAAATATTGTCATTCACAGAGAGCTAATTACTTTATTCTGGTACTTTCCTGAAAGTTTTTGCAAGTAACTATAAACCTAAAAGTGTTTCATCTCTGAGAAGATTCTATAAAAGTCTCTAAC
The DNA here is from genome assembly GCF_028858775.2 of Pan troglodytes. Lineage (NCBI taxonomy): Eukaryota > Metazoa > Chordata > Mammalia > Primates > Hominidae > Pan > Pan troglodytes. The sequence goes on from NC_072403.2 coordinate 55,841,937, forward strand.
AAGTGTATGTTTCTGATAACCTTACTTTCTGATAATTGGTCAAGGTAAGAATTTCCAGAACTTTAATGAAAAAATGAATTCGTTTATAAAACTGTCAACATCAAGCAAAACAAGAATTCATTAAATACCAAGAACATGCTTTGCCATGGTTTTATGCCAAGTAAGCTGGTACTGAAACTGTTAAGATATGCAAGTTAAATAAACTCTGTAAGATTAACCCAAGTTAATTTACTTATGATAACCTAGTCAATAAACAGTGTTTTGCACCTGAATTGGAGAACAAACCTGTCATTTCAAAGAATGTAAATTCAATGTTAAGCATGGACTCATGGAGAATCTGGATGGCTGCCTGGTCCTTCCCAAGTTCTTTAATATCATTAAAATTTTTATAGACTCTGACTCATTATGGAAGAGATAAAATGATTCAAATTATAAAAAAAATTGGTAAAGTTACTGTTTAAAATGGATAAAATAATTTATAACCAATGTTTGGTTTGTCAAACTCATAATCCTAGTAAGACAATAAAAACCTCAAGTGGTATGTTTCTGGTGCATGGTGGATTATTTAGACACTTACAGATGTATTTCATTCTATTTCCACTTTCAGTGCTGGTTCTCTGGTTATGTAGAAGCTTTCCCATACAGAAAGACTGATGCTATAACAGTAAATAAAAGGTCATTAGAAAATATGTTGATAGTTAACATTTCTTGCTGTAGTTGGATAAATATGTTTGATGTGATCGAAACTCAATTGTAAGAAAGGAACAAACAAGATACTTGCTTAAAACAAATAGACTACTCTTCTGACTCATTTTTTTGACATATTTTAATTGATTTGGTTCATGAGAGCTCCTATGAAGAAGTGCACTTTAACCTCTTGGTATTATCTTCCTGATAGCCATCATAATAGTCTCCCTGACAGGCCATATTCTCTCACAAGTCATAAGTGCTAATATGCAGCCATCTGTTGTGTGTCAAATGGTCTCACTGCATTTAAAATAAGAAAAACATAAGGAGAACATAAAGAATCATTCAACTACCCCAATGTCATTAATTGTGAATTTCATACTGAGAACAAACAAGTCCATTCTGATGGTGACAGAGAGTGATGCCAACGCCCAAATTTTTGGTTATTCTTCTAAAATTGAGAGGCTGATCAAAAGGGGAGAATTGTCATTTAAACTTACCTGGAGCCTGCCTCTGTACCTTAAGTCCCTACATAGTGAACTGAAACCTACCTTAGTATATAAACAAACCAAAAATAACATAAGGATTATAAAAAAACAGTCAAGTTATAGCCAATCACAATCAGCCAGGCTGCAGTCAATCACAGGCATCTAACTCATCACACCATGCCCAAATAAGGCAGATGCCTAGTTGTAGCCAATCAGGTGATTTCTCTACTTTGCTTCGGTTTCAGTCTATGCAAACTTGCTGCTCACACTGCTGGGTAGAGCTTTCTGCACCTCTACGTGTTCAGGGTGCTACCTGATTCATGAATTCTTTTTTGCTCAAATGAACTCTGCTAAATTTAATTTCTCTATTATTTTTCTTTTAACAGGTTCAAATTCCTAAGCTAGATAACATAGAAGTAAGCTTGTAGAGTTTTTCCTTAGAAGGGATTTTAAAAATGGAATTGCAATTCTGGAAAAGTGAAACTGGAGATACAGTGAAATGATCAGTGATTGCTAACGGTTTAGGGGAGACAGGGATAAAGGCTAAGCACAAGAGACTTTAGGGCTGTAAAAGCATTCTGTGTGATACTTTAATGGTGGATACGTGTCATTATACATTTGTCCAAATCCAAAGAATGCACAACACCAAAACTGCACTCTAATATAAACTATAAACTTTGGTTGAGAATGATGTGCCAATATAGGTTCATCAATTGCAACAAATATACCTCTCTGTCAGGAGATTGCGATAGCAGGGAGCGTATGCCTACATGGGGGAAAGGTGTATATGGAAACACTCTGTATTTTCCAATCAAGTTTGCTGTGAACATAAAACTGCTCTGAAAATAACATATATATTTAAAAAAAGAAATAGCAAATAAATATTCCTTGAAATAATTTACAGTTGCAATAGTGTTTTATTTCAGCTTTTTATTTTAAAAATGAGAAAACTATAAAGCCCAGAGAAGTTAAAAAAATTCCAATTTACCATTATTAAATTATTAACAATAGAGAGGTGAAGCAAGATGGCAGAACAAAGGGTTCCATCCATTGTTCCCCCAGCAAGGACACCAATTTAACAACTATCTAACCAGAAAAAAACACCATTAAAACCAAAAATCAACTGAGCACTTATAGTACCTAGTTTAAACTTTATATTGCTTAAAGAGGCACCAAAGAAATTAAAAAAAACAGTCTTGAATTGCCATCACCACACCTCCCCACACCTAGCAGTGGCATCATGGTGTGGAGAGCATCTCTGGGCACTGCAGGAGGGAGAACACAGCAATTGTGAGGCATTAAGCTCAGTGCTATCTTGCTAGAGCACATAGGAAAACCGGCCCAAACTCAGCTGATGACCACCCACGGAGGGAGCATTTCAACCAGCCATAGCCGGGGAGGAATTGCTGATCCCAGCAGTCAGAACTTGAGTTCCCAGAAACCTCAACACCAAGAGCTACAGTGCTATGTGCCTCCAAATGAAATGGAAAGGCAGTGTAGACTATATAGACTGCAACTCTTGGGTGAGTCCTAGTGCTGAACTAGAACCTGAGACAGTGGACTAGGGGATGAAGGTGGGGTGTGTAACATACTGAGACATCAGCTAGGGCAGCTAAGGAAGGGCTGGCATTACCCCTTTCTTAAACTCAGGCTACACAGCTCATGGCTCCAAAAGAGACACTTTCCTTCTGCTTCAGGATAGGAGAGTAAAGAATGGGGAGGACTTTCTCTTGCATCTTGGATACCAGCCCAGACAGAGCAAGATAGGGCACCAATCAGAGTCACAAAGTCCCAATTCTAGGCTCTCGTTCCCGAAAGACATTTCTAGACATACCCTGGGCCAGAAGGGAATTTGCTGCCTTGAAGGAAAAGACCCAGTCATGACAACATTCATCGCCTGCTAACTGAAGAGCCCTTGGGCCTTGAGTAATCAGCAGTGATACCCAGGTCCTACATCAAGGGCCTTGGATGAGCCTCTGACACTTGCTGGCTTCAGGTGAGACTCAGCGTATTACTAGCTGTGGTGACTATGGGGCAAAACTCCTTCTGCTTGAGAAAAGCAGAGGGAAAAGTAAAGGAGACTTTGTCTTGCACCTTGGGTACCAGCATGCCCACAGTGGGGTAGAACAATAAGCAGGCTCCTAGAGTCCCTGATTCCAGGACTTGACTCTTGAATAGGATTTCTAATCCTGGCCTGGGCTAGAGCGGAACCCATTGCCGGGAAGTCCCAGGCCAGGTAGCATTCCCAACGAGCTGACTTAAGAGCCCTTGGGCCTTAAGGGAACTTCAGGTGTTGTCTGGCAGTACTCCTTATGGCCTGGGTTGGCAATGGCTATGAAGTGAGGCTCCTTTGCCTTTGAAAGGGGAGGGAAGACTGAGAAGAACGGTATATTGTGGTTTGAGTGTCGGCTAAGCTGCAGTACAATAGAACACCACATCAAATTCTAAGGTTTTAAACTCCGGTCCTTCACTCCTGGATGACGCCTTTGGACACGTTAGGGCCTGGGGAAACTTGACACCCTGAAGGGAAGGACATAGGCCTGGGTGGCTTCACCACTGGCTGATTTTAGAGCCATAGGGCCTTGAGCAAACATAAGCAGTAGCCAGGGACTGGTTATGGCAGGCCTTGGGCTACACCTAGCGTTGTACCTACTTTAGGTCTGACCAGCACAGTCATAGTGGTGGGTGGTGGGCACAGAGGTCCTTGAGTCACTCCATTCACAGCTTTAGGTAGCTTAGAACAGATGGAGAGACTCTGGTTTTTTTTTGTTTTTGTTTGTTTGTTTGTTTTTGAGATGGAGTCTCGCTGTGTCGCCTAGGCTGGAGTGCAATGGCACGATCTCAGCTCACTGCAACCTCTGCCCCCAAAGATCAAGCGATTCTTGTGATTCAGCCTCCTGAGTAGCTGGAATTACAGGTGCCCACCACTATGCCCAGCTAATTTTTGTATTTTTAGTAGAGACGGGGCTTCACCATGTTGGGCAGGCTGGTCTAGAACTCCTGACCTCAGGTGATCCATCTGCCTCGGCCTCCCAAATTGCTAGGATTACAGGCGTGAGCCACCACACCTGGCCTAGACTGTTTTGGGGGGAGAAAGTAAGAGAAGAGAATAAGAGTCTCTGCTGGATAATCCAGAGAATTCTCAAGGATCTTGTCCAAGACCACCAAGGCGGTATCTCTATGCGTCTACAAAAACCACAGCATTACTGGGCTTGGGGTGACCCCTAAAGGAGATATATCTTAGATCACAACACCCAAGTCCTTTCAAATATCTGGAAAGCCTTTCCAAGAAGGATGGGTACAAATAAGACCAGACAGTGAAGACTACAATAAATACCTAAGTCTTCCATATTCAGATGATGAAGAATATGTACTATCATCAACACCAGGAAAAAATGACCTCACCAATTGAACTAAATAAGGCACCAGGGACCATTTCTAGAGAAACAGAGATATGTGACCTTTCAGATAGAGCATTCAAAATAGCTGTGTTGAGGAAACAAATAAATTCAAGGTAACACAGAGAAGGAATTCAGAATTCTATTAGATAAATTTAACAAAGAGATTGAAATAATTAAAAAGTATCAGGCAGTAATTCTGGAGCTGAAAAAATGCAATTGGCATACTGAAGAATGCAACAGAGTCCTTTAACAGAAGAATTAATCAAGCAGAAGAAAGAATTAGTGAGTTTGAAGACAGGCTGTTTGAAAATACAGTGACAGAGGAGACAAAAAAAAAAGACAAAAAACAATGAAGCACACCTACATTATCTAGAAGATAGATTCAAAAGGGTAAATCTAAGGGTTATTGGCCTTAAAAAGGAGGCAGCAAAATAGATAGGGGTAGAAAGTTTATTCAAAGGGATAGCAGAGAACTTCCGAAACCTAGAGAAAGTTATCAATATCCAAGCAGAAGAAGGTAACAGAACAATAAGCAGATTTAACCAAAAGAGGACTGCCTCAAACCACTTAAAAATTAATCTCCTAAAGATCAAGGATAAAGAATTTTAAAAGCAGCAAGAGAAAACAAATAACATACAACAGTGTGTCAATACATCTGGTAGCAGACTTTGCAGTGGAAACCTTACAGATCAAGAGAGAGTGGCATGGTATATTTAAAATGCTTAAGGAAAAAATGTTTATTCTAGAATAGTATATCTGGCAAAAATATCTTTCAAACATGAAAGAGAATTAAAGTCTTTCCTAGATAAACAAAAACTGTGTGATTTCATAAATACCAGACTTGTCCTACAGGAAATGCTAAAGAGAACACTTCATCAGAAAGAAAAAGACATTAATGAGCAATAAGTAATCACCTGAAGGTATAAAACTCATGGGTAACAGTAAATACACGGAAAAACACAGAATATCATAACACTGTAACTGTTGTGTTTAAGCTCCTCAACCTAAGTAGAAAGACTAAATGATGAACCAATCAAAAATAATAACTCCAACTGTACTTTTTAAGACACAGACAGTACAATAACACACAAATAGAAACAGCAAACAGTTAAAAAGCAGGGGACAGAGTTAAGACATGGAGTTTTTATTAGTTTTTGTTTTTTGGCATGTCTGTTTATGCAGACACTATTAAGTGGTTATCAGGTTAAAATAATGGGTTATAATATTTGCAAGCCTCATGCTAATCTGAAGCCAAAAAGTATACAACGGAGACACAAAAAAATAAAAAGCAGGAACTTAATCATATCACCATAGAAAATCACCTTCTCTGAAGGAAGATAGGAAGGAAAGAAAAGGACAAGAAGACCACAAAACTATCAGAAAACAATATTACAGGAGTTAAGTCCTTACTTGTCAATAATAATATTGAACATAAGTGAACTAAACTTTCTAATCCAAAGACATATACTGGATAGAATGGAAGAAAGTACACGACCCATTGATCTCCTGCCTGCAAGAAACACATGTCAGCTATAAATACACATTTAGATTAAAAATAAAGGAATGAAAAAATATATTCCACGACAATGGAAACCAAAACAAGAATGGGAGTAGCTATACTTATATGAGACAAAATAGATTTCAAGAAAAAAACTGTAAGAAGAGACGGGCAAGGTCACTATACAATAATAATGGTGTCAATTCAGCAAGGGGGCATAACAATTTTAAATATCTATGCACCCCAAACCGGAGCACCTAGATATATAAAGAAAATATTATTAGAGCTAAAGAGAGAGAGACAGGTCCCAATACAATAATAGCTGGAGACTTCAACACCTCACTTCCAGCATTGGACAGATCTTCCCAGACAGAAAATCAACAAAGAAATGTCAGACCCAATCTGCACTATAGACCAAATGGTTCTAATAGATATTTACAGAACATTTTATCCAGTGGCGGCAGAATACACATTCTTTACATAAGCACATGGATCATTCTCAAGGATAGGCCATATATTAGGTCACAAAACAAGTCTTAAAAAAATCAAAATACTGTCAAGCATTTTCTCTGACTACAGTGGAATAAAACAAGAAATTAATAACAGGAATTTTACAAGCTATAAAAATACATGGAAATTAAATGATATACTCCTGAATTACCAGTGGGTCAATGAAAAAATTAAGGAGAAAATTGAAAAATTTCTTGAGACAAATGAACCCCCATTTCTTGGGTTCAAGCGATTCTCCTACCTCAGCCTCCTGTGTAGCTGGGATTACAGCCACACGCCATGTCACCCAGATAATTTTTGTATTTTTAGTAGAGACGGGGTTTCTACTAAACCATGTTGGCCAGGCTTGTCTGAAACTCCTGACCTCAGGTGATCCGACCACCTCGGCCTCCCAAAGTGCTGGGATTACAGGCATGAGCCACTGCGCCTGGCCAAGGGTTCAACTTTTAACATTTTTGTTGTCATAGAGCAAGAATTCTAAGACAATGTCGTCCCCTAATTAAATCCTGAAGCTAGAATAATAAGATAAATTTCCTAAAGGAAGAAGTGTACCATGGACATGGCACTAGATAACTTTTTAGACATATAACAGGCAATTAAATTTGTATCTAGCTCTAGTAAAAAGGAATCTTTTTACTTTTTTCATGTAAGGGAACAGAAGCAAAAATGATACTCATTCACCTTTCCATACATGAGAACCTTCCCCTTTATGGGAAAAGAGAAAGTTTAACTTTTATGTAAAATATGCAGCTTTCTCTTTGCATTACGTTACATAATTTCCTATAAATTCCTTTATTTTCATATTATTTGTTTGTGGGCAGAGAGAAATAGAATGTAGATTAAGTCAAAGAAGAAGTCCTTAATTGTTAGTGGTGCAATGGAAATATAAAGAATATATTTATATTCTTAAATATAAAGAATAATTGTAGCTTCAGAGTTCCATCTCTGTACTGTATTTTCATTTTGTATTTTTTTGTTCTCTCAATTAAATGGATAGTTGCATAATAAATACATCTGAGAAATGAAAGTACCATGAGAAATGACTGAGGTCAGTGTCTTCAGGCAAATTTTACAATGGAAGGGATGCTTAAAATTAGGAACTGTTTTTTATTTATTTTTATATCTTGCAAAGGATTCAACACTTTGTTTTGGGTATCTTTAATTACAGGCATGAAGGAAGCTTTAATACAGGAATCATAGACTTCAAAATCTAAGGTTAAATAAAATGTCTGTGATTCCCTCGCTGCAAACTTCACTGAGCTCCTTTACTCAGTGTTGGAGAATTTTTCATCAAAAAAGAAACATTTTAAATTGAAAATCTCTAAACGAGTTAATCATTTTTTTTTCCATAGGATGTAGTAATTTTAGCAAATTGAGATGAAAAATGATGGAAATGTCATTCAATCTCATTTAATGATTTTATGAACTAAACTTCTTAAACTATTTAGAAGCTGTCCAAGCACTTCTATGAGGGGACATATGTTCCTTATTGCTTTTTTTAAATTGCTAACTGTAGGCCCAAGGCCTTCACATTACTTGTCAGCTCTCTGGCTGCATGAGGCAACATGATGTAAGGAAAGCATATTTGAGTTTCAGCAATCATTCCCATACATCAGCATACATCAGAATCACTTGAAGGATTTGTTAAAACACAGAGTGCTGTGTCCTACCTGTACAGTTTCAATTTATTCTATATATCTGGGGTGAGGCCTGAGACTATACATTTTTAAGTTCTCAGGGGATGCTGATGTTGCTGGTCAATGGATAATAATTTGGAGACCGCTAAGTTAATGTGTTCCTGTCCTAACCAAGGCCCAGAAATTTTTTAACATTCGAAAATTTCATTACAGTTTCTGAGACTAAGGTTCCTCAGTTGTAGAAGAAGGCTACACAATGCTACCAGGGTTTGTTTCTAACATTCTCTAAATCTATTGTTTTAGGTATTTGAGCTAACGTATTTATTTTCATTACAAATAAAATAATGCCTAGGTGATACATTTGGTTACAGTGCAAAATGTAGATAAATTCAATTTGTCTATTTAAAATTTAGAATTATTTTATGTGGTGAGGTTCTTTAAAGGACAAAAAGGATTGTGTAATTTTCCTCAATATGCCAAAACTTTGTTTTAGATAACTCAGATTCAAAAAAGAAAAATATTGAAGATATATTAACTTACAAAAGTGGAAATGGAAATGGAAAATGAATGAAGGTATTTTATGTTTAATTTGTAATCCATTATTTAAGTTATTTTTTGAAAGAGTGAACAAGTTTTCCATTACAAAGCAAGTCATTGTGCAAAGGGCATGTACTCTAGGTCAAAAGATATGTGTTGCAAAATAAGTCGTGCCATTTCTTAACTATGAATAAGTAATATTAGGAGTCAAAAACTGTATGGAACAATGAAATTAAAAGATAAAAATACAAAATATAAACTTTATTTATCAACAAAATCTCCATCAAGTGTAAGCCACTTTTGTAAGCACTGATACCAGCCATTTAGTCCATCCCTAAAGAACTAAGAATTCTGGGAATTTAACCGTATCAATGCAGTCCTTTTTATATTATTGACTGAAGAAAAATGAGTGCCTTTAAGGATTTTCCACGATTTGGAAACAAACCCCAAAAAAGGAGAAGGACGAAAATCAGTACTATGGGTGGATGCCTACTAATTCCTCATTAAAACTATCTCTAAATTGCTCTTGCTTAATGAGAGGAATGAGCAGGAGCATTGTCATAGTGCAGAAGAAGTCTCTGGTGAAGTTTTCCCAGGCATTTTTCTTTGGCTATGTTTCTCAAAACACTGATATAATAAGCATGTTATTGTCATTGGCTCTCCAGAAAGTCAATAACCAAAATGCCTTGAGCACCCCAAAGAACTGTTGCCATGACCTTTGTTTCTGACCAGTTCACTTTTGCATTGACTAGGCCATTTCCACCTTTTGGTAGCCATTGCTTTGATTGTACTGGTAAAACTGGTAAAAATAACCTCATGTTATAACTTGTCAAAAAATGCACTGGAGTCTTGATCCTACTTGCTTAAAATTTCATTGAAAATTCTGCTCTTGACTGCAGCTGCTCTGGATGCAACCTTTTTTTTTTTTTTTTTTTTTTTTTTTTGAGACAGAGTCCCACTCTGTCACCCAGGCTGGAGTGCAGAGGTGCAATGTCGACTCACTGCAACCTCTGCCTCCCAGGTTCAAGCAATTCTTGTGCCTCAGCCTTCCAAGTAGCTGAGATTATATTTGCGAGCCACCACACACAGCTAATTTTTGTATTTTCAGTAGAGACAGGGTATCGCCATTTTGGCCGGGCTGGTCTCAAATTCCTGGCCTCAAGTGATGCACCCACTCAGCCTCCCAAAGTGCCGGGATGACAGGCATGAGCCACCTCTCCTGGCTGGATGCAACAGCTTTGACACAAATTGAGAGGAAAGTTCACTCAACAATAAATTTTTAGTCGAATTGTGTACATTAAAACAATTGAGATGTTTATGGTGTTGACTGCTGTTTGTGCTATTAATCATTGGTCCTCTTCAATAAGGGCACAGACATAATACATTTTTTTCCTTGTAAATTAATGTGGATGGTCTCCCACTGAAGATTTCATCCTTAACTTTGTCTCATCCCTTCTTAAAACCATTGACTTATCCATTTGTAAACTGCTGATTTCTTTCAGGTATTATCCCCATAAAAGTTCATAAGACATTAATGATTTCACCTATAAGTGTACAAATAATTAAAAAGTAGTAAAACAGATCAACAGAAACAAATAACAGGAGGCATAAATAGCAAACCAGTTGCTAGAATAATAGATATTTTAAAAATGTCAAAAATCGCTTTAAATTTTCATGGTCTAAACTCCAACTACATGCTACCTGTAAGAAATAAATACTAGATACCAAAATAAAAATAGATTACAAGCAAAAGGATGGAAAAAGTCATACTATACTAACAGTAATCAAAAGAAAGTTAGAAAAGCCTGGACATAATGGCATGCTGCTTCGGAGCAGTCCCAGCTCCTTCGTAGTCCCAGCTACTTCGGAGGCAGAAGCAGGACAATAATTTGAGGCCAGGAGTTTGAGGCCAGCCTGGGCAATATAGCAAGACCCTGTCTCTAAAAAAAAGAAAATAAGTAGAGAAAAACAGTTTTAAAGTTAGAATGTCTATGTTAATGTGAGACAAAGTATATTTTCAAGCAAAGAATATCACTGGAAATAAAACATGTCATTTCATAATGACAAAGAAGTCAATTCATTAAGAGGAAATAAAAATCCAAGACACTTTGGGAGGCCCAGGCAGATCACGAGGTCAGGAAATCGAGACCATCCTGGCTAACATTGTGAAACCCCGTCTCTACTAAAGGTACAAAAAATTAGCTGGGCGTGGTGGCGGGCGCCTGTACTCCCAGCTATTCTGGAGGCTGAGGCAGGAGAATGGCCTGAACTCGGCAGGCGGAGCTTGCAGTGAGCCGAGATCGCGCCACTGCACTCCAGCCTGGGAAACAGCGCAAGACTCCGTCTCAAAAAAAAAAAAAAAAAAAAAAAAAAATTCCAAGACGCTTATGCATCTAATCACAGAGACTCAAAATACGTGAAGCAAATAATAATAGAACTAAAGAGAGAAATAAAAAATTTCAGTTATAATTAGTGGTTTCAATACAGCATTATCAATAATTAATGAAACACATAGCTGTTTTAACTTAAAAACCCTCAACAACTTAACCTAAGTTGAATTTTTAAATCGTTCCAACCAATAGAAGCAGAATACATTCGCAACAGAACAGAAAATATTTATCTAGATAAACCATATTTTGGACAATAAAATATGTCTTAAATTTAAAAAACTGTCAGTATGTTCTCTGATAATAATGGAATTCAATAAATATCAATAAAAGAAATACTTAAAATGTGCATACCTGGGTGGAAAAATTCAAATATTTGAAAGCTAAATGGTGCATTGATAAATAACTAATGAGTCAATAAAGATTAAAAGGAAATTAGAAAATATTTGAAAATGAATAAAAATGAAATACAGCATATAAAAATGTGTAATGCAGCTAACCAGTACTTAGAGAAAATTATATACCATTAAATGCCTTGATTAGAAAAAAAAGTAATAAATAAATGTCAGCTTCCATTTCAAGAAATTAAGAAAAGCAAATAAAAACCAAATTTAGCAAAAGAAAGGAAATTATAAATAACAGGGGTGAAATAAATAAAACAAAATCAAAAAAGAGAAAAATAAATAAAACAGAGTCATTAAGAAGATTAATAAATCCAATAAACCTCTATCCAGAATATTCAGGCACAAAAGAGAAAAATATTCCAAATTCTCTATATTAAAAATATGAGAACTTTCATCATTACAGATTCTACAAATAGTGAAAAAATGAGAAATATTATGAATATCTTTATAATAAATTTAAATATTTAAAAGAAATGGACATTATTTGAAAACCTATAAACTACCTAAACTCACTCAAAAACAAAAAACAAAAAACAGGTAAACTCCAGCAACCCAAAGTCTATTAAATAAATTAAATTTGTACTTAAAACCTTCTCCTAAATAGAACTCCAGGTGGTGTCAATAAGAAGTTCTACCAAACATTTAATATGAAAATATTAATACATTATGACCAAGTGGAGTTTTTCAGGAATACAGATTTGTCTACTATTTGAAAATCATTCAATATAATTTACCACATTAACTGAATAAAATATATTTATATATATATAAAATAATCTTGATAGATACAGGAAAAAAAAAGTTTTGAAAAAATCTAAAGCTGTTCCTGACAAAGTCACTCAGGAAATATAAAATAGAAAACATTTCCTTAACCTGATAATTAGCATTTATAATAAAACAACAGTTAAACATCCTACTCAATGGCTAAAAAATGGAATGCATTCTTCCTAAGATGAGGAACCAGGTAAGGATGTCCACTTTCATCACTCCTATTCAACATGATACTGAAGGATTTTACTCAGGGTAATAAACACAAAAAAATACATAAAATATATCCAGATTGAAACAGAAAAAGTAATATTGTTTTCATTTGCACATTACGTCATCAAATATGTAGGAAATCCTATGATATTTATGGGAAAGTTACTAGAACAAATAATTGAATTTAGTTAGGTTGTAGGACACAAGATTAGTGTGCAAAAAAATTGTATTTCTACATGTTAGAACCAATCAGAAATATCTTTAAAAGAACAGCATTACAGTAGCACTAAAATATAAAATAGGGATAAATATAATAAATGATGATGACTTGTACACTGAAAAGTATAGAACATTGCTGAGAGAAATTTTAAAAGACCTAAATAAATAGGAAGTTACACCAGGTTCATGGATTGAAAGTCTGATCTTCTTTAAGATATCAATTTTCTACAAATTGATCTATAGAATCAATGCAAATCCCAATAAAAATCCCTACAAAACATTTGGAGAAATTGACCAGATGATTATTAAATTTATAGGGAAATATAGAAGACCAAGAATAGCTAAAGCAACTTTGAAAAAGAAAAAAGTTGAAAGATTTACACTATTTGCTTCAGGATTTATTATAAGCCTTTCATAATCAAGATAGTGTGTATTGACACAAACATAGAAAAATAGACCAATAAGTCTGTATATACATGCTCAATTTACTTTTGGCAAAGGTGCTAGGGCAATTCAAGGGAGAATGAATTCAACAAATGGTAGTGAAACCATTGGATATCCACATATATACTTTAGCTCTCACATGATGCACAAAAACTGATTCAAAACTTGTAATAGTTCTAAATGTAAAACCTACAATTATATAAAATGTCTAGAAGAAAACATAGAAAAAGAATTCATAAACTTGGATTAGGCAGACATTTAAATACTAAAAGCAGAACTCATGAAAGAAAAATAAAAGAATATTTGTACTTCTTCAAAATGCAGTACTTTTGTTCTCTATCAATTATTATGAGAATGAAAAGTAGATCACAGATGAGGAGACAATATTTACAAATTATATTCTTTATAAAAGATTTATTTAGAATACATAAAATTTTACACACTTGATAATAAAAATAACAATCCAATATAATAATGTGCAAGAAATTTAAATAGGCACTTCACAAAAGATATGTGGTAGCAAATAAACACATAAAAATGCTCAATATAATTATTCATTTGGTGCTACCAAATTAAAACAACAATCATATACGATTACACACCTATATACTATTAAATTAGCTAAGCATAATAATGTTTTCTGGGTTCAAATATCACATCTAAAGATTCTGAGGTTCTTGCTATAGTTGTTCCATTTTAATAATGTTTAAATATTTACATTAAAAAGGATGGATATGGAAGAATTAAAGATTTTCAGGCTGCTGACAAAAAAACAGACCTACATTTTTTTATACCCACGATGATAAAGTAGTGAATGTTTCCTTTATTTTCTCTCCTTACCTAAATTTGCATTTTCCAATTTATTCCCATGTAACTCAGTCCTTTCCCTTTTAACACTTTGTCAATATTTCCAACAAAGAACAGCATAGTCTCTTAATGAATACATAAGGATGCAGAGAGCTGTTGGTGGGAATGTGAATTAGCACAGGCATTATGGAAAACAGCATGGAAGTTTCTCAAAAAACAAAACTAGATCTACCATATATTTCAGCATTTTCATTACTTGGCATATATCCAAAGGAAATAAAATCAATATGCTGAAGTGATATCTGCACACCCATGTTTACTGCAATGCTATTTAATATAGCCAAGATATAGAATCAACCTAGTGTCCATCATGGATGAATGAATAAAGAAAATGTGGCATATATACAAAAATGGAACAATATTAATCCATAAAACAGAATAAAATTATTTCATTTGCAGCAACATGAATGAAATCGGGGGACATTATGTTAAATAAAACAAGCCAGACACAGAAAGGCAAGCACCACATGACTTCACTCGTATGTGAAATCTAGAAAAGTTAATTTCATAGAAGTAGAGAGTAGAATAGTGGTTTACCAGAGACTGGGAAGGAGAGTAAGGAAGAGGGGAATCAAGAGAGGTTGGTCAATGACTACAAAGTTATACAGAAGGAATAAATTTTGGTGTTATATAACTCAGTAGGGCAACTATAGCAAATAGCAATGTAGTGTTATATATCAAGATAGCTAGAAAATAATATTGTGAATGTTGTCACAACAAAGAAATGATAAATGTTTAAAGTGATGGATATAGTAATTACCCCAATTTGAACATTATTCTATGCACACATGCACTGAAAAATCACATTGTACACCATAATAAGGTACAATTATTATGTGTTGTGAATAAATAAAAGATAAATAAATAAAACTCCAGTCTATCACTTGGCACAGATAACAGATGAACATATTTCTTTTGCATATACTGGGTTTCCTCTAATGATAACTGAAGAGATGGAGTATATGAAAATAGAACAAAAGAGGAAATTGTAACACAGCTTAAACTTTAAATATTAAATCTCTTTATTCATCCTACAACTTAGTTCCAGAGGGCAGTGAAATCAATCCCACATGGAATCTTCTCACAGGAAAACTTGAATAATGGACAATTTATTCAAATCACTGTCTATTTCAAGATACTCTATTTTAACATTATATATGACTATTCCTCCTAAAAATGCCTTTCTTAATTCTAACCTTATTTCAAATATGGCTCTTTGAAAACCTATTTTTCCTTTTTTCTATATTATATGCTTAAATATGAATAGTCTTCAAACTGAGGTCTTTGATACGTTATTATTTATATATGCATCCATCTATCCACTCACTCATTAAATAAAAATGTATCAAGTATTTACTCTTGGTTAAATGCTGGGCCAGGCTCTAGAGATATCTAATAAGCCAAACATAAATGGAAATACCATTTCTTCTCTGAAATCTTCCCTGACCATTCTAAGAAAAGTGATAATAATCCTCATTGTCTCCTCACAGCATTAGTATGTATAACTCATCTGTATTTACAACATTCTACCATAAAGTGTATTTCTCCAAAAGTACTGTTAGTTCTGATTGATGTCAGAACCACACTGGGGATCATATTTCCTATATAAACCTTTCAAGCCCACGATCCCAATTTTTGTTCTTTTATTCATCAAAGTGAAAATTTCATTGGGCAAAAGCAAACAGTCAAGCAAGACTTTATGACTGTTGCAATAGAGGAGACAGACTGAACTTTCCTGAAATAAAAGGCAGGCAGGTTTTTCAGGGCTAGGGTCAGCTAGTGGAAAAGTAGTGGAAGACATTGAGAAGAGATTAATCAATGGGCTACATTGAACACGTCGAGTTATTTCTGAATTCTCAAATGCTTTTCTCTGTGATTAGGCCATCTAATTGGTAATTAAAGTTAGTGCCCTTTGAAGTTAGACAGTCTCCCACAGAGACTGGGAGATAGTAGTGCTATATCCTTCAATGTGTACATGTCAAAATAATGGTCTTCAGGTCTTTGAGAAAGAAATTTCTTTGCTTGTAATACTGGCAAGAGGCTGGGAGAAGTTTTACATGTATTTCAAAGGTAGGAAAAAAATTTACAATAGAAGGTTTTCTAAAGTAAATGCAATTAAGAAAAGTGAGGTAAGGGATTCTATAGTCAGGAAGAAACCTGTCTAAAATTTAGTGAAAGCTGAGGGAGCATTAGGTAGTCTTGGTCGTATCCTTCAGTGGAGCAGTATACCAATCTTGGAAGCTGCAAGAAAATTAGGACTGTGTTGTCAATACAACACTACAATATCCTGTGTTCAAGGAATGTGTTAGGCTTTAAGAAAAGTGGTTATTAGAACATATCCTTTTGAAGAGTTAAAATTCCAGAGAGAGGGAGGGCGAATAGAAGCGCTGTTACTATTTTTGTGGAAATTTCCATACACAAATTATAAACATGTAAGAGGAAAATGAACTTTTATTTCTGAATTTTAAACTTGAATTTTTATATTTCAGAATATTAGAAGATGAGAAATAAGCACTGAATAAGTAGAAAAAAGACACATATGATTGAGTTTTTATTAATTTAGGCCAAAGAACACAAATCAATGAACTATAATATGCAGGAAGAATACGAACTGCTTTATCTAAAAGTATATTTTAACATTTTTTTCTTTTGTATGTATCCATTCCAAAGAAAGGCTCATGTGACTTGGCATCTTTCTTCTACTACTTGAGTATATTTTGTCAGTAATAACAAGGAGGTGCTAATAGTTTGGCCCAAGTTCGGTAAAAAAGTAAACAACCATAATTTCACATCAAAAATTTCAAAGGTTAAAAGCATTTCTAGGCAATGGTTAGCAAACTCTTCTGTGCATTTTCATAAATTGAAGAATAGGCTAAACATAGATTGCTGGGACTCATCTCCAGAGTTTTTGATTCGGTGAATCTGAGCCCTACCATGTGCATTTCTAACAAGTTCTCAGGTAATTCTAAGACTGCTGCTTCATGAATTACACTTTGCTCTTGAAAATGTGACTGACTCTATCTATATAGGGGTTAGCAAGCATTTTCTCTAAAGGGCAACTGTTTCAGGTTTGCTGCCCAAGATGAAAAACTGGAAATAGGCACATAGACCAATGGAACAGAATAGAGAATCAGAAATAAACTCAAATATTTACAGAAAACTGATTTTTGACAAAGCAAACAAAAACATAAAGTGGAGAAAGCACACCCTTTTCAACAAATGGTGCTAGGATAATTGGCTAGCCACAAGTAGGAGAATGAAACCGGACCCTCATCTCTTACCTTATACGAAAATCAACTAAAGATGGATGAAAGACTTAAACCTAAGACCTGAAATTATAAAAATTCTAGAAGATGGCCAGGCTTAGTGGCTCACGCCTGTAATCCCAGCACTTTGGCAGGCTGAGGCGTGTGGATCATCTGAGGTCAGGAGTTCAAGACCAGCCTGGCCAAAATGGTGAAACCCCATCTTTACTAAAAATACAAAAATTAGCCAGTCATGGTGGCATGCACCTGTAATCCCAGCTACTCGGGAGGCTTAGGCAGGAGAATTTCTTGAACCCAGGAGGCGGAGGTTGCAGTGAGCTGAGATCACAACACCACTCCAGCCTGAAAGACAGAGCAAGACTCTGTCTCAAAAAAAAAAAAAATCTAGAAGATAACATTGGAAAAACCCTTCTAGTCATTTGCTTAGGCAATGATTTCATGACCAAGAACCCAAAAGCAAACGCAACAAAAATGAAGGTAATTAGCTGGGACCTAATTAAACTAAAGAGCTTTTGCACAGCAAAAGGAACCTTCAGCAGAGTAAACAGACAACCAACAGAGTGGGAGAAAATCTTCCCAATCTATACATCTGTCAAAGAACTAATACCCAGAATCTACAACTAACTCAAACAAATCGGTAAGAAAAAAACAAACAATCCCATCAAAAAGTGGGCTAAGGACATGAGTAGACAATTCTCTAAAGAAGATAAACAAATGGTCAACAAACATTTGAGAAAATGCTCAACATCACTAATTATCAGGGGAATGCAAATCAAAGCCACAATGTGATACCACCTTACTCCTGCAAGAATGGCCATAATCAAAAAATCAAAAAACAGTAGATGTAGGTATGGATGCAGTGAACAGGGAACAAGTGTTCCCTATACTGCTGGTGGGAACGTAAACTAATACAACCACTATATAAAACAGTGCAGAGATTCCTTAAAGAATTAAAGCAGAACTACCATTTGATTCAGCAATCCCACTACTGGGTATCTACCCCAAGGAAAAGTGGTCATTATTCGAGAAAGATACTTGCGCATGCATGTTTACAGCAGCACAATTCACAATTGCAAAATCATGGAACCAACCCAAATGCCCATCAATCAACGAGTGGATAAAGAAACTATGATATATGTATCATATATATATCATCTATTATATTAAATAGATGATAATATGTATCATATATATCATCTATTATATTAAATAGATGATATATGTATCATATATATCATCTATTATATTAAATAGATGATATATGTATCATATATATCATCTATTATATTAAATAGATGATATATGTATCATATATATCATCTATTATATTAAATAGATGATATATGTATCATATATATCATCTATTATATTAAATAGAAGATTATATATAATCTATTATATTAAATAGATGATACATATATCATATATCATATTTTACATTAAATAGATGATATCTATGAGATACATCATATATTAAATATATGTTATATTAAATATATGATATATATCATCTATTATATTGAATATATCATCTATGATATATTCCATGATATATATATCATATGATATATATCATAGATGATATCTATCATCTATATATCATCTATATATCATAGATGATATCTATCATCTATATATCATCTATATATCATAGATGATATCTATCATCTATATATCATCTATATATCATAGATGATATCTATCATCTATATATCATCTATATATCATAGATGATATCTATCATCTATATATCATCTATATATCATAGATGATATCTATCATCTATATATCATCTATATATCATAGATGATATCTATCATCTATATATCATCTATATATCATAGATGATATCTATCATCTATATATCATCTATATATCATAGATGATATCTATCATCTATATATCATCTATATATCATAGATGATATCTATCATCTATATATCATCTATATATCATAGATGATATCTATCATCTATATATCATAGATGATATCTATCATCTATATATCATCTATATATCATAGATGATATCTATCATCTATATATCATCTATATATCATAGATGATATCTATCATCTATATATCATAGATGATATCTATCATCTATATATCATCTATATATCATAGATGATATCTATCATCTATATATCATCTATATATCATAGATGATATCTATCATCTATATATCATCTATATATCATAGATGATATCTATCATCTATATATCATCTATATATCATAGATGATATCTATCATCTATATATCATCTATATATCATAGATGATATCTATCATCTATATATCATCTATATATCATAGATGATATCTATCATCTATATATCATCTATATATCATAGATGATATCTATCATCTATATATCATAGATGATATCTATCATCTATATATCATAGATGATATCTATCATCTATATATCATCTATATATCATAGATGACATCTATCATCTATATATCATAGATGATATCTATCATCTATATATCATAGATGATATCTATCATCTATATATCATCTATATATCATCGATGATATATATCATCTATATAGCATCGATGGTATATATCATCTATATAGCATCGATGATATATATCATCTATATAGCATCGATGATATATATCATCTATATAGCATCGATGATATATATCATCTATATAGCATCGATGATATATATCATCTATATAGCATCGATGATATATATCATCTATATAGCATCGATGATATATATCATCTATATAGCATCGATGATACATATCATATGATATATATATCATGGAATACTATGCAGCCATAAGAAGGAATGAATTAACAGCATTTGCAGTGACCTGGATGAGATTGGAGACTATTATTCTAAGTGAAGTAACTCAGGAATGGAAAACCAAACTCGTATGTTCTCACTGCTATGTGGGAGCTAAGTTATGAGGAAGTAGAGGCATAAGAATGATACAATGGACTTTGGGGACTTGGGGGAAGAATGAAAAGGGAGCAAGGAATAAAACACAACAAATATGGTGGTGCATTGTATACTGCTTGGGTGAAGGGTGCACCAAAATCTCACAAATCACCACTAAAGAACTTATGTAAACAAATACCACCTGTACCCCAATAACTTATGGAGAAATAAAAAAAAAGTAAAAAAAAGTAAAACTGAAGATATTATTTAGAGATTTAAATAGATGAGAGAAAACAAATTTCCACAAATTTTCAATTGACAAAAAATCAATATATGTTAATAATGACGGTGCACATTATCTTTTTGAATACAGATCAACTATGAGAAGAATTCTTATTCAACATTTTGATGGAGGTTCATCAAGCAAAGATTGATGATAAGATGATGTTCATCTTATCATCAAAATCAGTTATAGATGTTTATCTGTAAATACAATTCTTAATTCACAGGTTATATGAAAGAAGGGCCAAATTCTGTCCATGGCCTATAGTTTATTTTTGATCCCTGCTATGTATACAGTAACATTTAAAAAAATTATAGAGTCATAGATAAACATAAGAAGACACATAGAAAATCTAATCCAATTATTTCATGTTACAGGTTAAAAAATAAGATCCCAAGTGATGAAATAACTTGCTTAATTTTTTTAACCACAAATCTTTAACTTGATATAAAAGAATAAAAATGAAAAAAATGAGATTTTAAGACAGAATAAAAATGAAAATAAAATAAAATGAAAGAGAATAAAATGAAAAAGGAAAGATTTAGGCACATTTATTTAAGAGTTATCTATTGAGTGTATGCCATGTGCCAGTGATTTTTCAAGGAGCTGGTGGTATATCAGGAAACACATCAGAAAGTATGAGTCATGAATTTCAGCAAAAATTCAAATAAAAATTACTTCAACACTTCTATTTATTTTCAGACAATCAGTATTTGGGCATTAATTCAGGATATCTGGCAACATTACTGATTTGATGACATATTTCTTAGGTAAGGAAATCTCAGCCGGGCACGATGGCTCACTCCTGTAATCCCAGCACTTTGGGAGGCCCAGGTGGGCGGATCACGAGGTCAAGGGATCGAGACCAACCTGGCTAACATGGTGAAACCCTGTCTCTACTAAAAATACAAAAATTAGCTGGACATGGTGGCGGGTGCCTGTAGTCCCAAAAATCTGGGAGGCTGAGGCAGCAGAATCACTTGAACCAAGGAGGTGGAGGTTGCAGTGAGCCAAGATCGCTCCACTGTACTCCGGCATGGCCACAGAGCAAGACTCCGTCTCAAAAAAAAAAAAAAAGAAATAAAGAAATCTCACTAAAAGATAGCTCTTATGTAAGCTTGTGAGCTATTAGCTATTACATTCTATATTCAAGTTCCCTTATAGTTGGAAGGGTAGTACAAGTTGTACTCAAAGAAAGGTCAACGGACGTGATATTCCGGTAGTACCCAGAAGAGAATAATAACGTAATATTTTTCTTAATGGGAATTAGTTCACTGGCAATAGGCTAAAGATAAGGAAAAGGTAAACAATCCTTACTCTAGCTGTACAGTATTACCATAGATAAGTTTTTGGTGCTGATAACTATATTCAAACATTTTCTCCAACACTTTACAGTGTCAAGAAGATTAGAATCTAAATAACTGTAACTAAATAATAGTGATGTAATTAATGCAATGATCTTTTAATACCTAGAGTATTATCATTATTTTGTCAAGAAATAAACCAGTGATTCCTTCTCTAATTCAGCAATACAAATATCCCTGCATAAAAGTTTATATTACCTGGTGGAATTCTGATCTTAAAAGAGAACATAATAACTTTTATTATTTTTTTTGAGATGCAGTCTCGCTCTGTCGCCCAGGCTGTAGTGCAGTGGCACGATCTCTGCTTAGTGCAAGCTCTGCCTCCCAGGTTCATGCCATTCTCCTGCCTCAGCCTCCCGAGTAGCTTGGACTACAGGCGCCCGCTACCACGCCCGGCTAATTTTTTGTATTTTTAGTAGAGACAGAGTTTCACCATGTTAGCCAGGATGGTCTCAATCTCCTGACCTCGTGATCCGCCTGCCTCTGCCTCCCAAAGTGCTGGGATTACAGGCGTGAGCCACCGTGCCAGGCTGGAACATAATTTTTTGAAAAAAGAAAATAAAAAGTAGAATCTTAGTAGAAAGGTATTAAAAGACATTGCTTCACATGTAAGGTGTTGAAATGAGGGAACTGAAAAGTTTTGCCTCTCTGGGGCTTATTAAGAATAAAAAGAGTTCTATGCTTGGTTAAATAGTGTTATCATCAAAGGGCAAGTAGTAAGAAAGATTATGGTACTTTCACAAAAACAGTAAGATTTTTCTGTAGAGCTGTCTATGCAGACATTTATTGCTTGTCTTGATTAGATGGAACCTTATATCTCTGCATCTATGTACAAAAATAACTTAAATATTTCAGTTAGAGTAACCTAGACAATTATAAGCACATGGTGCATTTCACAACATCAATAATATCTTGTTAAACTAAATAACATCACCCCATCTCTGACCTCCACAGCACTACTGCTGGAAACAAAAAAGCCATCCTTCCTTAGTGAGGATTTTGGGGGTAAATAATATTGTCCCCGGGGTGCCCAAGAAAGTCCTCATTTTTGCTACTACACAATCTCTGCTTTTCCTGTATCTTCATCTTTCCTAGGATTACTGTAACATTTCCCGTTTTCCATATGAACATCAGCTGCGCAGCCATGAGAGCTCTTTCTGAAAATTAAATCACTCCTACAAATATTTCTAACGTTATCCTCTTAGGTAAAACTAACTCAGCTAGATTTCATGATGGATCTTAGAAACATGAGTTATTCTGAGTTACGAGTCAGGTTTACTCATCAGCTAACCGAGCTTTGTTACGCAAAACTCTCCATAGTTATGGGATTCTAACTCTTGCCTCAACCAAATTGAAATTTCCTTCATTAGACACATTCTCTGAGGGTGTAAAATTGAGTTGGCCAGACACTAGCCCTACCCTGCTGAAACAAAGGTACCTATTCCTGAGTTTCCTTATGAGATTTTCTTTGAAAAAAGAATCACATGGCTAAAAGGGGCTCTATATCTCAGATCTTGTTATTTATCCTTTTGCCGTGCTATGAATAGTGCTTAATTACCCTGCAGAGAGGGCATTGTTAAATTGTATCATTTAAAAACCATTGTAATTGGCTAAATGTATGCAAAAACACATCAGACAGGTCAAAATTGGTAGCTGTCATGTTTGTAAGAAACACATTTTCTGTTAAAGAAGAGTAGATGCCTTAAGAGGGTTTTGGGTGTGGAAACCAGGATATATGAAGATAACCATAATCCTCATAGTAAATCTGGCAATAAGGTCACATATACATATTTAGAGAGGGAGCAGAGTAACTCAGATAAGTAATATGAATGTCTCAGAGTCAAAGTGGAAATAATGAGATTATAAACATAATTAGAGTCTGTTTCCTTGTTTCGATAATGTGTTCATTCATTTGAAATACAAAAATCCATCATTCTCAGAAAACTATCTCAAGGACAAAAAACCAAACACCGCATGTACTCA
This sequence comes from Pan troglodytes, assembly GCF_028858775.2. Classification (NCBI taxonomy): domain Eukaryota; kingdom Metazoa; phylum Chordata; class Mammalia; order Primates; family Hominidae; genus Pan; species Pan troglodytes. Next base: position 55,865,796 of record NC_072403.2, read on the forward strand.
CTCATAGGTGGGAATTGAACAATGAGAACACATGGACACAGGAAGGGAAACATCACACACCGGGGACTGTTGTGGGGTGGGGGGAGGGGGGAGGGGTAGCATTAGGAGATATACCTAATGCTAAATGACGAGGTAAGGGTGCAGCACACCAACATGGCACATGTATACATATGTAACAAACCTGCACATTGTGCACATGTACCCTAAAACTTAAAGTATATAAAAAAAAGAAATACAGAAATCCCCAAGGAATAAGTAGAGACTAAATTCATTATATGTAAATAGATATATTTAGAATTTAAAAGTGTATATTTTCATTAAATGTTGCAAACATTTTTTTACCTACTCTTGAGTGAAAAACATGCATCTCTGTTCCAGACTTGATCCTCAATAGTACTTCTTTTCCAGAGTTTATACGCAGCACTGACTTCTCCATTTAATGCAGTATCCATAATCATACTCAACATCATCACAAAACGTTTTACATATTCCTCTCACTTTTTCGCATCTTTCAAATCTATACTTTGGTTCAAAATTGCTTCTGGCTGCAATCAAGAAAAATATCTAAAGTTATTAGTCTATTATTGATTTGTGGGTTTTCTTGCTAAAGAAAGACAAAAACTGTTCCAGTTATGAGATCATGTGTGTGCAAGTTGGAGACAATGGAACGTCAAGTTGTTTTGTAGCAGAATTTATGAATCATTTCAGAAAATGACTGAGCTACTAACATTATACTTGTACAAAATGTCTATGTCCTTATCTTGCAGCTCACATCCATACTAAACATCAGCTGGCTCAGTCTACAGTAACAATGAGAAAGTGACACACAATTTGGTACTTAATTATATGTATTTTTGTCAGACATTTGTTGTGATACTTTGTTATTGCAGCCAAAATATCAGCCCTTTTATAATAGTTATAATTTATTTTGATTCTTTATCTCCTTCCTATTTGAACATAGTGGTCACACAAATGGTAATCATAGAGAAACTAGAGAAGACTTCTAATGTACTAACTTCACTGATAGGGCAACTGATCGAGAGAACTCAAAACTAAAGTACTTTAGATCTACATAGAGAAACACAATTTTGTCATACACTGCATATCTAGCAAAAAGTGGAGCCTCACATTAGTATTCTGTTATAGATTCTTGTGAACCATTTAAGACAATGAAAAGAAAGATGTTCTGAGATTCCAAAATCACAGTTTTATATTCATACATTAAACTATAGTAAATGGAGGTAAATTATTTTGTTACTTTAAAGTTTTATTGTTCCTAGTGATACAACTGTACTCTGAAAATGCCTTTAGAGTGGAAAAGAGACTTTGGAGTCAGGCATATTTTTATTTTTCAATTTTGTCAATGTACTTACCTATCTTTGGTCAGTCATTCTACCTTTCTGGATGATATAATCAACATAATTGTCAGAAATATATTTTGAGTATTAAATGTTGTTATGTGTGCATATATGTGTCAGGAAAAAATGAGGCAAAATAATTTCGTTAAAATTTAGAGAATGAATTGAATTGAAGTCAGATTTAAATTATGTAATATCTGTTAATAGAACCTAATTGTCTACATAGAATCGAATTGGAATTTAGAAAATTGTTTCATTTCAACTCAAAATGGTAGGCAATTATTTTAGTACCTAGTATTCACCAGGCATTAGGTTCCGAAGCAGAGAAAAACTAGAGAAGATCTCTAAAGCACTTACTTATTGCCCTTAATGAAGTTGGTAGAAAATAATTAAACGTAAGATGGAAGAGACTGTCAGGTGGATTTTGACATGTTAAAATATATATATATATATATATATAGACATACATAGACATATATATAGACATACATAGACATATATATAAGACATATATATGACATATAAATATATATATTTGACATGTAAATTATATATTTTTGATGTATATATATATTTTTTTAGTGAATGGTAAACTAATGTATAATGACAGAATCCCTACCTTTGGTGAATTTTAGTGAAATCTGAAGTCATTTCAGAGACATGTTTGATATAATTTAAAGTCAGGAAGACAATGATGCATAATTGCATACACTTTTTGTAACTGTTGCTAGAATAGAAACTTTTTAAGCCAATCAACATTCCTGAGCCATTATATTTTGTCAACTCTAAAACCACCAAGTCTATGGTGGTTTTTAAGATATATTCAAATTAGAAAAAAGTATAGACATAGAAATAATAGTAATATTTAAAATGTACTAATTTTGTTCTGACTTTCTAATTATTTTAAAGAATAAGAATGTTTTGAGTTATGAGGAAATCTATAGAACCATATAAAAACAAAAAGCATTCATTGTAAAATTAGTTCTATTGCTTATAATTTATTTGCAAATTATGGCTCACTATAGAATCAAAGGTTTGCCATGTGTAAATTATGAATGAAAATAACATCTCTTTGTATTGTTATGAAAATTGATACATATCAATTTATAATACATATAGATAAATATTGATATATATATCAATATATAAAAACAATTTTAAGGTGTTGAATGCTATACAAATGTCATCTATAAGTGCATGAGTATTTATGTGATATGAAACTGGGTGATACATACCACATAAAAACAAATTGTTTGGAGGAAAGATGCATAGTATCTCTTTCACTCACTTATACTTCCGCACATTTTGTACATCACTGGAGAAATTGAGCCCATGATAACTATTTTTCATAAAAAGAGACATTCAAATGCTAGTTTGGGGCCTTAGTCAGGAGAATATATTCCAGAAGGTTTCCGGGAGTCTCATCAAGAGTGAGGTACCACAAATAGAGTGGGAATATGCTGTGGACATCAACACAATCCTGCATACACACAGATGGGGACAAATCTGTTCAAAAGCTAGAACTTAAAAGCGCAGTGGTCTCCATGACTCAATGTTAGTTTTTCCAAATGGTATGCGGAGTTTTTCACTCTCTCAAGGGAAGTGTCTGGCATATATCTCTCCACCTCCTCACAAATAACATCTCTGAGGGTGACTGCTTCACCTACCTCATGATGCTCCTGGAAATGTCATCCATAAGTGCAGAGTTGAAAGTAGAGGGAGGCAGTGTTGAAAGTAAAAAGAGTTATGTTTTGGAAGATATTTGCTCTTGCTGGATAGAAGTTGAAGTCAAGGCAGAAGCAAGGCTGTGGGTCAGTTGAAAGTTTGAAAAGGTATGATCTTTCAAAATCAGATAGAATTAAGTTTCATGACTGGATATTTTATTTGTCATTTAGCTATATAGGACAAATGATTTAGATCACTGGATTTCAGTTTCCTTATTAAATTGAGGTTTTATTGAAATTTCAAAAGATATAATGGGATAAAATATGCAGGCTGCTCTTATAGTGTTAAAAAATTAATAAGCCTTCAAACTCAGGTTATTCTCATTTCCTTTGTCTTTATTTGCCTTTTGGATTTCACACCAAAACCTTATAAAGCCTTACCCTAAGTGGAGCACTGTTACTCATTGTTTATGCCCTGCTATCACATTGTTACTAGTGTTTAATTCCTGCTATGGCTTTTTGCTATAGTTAAACCACAAACTTCTCATCTTAAAGTTACAGTAGGCCAGGCCCACTATATACCTCATTCACTGATTTATTTCAGCACATAGCAAAATGCTTGAAACAAATTACTCAATAAATAAGATAAATAACTGAAAAAAAAGAGCGAGTGAATGCATATGTTATTACAGATAGGGACCTAATTCATATTATATAATAAAAAACTCCCTATGTTTTATTACATGTTATTCATCAGTTATTTCCTGTCAACTTAGCAAGTGACTTAGGCCCTATATTTGCAGTTTCCTTAACTGAAAAATGCATTTAATAATACTTCAGAGGGTTGTGTGGCAATCAAATGAGATAATACATAAGGAAAAATTGTTTGGCCCATAATTTTATGAAGTAAGTTTTCATTGTCACTGTAAATGAGTTATTTATAGATTTATGGCAGATTAAAATAATCTTTTCTTAATTTACATATTTTTCTCTACCTTTACTGTTAAATGAAGAGAATGCTCTTTTTGTGATTTATACAACACACATTTAGTCAGCAAATATGTTGTGCTTGGTCCTGTGCTAGGTGGGGACAAAGATAAATAAAATATTTAAGCTCTTCACCTTCAAAAGACAACTATTATTTGTTGGGAGATGATGACATAGATGAGAAAAAAAATGCATCACTTTTAAAGGCAATTCTGAGATATAAGCAAAATGTCCTTGCATCACAAAATAAAGAGTTGTAAACTCTTCCTGGAATAGTCTATTTTTACTATTACTATTTTAACTGCTACTACCACTGCCACTATTAATAGCTATGTTTTATTAAATGTTCACTAGGTTTCAGATTCTTTTCTAAGCCAGTTATATTTATTTTTGGATTTATTCCTCCAATAACTCTTCCCATTTCATACATAAAGATAGTTGAATTCAACTCTGCCTAAGGTTTCAGAGGGAGTAGGAGAGCAAGTAGCAAACAAAGCTAGGTTTGTTGGACTCAAAAGCAATATATGCTTCATTGCTTCACTGAGGAGATGACAGGTGGCTGGATCTTTAAAAGATAAAAGCATATTTTCCTGAAATTGTGGAGAAGGTCTTACAAGCAAAAAGATTTATCCTAAACATAGACACTATGTTTTGAAGAATGTGTGATCTATGCAGAATGGTATGACCTTTTAGCACAATAGAAATTATATGGATGTGAACTTTAGAAAATCAAACTGTGCACAGGTGGCAAAAGGCCCTACTAAGCTAAGGAGTTGAATATTATCATGAATGGAGTGGTAAAACTGATGAGATTTTAAGCATATTTTCAATTTTTTTCTCTTTTAAGGGAGGAAATAGAGAAATTTTTGTAGCAGGAAATCTATGTCGAAGTTTATTAAAACAGTCTAAATAAGAAATGATGAATAAGATAATTAAGTTAATGAAACTTGAAAATAGAGAGGAGAAAGTGAACCTAGAAGATATTTCTGAATGAGACATAGCCCAATAGATAAGTTTTGGATTTGCGGGGAAAGGAACCTGGGACATAGAGAAGCAATGACCAGAAGTGTTTTAGCTTGTAAGACTGCGTGACTGATTACGAAATGACAATGTTTTGGCCTTTAGGATGTATGTTTGATATTGAAACAGAATAAAAGACATGGAACAGATTTTAGCCCTTGCGAGTAATATGATTTCATTTTGGACAAATTATGATTAAGGAATTTGGAGGCTATCCAGTAGGTTCGGTAAGTAGTAATAAATACTGTTTTGTAGTTTAAGACGGAGGTTGAGAAAAAGACTTGATAGGAGAAGTCATTGGCATTAACAAGATAATATAGACAAAGCACATCAAAATAAGAGGAAAAGGGATTCAGGGACAACACATTGGAGGCCATTGACATTTAGAAGACTATCAAAATAGATAATTCAATTAATAATTGTAAAATAGCAGTCTATTCTAGCATGTGTTCAGAAGTCCAGCAAGATAAATAATTAAAATAAACCTTTGAGTTTGCTTTAGGAAAACATATATAACATGAGCAAGAAGAGTTTCAGTTAATTGGTGTGAGTGAATTTATGGTGGGAAGAGTGTAAAAGAGTTAATGAAGTGGAGGCTATGGGTCTAAGATTCTTTTCAAGAAATTCGATGAAGAAGAGAATAAGGCAGATTAGAAAGTGGCTTGAAGAAAAATTAAGAACAAAATAAGGGAGGAGTTTTGTAAGATGAAAGAGACTTGAGAAAATGTGTGTTTACTAATTAGAACCATATAAGGTTGGTAAAATTTTTAAGAATATTTGATTTACAAAATGGCAAAGTCATATGTGTTCAAACATATAAGAAGAAATGAAATATTCAACAAATGACGGGAAAAAGATGTTGGAAATAGGACAGTTGTGAAGAATACCTACAGCCTACTCAACTTACTCCTTGAAAACACCTTTACAAATTCTCAGCTCTCCTCCCAATTTCAAAACATCCTTCCTGTCTTCACTCTCAGCTAATGATCTTGCCCCCTTCAATTCAATGATCGAATTGAAGATTCCTGAGACTCTCCACAGACTTTCAGCACCAAATTAACCTGCCAATCAGCAACTGCATCTATGTATTCTACCCCTCCTGCTTATGAATGAAGAAAGCATCCCCATGCTCTAATGAAGGGCTAGTCCCTCAATCTCTGCATTAGATGTCATCCTGTCTTGCCAACTCAAAAGATTACTGTCTCCACTCTCATTTTCTGTCTCTTTTCTTAACCACTTGCTAAATCTATTTGATATGACAAACTCTACATGTCCAAAATTGGATCAATCGTCCAACCAAAATTTGTTACACCTAATATCCTTCCCATTTTAGTCAATGGCACAGCTCAATCTTTCCAATTGCTCAGACAAGAAATCTTGGAGTCATTATTGACCCCTCTGTCTGCCATAGCCAAAATTTAATCCCTCATGAAATCTAGCTAGCTCTACCTTTAACAGATCCAGAATTCTACATCCATTCCTCATTGTTTGTATTATTATGGACTTAGCTTCTATAATTTACCACCTATATTATTTACTACTTATATTATTTTTATAACTTCGAGAGACCTTTACAATATTCAAATTATGTCTCTCCCCTGGCTAAAACCCTTTGAATTGCTCTGAGAATAAAAGTCACGATCTTTTCTAGCTCCTAAAAATCCCTGGGTAATCAATTTGTCAAGATAGTTTCTCTCCAACTTCCTCTCCCAGGACTCACCTCCTCAGTTATTCTTTTCCAGCAATTCTTTCTTCCCAGGTGTTCCCCACACATTCCAGGTATGCTCTTATGAACACTTTTTTCAGCCTTTACAATAGGGCTGTATGACAAATCATGTTTAAAATTACTATAGCCCAGGATTGTGGGCCACTACACTCTGTTTCCTTTTCTCTAACACTTATTGCCTTGTAATATAATAGATAATTTGCTTATTTCTTTTATTTACTGTTTATATTTGTATCCACTCACTATACTATGAGCTCCATAAAAACAGACAACATTGTTAGTTTTGTTTTTTTATGTGTCCCAGTTATATTGTACTCTGACACATAGTAGGTGTTCAATAGATATTTATTGAATTGGTAAATAAATGAGGGAGAATATATTGAATGTAGTTTAACCTGTTTATTATCCATATTACAAATTGACATTGATCTTTTTGGAAGAATATTCCATGCTTTATTCATTTGTGAACTCTATCAAATTGAATATTACTTAAAAATCAGTTTGTAGTCAATCAATATCAGTTCCTTAAGCCAGGAGCTATAATTTTTCAATCTCCAAATCCAAAACCCATGACATTAAGCCTGGGAAGAAGTAACCCACTTATGAAAAGTTGCCTGAATAAGTACATTGCTAATTGGAATTAGATTTTGTTCTTGCCCAAGGATATTGAGGTAAAATAAATACTGATATAGGTTGGGTTTGAATACATGATATCAGGTAGGAGTCTAATTTCTCTCTTCCTAGTTCACGTGAGAATTTGACGGTGATAAATCTAATTTCAATATAATGCTTTTAATTGATTCATATGGGTATTGAACTACCAAATAACAGCAAAAATTTCCAACACTTGGTGGCATCTATTTTATCAGAGTCACTGCTCAAGACTCACAAGAAACTAAATATGAAGGAAAATACATAGTGTCATGAAAATTTCTATTGTGGGCCATAAGAGGGAAAAATATAAAACCTAAGTTTTTTAGAACGAATTAGTTTAACATTATCTAGTTCTTTTGTAAGTTCATACAATAAAAATTACAATGTATCAGCAAGAAAATCACCAGAAATATTTCCATTTTTAAGCATTTTTTTGCCTTCCTTTTGTTAATAAATTACAAACTTAGACAAATGTAAATTCTGGGGGCAGAATAATTAGTAACACCTTTATCTTTTTAAGAAAGCAGGCTTAAGAACTTCATCAAAAGGGTTTCTAGAGTTTTCAGTCTTTTTTCACACAGAAAACACTTAAAAGATTTCCTCAGGAAAAAAAAATATTAATTTTGTGGTTGATGCACGTAGGTTCACATTCTCCTTCAATTTTCTTAAATTTGTCCCTTGAGCTGAAGGCAGAGGCTGGTGGCTTAAATGTATTGAACACAAGTAAAGGCCATCTTAGAAATTTAGATGGTTTTCGTGCTCTCTGTCAAGCACTGAAAGATGCAGGGTACACCAGGAGTTTTAGCACAGCCTAGTTTTTGTGCAGAGATGCCTCACATGTTTTTTAGAAAATCTCTCATCTTCTTGGTGGCTCCTAACAAACTCAACTCTTATTTTCCCAATATTAATAGTATATTAGGCCTCTCAATTCTGCTTTAGATGTCTTGATGGAGAGAGGGCTCAGTCTCTACTTAGGTAAAATAAATAAAAATCAAACTTTCATAACTTTCATTTTAAACATTTATTTTTACTAATCTTTTTCTTGACGTAGCTAATATATTCATTATCCAAAAGTTAGGCCAATTTTTCTTTCTGGAGCCAGCAATATATCACGTCTAGCCCATATGTAATATATAAAAAATTTAAATAGATAACTATTTCTCATAAAACACAGAAAATGTAATTGGCCACCTAAAAATCTCACTGATTTTTTTATTGTTTCCATTTTCATTTTTAAATTTTTGTGAGAATGGGTGCTTGACTTTATAAATCAGCCAATTTATAAAGAACTAAAGTCTGATATAAAGAACTGATTTTAAAGACTTTATAAATCAGCCAATTTATAAAGAACTAAAGTCAACTTTAGTTCTCAGCCAAGTGTAAATTTGCCCCCTCCCCCAAAGAGGATATTTGGCAATATAGGTAGACATTTTTGATTATCACAATTGGGAGAAAGTGTGCTATTCGCATCTAGTGGGTAGGAGTTAAGGATGCTGAAAAACATATAAAGAGCAGAATAGCTCCCACAACAAAGATTACCTGGACCAAAATATCAACAGCGTCAAGGTTGAGAAACCCTGTTATAAATAACTATTGTAAAGATACTTTTGAAGATAGTTACATTGCAAGAAAACACACTGAACAATCAAAGACTGTAAATTTTATCTGAGTGGAGAAAAAAAAATTTCCCCGTTCATGGCTTGTTGTAGATAGTGCTTAGTATAAGCATACTTAAATCTCATATCTGCATTTGAAGAATAGAATGGATCCACAGAGAGGCCATAATAAAAATATCAAGAGAATAGGAAGCCCCTGGAATTTTTTGATTTACCATCTCCTTTTGAGTCTAAGTCTGACCTATATGTACGATTTAATACATTTTATTTTTCTTTAGTTAATTTCCCAAAATATTGGTTAATTTTATTTTGAGGGGTATGAAGAGAGGATTCTATTTTATTATGATGTTGTGGTATTGACAATGTTTCTTAAGAATTTTGAATTAATATGGATTGTTAAATTGTATTCCTAAACTCATAAAATAACATAATTAGCTCTTCTAAATGGAAAACAAATGGTACAGATGCATCACTGACATGTTTTAGTGAGGAATACTGTGGATCCTCAGAGGAAGCAGTAGAGGAACTGAGGCAGAGTGAAATTGAAAAGTGAGGGTTATTGCTGCTTCCTTTTGTCATGTATCTCCTCAGACATAGTCATCTCTCAGGACTGAATAGCTGCATTAAACTATTAGTCATAATTTCTGACTTCTTTGGTCTAAATTTTCAGTTATTTTCTCCTCTTCTTTCTGAAATTATTCTCCTTTCTTTTTACTACCTCTCATTTCTTGATACACATTTATCTTTACAAAATAATAAATATGAGTAGAAATTGGAGCTGGTTGTGATTCTTCTCTGGTCTTCCATTCTTATACTCATGATCCTTTCACTTCAGCTCTGTCTCTCTCACGATAAAGATCTGCCCTCTCAATGTCCAGTCTCCCAAGCCCAGTGGATTTATATATTTACATGGGGGTAATCTGTGGAACAGTGTCTAATAAAATAACAGCGCATTTCTACTGGAAGCTTGTATTTTAGAAATATGCTTACCCAATTCTTTGACCTAGGGTTTCCCACAACCTTACTTATGGCAACTAACACAAGGCACATAAAAGTTGTGGAACTTGTGGAACTTGTGGAATATGAAGTACTGAAAACTTGAGGAACTTGCGTAAAATAAGTCCCTCTACTTCTGGTACCAACAAATCAGGAGAAAAGTGTAATGGAAAGGCACCAGATATGAGCGTGACATATGATCACTTCTGAATGGTTCAACATTAAGTTTTATTTAGTTCTTGTGTATTATAGAGACACACATGCCTTGAAGGATGTGCTGGGAAAACTTAATAACGCTGGTCCTCTCTTCTTGGAGCTTGTGACTCTTTTCTTCTGTCATCGTTACTGCTGCAAGCAGCAATGAGTTCCAGGTCTTATGCAGTAAGCAATCCTAATTTCATTTTCATGACACTGATTTTTACATCGACCATTACCCATTCTGCACTCTCTCCTCAAGTCCAAGCTACCATACTCAGGATATTTCATTTTGGCTCTAAGAAGAGAAGAATGACTAAAATTAGCTATCTAGCTGTGACACATCCATGTTTTAAAAGGAGAAAGTCCATGAAGCAAAAGATTATAGAGTGAAAATCTCCACCTACCTATGGAGGAAAGTTTAAGTGAATTTCCTGTCCCTTGGTGCAAGCTACATTCTAGAAATAAAAAGGGTCTTGGACTTAAGTTAGGTGTTTCCACTTTCTGTCTTACAAGAAACTGGGCAGTGACCCAAGGATGGTTCCCAAAATCAATGGAAAAAAAGTGACCATAATTTATCTTTTGGTCAGACTCTCTCTCTACAATCATCTAATTGCATTTGAGCTGCCTGTTCTCTGCTCTCACTAACATTATTTAGACTGAATGTTGTGCTTTATGAATTCTTCTTCAAGTGATTTTCACTGTAGCTTGATTTTGCTTCTCTAAAATGTCAAGAGCTAGGCAACGCTAGCGAATTTGTCTAAATTTCTGCAACTCCTCTAAATATTTGGGGTTTATTTCCCAAACAAATCATCTAACTCAGACATGTGTCTAATAACAACATTGATAAAGAAAAAAAAAGTGGAGCCATTGTTAACCCTTACATGATTTCTGAAATTACCAGTGATACCTTTTTCTTCTTTCACCAAAAAGTTTCTAAAATAATAACTTACAAACAATTTCTGTCAATTACTGTGTGTGCTATTAAACCTTTTGACTAGGAATCAATAAACTATTGTCAGGGAGCCAAATCCACCCTGCCACCTGTTTTTGGAAGTAATTTTAGTGGCACACAGACACACCCATTTGCTAACATTGTCTATAACTGCTTTTGCATTAAAATAATGCAGTTGAGATCATAGGGTTCATAAAACCTATAATATTGGTTGTCTCACTTATTTCTAGAAAAAGTGTGTTAACTCCTACTCTGGCTTTATATTTTCTCATCAATCATGAAAGAATGGGTGAGGGATTTGTAGCTGGGGTCACAAGAAGACATGTCCAGGAGAGCAAAACCGCAACTAAAATTTGCACATTATAAGAAACACAAAATTTGACACAATACAAAAATAACTGTGTAATAGTCAAAGCTGTAAGAAAAGATTTTTTTTTTTTTTTAGCTTAAAGATGGACTCTCACTAGAAGTTTCTTATTTAGAATTGAATATATTTAGGGGGTTTGAGGACATTGGTTTGATTGGCTATGTGATCTATTCCAAGTCAATTTTTTTAAGTTTATATTTTAAATTGTACCAAGTCAAAATTTTTTTATTATATATTTTAAATTGTACCCTGGCCGATTCGTTTTCAGAAGTCATTTGTTTTGTAGCCTTTTTTTTTTTTTTGTATACACATCAAATTCTTGACCAAAGGACAGATTTAATATTTTCACATATGAAAACAAATAAATTATGCCACTGTTTCCTGCTATTAATTATTGCTTGGTCTTCTCAAAGGCCAGGCCTTTTGGCCTAGGCAGTCTGTCTGCAGTTCCAACAGCTGACACCTGATGGTGAGTAGTAATACCTGTTAGCTAATACATAGACTCAGAGCTACATTATCTATGTCATTGGTATAGTGGCTATAAAACCAAGTCCTACTATTAATATTGGCTTTCTTCTCAATGTAACCAAAGCAATTCAGAGTATGAAGCAACTTAAAGAACCAAAAGCATAGAAGAACATCTAGTTAATCTGCACAATTTAAATATTCACTTCTAAAGATCATTATTTATTCTACATTTTCTGAGGAGTTATTATTATCAAACCCATATGTGATTACCAGTGACAGACACCTGAATTATACTCACTTTTGGCAAAAGTTCTGTCACGTTTGGCACTGTTGTCCATGATTGCACCTTGGACTGACCCCACCCCTTCTCTTATTCATTCTTTGTCTTATTTCACCTTTCTAAAACATTACTATCTTCTTTCTCCTCATTCTGACCTCTACATGTGTTCTCCAGCTTGTGTCCTTGGATTGCTAATCTCCTTTGCAAGGATTCATCTCCTCATTCAAATAGTATCAATTAAATATACTCCCTGTCAATTGGATGCCAAGCTCAAGGGCATGGCGTCTCACTCTAAGCAATATTGACCTTTTGAATAGGACAATTCTTTGCTCTAAGGGGCTGTTCTGTACATTGTAGGTTATTTAGCAGCATCCTGGGCTCTATCTACATCTGGTACTGTGCCAGTAGTACAAGTTGTGATGAGCTAAAAGGTCTCTAGACATTGCCTGATGTTCCCTTGAGCACAAATTCACTCCTCTCTGAGAACCACTGGTCTAGTGATACTTCGATATTTCAATAATTATTATTTCTGCCTTCAAATACATTGTTCAAGTCCAATCTGTCTGAAGTCTCTGATCATTACTTTCAACAAAGTAAAATCTCTCTCCCTTTCTGTCTCACATCACTTTTTCTTATGATATTATTTTAGATTCACAGAAGAGTTGCAAAGTTGGTGGAAGCCAGCTTCCACTTATGTTATATATTGCATAAACTTGGTAATGTTAATTAAGATTAATGAATTAATATTGATGTAATAGTATTTACTAAGCTATGCTTTATTCAGATTTTGCCAGTTTTCATACTTGTTATTTTTATCTGTTTTTCACTATTGTCTTTATTATCTGTTCTGGAGTCCAATCTAAAATACCACATTACATTTTTGTGAAATGATGTTTTAATCCCTATGTTATTATCATATTTTTATCAAGAAACAACTTACGTCTTCTCAAATTTGTTAGTATAAATCCCCACAAATATTTGCATATTACCTGGTAAAATTGTGACCCAAAAGAGCAGAATAAAGAAAAAAAGTTGAATCTTCATGGTAGAGAGTTTCTTAAAAAAAAAGGGGCAACAGGCCTCCTTTTTCAAGTCAGTTGTTTTGAAATAAGGAAGCAGAGATCCCCTTTATTTATGGATTCTCCTGGGAAGTACTTTTAACCACTGAGGCTTATCAAGAGCAAGAACATTTGTATGCTTGGTTGAATAGTGCCATCCTCAAAGAACATGAACTCAAAAAGTATTATTAAATTTTTCTCATAAAAGTAAAACCTGCTGTGTAACCTCAACTAGACTTTCATGAAAACAACACAGTTTTTAAGAGATTTTATTTATAGGGGATATGTGTTTGGATTGCTAAATGTTATAGTAATCATCTCCTCTATTCTATGTTATATGTAATATTAAGTATTCTAATGCCTTGGTATAAAATTTTTGAATGCCTGAATCATAAGATTTTACAGAAAAAGTTTTCATTGAGATCAGTTTTGTTTTGCTGATAAAACAATGAGAACCAGGGAGATTAAATGACTTTATTTCAATTAATATAATATGCAATTAT